>NC_081414.1:770958152-772211902 GCF_030272615.1 Cryptomeria japonica
ATTAATGCCTATGCACTTGGGACATCATCAAAATCACCTTTCATAGCTAGAATTTTTAGTTAGATTGAGGGTGAGATGGGAATTTGGCCCTACTTTTGGGAACTTGAAGAGATTCAATTAATTACTATGTCAATATGGCCTTTTATAAGTTCTCAATAGTTGAAGAAATGAATACTACACCTAGGAAAATTTATGATGCCTTCATGAATCTACAAAGAGGATCCTATGAATAAATGGCACCAACATTTTTGATGTGTTAGAACTAGCTAATGGTATACTTGGAATTTTCTTCCTTCCTAATCTCCTAAACACCTTACCTTGTGGGATAGTATTATACTTATGAAATCACTACCTTTTTTTGATAATTGTATTAAAAGTTGAAATGGGTCCACCATATCTTGGTATATAGGTAAATACCAAGATATGTTGCTTAGTTTTTAGCATCGATCACCTACAAAGAATTATTAATAACCCAATAAAGTATTATTACACCATACCATAGATAGCTCCTCACATCCTTCGCCTCCATGTTACAAGTGAAATTTGGATGATCCTTAGATATAATATAAAACATCTATCCTATATTATGTGCATGGTACTAGTGATAGGTGGCTATCCACAATTATAAATCACGCACATATTTTATATATGGGGCCATCCTATATCTAAGTATACATAATTATGGTAGATCAAGATATACTTACATACAAGAATGCGTGATCCATAAACTTACTCATATAGTCCTACAGCTTTTGGGTTAAAATCACCAACACATAGGTAGCATATTGAACCCACATGAGTCATTGAGTTGACCTCCCTCCAAAGATGTACACATAATAATCCAATACAAACTCATAAATTTGTCATATTTAATTTAATTTATTATATTTCTTATTCAATATCATATTATTTATTAGATACAAATTAAAATCATAATAGCAATATTGAATAACATCCTACTTCTAAGAATATAATTTTTGTTTTATGGTACAAATCATAAAGCTTAGTATGCCATTATCCACCCAATAGATATAAAAACCTAAAACCACATGCCACATTTAGTGTTGCCTACCAATATTACCCATATTTTATAAAATAAATCATAATAAATTCTATCCTAACTCAAGATAGATCTAGTCGAATATTTAGAGGAATTAGATCCTTCTAAATATTAAGAATTATTCATAGAATTAGAACATATTGTCTTCTACATAATCACTAGATATAAGTTTCCTTTAAAAAAAATTTATATTCATTGTGTGACCAAATTTTATCATGCCTTTTTCACTTGCAATAATATACCTCATTATAATCTTTGATTACAAAATATGATCATCCCTAAGATATTGCATTCGATAGCATCAAACACACAAACCCAATAATCGTAGTTTAGACAAGTATACATAAATTCTCAAACATTTACATCAAGGCACACCACATAATAGTGACTAATAGTTTATTTGATATAGAATAAAGACTTTGAAAATACAAAAACAACAAAATATAAAGGTAGATAAGCTTAAGGATGTTGAAATGTCTCGTGTTGTCTCAAATTTATATATTGGGTACATATTAATTGTAATATGAGTTCATAGTTATCTTATAAAATATTTAGCCTTAAGATGAAGCATATTTAAGAGGGAAGGTTGACCAAGATTAAGAACAACCCCAAAAGAAAGAGCTTTTCCATAAACCCATCCACATAATTTGCAAGGTTTCCCTTTACTAGTTTTGGCCACAACTTAGCATTATTTTTTAAATCATCACAACTATCTTTCTTAGTTTGAATGACGTCACCCCCCATACCTAATATAATGAAACTAGAGAAAAAACCAAAGGGAGAATTTGAATACCAGTAGTATGAAAGGGACAACATGAGTCAAAATTGGGCAGAGTTCAACTAAAACTAGAATTAAATGTTCACCGTCTAAACATTAAATGATTGGCAGAAAAGGTGGCTATGAAAATAAATAAAAAAGGCAATATTAGGATTGTAGTCACATAAATCTGTCCACTTAATTAAATGAATATTTACTATTTATATGATTATTTAACCATCAATGATTAGTTAATTAAATTAATATTTAATTAATTCATCCTCAACCCCTTTATTAATTAAATAATTTTTTTAATTTATTTAAATTAATTCATTAACCCACACTCTAAATCAATTAAATGAATAAAACATATTTATTTAATTTAACCGCTTTCCTCCTTTAAATAAAATAAACAAATATTTATTTAAAAATCCCTAAACTACACCCCCCTGTCCCCCCTTCCCCCCCCCCCAACTTGCATCCTTTTACAAATGCAAGTTGCACCTATTTTGTTCAAATAATGTAATTTTATTTTTATTAAAATCCTATTTTCTCTCACCCACCAAACCCACTTGCATCCTAAACTCCCCTTGTAGACTCTTCTAACCACTTTCTAAATTCTTCTAAACCATTCCTAATTAGCCTAATCCATTTCCTAAATATTGTCACATTCCTAAGCAACTTTAAGTCACTTCTCAAAGCCTCAAAGTCTTTGAAAAGCATTAAATGCTTTATGTCTCCAACAAGTTAACCCCTATAGTCTTCCAAAACATTAATGGCTCTTACATGACCATTTATGCCTCTTACATAACCATTAATGGTTAACTCAACTCACCCGCATGGTTAGAGACTTTTCTTCTAACTCAACCTTCATTTAACTCATGGGTCTCTTCAAGCATTCATTGCTTTGACCATGGTTATCCCCACTAACTCTTGCACAAGAGTTTATCCATTGGATAAAGGCATTATTCATTGGATAATGGGTTTATTCATTCAACTCAACACTAACTTTACCTCCCAAGCTAACCTTCATATCATCTCAAGCATTTAATGCTTCTTCCCTCTCCTCGCAAGCCATATCATGTTGACATTTGTCATCCTGGGATTGGGTTGAAAGCTTTCACATGGATCATAAACCCATTAATCCTGACCCTTGTTGAGATTACTCAATCTCAACCATCCACTTCTCTATTTTTCCTATATATAGAGCCTATTCCTTCATAATTAAGATCCAAAAATCTTGTATGCATCTAATCTATACTAAAATGAAGAGAGATTTTTTAGTAGTAAATCATAATCTACATTGTTATTTTGGTTAAAGTTAATATAGCTTAATTAGGCTTTCTCATATTTAGCATCTGTTTGCATAGTCTTTTTAATCATTTTTTGTTGGATTTTGCCAAGATCATGAGCTCAATGAAATGTACAAAATAGAGACACAATATAGGACAAGAATAAACTGTATTCTCATCAATAGAAATGATCAATAATCAACTGGATTTAATAGTTACATACAATGAATAGAGGCCTGCTTATATAGGCAAGGCCATATGGATGTATGAGCACACAAATATGACATGTGGCTCAATGAGAAACAAGGGTAGGTAGGAAATAGGTGTGGGTAGGTAGGAGAAATAATATAATATTCCACATGAGGTGGATCACCCACTGAAGGTGGAATTATCACTCCACTATAAGTGGATATGATAGTGTAATAACAAGATCAACATCATAAAAGGTAGAATTTCTCCTACACACACTATCCCAATGTGGCACAAACACCCAAGTGTCTCATATCCAAACTACTATGAAATGAATTATCCTAAGTAAACTTAAGTAAGTGTAATAATATCCATGATGAATAATTATTTACACCAACACCCCCCCTTAAGTGCAACTTAGGGGAATGCACTTAAGTCTACAATGCAACTAAGAAATGCAAGATGGGTCCCGGATACGAGGCCATGTTAGGTACCCATGTACAAATGCAAATGCATGAAAACCAAGACAATGAAAAAACTCTCACAAAGTGGGGAAAGAGAGAAAAACCCAATGGGAAAAAACCCTCCCCCAAAAGAGATATGAAAGCTATACAAGAGAACTCTCATAAAAGAATGTGAGGAACAAAACCCCATGTGAGGAAAAAGTCCTCCCCATATGAGAGAAGAAGAGAAGTCAAACTATGACCCCCCCTCAATGGAGAATCTGCACCAATGGAAGAAGCTCGATGTATGAAGAAACTGCTCCACGAACGTCGAACAACATTCCTCCCCTTAGGAAGAAACAAAACCAAAGGTGTATCCATGAAGTCTCCCCAATCATGAAGGGAAGATGTATGAAGAAAATGCATGATGAATGGAATCTTTGAAAACTACTCAAGTGTCCCCATGTTGATGCTAAAAGATACCCCTTCCAAAGGTGGTAAACTATGCCACACTGCTGAAAAAGGCATTCCAAGATCTAGTGGAGATGGATGTAGAACATGTCCCAAAGACTCACATGTCTCCTCAAAAAATAAAGAGACCTCCTCCAACTGCTGTACATAAGTATCCACAATCATGTCAACCTTAAAAGAATGATCATGTAGAGAATGAACAAGAGGGTCAGAGTGTTCCCTCGCAACAATCGAAGAAGGATCATCTTCATCGAAGAGAAGATGAATGTCATCAATGATGTCTCCCAAATTTGCAATGTAGGATTCCACAAACAAACCTGCAATGTCTGTCAAGTAATCATCCCATGAATCTGAAGCTACAAGACAATGAATATCCTGCTGCAATGAATCACATGAAGGCAAAACTGTCGCACTATCTGCATCATCAAGTGCAATAGGTGATGTGATATCAATAGGAGGAGATGAAATACAAGACTCAAGAATGGGGTTACATGTGAGAATCCCCATGTTCAAGTGTCCAAAGTTCTCCTCAAAATCTGAACCATCACAGTAAGTGTGATCATTGATGAGCTTAAAATATGCTCATAATTTGGATGTTATGATAAACTTTTAAATGCCTTTACTTTTGTTATTTCATGGATGTTCAGACTTTGTTGAAACCTTTTTTTTGGGATATCCTATAGCAAGATACTTTTATATTCCTGCAGCTCATTATGTTGACTTGATTGCATTTATTGCCCCGTTGACTCCTTAAAATGACTGGTATATCATATACAATTTTTTGAATGATGAAGTAGATTTAAAATGTGTGATTAATGAATAGATATCATGTATGTACCATACGCCTTTTTCTGTTGCCTGTTACCTTTTGTTTTGCAGGTTGTTGAAGAACGATCGAATCAAGCGCAGCCGATCTCGGCCTTGTAGTAAAGTCCATTTCCTGCACGACTTCGAGGGAGCTCCGGCGAAGACTCTGTGACCGAAACCATGGGAAAGAATTTTAATGTTAGTCAATCTGGAAAGAGTGGAGCGCTAGATTCTCTCTGGATCAGGTTGAACGCATAAATTCATTTATGGAGTTTTTTCCTTGATTCGAGGATATATTTTACTTCCATGTCTTTCCTTGATGGAGTTAGTTAGTTAGTTACTCTCCTGTTTTTAAATAAAGTTCTCCTCCTGTGCAAGAGAAAGGGAGAAGAGAGTTAGAATAAGATAGAATCAGAGTAGTAGATATCATGTAAGAATCAATATGATAATGAAAGACAGAATCTGTTTAACGAGAGACAGAGTTTGTTGTTAGTTTCCATATCAACAAAACAATGTATATCATTCTGTTTTTATGAATAAAGTTCAATGAAGTTCTGAGTTTAGCATCTGCGTAATCAGGAGATGCTTGCTAAGGGGGCCCACTTAGTAGGTATCTGTAGCTAGTTAGTTATTTGTTCTTTCCTGTTAAGCTTCAGTTTGCTTTCATCTTTAAAGTTTTTATACAAACTCAGTTTTACATTGCTCCTGCAACACAAGGAATCCATCACTGTGCCTGTTCCTGCAGCATAAGGCCAGTTCATAGTTTGTGTTTCAGTTGTAGTTATCATGATTTCTATTTTAATCAAATCATAGTTGAGTTAAAGAGCTTTGCATTACCTTCCTGTAGCGTAGGTAGAATTTCTTTCCAATATGTATTTCTGCTAAGATTTGACCAAAATGAGTTCCTAGTGCATATATTTTGCTGCGCCATTTAAAGTATACGTCCCTTGGTTTGACAAATAAATGAACGTCTATAGAGAGAGATATTGGTCACCTGTTGGAATGCCCAATTCCCAGGAAAGGTTTTACTGTGATTTTCATATCCTTTTGTGGGCACGATCATTTTTGGCGCCGTTGCCGAGGATGGCGTCTAGCTAGGAGTTTATCGGAAGTTATTTTTAGCATTAGTTTAGTTTGTTAGTAAAATTTTCTAGATCCTTCAAGCCACTATTCATCATATTGCATGCATAGAAGAAATAGAGATGCCTTGGGAAGGTTCCTCCCTGAAAATCTATTTATTGAACTACCATTTGACCCAGCTGACAATGAACCTGAGGAAAATCCATTCATTCTGTTATTCCAGCAACCAAACATAGCAAATAATCCACGTAATAATCCACCTCCTGCATTTGAGTTTCCCATTGTCCCCTAGGGAGATACTGACAATCTTAAAAATATTCCCTCTTCTTTTCTTCCAAAGTTTTATGGCCTGGTCACAAAGGACCCAGAAACCTTTCTGTTTGAATTTGATGTCCTCTATCGTAGTTATGACTACAACACAGACGCTCATAAAATGAAGTTATTTCCTTCCACCTTGAAGGAAGGAGCTCTCAGATGGTTCATGAGTCTGGGAAGAGGTGTCGTCGATAGTTGGGAGGTTATGCAGACGAAATTCCTTAAAAAGTATAAGGAATATTGTAAGAGCACCAGCAAAGGTAATGACATATTCCGAATTCAGCAGAAGGACGATGAAAGTTTGGAAGATTATATTTTCAGATTCTTGTTTTCACTACAGAGGAATTCAAACCATACTCTCAACGAGGACTCTAAGAAACTACTATTTCCAAAGGGAATAGGTGATGCTTGTATAGACGCCCTGGACCTGATAGGAGGAGGTGATATAACCCAGGTGCCTTGGGATGATATAAAGAAAATATGTCTTAACTACTCTCGAGCAATAGTTAAGAAAGGTCGAGGTCATCATGCTACAATAAGGAAGTCTTCTTCTGGTGGAGTTTCCCGAATGGAAATAACAAATTTGCTATCTGACTTCAAGCAGGACATCATTAATAATATGGCTACGCAACTGGACACTATGCAAGCTCGAAAGAAACATGAGGAGGCTGATGCAGTTTTGGCCGAGTTCTGTCCATACTGTAGACAAAAGAAGCATGACTGCAGATGCAAGATGGTGGCTAATTTGGAAGCCAAACAACTACCTACTGACTTTAAGCCAGTAGAAGGAGATGATGATCAAGTGTTCTTTGTTGCACAAAGGAGACCATGGGCTCAAAGACAAGGTATGCCTCAAGACCCTTTAACTTTTGGTAATTCTTATTCTGAATATAATAACCAATGGCAACATGCATATGGACCACCACCACCCTGGAATCCACCCCAACCAAATTGGCCTAATTATCAGAACCAGCAATGGCAATCCCCTCAAAGAGGATGGCAGCAACCACAAGGGCAATGGACCCCACCTTTAGGAAATTGGCAGCAAAATTCCCAATGGCGAGGCCCTCAGCAATGGCAAAACCAGTCCTCTGGATTCTTGCAGCTTCCACAGCCACAACCACAAGCCCTTATGCCATCTCCTGCAGTAACTGCCACAAATCCTGGACCTCCAAAACAAACACCTATGCTTGCCCATCCGTTGCCCAATCCCAATAATAAGCAACAACAGCAGCCTCAGCAGCCTACGTATCTTGCTGAAGCCAACCAATATCAAGCTTATGCCTTAAACGTTAATGACATCCATTTGAGATCTGGAACTACTTTACCTGCTCCAAAACCGCCTCTGATTACTGAAATATCATATTCTCCCCATGAAGAATCTACTGCACCTGTTGTTCCTACTGAGCACATGCTCATAACTGATACAATTCCTCAAGAGCCTGTTCTGCAAAATCAAGACAACCCACCTTTTCCTCAGAGGTTGCAAAGTACTGCATATAAACCCATGGAAGAACCCACTTTTGACATTGTGGATCAGCTCAAAAATGTGCAGATTCAAATTCTTTTATTTCAGGCTATTAAAGATATTCCTATTTTTGGAAAAGCTATTAAAGAAGCCTGTTTGAAGAAGCCTGGATAAAAGAAAAAGGATCCTCAAATAATTCATGTATTAGGGAAATTGGCTGATATAATATTGGGAAATGTAGTTATTCCAAAGTATATTGACCCTGGAAGTCCTGTAGTGCAGATAAATGTAAATGGCCAAGTTGTAAAAAATGTTTTGATTGATTTAGGTGCTGCCATTAATGTCATGACAAAGCATACTATGGACTCCCTGAACATTTTAAACATTAGGTTCACACCCACAGTTCTACAGCTTGCAGACAGCTCCACAGTTAAACCTGATGGGATAGTAGAAGATGTAATTGTCATTCTTGAATCTTAGGAGTATCCTACTGATTTCACAATATTATCAGTTAAGACAACTTTAGGAGGATATCCAGTTATTCTTGGTAGACCATGGTTAGCAACTACTGATGCTTTTATAAGATGTCATTCTAGAGATATGACCATTTTTGATGGGCAGTCCACAAAGAAATTGGCTCTGTATCCGCCTGCTAGACCTCAGCCAGATTTGTCCCAACCTGTTTGGCCAGATGTGGGGGAGGAAATTGAAGAAGCCAATTCTTTGGCTCAATTAATGATGATTAAAAATGACCCATTCTCACAACTTCAGAATGAAGATGTCTTGTTATTTCAAATTCTACAGTACAACTCTGATATGGGTAGTTCATCTGATCCAAATGGTACTCATTTACAATGTTTCCTGCAGCAACCAGATTCTGAAGGTTCACTGCCTAAACTTCCAGTGATTTTTCATAATTTGCTTCCACAAGAGGTACAAACATTACCTGTAGACTCTATGAGTAATCTCATGGAGCAGATAGAATTATCTCAAGGTCATTGTTTGAATATCAATAACAAGCTGTCACAGTTTCAACATACTGACCTATTAAAAATGCTACAAGAACAACATAAAGCTTTTGCATGGGAATATGGGGACATGCAAGGAATAGATCCTCAAGTTTGTACTCATAGGATATATATCAAAGAAGATTGTTCACCAATTAGACAACCTCAAAGAAGAGTAAATCCAGCACTTAGAGAAATAGTTAAAAGTGAGCTTCAAAAGTTGCTTGATGCTGGTTTTATTTATCCAATCTCTGACAGTCAATGGATTTCTCCATTAGTCATTGTCCCAAGAAAGGTGGAAAATGGAGAGTATGTGTAGATTACAGAGAATTGAACAGTGCCACTAAAAAAGATCACTTTCCACTACCTTTTGTAGATCAAGTACTAGACTCACTGTCTGGCAAAAGATATTTTTCCTTTTTGGATAGTTACAGTGGGTACAATCAGATAAAAATTGCCCCTGAAGATCAAGATAAGACCACTTTTACCTGTCCATGGGGAACATTTTCTTATTCGGTCTTGCCTTCTGGCCTATGCAATGCGCTAGCAACATTTCAGAGAGCAGTAATTAGTATCTTTGCTGATATATCTCATGAATGTATGGAGATTTACATGAATGATTTCACTGCCTATGGAGTCACATTTGAAGAAGCACTGGTAAATTTAGAAAAAGTATTGAAAAGGTGTAGAGAGCAAAATTTGTCTCTAAACAGTGAGAAGTGTTTTCTAATGATGGAAGAAGGTATTGTTCTAGGTCATCATGTTTCAAAGAATGGAATTCAGGTCGACTCTGCTAAAATTGAAGTAATTCAGAATTTACAAACTCCTGCAAAACAGAAAGATGTCAAAAGTTTTCTTGGTCATGCAGGGTATTATAGAAGGTTTATAAAAGACTTCAGTAGAATTGCTAGTCCACTTTATGCTTTGTTAACAAAGGATTCACAATTTGAGTGGACAGAGGCCTGTGAAAAATCCTTCCTACAACTAAAGGACTTGCTTACTAAAGCCCCTGTTCTTCAAGGTCCAAAATAGAATTTGTCTTTTCACATACATGCTGATGCTTCTGACTTTGGCATAGGAGCAGTTCTGAATCAAAAAGAAAATTCAGTTGAACATGCTATTTACTTTATCAGCAAGAACCTTCAAAGTCCTGAGCTCAACTATACTGTCACAGAAAGGGAGTTGCTTGCAGTAGTGTATACTTTGAATAAATTTAGGCATTATGTCACAGGTTATCAGATATTCGTCCATACTGACTATGCAGCAATCAAGTATCTGATGAACAAACCTGCCATCTCTGGTAGGTTGGCACATTAGCTCCTGTTGTTACAAGAGTTTGACATTTCCATAATTGACAAACCAGGGAGAGCTAATGTTGTAGCTGACTTTTTATCAAGACTTCAATCAGCTACACCTGTTGAACATGAGATCATTGATGATAGGTTCCCAGATGAACACTTGTTTTCCATCGCTGCACATATACCCTGGTATGCAGACATTGCCAATTATCTAGCAGCAAACAGAATACCAGACCACTTTTCTCCAAAAGAAAAGAAATTGTTAATAGAGAAAAGTTTTAACTTTTCCTGGATTGCAAATAGTTTGTTCTATACTGGACCTGATCAAGTAATGCGAAGATGTGTAAGAGAAGACGAAACTTATGACATATTGCATGCTTGCCATGATGAATCATGTGGAGGATATTTTGTAGCAAAAAGAACATCAATGAAAGTTCTTACAACAGGGTACTACTGGCCAACATTACATAAGAATGTTGTGGCCTATACAAGAAAATGTGACAGATGTCAACGTATGGGAAGACCAACTAAGTCCGATGAAATGCCACTATATCCGCAGATAATAGTCACCCCTTTTGATAAATGGGGGATGGATTTTGTAGGGCCGATTGATCCACCATCAAATGGAAAGTCATACATTCTAGTTTGCATGGACTATATAACAAAATGGGTCGAGGTAACAGCTATGACTCATGCTCGAGATAAAAAAGTTGCTGAGTTTCTGTATGAACAAATTTTCACAAGATTTGGAGTTCCCAGAGAGCTTGTAACCGATCAAGGAGCTCAGTTTACGTCGAATCTGATCACTGCACTAATGAATGACTATAAAATCAAACATAAGAAGTCCAACCCTTATCACCCTCAAGCCAATGGTCAGGCAGAGGTAACAAACAGAAAAATTGAGGCGATCCTCACAAAGATAGTGCAGATCCATAGAAAAGATTGGAACAATAGACTTCCTGAAGCAGTTTGGGCTTACAGAACTACATGAAAAACAACAACTGGGTTTATACCTTTTGAGCTGCTTTATGGGAAAACAGCCATGTTACCCATAGAATTTGAACACAAAACTTTGAGGACAGCTCTTGAACTCAATATAGACATATCTGAAGCACAGAAGGACCGTCTCCTGCAGCTAAATGCTTTGGACGAAATGAGAAAAGTTGCCCTGCAGCATACAAAAGGAATCCAACAACAAAGAAAGAAATGGCATGATCAGCACATCAAAACTAGAAAATTTTCTGCTGGAGATTGGGCTCTATTATATGATTCCAGATATCAAGAAAATCAAGGTAAGCTCACAACACGCTGACTTGGCCCCTATGAAGTTGAAAATGTGTTTGACAATGGAGTTGTACAGCTGGTAACAATAGGCCCAGTCCGTTTCAAATTGCTAGTGAATGGCCACCGACTCCGGTTGTACCACAAACCAGTCTCCAAGGAAGAATTCATGTAGCAGTTCATTCAGGTTCCTCCCGTTACTCTTCCTGCAGCCGAAGGCTTTAGCCTTTCTCCTGCAGTGTTACCGTAATTTTCAAAAAAGCATGCCCATAATAAAGGTTTTCTTTTTAAAAAGGAAACCTCTTTTTCTCCATTCTCATTTATCGCCCCCATTTCACTTCTTTATCTTCCGCCCATCTCACCCATTCACATCATCCATCTGCATCAACCTTAATTAAGATATCTTTCCCACTTGTCAATTCATGTAGATGCCATCATCTTTCTTCACACGTACGTGCAATTATCAAAGGTACGCCATATCTTTTCTTATCGCATATTTGATTTATTTCATTCTATTCATTTACTGCTATGCATGTACCAGTCATTATTACCCGAATCTCTACCTGGTCTTTACGACATGTGAGGACACATGTCATACTTTAAGTAGGGGGCGAGGTAATCCATCTTTTAAAATCTGTCTTTTCACCGCTGCCATAACTGCAAAATAATCTTTCTTTAATACTTTTCTGGTACTTTCCAAATATGATCGCATGTCCTTCTTTATTGCATAATTACGATTAAGACTGCTTATTCAAAAAGTTCATTTTTGGAAAAAGAAAGAAATGTGATGGCACGAAAGAAGAAAAACCAGAGCAGAAAGGGAAACAGAGAATTTGAACCTTCAGCAAGGAATTGAGTTCAGCTAAAAGAAAATTACAAACATGGGTGGTCAGTTGGTGCGACATGAGCCTGTAGCTCATGAAATGTTATTGCAAAATCCGCAAACAGTCCACGCATTCAGCCTCTGTGGGTGGTTAAATTATTTCTTCAGCTTAAATGATTTTGATGAGGAGGCTGCTGGAGAATTTTTGAGAACCCTTTCTGAAAGGGAAGCCACCGTATGGGGTCTAACGGTTGTTGCAACCAAAAACAGAATTGCTGAAGTAACTGGTCTTTCAGCCGTTAGAGAAAACTTTTCTTCAGACGCTGCAGCTACAAGGGCTGAGTTTTCAATGCCTACTGATGGACCTCTGGAAGTCTCCAAGCAGGGATGCAAGCGTGTATCATTGCCTCCTCCTTATTCAGAGTATGCTACTTACATAATCAGGTATTTGACCTGTGAAGGCCATTTTTCCTATCTGCATTCTCATCATTTTAAATTATTGAGCCATATGAGGCATGGATTAGTTATAAATGTTCCAAATTTCTTGTTAAAATTTTTAGAACAAAGTGCCCACAGAACTCAACAGGGGAAAGATAATTCTGTCGCTCATCATGGCCTTATTAAATTACTGATTGAGCACTCTGTGAGGGATGTCTCACCTCTCTCCTGGCAACAATTTGTTGCCCAAAAGAGTTTGCAAATTCCACAACCCCCTAGGGTACTTACCCCACGGCTTCAGAAAAAGAAGAAAGAAATTGCATCTACCAGTAAATTAGGGCAAGGGTCATCTACTCCTGTAGCACCTGGTCCTGCAGCTTTCGCACCTGAATCCTCTGCTAGGGTACAAACTAACTCTGCCACTAGGAGAGAGAAGGGAAAAACAAAGACAAAAGGGTCCCCAAAATCTGACCCTCGTTCTTAGAAAAGGCAATGCCCTTCTCCTGCAGCACCTTCCCCTGCAGTTGTTTCTCAAACAGCAACACCTATTGCTATTACTAGTTCACCGTCATGCTCTGGTAGGGCAAAGCCCTCTGAACAAACAAGGAAGAGGAAAGCTACCAGAACACCTCCTGCAGCCGCATCAGTGCCAAGAAGGGTTTCCGCAAGGAAACAATTTAAGACCTCCCCTGCTTCACTGCAACCAGAGGTGATTATAATTTCAGAAGGGTCTGTTGAGTTCGAATTTAATGTTTCTCAGAATGTGTTCGAGAATGCTGCCCAGAGTTCATTCATTCCTGAAGAGGAACAAGTTGAGACAAAAGAAGCAGGGCATAATGAGCAAGGGTTACCAAATCTTGATAATTTGGCTACTGCTGCTATGCAATTTTCGAAGGAAGCACAAACTTCTCCATCGTAGCAACAAGAAGAATTTATCTTGCAGCAAGAGCAAGAACAGACTGAACAATTGAATGTGTCTAGTGAAGTTGTATTTCACCCTGCAATTTGTAAAGTCATTGTTGTGTATAAGAAAACGTTTTTAATTGAGTTTCTGGAATATGTTAAAGCTGATTGGGAAACAGTTACATTGCAAACCCCGACTTTCCAATACATAGCCCAGACTGACATGCAACAAAGTCTATGGGAAATAGAAAAGAAAAAATTGAAAAAGAAAATTGAAAATCAGAAACAAGAAATTGCTGAGTTGAAAGCAAAAATGGATGAAATGTTAAAAGTAACTGGTCAGATTATGGAATGTAGACTACCACCCAGAGTTTATGCTCTATGCGTTAAAGAACAGTTTTTATGGTTCCAATTGATGAGAATTTCCAGAAACCAAGATCCTATAATTCATACTGTCAAGGAATTATATGAAGCATACCAGGCAGCTCCTAACTGGTTAAGGAATTCTTTGTGTGAATTCTATTTGCATGGCCTTTTAATACCATTTGAAACAGAATGGAATCCTCTTCTATATATTGGTGATATTCATTTGAGAACATTTATGCCATGGGCAACAAATGAGGTGAATTATGGCAGGCAGTGGGAAACATATGAGGAAGCTGAGAAAACAGAGCTTGTTCCATTACATTCTCAAAGTTCAAACCCCCATGCAATGTTGAAAGATTGGTTTACTCTGACATATGGTATTAATAATGTTTCAGCAAGAAAGAAAATATTTGATATCAGAAAACAAGTATATGATGAATTCCAGGCACAACAATATTCATTTTGGAAATTGGCATTCACCAGAAGTGAGAAAAGATGGGAGAGATTAACTATTGGGTTAAGAAAGTCAGAACCACATGGTCCCCTAAATTTCACAGCAGCTCTCAAACGAACTAGCAGATATATTCAATTGGGACTTCAAACAAGATTTGAACTGTGGTTGTCGCTGACATTCAGAGCCCCTGTGCTAATGTGGCCACTTTATCCTCACCAGGCTACAAATCTTAACAATGAATTAGAAGACCAAAGGTATGAAAAATGTCAGGATTTCTGAGGATTTTATTACAAGTTTAAAAATCCATTTCAGAGTCATGTAGCAACCACCGACTTCAAAGAAACCACCAGCAAAGTTAATGCTGCAGGACCAGAATTGGACTAAGTAGGGGGCAGTGATGAGCTTAAAATATGCTCATAATTTGGATGTTATGATAAACTTTTAAATGCTTTTACTTTTGTTATTTCATGGATGTTCAGACTTTGTTGAAACCTTTTTTTTGGGATATCCTGTAGCAAGATACTTTTATATTCCTGCAGCTCATTGTGCTGACTTGATTGCATTTATTGCCCCGTTGAGTCCCTAAAATGACTGGTATATCGTATATAGTTTTTTGAATGATGAAGTAGATTTAAAATGTGTGATTAATGAGTAGATATCGTGTATGTGCCATACACATTTTTCTGTTGCCTGTTACCTTTTGTTTTGCAGGTTGTTGAAGAACGATCGAGTCAAGCGCAGCCGATCTCAGCCTTGTAGTAAAGTCCATTTCCTGCACGACTTCGAGGGAGCTCCGGCGAAGACTCTGTGACCGAAACCATGGGAAAGAATTTTAATGTCAGTCAATCTGGAAAGAGTGGAGCGCTAGATTCTCTCTATATCAGGTTGAATGCATAAATTCATTTATGGAGTTTGTTCCTTGATTCGGGGATATATTTTACTTCCACGTCTTTCCTTGATGGAGTTAGTTAGTTAGTTGCTCTCCTATTTTTAAATAAAGTTCTCCTCCTGTGCGAGAGAAAGGGAGAAGAGAGTTAGAATAAGATAGAATCAGAGTAGTAGATATCATGTAAGAATCAATATGATAATGAAAGACAGAATCTGTTTAACGAGAGATAGAGTTTATTGTTAGTTTCCATATCAACAAAACAATGTATATCATTCTGTTTTTATGAATAAAGTTCAATGAAGTTCTGAGTTTAGCATCTGCGTAATTAGGAGATGCTTGCTAAGGGGGCCCACTTAGTAGGTATCTGTAGCTAGTTAGTTAGTTGTTCTTTCCTGTTAAGCTTCAGTTTGCTTTCATCTTTAAAGTTTTTATACAAACTCAGTTTTACATTGCTCCTACAGCACAAGGAATCCATCACTGTGCCTGTTCCTGCAGCATAAGGGCAGTTCATAGTTTGTGTTTCAGTTGTAGTTATCATGATTTCTGTTTTAATCAAATCATAGTTGAGTTACAGAGCTTTGCATTACCTTCCTGTAGCGTAGGTAGAATTTCTTTCCAGTATGTATTTCTGCTAAGATTTGACCAAAATGAGTTCCTAGTGCATATATTTTGTTGCGCCATTTAAAGTATACGTCCCCTGGTTTGACAAGTAAATGGTCATCTACAGAGAGAGATATTGGTCACCTGTTGGAATGCCCAATTCCCAGGAAAGGTTTTACTGTGATTTTCATATCCTTTTGTGGGCACGATCAATCATCATGTGTAGAATCATCAAATGTGAAATCATCATCATCAACAAAATCTGAAAAGGAGTATAACTGAGATGCATGATCAACCACCCCAGTTGCAATGATAGCTCTAGTCTCCATGTCTATAATGAAAACTAAGTCAGGTGTGAACTCCACAACTCTCTTAGTTGCGCCATGTGTGATTTGATAGATAGAAAGGAGATTGTTTGTCAAGTGGGGTACACACAACACATCATTGAAGGAGTTATCCCCAATGTCAAAAGATCCTTTCCCAATCACATCCATGTATGTATGATTGCCCATCAAAATATGTGGCATGGTGCAAGGCTCAAATGTAGAGAACATAGACTGCGAAGATGCCATATGATGAGAAGCCCCTGAATCTAGAAGCCATCTCTCTGAATTATGATTTGTTGTAGCACATAGAGCTTTTCCTTTTCTTGTTCCAAAAGAGTGAGTCTTTCCACTTGTAGAATCCATGAATGCTTGCCCTTTTCCTTTTGAATGTGAGGAAGTGGAAGTTGATGAATCATCCTTCTTGTAGACTTTAGGCAAATTAATGTTATGCTTTTTGATGATATGTGTGAGCTCATCAATCTTCTTAGAATGGCAACGATGCTCCTCATGACCAATCTTTTTACAATAAGCACAAGTAGGTCTCTCTCTCTTTGGTGAATTATCTCTCTTGGAAGAGGATGAATCTCCTTGTTGTGAAGAAGATGGTGCTTTTTCCTTAGGCTTTGATTGCCATTTCTTCTTGTTTGAGTTGTCCTTTCCTTGATTTCCTTTGTTCCCTTGATTTGCCACTAATGCTTGAGACTTAGAAGCCTTAAGAATGCCCATGCTTATCAACTTAGTTTGTTCCATCATCAACATTTCATTGAAAGCATCAAATGTAGGCATTGTGTAGCTTAAACCCATTGTCATCCTATGGGTTTGGAAACTAGAAACAAATGCTACATATTCTTGTGGAAGCTTGCCTATCAAGTTGAATATCAATTGAGTATCCTTTTTATCAATACCACAATCTTTGAGTTGTGCCCTCAACTCATTTGCCTTAGTTACATAATCTTGTATAGTATCAAAGTTCTTGGGATCTAATATGGTGAGATCACTATCAATTTGATATCCCCTAATCTCATCAACTTGACCATACAAGTCTTGAAACTTTTGCGAAGCATCCTTGATTAGAGTACATTTCTCAATATGAAAAATGAGATCCTTTGATACATACTTTCTTAAGGTACCAATTGCCATGATATTTTTAGTGAGCCAATCTAAGTGACCAACTGGATCAGCCTTAGGATCAGCTGGAGCAATAATAGTTCCATCAATGTAATGAGTGAGTCCTTTTTCCATAAGTTTACTCCATGCATCAATTTTCCAAGTAGCATAGTTATGTGGAGTTAAGAGAGGAAACTTAGAAGAACCCATAGAAGAAAAAAGGAAGGAACACAAGAGCACAAAAGCACAAGAGACACCCCCCCAAATTCACTCAATCAAAGTACCCCCCCTAAAGTGATGATTTTGGCACTTTATACTTAGTGCGATTACAATGAGCCACTTGCAAAACAAGGCAAAGTGGACTTATGATGAAAATTTTACAACTTCTAAAATGAGATACAAGAGACTTCAATCAATAGTGCAATGAATCTAACTGAGATTCAAGCAAATATACAAGTACCAAGAGAGCCAAAAATGGCCAAGATCTGAAAGTATAATTTCTACTTACAATGGAATCAATCTGATACATCATGTGAAAGTAGACGAAAAAATATGCACTTTCAAAAAAAATGGCACCTGAAAAGGAGGTCGGATGACCCCAAACGAAGCCTCGGAAGTTGCAAAAACTGGGATTACTCAGGTACAATCATCAAAAACTGCATTCTCTAAAAACTCCATACATCAAAATCAAAAAAATTCTTCACCACTGTGGAGAGCACGAAATTCTAGCCCATTTCAAAAAAAATTGCACCCAAAAAGGAGCAAAAATGAGCAAGTTATGGCTATTTGAAGTTGAACTGCAAAATCAAAAAGCTCAATGAGAGGGGGGTCCAAAAATTTTCAAACCCTGCTGATGTCAGCAAGTCACTGGCTTAAATTTGACAGCCGTATGACCATCGCAAAAACTTCACCCTCTGCTGACTGAACATCCATACTGTACGGACAGGTGACGTGGCAGATGACTATGCAGTTGATTGTGTGTCCGTACCGTACGGATTTGTTGACTGGATGAGCTGATTCGGCTACTGATGTGGCAGCCATATGGATATCTGCATGGCACTGGATGGAAGTACGGAAGGTGACTGGGCATACAGTTTTACCAGCGGGCCAGTGGCCGCCTGCCACGTGGCAGGCGCGGGTCCTCCGGGTTAGGTTGACCTGTCGGCTGTCCGGCGAACGGTGACCGGAGGCGGTGGTTGGCATTGGTGCTGAGGTGGTGGTGCTGCAGGCTGAGGGCACTAGGGAGCTGCTTGCGGAGGGAGGCGACGGAGCAGCGACCGGCGGGCGGAGGCGCGTGCGGAGCAGGCAGCAACGCCCGGAGGGAGATAGCGAAGGCAGCGCGAGCGAGGACGGCAGCGGCACGGGATAGAGCTGCCAGCGGGAGAGGAAACGGCCGGCGACGTACGCGGGACAAGGCAGGTATGTGTCATAGACCTGCAAACCTGCAACGTGCAGGTACGGGGGGGGTCTGTGGACCCCCAAAATTTGATTTTTTCTTTTTTTTTATTGATTTTTCAATTTTTTTTGCTTTCCGAATTTTTGATTTTTTTTTTTCAAAAATTTTCAGGAAATGAAAATATATTTTTTTTTTTCGAAAATTATATAAAAAATTTTGAAAATCCGTACGATTATAGAAAAATTGGAGAAAAAAATTTTCTCACCAAAATAGACCGACTTTATAACCAAAATTCATGGAAACGGCCTTCTGGACGCAATGGCGAGGTCGGATCTAGTCTAGGACGCCTCCAAAAGATGCTGCTCCTCAGATCTGCCTCTTGACGTCACAATAATGCCTCTTCAAGACGAATCAATGAAGCCCCAATGGCTCTGATACCATGTTGGATTTTGCCAAGATCAAGAGCTCAATGAAATGTACAAAATAGAGACACAATATAGGACAAGAATAAAGTGTATTCTCATCAATAGAAATGATCAATAATCAACTGGATTCAATAGTTACATACAATGAATAGAGGCCTGCTTATATAGGCAAGGCCATATGGATGTATGAGCACACAAATATGACATGTGGCTCAATGAGAAACAAGGGTAGGTAGGAAATAGGTGTGGGTAGGTAGGAGAAATAATATAATATTCCACATGAGGTGGATCACCCACTGAAGGTGGAATTATCACTCCACTATAAGTGGATATGATAGTGTAATAACAAGATCAACACCATAAAAGGTGGAATTTCTCCTACACACACTATCCCAATCTGGCACAAACACCCAAGTGTCTCATATCCAAATAACTATGAAATGCATTATCCTAAGTAAATTTAAGTAAGTGTAATAATATCCATGATGAATAATTATTTACACCAACATTTTTCATAAATCTTGAATCTCCATAAGACTTCCATAGTAGTGCAAAAAGCCGAGGTCTACACTCATGTGGAACTTGGAGAGGAGAGGAACAAGGGAGGAGCAACTATGAGCATGTTTGAGAGCATTTGGGAGTGTTTTGTATCTTTTCTCTATTTTTGTATGCTTTCTTTAATGTGTTTGATATCTCTCTTGATATGAATTCTTAGGATTGTAGTTTCCTTCATATTTCATTTTTGATTGATACTACTAACACTAACGTTTGACTTGTATGTCTTGTGTGTTCCTAACATCCTTTTTGCAGTGCATCATTTTATATCCAACATTAACAAAACAAGCATCAACAATTGAAACAAAGTATTGATTTGTATGACCATCACTCACATTTTGAGAAAAGGGAATCTTCATCAAAAGACTACATTGAAAAATATACAATTGAGTTCAAAAGCTCTTATCAAAAGAAGGAAGCTTTTCTATATCAATAGACATTTTTTTCTCTCACACAAAGCCTTCTTGCGCCATATGCACTTGTATATTGACAAAGAGCCTTTGAAAAATAGAGCTTTTACTCAGTTTAGAACCTTGAATTATCACAAAAACAAAGGGGGCAAGATCAACCCTGCTTTCTTTCCAAAAATTTGTATCACCTACAACATAGCTCGAGGGGAACCACCAACTCCTGAGAGAGAGGAAGAAGTAGAAACCCCATTTGTGACAGAAAGTTTTTATTAAGGTCTATATTTTATCCACTTTCACCTTCACACATCACAAAAACCATTCAACTCTCAAAACATAAAAAGGTCTTGTCCTAAGTTCTTTTAAATATTGCTTAAATTAAACCAACAAACCAGTTTTAGAGTGTTTCTACATCTAGGATCCATCATCCTAAGAGGCATTTCTACATAGGTTAAAACTAGTTTATGAGTGCATCCTCTCATTACTAGGTAGCTTGGTTTGTAACACATCTCAAACCTTGCTATACCTTATCACATAAAAATTGTTGAAAACACAAGAGCAATTCACAAAGAACTTTGGTAACATCCAACCCTTAATGATAGAGATCCATCTTCTAAACATTTCATGAAAAACTTGTCTTCCATCAAACATTTCATCACCAACTCATAATCACTTTCACCAACCTCAAAACTTTCAAACAACATGGCTCAAACAAGATCAATGAGAAACTGACAACCAGAGATTGAAGATGAGGAGGAAGAAAACCTCATTGATTTTCAAGAAGCCATTGGAGGAGGTACAAATGATGAAGATCCTATCACTCCAACTCTCGAAGATATAGAAAGAACACAACACAATCCCAAGTTCAATAGGCTCTTTGATGAAATCCTTAGAAACAATGCAGATGCTCATTTTCTGAGACTTGCTCAAGAGGGGGCTAAACTACCCTCTAACTTTGATACCAAACAGATACAAAAGACATCAAAACAATATAGCCGTAACGATGGTGGAAGAGGTAGAGATTACTTCCGATATGACCCTAATCATCAAGGGAATCCCTTGCCTCCTCCTCCTACAAAAATAGACATGTTGAGAGAACAGGTATAAAATCTTGCTCAACAACTCAATAGTGGTGTGAAGACTACTCGGTTTTCACTTAACGATATTTGTCCCTATCCTTTTGATAGGAACATGCATATGCCACATTTTTCACGAGGGTTTGAAATGCCCAAGTTTGAAAAGTATAGGGGCAAAGGAGACCCTAGAGATCATTTATGAGAATTTCACTTAGCTTGGTTAGAGGTGGCCTATGAGGACACCTATCTAATGCACCTCTTTCCTTAAAGTTTGGGAGGTGCAACCACACAATGGTTTTCCCGATTACTAGGTGGCATTAGAACATTCGAGGAACTAGTCCAAAAGTTCATTGCTCATTATTCACATAACATAGAAAGAGATGTTACCATGGTATATCTATGCAACACTAAAAAAAACTAGGGGAGTTGTTCTCATCTTTCCTACAATGATGGAGGCAACTGTCTAGTAGACGTTCTCTTCATTTGCCTGAACAAGAACTAGTGGAAA
Organism: Cryptomeria japonica; assembly: GCF_030272615.1. Taxonomy (NCBI): domain Eukaryota; kingdom Viridiplantae; phylum Streptophyta; class Pinopsida; order Cupressales; family Cupressaceae; genus Cryptomeria; species Cryptomeria japonica. The sequence goes on from NC_081414.1 coordinate 770,979,894, forward strand.
TATTGATTTCCAACTTGAATGATGAGATGTAATTGCATTTAGACATGAAGGGTACCAAATCTTTTGAAGAGATTTTCACTCAAGGATTAAAATGTGAATGAGCCCTTATAAAAAAGGGACTTATCAAAATCTACAATGAACCCAAAGATGGCCCTCATCCACGTTATAATAGTGATAAACCCAACTTTTGGAACAAGAACAAGAACGTTGTCAATGAGAGGGTAGAGGATGCATGGACAATAAAGATTGCACAGCCTATGGCCAGGTTTGCGGGGCAAAATCCCCCTCCTAAAAACAACACCATCACTCATCCACAAAATCAAGGTCACAATGCACCACAAGAAGAACCAAGACAACGACAACAGAACTACAAACCAAAATGCACATACACACCCTTAGGGGAACCCATCAAAACAATATTGCATTAATTAGTCTCTTCCAATCTTGTGACCTTACTAAAAACATCTAACTATGAACCTCAGGTCAAAACCCCATGGTGGAGAGATAATGAACATTGTGAATTCCACCAAGGGAAAGGACATAAGATGAGCAATTACCATCGATTGAAAGATATTATTCAAGATCTTATTGATAGAGGCAAAATTGAAATAGAAGGACATGACCTTAAAACATCCAATGACAATCATCTAATGTTCAATAATCCACTTCCATCACACGATCAAAGGGGTCCTTCCATCTCTGGGCAAAACACAAATACTACAACTAATTATACACAAGCTACCTATAATTCTACTGTGAGACACCTCTATGAAGCTAATGAACAAGTTGCAACTCTCACCATCAAAGATCCAAATCCTGTATGCAATGTTGTTACACATCATAGAAAAATTACCATTCGAGTAGCACCACAAGGAATGACACCCCTCACCAAGCAATATAATCTTGTGGAACAACTGAACAAAATGCCTACACTCATATCCATATTAAATTTTTTGCGCTTATCCTCTTCACACAAAACAATCTTGGATCAAGCTCTCCAAGAAGCGCCAATCTCTGCCAACCTCAACACATATCAATTTCAAGCCATGGTTGGTAGTCTCAGATCATCACCATGCCTCACTTTTTCTGAAAGTAATAATGCTTCATTCCAACAACCACATAACGTATCCCTTCACATTGAAGGATTTTTAAACCAACACAGAATCAAGCGAGTCTTGATTGACAATGGAGCCGGACTGAATATATGCACCTTAAAGTTGGTCATGACATTGTGGTATGTGATAGAATTAGTGGATCCCAGCAAAAAGATAACCATTAAGGCCTATGATGATGCAAAGCGTTCTTCCAAAGGAGTTGTTGTATTACCTATCAGAGTGGGCCTAGTGGTGAAGCACATTGTCTTCCAAGTTCTAGACCTTCCTTTACCATATAATATTTTGTTAGGAAGGCCTTGGATACATGCCATGCAAGTTTTTCCATCTACCTATCATTAGTGTATCAAGTTTTCCCATAATGGTATATAAATCAGAATCCTTGCCGATGCAAATCCATTTGCATATTGTAACAATATTAACCATCAGCCAGAGATTACCATACCTAACAATAGAGAAGCTATCCCTTCCACATCATATGTTAGTCCAACCTCTTTTTCCAGCTCAATCACCCTATACCAAAGCAAGAGAAGTTGAAGATGAAAATGGTTGAGGAAGGTCTTGGGGAATATAATCTTAGCAAACTCTTTTGTGTTGGGAAATTACTCACATCCTCTAGAACTCATGGAAAACCTCAAAAGTTGCTTCAACCACCACTGGCCAAGTAAGAATGCACATTGGCGTAATTCATCCCTGGAAAAAGTCAGGAAGTGGAAACCATGGATGAGGATCTGGCAGAATGGATCTACAATGACCCTATCAACACATAAAGCCCGAAGGCTAAGCTTCCCACTGATAAATATGGCAAAGGCCTCACTATCATGCAAAGAATGGGCTATGATGGCCAGAGTTCTTTGGGACATTGCAAACAAGGATGCTACAAGCCCTTGCAACCTGAGTTGAAACCCAGAGATAACACTGGATTAGGTTTTGAAAAGGAATCTCTTCCTAAACTCAGATTCAAAGGCAAATCCAGCAAACCCCTATATCAGCCAGTTATTCTAAAGAGAAAACCCTTAATTATCTCTGTGGTACTAATGACACCAACAGTACCAACCGCACCTACCAACCTAAGAATCCCAGCAGTAGCATCAAAGGCATCAGCAACATCAACAAAACTAATAATCCCATTAGTAGCAGCAATAGCACCAACCAAACCAATAATCCCATCAGTAGCAATCATCGTACCAATAGCACCAACAAAACCGATAACTCTATTAGCAACATCAATACCATCGACAACATCAACAAGCCACATAACTCCATCAACAACATCAATACAATCGGCAACATCAACATATACGATAACCCCATCAGTAACATCAGTCACCCTAGTTATTCCTATGACCCTAGCAATCCCACCTCCACAAGTGCATAATCCAAATGCACTATTCACTTCAAAAGACATACCAGACTAGTACAAAAATCAGATGTTAGAGAGTGATTCAGAGACCAACTCGCATGAGTGGGAATGGGGTATAGTAAATCTAAGTACTTCAGACAAGGAAGACAAATCACCTCCCCCACCTCTTAAAGATATCTTAGTCTATGGAGAGGCATGGATTAAAACCTTTTGGGTTCGTGAGCAATAAGAAACTCCCACAGGCCCTACGTCACATCCTACGCCAGAATCTGACAAGAAGAGTACCATCGATGACCTTCACTCATCTTACTTAACACTCACTGACACCTCCTTTGAACTTAACTTAATTGATGAGGTCATTCCTATAATCCACCCCGAATCATCGACTGGAACTAGCCAAACCCCCCATGTCTTGATCATTTCCAGAATGATGAGGCCCTCATCGCCATTTTAGAAATATAGGATAACATACCAAGCGGAGATCATAATTCTAGTTTTGCCATCAAACTTAACAACGCAACATACTTTGGGGAAGATGCCAAACCTTTCAGCTGCAAAAACATCACAATAAAACATAGATCTTCCAGTGAAAACCACACTCTGGCACTGTTTGATCCCAAAAAAGTAAAAATAAAGAGTATATCCAAAGGTGAAAACCTCTCTGAGGCACCTGAGGATGAAAGGTTTAACATCCTCCCCTCTAGTATGAATCAGGAGAGATCAACAATCCTAATCGAAGAAACAAAAGAATTCAATGTGGGGACCCCTGAAACTCCTCACCAAATACATTTGGCATCTCTACTAACTCGAGATGAACAGCCAAAATTTATGGAATTCTTCTAGAAGCGTCAAAACAACTTCGCATGGTCTTATGCAAACATGTCTAGCTTAGATTCTAATTTGGTCATGCATCACCTAACTGTGGCAGAAGGAGCTAAACCGGCAAAACAAAAGATGAGAAAGATGCACCCACATATTGTTGTTCTAGTCAAAGCAGAACTCAAAAAGCTCTTGGATATTGGTTTCATTAGACCAATCGATTATGCAGATTGGATCTCCAATATTGTACCTCTCGGTAAACCTAATGGGGGCATTTGTATCTATATAGACTTCAGATATTTGAACAAGGCTTTCCCTAAAGATGACTTCCCCTTACCAAACATTGGCATGATTGTCGATCTAACAACAAGTCATGCAATGCTTTCTCTTATGGATGGCTTTTCAGGATACAACCAGATCAAGATTACTCCAGAGCATCAACATAAAACTGCTTTCACATACCCATGGGGAACCTACTATTGGAATGTGATGCCATTTGGTTTGAAGAATGCAGGAGAAACCTACCAAAGAGCTATGACTATCATCTTTCATGACATGATGCACACCATAATGGAAGATTATGTCAATGATTTACTAGCTAAATCATTAACAAGAGAGGGTCATCTGGAAATACTAGGTAAAATCTTTGAAAGATTAGAGAAATATCATGTATGTCTTAATCCAAAGAAGTGTGTCTTTGGAGTAACCTCAAGGAATCTCCTAGGATACATTGTCTAAAGCAAGGGCATTGAAGTAGATCCGGCAAAAGTCAAAGCAATCATGGACATGCCACCTCTAAAGAACATCAGTCATTTAAGGACACTACAAGGGTGGCTACAATCAATTCAAAGATTCATTGCACAATTGGCCAATAAGTGTCATCCCTTCATGCATCTATTACACAAAAATATCCACTTTCAATGGGATACAAAGTGCCAACAAGAATTTCAAATGCTTAAAAACTACCTCATGAATACACCATTGCTAATCCCACTAGATCCAAGTAGACCTCTATTGCTATATATTTCAGCTACAAATATGACATTAAAAGTACTGCTAGCACAACACAATGTAGAAGAAAAAGAATGTGTTGTATACTATATCTCTCGCACATTGGTAGGCTATGAACTCAATTACACACCTATTGAGAGAGCTTTCCTAGTAGTCATCTTGGCAGCCACCAAATTGAGGCACTACATATTGACACACAAGGTATAACTCATTTCTAAAATCGATCCACTCAAGTACCTACTTAGCAAGGTAGCATTGGCAGGTTGCCTTGCCAAATGGGTTATGATCTTGAGTGAATTTGATATAGAGTATGTGGACTGTAAGGCTATCAAGGGGAAAGCTATTGCAAATCAATTAGTTGATGCACCCCTCGTAGGTGACCATCCTCTTGTTTCAAACTTTCCAGATGAAGAGCTCTTCATGATCACAACAACACAACCATGGAAGCTCTATTTTAATGGCTCATATACTAGACATGGCTCGGGGGCATTTATTCTCTTTATCACACCTCAAGGTGAAAACATACCAAAGTCATACAAGCTCACTTTCCCATGCACTAATAATATAGCAGAATATGAGGCTTTGATCACAGGACTCAAATTGGCTATACAATGGCATCTCAAAGAGCTATAGGTATATGGAGATTCCTGGTGCAGCTAGTCATCTGACAAGTTATCGATAAATATCAAACTAAGGATGATAATCTCATTCCATATAAAAGGATGGTGGATAGTAACAAAGAATCATTTACAACTGTCACCTTTGAGCAAGTATCTAGAGATCATAATCGAGTTGTCGGCACAATGGCTACAATTGCATCTCTCTTGGATCTTCCACAAAATTTAACACACTATGAGTTCTTGGTAGAACAACTTTGGATCCTTGTGTATGATATCCCTGAAACTAAAATGATATGTCACCTTCTCGGTTCTGAATCACCATGGTATGGTGAGTTCTTCACTTACCTCCGTGATCACACACTTCCTCCCAACCAATCCAATAACCAATGAAAAACCTTCATATGCCAAATTTCTCGATACACCATCATTGCTAAAACCCTATACCAGCGAAGTCTTGATGGTACTCTCCTTCAATGTCTGGAACGGGATGAGAAAACAAAGGACTTGGAAGAGGTACATGAAGGAATCTATGGGGCTCACTCAAGCAGTCCTTCACTCGCAAAGAAGATCATGCACGCTGGATACTATTGGCCATCCATGGAAAAAGACTCCTACTATTTTGTCTAAAAATGGAAGAAGTGCCAAGTTCACGGAGACCTGATACATGCACCAACATAGGAATTGCAACCAATCAAAACACCATGGCCCTTTTGTCAATGGGGACTTGACCTTTCGGGTAAAATCTATCCATCTTCATCCAACGGTCATAAATTTATCAGTACCGCCACCAAATACTTCACAAAGTGGATCGAAGCTATTCCACTTACCCAAGTCACTGGCAAACAGATCACCTCATTCATCCTTAATTACATCATCTATCGGTATTGTGTACCCATGTCCATCATCACAGATAATGACCTTCCTTTTAAAAATCACAATGTATGTGAGCTTTGTGAGAAGTTTCACACCCAACACTGCTTTTCTATCACATATTACCCACAAAGGCAATGGTCAAGCTGAAGCATCAAACAAGAACATATTAAGGATCCTCAAGAAGATGGTCAATGATGCTGATCGTGATTGGAACATTCGATTAAATCTAGCATTCAAACCCCTACAGGCACAACTCCAGACTCACTGGTCTATGGAGCAGAATCCATCCTACCTATTGAGGTTGAAATACCATCTGTATAGGTTTCCTTGCACAATCTGATAGATGATGAAGCATACCGAGTCTCCTACCTTCAAGACTTGGAACTACTTGATGAACGGCGACAAGCTGCATACAGCTACCTCAAGGCCTATTGGCGGCGCATGAGCAGAAGCTACAATCATCGGGTTAAACCTCGTACATTTGAGGAAGGTGATCTTGTTCTCAAGGAGAATCCTGGCAACTAGCCAAATAGAGAACATCAAGGCAAATTTGAATCCAATTGGTTGGGTTTATATGTTATCACTACTGTATTTGGGTTTGGGGCATATCAGTTGACCACTTCAGAAGGGGAACTGCTAGCCGATCTGATCAACAACATGGACCTCAAAAGGTTTCATACATAAGTTGTATAGAGCATCAGCCTCCACACTATATCAAAAAATACCAAAAAAAATAAGAAAAATATCCTAAAGAAAATACATAAAGCAAGAAAATAGTAAAGAAAAAATCATTCATCCAAACGGTGAAAACCACTACGGTGGCACCTTGGATAATGGTGAAAACCTGGAAAATAGGTGCCACACGTAAAGGCTATGGCTCCATTGTCTTTCTAACTTGTTGTGATCACTCCATTGTATCCATTCATTCATCATTTATACTATGGCTTGTTATTGATTTGCAATCAAGGTTAGTACTTCATATGTCCTGCATCACGCTTTCATAGTGACGCCCAAAATGGGGGCAATGCTCTTAACCCATTGATGGAAGTGGATTCTACATTACTTGTGATTCATTGAGTTAATCATTCCAAATTGGCTGGAAATAAATAACAAAAAAAAATATTCATAAGAACTCAAATAATACCAAAAACATTCAAAAAGACTCACAAAATCCAAAAACATGTCAAAAACATCAAAAATTAATCACAAACATTGCAAAGCATATTACTATTTGTACATACACATCGCAACAGATACCACGCAAAAAATTTGAGTTACTCAAATGCTGATCACTTATCAAATCAACCAATCAATCAAAACATCTACACACAACTGTCTTCAAAGGATGCATCCTTCCTCACAAAACAAAGACATGGTCACAATTTCTTTGACAAGAAAATTATGTTTAAGCTGATAAGTACTCGGTCAGTTGGTTAGTTATTTATTTATATCAGGTTCCTATGCTACTCCGGGATATCCACAGGTGATTAGAGTAGCCAGGATGACTCCCGATATCTTTTTCTTTGTTTTTTGTTTGCGGATTGATCCAATGAAGTTATGGGGCATGTACTAATGGTGGACCTACATGGAAAGTTCACTAAGCTATGTGATCATATACAAAATACAGTCATGGATCACTATGGCTTACTGACTACAGTGTATACCTCAACCATTTGCGCATGAACCAAAATGGAGGGTAACTTTTCCTTGTCTATAATGCTTGCTTACAGGTGAAATTCTCAAACTTGGTTTCTGCTACCTTGGCCAAGAATGATACTACCATGCTCGGTGATGAAAATTAAGTACTATAAATAATCTATGGATCGTCATCTCATCTCATTTGTATATATTGCATTCCATCCATCCATACATCCATATTGTTGCATATCATTCATACATAGTAATGACAATGGATACTCTTTTTGTTTTTCAATCTTCTTCCATAGAAATGAGTCCTAGGTCCTCCATACCTTCTATCTAACATTGAATCCCCCCCTCACCCTCCCTATCTTGATCATTAGCATCACATACCCTACATCGTGTTCCATCAACTCAATCAAGCCATGTTCATCACCATCCTTCTCTAACAGGAGAGGTTGTGTATCCCATCCTAGGTCATCCTATAAGCAAAGCCAATTACTCTATCTACACAATCACATCATCTCATGCACACCTAGACTATCAACAGATACTTTTGATCAAGTATCTTTGGGTCTCAATAGGTAATAAATTATGGCAATCCTAGACTACAACAGGCATTTACATCAATTGCTAGTCTCAAGGGGGCTTCTATGATACACCACAAACAACCTACAATGCAAATACTATCAATTTATCAACCAATCAAACACAATCAAAATAGACAATTACAACAATTGTCTTAGTCTCAACGAGCACTTTGCTTCAGATACCTTGATTTCACCGGGCAATTCTAGCAATTGTCTAAGTCACAATAGGTCACTTTGATTCACTTACTCGGAATATATCCTGTCCCAGCGAACAACTGACATCAACTATCACGCTTTGACTTGACCGGGGCAATTCAACCGATTGCACCAGATTGTCCAACCAATTGTGATGAATTGTACAATATCAATCAAAAGCACAAACAGTACATTTGAAATGTATCTCCTGCATGACCTAAGGGTACTCACTGGCTTGTTGTTTCACCGTATTCACTCCGTCTTCTCCCATTCTTTCACCATTCTTACTAATTTCTTCTATTCTACCTCCTCTTCACTTCTTGTTCTTTTTCGAGAGATCGCCCGATTTTTCACAATTTTTCAGCCCATCTCTTGAGGGGGCATACCACCCACTAAATTAACATTTATGGGGCATATTTCTCATACTTATTTTTCTTTCTTTGAAATGACGCGATAAACTGCACCATCTCAAAGAGGGGAAAATGTAGTCACATAAATATGTCCACTTAATTAAATAAATATTTACTATTTATTTGATTATTTAACCATCAATGATCAGTTAATTAAATTAATATTTAATTAAGTCATCCTCAACCCCTTCTTCTATTAATTAAATAAATTATTCAATTTACTTAAATTAATTCTTTAACCCACACTCTAAATCAATTAAATGAATAAAACATATTTATTTAATTTAACCCATTTCCTCCTTTAAATAAATAAATATATATTTATTTAAAAAACCCTAAACAACCCCCCGCCACTTGCATTCTCCTACAAATGCAAGTTGCACCTATTTTGTTCAAATAATGTAATTTTATTTTAATTAAAATCCTATTTTCTCTCACCCACCAAACCCACTTGCATCCTAAAATCCTCTTCTAGACTCTTCTAACCACTTTCTAAATTCTTTTAAACTATTTCTAATTAGCCTAATCCATTTCCTAAATATTGTCATAGTCCTAAGCAACTTGAAGTCACTTTTCAAAGCCTCAAAGTCTTTGAAAAGCATTAAATGCTTTATGTCTCCAACAAGTTAACCCCTAAAGTCTTCCAAACCATTAATGGCTCTTACATAACCATTAATGGTTAAACTCTACTCACTCCCATGGTTAGAGACTTTCCTTCTAGCTCAACCTCCATTTAACTCATGGGTCTCTTCAATCATTCATTGCTTTGACCATGGTTATGCCCACTAACTCTTTCACAAGAGTTTATCCATTGGATAAAGGCATTATTCATTGGATAATGGCTTTATTCATTCAACTCAACACTAAACTTACCTCCCAAAGTAACCTTCATCTCATCTCAAGCATTTAATGCTTCTTCCCTCTCCTCTCAAGCCATCTCATGTTGACATTTGTCATCTTGGGATTGGGCTAAAAGCCTTCACATGGATCATAAACCCATCAATCCTGACCCTTGTTGAGACTACTCAATCTCAACCATCCATTTCTCTATTTTTCCTATAAATAGAGCCCATTCCTTCATAATCCAGATTTAGAAATCTTGTATGCATCTAATCTATACTAAAATTGAGAGAGCATTTTAGGAGTAAATCATAATCTACATTGCTATTTTGGTTAAAATCAATATAGCTTAATTAGTCTTTCTTATATTTAGCTTGCATTAGCGTAGTCTTTAATCATTTCTCATAAATCTTGAATCTCCATAAGACTTCCATAGTAGTGCAAAAAGTTGAGGGCTACACTCATGTGGAACTTGGAGAGGAGAGGAACAAGAGAGGAGCAACTATGAGCATGTTTGAGAGCATTTGGGAGTGTTTTGTATCTTTTCTCCATTTTTGTATGCTTTCTTTAATGTGTTTTATATCGCTCTTGATATGCATGCCTAGCATTGTAGTTTCCTTCATATTTTATTTTTCATTATACTACTAACACAGTTTCCTTCATATTTCATTTTTTATTGATACTACTAACACTAACGTTTGACTTGTCTGTCTTGTGTGTTCCTAACATCCTTTTTACAGTGCATCAAGGATTATTCTACACCATTAGACCTTATGTCATCAAGGATAGTGGTATGAACCACATCAATAATTTCATGCAAATCCATGGATATTTGTCCAAATTATTGTAAAATGAGCCTAATAAAGCCATATTGTACACTACATTATTTCTTTCTCTTTACATATGACTGAGTCTTAGGTGGCCAAGCCTAAGGAGGAGGTCAAGACACTTAGTGATGAGTTGTTCACATTTTGAATCAAGTTTGGCTTCTCATTTGAGCATTAAAATAGTGTTCTTTTAATCACCTTCAATAATAATTCGACTGTACCCTCTATCTCTTGCAATAAAAAAATCGTAAAAAACAACTGCCACCTCCACAACACTTGACGTTTGCATCCCAAGGTAGGCCACATAAACTAGGACCATGTTTCCCCTAGGGTCATTTATAATCCCACCCCCACCCACCTGGCCTAGGTTAGCGTTAGAAGAGTCATCAAAATTCAATGTCAACCAACTAATGTTGGGGGGACCACTAATATTTAAATGTTTAAGTTTTTAGGAAAATCAATTTTTAATGATGAGCGATTGCACTTAATTTTAATTGTTTGATTAAATTTTAGTTATTTAATTTAATTTTATTCACACTCACAAGCACACTAAATTAGATGTTTTTAGTTTTTATTTACAAATGTTTTAACATCCATATTTGAGTGTAATTCACCTCTTGGCATAATATATTTGGCACATGAGATTAAAAATAAGGATTAATAGTTGTCACTTTAAGACTTAATTAAAATTATATAGCTATATTTGAATTTTTTTATATTATATAAAATCTAGGTAGTTTGATTTGACATAAGTTTCAAATTCTTGAGACATAAGAGGGGTTGAATTCACGACATCTAATCCCCAATGGTAAGAGATTGAACATAAAGTGAATTGCAGTAAATTTGGAAAGTATTAGAAAAGTAAATTAACCATCTTTTGTAATAGATTAGTTGAATTAAGAAAATTGAGACTGAGTGCAAAAATGACAAAGGAACAATTATATCTTTATATAGAGATGCGGGATGAAGCTATGCACCTGGAATTTGCAGTATAATGTTGAGACGAAGGTTCCCTGCAAATCTGAGAAAAAGTTGCAGGGACCTTGTGTAAGTTGCACATGGTCCTTCAAAAAATCCGCACACCGAAAAGGGTTTTTCCATCTCTGAAAACGAAGCCTAAACCTGCAATTACAGTCATGGACCTACAACCTACACATAGAAAAGAGAGTGAAATGTGGTTGGGATTGGGAGTTTTCCTTTGGGTCAAACCCCATTTTAGAATTAACCAAGTGGTTGCAAAATGCTGCAAGTAAATGAAAGGAAATGTCTGAAGTAAATCCATTGCAAGGAGGGGATCTAATTGAAAGATTGATACGTTTGTAGATGAATTTGCTTGAATGGATATGTGAAATAGGATGTCTTGAATGTTGATAGAAATCTCCTCTTCAATGGTTGAATACTTTTCTTGAATGCAACACCTAGCCTTGAAAGGAGACTTGAAATGCTCAATGCTTGAATGCTTGCACTTGATTTTGTTTGTTGCTTCTTTTCGCTTATGATCAACTTTTCTTATTTTCTCTTTGCTTATGATCGCTTATGATCCACTTTTCTTATCATCGACTTCTCTTATGCAAATAGGAGGGGAAGTGCTCCTTATATACTTGCCAATTAGGGGTATTTAGGTAATTGCCTGTCTTAGGCCGACATAGAGAAAATTTTCCCGCTTCACAAATGACAAGCCCAATGCAAGCAGGGTGACCAAAGGGGTCCTAAAATAAGGCTAGGAAAAGGGTACCACACCCCTATCTTAGAGGGACAAGGGTGCCACACCCATATCCTACCCTGATTTAGGAGATGCAGCAACAAAAGGCAGTGCAAAATGAAGAAAAATGCAAGTTATTGATGGCATGAGCATGTTTCGAGTCTCCGATTAGGCTTAGGGATTCGTCTTCTAATGCAAAGACCCAAATGCAGTAAAAATTTGCAAGGGTTGCAATATTATGATCCTACAGTATGTATGTATGTTTCTATATGTATATATATATATATATATATATATATGTGTGTGTGTGTGTGTGTGTGTGTGTGTGTGTGTGTGTGTGTGTGTGTGTGTGTGTGTGTGTGTGTGTGTGTGTGTGTGTGTGTGTGTGTGTGTGTGTGTGTGTGTGTGTGTGTATGTATCTTTGTGTGTATGTGTACATGTGTGTATGTGTATGTGTATGTATGTGTATGTGTATGTGTATGTGTATGCGTATGTGTATGTATATGCGTATGTGTATGCGTATGTGTATGTGTATGTGTATGTGTATGTGTATGTGTATGTGTATGGGTATGATATGTGTATGTTTATGTGTATGTGTATGTGTATGTGTATGTGTATGTGTATGTGTATGTGTATGTGTACATGTACGTGTATGTGTACGTGTACATGTATGTGTATGTGTATGTGTATGTGTCTTTGTGTGTGTGTGTATGTGTATGTGTATGTGTATGTGTATGTGTATGTGTATGTGTATGTGTATGTGTATGTGTATGTGTATGTGTACGTATATGTGTATGTGTATGTGTATGTGTATTTGTATGTGTATGTGTATGTGTTTATGTGTATGTGTATGTGTATGTGTATGTGTATGTGTATGTGTATGTGTATGTGTATGTGTATGTGTATGTGTATGGATACATGCATACATACACACACACACACACACACACACACACACACACACACACACACACACACACACACACACACATACACACACACACACACACACACACACAAAATAAATAAATAAATATTTAATATCTCAAGTGAAAGTAGGAATTTAACCTTGTAACTTTATATACTATGAATGTGTGATCCACTAGATTCTTGGAATAGATTATTTATAAGCAAAAAGAATAAAATGCATCCAATTTTCTAAAGGAAAACCTTCTAAATGTGTCAACTAAACTGAAATTATATGCAATAAAATCCTAAAGAAATGATTGATTAAGTTGGATATTGAATGCATGCCTTATCCAAACTTGTTCAAGTGATAGAGAGCGGAAGTTTATTAAATTGAATGGCAAGAATTTAAGCACAATTGATTCAAGGGTGCTAGGAAAAATAACACATAGTAATAATAAGTCTATGGTGTGCCTAGAACAAGATACAACTTTAGTGCACAACAATTGAACACTCAATGAAGTTCCCCATTTTGTTGATCCTTATTTTTCTAACATGATTCCTCCATAATTTCAATGGTTAAGGAATGATTTTAAATATATAGTGTTATCAAATTAGATAGGTACAAATGCATCAAGACCTTACAATGGATACTATAGAAGAGGGCATGAGTCCAATTTGAAATTTTAATTGAAACATTGAGATAACCTTCCAACACTTATAGAAAGTAAGGGTATAAACATACACACCTCAATCAATTCAACCTCCACCCTCCTAAGTTAACCATATTTTAGAACCAATGACCATATTTTTATTCGCTGCCCTCATAATATGGACTATGTAAGAGCTCAACCTATCATAAATTAAGAAAATAAGATACTAACCAATTCCCTTAATAATCTAGGTCAATTTCATATAGTAACCCATTAAATATAAAAACTAGACTGGTAAATCTAAATCCCAGATCAAATTTCACCTTTATTACATTAGTATTCCTTAAATCAAGAAGGAATCTTTATCCATAATTCTCATTTAAAGAATGAGTATAATATGATTGTCCCACAATTTCTAGGAATTGCTTCAACGTCACCATCTTAAAATTGTTTAATGATCATGTTGTTTTTGGAAAGAGATCAATATTATAGAATACTAAAAAAGAAAAACATAGTTTCTTCATGTCTTAGAGGGGAATCACATGTTTTTATCTACTTGATTTTCCTACCTTGTCAATAATAGAGATTAGGAATCTATCAACTATAATGAATTGACATGGTAAGATCATTCACAAGAACTAAGTAATTCAATAAAATTAATGCCTATGCGCTTGGGATATCATCAAAATCACCTTTCATAGCTAGAATTTTTAGTTAGATTGAGGGTGAGATGGGAATTTGGCCCTACTTTTGGGAACTTGAAGAGATTCAATTAATTACTATGTCAATATGGCCTTTTATAAGTTCTCAATAGTTGAATAAATGAATACTACACCTAGGAAAATTTATGATGCCTTCATGAATCTACAAAGAGGATCTTATGAATAAATGGCACCAACATTTTTGATGTGTTAGAACTAGCTAATGGTATACTTGGAATTTGATTCCTTGCTAATCTCCTAAACACCTTACATTGTGGGATCATATTATACTTATGAAATCACTACCTTTATTTGATAATTGTATTAAAGTTGAAATGGGTCCACCATATCTTGGTATATAGGTAAATACCAAGATATGTTGCTTAGTTTTTAGCACCGACCACCTACAAAGAACTAATAATAACCCAATAATGTATTATTACACCATATCATAGATAGCTTCTCACATCCTTCTCCTCCATGTTACAAGTGAAATTTGAATGATCCTTAGATATAATATATAACATCTATCCTATATAATGTACATGGTACTAGTTGTAGGTGACTATCGACAACTATAAATCACACTCATATTTTATAAATCAGGCCATCCTATCTCTAAGTATACATAATTATGGTAGATCAAGACATACTTACATACGAGAATAAGTGATCCATAAACTTACTCATATAGTCCTACAGGTCTTGGGTTAAAATCACCAACACATATGTAGCACATTGAACCCACATGAGTCATTGAGTTGGCCTCCCTTCAAAGATGTACACATAATAATTATTTATTAGATAAAAATTAAAATCATAATACTAATATTGAATAACATCCTACTTCTAAGAATATATTTTTTTTTTATAGTACCAATCATAAAGCTTAGTATACCATTATCCACCCAATAGATATAAAAACCTAAAACCACATGCCATATTTAGTGTTGCCTACCACTATTACCCATATTTTATAAAATAAATCATAATAAATTCTATCCTAACTCAAGATAGATCTAGTCACATATTTAGAGGAAGTATATCCTTCTTAATATTAAGAATTATTCATAGAATTAGAACATATTGTCTTCTACATCATCACTAGATATAAGTTTCCTTTTAAAAAAAAATTATATTCATTGTGTGACCAAATTTTGTCATGCCTTTTTCACTTGCAATAATATACCTCATTATAATCATTGATTACAACATATGATCATCCCTATGATATTACATTTGATAGCGTCAATTACACAAACCTAATAATCTTAGTTTAGACAAGTATACATAAATTCTCAAACATTCACATCAAGGCACACCACATAATAGTGACTAATAGTTTATTTGATATAGAATAAAGAGTTTGAAAATACAAAAACAACAAAATATAAAGGTAGATAAGCTCAAGGATGTTGAAATGTCTTGTGTTGTCTCAAATTTATATAGTGGGTACATATTAATTGTACTATGAGTTCATAGTTATCTTATAAAATATTTAGCCTTAAGATGAAGCATATTCAAGAGGGAAGGTTGACCAAGATTAAGAACAAACCCAAAAGAAAGAGCTTTTCCATAAACCCATCCCCTATAAACTTGGTTCATGATGGAATCGTTCACCCAAGAACTACCTACATTCCCATTCTAAACTAGATTGAAGATCTGTGTAGTTCAATTAGTGTTTCAATTATCATTCAGGAACTGAAAATCTAAAATAGTCAAGTACATACAGTAGATATGACCATTTTTTCATATGAATTAACAAGATTTATGCATCAATTTAATTTCTAACCTTGATAGAAAATTTACCCAACATAATGAAGGACTAGCTTAGTCAAGGAAGATAATAAAAAATAATAAAGATACCAAATATTAGTTTAATGTGCCAAGGTTAAATATTATTAAGAAAGAGGTTCCTCAACTAAATCTACATATAATTGTCTTGATTGTCAACCATCTTTACATCAAGTTGAGCATTCAAATATCAACCAACTTACATGACACCATAGAAAATAGAGTTGTATGTGGAAAACATATTTGAATCACATCCATACATAGAAATTATGAATGAGAGCATATTTTTTTATTAAGGCTAAAACATGTTTTGAAGGGAATCCTAAACCCTTTGCAAAAGATAATGAATTGACACAAAATTCATCTAACAAAATAACAATAGCCACACTAACATCCAATATGAACAAACATGAAATAAAAAAATCACACTTAGGAAAAAAATAAGAAATGAGCTAACACAAGGGAACAATACCATACACAACACTAATTTAGTACTTGGTCTTACACCCACCAAAAGTATGTTTAATAGGAATATTTTAGGAATACCTCTACTCGTCCATTGGAAAATGTTCCAAGACATTTCATTATTTAAATACTTGAAATATTGGAAAGGAGAGGAGAAACCTCAACCAAATCGATGACCTGTTCACCCAAACACAAAGAAAGTGTTCATTTCCCAATATCCACATATATGCAAGGAATAACAAAAATACCAATATCCCCACTAGGAGACCTTATAATAAAGAATAATCCCCTCATTAGGAGGAAAAGGGACAACATAAAAACCAAAAAGGACCTAAATTAAAACTAACCATTGGGAACTAGAGAATCTATAGGGGGAATCACAATCCTTCAAGTCAAAAAATCACCAATAGTGAGGTGTTCAAAATAAGCATTCCGCCATCAAGTAGTTGAAGGTGTATACCAAGAGATGGGATTTATATTGTCCTATAGAATGTAAGTTCTACACTGAAAGGTAATACTCTCATAACACAAAAGTTGATTCCAAGGCATATCATCCACCATAAGAAGAATATCTCCTAGAAGAACCTCTGGAATATCCATGTCAACAATTTATGGGAAAAAGAAAATGGTCACAATCCTTAGAAGTTGCCAATAGCTTTAGGATAAAGAATAAACTGAAAGATTAGACAATCTTAAAAAGAAAAACATTATGTGGAGGGATTTAGAAAAAGGGTCAAATAAGGTGAACACATGCTTATGAGAGAGTGAATGCTAGCACCATAACCAGGGCCCACCATCCAACACCTCATTTGTATCCTCAAAAGATTAAAAAATTATGATAAAAAAAACCCTAGCACAAGGAAATAATTTATTTCTTATTTTTGTAAGAGGTATCCATGACTCTAGCACCCATTAGTGTAACTCAAGAAGTGAGGTCCATAAATGATTAAATCTATCAATAAATATAACCAAGGAAAACCTTATTAAATCATGTCCATACAAGAGCATAACAAAGGGTTTTGAACAAGAAATATGCCTCACAACATGTTGACAAATAATAGATTCACCTAGAACCTATGTGATGACCATAGAAACAAAAGAGGATTTTACACTAGTACAAAGCCCAACACAATAATTTAAAAATAAAGCAAGCAATAGCAAAGAAATTGACAAATCTTGCATGGTGTCATCAACAATTTCTACAAAAATATTATGGGGGGTAAGAGGGGAGGTAGCACCAATACAATTTTTATCTCAAAAAGAATTAGTAGGTGAAATATCAGTAGAAGAAACTACCATATGAACACCATGAGTTGGCATGAAACTTGTAGATGTAGGTGGTGAATTAGGAATAGAAGAGGTGGTGGTGCAAGGAATCAAATCAACAAAATTCCCTAGTAGAACACCAAGAGAACAAGTTAAGGAAGTGAAAGAAAATCTCAAAAACCAATCAACAACATCACCACTAAAAATAATTGTAAAAGTTGTGGTTTCACCAAGAGAAGGATCAAAAGGAGCCACTACAAGTATATTTACAATATGAATATGGGCATAGTCAATATAAAGTAAATATAATTTTATCATAGAAAAGAGTTGCAATGATAAAAATCTATTCAATAGACTTATATTATGAAATATTGTATTTGACATACCATTTTCAACCATTTCACTAAGACTTGAAAAAATGTTCCTATGAATTGTATAGGAAACATAAATTCAATTTAAAAAACAGGTTTTGAGGTCTTGATTAGAGATATTAGAGATAATAGAAGACCACTATAAAGATGTTGATAAATTAAAAAAATTCAGTGTAAAGCCTTAAAAATATCCTTATCATTATACAAAAAGAAAGGCCATTCAAAACTATTTTTTTTCGAAGTCAACTGATAATTATAGGCATTTTCTCTATTCATGACGAAATTAAAGTCGACGATACGGGACGTGCATTGAACCATGTCCAATGAACTCTTACAATGCAATAGAACGATTACGTTTTCTGTTTTGTGTGGCATTTTAACGACAAAATAAAGATCAAGCCCAGAGAGTCGTGAGGAATCATCATTCTTCATATTGTCAATCATTCAAACATCAATTGCACCTTGCTTGACCAACTTAAGAGTAACACGTAGACTACCAAATATTCCATTAATATCTAAATGGTGGGCTTCGTTTTTAAATTTTCTATTTAATGACTAGTCATTTTCGGAAAGGTTTGTGCTAAGATTAAGATTAAATTATACATAAATTATTCAAGTATTATTTGTATATTAGAAATATCAATGTTGAAATATTTTTCAGATTTCTTTATAATGGTATAAGAGCAAGTTTTTTTTACTTAAAAAAATTAATGATTCTTGATTTACTTATATTGAGAGAATGAACAAAGAACTCACAAAATGCCAGTTTATTCATATTATTCATAGTGTATACTCCATAAATTATATGAATGTTGACATAAAGTAATATTAAATTGTTCAAAATAGAAAATGCCACTAACAAGGACATTATAAACCCACAAATAATAGAGAAATAGAATTGGTCTTAGTAGAAATGCTACCATCATTTTGGTAGAACCTCAAAATTCCCTAGCCAAAAAGAGATTTGTATTGAAGGAATTGTCATGCATATTTTGCTCAACCACCCAAAGCCCTTGAGCTCTTTGTCAACAATCATACTCCAATCATGCATCTATTGGTGATGTCATTCTCCATGATGAACGATGATGGTTTTGATGACGTCCACCTTCGCTCTTAATTAGTAGAGGTAGTAGCCATATTTTTCTAATGTCTATTGGGGACTCAAAACCCATTTGAGTTATATTTCATTACCACCCAATAGGATGTGTTTTATGGGCAAGAGAAGTTAATAGAAGAGGTTTTTAAGGAGACTTCTATAATGGAATTTTATGTTCTTTACAATTTCTACCTTTAAATTGGGTTCATTCATTTTATGATGAACTAAAAAATTGTAGAGTGTTTCAGCACAAGCAATGCAAAGGATATTGATGTCATTGAATTTGATGTGAGGGAGGGCCTATATTGACCTCTATTAATGAAATATTTGACCACTAAGAGGAAAAAGAAAAATTGTTGAAACTACTTTCATCATAGGAAGATCCTCATCAATTTCTCAAGGATTTGAATAAAAATTATGGAACATTCATGATTCTTTGATGTCACAAATAAACTATTAACTAGAAATGACAATTATAGAAATAATTTTACCTCTAATCATTGTATGAAACCATATGCCACTTTCAGCCATATCTCTAATGGAGAGGCCCACAAGATGCCTTGACCTAGCACTATTTTCAAATGCACTCTTAATTTCAAAAAATGATTGAATAGTCTTTCTAAGTATACTATATACATGCTAAAATATTGCTCAAAACCTTGTAGTTGTTGCATTCCATAGCCAAATCCAGGGAAACTTAGTTCTAAACACTCGTAATCCTATGAAAATATTTTTTTAAAGATATCATCTTCAAAACATGATAAATATATATTTTTCCTTCAAATAGTCAGTAAATTTCAACTCTCTTCAATTATGTCTGCCATGAAATGTGCATAAACATTCTACAACACTACCCTATATAATATGTGTATATAATTCCTACTTAAATAAATATCTATCATTGTAGGTCACATGTCTAGTTATGATTACAAGAGTGTTAAGATTGCTCCAATATATGCCAACATATCAAATGTGTCATGGGTGATATAATTATTTGACGTAGTGAATTACAAGTCAATTATATTTCCACTCCAACTTAAATAGTTGAACCATCCTTAGTGAAAAAAGGCAGAGACAAAGACATGGAAAATTTGAACCAACCAAGAATTTGATACAACTGTTCACTATAAGTAATAGGAAAAGAATACATATGCAACATTTTAATACAAATCAAAATTTTAAAAATAAAGAATTCCACAAATATTTATATGAGATTTGTTGGCTCGTTCAAACAAATCATTAAAATATTAAATCATTTTTCATTAAAGGTCTAGGTTTCTTAAACAAATTTAACCCATTATGGCATATATACCTCCATTAATATTTACATATAATTATCGGTATTAACATTACTCTCCAAGGAAGAACATGTTAGTTACATAGAAGTAAGAAAAAAAAATTCTTTTTCAATAGCATAATGAAGCTTGTAAAAAAAAATGTTTTGTTATACTTAATTATTCCTTGTAAACAATTAAACAATCATCTAACCATATATTCAATTATTTATATTAAACCTATATTTAATTGTTCCTCCTAAACATATATTCAATTATTCCTCCTAAACATATATTAAATTGTTTCTCCTTCATTGATCTAGTGTCATTATTTATTCTAACAATTATAGTACACTTATAGATTCTTCAGGAATACTCCTGAAACATCAAACTCATCCAATGCATCCTCCATATGTCCAATAATATATACCCACACTTCTTGTTTCATGCTTCATATATTCACTCTTCCAAAGTGAGCTCAATAGATTGATAACCAAGACAACCAACCAACAAACCTAGCTCAACCACTAAATATGTTCTTTAGTTTAGTGGTAAGATAAAAAGTCATGTAGCTCAAACCACAAGTAGAAAAACTAATTGACCGATACATTACATTTTTGTACTAAATTTTTCAATATTAAATATATTCCCATCTGTAACCCCACATAAAATGTCAAACCAATGTTAGATATAACTTTATAAGTGGAGCCAAATAAATATTTAATGTAGATAATGCATCTCATAAAGATGCACCACAAATAAATATGTATTTTACATAACTAAATAATTCTTTCTTGTACAATGTGTAGAGTATTCTATTTCTAACAACATTTGCAATCAATGTAAATTATATGCTATTATTCTATACTATTTGGATGGAGTTTTTGTAGTATTTGAATGCATCTTTTGCTTTGTAATCACATTTTTTCAATACAAGAAAAAAACGATTGTGATGCATTCATGCTTAATATAACTTTATGTTCATTTATATAGATTTGCAATGAATAAATATTTATTTTTTGGCTTGTTGTTAGCTTGACTTGATACTCTCAATACTCTTAAATAGTATAAATAGATAAGATGGTTATTTTTTACTATATAAATCAACAAATTTCACTCTTTAGTCAACATATATAATTAATATCAGATAAACTAGCAAGGATTCAACTTTAAATTAGAATTTGAAAAGTTTAGAAGTCATTTTTGTACTCATTGACTTTGATCATTTCTATGATTTTAGAAATAATTTAAGACAATAAATAGATATAATATATAATATATAATAAAATAAGAATTAATCAATGAAGGTGTGTATTAATAGAAAGAAGATAAGATCATATATTTATGAACTTCAATACTATCACATGATGTTTTGGTAATAGTCGTTGCATAAAGAACAAATTAATTAAAGTGAATCCAAAATAAGAAAAAAATATATAGAATATGCACAAAGTGATAGACTATTGACTTTTAAGTTAAATGAACATAAAAGTCAAATAGAATTAACATCACGATCCAATACGTAGAAATATCTCAGGAACTACATTAGTTGCATGTTTACAGAAAGTCATGAACATACAACCCTGTCCAGACAACTAATTAAAGTCATTGTTGCAGTTAGGACGCCAACAATAATATTCATTTTTTAATATACTTTGACCTTCGAACTGAAAATGGTTAGGAAAATCCTCAGCCTTTCACATTGGATTCACACTTCTAAAATTACTATTAAAATGGGATTACATGCAGAGAGAAAGTGTGTAGCTCCATTTATGTGGTTTTAGATTTTGGTCTTAGTACTAATTGCAATGGCTGGCAGAGTTTCTGATGTGTATGAACGAAGTCTTTTCTATGCGTTGTTTTTCTTGTTGTCACTCTTATCTTTTGCTGCTGAAGCGAAGGTGGACTTTTACAAGTGGAAAGTAAAATTGCCAGAGATGGGCTCCTGATTGTGTGCAGGGGAACATCATCTCTATAAATGGAGAATACCCGGGGCCGACCATCAGAGCCAGAGAAGGGGACACCATTGTTGTCCAGTTAGAAAACTTGATGCCCACTGAAAACGTTGTTATTCACTGGCATGGCATTCGCCAGGTAAATTTTCTTTTCATTTCCTATTAAGTCTAAATGTTACTCACATTTCCAGGGCAGAAAATGCGTCTAACGGTGCGGAAATAACTCTCTTGGCGTATTGCGTTGCAGATCGGCACTCCCTGGAACGACGGGATTGCTTCCATGTCGCAGTGCGCAATCTTTTCGGGCGAAACCTACGTATATAAATTTGTTGTGGACAGAGTAAGTTGGAGTCCTGTTTCAATATGGAATGTGTGCGTGACCTAATTATAATATTGATCATGAATATTTGAAATGCAGCCGGGGACATACTTTTATCATGGTCACTGTGGCCTACTGCGGTCAGCGGGGTTATATGGGTCGCTCATAGTGGATGCGGTGGGCAGAGATCCCTTCATCTACGATGGCGAGCTGAGTATCGTTTTAAACGACTGGTGGCACAAGAGCACTTATGAACAGGCGGTGGGCCTCTCTTCCATTCCCTTCGTCTGGGTTGGAGAGCCTCAGGTTTATCATGTACAATCAATTTAGCAGAGTTCGCTTAATGAGTGCTTTTAATTATTATGTTAGGAGTTCAGTACTGATAGAGAGTTGTAAATGGAATGGTCTGTTGGTAAAGTTGAAAAATTCTTAATTAATCTATTAGGGATTATGTCTGACATTTAAAAGGGATGAGGCATGGATCGATGAAATTGAGGGAATGGATATCATAGTCCTTGATTCTTAGTCAAAGAGATTCTCATGTTCCAGTATCTGCAAAAATCAATTTGTAGACAAGCTTAATAAAATATAATTCTTAAATAAATTACAATTATATGTTGAAAATATGTATGTGTTTTCATTTGATTTCTTTGGTTTGCTTTTGAGCTACTCCGTTTGTAAGTTTCAACTATTTATGTATAACATTTTTTTTTTCTTTGTACCAGTCACTCCTGATAGAGGGACGAGGACAATACAATTGCTCGATAACCAATAATTCCTGTAATGCTACAAACAAGCAGTGCTCCGCTCATGTCTTGCCAGTGCAACCTGGGAAAACTTACCGCCTCCGTGTTGCCAGTGTCGCGTCTCTCGCCGCCCTCAATTTTGTGATCCAAGTCAGTCAGCTTAATCAACTTAACTGATACCAGTCGTTGCAGTCCTTGTTTACGTGGATATCCTAAACTCCCACCCAAATGGAATTGCTTTTCCTATGTTAATAACATTTAGTTTTGTACAGGGACATAAGATAAAAGTTGTGGAGGCTGATGGACATTACGTAGAGCCTGTGGAAGTAGACAACCTTGATATATACTCTGGTGAATCGTATTCTGTTCTGATAACGGCGAACCAGGACCCTTCTCAAAACTATTGGGCTGGTGTGAACGTGAGAGGCAGGCAGCCCAAGACGCCAACTGGACTGGCCATCCTCAACTATCTTCCCAATCCATCAACGAAGCTCCCAACCACGCCATCTCCCACGCGCCCGTTGTGGAACGACTATACCTACAGTAAAGCTCTGGCTAAGAAATTTGTGGCTCTCAAAGGACATGAAGAGCTTCCCCCGCTTCAGTCCCATAGGCGGCTGATTCTTCTCAACACGCAGAACAAGATCAACGGATACACAAAGTGGGCGATCAACAACATTTCACTAGTGCTGCCTCCGACTCCCTACCTGGCAGCCATGAAATACAAAATCAAGAGTGCCTACAACACCACCCCACCTCCAGACATCTACACTCCCCATCACTACAACATCACCGTTCCTCCCCGAAATCCCAACGCTATCCAAGGGAGTCCCGTGTACGTCTTCACATTGAACTCTACTGTTGATGTGATTCTTCAAAATGCAAATACTCTCACTGCAAACAATTCAGAGATCCATCCTTGGCATCTGCATGGGCACAATTTTTGGATTCTTAGATACGGAGAGGGCGTGTTCGACCCACTGAAGGACCCGCTGACCTACAACACGGTAAATCCTCCGTTGCGGAACACTGTGGTAGTGTTTCCATATGGATGGACAGCCATTCGGTTTAAAGCAGCTAATCCAGGAGTATGGGCTTTCCACTGCCATTTGGAGGCCCACTTTTTTATGGGGATGGGAGTGGTGTTTGCAGAGGGAGTAGAGAAAGTGGGAAAGTTGCCCAATGGAGCCATGGGATGTGGTCTCGCCAAGAATAAGATTCACATTCACCACTGATCTCTTTGTTTGGGGGAGGCAGCATTTTTTTGTCTAATGATGCTTTTATCAATTATCAAGCCCCTCATCTATGCACCTTAGCACTGTACTAGACAAACCCATCTAACATTGGACTATAGGAACTATAGAAACTAACACTCGGACATATACTTTTAAGAGGTGGAAAGGATTTGTCCATAAAAAATTTAACGACATGTATATATAAATTTGCGTATATTTTAATTTTTTTATTAAACTAAATTTTGTATTATTAATATTAAATAATATTAATATAAATAAAATATGTCATATTGAATTGTTTGTACAATTCATTTAATAAATTTATTGTTATCTGCATCTTAATAATATACATTAAGTGGGATATTTTTAATAATAAATCGATCAAAATTATATGCATGTCAATTAGAATAATTATACAAAATATAAGAAAAAAAGAAATTAAAAATAAAATAAACACTTCAAAATTGATGATATACATCAAAAACTTTCAATTCCTTTTGTGATTTTGAAGCTACAAATCTAGGCTTCTTTTATATAAATAATGACATAAAATTAGAAATAAACCACAAGTTATCTCTTCAAATCTAATGTTTGGATTAAAATTTTAATAAATATTATATAAAAAATTGTGCCTACATGTCACATTCAAATCATAAAGAATAAATCCTTTTAATAACTAATGCAATGTGCTTCCATTTTTCCACATTAAAATTATGTAAGAATCAATCATTAGTCATAATTCTTGTTGGTGTTTTTTTTTTTTTTATTAATGTTCAAACAAGTTTTGAAGGGACCAAAAATGGTAAATACAAAATGTTGCCATAGTAAACACATGGTAAAAAGGAAGCCAACCGACAACAAACAAAAGACAAAACAAACATAATTTGACACACTATGAAAAATATCTTCTTATCACAATTCAAATCTATTTACTTTACAATATATTTTTTTTCTAATTTTTCAATGTGAAAGAAATTATACATTTGTATAACAACTAATACCATAAACATCCACTTTGAACTCTATTTGTTTACTCAATATAGGTTAAACTATTTACATCTAGGGATATTTAAAATGTACTATGTTTCCACACGTAGAGATTCTATTTTCATAATATTTTTGTTCATTTATAAATTTTTTTACTAAAAAAACTCACATAGGAGAATAATGCTAATAACTTTACACATGCAATTGTGTTGAAAATTACATGTAATTGTTAACTTTTGCAATTTAATTTATACAAAAAAAATTCTTTTTTTTGTCAATTTTGTAGTTTGTATCGTTTTAAACTATTTATAAATTCTTTAATATATTTAACAATTTGTAATTGAATGGCTAATGAAGATTATGTGTAATAATGGGTTCTCAAAAATAATTTGTTTATATATTAAAGTTGTTTAGGTCCTAATGATTTTAGTAAATTGAACATTTAAATATTTAGAGATAAAAATGAAAAGAATTAAAGCTAACAACAATGAAAAGAATTAAGTTGTTTATATGGTAAAAATAAAGGTTTTTATATAGTAAAAGTTGTTTAAGCTTTCAATTGTTTTCCTAATGATTTTAATAAATTAAACATTTAAATATTTAGAGATAAAAATGAAAAGAATTAAAGCTGACAACAATGAAAAGACTTTATGCTTTGTGTTTTGAATGTGACATTTACGCACAAGCTTTTATAGAATATTTATTAAAATTTAAATTCAAACATTAGATTCAAAGAGATACTTTGTGATTCTATTTTTATTCTTATATCATCACTTATGTAAAGGAAGTCTATATCCAAAACTTCAAAATCACATGAAAAAATTGAATGCTTACAATGTCTATCTTCAATTTTTTTCAATGTTTATTTAATTTTTAATTCTTTTTTCTTACATTTTGAATAATTATTTTGATTCACCTACATATGATTTTGATTGATTTAATTAAGAATTATATATTTGCAATTTTGAATAATTTATCATCTTTTTTAATTCTTATTATTTATATATTATTGAGCTGATCTTCTTATTGTAATAAAAGATAATTTTCTTTGCGTATAATTAAAAATATCATATATATTTAAAAATAAAATTGATGATATCAAATTTAATTAAATAATTAATAAAAATTATACACAATTAACTTATGCATTTTCTTAAATTTTCTATAAACAAATCCATTACACCTCCTAAAAGTAGATGTGCCGGTGTTAGTTTATATATTCCAATATTAGAAGGGTTTCTCTAGTATAGTGCTAAGGTGAATGGATGATGAGCTTGATAATTTATAAAAGCATCATCTTACAAAAATTGGTTATCTCAAACAAAGAGATCAGTGGTGCATGTCAATCATATTCTTGGTGAGACCACATCCCATGGCTACATTGGGCAACTTTCCAACTTTCTCTACTCCCTCTGCAAACACCACTCCCATCCCCATGAAAAAGTGTGCCTCCAAATGGCAGTGGAAAGCCCATACTCCTGGATTATCTGCTTTAAATCGAATGGCTGTCCATCCATAGGGAAACACTGCCACTGTGTTCCGCAATGGAGGATTTACCGTATTGTAGTTCAAAGGATCCTTTGCTGGGTCGAACACACCATCTCCATATCCAAGAATCCAAAAATCGTGGCCATGTAAATGCCATGGATGGATCTCTGAATTGTTGGCAGTTAGAGTATTTGCGTTCTGCAGAATCACATCAACAACAGAATTCAATGTAAAGACGTACACGCCACTCCCTTCGACAGTGTTGGGATTTGGGGGAGGAATGGTGATGTTGTAGTCACGGGGACTGTAGATGTCTGGAGGTGGGGTTATGTCGTAGGCGCCCTTGATTTTGTATTTCATGGCGGCCAAGTAGGGAGTCAGAGGAGGCAGCAGTGAAATGTTGTTGATTGCCCACTTTATGTACCCGTTGATCTTGTTCTGTGCGTTGAGAAGAATCAGTTGCCTGTGGGACTGAAGTGGGGGAAGCTCTTCGTGTCCTTTGAGTGCCACAAATTTCATAGCCAGAGCTTTACTGTAGGCATAGTCATTCCACAATGGGCTTGTGGGATATGGTGCAATTGGGAGCTTGGTTGATGGGTTGGGAAGATAGTTGAGGATGGCCAGTCCAGTTGGCGTCTTGGGCTGCCTGCCTCTCACATTCACACCTGCCCAATAGTTTTGAGAAGGCTCTCGATTCGCCGTTATCAAAACAGAATACGATTCGCCAGAGTAGACATCCAGGTCGTCTATTTCCACCGGCTCTACGTAATGCCCGTCTGCCTCCACGACGTTCATCTTGTGTCCCTGTATAAAAATAATTGTTATTTAACATGGAAGAAGCAATCCCATTTGGGTGGGTTTGGGTTCTCCACGTAAACAAGGATTGCATTGACTGGTATCATATTCTCACTAGAGGGTATATTGCTATTTGATTATTAAAGTCAGGTGATTGAGTTGACTGACTTGGATCACAAAGTTGATGGCGGAAAGAGATGCCACGCTTGCAATACGGAGGCGATACGTGTTACCAGATCGTACTGGCAAGACATAAGGAGAGCACTGCTTATTTGTAGCATTACAGGAATGGCTAGTTGTGGAGCAATTGTATTGTCCTCGTCCGTCTATCAGCAGTGACTGGTACAAAGCCAAAAGCAAAATGTTAATAGGTTGATCGTAAACTGTAAACTAATAGTACCAACACACTTTTCTTTTTTAAATATTCTGGCTTATAGATTGTATATATTTTGTACATTCAACGAAAATAGGGAAAAAATATAATTATTGTTAAAATAAATAACAGCTGATAAAAAATTGGAAACCAAATCAGAGATTCAGAAACTATAAAGGAGATATAAAATCAGATTTGTAGGGGTTCGCTAGAAAGGCTAGATCCATTCACCAAGGCCGGGTAATATATTATTTAGCGTCTTTAAAATGATTATATGCATTAAATTATAGTAAAATATATTTATTTGGACATAAGAATTTGTCCATGATTGAATTTATTAATTTAAATATCATTTTATATTTCAAACACAAAGAAGTGTTGGATTATATACCAATCTTAATATTATATATTATTATATAAAAATGTTAAAGATATTAGAATTATTTTATTTAATTAAGAGTGTTTATGTTTTACAATTATTTATTTACTAAATACATATATGAATATAAATTAAAATAAAATAAAATAATTTTAAAATAAATAAAAATAACTATATGTTTTAATTAATTTTGAATTCATTGAAAGTAACTCTTAAATAAATCAGCATTTATATATCTTAAATACAGAAATTTCATATGATTATTATGTACATAAGAATCATTTAAGTTAAATTTGATAACTATTTACACATCAAATATTAAATGAAATATATATTAAATAAAATATTATATATATATATATATATATATATATATATATATATATATATATATATATATATATATATATATATATATATATATATATATATATATATATATATATATATATATATATATATATATATATGAATGAGGACATACATTTTAAGTTAATTAATAATTATTTTATTTGATTAAAAAATAAATTTATTAATGTTAAAGTATTCTACAATAGTAACATGAGGTGGATTTTTATGGTGTGAGTGTTAGCAATTTTTTTATCTTTTATTTGGTAGCCATTTTCACATCATAATATTAATATTCAATAGTACATGTAATATTTTTTAAACAAGGACATAAAATTTCTGTTTTCATAATGTAATAAAATAACATAATTTGAAAGTACAACAAAATAACTTTTAAGTAAATAAGTTAGATTGGAGTTGATATCTCTCCTTTTTAGATAAATGTATTTAAGTATCTATATTAATCTATTGCATACACATAACTTTAAGTTATTTAATTGTTTTCTTCTTCTTATTATTATTATTATTATTAATAATGCATTAATTTATAACTTGACCCAAACTAAGCGAGCTCACATATGAAAGACCTCATCACCAACATGAATAGTCCAAACCTTAGAACAAAATAGTCCAAAATAAATACAAAACTCACAAACACAATAAAATTCATTTATTTAAAATTATTATATTTTACTTATAAATTATTCTATTTCAAATATGTAATTTCATTATAATTTTTTATGGATGCAAATAAAAAATGCATTATTAGGCTCCATCAAACATAATAATTATTAAAACCTTCATAAAGAGAACTCTATTAAATGAAATGTACATGATATACCTGAGGTTCGCCAACCCAGACGAAGGGATTGGAAGAGAGGCCCACGGCCTGCTCATAAGTGCTATCGTGCCACCAGTCGTTTAAAATGATACTCAGCTCTCCATCATAGGTGAAGGGTTCTTTGCCCGCCGCATCCACTATCAGTGACCCATAAAACCCTGCCGACCGCTGTAAGCCATAATGACCATGATAGAAGTACGTTCCTGGCTGCATTCACATATTCATAATCATTATTATAGTTAAGTGAAGCACACATTTCATATTGAAACGGATTACAACTTACCCTGTCCACAACGAACTTATACACGTAGGTTTCGCCTGAGTAGATTGCACACTGCGAAATTGAAGCAGTCCCGTCGTTCCAGGGAGTGCCAATCTGCAACGCAACATTCCAAGAGAGTTATTTCCGCACTGCTAGACGCATTTTCTACTCTAAAAACATATGTGACATTTACACTTGGTGCAAAATGAGAAGAAAAACGGATCACTTACCTGGCGAATTCCATGCCAGTGAATAACAACGTTTTCAGTGGGCATCAAGTTCTCTATCTCAACAACAATGGTGTCCCCTTCTGTGGCTCTGATGGTGGGGCCCGGGTATTGTCCATTTATAGAGATGATGTTCACCTCCACGCAATCAGGAGCCCATGTCTGGTAATTTACTTTCCATTTGTGAAAATGCACCTTTGCTTCAGTATCAAAAGATAACAATGTCAACATAAAAAACATCACAGAGAAAAGATATACTACAGAAACTCTGCTAGCCATTACGGGCAGTCTAGACTATTACTAAGACCAAAATCTAAAGCCAAATAGATGGAGCTCCATAATTTCTCTGCGTGTTAGTCCCATTTTATAGTAATTTTAGAAGTGGGAATCGAGTGTGAAAGGGTGAGAGTTATTCTAACCACACCCAGGTCAATAGTCAAAAGTCGATACATGGAGCTGCATAATTTCTCCCTGCGTGTAGTCCCATTTTATAGTAAGTTTAGAAGTGGGAGTCCAGTGTGAAAGGGTGAGAGTTATTCTAACCACACCCAGTTCAATAGTCAAAGTCGATAAAATAAGGAACAAGGAATTCTGCATGCAACAAAACAGATAATGAGCTTTCATGTCAATATTCAAAATCAATCGATTTCTTTCTCTTTCGGGCCTGCTTTTACTGTGCAATTTTTCTCTAGTCTATAGAAATTAGATTCGTCTTTCTCTTTCTGACCTACTTTATGTTGATGACTTTTGTGTAAATATGCACTTGCTGAGATATTTCTATCTACTAGTTGGTTTTAATGTCTGTATCTTTCCACTCTAGTGGAAAAAGGTTTGCAACTCTCTTGATTCCATGATTCATATCAAGTAGACGCAACTCTCTGTAGGCATCTTTTTGGAAGTCTCATTTACTTGGCTTATACCAAAACAAACTTATGATTTGCTCTCAGTTGTCTTTCAAGATTTATGCGGGAGTCAAAGAAATGTTATTTTGCAGCTTAGCGTATTTAGATATATCTAAGGTATAGTTTATTATGGTCTAGAATTTCTTCTTGTAAAATTATACAGACTCAGACTATGTTGGGTTTGTTGATGACCGGAAGTCAACTATAGGATTTGTTTTTTCATCTTAGAACTAGCCTCATTTCATGGATTAGTAAAAAGAAACTAATTGTTTCCCTCTCATTCACTCAGGTTTAATACTGTGTCACACAAGGAGCTGTGTGTGAAGTGATTTGGCCATGTCATATTCTTGTTAACATGGGCATTCTTCAAGAAAAGCCACATTCTTCATTGCAACAATCAAGGTGTGTTTCAAAGCTTGTAAAAGATCTATTTTTCAATAAAAGAACAAAATTTATTGAGGTCGAATGTGATTACATTCAACAATTTTAAAACCATGCATAAATGACAACATTAATTACTAAAATATATTTATAAATAGATAGGAAGACATAGATAGTTACAAAAATGAAATAGAGATATATAGGTGAATCTATGATAGCAAGCAAAGCTTGAAAATATTAAATGATGGAGTTGGGCACCCTAGTCTAGAGTGTGTCCAACTATCGAAAACTACTCATATTTGGGATCAAAAGACTCATAAGTCCTATCCCTTTAAATTCCAACCCAAAGAAATAGAGTGCTAGGTGTCCCTATCCAAGCTTTTCTCCTAAACTTGTTGTCTCATTCTCTGTCTCACTTGAATCATTCTTCCTATATCTTTTAACTATCATAAAATTATATAGATCTAAACCTTCATAAGCACAAAGAGGAGAGTTAAATATGGTTGTGGCTACATCGAAGCTTGCCTTAGTCAAACCCCCTTTTGGTGTTTCTACCTCCATAAATAGTCGAGTTGAATTTGAGATAAAAGTGTACGCTTTGAGCCTTAAGTGTGTCTAAGATATTGTAAGCAATAATGTGCATGAACATAAACAAGAGCCCTACTCAAGTGTATTAGAGTGAACCCTAGATGAGGCAATCTAAATGCCACATACAAACCAACACAAGAATGCATGAACATGTAAATAATAGTAAATAAATGATAAATGAATCTAATCTATAGCTAAAACTTAGAAATACAAGAACGATGTGAAATCATATCAAACCCTTGATGAGAGGTACAAGATAATCATCAGTTAGTAATTCCCTAGTATCCTCCAACATTCCTTGAAGCTTCCATCATCTTTGCAATAATGGTGAATGGACAATTCACGAAGGCTCAATGATGAGTATTTGATGTTATTAATTTATTCTTTAGATTTGTAGATCTATGCGATCAATTTGGTAGAGTTGTGCTATCACAAGGATTGTAATTTCATGTATATCCAAATTGAAAAAACCACTAGCTTTTATATGAGCCACAAGGTTAATTTTTGGATTAAAAGGCAACAAAGAATGACAATAATCATAAATCGAGACAAGATTTGTTAAATGTCAAGGTTGACATGTAAAACATTTAAAATTTAAAAATATGTTGGCAAGACTACTATGCAAATAGGCATGGTTCCACCAAAATAGGCTCACCAGAAGAAGGATGTGAGATTTTAAGCCTATGAATTAGATTTGATTCTAATTTTTTGGTTTTGACTATGATTAAATGTAGAATAAGATAATTGAGTTTTGAAATGGGATATGACACATCTCCTTGAATTGGGGATTGAATTCAATGCTTGAAATGGTCCTACAATTGTCTAGAGGAGTGGAAACTAAAGCAACTGCTAAGCAAAGTGTGAAATTTGACTCGCAATTAAGTAGTACAATTTAGGAATCTACAATATATTTAATGGGGTTTTTAGTGTTGAA
Organism: Cryptomeria japonica; assembly: GCF_030272615.1. Taxonomy (NCBI): domain Eukaryota; kingdom Viridiplantae; phylum Streptophyta; class Pinopsida; order Cupressales; family Cupressaceae; genus Cryptomeria; species Cryptomeria japonica. The sequence goes on from NC_081414.1 coordinate 771,013,180, forward strand.
TATTCCTATTCTACATGATCTTCTTGCTATGATTTCTTAAGTGTATTTCCATTTATACTTATAGTTTCTTGGAGTTGCACTATTATTATTCCAAATGGCATTTTCTCATCCTCCTTGCATTGTAAATTGGATCATTTATTATAGATTCATATCATACAAAATAAAACAATATTCGTCTATTCCCTAATTCTAATATTGTGCTATTGCATGCAATTCATTATTTTTTAACTTAAATGTCAATACCCAATTTCTAGAAGTTTAGTTTGCCCATTTTATCACCTATTTGATTCTTTGGAGATGGTTTAGGTCCACCCCAAATGATTAGTTTAGAAGATCCAATTTCTATGTACTGGATTACCGATTTATGGATGCATCCGCATGATCACCCAACCCGACCTGATTTTGTGATCCCCCTTAGAAGCTATATATATCAAGGATTCTTTATTGGAGTGCTTTACTTGACCACATTTGAACCAAAATGCTCGATCTGGCTCAGCCTAGGAGGGTTATAAACAATATTCTATCCAATAGATCTTGATTTTTGACAACTTTATAATACTTTATTGTATCCAAAATACTTTGAAAAAAATTAAAATTCAAAAAAATAAGCTCTTGAATACCCAATAAAAATATTATCCTAATTTGGCACTACAAATTAAATGCTTTCAACACGAGGGAGAAATAGTTGCATGCAAAAAGTTGGAAGCTTTCTCATGCATAAACAAGAGTTGTAATATGGAAAACTGAGCCTTAGTCTTGAAAAGAGAAATTTGCTGAATTATTGTCATCTTTCAGAAATTTATGTGGCATAGAAAGGATCTCAACAATAACATAAAGCCGACAGCAAAGAAGACAAGTTCAGTTTACTGTAGAGATTTGGTTATAAGAGAGGAGAAAACTCTTCTACAGAGGCTTCGATGAGCAAAAAAGAGCCCCCCTCAGTAGCACAACGTAACGAATCTCAAACAAGCTAACACTTTTCTACAAGTCGAGAAGAGACGAGCAAAAATTCTGCATCAAATGTTCAGACGACTTTGCAAGAATATGGGCGGCCCAAACACTTCTATCGATCCACATAATCGACTTGCAATAGAACGAGAAATCTGCACCTTCAATCACAATTTCTAAGAACCAAGTGACCTGCAAGCGCTGGAAAAGCTGTGCAGAGAAAGAGTCCCGCCAATCAAGAAGGCTAAAGATAACAACCAAAACTCTAATGCCTTACTCAGACTGCGCCTTCCTTAGATTGCTGGAAAAAGTTTGCATAGAAAGATTGGTGTCCTGCTCAGATCGCACCATTCAAGATTCAGATCGCACCATTCAAGATTCTTTAACGCCTATCAATGTAACGCCAACAATGACACCTTGAATGAGCTTTACATGCCTTCCTTGAAGTCATAGATGAAGAACACAACAATGAAGCTAGTATGGCATAGCCGAGAAGATTAACTTCCCAAGACAAAATAAAAGTCTCAAGATTTTTGCCTTCTATGACCTGCAAATTACTCTGCAGAATTGGCCTCTGAGATGCTTCAAAAATCACACATAGTGAACCAAAATCTCTTAAATTTGCAATTTCGTTAATTATAAAACTAAAATAACATTTTCAATTAAACCTGCAATGAAAACCAAACCATTATTTGAACCAGTAACTACTCTGAGATCATGTCAAAATTGGGATGTTCTGGCTAAATGACGATATCAATTAGGCCAACAAGAATAGTGCAATGCAAGCACAATGACTTTGGAACTTTGGACTTCGATTAGTGAAGGAAGCGAGGTCTTCCCAAACATGTTTCTATATCACATGCTTAGTGTAAGGGTGTGTGAATTGCTAGCTTAGGGACTACTATTATGTAGGTTGTCCCATTATGTAGGTCCTAGTCACTTTCAAACTCTAGTCTTTATTAGTTGTTTTATTTTAATATAAACTATCTCTTTGTTTATGTTTGTTTCTAATTGGGCTTTAGAAGTCAATATTATTTTCAGCTGATTATAATTCCCTTTGAAAACTTATAATATTAGATTTGAGTTGTTTCATTTGATATATTCGGTATATTCCCATCAAAATCAACATGTTTTAAATAAAATACAATAGAACGAATAATATATTATAGTTTTTAATCAAATTAACTTTAACATAGGTGTATATATTTTTTTATATATAAACATAAAAATAATCTTGATACTTACATAAATTTAAATCTTTTTTATGGCCACTCTAACCCTAAGAACATTTCAATGGTCATATATCTTTTTTCCATGGGGCACTCAAGGAGGAACTTGTTTGTTTGTGTAGCATGTTCATATACACTATATCCACAAATGATAAACCTTGTTTAAAATTTTTATGGGTATATTTTATATATTGACCTGGATGCATTATACCATTCTCTTCTATGTGTGACCCACCACATAACCTTCTTCCTTATGTGAACATTATACATACACATACATACATATGACAAGAAGAGAGCATGTGTGGCATAATACAAAAAATTATGACACACACAATGGAAACAAAGAAAATTGGTTTTGAGACAAAAGATCACCTTATAGTGTAAGAGGAGAGCATTCACAAAATCTTGGTATCCATGAAGCAAACAAGACAAAACATAAAGATTACTTATCTTTAATAAAAGCTTGGGTGGTTAACTTGAGGAAAGTAAATGTCAACAAATGATCCTACAAGACCATACATTATTAGTTTGTAAATTTTGGGACTCCAATAAATGCACCTATAAGAAATAGTAATGATGATAGAAAAGACCATGAAAACATAAAAGAACAATGATTAGTAAGTCAAGGTTAGATCAAATCTAGAAAACATCACAATAACATAGAAACATTGGACAGACACAATTTTAAAAAAAAGATAGAAATGCCTCTACACAAGGAAAAAATGCTAATCGCTGAGTATATTCCACTTGTTATTATAGCACTTGTTGATTTAATGGCCAATATTTTAATAATATTGCACCAATAGTTGTGACTTTCAAGTTATTAGTGTTGACAATGACAACCCATAATTGAATGCAATGTGTTCCTTAGATCTAAAAAGTAACAAATCATGTGATACCACATCAATGGACCAATAAAACATGACTTAATCCATAACTATTGTTCTCACTTTTTGGGGGGCCTTTTTGGACACCAAATGGAAAAAAGCATGCTAATGTGGCACCATAATTGATGATGTGAAACTAGAGACCATTAACCAAATTTGATTTTCCAAATTCAATATTTTGTTCCTTCCTCTCATATTACTAGTGTTCCTTTTTATTAAAACTATTTATTTTCATTATCTAAAATATTTTTCTTTCCATACCTTTCATGCTTACAAATCTTCTAAACTATATTGATTTTATTTGTTTTTTAATTACATCGATAAGCAAAACTCTATATTGATACCACCATTCTTATACTGATCTTAAAACAAAAAGAAAAATATGCAACTTTCATATGTCAAAGATGGAAGTAAGAAAGGACAAATCAGGAAAACGAAAAAAAATTTAACTACTATTTTATTTACATTCAGTAATTGTAGAAACTCAACAAATCATTGAAAGTAGTCCCTGAGAACATCGATATCTTGCTCTTGAGCTCTAAGATGAGCTCTCTGTCTTTTTCTCTCTTCACTACAACTTCATCATTGCATCCCTTTTGTTACAAGTAACAGAAGGAGCTATTCATCGCTACCAAGGGTATGTGTACTAACCAGTTGATCAGAAGAAAATTTGAATTATATTATTTTTTTTTACTTTAGTTTGTCTATATGTTAGTAATTTGCATTTTTGAAGGTCTTAAGGGCATTTTTAGCCCCTGCAACTATGCTCTTTCAAATTTGTGTCTACAACTCTTGGAGACCTTTCCAACGAGATCAACGGCACCTAATTTCAAGTCCCGAGCAGAATGTCTAGTTGAAGTTAGGATAAAATTTCATATAGTTTTTTTTGAAAATTTCATAGTTTTTAGATTTTATTATGTAATGAATAAATGTGACTATTGGAATTCAATTCTCAAGAGGTTTTTTGTGACTCTTGGAATCTCATGAACTTCTATATGTTGAGTTTTTTAATGAAATAGATTACTTTTTGGCTTGCTTCAATTCTATGATTTTTGGTTCTTGTAGCAGAATTTACAATGTTGTAGGTTCTCACTCAGGTGTTGTCATCTGAATCCATAATTCGGATCAGTGGTATTAGAGCAAGTTTGCTCCTGTATGTTATATCACACATGATCAACATATCAAAGATTGGGCTTGGAAACAAGGAATCCTTCAGACTACCTTCCTTTGAGATGCACACGATCGCAGATGGCTAAGTTGCAGATAGATGATGACTTTAAAACATTAGTTGAAGATGCACTAGCAAAACAATGTGAAGAAATGATGGAGCAGTTCAAGAAAATGCTGGAAAGTTGTGGGTCACAACCAAACCCACCATTCACAGGGCATACACCATTCAAGGTGCTAGTGAATTTTGATATACCCACACTCCAAGGAAAGATCAATGCAGATGTTATTGATGATTGGGTTTCAAAATTAGAAAGATATTTCTCTGTCAATCAGTTCTCAGATGAAGAGAAGATAACTTTCACTCTCCTCAAAGCTGAAAACCATGTGAAAGATTTGTGGGAAGCAAAGTTAGCATCTAGGGTAGCAGAAAATGGCAGCACTTTTATTTTTGATCAAAAACCCACATGGGGAGAATTTATGGAGCACATAAAGGAAGAATATTTTCCTATTGCTACATATGAACAAAAGTATATGTAGTGGCAATTGCTTCGACAGAAGAAGGAGCAAACTGTTCAGGAATATACTAATATGTTTCATGCCTTAACAACAAAGCTTGGCATCAAAGATTCTGAGAAGCATTGAGTTTTGAAATATCAAAGTGGACTCCACAGGTACATCCAAACCAAAATGGAATTCTTGAACATAGAGACTTTACCTAGTGCATATAAATTTGCTACCAAAATTGAGGAGGAATTCAAATAGAAAGGAAGGAGAGATAATTTCACAAACAATAGATAGAAGAGTGAAGGTGGCAAAACTACATGGAAACAAACCTCTAAGGAACCCTCTCCCAATTCACCCACAAAAAAGACATGGAGTATGAAGAAGACACAAGAAAACGGTATGTGGTGTAAATTCCATAAGAGTCCCTCGCATAATACAAAAGATTGTAGAACCATCAAAAGCTTAATGATGGAGACGCATGAAGACAAGGCATAATCTAAGGTTGTAAAACCATGCACAGAAGGAAATCATGAACAGGTCATTGAGGCTGATCCATATGCCACGGTAGCTACTACAAGGATATTGCCCTGGGAGGATGAGGAGAGATTGTTCCATTCACAAATGTGGATCAGAGGAAAAGCCCTACACTTTACTGTTGATAGCAGAAGTCAAAAGAACCTAATATCAACAAAGACTGTGAAGAGACTGAATCTGAAAACAACAACCCACCCACAACCCTATTCAATGGGATGGGTTAGTCAAGGAAGAGATATCCAGGTGCACCAGTAGTGTTGCCTTTCATACTCCATAAAGCCTTTCAAAGATGAGGTAATTTGTGATGTGGCTCCCTTTGATGTTTGTGATGTTCTGTTGGGACAACCATATATGTACCAGTGACATGGTGTTTATGAGTCCAGGCCTTGCAGCGTGACCATCAGATTACATAAGCAGAAATATTGAATACCAGAGGTAAGCCCTGCATACACTACCTCTTTGATTAGTGCCAAGCAATGTAAGAGGTTAGTTGTTGAAATGGGAACATTCATTTTATTGATGATTCATTCTGAAGAAGAAAGGAAATCTATTTATAATTCCCACACCATCACAAACACCACAACACTGTAGAAAAAATCAATGGATCAAATTTTGACGAAATATGACAATCTATTTAAGCTACCAACTGGGGTACCTACACACTACCAAGTGAAACATACTATTGATTTGATACCAGGAACTCCATTACCTAATGAACCAATCTACTATAGGTCAGTATTGGAGAATAATGAGATTAAGTGGCAAATACAAGAATTGATTGAGAAGGGACATATTCGTCCAAGTGCATCACCCTGTGACAACCTCATTGTTCTAGCAAAGAAAAAGGATGGAACCTGGAGACTTTGTATTGACTATAGGGCCTTGAATAAAATTTCAGTCAAAAATAGGTATCCACTTCCCCGGATAGATGACCTCTTGGACCAGCTTAGAGGGGCCCAATTCTTTACTATAATTGATTTGAAATCAGGGTACCATCAAGTACCAATTGAATCAGCAGATGTGTGGAAGACAAAGTTCAAATCTAAAGAGGGATTGTTTGAATGGCTAGTGATGCCTTTTGGTCCTACTAATGCCCCAACGACATTCATGAGAATGATGAATGATATACTTAGACCATTCACTGATTCCTTCGTGGTGGTATGTCTGGATGACATACTCATCTTCAACAAAACTTCGGAGGAACATTTGCAACATGTGAAAAAAATTCTCTCAACCTTACAAGAACATGGGCTTTATGCAAACAAAGAAAAGTGCTCCTTTGGTATGCAGAGTATTAGATACTTAGGATATGTTATTGATAGTGAGGGTGTCCATGTTGATCCAGAGAAGATACATGTGATTAAGGACTAGCCGTCTCCTAGAAATCTCATAGAGTTACGAAGTTTTCTTGGGTTGGAAAACTTTTATCGCAAATTTGTGTTGAGATTTTCCCATCTGTCTTGGCCTCTAAATCAGTCATTGAGGGGGGACACAAGCAAAGTTTAAATGGACAAGTGCTCAACAAGAAGCATTCAAGGGGCTAAAATGTAGGTTATGTTCTGCACCAGTTTTATCTCTTCCTGACCTACAATAGTCATTTGAAATACAAACAGATGCATCAAAATATGCTCTAGGGGTAGTCCTCATGCAGCATGGTCATCCAGTTGCATATCACAGTCAAACCTTTTCCGATACAGTGCATCAATATGATACTTACGACAAGGAACTGTATTGTATTATTCAAGCCTGTAAGCAGTGGAAACATTACATTCTGGGTAAGGAGACTGTCATCCACACAGATCACAAACCCCTTCAATTTTTTCAAACACAAGGGAAGTTGTAGAATGATCAACATCAACGATGGTCAGCATATCTTCAACAATTTCACCTCAATATTCGCCACAAGAAGGGAAGTACTAACAAAGTAGCAGACTATTTGAGCAAGCCTCCAATTGTAGCAATAATTATGGTATTGAACTCATGTGGTCATCAAACTAAAGCCTGGGCTTGCTTGTTTGAGAATGATTCTAAATTTGTAGATGTTTATAATCAATTAGTGAAGGGACAGCAAGTGAACGATTTCTATTTACAGGATGGAATTCTTTGTCACCTTGGCCAAATCTATGTGCCCAATGCAGAATGTAAAAAGTTGATATGGGAAGCTCACTATAGTAAGGTTGCTGGTCACTTTGGTATAGGTAAGACTACTGCTATACTCCAGAAGTATTTTTGTTGGCCAAAATTACGGAATGATGTTATTTCATATATTCAAGCCTGTACTGCATGTGCTATTGCTAAGCCTACCAATCGTAAACTTGGGCTGTACTCACCACTTCCTGTTCCTGAAAAACCTTGGCACTCAGTTTCTATGGACTTTAGGTCTTGTTTTCCTACCACCAAAAGAGGCCATGATTGTGTGTATGTTGTGGTAGATAGGTTCTTGAAAATGGCAGTAATAGTGGCATGTAAAAAAACCATTTCTGTAGAGGACACTGCAAAGCTATTCTTTGAATACATTTGGGTTCATTTTGGTCTGCCGAATACCATTATCTCAGATAGAGATAGCAGGTTTCTTAGTAAGTTCTGGTCTACCCTATGGGAAAAGATGGACAAAAAATTGACAAATTCTACTGCTTTCCACCCTCAAATAGATGGCCAAACGGAGGTAGTGAATCGGATGATCATACACATCCTGCGAATGTACCACTCAAAAAATCCCCGCACATGGGATGAAAGTCTTCTATATGTTCAACATGGCTACAACAGGGCAATTCACAGTTCAACTGGCCACAACCCATTTGAAGTTTGCCTTGGTTATTAGCCACTTGCACCCATGGATGTTGCCATACCATTTATTCAACTTGATTTGGTTCCACATGTTGGTAAGGAGGAAGATAAGGCAGCCCAGTTCATTGATAGAATTCATCATCTACAACAACAACTTCATGAAATTTTGGAACACACCAATAAGAAGTATAATGAGAGACATGATGAGCATCGTACTCCTCATAATTTTCAAGTCGGGGACAAGGTGTGGTTGCATATCCAGAAGAAACGATTGCAGGGTGCCAATAGGAAGCTTTATCATCTGCATTATGGGCCATACACCATCATCAAGCAAGTTGGTGATAATGCTTTTGAGCTTAATTTACCTCCATTTCTGGGTCTTCATCTTGTCTTCAATGTGGAACTCTTGAAGCCATATTTTCCTCCACTATTAGATGTTGCAGATGTGGCAGAAACAATCTCTACTACAGAATTGAATCCAAATGTGGCTAACCCATTCCAATGCGATCAGATTGTGGACATCATGGTGAAAACACTCAAACAGCAGCAAATTTACTTGTACAAAGTGGTTCGAGCAGGGCAGATTCCTCAACAAGGAAAGTGGTTTACCAAAGAGAAGCTTCAAGAACGTATTCCTCATCTCATTCAAAGTGTTGATGCAATGGGGCCCATTTCTTTCCAAGGGCGAAGTAATGATCAGAAGAAAATTTGAATTATATTTTTTTTTTTTTACTTTAGTTTGTCTATATGTTAGTAATTTGCATTTTTGAAGGTCTTAAGGGCATTTTTAGCCCCTGCAACAGGTGAAAAATACTCTTTCAAATTAATGTCTACAAATCTTGGAGACCTTTCCAACAAGATCAATGGTGCCTAATTTTGAGTCCCGAGCAGAAAGTTATGTCAAGTTGAAGTTAGGATTAAATTTCATATATTTTTTTGAAAATTTCGTAGTTTTTAGATTTTATTATGTAATGAATAAATGTGATTGTTGGACTTTGATTCTCAAAAGGTTTTTTGTGACTCTTGGAATCTCATGAACTTCTATATGTTGGGCTTTCGAATGAAATAGATTACTTTTTGGCTTGCTTCAATTCTATGATTTTTGGTTCTTGTAACAAAATTTACAATACCGCAGGTTCTCACTTAGGTGTTGTCATCCGAATCCATAATTCGGATCACCAACTTATTTCAATATCTTGTTGATTGATGGAAGACTACATCGAGAGTTTAGGTGGGCATATGGAGGTCTTTCTTTCATGTTGTATGGTGTGTTAGTGAGGGAAATCTTTACTCATTCTCATTTTGTTGATGCTACTTGCACCTAAAAGTGTAGCCCTTGGCGTTGTATTACTCAGATGAAAAATGACAATGGATCTGAAATTCATGTGTTAGGGCTCATCTTTCTCTGTCCTTTTCTTTCTCTGAAAAATAATCAGATGTTTTCCTTAAGTTATCTTTTCTTCTAGAGACAAGCATTTGTGGGCATTTTGCACTCGGTTACTCTATACATGTAGAATTTAAGCCTAATATATGGCTTGTAGGAATGGAAATGCCATAGCCTTGCCTCTTAGATGGGCATTCTAATACTTCCATGTTGGCAGGATTTATATTTTGACTTGTGCATAACACATATTTGTTTTCTTGTAATTACTAAAATTGCAGGATTAAGCAAGGTGACTAAGGTAATAACCACCTATATTTTGTCAAGCTTCTTTATTTGTTCCACTACTTCTTTTTCCATTTATTAATCCTTTACATGTTCTTAATTCAAAAATATTATCATTTCCTACTACATGCATACGCCGTAGAAATTTTGAGGTTCAATCCAACGCTCAAAAATTCTATCTAGACTGAGACCTTGATCTTCTTGTCATTGGAGATAGAGAATTCTCTTGACCATGACTAAAATACAAGTAAAGATGACTCGACATACCTAGGCCCATGCTAAAGAATGGCTTGAACACATGTTAGACTTAGCAAAGTGAAACAAAAAACCTTTGGTAAGATTCTAGATGCCATCAAGACAAAATCCATGACGGGCCTAGGTCTTGGTGACTCATTCACAAAGCATGCTTTCAAGTGGAATCATCCACACAAAATACATAATCAAAGTAAGTTGTTCAAGCCACTAACATACACTATCAAAATCTTGAATAGGAAAAACAACGTCATGATTCCCAATAGATGTACCTTGTGAAAGACTTTGAGAATAAACTTTTTGGGGAGTTTGTTCAAGGGTGTCACGATCTCAAGATAGAAAATCTCCAACACTAGCATCAAATGATGGATTGAGGCTGACTGAGACCATAATAAACTTAAAATATTCCCACAATAAATGCAATATGATGATAGACCCACCTTAAAAAAATAAATAATAAACAAAAGAAATCAAAATCCTAGTAGAGCACAAATTTATCAACAAAACTCTCGAAACTTTATCTCTTCTAATAAAATCCGAGCTCCATTATTTTGCAGTGTACAAAATAAACAATAAAGCCTCCCTAAAATAATGCATTTTGGAACCCGAGGACATTAATATTGATCAATTTAAGTATTACTTTATTTATTTTAAAATTATTTTATCAATGTCCAAAAGCATTTTGCAATGATAGCAAGGGGTTGAGTGCAATGGCTTAAGTGTATTAAAAAAAATCATATCTTTTATCTTAAATTTGGTAGTCATCATAACATTAAAAATAATAATATTTAAAAATAAATACAATACTTCGAAGATAAGAAAAGCATAATTTTTTTGTCTCCATGTATATAGTGCTGATTTGAATGTAAAATTTTAAAAACTAGGTAAATAAGATAGCTCCAAACTAACATATTTCATATTTTTTAGATATATGTAGTTAAAATATTTATACTTATATATATTCTTATGTACAGAATAATCATATCAAATTTCATGAATTCATTTTAGAACGTCTCTTAAACTAATAGACTTAATATAAAATATATTTAAGATATCTATATTGATTTACTTAAGAGTTACTTTGATTGAATTTGAAATTATTTAAAACATATAGTTATTTTTTTTTATTAAAGAATTATTTTATATTCATATATGTATTCTGCAAATAAATAATTGTAATGTAAAACATAAACACTCTTAATTAAATAAAATAATTCCAATATCTTTAACATTTTTATACAAATATATATAATATGAAGATTGGTATATAATCCAACACTTTTTTGTGTTTGAAATATAAAATGATATTTAAATTAATAAATTCAATCGAAGGGAAATTCTTATGTCCAAATAAATATATTTTATTTTATTATAATTTAATGCATATAATCATTTGAAAGGCAGTAAATAATATATTGCCCTGCCTTAGTAAATAATATATTGCCCTGCCTTGATGAATGGATCTAGCCTTTATAGTGAACCACCATAAATCTGATTTTATATCTCCTTTATAGTTTCTGAATCTCTGATTTGGTTTCGAATTTTTTATCTGCTATTATTTATGTTAGCAATTATTATATTTTTCCCCTAATTTTGTTGAATGTACACAATATATACAATCTATAAGCCAGGATATTTTTAAAAGAAAAATGTGTTGGTACTATTAGTTTACAGTTTACGATCAACCTATTAACATTTTGTTTTTGGCTTTGTACCAGTCACTGCTGATAGACGGACGAGGACAATACAATTGCTCCACAACTAGCCATTCCTGTAATGCTACAAATAAGCAGTGCTCTCCTTATGTCTTGCCAGCACGATCTGGGAACACGTATCTTTAATAATCAACTCAATCACCTGACTTTAATAATCAAATACTAATATACCCTCTTGTGAGAATATGATACCAGTCAATGCAATCCTTATTTACGTGGAGAACCCAAACCCACCCAAATGAGATTGTTTCTTCTATGTTAAATAACAATTATTTTTATACAGGGACACAAGATGAAAGTCGTGGAGGCAGACGGGCATTACGTAGAGCCGGTGGAAATAGACAACCTGGATGTCTACCCTGGCGAATCGTATTCTGTTCTGATAACAGCAAATCAAGACCCTTCTCAAAACTATTGGGCAGGTGTGAACGTGAGAGGCAGGCAGCCCAAGACGCCAACTGGACTGGCCATCTTGAACTATCTTCCCAATTCCTCAACCAAGCTCCCCACCGCGCCATCTCCCACGAGCCCACTGTGGAACGGCTACGCCTACAGCAAAGCTCTTGCTAAGAAATTTGTGGCACTCAAAGGACACGAAGAACTTCCCCAACTTCTGTCCCACAGGCTGCTCTCTTCCAATCCCTTCGTCTAGATTGGGGAGCCTCAGGTATGTTCTCAAGCTGTTGTTTAGCTTATGTCTCAATTTTTTTAGAAAATATTTGTGGAACTGGTGGTCCATGAGTATTTATTTTTTACTTATTTTTTAAGGGAAATCTTAAAATTGATATTAATAATATTAGTAATAATTTGTGCACAATAAAAAATAGAAATAATTTTTTTTTTACAAAAAAAAGAAATAAATTTGTGGAACCACGTGGCTCTTTTTTTAGCAATATGCAGTTGCTGCTTATTTCCAGCCCCCCTTAGGGCAGGTCCCATATGAGGCAAATAAAAAGGAGGGAAAGAAATTTGTGGAGCCACATATGATTTTTCTCAATAAGCAGTTGCTGCTTATTTTCAGCGCCACCTTTTTTTCAAAGCTTATTTTTAATTTCTAAGCAGTAGCTGCTCCACTAAAATAGGGAGAGATTCCAATTTATCCAATTCCCTTAAATAAAAATTTGCATGGGGACACATCAACTGCTTAAATTTAAGCAGATAATGCACTTAAGCAGCCACATGAGGACAGGGGGTTATTTTCCTATAGCTTTGTTTTGATTCCTAAATAATAGCTCAACTGATTATTAAGCAGAACAATACAATTAAACAGCCGCATGAAGATTAGAGTCTGTTACCAAAGATTTTAATTAGTTCGTTAAAAAGAATTTGATAGAGAGAGTATGTCACCTTTACGACTAGCTTAAACAGCACACACTAAGCTTTCACTTAGTGTGTGCTGTCATATGTGAGGCCCTCTTCCAAATCCCGTTTTGTTTCATCCTACTATTTTCCGTTTATAAGCTGCACCTGTCAAAGTAAAACGTACCTCGCTTTACAATGCCAGGTATGTATTTATGGCAGAGAGAGGCGAAATAATAGTATTAAATTTGAAAAAAGCTAAGTTATGAATACGTACTTAAAATTAAATCTTCCTTCATTTTTAATATTTTAAAAATAATTAAACTTATAATGTGATTAAAAAATTTAAATATAATTTAAAAAATAATTATATTTATTAAAAGTTTTCTATTATTTATTTATATATGTATTTTTATAAGTAAAGTTATAATATTATTAAAATTTTAAAATAATTTATATCTTACCAACACTTTAGAGAGCGAAAAATCTTCAGAGTTTAAGCATCTAAGGTGCTGGAATAAGCACTGATATTTGCTTCTGAGAGTGATTCCATTCAGGGTCACCAGTTTTGCAAAAATTGTGAATGATTCCATTGTTTTCTAAGCCTAGCAAGGGATTGAATCTGCAAATCAGTATCATGCCTAAGAGGAGGATATTCTACAATTTCCAGTAGTACTAATTAAGGTCGTACTCAAATTACAACAGGCAGTACATACCCTAGTTGTACAAGTTGCAGGAGGTTTGATCTATGTCTTGTGGGCCCTAATAAATTCTGAAATTGTGGGCAAAGGGGGCGTTGAGGGGTGTAGCTGTAAAACGCACCATTATTTGGCAAATTCGACAACAATTGAAGGTGGCATGAATTATCTAAGCTAGTCGTATAGGTTCAGCAAGTGCATTCTCCATCAGCAAAATACAATCTGCCAACTTATCTCTTAATTTCGGTTGTGGTCTGCAAACTTGGCAATTGTGAATCTGACATCTGCGAACCTCGAGGCCTGTGAGCACTAAGTCTGGTTGTCTGCGAGCTGTTCAAGGCAACTGTGGTGACGTGGACACCTTGGCATCTTTGTGGAGGGGTTAATTCTCCTCCACCCGGTTTGAAACTCCTCTCCACTGCTAATTTTTCCGTTCTTTTCTTTCCTTTTGTTTGCAAATTTAATACTGCACTTCATTTAATTCGCAACTTCCCCCACCTACCTAGTCGCTCGTGCGGCTTAACCTTTGGCTTCCTATGGAGTCAGAATTGAATGGCGGTGCCATTAATGGCCCTATATCCGCAAATCAATCTAAATCTCCACCAAAGAAATCTTTCGCCGAAACCGTCTCCCCGCCTGCAAATGGAGTCAACCCTAACACACGATTTTCTAAGGCTCCTGGCAAAGAAAGATCCAGTGAGGAAGGTAAGTCCACTAGCACTATCTCGGGTTCCTTTTGCATTTAGCTCAATTTGGAAATGTTGAATGAAATTGCCTCGGAAAAGACTAGGTTAATTAATACGACCATTTTCTTTCCATGTGTTGATGTCGAGAAATGCCCACCTAGGAAATTTTTAGACAACTGGTTTCATAACCTCTGGAATTTAAAATTAGGGCTTAAAATATCATTTTGCAAACAAATTCAAAAGGGTCTCTACCTTATTTTCTTTAATTCTCACGAGGCTCAAAGGGAGGCACTAAAGCGTCAATACTGGATAGTTGGAAATACTTCCTTTCGTGCCCTAGCTTGGTCTCCAGAGGCAGTCTGTGATGAGGTTCTCACACTATCCTCCCCTAGGTGGGTCATCCTCAAGGATGTCCCCCCCTTCCTTTGGTGTTTTCTTCCACAGTTAATGGAACCTTTTGGAAAAATGATCCGTATTGATGAAACAACCCACCTTGTCCCTAACCTGGATGTCAGATTGCTTGTATTGATTAAGCCGGGGATTGATATCCCACCATCTTTAACCCTAAACGTCAATGAAGAAACCTTTATCTACCCTATTGAAATGCTTGGAGGATTAAATGCATGCTTTCTCTGCAAAAAAGAAGGGTCTCTTTGGAAAAATTGCCCAATCATTAATCGCAGAAATCATAAACCCAACAGTAACTCAACTGATGCCTCCATGAACCCTAGAACCAAGATTTCTCAACACTCATCCACCCCGCTCCCTATTAACGAAGAAGCCACTATTCCCATCACCAATTCTTCAGAATTAAAACCCATGCACATTGATCACTCGCCCCTTGTCTCTGATCACCTTGGTCTGCCCTCTAACCCATTAATTGGTCCTCCAGAATCACCCTCTGACTGTTTTCAGTTGGTCACTTCTAGAAAGCGTAGGAGGAAAATTATCAACCTGAATGCCCCAAATCAAAGCCATCCTACTATCCCAACTTTCAACCAAGTAACGGGCATCTGCGATTACCCCCTCCCTACAAATAATAGCTCACTCGCTCCTGCTCGAACCCCAGCAAACTCTGTGGTAAAAAAAATGGTTAAGAAACTTGAGAACCCTAGCCGAAGTGCTGATGTTGCTAGCACCAGTGATAACCCTGCAAGTATGATGATCAGATCTGAAATCCCCAAGAATTCGGACTCCTCATCACCTGCAGGGCTTATCCCTGAAGTTAACATCACCAACCCTTCGACAACCTCTATGCTCAAAGAGTTAGAAGACAATCATGTTATTGAAGTAATCTACACCAATAAGGGTCTTGAAGAAATTAGGTCTAGCACAGTGCTCCTTGGCTTTCTAGACTCCCAGATGTCTGGGTCCGACATAGGAGGAATTGCAACTACTAGGAATGAACCATCTAAAGTTAGTGAAGATGAGGACGACCTTATAAAAGGATCCTCCTTGACTAAAAAAAAAGGTAGGCCTATGGGCTCCAAGAATAAAAAGAAGGCTGGAGATCCTTGTGGTCTCCCTAGTTGAACCTCTTAACCCTCCTCTCTAATGAAATACATCTCTTGGAATATTAGAGGCCTTGAGTTGCCTGATAGGAAGTTTGCCATCAAAAGCTCTCTGAGCCACCACAGGGACATAGATTTCTTGATGCTGCAAGAACTTCAATTCGTGGGTTTCTATCTTGACAGCTCACTTGACTTTATCTGGAGAGATGCAATCAAAATTTGCACCAACCACCTAAAAGGAAAGGGAGGAGTTGGCCTTCTTATCTCCCCTAAGTGGGAAAGCAACATTAGGGACAAAGGGATCTCCCCTTGCAATAGAGCAGCCTGGGCTACGCTAGATATTAGGGGCTCTAGCTTTGGCTTTTTCTCTATCTATGCACCTAATGACTACAAGGAAAGAGTGTCCCTTTGGATCTGGTTGACTTCCCTCCCAAGTATCCCCTGGATAGTGTCTAGTGACTTCAATATGACTAAGCATCAAGATGACAAGGCTAGGGGACTTCCTTTTGAATGGAAAAATGCAGAAAAACCTCACTGGGACAAACTTAAACAAAAACTCTAGTTATTTGACCCCCTCAAGGGCACTAAAACTACTGCTTCTAACCTATGGTACACTTGGTGCAACTTTCAACAAGGCTCCAATCGTATTTACTCCAGACTAGACAGATTTTATGTTAACAACGACTTCTTCTCCTTCTCCCCTAACCACTTAGGGAGTGTGGTTGCTATCCTACCAGTTACCCTTTCTGACCATTTCCCTATCCTTGTGGTCATTAACACTAGAAACGCTATCCCCATGTAGCAAGAAATTTATTCTCAACACCTCCCTCCTCAAAGACCAAGATGTTCTAGGTGCCCTTAAGGTGGTCAGGCTCTTCAACCTTCAGCCTCAGCCTCCCCAATCCTACACTCTCAGATGGACAAGGAATGTCTCCTCGTGGTAGAAAGTACTCCAAACCATTGGCCAAAAGAAAGCCAAGGACTCTAGAGCCATAGAAAAAACTCTCACCCATCGCCTCCATTCCCTAGAGCAGGATATTTAGACTAACCCCTCCTCCCCCACCCTAGCCAAGCATGTCTCTAAAGCCAGAGACATCCTTAGAAACCACCAGCAGGTCAAAATCAGGGGAGCCTTCATTAGAGCTCGCAACCATTAGCTCCAATTTGGAGATAAAGGCTCCAAAATATTCTTTAACTTCTTTAAGCAAAAACAAAACAGAGAAAAAATGATAGAATAACTGTAGACAAGAAGGAACTCTTGGACCTCAATGATATCAAAGAGGCCTTCGAAATGTTCTATAGAACTCTCTTTACCTCAGAAGATAATGAGGCCTCGAAAGAGGCTCGACACAAATGTAGTACCATCATCCCTAAATGGATCTCTGAAGATGATGCTCTCCTCCTCAAAGCTAGGATCTCTATACAAGAAATTGTCGATGCCATTCAAGCCCTCAAGGATAATAAGGCCCCAGGCCCCGATGGTCTCCCTGCGGAGTTCTACAAAGCCAATCTTGAATGGATCACGCATGACCTCTATGACATATATAATGAAGCTCTTGACAATGGCACTCTGGGGGAATTCATAAATAAAGGTATTGTTAAACTTGTCCCTAAAGAAGGAGACAAAGCGCTCATTAAGAACTGGAGACCAATCACCCTCCTCAATGTCTCCAATAAAATCCTTGCCAAAGCCTTAGCTACCCGCCTTGAAAAGATTCTTCCAAAATTCATTTGCTCTACCCAAACTGGATTCATTAAAGGCAGGTACATATTGGAAAACCTTGTCACTAGCTGGGAATCCATGGAATGGGCCAGAACCTCTAACCAAGATGCTGCCATGTTCCTTATGGACTTTGAAAAAGCCTATGACAGAGTCACGTGGGATTTCATCCTCATGATGCTCTGAGCTTTTGGCTTCCCTAATGAGTTCTGTGACTATGTCCAAATTCTCCTCAAAGATGCTTCCGCCATGTTTGAAGTTAATGGAACCCTAGCCTAGCCTATTCCTCTCTCTAGATCCATAAGGTAGGGTTGCCTTCTTGCCCCTGCTCTATTTGTTATTGCCTCAGATGCCCTCTTTTATCTCCTTAGAGATGATACTCTATCTCCTAGAGTCCATGGCATCGTGCTGTCGGATGACTCTGAATTGCTGAATATCCAATTTGCTGATGATACCTCTCTTTTCCTGGAGCTCTCTAGGAAAAACATCGATTCCCTCAACCTAAAAATTGACACCTTTAGTAAAGCCTCTAGAGCTAGGATCTCCAGCTCCAAATCTATTTTACTTGGCTGGAAGGATGAACCTCCAAATTGGCTACAGCAAGAAGGGTACTCATGGGGAGGACCCAACATGATTGTCAAGTATCTCGGTATCCCCTTCCTTATTTCCCCCTCTCTTCAGGACATGTGGACCTGGATTAAGGGGAAAATTGATAAGAAGCTCAACAAGTGGGATAATAGGATCCTCTCCCTAGCAGGTAGGGTTCAAGTATGTCAAAAAATCCTCTCCTCATATAGTATCTACTACTCTTTGGTTTGGATGTTCAACAATTATCAAATTTATGAAATTCAAAAGGCTATCCGACGCTTTCTCTGTTCTGATGGTAAGGGCAAAAGAAAGGCCCATGCGGTAAAATGGGCTTGGTGCCACTTAGACAAAAAACTTGGAGGTTTGGGCCTAAACGATCTTAAGCTGCAAGGAATCTCCCTTGCCGCCAAATGTATATTTCATGCACTAGATGGGCAAGAACCTTGGAAGATTCTTATTAGAAACAACATTTAAAATGGATTCCCCAAGGCTGCCAAATCATGGAAAGTCCTCCCACTTAGTGATCTACTTGCTGGAAGTTTCTCGATGTCTGTCCAAGGCACCTGGGTGTTTAAGTCCATCTGGAAAGCCTAGGAGCACGTGCGTAGACTTATCTACAACTCTAGCATTGATTGTGACAACACTATACATGGTGAAAGGTCGATATGGTGGAACCTCCACCACAACTCTAAGCCACTGGCCTTAACCCAAGGTTGTTCTGCTAGATTCTGGCATAACAAGGGGATCAAGTATCTTATGGATATCCTAGAAAATAACAACCTCATCACCTGGGAGGAACTTAGTAGTAAATTTAATCTCCTTGCTTCGCATAAGCAGACCTACAATATGATTAGGAATGCATGTAACACCCTCAATCTTCCTAAGAACACTCATGTTGACACTCACAGGTACCTCTCATTCCTTTGGAAGGATGGCTCCCCCCTCCCAAAAATTAAATCCAAAGTTATCTACAACCTGCTTAACCAGGACACCTCTGTGATCGACCATGTCAACACCCTATGGAATGTCCACCACAGCCCTACCGCTTGGTATAAAACCTTTGAGAACCTTTGGAAATCTCCCATCCCCCTTAAGATCAAGTGTTTCAGATGGCAACTCTTACTGGATAGATTGCCTATTAGGAATAATCGAGCTGCATATGATCTCTGTTCTGTCTGCAATAAACCTGAGTCCACTTGGCACATCTTCCTTGACTGCCCTTTTGCTAGGGAGATCTGGTTAATGTTTGGAATATCCATTACTGAGCATGTCTTCACTTATGATATAGTTATTGGTTTCATCCATAATCTTAAAAAGGATGCTAACTTAATTTGGCAAATTTTGTCTTCTTTTTTCCTTTGGTTTATATACGAGATGCAAGATGGTTATGAATGGGCAAGGATCACAGAAAATCAAACTACCTTCGAGAGTGCAGTTAAGATACTGATTAAAGAACTCCAAGATACCAAAGCTCGCCCCTTCAACTGGGTTGACATGTGCATACAAATCATGGAAAGTAAGAAGGTGGTCTGGATGGAAGGACCACAGGGGTGGACCACATGGCTAGAAGACTAGGATGAAATCCTCCTCTAGTTCCTTCTGCCAGCAAGCATAACTTTATTTTGGAGCTTTCTTTTAGTGCATTGTATATGACACTCATCTAGTTCTTTTTGGTTTCACTGTTGAGGCCCTGCCTCCCCTGAACTCATCTGTATAAACATATTTTTTGGTTTCTCAATTTATAATATAAAAAATATATATATATAAAACTTTATCTTTAAATCCTAAAAAGAGATTAACATTTTATTAAGTAATTTTCTTTGATTTCATTAACATAAAATTACTTAATAAAATGTTAATTTTTTTTTTAGAATTTAAAGATAAAGTTTAATATTTTTCTAAAATATATAATGAGTTCATTTGAATATAAATTACGTTAATTAATTTTTTTAACAGATTTAAAAATGAATTTATGTTTCGTCTTCATTTGTAATTAATTATTTAAATATAAATTTTATTAATTTGAATGATATTTTTTTATTTTTTTTATATTATTTAAAAATTATAATTGATTATTCATAATATAGTAATTTTAAAAATAAGTCAAATTATGATATTGCTATCAGAGTTCAACTATGTAGTTTTTGAGTCAAACTCATTGACCCATGTTTCACGAGTAGTGGTTCACAAGAACCCATCTCTCATGAGAATGAATGGTCCACTTAGCACTCATTACATCTAGGTGATGCTCATAGGGGTGAAACACTGGGACTTCCCAGGAGGTCACCCATCCAAGTACTACTCCAACTCAAGCGCGCTTAACCACAGAGTTCCTTCCAAGTTTAAATCCACTTAACTTGCAACCCCATTTGCAAAAACCCATCCCAATACTACTCCAACTCAAGCACGCTTAACTACAGAGTTCCTTCCAAGGTTAAACCCACTTAGCTTGCAACCCCATTTGCAAAACCTTCAACAAGTATTGTGCCTTGTGAACCATTCATTATAGAGCCCCTTTAGCTCATCAATTGATAAGTAGGAGGTATTTTCCACAACAAGTCAAAGTATGATATTGCTATCAGGGTTCAACTGTGTAGTTTTTGAGTCAAACTCATTGACCCATGTTTCATGAGTAGTAAACAAGAACCCATCTCTCATGAGAATAAATGGTCTACTTAGCACTCATTGCATCTAGGTAAACAAGAACCCATCCCATCTCTCATGTGAATCTATATGTAATTTTCAATTGTGTACATGACCTATTTTTCTTGATAGCTATTCTTGTACTTATAAAGATATGGTTTATTTGTCACATGCAATAATATAGATTAATATACTATGGTTTAATGTGTAGTGTTAGGATTAGATTTAAGAATATTAAAATTAGATCAAAATTGAGTTTCTAGTCATTATGAATTATGATAAAAGTTAAATTATTTTTTAATATTATAAATCTAATTATTATTATAATATTATTAATAATATATATATTATTTTTTATTAATAAAAATAATAATAATTATTATTATTATCATTATTATTATTACTATTATTATTACTATTATTATTATTATTATTATTAGTAGTAGTAGTAGTATTATTAGTAGTATTATTATTACTATTCTTATTACTATTCTTGCTGTTATTGTTGTTGGTATTGTTGGTATTGGTATTGGTATTGGTATTGGTATTGGTATTGGTATTGTTATTGTTATTGTTATTGTTATTAATACTTGTCATTATGCTAAACTGTTATAAGCTGATTTTTAGGAAATCCAAAATAATTAGTTTTAGTGGAAACTATATAGCCAGAAATATATGTTTAAAACTAATTATACTTTTATACATATTTTATTATATTTAAATTACAATAAATTTTTAAAATTATTACTATTTTTATTTAATTAATTTGACTTAATAAAATTATTATCTGCCAAGACTATTGTTATTTATTATTAATTTTGATTTTTCTTAATATTTAATTTTTATATAGTTTTGTGTACACATTTTTGTTTATTATATTTTAGTTTTTAAAGTAGATTTAAATTTAAAACTATTTCAATTATTTAACTTTATTTTGTGAAATTAATTTTTTTAGGATTTCTTTAATTTATATTATTTTCCTAGTAAAATTTTAATTATTATGAAATAATTATGTTTAATTTTTGTAACGAAAATGGTGCATGAAAATGGTGCATGAAAGGAAAACATAAATTTAGTGGTGGGCCCACATGGTACAACACACACTAAGTCAAATATTAATGTGTTGTTTAAGGGTGGGCCTTATCTTTAAACTTTTAAAATAAAGTTAGAGATATCTAAATTAAAATATTGTAAAGGTAAAATAAAATAATTATCAAACAATTTTGAAAATATGGATTTTTCTTACAATTTTTTTTGTAAAATTAAAATATTTTTATTGTAGAGATCTTTTGGATTCGATTGTGTTAGCAAGTGTAGAGATCTTATTTACTTCAAATTTGTTTTATTTAATATTACTATACATATAATGATATAAAATATATATTCTAAATCATATTTATTATTAAATATCAATATTTTAATGTGGAAATGGTTTTCAAATTTAAGATAAGAATTTTTGTTAACACATTCCCCATATTGCTATTGTAGATTACCTCTTGACATTAACAAAATCATTTTAAAATAAAATAGAATAATTTCTAAGTTCAATTTTATGTCTTTATATATATATATATATATATATACCTACTTTATTTTATTTTTACTTAAAAATAAATAAATGATATTATATTTATTGTTAAATATCTATTATTTGATGTAAAGCATGTTATAAGTGAAAAATGTAATTGATAGATTATCAAAGTACTTACCTCGGTAAATAAGGAAACCCCTTATTAATATTTTATTTTTTTAATGCAGAGAAGAGTAGCTGCAATGCAGAGAGTGGCCAAGGGGGATGCACAGGGGATGCACTTCACAAACCTACAAAACCTAAGATTAATCGGGGACAAGATCCGAAACATGACTGATAGTTTTGGTCATTATGTAATATATTATTTTGATATATTACAAATAACTAAAACTATTATGAAGAATAAATTGTTATAGGTTTTTAATATTTTTAATAGTCTGTTAAGTTTCAATGTTTTATCAAAATTAGATTTTATGATTTATTATTCAACCATGTTAACTTATATGTCATGTTTTATAATGAATGATTGTTAAAGAAAAAAATTTGTTGAAGGAATTACAAATGGGGTAGCATTTTTTTTAAATTGAACAAAACAGATTACAATAAACTAAAGACAATTCAAGATGAACATCATAAAAAGAATGAAAAATAAAGAATTGCATATGATCATTACATAGAATCAGCTGCATCTTTAAAAAAAATCTAGTTCCAACAAGAAACAACAATATACATCAACTAAAATATAAAAGCAAGTGCCACATAGTGGCCAGTACTTTTGTCTTAATAATTTTTAGTTTAATAATAATATTTGTTATAATTATTAGATATATTTATTTATTGTAACGAATATTAGCCAATCATATCTATATTATAGAAAAAAGTTAAAAAATATAAAACAAAAGAAAATATTTTGTTTTACAATAGTATTACTAATGGCAAGTACTAAAAAAGGGAAAAAAGAAAGAACATATTAAAAAAAGCTCCTTTATTTAAAATGAAAGGTATGGCTTTTTCTTTTGTGAATATATAAGATTTTGATTATTATTAATAATTTATATTATTAAAATAATATATTGTTTTTATTTTATTTTTTAAGTTGTAAGAATAAACTTTTGAATAATTGATTTGTTTGGAAAAAAAATTAAAAATAAACTAATTTAATTTTTTTTTTTTAATAAATTAATAAATCAAAAAATGTCATTAAACTTTTTATAACTTATATTACATGTAAATAATTTTAAAATGTGTGGTGATTCAGAAAAACCTAAGATTATGCATTGTTCCATAAACCAGCCTACTATAACAGGCAAAACGATATTGTTTGCAATAAAAATAATTTTTGTAAATTATAATGTTAACAAATGTGCATCTATACAATAAAATAAATTAAAAAATTTAAAGAAAGAAAAATAATTGCTTTTGATTGGTCTAAATAATTTTTTTTAATAACCATATAAGCACAACATATAAATTTTCATTACAATAATATTGCCTAATGGCAAGTACTAATAAAGATAGTTAAAAATACTTAAATCAAAATAGTATAAAGATAGATAACCTCTTGAAAAGCCCTCATTTCACCTAAATGCTATGAATGCTAAATTAAAGAAATAAATGTCTATAATATGAAACATGTGAATCCACATCTTCCCACGTAAACAATGTCTACGCAATAACATAGCATAGCCCCCATACTTCCTTTGTTTTCCATTCTCGGATGTTTGTCTATAATCTTTTACTCTTTTCGGAATTCAGTGATGCACATTGTTTTTTATCTTCGTTAAGTTTCCTCTTTCTAGAAGACATTGGCACACGGTCACAGGTTTTTTAAGATAATTTGTTAGGTTTACTTTATTATCAGAGGAGAAGTGTGGTCAAATCTTAAAGCCTAGGTGCCCCGAAAGGCAGCAAATGATGAATATACAAATTGTACTTTCCTTATATCAGACAAGGAATTTTTCTTTTTAATGATAGTAAAGTATACATTTTATTAATTAAAAGATAAAGTTGCACATACTCCTACACACGAGCCACATCTGTCCTTTTGGATCTTTATTGAAAGCTATTTAATACCTTTAACATAATCTTCTTCATGATCTTGCGAGGAAAGTCGCATCCTCTCCCGATACAACTGCCATTAAGTGCTTCCATTTTTCCATAGGAACCTCTTCAGCTATAATTGATGTTATTGTTCATGATGTAAAATAAAACAGGGAGAATTTTTAAACGATTTGATTTTTTATTTTTGTTAATGAATGAAAGTAATTGATTTGAGAAGCTAGAAGGGCTTCTTTCATTCTTTTTCATGGAATCACAATCGTATGTCAGTGCTTTTAAAAACAAGAGATGTAATGTGTCAAGCTCCTAAACCAAAAGTGGTTAGTTTAAAGTAGAAACTAAAAAGAAGCAAGAAGAAATATGGGGAATAAAGATAGAGATAAATAAATGTCTAGGGAGAGTGGGAGAGAGAAGGGGGAGATATGTCTAGAGACAGAGCGGGGAGAGGAAGATAGGAGATAGCTGGATAAAGAGAAAGAGATAGAGAGATATAAAGATATACATATGGTGAAATAGAGTAATAGAAAGATAGAGATAGAAGAAGATATGGGAGAAAAGAAGAAGAGAGAGAAAATAATAAGCAAATATACAAATAAATAAAGTATAGCTATACAAATAGATATGGAGAGAGAGAAATAGGGGATATAGAAATATAGACGGGAGAGAGAGATATGCAAAGATAAAAAGAAAATATTCTTAATTTTTGTTTTAGTTCTTTATTTGCATTTATTGTCCCTCTCCTTGGTATTTTAAAGGGTTTTCTTTCAAAATGAAGATCTTATTGCATTTTTTTATAACTAAACTAAAATACAAATTAATTAAATTTTTTATTAATAATGCAAACTTTTTTATTAATTGTTTAAAAAATAAGAATAACTAGAGAATAATATATTTTAGAATATGTTTTTTTATTTAAATTGTTATTTCATTTGAAATTTTCTTCCTATTGAATAAATTAATTCTTAAATAATACAAATAAATAATGTGTATGTATATAAATTTTTTTGAAAATATATATATATTTAAGATATATAAAAATTAGTAAGAAATAGATGGAATGATATTTATAATTTATAAATCTATATGAAAAATTATACAAAATGATGAAGTAATGATTAAGTATATGAACTAATAATTAAGTATTTGAAGTAATGATAGAGTATTTGAGAATAGTTTATAGTTTAATATATAACTAATCCATTCAAAATTATTTAAGTTTAAAAAAAAGCTTTACTTTTGTAACGTTTTTGAACAAAATAAAAATTATATTAATTGATAATCTCGATTAATAACTAATTATCTATAAAATAAATTTATCTGTTGATGTCTAATAATAATAGCATATTGTATCTTATGTGGTGATGTCATTAGATAATTTAATATAATTTGAGATTTGAATGAATGAGAATTCAAATATGTAATGTAAAAAATAAAAAATAAATTGATGTACTTTATGTATAATAGTAAAATAAATTGAAGTAAAAAGATGATTTGACATTTGCTGATGTAATTATTTTGTATTTTTATTGACAAAAATTGAATTTTATGTCCATAGAAAATAATATAGACCAATCACATGACAAATAAATCAATTTTTAAATAATATTTATTAAAAATTTTGTGTGTTACTTTTGAAAAGATAAAAATTATTTTAGCTTGAAATTTTAAAAAAATTGATTGGTTGAAAGGAAAAAGATTAATAAATATTTAAGTCATTTAAAATCATCATGGATGCATAAGTATTCTACCATGGCAAGAACTAGTAAACACCAATAGGTCCAACAAAACATCTTGAGGATAGAATAGACTACCAATCACAACATAGAATACAATAAGTACAAGGGGATATATGTATAAGTTTAAGAACATAGTCCAATTAGTATTTAATCAAGTTAACTAAAATACTTTTTAGAAGACAAAGGAATTTTTTGTGTCATGTAATTAATTATGCAATAGTATGGGAGGGGAGAATTTTCAGTGTCATGTAATTAATTATGCAATAGTATGGGAGGGGAGAACTTTCAATTATTTTAATATTTTGCATCTCTTCTATTGACTCTACACATTTATAGAATATTTATATGAGATTATATAAGTTAGACCAACTAATAATATCAGGGCTTCCATTAAAACTAATTTTATGATGGAATAATACAATAATTAAATGGTGTTCTATCCCCAAAACAATATTTTCAAGGCATGGAGGTTTATTAAAGTAAGGATGACATTTTGCTTTGTTAAACAAAGTCTGTCAGAGATATGCTGAAGAATTTTGATATGATTAATTGTAAACCAACTTCCTCTCTAATTCCCATTGAGTTGTGTTGTGCAAAGATGATGGTTTTGAACAAGTTGATGGGATAGCCTATTGAAGTGTTGTTGAGAGTTTGATGTTTCAAAATCACTCTAGACCTGATATTCTTATGTTGTTTCTCTTGTTTCAAGGTATATAACAGAACCTTCTAAATCACATATGAAGTTTGCCAAAAGAATTTTAAAATATGTGAAAGGAACTCTAAAATTTGGAATTTATTGATAGAGTTCTAAAGGATTTAATATAGTTGGTTTTCATGATATTCATTGGGGAGATAATTGTGTGGATGATTGTACTTTTTATTTGGGTTTGATTTCTTAGATTTCAAAGTAGAAAAACATAGTTTCACCTTCTTCCATGTAGCCAATATATATTTCAATCACCTCTATAGGTAGTCAATCATTACGGCCAAGGGAAGTTCTTGAATAAATTGGAGAGAAAAAACTCCAACTTACAATGATCTTTTGTGATAATATGAGCACCATAAACTTGGCAAAAAATCCCATGGATCATAGTAGAAATAAACGCTTTGATCTAAAATATCATTTATCAGAGATTTGGTGCGAAAGAAGGAACTAGAACTTAGGTATATTAAGACTATAAAACAACTTGTAGACATTTTGACAAAGGTAGCTGTAAAGGCTAAAAAATTTATGCTTCAAGATCATGTTATGAGTCCTCTCTGCATCAAGGTTGTATGCTAGACAGTGTTGAGCACTGTATCTATCATCTACTCATTTCTAAATTTGTTTGACGATTTTTAATTAATGGTTTAGAAATTTTTAAATAGTGGACAATGTCTTCTTAGTTATTTTCCACTTTTTGTTTATGTCATGAGAATCAATATTGAAGAAATGTATTGAGCACTTCTTTTATCAAGATGCTCTAAGTTTTGTGTAATGGTACTTTTCCCCTATGATTAATTAAGTATTTGCAGCAGATTAAATAAATCAAATATTAAGTTAATCCTAATGTAATTAACCTTTTACCTAATATAAATAATTGAAAAGAAAGGTGCTTAATTTATTATTTACTATGTAGTGTTTACACAATATTTTAATAAAGTTTCAGAAGTAATTATTCAAGGTAATGATAAAGTAATCACTCATAAATGTTATATTATTTTATATTAAATGAACCTTCAAAACATTTATAGAACAATCATAATAAAGATGAACTTTTATAAACATGAATGTACATCAATAATCAGTAATAAAATATTGAGATAATAATTTGCAGCAGTGAAAGATTAGGGAAATGATTATATGAAATTGATTAATACATATCTATAAATCATGGAGATGCTGCTTTCTTGCAGGCAAAGGATTAGTTATAGGTATAGGGTTTCCAAGCAAGGGAGCTCTCTAGAAGGACGCGATTCTTACACAAAACCCCACATGCCTTCACGACATGAAATAAACACAGCACTGGCCAGGACACTCGCGGGTGTATGATGTACCCCAAGTTGGACACACACTGTATGCCCCTTCTCCAATGCCCAATGACCAACCACCAGACCCTTAACTATCCCCTCTCTTGTGCTCCTTTCAATTAATACTTATCTGTATTATTCTTCGTGTACCGCCTCCATCCTCCAATCTCTATTAACTTAAATAATACCAATGGTGGTTACAAAAGTCACACCCTTTCATTATAATAATATTTTTTTAATTACTTTGACTTATATATTCCTCTATGAAAAATTCTTTCACGGGAAAAAGTCTCATAACATTTTTTTCCCCTATAATTTAGCTATTGTCCTCAATTGCAAGAGATGCATCTACATCACAGCTCAAAGAAAAAGACATAATTAATAATTGAAGAAATAGATATCGAACATATTTTTTCTTCATAATATTTCTAGTTTTTGTTTTACTTCATCTATATATATATATTTCCTTCTTTAAATCCATAGATATTCTTCTATTCTAGCTAAATTAACAAGTAATTACAAGGGAGTCACTTTGCCAATCGAAATTATGACAATAACACACATATATCTCTTCTATCAAAATTTTATAGTTCAATGAATTGCTTTTATTCCATTTGTTTAAGGTCATATATTTCAACTTCATCAATTTTCTCTCATATGACTCATTCTTTTAACATATACATTTTAATAAATTTGTATGTAACATAGAATTTATAAACTTTAATGTCTTAACATAACATTTAACTAGTGAATGGCATGTGCATCCTATGCTATGTAGTGGCTCATCATTGAATAACATATAATCTATATATTCAAAATGTAGTCAAAGTTGATAATCATGCATTCCGGACTACATGAGTATCCTCTTTTACTATAAATCTAGTATAAATGTAAACTTTTCAAGTAATTCCTTATAAAATACAAGACATGCACAATGTTATTGGGTTGATCAAGTCCAATAACATGGTACAATAGGTAAATATAGTATTAAATATATTACTAACATTTTAAAAGAAAACCCATAATACATTATGAACACCCGAATTTCGAACCCCGGTTCACATTAAAATAAAAGAAAAACAAATAAATTTAAAGGTCATCTCTCTCCCTGTAACGTAACATGTCCACATGTCTAAGGCTAAGAGGAACATTTTAGTTTGAAATCTTTTAAGCCATTTTATTATTTATGTAGCATATTCTAGTAGCTTAGTAATTTACCAATTTTAAAAATGATCTCAGGACCTATGGGTTATAGGCCCACAATGTAACATTATTTATATCTTATCTAAAATAAGAGGGTTCAATTCTCAATATATGGAGCATCTATTAAGAAAATGCAATTTCTAATTTCAAAGTGGCTAGGATGAATACCTTACTTAGCTATTTATACTTTCATAACTTTTACCATGTGTGCTTTATCCATGTCTCCAAGTTCTTAAACACTTTATATACAAGAAAATTAGGGGGGGATATATATGCCATGAATGTTCCTTTGATGGGTTATGCTTTTGGAATGGTAGATTCCTATTCACTGTTATACAAAAGGAAGTTTAATCAACTTTTTTGAATTGTAAGACACTCATTTCACATTTTCACTTAGTCAAATTTTTATCATTTTTCTCTTTTACATGTTTCGAATTAAACATTGTTGTTTTTATTTGTATTCTTAAATATTTTCCATATTCACAGGTATATCAATATGAAAGAAAAAGCTCCATGAATTACATTGTTCCAGTAAAGGTGGACGAGAATTTAGGAGTGACGTGATTAGTGTATCTTAGAAATTTATGAATGAAATTCATTGTGTATTTTATTCAATCTTTCACATGCTTAATTCACCAAGTTTCATAAAATTCAACACAACATGGTCCAGTAATAATTCAATTTCATTTATGTGTGATAATGATCTTTCTGCTCTATATAACTGATGTAAATACTTGTATAGCAGCAAATGATGGTGCAATAATATTGGAGAAGATTGATTTAGAGAATCAAATTGGTAAACTAATGCTAGAGTTATCTTGTAACCATGATTATGAAATTGGCGATGCAAAAACTCGTGACTCATTCACAAACTTCTACAAGACTGATTCCATATATTTTTTCCTACTTAGAACCTGACCACTAGTACATGGTTGTTATCAGTAAGCACTAGATTATTTACTCTAACTATGACTGGTTGTAAAAAAATTAAAAATTATTGGGGTTGCTGCAAACCAGTAATTGATGCACTATATCCCATGAATTTGTTATGGAAAACTTAGGATTGATTAGCATTAACAAAAAAAATAAAAATAAAAATAAAACTCTCTATTACTTATGAAATCAATTCAAAATTCATTGGATCATTTTTTTACCTCTAATCATTTTAATGCTTTCTCAAAATTTGACTACCAACTATATATTTCATGACTTCTACATGCCAAACAAGAAAATTCCAAGCAACAGTAATATAGAAGTTGGTCTGAAATTCACCACCTATCGAATCATGAAAGAGCTATCAAATCATGAAAGAGCTATCAATTTGTTAAATTAATCTATAGGCTTCACTTGGATCATTATTACTAAAAGCATATTTATTCCAATATCAATTTAGTGGATAGTTTAGTATTGAGTAATTGCTTATGTCAAATCCTTATTGATTAGGATTCACACTCAATTGATCTTTGGATTAACTACTCATGGTAGATAATGACTATCATGATTTTGTTTGATACATAAAAGTATATATATTGCTGAAGTACTTTTTACAAAAACAAGTACAACTTTTGGTTTAAGCGTGGGGTAAGAAGGTGTTTGAATTATCGGGAACAAGTTCCCTTGTAAATGTGAGGTCGAGACTAGAAATCTACTATAGTTTTCACTAACTATCAAATATCTGGACAATTTATTTGTCTCTTAGAAGGTCAATCTATGATTTATAATTTGCATTGGTACTTTGTTGTTTTTTTTAAACCACCAATAGTTGATAAGTTGCATTAGTTGGTTAAATATGTCTTCAACACAACATAAAAATCAAATCTTAGTGTGTGTGATTTAAGCCATCCATAACAATTACAGTCTAAACAAACACCATGATAAAAAAAAACTAAAAAAAAAACTTAATGAGTGATAATTTTTTATTTTTATTTTTTACTTAATGTTGTAGTTGTAATTATTGTTATCACAAATTTTATGTTTTCAGAATGTGCACAAAATGAAAGTGCACGAGATTATGTACAAATTTTTATTTCTAAATTATTGTTATATATATATATAGCTTTTGTAGTTTTATTTTCGACTTTCAGTATGTGAGAGGTGAAAAGTAATTTGTTTTTGCTTCACTACCTCCTAGTGTAACAAATTTTAATTTTAATTTTAATTTAATGCTTAGCTATATGATGAATCTCATTTAAGAAAATTCTTTTTTGAAAAAATATTATTTGGATTGAATTCTTCCTTACCAGCTCTACAATTCATCATGCCTTATTTTCTCAAGGTCTGTTTTCTTTTTGGATTTTTTTTTTCAGTTTGCCATACAATTACTCTGAAACATGATTTCCAGGCAAAAATTTATTTTCAAACTTTCTTCATAGTTTGATTTTTAGAGTGGACTGTGAATTGTGCCGAGATCCTCTTTTATTTGTTTTATGCATCTCATCTGTAGTACATTTTGGAGATTGCTTGCATCTAACCGTCAATGCTAATTTTTTCATTCTAGGGTTTAGTTGTGGCTAATCTATTGCATTTAGTTATGGCTAATCTATAGAATTTAGTTGTGGCTAATCTAGGAATCTTCTAAATTTAACTCTAATAAATTCTTCTTATCTCAAGATCATGAACAATAGAGAATTTGTGTTTATTAGATGTTATATCTTTCAAAAACATATCTTAGAATGTGACTTGTAAAAGAAATGTAAAATTTTTAAAATCAGTGTTGTGTTTCAAATCACAGCACACGATCCACCACTAGGAAAAAATGTTTTATTTATTTTTATCTTTTTTCCATGTTTAAGGATCTGCTTAATGGAGATTTGCGATTTTTGGATGATCTTTGTACAATAAAATCTTATGACATAAGAACCAAAGTAATTTATTATAGGATTTAGAGTAATAACCCTAATGCTGAAGTAAATTTATCCCTGATATAAAGTAGAAATTAATCGATTGACTATTGTTTATACTAGGGATTTAAATTAGTCATGACAATGATTTCTTGCAAAATTAAATGTGCAAGGTCATATGTTTTCTAAATCATTTGATTTATAATGGCTTAGAAATCTTCTTATGAGAATTTAGGTAATGTAATCGTCAAATTGTTGTAAATTTATCACCAAGATATTTATTTGATGTTCTCCTTAAATTTATAACAAAAGTGGAGAGTCAATTTACCATGCTAATAAAACCCTTCGAGATTTACATTGTGATTTTTTTTTCAAGATTAAATTTATTAGATGGTTATATAGGTAATTTTTTTGTTAAAGATATATTAACTCTATTATTTATGTTCTTACTTCCCTTTAGATCGATTTGGCTCTGATACCAAATCTAATGGTACTTTTCCCCTATGATTAATTAAGTATTTGTAGTGGATTAAATAAATCAAATATTAAGTTAAACCTAATGTAATTAACCTTTTACCTAATATAAATAATTTAAAAGAAAGGTGTTTAATTTAATATTTACTATGAAGTGTTTAAACAATATTTTAATAAAGTTTCAGAAGTAATTATTCAAGGTAATGATAAACTAATCACTCATAAATGTTATATTATTTTATATTAAATGAACCTTCAAAACATTTATAGAACAATTATACTAAAGATGAACTTTTATAAACATGAATGTACATCAATAATCAGTAATAAAATATTGAGATAATAATTTGCAGCAGTGAAACATTAGGGAAATGATTATATGAAATTGATTAATACATATCTGTAAATCATGGAGACGTTACTTTCCTACAGGCAGAGGATTAGTTATTGGTATAGGGTTTTCAGGCAAGGGAGAACTCCAGGAGGACACGGTTCTTACACAGAACCCCACATGCCTTCATGACATGAAATAATCATGGTTCTTACACAAAACCCCACATGCCTTCACGACATGAAATAAACACAGCATTGGCCAGGACACTCCTGGGTGTATGATGTACCCCGAGTTGGACACACACTGTATGCCCCTTCTCCAATGCCCAATGCCCAACCACCAGACCCTTAACTATCGCCTCTCTTGTGCTCCTTTCAATTAATCCTTCTCTGTATTATTCTTCGTGTATCCCCTCCATACCTCCAATCTCTATTAATTTAAATAATACCAACGGTGGTTACAAAAGTCACACCCTTTCATTATAATAATATTTTTTTAATTACTTTGATTTATATATTCCTTTATTAAAAATTCTTTCACGGGAAAAAGTCTCATAACATTTTGTAAAACTTAGAATAATAAAAGTTGTCAATGTAGTTCACAAAAATAGTTTGTATAACTATTATTTAATTATTTTTTATTTAAAAATAATATAATGTTAAGTCTTTTATTACTCTATTGTAGATGTGCTTGCCTTATTAGTTTAAGTAAAACTTGGGAAGACATACCACCTTTGCGCCTATTTCATTCCTCAACTTTTTGATCCAAGTTAGCCAACTTAAATCATCCATCTTTAAGAACTAAATGGTGTTTTCCTAATGATAAGAAATTGATTCTAGTCAACAAAGATTCATTGTTAATACAAAGAAACAAATCCCATGTAAGCAGGGTCCTTTAAGCCTTTCCTATGTTTCTCACCTTGGTTTTATACAAGAACACAAGATGATGCATATTATGGAGGCATACAAGCATTACATAGAGTCAGTGGAAGTACAAAACCTAGATGTATACTCCAGTGGAGAATATTATATTTTGATAGTGATGAACTAGAGCTCTTCTCAAAACTACAGGGTAGGTGTGAATGTGAGAGGTAGGTCACCAATGCCAACTAGACTGACCATCCTTAACTATCTATCTAATCCTTTAGTGAACCTCCCCATGAGTTGACCATAGAAAAAACTATGCCTACAACAAAGTTTTGGCTAAGAAATTTATTGCCTTGAAAGTACACAAAGAGCTTCCTCCACTTTAGTCCCACGGGTGACACTCTTCCAATCCCTTTGTTTGGGTTGGGGAGCCTCATATCATGCATGTTATATTAGTAGAGTTCTCTTGCGAAGGGTTTTAATTATTGTGTTAAAATGAGTTTGATAGTGATCTAGAGTGTTATGTTCTGATCTACATATATCTATATATTAAATTTTATGTATCTATATATAAAATATTTTTTAAATAAATTCAAATTATATGTTGATTATAGGAATTCTACTTTCTACGATTTATTATGTTCTATGTTTGAATCTAAATGTTCTTGTCAGTTTTGTATCAAATCTAGAAAACTTGTCCATTAAAATTTCTTGCAAAACTAAAATAATACAACTCTTAAATGAATTAAATTTATATGTTCATTTAAGTTAAATTTGATAACTATTTACACTTAATGCTATGAGTTTTCCATAATCCATGTTGTATTCTATTAATTTTTTCTGGATTCCATAGTGTTTGAATTATTTATCATCAACGTTTCAAATCTTGATGATGAATCACAGAGTGTGATTCAAAACGTTGATGATAAATAATTCAAACACAATCGAAAAAAAAAAAGAGAAAACTATTTACACATCAAATATTAAATGAAATATATATTAAAATAAAATAAAAATTTGTATATATCTTATATTTTTCTTTATTTTTCATTTATATATAAGGACATATATTTTAATTTAATTAAAAATTATTTTATTTTACTCAAAAAAAACAATAATATTAATGTTAAAGCATTCTACAATAGTAACATGAGGTGGATTCTTATGGTGTCAGTGTTAACATTTTTTTATATCTTTTATTTGGTAGCCATTTCTACATCATAATATTTCTATTCAATAATAGAAATAATATATTTAAAATAAGAAGCACATAAAATTTATGTTTTCATAGATGTAATAAAAAAAATAACTTTTAGTTAAATAAAATAGTTCCAAATTGATATCTCTTTTTAGATAAATGTATTTAAGATCTCTATATTAATCCATTAGATACAACTTTAGCTTATTTAAAACTTGTTTTATTTAACTACTTCTTCTTTATTTTTATTATTATTATTGATACATTAATTTATAATTTAACCTAAATTAGATGAGATCATATATGAGAGACCTTATCCCCAATATGAATAGTCCAACAACTAAAACAAAAAAAATCCAAAAGAAACACAAAACTTACAAATACAATTAAGTTAATTTAATTAAATATTATATTTTACTTTTAAATTCTTCAATTTCTAATATATAAATTTATTTTAATTTTTATGAAAGGATTGGAATGCACATTGCAAATTTAACTATATTATTAATCAATTGAAAATGAAAAATACATTATTAAGCTCCATCAAACATAATAATAATTAAAACCTTTATAAAGAGAACTCTACTAAATGAAATGTACATGATATACCTGAGGTTCCCCAACCCAGACGAAGGGATTGGAAGAGAGGCCCACGGCCTGCTCAGAAGTGCTCTCGTGCCACCAGTCGTTTAAAATGATACTCAGCTCTCCATCGTAGGTGAAGGGTTCCTTGCCCACCGCATCCGCTATCAGCGACCCATGAAACCCTGCCGACCGCTGTAGTCCATAATGACCATGACAGAAGTACGTTCCTGGCTGCATTCACATATTCATAATCATTATTATAGTTAAGTGAAGCACACATTTCATATTGAAACGGATTACAACTTACCCTGTCCACAACGAACTTATACACGTAGGTTTCGCCTGAGTAGATTGCACACTGCGAAATTGAAGCAGTCCCATCGCTCCAGGGAGTGCCAATCTGCAACGCAACATTCCAAGAGAGTTATTTCCGCACTGCTAGACGCATTTTCTACTCTAAAAACATTTGTGACATTTACACTTGGTGCAAAATGAGAAGAAAAACGGATCACTTACCTGGCGAATTCCATGCCAGTGAATAACAACGTTTTCAGTGGGCATCAAGTTCTCTATCTCAACAGCAATGGTGTCCCCTTCTGTGGCTCTGATGGTGGGGCCCGGGTATTGTCCATTTATAGAGATGATGTTCACCTCCACGCAATCAGGAGCCCATGTCTGGTAAATTACTTTCCATTTGTGAAAATGCACCTTTGCTTCAGTATCAAAAGATAACAATGTCAACATAAAAAACAACACAGAGAAAAGATATACTACAGAAACTCTGCCAGCCATACGAGCAGTCTAGACTATTACTAAGACCAAAATCTAAAGCCAAATAGATGGAGCTCCATAATTTCTCTGTGCGTGTTAGTCCCATTTTATAGTAATTTTAGAAGTGGGAGTCGAGTGTGAAAGGGTGAGAGTTATTCTAACCACACCCAGGTCAATAGTCAAAAGTCGATACATGGAGCTGCATAATTTCTCCCTGCGTGTAGTCCCATTTTATAGTAATTTTAGAAGTGGGAGTCCAGTGTGAAAGGGTGAGAGTTATTCTAACCACACCCAGTTCAATAGTCAAAGTCGATAAAATAAGGAACAAGGAATTCTGCATGCAACCAAACAGATAATGACCTTTCATGTCAATATTCAAAATCAATCGATTTCTTTCTCTTTCGGGCCTGCTTTTACTGTGCATTTTTTCTCTAGTCTATAGAAATTAGATTCGTCTTTCTCTTTCTGACCTACTTTATGTTGATGACTTTTGTGTAAATATGCACTTGCTGAGATATTTCTATCTACTAGTTGGTGTTAATGTCTGTATCTGTCCACTCTAGTGGAAAAAGGTTTGCAACTCTCTTGATTCCATGATTCATATCAAGTAGACGCAACTCTCTATAGGCAGCTTTTTGGAAGTCTCATTTACTTGGCTTATACCAAAACAAACTTATGATTTGCTATCAGATGTCTTTCAAGATTTATGCAGGAGTCAAAGAAATGTCATTTTGCAGCTAGCCGTATTTAGATATATCTAAGATATAGTTTATTATGGTCTAGAATACAAGAAGAACCTTCGCTTCTTCTTGTAAAATTATACAGTCTCAGACTATGTTGGGTTTGTTGATGACCAGAAGTCAACTATAGGATTTATTTTTTCATCTTAGAACTAGTCTCATTTCATGGATTAGTAAAAAGAAACTAATTGTTTCCCTCTCATTCACTCAGGTTTAAAATTGTGTCACACAAGGAGCTGTGTGTGAAGTGATTTGGCCATGTCATATTCTTGCTAACATGGGCATTCTTCAAGAAAAGACACTCATTCTTCATTGCAACAATCAAGGTGTTTCGAAGCTTGTAAAATATCTATTTTTCTATAAAAGAACAAAATTTATTGAGGTCGAATGTGATTACATTCAACAATCCTAAAACCATGCATAAATGATAACATAAATTACTAAAACATATTTATAAGTAAACATGAAGACATAGATACAAAAATGAAATAGAGATATAGAGGTGCATCTATGATAGCAAGCAGAGCTTCAAACTATCAAATGATGGAGTTGGGCACCCTAGTCTAGAGTGTGTCCAACTATCGAAAGCTACTCATATTTGGGATCAAAAGACTCATAACTCCTATTCCTCTAAATTCCAACCCAAAGAAATAGAGTGCTAGGTGTCCCTATCCAAGCTTTTTCTCCTAAACTTGTTGTGTCAATCTCCGTCTCACTTGAATCATTCTTCCTATATCTTTTAACTATCTTAAAATTCTATAGATCTAAACCTTCATAAGCACAAAGAGGAGAGTTAAATATGGTTGTGGCTACATCGGAGCTTGCCTTAGTCAAACCCCCCTTTTGGTGTTTCTTCTTCCATAAATAGTCGAGTTGGATTTGAGATAAAAGCGTATGCTTTGAGCCTTAAGTGTGTCTAGGATATTGTAAGCAATAATGTGCATGAACATAAACAAGAGCCCTACTCAAGTGTATTAGAGTGAACCCTAGATGAGGCAATCTAAATGCAACGTACAAACCAACACAAGAATGCATGAACATGTAAATAATAGTAAATAAATGATAAATGAATCTAATCTAAAGCTAAAACTTAGAAATACAAGAATGACATGAAATCGTATCAAACCCTTGATGAGAGGTACAAGATAATCATCAGTTAGTAATTCCCTAGTATACTCCAACATTCCTTGAAGCTTCCACCATCTTTGCAATAATGGCGAATGGACAATTCATGAAGACTCAATGATGAGTATTTGATGTTACTAATTTATTCTTTAGATTTGTAGACCTATGGGATCAATTTGGTAGAGTTTTGCTATCACAAGGATTGTAATTTCATGTATATCCAAATTGGAAAAACTACTAGCTTTTATACGAGCCACAAGGTTAATTTTTGGATAAAAAGGCAACAAAGAATGACCATAACCATAAATCAAGAAAAAGATTTGGTAAATGTCAAGGTTGACACATAAAACATTTAAAATTTCAAAATATGTTGGTAGGACTACTATGCAAATAGGCATGGTTCCACCAAAATAGGCTCACTAGAAGAAGGATGTAAGATTTTAAGCCTATGAATTAGATTTGATTCTAATTTTTTGGTTTTGACTATGATTAAATCTAGAATAAGATAATTGAGTTTTGAAATGGGATATGATACATCTCCTTGAATTGGGGATTGAATTCAATGCTTGAAATGGTCCTACAATTGTCTAGAGGAGTGGAAACTAAAGCAACTACTAAGCAGAGTGTGAAATTGGACTCACAATTAAGTAGTACAATTTAGGAATCTACAATATATTTAATGGTGTTTTTAGTGTTGAATATTTCTATTCTATATGACATTCTTGCTATGATTTCTTAAGTGTATTTCCATTTATACTTATAGTTTCTTTGAGTTGCACTATTATTATTCCAAATGGCATTTTCTCATCCCCCTTGCAATGTAAATTGGATCATTTATTATAAATTCATATCATACAAAATAAAACAATATTCATCTATTGCCTAATTCTAATATTGTGCTATTGCATGCAATTCATTATTTTTTAACTTAAATGCCAATACCCAATTTCTAGAAGTTTAGTTTGCCCATTTTATCACCTATTTGATTCTCTGGAGATGGTTTAGGTCCACCCCAAATGATTGGTTTAGAAGATCCAATTTCTATGTACGCATGATCACCCAACCCAACCCGATTTTGTGATCCCCCTTAGAAGCTATATATATCAAGGATTCTTTATTGGAGTGCCTTACTTGACCACATTTGAACCAAAATGTTCGATCTGACTCAGCCTAAGAAGGTTATAAACAATATTCTATCCAATAGATCTTGATTTTTGACAACTTTATAATACTTTATCGTATCCAAAATACTTTGAAAAAAAATTTAAAAACTTTAAAAATAAGCTCTTGTATAGCCAATTAAAAATATTACAATAATTTTCCTGTTTTCCCTAATTTTGCACTACAAATTAAATGCTTTCAACACGAAGGAGAAATAGTTGCATGCAAAAAGTTGGAAGCTTTCTCATGCATAAACAATAGTTTGTAATATGGAAAACTGAGCCTTAGTCTTGAATAGAGAAATTTGCTGAATTATTGTCGTCTTTTAGAAATTTATGTGGCATAGAAAGGATCTCAACAATAACATAAAGCCGACAGCAAAGCAGACAATTTCAGTTTACTATAGAGATTTGGTTATAAGAGAGGAGAAAACTCTTCTACAGAGGCTTCGATTAACATGAAAGAGCCCCCGTCAGTAGCACAACGTAATGCATCTCAAACAAGCTAACACTTTTCTACAGGTCGAGAAGAGGCGAGCAAAAATTCTTTACCAAATGTTCAGACGACTTTGCAAGAATATGGGCGGCCCAAACACTTGTATCGATCCACATAATCGACCTGCAATAGAACGAGAAATCTGCACCTTCAATCACAATTTGTAAGAACCAAAAACTACGCTACAAGCTGAAAAAGGCAAGCGACCTGCAAGCGCTAGAAAAGCTTTGCAGAGAAAGAGTCCCACCAATCAAGAAGGCTAAAGATAACAAACAAAACTTCGTAGCAAGAAAACTATTAATGCAGCAACTTCCACTACATTCTAGATGTCTCTCCCTGTTTGATAGTCTACATATTTTTTTGTTATTTATTATTGAATTATCTTTATAACTACTATGTAGACCAAGACATTGATGGTAATCCCCTTTATAAATGAAACTTAATACATTTGTTAGTCACTCTTTCGGGAGTCCAGTTCTGCAGAGTTGTCAAAGGATATTAGTCTATGAATGTAATGGTCATCAAATCTATGAGCAGCAGCTCAGATAATACTTGTATTGTTTTTGTTTCTCGTTTAATGTATACTGAGTTTTTCTTTACTCTTCTCCCTCTGCTTTTTTTAAATCCAACAATGAAGGCCCTCACTGGATTGGTGGTTCATAAATTTTATGTACTTGTTGAACTATCGTGCTCACAGATTTGAACTTCCTTTAAAAAAAATTACGATAAACCCATTTTCATCAAAAACTTGTGGTCACAAAGACATTATTATTTCATTTTGATACCTCCCAGAAAAATTTCCACTCGCTGCAAAACTTCAAATGCACCTATCTACATTTAGTTCACACCCAATCAGCATGAATAACAGTTCCCAAAAATATTTGGTGAGGAATGCGATTGATAACTCAAGATTACGAGAAAAACAAATAGATGACATATACTCCAAGAATAGATGTCAAATTATTGTCTTTCTTAGAATGTTCTTAGTCAAATTATTTTCTTTCTTTGTTGCCAGATGTCAGAATTATAAGAGCCCCATCCACATTGAGACCTAAATGAATAAATACTTCACTCATTTTCATCGAAGTTGTATTGAATAGAATGATAATGATTTGTGTGTCTATGTAGTATATACGCTTTACTGCATTTCCAAATTTTTATATATAAATAAATTATTTATTTATTTAAGATAAAATGTTGTTCTACTTTTATCAAAATTATTTTGATATTATAAGTTTAATGATATTCCCAATCATAAAACGTTGTACATAGGAAAATAAGTTTTTCTTAACTACAGTCCAGTGCTATTCAATATTTAATATATATATAAGCATTATTGATAAAAGATTAATTTAATGAAATTGTTTTAGATTGATAATATATTGATTTATAACAGTTATTTTAGAAAAGTAACAAGAATAATATTGAGTGTTTGTCATTGTGGGTGGATGATATAATGCAATTTAGAATAAAATAATGTGAACCTTTCAAGATGTAACATCTATGATAATAGTGGGTCCATTCCCCTTAGAATCAAAATATTATTTTAATTTGTCTACGAAAGAGTTGGTTGATAAAGACAAAACAAAAATCATGGACCTATTCTTATAAATTTATACTCTAAAAAAGTAGACTTCTATTTTATTGTTTTTTTTGAAAAGTATTTTTTTATATTCTATTGTTTTAATATTTAAAATCTTGTAGTATTTATAAATATTTTGAAATGGTTGTCACTGTGCTGTAAGGGGATATGGTTTTGTAGGTCAACACATTGAAATGTGTGTCTATAAGATTTAAAATAACATTCTTCAGTCATGTAACTATTTCTAAGATGATTACATAGAATTGATATCCTTCCAATGCACCAAATTTAAATGTTTTTGGTTCTTAAAATGAGAGAGGACTAATGGTTTATAGATTTCTAAAATGAATGTATTGAATACCTTTAAATACTAAGATTGCACCTTCCTTAGATTGCTGGAAAATGTTTGCATAGAAAGATTGGTGTCCTCCTCAGATCGCACCATTCAAGATTCTTTAACGCCTAGCAATGTAACTTCGTAGCAAGAAAACTTATAATATTATATTTGAGTTGTTTCATTTGATATATTCAGTATATGATCCCATCAAAATCAACATGTTTTAATTAAAATATAATAGAATGAATAATATATTATAGATTTTAATCAAATTAACTTCAACATAGGTGTATATACTTTTTTATATCTAAACATAAAAAAAATCTTGATACTTACATAAATTTAAATCTCTTTAAATGACCACTCTAACGCTAAGAACATTTCAATGGTCATATATCCTTTTTCCATGGGACACTCTAGGTGGAACTTGTTTGTTTGTGTAGCATGTTCATATACACTATATCTACAAATGATAAACCTTGTTTAAAATTTTTTTGGGTATATTTTATATATTGACCTAGATGCATTATACCATTCTCTTCTGTATGTAACCCACCACATAACCTTCTTCCTTATGTGAACATTATACATACACATACATACATATGACAAGAAGAGAGCATGTGTGGCATAATACAAAAAATTATGACACACACAATGGAAACAAAGAAAATTGGTTTTGATACAAAAGATCACCTTATAGTGTAAGAGGAGAGCATTCACAAAATTGTGGTATCCATGAAGCAAACAATACAAAACATAAAGACTACTTTTCTTTAATAAAAGCTTGGGTGGTTAACTTGAGGAAAGTAAATGTCAACAAATGATCCTACAAGACCATACATTATTAGTTTGTAAAATTTGGGACTCCAATAAATGCACCTGTAAGAAATAGTAATGATGATAGAAAAGACCAAGAAAACATAAAAGAACAATGATTAGTAGGTCAAGGTTAGCTAAAATCTAGAAAACATCACAATAAAATAGAAATATTAGACAAGGACAATTTTTAAAAAAGATAGAAATGCCTCTACACAAGGAAAAAATGCTAATTGCTGAGTATATTCCACTTTTTATTATAGCACTTGTTGATTTAATGCCCAATATTTTAATAATATTGCACCAATAGTTGTGACTTTCAAGTTATTAGTGTTGACAATGAAAACCCATAATTGAATGCAATGTATTCCCTAGATCTAAAAAGTAACAAATCATGTGATACCACATCAATGCACCAATAAAACATGACTTAACCCATAACTATTGTTCTCACTTTTTTGGGGCCCTTTTTGGACACCAAATGGAAAAAAGCATGTCGATGTGGCACCATAATTGATGATGTGAGCCTAAAATCTTAGTTATAAGAAGGGGACTTCCTAAGGAAGCTACTTTAAAAAATTGGGATTGATTTGAAATTTTTAGGTAAGATTTTGAGAAGTGCAAAGTTAGGGTCCTCAACTACTAGGATTTCTCCCCTATAGAGTAAAAATGTTGAAAGATCGACAAGACCAAATTTAGCAAGAGAACTAAAGAAGGCCCTCCAGAATCTAACTTCACTTGTAAACAACTATTCAATTGAAATATGACCTACAACAATTTTATTAGTGAAGAAAAAGTAACTGTCAAACACTAGCTAAGAATAATGAAACTCAAGGACTCTAAGCCACAATTGAAGGCTACAAAAGAAAAGTTACAATGGATATTCTTATTATAGATGACCA
Source organism: Cryptomeria japonica (assembly GCF_030272615.1). Lineage (NCBI taxonomy): Eukaryota > Viridiplantae > Streptophyta > Pinopsida > Cupressales > Cupressaceae > Cryptomeria > Cryptomeria japonica. The sequence goes on from NC_081414.1 coordinate 771,056,787, forward strand.
AATGAGGGAGAACCTAGAAAAGATCATGCTAGATGAGCCCATAAATACAAAAGGAAAAATGTCAAAATATAAGGTAAAATTGTAGAAACATGGTAAAAAAAACCTTAACACAATGTGAAAACACTCCATTCTATAAAATGCAGCATATAAAAAGGTTATAGAAGAAACCTCAAGATATATGTAGAAATTTTGAAGAAGGATGAAAATGGTAAATTTGAAAACATTGATTATAAAGAGAAAAGGCACGATGATGAACAAAAACACCCGATACTGGGTCATCCCCAAGAGCATGAAAAAAGATAATAAATAATATAAAAAAAGGATTATAAATCTAATTTTTGGATTGGAACAAGAGTGCCACCGAGCATGTCAAAATATGAATACGAATATCACAGAAGATACATGCAAAACAACTCCTCTAAACTTGACATTAAGTTTACATAAAACAAAGTAATAAACATCAACATTATAGCTTCATGATTGCTGGATGAGTTCTTAGATGTCAATGAAAATGGATAAATATGAATAGTAAATGTCTTTGAAATTACAACATATACAATTTTTTAATCATGATTATGGATGATTGTGATTAGATCTTAAATTAAATTTGCATTTGAGGAGAGATTAAAAAGATGCAAGTGGGATAAATATGAAATTGAGTTAGATAATATTACCTTAACCTATTGCTGAAAGATGAGATGCAAGAAAGCGAAATCTTGTCAAGGAAAATGCAACATAAATGTAGGACGAAATGTCATTTATGTGAGATAAATGTTTGTCATTGTACAAAATAATTAGGCCGACTATATTATGAGAGATGAACTTATTTTCCATCTCAATGAAGGTCAAACAAGTCAATCCAATTATAAGAAAAATAAAAATATTAATCAAGTTATCGATGAGTATTGAGTAATTAAGATTTGAGTTCATTTTGATTTCTATTTTTAATGAGGGATTATAGAGTTTGATCTAGTATATTGATGGAAAATCTCATACAAATAGGTCTAAAATAATATTAAGTGACTTTAATTAAATAAACAATCACATTGATACTTCTAAATACATTTTTCAATGTGAACAAATGTAAATAAAGGTTTGAATAGAGTACAAGATGAATGTATTAATCCAACCTTATTTATGTAAGATAATTTTTTGTCAATTGTCTAAAATAATTAGCCTAACTATTTTATGAAAGGTTTATATTTTCCCTCACAATCAAGATTAATCAAATTATCATAAACAATTAGAATTTATTCAAGGTTTATATTTATGCATTTTACCTAAGACGCTATTGCAAATCTATTTTCATGAATTAATGATACATTTTTATTTGATTATACACCATTAAATTCTACCAATGGAGTGACCTAAATTATTTATTGTTGTGTATGCAACATCAATGAATGAACATAAAAATATCAAACCTCTACAAATTGATGACTACATATTTGTTCCTTTTATTATTGTAATTATGTTTATCTCATTTTATACTATTAATTCTATGCAAGTAATTGGTACATGTAGACAACAAGTTTTATTTTGATATTTCACCATTTTAATTTTAATTTAGATTTACTTTCTTGTTTTCTTATTCTCTTTTTACTAGCCCCCTTCTCCGCCTAATCACCCCCTTTTCCCTATTCAAACTAGAGATCATTAACCAATATCCTGTTGAGTGATGGAAGACTGCATCAGGATTTTAGGTGGGCATATGGAGGTCTTTCTTTGATGTTGCATGGGGTGTTAGTGAGGGCATCTTTACTTATTCTCATTCTGTTGATGCCACTCGCACCTACAAGTGTAGTCCATGGCGCTGTATTACTCAGAGTAGATGAAAAATGACTCCCTAAACACTGTAATGGATCTGAGATTCATGTGTTACGGCTCATCTTTCTCTGAAAAATAATCAGATGTTTTCTTTAAGTTATCTTTTCTTCTAGAGACAAGCATTTGTGGGCATTTTCCACTCGGTTACTCTGTACATGTAGAATTTAAGCCTAATCTATGCCTTGCAAGAATGGCATGCCATAGCCTTGCCTCTTAGATGGGCATTCTAATGCTTCCATGGTGGTAGGATTTATATTTTGACTTGTGGATAACACATATGTGTTTTCTTGTAATTACTAAAATTGTAGGATTAAGCAAGGTGACTAAGGTAATAACCAAGGAAAACTTTAAGAACCCCCCCCCCCCTTGGACATGGTGTAAAAACCTGGTGAAAGTTGTATAATTCTCGAGGAAAATTTTAATTTTACGGGCAAATTTTTGCTGTTTACAGAGAAAAATAATAATCTCCATTGGCGAATTAGTTGTGATCACTCAAAGTTTGTGAAAAAATCCTAGCAAATTGTAATGTTTTTAAAACCCCAAAAATATTTGCATGGGCGAATTGTAATGATTTTAAAACCAAAAAAATATTTGCATTGGCGATTTCAACCTATTTTCAAACCATTAAAAAAAAATTATTGGTGATTTCAACCTATATTCAACCATAAAAATATAAATATTGGTGATTTCAAGCTATTTTCAAACCATAGAAATAAAAATATTGGCGATTTCAAGATATTAACTTTAAGTCATTAAAACACGTGGCACATAGTCATCATCTCTCTGCTTGGAAGATTGCCCATTAGGGCATCTCGTGACCTAGCGACAAGGCCTTACGACTCTCTCTATCTCCAACTCGCAAGCTGAAAATGCTAAGCCTTCGTAACCTCGAGATCTAGTGACTGAGGGAAACTGAGCTGCCACTCGCCAATTCTCGACCACAAAATGTTAAGTCCTCGTCACCGCAGCGAATTGGAGATAGTGGTAACTTTAACCCTTGTCGCATACTCGCCAACATAAAACTGTTTATCTCTTAACCGCTAGCAATTCACTCGCAAGCTCGCGGCTTGATCAGGTCTTCAGACATTTAACTTCGTGAGCTGGTGATAACCATTAAACCTAACCACAAACTATCTAGTCGGTAGCTCGTGACCTAAAAATGCTAACATTAAACAAACATGAGAGCTAGCGACAACTGTATGAAATGAGTTACTCGCTAACTCTCGTGGCTATAATGTATGACATCAGACCAACTCGAGACATCTCGACCAAAGCAATTTCACTAACAATCTCTAGCTCGGTTACATAAAATGCTAACACCCAAAAAGCCTAAGACCTCGCAATGTAAACCCAAACCAACTTGTCGCGAGCTCGCGGCTTGATCATGTCTTCAGACATTTTACCTCGCGAGCTAGCGATAACCATAAAACTTAACCACAAACTATCTGGTCGCTAGCTCGCAGCTTGATCACGACTTCAGACATTTTACCTCGCAAGCTAGCGATAACCATAAGGCTTGGATGCTGACTCGTTCTTGAGGGACTAGTTTGAAGGTTTCTTTTGAGTTGAGGTTGATTAGACAAGCGAGGACAACAATTTTAGAGGAATAAAAGGATTTGATAGCTTCTGAGTTAGAGATGGGAGATCACATATTTCTCTGAGAAATAAGAGCTCAGGTTGCTTGTTGTCAAGGATTTTGAAGTGGAATTTGTCCAATCAAGGAGGAATAAAATCAGAACAAAATCGTTCACAATAGATGAGCCTTAGCAAGATACAGTGGATTTGATAGGCATGATGATGACTTCTAGAGTCTACAGTCATGTTAGAAACCACCAAAATGATAATTTTTCACGTGAATGCAGAATGAGCATCACCAAATGAAGTGTGAAAATGTTATAAATACAATGGAGTGGTGACTTAATTGGTAGAAGAGAAAATAAACCTTTTTCATTTTCTTAGAGTGGTTTTTTTCCTCAGAAAGGAAGATGATGTTTGAGCAGGATCGTGCATGGAGTTGTACTTGTTGTGTGCTCTGTGATACCGGATGGGTGTTTTTTTGTTTTCTTCTGTGTGAGTTTGTTTATTGTCAGAGGGGTTGTGAAAGTGAGAAGGATTGCCAGAGGGGGTGTGAAAGCCTTTTCTTGTCAAGAAGGGACAAGCATGGCACATCCTTTGCTTCTACTCTTCCATAGGATGGCAAGGGTTTTGAAGAAGGAGCCCGCAGAGGAATGAAAGAAGGATTTGTTTGGGTGGGGAGTGGTAGCCATACATCTTTGTGACGACATGGAAGCTGCAACCCCTCCCCAATAGATTACATTTACCCTAAAGATCCTGTTTCCACTTTCCCTGATCGTGGGCATGAAGGCTCAAGTTCCTCTTTCCATTGTCTCTATTCCTGGGCATGAAGGCTTCCTCCTCTATTTGGAAATGATCTGTTGGATAGAACGTAACATCTCACATTCCATCTGAAGGCATTAGGGTGATAATGGCATGGCTCAAGCAGTTTTGCAAGCTGTATAGTCATTGGGGTTCCTTTTCTGGTTCCAGTAGTGATTCTTCATTCTAGACTCTAGGTGAAGGGAGCAAGTTGTATACTGTATAGTCATTTATATAGCAAATGAAAAGCATTTAGTGTCAAGCTTTGTGTAGGTTCTTGAAGGAGTTATATATAAATTATTAAATTTATTGTGTATAATTGTATGTCTTTCAAATGATCAGAATCATGAGATTTAACTTTTTTCATTTGTTGCATTGTTATGGTGTATGTAATTTTTCATTTAAATTTTTTGTTAGTCTGGAATCATAATACATATTAAGGATTCACCTCATTGTAATTGGTGGGCAGATTATAGACAGTCATAGAACACCTCCATATATATTACATAAACATCCATAGCATATAAAATCATAAGACTCAAGAGTATTAAGAATGAAAGTATTACTATTAAACACCACAATAGATAGGAATACATTATACAACATAATTAGTAAAACATCAAAACAACAGACCGGTGCCTTATCCTAGGGCATAGACTCTAGAGTCACTTTAAACTTACAATTCAAGACAACCTGATAATAAACTTCAACAATGAATAATGCCATTACATATACAACCCAGATTCATATGTAAACTGAAAAACCCTTGACCATTCAATTCACCTCATTGTAATTGGTGGGCGGATTATAGACAGTCATAGAACACCTCCATATATATTACATAAACATCCATAGCATATAAAATCATAAGACTCAAGAGTATTAAGAATGAAAGTATTGCTATTAAACACCACAATAGATAGGAATACATTATACAACATAATTAGTAAAACATCAAGACAACAGACCGGTGCCTTATCCTAGGGCATAGACTCTAGAGTCACTTTAAACTTACAATTCAAGACAACCTGATAATAAACTTCAATAATGAATAATGCCATTACATACACAACCCAGATTCATATGTAAACTGAAAAACCCTTGACCATTCAATTCATAGTGAAAACATAAATTCAACACAAAGACAATTATGTGAAGATATCAAATTGCAAATGATACTGATATTATATTCATAATGATATCAGAAAGTAAATTCACAATGCGATTCAAGTTTTCAACTATGCACTTATCAAATTCTTGAACAGTTGAGCTATTATAAATTTATAACTATATAAGAGTTTTCAAGTTCAAAATCAATAAAAGTGGCCAACTGGCCATCCCTCTCTACCGATCGAAAAGAAAAAGATTACTGTGAGTAATCTTGGGTAGCAACCTCAACCTGAGATTTCTTCTTTGGCTTTAGCATGGCTTGCCACCTGTCCACCTCTTTGTCTGTTGGCCAACTGAATGCCTTTACCTCTTCCAACTTTGCAACTGAATCTGTCCATCTGGCATCTGTAACTACCCTGGACTCAACAATAAATTTTGCATGGTCAACCTCAACCTTGAACAGTGAATCAAGCATACCGTTAAGGAAATCAACATCAACCTGTTCATTTACATGCTTGATTATTTCTTCTTGCTCCAGAATCAAATCAAATTCGCTGGTCCAATCAGAAACTGATTTCAACTATCCATTACTACCATAAATTGAAGGCACCAATTTACTATAACCTTCCCCAAATGTCTACAATTTTTCATTTATAATCACATCCTTCCCTGTGAAAAATGCGTAAGCTGCATTCATTACCTCCACCATGTCTTTGGTGTCACTGATCTTGGGAGGGAACTCGTCACTATACATCATTTCAATATCTAGCTTATCCATTAATCTGCTTCTTCCTGACCAAACATTGGACAAAGGTCCAAGAAAAGCAACAGCCTCAGAGGATGTTTTACTTGCCTCTATCAAAGAAATATGCAAATCATGCACTACCATCAATTTTCCTTTCAATACATTAATCCTGTGTTTCAGAATTCCTGACACAACAGAGATAGCCTTGACATTTTGTTCCTTTTCAAGCTTTTCAATTTTCCCTATGTATTCCTCCATTTTTGCTGTCACATCAGCTGGTATTTCTTATACTTGTTATGTAATCTATATTGGAGAGGGCTCATTTGCAATTTTTTCTTTTAAATCCACTAACTCTTCCTCCAGAGCACCCTTCTTCATCTGTGTCTCTTCATATTTTTTATTCAATGTAATCAATTGGGTATATGTTTCTGTGTATCTTCTTGACAAATCCTCTGTTTTTAATAAATTCATGAAAGAAACTTGAGTCAAAAAAGAGGCAATCTCCATGTCAGTTGTGTTTTGCAAGTTCCAGATCATTCTGTCAACTTTCTTTTCTACTTGGATATTTAGAAGGTGGGGCTTTTGAGTGGAAGGGGCCAAAGACCAAGCATCAAGTATCTTTTACTTAGGATTAAATCCTGATCCTCTTATTACATCTCCAATTTCAAATTCAGTTTTGAACATTGGGTCCTCTTGCTTCCTAATCTGATCAATAATAAAAGTAGACTAGATATCCCAGTCAGGCATCATAATCATACCAGTACTCTTAATCAATTGTCTTGCCTGTTCCACAGATATTTGCTCCCTGTCAGGATCATATTGCTACAGTGCCTCGATGATCTCCTGTTTCTTTTCTTCATTTGCTTCCTCTATGATCAGATTTTGTCTTAATTATTTTTGTTTCAATCTTGACAAAAAAATTTTAAATTCATCTGACTTAATAAAGTCATCATCTTTCATGAATTCATTTGACAACATCACATGCTCATCAAAGCCTTGAGCAAGGGCTTCGTTTGTTTCTCCATGTTCTTCATTCTACCCTACTTCTCTGAGATGTGTCCTTATTTGATGAACGTATTGTCCTTGTTCTATAACAATTGCTCTAGCAGGGTCTCTCCTCACAATTGTACCAACCTCACTGGTTTTTTGTTTCTTTGCAGCTGGGGTAGATTGAACTTCATCCCCACTCTCTACATCATCAGTAGACACACTAAGTGGCCTCTTGCCATGTGAAGAATGTACAGCTTAGGGGTCTTTCTGCTAAGCAGCCACTTCAGAATCTGGAATTGGAGGCATTTGTTCCATCAGAGTTTCATATAAACTCAGTATTTTGTTAATCTTCTCCAGGTATGGGCTATCAGGGCAAAAACCTGAGAAACTAGGGTCAGCAGCCTTCAATTCTGCTTAAACTCTCATCAAATTTTTCCATTTTCTTCTCCTTTCTTGTACTTCATCTTTTCTCAGCAAATTTCTAACCACATCTTCATCATCCAATGGTTCATGGTCCTTTATTGCGGCCCAAGGTGTCATTTTTGGCATTGCAATTTTAATAAATTGTTTCGGATCATAGAATCTAGACACATCATTAACCAACCTATACTGTTTAAGGAAATTGTTTACTTGATCAAAGCAACTCCTACCAATGGTAAAATCAGACGCAACCCAAAGCCTAGGAAGAAAAGAACCCTTCCTGTATTTATCAAGGTATTATTTTTCAACTAGGGTCAATTGCCAGATAAACTCCATAAAAGCAATCCTAATTGGAACAAACTTTGGTAAAATATGGGGAGGCTGAGGACACCCATAGACTCTGATCACATAAAAGTTATCAAAAATATTAAAGTCCCCCCAGTTATGTGAAATAGACCAGTTTGGAACAAACTGGTAAGGTCTCAAAACTCTCCTAACATCAATTGACAATCGTTCCCTAATTATTCCTAGCATTTCCATAATTGGCGAAACAATCCAATTTTCAAAGAAAAGGAAAGAAGAATGGGGAGAACTACTATCCCAAACCTGGGTCCATCTTTGTATTGGCATTAAGACACCGAGTTCTTCTTTGAAAAGCTCCAATTCTTTATCCAAGAACTCAACATTATAGAACAAGATTAAATGCATCAACAATGAATAATGCTTGAATGTAGGGCTGGGTGCACCACTCTGAATTTCAACTAGAGCATTATGAATGTGTTCAACCACATAGCCCACATAATCGTAATCTTTGTTAACATCTGGGTGTTGAATGTCCATGGCCATCATCAGTAATTCAGTTGACACTATTGAATCTCCATCAAAACCCAACACTCTGCATAATCCATAGATTGTACAATGCATATAATGGTGGAAAGGTGTGATGTCAAATGGTGGTTCGATACTCTCTGGAATTATAACCGACTTCCTATCCACCCTAGGCATGTATCTGGGGATTGCATGCTTCTTGATAAAACCTTTGTATTTGTCATAATCCTTTGCAATCTGCTCCAAATCTATATCTGTACATGCAGAACCAGTAATTTGGAAAGCTTCAACAAAGCTAGCTCTATTAACTGAAACTAGGGCAAACTGGTTCTTTCTTCTGATTACCCTAGATACTGGGCAATAGAGTTTGGCCAACTCTTTGATCAAATCCACATCAACATACACATCTAGCATAATTAACTTTTCCATATTTAAATCCCAAGGGTTTGACATCGGGACACCCTTAACCCTATTATTCCAGAAATACTTAAATAGAGCATAACCAGTCATATTAGGCGTGGTAGGGTTTCTGCATTGGCTAAATAAATCTCTCCATGCCAAATGATTTGTATTCAAAGCAATGGAAGTCCCTAGCATCAAATCTACAAATTCTTCTTTGTATTTCTTAACCATCGTTTCCTCAGTGGCACTGGCCTTGGAACCTCTAGGTTCTCCTGCTCCACTTGTCATGGCCTTGGGCTTGGGCTTGGGATTGGGCTTGGAACCTCCAGTACCACTCGTCGCCTAGCTCATTTTAGCTGCATGAGAAAAACTTAACCAATTTTCTGAAATTTTCTCACACCCAACATTCTGAATTCTCCAACATTGTTGCAGAGCTCAATTCACTGGATTACCTCAAAGATAGAATGCATTAATGCAATTATACAAAACCTTGGCTCGATCATGCAATTTATGGTATTTACTATTTGGGCACCGTCACTTCTCTCAAGTCTCAACTCTCAAGTCTCATTAATTGCCACACTTGCATGAACTAGCTAGTAGCTACAGTCTATAAGTAGATGTGCCGGTGTTAGTTTATATATTCCAATATTAGAAGGGTTTATCTAGTATAGTGCTAAGGTGAATGGATGATGAGCTTGATAATTTATAAAAGCATCATCTTACAAAAATTGGTTATCTCAAACAAAGAGATCAGTGGTGCATGTCAATCATATTCTTGGTGAGACCACATCCCATGGCTACATTGGGCAACTTTCCAACTTTCTCTACTCCCTCTGCAAACACCACTCCCATCCCCATGAAAAAGTGTGCCTCCAAATGGCAGTGGAAAGCCCATACTCCTGGATTATCTGCTTTAAATCGAATGGCTGTCCATCCATATGGAAACACTGCCACTGTGTTCCGCAATGGAGGATTTACCGTATTGTAGTTCAAAGGATCCTTTGCTGGGTCGAACACACAATCTCCATATCCAAGAATCCAAAAATCGTGGCCATGCAAATGCCATGGATGGATCTCTGAATTGTTGGCAGTTAGAGTATTTGCGTTCTGCAGAATGACATCAACAACAGAATTCAATGTAAAGACGTACACGCCACTCCCTTCGACAGTGTTGGGATTTGGGGGAGGAATGGTGATGTTGTAGTCACGGGGACTGTAGATGTCTGGAGGTGGGGTTATGTCGTAGGCGCCCTTGATTTTGTATTTCATGGCGGCCAAGTAGGGAGTCAGAGGAGGCAGCAGTGAAATGTTGTTGATTGCCCACTTTATGTACCCGTTGATCTTGTTCTGTGCGTTGAGAAGAATCAGTTGCCTGTGGGACTGAAGTGGGGGAAGCTCTTCGTGTCCTTTGAGTGCCACAAATTTCATAGCCAGAGCTTTACTGTAGGCATAGTCATTCCACAATGGGCTTGTGGGATATGGTGCAATTGGGAGCTTGGTTGATGGGTTGGGAAGATAGTTGAGGATGGCCAGTCCAGTTGGCGTCTTGGGCTGCCTGCCTCTCACATTCACACCTGCCCAATAGTTTTGAGAAGGCTCTCGATTCGTTATCAAAACAGAATACGATTCGCCAGAGTAGACATCCAGGTCGTCTATTTCCACCGGCTCTACGTAATGCCCATCTGCCTCCACGACGTTCATCTTGTGTCCCTGTATAAAAATAATTGTTATTTAACTTGGAAGAAGCAATCCCATTTGGGTGGGTTTGGGTTCTCCACGTAAACAAGGATTGCATTGACTGGTATCATATTCTCACTAGAGGGTATATTGCTATTTGATTATTAAAGTCAGGTGATTGAGTTGACCGACTTGGATCACAAAGTTGATGGCGGAAAGAGATGCCACGCTTGCAATACGGAGGCGATACGTGTTACCAGATCGTACTGGCAAGACATAAGGAGAGCACTGCTTATTTGTAGCATTACAGGAATGGCTAGTTGTGGAGCAATTGTATTGTCCTCGTCCGTCTATCAGCAGTGACTGGTACAAAGCCAAAAACAAAATGTTAATAGGTTGATCGTAAACTGTAAACTAATAGTACCAACACACTTTTCTTTTTTAAATATTCTGGCTTATAGATTGTATATATTTTGTACATTCAACGAAAATAGGGAAAAAATATAATTATTGTTAAAATAAATAACAGCAGATAAAAAATTGGAAACCAAATCAGAGATTCAGAAACTATAAAGGAGATATAAAATCAGATTTGAAACTATAAATGAGATATAAAATCAGATTTGTAGGGGTTCGCTAGAAAGGCTAGATCCATTCACCAAGGCCGGGTAATATATTATTTAGCGTCTTTCAAATGATTATATGCATTAAATTATAGTAAAATATATTTATTTGGACATAAGAATTTGTCCTTGATTGAATTTATTAATTTAAATATCATTTTATATTTCAAATACAAAGAAGTATTGGATTATATACCAATCTTAATATTATATATTATTATATAAAAATGTTAAAGATATTAGAAATATTTTATTTAATTAAGAGTGTTTATGTTTTACAATTATTTATTTACTAAATACATATATGAATATAAATTAAAATAAAATAAAATAGTTCTAAAATAAATAAAAATAACTATATGTTTTAATTAATTTTGAATTCATTGAAAGTAACTCTTAAATAAATCAGCATTTATATATCTTAAATACAGAAATTTCATATGATTATTATGTACATAAGAATCATTTAAGTTAAATTTGATAACTATTTACACATCAAATATTAAATGAAATATATATTAAATAAAATATATATTATATATATATATATATATATATATGAATGAGGACATACATTTTAAGTTAATTAATAATTATTTTATTTGATTAAAAAATAAATTTATTAATGTTAAAGTTTTCTACAATAGTAACATGAGGTGGATTGTTATGGTGTGAGTGTTAGCAATTTTTTTATCTTTTATTTGGTAGCCATTTTCACATTATAATATTAATATTCAATAATACATATAATATTTTTTAAACAAGGACATAAAATTTTTGTTTTCATAATGTAATAAAATAACATAATTTGAAAGTACAACAAAATAACTTTTAAGTAAATAAGTTAGATTGGAGTTGATATCTCTCCTTTTTAGATAAATGTATTTAAGATATCTATATTAATCTATTGCATACACATAACTTTAAGTTATTTAATTGTTTTCTTCTTCTTCTTCTTCTTATTATTAAAATTAACAATGCATTAATTTATAACTTGACCCAAACTAAGCGAGCTCACATATGAAAGACCTCATCACCAACATGAATAGTCCAAACCTTAGAACAAAATAGTCCAAAATAAATACAAAACTCACAAACACAATAAAATTCATTTATTTAAAATTATTATATTTTACTTATAAATTATTCTATTTCAAATATGTAATTTCATTATAATTTTTTATGGATGCAAATAAAAAATGCATTATTAGGCTCCATCAGACATAATAATAATTAAAACCTTCATAAAGAGAACTCTATTAAATGAAATGTACATGATATACCTGAGGTTCCCCAACCCAGACGAAGGGATTGGAAGAGAGGCCCACGGCCTGCTCATAAGTGCTATCGTGCCACCAGTCGTTTAAAATGATACTCAGCTCTCCATCATAGGTGAAGGGTTCTTTGCCCGCCGCATCCACTATCAGTGACCCATAAAACCCTGCCGACCGCTGTAAGCCATAATGACCATGATAGAAGTACGTTCCTGGCTGCATTCACATATTCATAATCATTATTATAGTTAAGTGAAGCACACATTTCATATTGAAACGGATTACAACTTACCCTGTCCACAACGAACTTATACACGTAGGTTTCGCCTGAGTAGATTGCACACTGCGAAATTGAAGCAGTCCCGTCGTTCCAGGGAGTGCCAATCTGCAACGCAACATTCCAAGAGAGTTATTTCCGCATTGCTAGACGCATTTTCTACTCTAAAGACATTTGTGACATTTACACTTGGTGCAAAATGAGAAGAAAAACGGATCACTTACCTGGCGAATTCCATGCCAGTGAATAACAACGTTTTCAGTGGGCATCAAGTTCTCTATCTCAACAACAATGGTGTCCCCTTCTGTGGCTCTGATGGTGGGGCCCGGGTATTGTCCATTTATAGAGATGATGTTCACCTCCACGCAATCAGGAGCCCATGTCTGGTAATTTACTTTCCATTTGTGAAAATGCACCTTTGCTTCAGTATCAAAAGATAACAATGTCAACATAAAAAACATCACAGAGAAAAGATATACTACAGAAACTCTGCTAGCCATTACGAGCAGTCTAGACTATTACTAAGACCAAAATCTAAAGCCAAATAGATGGAGCTCCATAATTTCTCTGCGTGTTAGTCCCATTTTATAGTAATTTTAGAAGTGGGAATCGAGTGTGAAAGGGTGAGAGTTATTCTAACCACACCCAGGTCAATAGTCAAAAGTCGATACATGGAGCTGCATAATTTCTCCCTGCGTGTAGTCCCATTTTATAGTAAGTGTAGAAGTGGGAGTCCAGTGTGAAAGGGTGTGAGTTATTCTAACCACACCCAGTTCAATAGTCAAAGTCGATAAAATAAGGAACAAGGAATTCTGCATGCAACAAAACAGATAATGAGCTTTCATGTCAATATTCAAAATCAATCGATTTCTTTCTCTTTCGGGCCTGCTTTTACTGTGCAATTTTTCTCTAGTCTATAGAAATTAGATTCGTCTTTCTCTTTCTGACCTACTTTATGTTGATGACTTTTGTGTAAATATGCACTTGCTGAGATATTTCTATCTACTAGTTGGTTTTAATGTCTGTATCTTTCCACTCTAGTGGAAAAAGGTTTGCAACTCTCTTGATTCCATGATTCATATCAAGTAGACGCAACTCTCTGTAGGCATCTTTTTGGAAGTCTCATTTACTTGGCTTATACCAAAACAAACTTATGATTTGCTCTCAGTTGTCTTTCAAGATTTATGCGGGAGTCAAAGAAATGTTATTTTGCAGCTTAGCGTATTTAGATATATCTAAGGTATAGTTTATTATGGTCTAGAATTTCTTCTTGTAAAATTATACAGACTCAGACTATGTTGGGTTTGTTGATGACCGGAAGTCAACTATAGGATTTGTTTTTTCATCTTAGAACTAGCCTCATTTCATGGATTAGTAAAAAGAAACTAATTGTTTCCCTCTCATTCACTCAGGTTTAATACTGTGTCACACAAGGAGCTGTGTGTGAAGTGATTTGGCCATGTCATATTCTTGTTAACATGGGCATTCTTCAAGAAAAGCCACATTCTTCATTGCAACAATCAAGGTGTGTTTCAAAGCTTGTAAAAGATCTATTTTTCAATAAAAGAACAAAATTTATTGAGGTCGAATGTGATTACATTCAACAATTTTAAAACCATGCATAAATGACAACATTAATTACTAAAATATATTTATAAATAGATAGGAAGACATAGATACAAAAATGAAATAGAGATATATAGGTGAATCTATGATAGCAAGCAAAGCTTGAAAATATTAAATGATGGAGTTGGGCACCCTAGTCTAGAGTTTTTCCAACTATCGAAAACTACTCATATTTGGGATCAAAAGACTCATAAGTCCTATCCCTTTAAATTCCAACCCAAAGAAATAGAGTGCTAGGTGTCCCTATCCAAGCTTTTCTCCTAAACTTGTTGTGTCAATCTCTGTCTCACTTGAATCATTCTTCCTATATCTTTTAACTATCATAAAATTATATAGATCTAAACCTTCATAAGCACAAAGAGGAGAGTTAAATATGGTTGTGGCTACATCGAAGCTTGCCTTAGTCAAACCCCCTTTTGGTGTTTCTACCTCCATAAATAGTCAAGTTGAATTTGAGATAAAAGTGTACGCTTTGAGCCTTAAGTGTGTCTAAGATATTGTAAGCAATAATGTGCATGAACATAAACAAGAGCCCTACTCAAGTGTATTAGAGTGAACCCTAGATGAGGCAATCTAAATGCCACATACAAACCAACACAAGAATGCATGAACATGTAAATAATAGTAAATAAATGATAAATGAATCTAATCTAAAGCTAAAACTTAGAAATACAAGAACGATGTGAAATCATATCAAACCCTTGATGAGAGGTACAAGATAATCATCAGTTAGTAATTCCCTAGTATCCTCCAACATTCCTTGAAGCTTCCATCATCTTTGCAATAATGGTGAATGGACAATTCACGAAGACTTAATGATGAGTATTTGATGTTATTAATTTATTCTTTAGATTTGTAGATCTATGGGATCAATTTGGTAGAGTTGTGCTATCACAAGGATTGTTATTTCATGTATATCCAAATTGAAAAAACCACTAGCTTTTATATGAGCCACAAGGTTAATTTTTGAATTAAAAGGCAACAAAGAATGACAATAATCATAAATCGAGAGAAGATTTGTTAAATGTCAAGGTTGACACGTAAAACATTTAAAATTTAAAAATATGTTGGCAAGACTACAATGCAAATAGGCATGGTTCCACCAAAATAGGCTCACCAGAAGAAGGATGTGAGATTTTAAGCCTATGAATTAGATTTGATTCTAATTTTTTGGTTTTGACTATGATTAAATGTAGAATAAGATAATTGAGTTTTGAAATGGGATATGACACATCTCCTTGAATTGGGGATTGACTTCAATGCTTGAAATGGTTCTACAATTGTCTAGAGGAGTGGAAACTAAAGCAACTGCTAAGCAAAGTGTGAAATTTGACTCGCAATTAAGTAGTACAATTTAGGAATCTACAATATATTTAATGGGGTTTTTAGTGTTGAATATTCCTATTCTACATGATCTTCTTGCTATGATTTCTTAAGTGTATTTCCATTTATACTTATAGTTTCTTGGAGTTGCACTATTATTATTCCAAATGGCATTTTCTCATCCTCCTTGCATTGTAAATTGGATCATTTATTATAGATTCATATCATACAAAATAAAACAATATTCGTCTATTGCCTAATTCTAATATTGTGCTATTGCATGCAATTCATTATTTTTTAACTTAAATGTCAATACCCAATTTCTAGAAGTTTAGTTTGCCCATTTTATCACCTATTTGATTCTTTGGAGATGGTTTAGGTCCACCCCAAATGATTAGTTTCGAAGATCCAATTTCTATGTACTGGATTACCGATTTATGGATGCATCCGCATGATCACCCAGCCCGACCTGATTTTGTGATCCCCCTTAGAAGCTATATATATCAAGGATTCTTTATTGGAGTGCCTTACTTGACCACATTTGAACCAAAATGCTCGATCTGGCTCAGCCTAGGAAGGTTATAAACAATATTCTATCCAATAGATCTTGATTTTTGACAACTTTATAATACTTTGAAAAAAATTAAAATACTTTGAAAAAAATTAAAATACTTCATTCAAAAAAATAAGCTTTTGAATACCCAATAAAAAATATTATCCTAATTTGGCACTACAAATTAAATGCTTTCAACAGGAGGGAGAAATAGTTGCATGCAAAAAGTTGGAAGCTTTCTCATGCATAAACAATAGTTTGTAATATGGAAAACTGAGCCTTAGTCTTGAATAGAGAAATTTGCTGAATTATTGTCGTCTTTTAGAAATTTATGTGGCATAGAAAGGATCTCAACAATAACATAAAGCCGACAGCAAAGAAAACAAGTTCAGTTTACTGTAGAGATTTGGTTATAAGAGAGGAGAAAACTCTTCTACAGAGGCTTCGATTAGCATAAAAGAGCCCCCCTCAGTAGCACAACGTGACGCATCTCAAACAAGCTAACACTTTTCTACAAGTCGAGAAGAGACGAGCAAAAATTCTGCATCAAATGTTCAGACGACTTTGCAAGAATATGGGCGGCCCAAACACTTCTATCGATCCACATAATCGACTTGCAATAGAACGAGAAATCTGCACCTTCAATCACAATTTCTAAGAACCAAGTGACCTGCAAGCGCTGGAAAAGCTGTGCAGAGAAAGAGTCCCGCCAATCAAGAAGGCTAAAGATAACAACCAAAACTCTAATGCCTTACTCAGACTGTGCCTTCCTTAGATTGCTGGAAAAAGTTTGCATAGAAAGATTGGTGTCCTGCTCAGATCGCACCATTCAAGATTCTTTAACGCCTATCAATGTAACTTCGTAGCAAGCAAAAGGCTTCCACGGCCAACAATGACACCTTGAATGAGCTTTACATGCCTTCCTTGAAGTCATAGATGAAGAACACAACAATGAAGCTAGTGTGGCATAGCCGAGAAGATTAACTTCCCAAGACAAAATAAAAGTCTCAAGATTTTTGCCTTCTATGACCTGCAAATTACTCTGCAGAATCGGCCTCTGAGATGCTTCAAAAATCACACATAGTGAACCAAAATCTCTTAAATTTGCAATTTCGTTAATTATAAAACTAAAATAACATTTTCAATTAAACCTGCAATGAAAACCAAACCACTATTTGCACCAGTAACTACTCTGAGATCATGCCAAAATTGGGATCTTCTGGCTAAATGACGATATCAATTAGGCCAACAAGAATAGTGCAATGCAAGGACAATGACTTTGGAACTTTGGACTTCGATTAGTGAAGGAAGCGAGGTCTTCCCAAACATGTTTCTATATCACATGCTTAGTGTAAGGGTGTGTGAATTGCTAGCTTAGGGACTACTATTATGTAGGTTGTCCCATTATGTAGGTCCTAGTCACTTTCAAACTCTAGTCTTTATTAGTTGTTTTATTTTAATATAAACTATCTCTTTGTTTATGTTTGTTTCTAATTGGGCTTTAGAAGTCAATATTATTTTCAACTGATTATAATTCCCTTTGAAAACTTATAATATTAGATTTGAGTTGTTTCATTTGATATATTCGGTATATTCCCATCAAAATCAATATGTTTTAATTAAAATACAATAGAACGAATAATATATTATAGTTTTTAATCAAATTAACTTTAACATAGGTGTATATATTTTTTTATATCTAAACATAAAAATAATCTTGATACTTACATAAATTTAAATCTCTTTTAATGGCCACTCTAACCCTAAGAACATTTCAATGGTCATATATCTTTTTTCCATGGGGCACTCAAGGAGGAACTTGTTTGTTTGTGTAGCATGTTCATATACACTATATCCACAAATGATAAACCTTGTTTAAAATTTTTATGGGTATATTTTATATATTGACCTGGATGCATTATACCATTCTCTTCTATGTGTGACCCACCACATAACCTTCTTCCTTATGTGAACATTATACATACACATACATACATATGACAAGAAGAGAGCATGTGTGGCATAATACAAAAAATTATGACACACACAATGGAAACAAAGAAAATTGGTTTTGAGACAAAAGATCACCTTATAGTGTAAGAGGAGAGCATTCACAAAATCCTGGTATCCATGAAGCAAACAAG
This sequence comes from Cryptomeria japonica, assembly GCF_030272615.1. Classification (NCBI taxonomy): domain Eukaryota; kingdom Viridiplantae; phylum Streptophyta; class Pinopsida; order Cupressales; family Cupressaceae; genus Cryptomeria; species Cryptomeria japonica. The sequence continues at coordinate 771,074,982 of NC_081414.1, forward strand.
ACAAAACATAAAGATTACTTATCTTTAATAAAAGCTTGGGTGGTTAACTTGAGGAAAGTAAATGTCAACAAATGATCCGACAAGACCATACATTATTAGTTTGTAAATTTTGGGACTCCAATAAATGCACCTATAAGAAATAGTAATAATGATAGAAAAGACCATGAAAACATAAAAGAACAATTATTAGTAAGTCAAGGTTAGATCAAATCTAGAAAACATCACAATAACATAGAAACATTGGACAGGCATAATTTTAAAAAAAAGATAGAAATGCCTCTACACAAGGAAAAAATGCTAATCGTTGAGTATATTCCACTTGTTATTATAGCACTTGTTGATTTAATGCCCAATATTTTAATAATATTGCACCAATAGTTGTGACTTTCAAGTTATTAGTGTTGACAATGACAACCCATAATTGAATGCAATATGTTCCTTAGATCTAAAAAGTAACAAATCATGTGATACCACATCAATGGACCAATAAAACATGACTTAATCCATAACTATTGTTCTCACTTTTTGGGGGGCCTTTTTGGACACCAAATGGAAAAAAGCATGCTAATGTGGCACCATAATTGATGATGTGAACCTAAAACCTTACTTATAAGAAGGGGACTTCCTAAGGAAGCTACTTTAAAACATTGGGATTGATTTGAAATTTCTAGGTAAGGTTTTGAGAAGTGCAAAGTTAGGGTCCTCAACTACTAGGATTTTTTCCCTATAGAGTACAAATGTTGAAAGATTGACAAGACCAAATTTAGCAAGAAAAATAAAGAAGGCCCTCCAAAATCTAACTTCACTTGTAAACAACTAATCAATTGAAATACGACCTACAACAATTTTTATTAGTGAAGAAAAAGTAACTGTCAAACCCTAGCTAAGAATAATGAAACTCAAGGACTCTAAGCCACAATTGGAGGGTACAAAAGAAAATTTACAATGGATATTCTTACTATAGATGAGCGAATGAGGGTGAACGTAGAAAAGATCATGTTAGATGAGCCCATAAATACAAAAGGAAAAATATCAAAATATAAGGCAAAATTGTAGAAACATGGTAAAAAAACCTTAACAAAATGTGAAAACACTCCATTCTATAAAATGTAGCATATAAAAAGGTTATAGAAGAAACCTCAAGATATATGTAGAAATCTTGAAGAAGGATGAAAATGTTAAATTTGAAAACATTGATTATAAAGATAAAAGACATGATGATGAACAAAAAAACCCGATAGGGAGTCATCCCCAAGAGCATGAAAAAACATAATAAATAATATTAAAAAAGGATTATAAATGTAATTTTTGGATTGGAACAAGAGTGCCACCGAGCATGTCAAAATGTGAATACGAATATCATGGAAGATACATGCAAAACAACTCCTCTAAACTCGACATTAAGTTTACATAAAACAAAGTAATAAACATCAACACTATAGCTTCATGATTGTTGGATGAGTTCTTAGATGTCAATGAAAATGGATAAATATGAATAGTAAATGTCTTTGAAATTACAACATATACAAGTTTTTAATCATGATTATGGATGATTGTGATTAGATCTTAAATTAAATTTGCATTTGATGAGAGATTAAAAAGACGCAATTGGGATAAATATGAAATCGAGTTAGATAATATTACCTTAACCTATTGCTGAAAGATGAGATGCAAGAAAGTGAAATCTTGTCAAGGAAAATGCAACATAAACGTAGAACGAAACATCATTAATGTGAGATAAATATTTGTCATTGTCCAAAATAATTAGTCCAACTATATTATGAGAGATGAACTTATTTTCCCTCTCAATGAAGGTCAAACAAGTCAATCCAATTAAAAGAAAAATAAAAATATCAATCAAGTTATCGATGAGTAATTAAGATTTGAGTTCATTTTGATTTTTTTTTTAATGAGGGATTATGGAGTTTGATCCAGTCTATTGATAGAAAATCTCATACAAACAGGTCTAAAATAAGATTAAGTGACTTTAATTAAATAACCAATCACATTGATACTTCTAAATACAATAAATTCAATGTGAACAAATGTAAATAAAGGTTTGAAGAGAATACAAGATGATTGTATTAATCCAACCTCATTTATGTAAGACAATTTTTTGTCAATTGTCTAAAATAATTAGCCTAACTATTTTATGAAAGGTTTATATTTTCCCTCACAATCAAGATTAATCAAATTATCATAAATAATTAGCATTTCATCAAGGTTCATATTTATGCATTTTACCTAACACACTATTGTAAATCTATTTTCATGAATAAATGATGCATTCTTATTTGATTATGCACCATTAAATTCTACCAATGGAGTGACCTAAATTATTTATTATTGTGTATGCAACATCAATGAATGAACATAAAAATATCAAACCTCTACAAATTGATGACTACATATTTGTTCCTTTTATTATTGTACTTATGTTTATCTCATTTTATACTATTAATTCTATGCAAGTAATTGGTACATGTAGACAACAAGTTTTATTTTGGTGTTTCACCATTTTAATTCAGATTTACTTTCTTGTTTTCTTATTCTCTTTTCACTAGCCCCCTTTTTCGCCTAATAACCCCCTTTTCCCTATTCAAACTAGAGACCATTAACCAAATTTGATTTTCCGAATTCAATATTTTGTTCCTTCCTCTCATATTACTAGTGTTCCTTTTTATGAAAATTATTTATTTTCATTATCTAAAATATTTTTCTTTCCATACCTTTCATGCTTACAAATCTTCTAAACTATATTGATTTTATTTGTTTTTTAATTACATCGATAAGCAAAACTCTATAGTGATACCACCATTCTTATACTGATCTTAAAACAAAAAGAAAAATATGCAACTTTCATACGTCAAAGATGGGAGTAAGAAGGGACAAATCAGGAAAACGAAAAAAAATTTAACTACTGTTTTATTTACATTTAGTAATTGTAGAAACTCAACAAATCATTGAAAGTAGTCCCTGAGAACATCGATATCTTGCTCTCAAGCTCTAAGATGAGCTCTCTGTCTTTTTCTCTCTTCACTACAACCTCATCACTGCATCCCTTTCGTTACAAGTAATAGAAGGAGCTATTCATCGCTACCAAGGGTATGTGTACTGACCAGCTGATCAGAAGAAAATTTGAATTATATTATTTTTTTTTACTTTAGTTTGTCTATATGTTAGTAATTTGCATTTTTGAAGGTCTTAAGGGCATTTTTAGCCCCTGCAACTATGCTCTTTCAAATTTGTGTCTACAACTCTTGGAGACCTTTCCAACGAGATCAACGGTGCCTAATTTCGAGTCCCGAGCAGAATGTCTAGTTGAAGTTAGGATAAAATTTCATATAGTTTTTTTTGAAAATTTCATAGTTTTTAGATTTTATTATGTAATGAATAAATGTGACTATTGGAAATCAATTCTCAAGAGGTTTTTTGTGACTCTTGGAATCTCATGAACTTCTATATGTTGGGTTTTTGAATGAAATAGATTACTTTTTGGCTTGCTTCAATTCTATGATTTCTAGTTCTTGTAACAGAATTTACAATGTCATAGGTTCTCACTCAAGTGTTGTCATCTGAATCCATAATTCGGATCAGTGGTATCAGAGCAAGTTGGCTCCTATATGTCATATCACACATGATCAACATATTAAAGATTGGGCTTGGAAACAAGGAATCCTTTAGACTACCTTCCTTTGAGATGCACACGATCGTAGATGGCTAAGTTGCAGACAGATGACGACTTTAAAACATTAGTTGAAGATGCACTAGCAAAACAACGTGAAGAAATGATGGAGCAGTTCAAGAAAATGCTGGAAAGTTGTGGGTCACAAGCAAACCCACCATTCATAGGGCATACGCCATTCAAGGTGCTAGTGAATTTTGATATACCCACACTCCAAGGAAAGATCGATGCAGATGTTGTTGATGATTGGGTTTCAAAACTGGAAAGATATTTCTCTGTCAATCAGTTCTCAGATGAAGAGAAGATAACTTTCGCTCTCCTCAAAGCTGAAAACCATGTGAAAGATTTGTGGGAAGCAAAGTTAGCATCCAGGGTAGCAGAAAATGGCAACACTTTTATTTTTGATAAAAAACCCACATGGGGAGAATTTATGGAGCACATAAAGGAAGAATATTTTCCTATTGATACATATGAACAAAAGTATATGTAGTGGCAATTGCTTCGACAGAAGAAGGAGCAAACTGTTCAGGAATATACTAATATGTTTCATGCCTTAACAACAAAGCTTGGCATCAAAGATTCTGAGAAGCATTGAGTTTTGAAATATCAGAGTGGACTCCACAGGTACATCCAAACCAAAATGGAATTCTTGAACATAGAGACTTTACCTAGTGCATATAAATTTGCTACCAAAATTGAGGAGGAATTCAAATAGAAAGGAAGGAGAGATAATTTCACAAACAACAGATAGAAGAGTGAAGGTGGCAAAACTACATGGAAACAAACCTCTAAGGAACCCTCTCCCAATTCACCCACAAAAAAGACATGGAGTATGAAGAAGACACAAGAAAACAGTATGTGGTGTAAATTCCATAAGAGTCCCTCGCATAATACAAAAGATTGTAGAACCATCAAAAGCTTAATGATGGAGACGCATGAAGACAAGGCATAATCTAAGGTTGTAGAAACATGCACAGAAGGAAATCATGAATAGGTCATTGAGGCTGATCCATATGCCATGGTAGCTACTACAAGGATATTGCCCCAGGAGGATGAGGAGAGATTGTTCCATTCACAAATGTGGATCGGACGAAAAGCCCTGCACTTTACTGTTGATAGCAGAAGTCAAAAGAACCTAATATCAACAAAGACTGTGAAGAGACTGAATCTGAAAACAACAACCCACCCATAACCCTATTCAATGGGATGGGTTAGTCAAGGAAGAGATATCCAGGTGCACCAGCAGTGTTGCCTTTCATACTCCATAAAGCCTTTCAAAGATGAGGTAATTTGTGATGTGGCTCCCTTAGATGTTTGTGATGTTCTGTTGGGACAACCATATATGTACCAGCGACATGGTGTTTATGAGTCTAGGCCTTGCAGCGTGACCATCAGATTACGTAAGCAGAAATACTGAATACCAGAGGTAAGCCCTGCATACACTACCTCTTTGATTAGTGCCAAGCAATGTAAGAGGTTAGTTGCTGAAATGGGAACATTCATTTTATTGATGATTCATTATGAAGAAGAAAGGAAAGCTATTTATAATTCCCACACCATCACAAACACCACAACACTGCAGAAAAAATCAATGGATCAAATTTTGACGAAATATGACAATCTGTTTAAGCTACCAACTGGGGTACCTACACACTACCAAGTGAAACATACTATTGATTTGATACCAGGAACTCCATTACCTAATGAACCAGTCTACCGTAGGTCAGTATTAGAGAATAATGAGATTAAGTGGCAAATACAAGAATTGATTGAGAAGGGACATATTCGTCCAAGTGCATCACCCTGTGACAGCCTCATTGTTCTAGAAAAGAAAAAGGATGGAACCTGGAGACTTTGTATTGACTATAGGGCCTTGAATAAAATTTTAGTCAAAAATAGGTATCCACTTCCCCGGATAGATGACCTCTTGGACCAGCTTAGAGGGGCCCAATTCTTTACTAAAATTGATTTGAAATCAGGGTACCATCAAGTACCAATTGAATCAGCAAATGTGTGGAAGACAAAGTTCAAATCTAAAGAGGGATTGTTTGAATGGCTAGTGATGCCTTTTGGTCTAACTAATGCCCCAACGACATTCATGAGAATGATGAATGATATACTTAGACCATTCACTGATTCCTTCGTGGTGGTATATCTGGATGACATACTCATCTTCAACAAAACTTGGGAGGAACATTTGCAACATGTGAAAAAAATTCTCTCAACCTTACAAGAACATGGGCTTTATGCAAACAAAGAAAAGTGCTCCTTTGGTATGTAGAGTATCAAATACTTAGGATATGTTATTGACAGTGAGGGTGTCCATGTTGATCCAGAGAAGATACATGTGATTAAGGACTGGCCGTCTCCTAGAAATCTCACAGAGTTACGAAGTTTTCTTGGGTTGGAAAACTTTTATCGCAAATTTGTGTTGGGATTTTCCCATCTATCTTGGCCTCTAAATCAGTCATTGAGGGGGAACACAAGCAAAGTTTAAATGGACAAGTGCTCAACAAGAAGCATTCAAGGGGCTAAAATGTAGGTTATGTTCTGCACCAGTTTTATCTCTTCCTGACCTACAATAGTCATTTGAAATACAAACAGATGCATCAGAATATGTTCTAGGGGTAATCCTCATGCAGCATGGTCATCCAATTGCATGTCACAAGCAAACCTTTTCGGATACAGTGCATCGATATGATACTTACGACAAGGAACTGTATTGTATTGTTCGAGCCTATAAGTAGTGGAAACATTACATTATAGGTAAGGAGACTATCATCCACACAGATCACAAACCCCTTCAATTTTTGCAAACACAAGGGAAGTTGCAGAATGATCAACATCAACGATGGTCAGCATATCTTCAACAATTTTACCTCAATATTCGCCACAAGAAGGGAAGTACTAACAAAGTAGCAAACTGTTTGAGCAAGCCTCCAATTGTAGCAATAAGTATGGTTTTGAACTCATGTGGTCATCAAATTAAAGCCTGGGCTTGCTTGTTTGAGAATGATTCTAAATTTGTAGATGTTTATAATCAATTAGTGAAGGGACAACAAGTGAATGATTTCTATTTACAGGATGGAATTCTTTGTCACCTTGGCCAAATCTGTGTGCCCAATGCAGAATGCAAAAAGTTGATATGGGAAGCTCACTATAGTAAGGTTGCTGGTCACTTTGCTATAGGTAAGACTACTGCTATACTCCAGAAGTATTTCTATTGGCCAAAATTATGGAATGATGTTATTTCATATATTCAAGCCTGTACTACATGTCCTATTGCTAAGCCTACCAATCGTAAACTTGGGCTGTACTCACCACTTCCTGTTCCTGAAAAACCTTGGCACTCAGTTTCTATGGACTTTATGTCTAGTTTTCCTACCACCAAAAGAGGCCATGATTGTGTGTATGTTGTGGTAGATAGGTTCTCAAAAATGGCAGTAATAGTGGCATGTAAAAAAACCATTTCTGTAGAGGACACTGCAAAGCTATTCTTTGAATACATTTGGGTTCATTTTGGTCTGCTGAATACCATTATCTCAGATAGAGATAGCAAGTTTCGTAGTAAGTTCTGGTCTACCCTATGGGAAAAGATGGACACAAAATTGACAAAGTCTACTGCTTTCCACCCTCAAATAGATGGCCAAACAGAGGTAGTGAATCGGATGATCATACACATCCTGCGAATGTACCACTCAAAACATACCCGCACATGGGATGAAAGTCTTCTATATGTTCAACATGGCTACAACAAGGCAATTCATAGTTCAACTGTCCACAACCCATTTGAAGTTTGCCTTGGTTATCAGCCACTTGCACCCATGGATGTTGCCATACCACTTATTCAACTTGATCTGGTTCCACATGTTGGTAAGGAGGAAGATAAGGCAGCCCAGTTCATCGATAGAATTCATCATCTACAATAACAAGTTCATGAAATTTTGGAACACACCAATAAGAAGTATAATGAGAGACATGATGAGCATCGTACTCCTCATAATTTTCAAGTCGGGGACAAGGTGTGGTTGCATATCCAGAAGAAACGATTGCAGGGTGCCAATAGGAAGCTTCGTCCTCTGCATTATGGGCCATACACCATCATCAAGCAAGTTGGTGATAATGCTTTTCAGCTTAATTTACCTCCATTTCTGGGTCTTCATCCAGTCTTCAATGTGGAACTCTTGAAGCCATATTTTCCTCCACTATTAGATGTTGCAGATGTGGCAGAAACAATCTCCACTACAGAATTGAATCCAAATGCGGCTACCCCATTCCAATGCGATCAGATTGTGGACATCATGGTGAAAACACTCAAACAGCAGCAAATTTACTTGTACAAAGTGGTTCGAGCAAGGCAGATTACTCAACAAGGAAAGTGGTTTACCAAAGAGCAGCTTCAAGAACGTATTCCTCATCTCATTCAAAGTGTTGATGCAATGGGGCCCATTTCTTTCCAAGGGCGAAGTAATGATCAGAAGAAAATTTGAATTTTTTTTTTTTTTTTTACTTTAGTTTGTCTATATGTTAGTAATTTGCATTTTTGAAGGTCTTAAGCGCATTTTTAGCCCCTGCAACTAGTGAAAAATACTCTTTCAAATTAGTGTCTACAAATCTTGGAGGCCTTTCCAACAAGATCAATGGCGCCTAATTTTGAGTCCCGAGCAGAAAGTTATGTCTAGTTGAAGTTAGGATTAAATTTCATATATTTTTTTGAAAATTTCGTAGTTTTTAGATTTTATTATGTAATGAATAAATGTGACTGTTGGACTTCGATTCTCAAAAGGTTTTTTGTGACTCTTGGAATCTCATGAACTTCTATATGTTGGGTTTTCGAATGAAATAGATTACTTTTTGGCTTGCTTCAATTCTATGATTTTTGGTTCTTGTAACAAAATTTACAATACCGCAAGTTCTCACTTAGGTGTTGTCATCCGAATCCATAATTCGGATCACCAGCTTATTTCAATATCTTGTTGATTGATGGAAGACTACATCGAGAGTTTAGGTGGGCATATGGAGGTCTTTCTTTCATGTTGTATGGTGTGTTAGTGAGGGAAATCTTTACTCATTCTCATTTTGTTGATGCTACTTGCACCTACAAGTGTAGTCCATGGCGTTGTATTACTCAGATGAAAAATGACAATGGATCTTAAATTCATGTGTTAGGGCTCATTTTTTCAGTCCCCCTAAACACTGCAATGGATATAAAATTCATGTGTTAGGGCTCATCTTTCTCTGTCCTTTTCTTTCTCTGAAAAATAATCAGATGTTTTCCTTAAGTTATCTTTTCTTCTAGAGACAAGCATTTGTGGGCATTTTGCACTCGGTTACTCTGTACATGTAGAATTTAAGCCTAATCTATGGCTTGCAGGAATGGCAATGCCATAGCCTTGCCTCTTAGATGGGCATTCTAATACTTCCATGTTGGCAGGATTTATATTTTGACTTGTGCATAACACATATTTGTTTTCTTGTAATTACTAAAATTGCAGGATTAAGCAAGGTGACTAAGGTAATAACCACCTATATTTTGTCAATCTTCTTTATTTGTTCCACTACTTCTTTTTCCATTTATTAATCCTTTACATGTTCTTAATTTGAAAATATTATCATTGCCTACTACATGCATACGCCGTAGAAATTTTGAGGTTCAATCCAATGCTCAAAAATTCTATCCAGACTGAGACCTTGATCTTCTTGTCATTGGAGATAGAGAATTCTCTTGACCATGACTAAAATACAAGTAAAGATGACTCGACATACCTAGGCCCATGCTAAAGAATGGCTTGAACACATGTTAGACTTAGCAAAGTGAAACAAAAAACCTTTGGTAAGATTCTAGATGCCATCAAGACAAAATCCATGATGGGCCTAGGTCTTGGTGACTCATTCACAAAGCATGCTTTCAAGTGGAATCATCCACACAATATACATAATCAAAGTAAGTTGTTCAAGCCACTGACATACACTATCAAAATCTTGAATAGGAAAAACAATGTCATGATTCGCAATAGATGTACCTTGTGAAAGACTTTGGGAATAAATTTTTTGGGGAGTTTGTTCAAGGGTGCCACGATCTCAAGATAGAAAATCTCCAACACCAGCATAAAATGATGGATTGAGGCTGACTGAGACCATAATAAACCTAAAATATTCCCACAATAAATGCAATATGATGATAGACCCACGTTAAAAAAAATAATAATAAACAAAAGAAATCAAAATCCTAGTAGAGCACAAATTTACCAACAAAAATCTCAAAACTTTATCTCTTCTAATAAAATATGAGCTCTATTATTTTGCAGTGTACAAAATAAACAATAAAGCCTCCCTAAAATAATGCATTTTGGAACCCGAGGACATTAATATTGATCAATTTAAGTATTACATTATTTATTTTAAAATTATTTTATCAATTTCCAAAAGCATTTTGCAATGATAGCAAGGGGTTGAGTGTAATGGCTTAAGTGTATTAAAAAAAATCATATCTTTTATCTTAAATTTGGTAGTCATTATAACATTAAAAATAATAATATTTAAAAATAAATACAATACTTTGAAGATAAGAAAAGCATAATTTTTTTGTCTCCATGTATATAGTGCTGATTTGAATGTAAAATTTTAAAAACTAGGTAAATAAGATAGCTCCAAACTAACATATTTCATATTTTTTAGATATATGTAGTTAAAATATTTATACTTATATATTGCATACATATAAATTTAATTTATTTAAGAGTTGTTTTATTTTAGTTTTGCAAGAAATTTTAATGGACAAGTGTTCTAGATTTGATACAAAACTGACAAGAACATTTAGATTCAAACATAGAACATAATAAATCGTAGAAAGTAGAATGCCTATAATCAACATATAATTTGAATTTATTTAAAAAATATTTTATATATAGATACATAAAATTTAATATATAGATATATGTAGATCAGAACATAACACTCTAGATCACTATCAAACTCATTTTAACACAATAATTAAAACCCTTCGCAAGAGAACTCTACTAATATATCATGCATGATATGAGGCTCCCCAACCCAAACAAAGGGATTGGAAGAGTGTCACCCGTGGGACTAAAGTGGAGGAAGCTCTTTGTGTACTTTCAAGGCAATAAATTTCTTAGCCAAAACTTTGTTGTAGGCATAGTTTTTTCTATGGTCAACTCATGGGGAGGTTCACTAAAGGATTAGATAGATAGTTAAGGATGGTCAGTCTAGTTGGCATTGGTGACCTACCTCTCACATTCACACCTACCCTATAGTTTTGAGAAGAGCTCTAGTTCATCACTATCAAAATATAATATTCTTCACTGGAGTATACGTCCAGGTTTTGTACTTCCACTGACTCTGTGTAATGCTCGTATGCCTCCATAATATGCATCATCTTGTGTTCTTGTATAAAACCAAGGTGAGAAACATAGGAAAGGCTTAAAGGACCCTACTTACATGGGATTTGTTTCTCTGTATTAACAATGAATCTTTGTTGACTAGAATCAATTTCTTATCATTAGGAAAACACCATTTAGTTCTTAAAGATGGATGATTTAAGCTGGCTAACTTGGATCAAAAAGTTGAGAAATGAAATAGGCGCAAAGGAATAAGGCAAGCACATCTACAATAGAGTAATAAAAGACTTAACATTATATTATTTTTAAATAAAAAATAATTACATAACAGTTATACAAACTATTTTTGTGAACAACATTGACAACTTTTATTATTCTAAGTTTTACAAAATGTTATGAGACTTTTTCCCGTAAAAGAATTTTTAATAAAGGAATATATAAATCAAAGTAATTAAAAAAATATTATTATAATGAAAGGGTGTGACTTTTGTAACCACCGTTGGTATTATTTAAATTAATAGAGATTGGAGGTATGGAGGGGATACACGAAGAATAATACAGAGAAGGATTAATTGAAAGGAGCACAAGAGAGGGGATAGTTAAGGGTCTGGTGGTTGGGCATTGGGCATTGGAGAAGGGGCATACAGTGTGTGTCCAACTCGGGGTACATCATACACCCAGGAGTGTCCTGGCTAGGGCTGTGTTTATTTCATGTCATGAAGGCATGTGGGGTTTTGTGTAAGAACCATGTTTACTTCATGTCATGAAGGCATTTGGGGTTCTGTGTAAGAACCGTGTCCTCCTGGAGTTCTCCCTTGCCTGGAAACCCTATACCAATAACTAATCCTCTGCCTGCAGGAAAGCAACGTCTCTGTGATTTACAGATATGTATTAATCAATTTCATATAATCATTTCCCTAATGTTTCACTGCTACAAATTATTATCTCAATATTTTATTACTGATTATTGATGTACATTCATGTTTATAAAAGTTCATCTTTAGTATAATTGTTCTATAAATGCTTTGAAGGTTCTTTTAATATAAAATAATATAACATTTATGAGTGATTAGTTTATCATTACCTTGAATAATTACTTCTGAAACTTTATTAAAATATTGTTTAAACACTTCATAGTAAATAATAAATTAAACACCTTTCTTTTAAATTATTTATATTAGGTAAAAAAATTAATTACATTAGGTTTAACTTAATATTTGATTTATTTAATCCACTGCAAATACTTAATTAATCATAGGGGAAAAGTACCATTAGATTTGGTATCAGAGCCAAATTGATCTAAAGGGAAGTAAGAACATAAATAATAGAGTTAATATATCTTTAACAAAAAAATTACCTATATAACCATCTAGTAAATTTAATCTTGAAAAAAAAATCACAATGTAAATTTTGAAGGGTTTTATTAGCATGGTAAATTGACTCTCCACTTTTGTTATAAATTTAAGGAGAACATCAAATAAATATCTTGGTGATAAATTTACAACAGTTTGACGATTACATTACCTAAATTCTCATAAGAGGATTTCTAAGCCATTATAAATCAAATGATTTAGAAAACATATGACCTTGCACATTTAATTTTGCAAGAAATCATTGTCATGAATAATTTAAATCCCTAGTATAAACAATAGTCAATCGATTAATTTCTACTTTATATCAGGGATAAATTTACTTCAGCATTAGGGTTATTACTCTAAATCCTATAATAAATTACTTTGGTTCTTATGTCATAAGATTTTATTGTACAAAGATCATCCAAAACTCACAAATCTCCATTAAGCAGATCCTTAAACATGGAAAAAAGATAAAAATAAATAAAGCATTTTTTCCTAGCGGTGGATCGTGTGCTGTGATCTGAAACACAACACCGATTTTAAAAATTTAACATTGCTTTTACAAGTCACATTCTAAGATATGTTTTTGAGAGATATAACATCTAATAAACACAAATTCTCTATTGTTCATGATCTTGAGATAAGAAGAATTTATTAGAGTTAAATTAAGAAGATTCCTAGATTAGCCACAACTAAATTCTATAGATTAGCCATAACTAAATCCAATAGATTAGCCACAACTAAACCCTAGAATGAAAAAATTAGCATTGACGGTTAGATGCAAGCAATCTCCAAAATGTACTACAGATGAGATGCATAAAACAAAGAAAAGAGGATCTCGACACAATTCACGGTCCACTCTAAAAATCAAACTGTGAAGAAAGTTTGAAAATAAATTTTTGCCTGGAAATCATGTTTCAGAGTAATTGTATGGCAAACTAAAAAAAAAAATCCAAAAAGAAAATAGACCTTGAGAAAATAAGGCGTGATGAATTGTAGAGCTGGTAAGGAAGAATTCAATCCAAATAATATTTTTTCAAAAAAGAATTTTCTTAAATGAGATTCATCATATAGCTAAGCATTAAATTAAAATTAAAATTAAAATTTGTTACACTGGGAGGTAGTGAAGCAAAAACAAATTACTTTTCACCTCTCACGTACTGAAAGTCGAAAATAAAACTACAAAAGCTATATATATATAACAATAATTTAGAAATAAAAACTTGTACATAATCTCATGCACTTTCACTTTGTGCACATTCTGAAAACATAAAATTTGTGATAACAATAATTACAACTACAACATTAAGTAATAAAAATAAAAAATTATCACTCATTAAGTTTTTTTTTTAGTTTTTTTTTATCATGGTGTTTGTTTAGACTGTAATTGTTATGGATGGCTTAAATCACACACACTAAGATTTGATTTTTATGTTGTGTTGAAGACATATTTAACCAACTAATGCAGCTTATCAACTATTGGTGGTTTAAAAAAAACAACAAAGTACCAATGCAAATTATAAATCATAGATTGACCTTCTAAGAGACAAATAAATTATCCAGATATTTGACAGTTAGTGAAAACTATAGTAGATTTCTAGTCCCGACCTCACATTTACAAGGGAACTTGTTCCCGATAATTCAAACACCTTCTTACCCCACGCTTAAACCAAAAGTTGTACTTGTTTTTGTAAATAGTACTTCAGCAATATATATATACTTTTATGTATCAAACAAAATCATGATAGTCATTATCTACCATGAGTAGTTAATCCAAAGATCAATTGAGTGTGAATCCTAATCAATAAGGATTTGACATAAGCAATTACTCGTTACTAAACTATCCACTAAATTGATATTGGAATAAATATACTTTTAGTAATAATGATCCAAGTGAAGCCTGTAGATTAATTTAACAAATTGATAGCTCTTTCATGATTTGATAGCTCTTTCATGATTCGATAGATGGTGAATTTCAGACCAACTTCTATATTACTATTGCTTGGAATTTTCTTGTTTGGCATGTAGAAGTCATGAAATATATAGCTGGTAGTCAAATTTTGAGAAAGCGTTAAAATGATTAGAGGTAAAAAAATGATCCGATGAATTTTGAATTGATTTCATAAGTAATAGAGAGTTTTATTTTTATTTTTTTATTTTTTTGTTAATGCTGATCAATCCTAAGTTTTCCATAACAAATTCATGGGATATAGTGCATCAATTACTGGTTTGCAGCAACCCCAATAACTTTTAATTTTTTTACAACCAGTCATAGTTACAGTTAAATAATCTAGTGCTTACTGATAACAACCATGTACTAGTGGTCAAGTTCTAAGTAGGAAAAAATATATGGAATCAGTCTTGTACGAGTTTGTGAATGAGTCACGAGTTTTTGCATCGCCAATTTCATAATCATGGTTACAAGATAACTCTAGCATCAGTTTACCAATTTGATTCTCTAAATCCATCTTCTCCAATATTATTGCACCATCATTTGCTACTATACAAGTATTTACATCAGTTATATAGAGCAGAAAGATCATTATCACACATAAATGAAATTGAATTATTACTTGACCATGTTGTGTTGAATTTTATGAAACTTGGTGAATTAAGCATGTGAAAGATTGAACAAAATACACAATGAATTTCATTCATAAATTTCTAAGATACACTAATCACGTCACTCCTAAATTCTCATCCACCTTTACTGGAACAATGTAATTCATGGAGCTTTTTCTTTCATATTGATATACCTGTGAATATGGAAAATATTTAAGAATACAAATAAAAACAACAATGTTTAATTCAAAACTTGTAAAAGAGAAAAATGATAGAAATTTGACTAAGTGAAAATGTGAAATGAGTGTATTACAATTCAAAAAAGTTGATTAGACTTCCTTTTGTATAATAGTGAATAGGAATCTACCATTCCAAAAGCATAACCCATCAAAGGAACATTCATGGCATATATATCCCCCCCTAATTTTCTTGTATATAAAGTGTTTAAGAACTTGGAGACATGGATAAAGCACACATGGTAAAAGTTATGAAAGTATAAATAGCTAAGTAAGGTATTCATCCTAGCCACTTTGAAATTAGAAATTGCATTTTCTCAATAGATGCTCCATATATTGAGAATTGAACCCTCTTATTTTAGTTAAGATATAAATAATGTTACATTGTGGGCCTATAACCCATAGGTCCTGAGATCATTTTTAAAATTGGTAAATTACTAAGCTACTAGAATATGCTACATAAATAATAAAATGTCTTAAAAGATTTCAAACTAAAATGTTCCTCTTAGCCTTAGACATGTGGACATGTTACCTTACAGGGAGAGAGATGACCTTTAAATTAATTTGTTTTTCTTTTATTTTAATGTGAACCGGGGTTCAGAATTCGGGTGTTCATAATGTATTATGGGTTTTCTTTTATAATGTTAGTAATATATTTAATACTATATTTACCTATTGTACCATGTTATTGGACTTGATCAACCCAATAACATTGTGCATGTCTTGTATTTTATAAGGAATTACTTGAAAAGTTTACATTTATACTAGATTTATAGTAAAAGAGGATACTCATGTAGTCCGGAATGCATGATTATCAACTTTGACTACATTTTGAATATATAGATTATATGTTATTCAATGATGAGCCACTACATAGCATAGGATGCGCATGCCATTCACTAGTTAAATGTTATGTTAAGACATTAAAGTTTATAAATTCTATGTTACATACAAATTTATTAAAATGTATATGTTAAAAGAATGACTCATATGAGAGAAAATTGATGAAGTTGAAATATATGACCTTAAACAAATGGAATAAAAGCAATTCATTGAACTATAAAATTTTGATAGAAGAGATATATGTGTGTTATTGTCATAATTTCGATTGGCAAAGTGACTCCCTTGTAATTACTTGTTAATTTAGCTAGAATAGAAGAATATCTATGGATTTAAAGAAGGAAAAATATATATAGATGAAGTAAAACAAAAACTAGAAATATTATGAAGAAAAAATATGTTCGATATCTATTTCTTCAATTATTAATTATGTCTTTTTCTTTGAGCTTTGATGCAGATGCATCTCTTGCAATTGAGGACAATAGCTAAATTATAGGGGAAAAAAATGTTATGAGACTTTTTCCCATGAAAGAATTTTTCATATAGAGGAATATATAAATCAAAGTAATTAAAAAAATATTATTATAATGAAAGGGTGTGACTTTTGTAACCACCATTGGTATTATTTAAATTAATAGAGATTGGAGGATGGAGGCGGTACACGAAGAATAATACAGAGAAGGATTAATTGAAAGGAGCACAAGAGAGGGGATAGTTAAGGGTCTGGTGGTTGGTCATTGGGCATTGGAGAAGGGGCATACAGTGTGTGTCCAACTTGGGGTACATCATACACCCGCGAGTGTCCTGGCCAGTGCTGTGTTTATTTCATGTTGTGAAGGCATGTGGGGTTTTGTGTAAGAATCGCGTCCTTCTAGAGAGCTCCCTTGCTTGGAAACCGTATACCTATAACTAATCCTCTGCCTGGAGGAAAGCAACGTCTCCGTGATTTACAGATATGTATTAATCAATTTCATATAGTCATTTCCCTAATCTTTCACTGTTGCAAATTATTATCTCAATGTTTTATTACTGATTATTGATGTACATTCATGTTTATAAAAGTTCATCTTTATTATGATTGTTCTATAAATGTTTTGAAGGTTCATTTAATATAAAATAATATAACATTTATGAGTGATTACTTTATCATTACCTTGAATAATTACTTCTGAAACTTTATTAAAATATTGTGTAAACACTACATAGTAAATAATAAATTAAGCACCTTTCTTTTCAATTATTTATATTAGGTAAAAGGTTAATTAAATTAGGCTTAACTTAATATTTGATTTATTTAATCTGCTGCAAATACTTAATTAATCATAGGGGAAAAGTACCATTACACAAAACTTAGAGCATCTTGATAAAAGAAGTGCTCAATACATTTCTTCAATATTGATTCTCATGACATAAACAAAAAGTGGAAAATAACTAAGAAGACATTGTCCACTATTTAAAAATTTCTAAACCATTAATTAAAAATCATCAAACAAATTTAGAAATGAGTAGATGATAGATACAATGCTCAACACTGTCTAGCATACACCCTTGATGCAGAGAGGACTCATAACATGATCTTGAAGCATAAATTTTTTAGTCTTTACAGCTACCTTAGTCAAAATGTCTACAAGTTGTTTTATAGTCTTAATATACCTAAGTTCTACTTCCTTCTTTCGCACCAAATCTCTGATAAATGATATTTTAGATCAAAGTGTTTATTTCTACTATGATCCATGGGATTTTTTGCCAAGTTTATGGTGCTCGTATTATCACAAAAGATCATTGTAAGTTGGAGAGAACTCTATCAATAAATTCCAAATTTTAGAGTTCCTTTCACATATTTTAAAATTCTTTTGGCAAACTTCATATGTGATTTAGAAGGTTCTGTTATATACCTTGAAACAAGAGAAACAACATAAGAATATCAGGTCTAGAGTGATTTGGAAACATCAAACTCTCAACAACACTTCAATAGGCTATCCCATCAACTTGTTCAAAACCATAATCTTTGCACAACACAACTTAATGGGAATTAAAGGGGAAGTTGGTTTACAATTAATCATTTCAAAATTCTTCAGCATATCTCTGACAGACTTTGTTTAACAAAGCAAAATGTCATCCTTACTTTGATAAACCTCCATGCCTTGAAAATATTGTTTTGGGGATAGAACACCATTTAATTACTGTATGATTCCATCATAAAATTAGTTTTAATGGAAGCCCTAATATTATTAGTTGGTCTAACTTATATAATCTCATATAAATATTCTATAAATGTGTAGAGTCAATAGAAGAGATGCAAAATATTAAAATAATTTAAAATTCTCCCCTCCCATACTATTGCATAATTAATTACATGACACTGAAAATTCTCCCCTCCCATACTATTGCATAATTAATTACATGACACAAAAAATTCCTTTGTCTTCTAAAAAGTATTTTAGTTAACTTGATTAAATACTAATTGGACTATGTTCTTAAACTTATACATATATCCCCTTGTACTTATTGTATTCTATGTTGTGATTGGTAGTCTATTCTATCCTCAAGATGTTTTGTTGGACCTATCGGTGTTTATTAGTTCTTGCCATGGTAGAATACTTATGCATCCATGATGATTTTAAATGACTTAAATATTTATTAATCTTTTTCCTTTCAACCAATCAATTTTTTAAAAATTTCAAGCTAAAATAATTTTTATCTTTTCAAAAGTAACACACAAAATTTTTAATAAATATTATTTAAAAATTGATTTATTTGTCATGTGATTGGTCTATTTTATTTTCTATGGACATAAAATTCAATTTTTGTCAATAAAAAATACAAAATAATTACATCAACAAATGTCAAATCATCTTTTTACTTCAATTTATTTTTTATTTTTTACATTATATATTTGAATTCTCATTAATTCAAATCTCAAATTATATTAAATTATCTAATGACATCACCACATAAGATACAATATGCTATTATTATTAGACATCAACTAATAAATTTATTTTATAGATAATTAATTATTAATCAAGATTATCAATTAATATAATTTTTATTTTGTTGAAAAACGTTACAAAAGTAAAGCTTTTTTTTAAACTTAAATAATTTTGAATGGATTAGTTATATATTAAACTATAAACTACTCTCAAATACTCTATCATTACTTCAAATACTTAATTATTAGTTCATATACTTAATCATTACTTCATCATTTTGTATAATTTTTCATATAGATTTATAAATTATAAATATCATTTCATCTATTTCTTACTAATTTTTATATATCTTAAATATATATATATTTTAAAAAAAAATTATATACATACACATTATTTATTTGTATTATTTAAGAATTAATTTATTCAATAGGAAGAACATTTCAAATGAAATAACAATTTAAATAAAAAAACATATTCTAAAATATATTATTCTTTAGTTATTCTTATTTTTTAACCAATTAATAAAAAAGTTTGCATTATTAATAAAAAATTTAATTAATTTGTATTTTAGTTTAGTTATAAAAAAATGCAATAAGATCTTCATTTTGAAAGAAAACCCTTTAAAATACCAAGGAGAGGGACAATAAATGCAAATAAAGAACTAAAACAAAAATTAAGAATATTTTCTTTTTATCTTTGCATATCTCTCTCTCCCGTCTATATTTCTATATCCCCTTTTTCTCTCTCTCCATATCTATTTGTATAGCTATACTTTATTTATTTGTATATTTGCTTATTATTTTCTCTCTCTTCTTCTTTTCCCCATATCTTCTTCTATCTCTATCTTTCTATTATTCTATTTCACCATATGTATATCTTTATATCGCTCTATCTCTTCATCTATATCTCTCTATCTCTTTCTCTTTATCCACCTATCTCCTATCTTCCTCTCCCGGCTTTGTCTCTAGACATATCTCCCCCTTCTCTCTCCCACTCTCCCTAGACATTTATTTATCTCTATCTTTGTTCCCCATATTTCTTCTTGCTTCTTTTTTATTTTCTACTTTAAACTAACCACTTTTGGTTTAGGAGCTTGACACATTGCATCTCTTGTTTTTAAAAGCACTGACATACAATTGTGATTCCATGAAAAAGAAAGAAAGAAGCCCTTCTAGCTTCTCAAATCAATTACTTTCATTCATTAACAAAAATAAAAAATCAAATCGTTTAAAAATTCTCCCTGCTTTATTTTACATCATGAACAATAACATCAATTATAGCTGAAGAGGTTCCTGTGGAAAAATGGAAGCACTTAATGGCAGTTGTATCGGGAGAGGATGCGACTTTCCTTGCAAGATCATGAAGAAGATTATGTTAAAGGTATTAAATAGCTTTCAATAAAGATCCAAAAGGACAGATGTGGCTCGTGTGTAGGAGTATGTGCAACTTTATCTTTTAATTAATAAAATGTATACTTTACTATCATTAAAAAGAAAAATTCTCTGTCTGATATAAGGAAAGTACAATTTGTATATTCATCATTTGCTGCCTTTCGGGGCACCTAGGCTTTAAGATTTGACCACACTTCTCCTCTGATAATAAAGGAAACCTAACAAATTATCTTAAAAAACCTGTGACCGTGTGCCAATGTCTTCTAGAAAGAGGAAACTTAACGAAGATAAAAAACAATGCGCATCACCGAATTCCGAAAAGAGTAAAAGATTATAGACAAACATCCGAGAATGGAAAACAAAGGAAGTATGGGGGCTATGCTATGTTATTGCGTAGACATTGTTTACGTGGGAAGATGTGGATTCACATGTTTCATATTATAGACATTTATTTCTTTAATTTAGCATTCATAGCATTTAGGTGAAATGAGGGCTTTTCAAGAGGTTATCTATCTTTATACTATTTTGATTTAACTATCTTTATTAGTACTTGTCATTAGGCAATATTATTGTAATGAAAATTTATTTGTTGTGCTTATATGGTTATTAAAAAACATTATTTAGACCAATCAAAAGCAATTATTTTTCTTTCTTTAAATTTTTTAATTTATTTTATAGTATAGATGCACATTTGTTAACATTATAATTTACAAAAATTATTTTTATTGCAAACAATATCGTTTTGCCTGTTACAGTAGGCTGGTTTATGGAACAATGCATAATCTCATGTTTTTCTGAATCACCACACATTTTAAAATTATTTACATGTAATATAAGTTATAAAAAATTTAATGACATTTTTTGATTTATTAATTTATTAAAATAAAAAAATTAAATCAGTTTATTTTTAATATTTTTTCCAAACAAATCAATTATTCAAAAGTTTATTCTTACAACTTAAAAAATAAAATAAAAACAATATATTATTTTAATAATATAAATTATTAATAATAATCAAAATCTTATATATTCACAAAAGAAAAAGTCATACCTTTCATTTTAAATAAGGGAGCTTTTTTTAATATGTTCTTTCTTTCTTCCCTTTTTTAGTACTTGGCATTAGTAATACTATTGTAAAACAAAATATTTTCTTTTGTTTTATATTTTTTAACTTTTTGCTATAATATAGATATGATTGGCTAATATTGGTTACAATAAATAAATATTTCTAATAATTATAACAAATATTATTATTAAACTAAAAATTATTAAGGCAAAAGTACTGGCCACTATGTGGCACTTGTTTTTATATTTCAGTTGATGTATATTGTTGTTTCTTGTTGGAATTGAATTTTTTTTAAAGATGCAGCTGATTCTATGTAATGATCATATGTAATTCTTTATTTTTCATTCTTTTTATGATGCTCATCTTGAATTGTCTTTAGTTTATTGTAATCTATTTTGTTCAATTTAAAAAAAATGCTACCCCATTTGTAATTCCTTCAACAAATATTGTTCTTTAACAATCATTCATTATAAAACATGACATATAGGTTAACATGGTTGAATAATGAATCATAAAATCTAATTTTGATAAAACATTGAAACTTAATAGACTATTAAAAATACCATTTTGTTGTTACATTCAAATTGTTTTCATTCTAAAAATATAAATTTTATTTATTTTTCACTATATTTGTTCATACTAGATACATCTACTTTCACAGTATTGCATTGTACTACATGCATACGAAAGTATAAAAACCTATAACAATTTATTCTTCATAATATTTTTAGTTATTTGTAATATATCAAAATAATATATTACATAATGACCAAAAATATCAGTCATGTTTCGGATCTTGTCCCCGATTAATCTTAGGTTTAGTAGGTTTGTGAAGTGCATCCCCCGTGCATCCCCCTTGGCCACTCTCTGCATTGCAGCTACTCTTCTCTGCATTAAAAAATTAAAATATTAATAAGGGGTTTCCTTATTTACCAAGGCAAGTACTTTGATAATCTATCAATTACATTTTTCACTTATAACATGCTTTACATCAAATAATAGATATTTAACAATAAATATAATATCATTTATTTATTTTTAAGTAAAAATAAAATAAAGTAGGTATATATATATAAAGACATAAAATTGAACTTAGAAATTATTCTATTTTATTTTAAAATGATTTTGTTAATGTCAAGAGGTAATCTACAATAGCAATATGGGGAATGTGTTAACAAAAATTCTTATCTTAAATTTGAAAGCCATTTCCACATTAAAATATTGATATTTAATAATAAATATGATTTAGAATATAAATTTTATATCATTATATGTATAGTAATATTAAATAAAACAAATTTGAAGTAAATAAGATCTCTACACTTGCTAACACAATCGAATCCAAAAGATCTCTACAATAAAAATATTTTAATTTTACAAAAAAAATTGTAAGAAAAATCCATATTTTCAAAATTGTTTGATAATTATTTTATTTTACCTTTACAATATTTTAATTTAAATATCTCTAACTTTATTTTAAAAGTTTAAAGATAAGGCCCACCCTTAAACAACAAACTAATATTTGACTTAGTGTGTGTTGTACCATGTGGGCCCGCCACTAAATTTATGTTTTCCTTTCATGCACCATTTTCGTTACAAAAATTAAACATAATTATTTCATAATAATTAAAATTTTACTAGGAAAATAATATAAATTAAAGAAATCCTAAAAAAAAATAATTTCACAAAATAAAGTTAAATAATTGAAATAGTTTTAGATTTAAATCTACTTTAAAAACTAAAATATAACAAACAAAAATGTGTAAACAAAACTATATAAAAAATGAAATATTAAGAAAAATCAAAATTAATAATAAATAACAATAGTCTTGGCAGATAATAATTTTTTTAAGTCAAATTAATTAAATAAAAATAGTAATAATTTTAAAAATTTATTGTAATTTAAATATAATAAAATATTTATAAAAGTATAATTAGTTTTAAACATATATTTCTGGCTATATAGTTGCCACTAAAACTAATTATTTTGGATTTCCTAAAAATCAGCTTATAACAGTTTAGCATAATGACAAGTATTAATAACAATAACAATACCAATACCAATACCAACAACAATAACAACAAGAATAGTAATAAGAATAGTAATAATAATACTACTAATAATACTAATAATAATAATAGTAATAATAATAGTAATAATAATAGTAATAATAATAATGATAATAATAATAATAATTATTATTTTTATTAATAAAAAATAATATATATATTATTAATAATATTATAATAATAATTAGATTTATAATATTAAAAAATAATTTAACTTTTATCATAATTCATAATGACTAAAAACTCAATTTTGATCTAATTTTAATATTCTTAAATCTAATCCTAACACTACACATTAAACCATAGTATATTAATCTATATTATTGCATGTGACAAATAAACCATATCTTTATAAGTACAAGAATAGCTATCAAGAAAAATAGGTCATGTACACAATTGAAAATTACATATAGATTCACATGAGAGATGGGATGGGTTCTTGTTTACCTAGATGCAATGAGTGCTAAGTAGACCATTTATTTTCATGAGAGATGGGTTCTTGTTTACTACTCATGAAACATGGGTCAATGAGTTTGACTCAAAAACTACACAGTTGAACCCTGATAGCAATATCATACTTTGACTTGTTGTGGAAAATACCTCCTACTTATCAATTGATGAGCTAAAGGGGCTCTATAATGAATGGTTCACAAGGCACAATACTTGTTGAAGGTTTTGCAAATGGGGTTGCAAGCTAAGTGGGTTTAACCTTGGAAGGAACACTGTAGTTAAGAGTGCTTGAGTTGGAGTAGTACTGGGATGGGTTTTTGCAAATGGGGTTGCAAGTTAAGTGGATTTAAACTTGGAAAGAACTCTGTGGTTAAGGGCGCTTGAGTTGGAGTAGTACTTGGATGGGTGACCTCTCGAGAAGTCCCAGTGTTTCACCCCTATGAGCATCACCTAGATGTAATGAGTGCTAAGTGGACCATTCATTCTCATGAGAGATGGGTTCTTGTGAACCACTACTCGTGAAACATGGGTCAATGAGTTTGACTCAAAAACTACACAGTTGAACTTTGATAGCAATATCATAATTTGACTTATTTTTAAAATTACTATATTATGAATAATCAATTATAATTTTTAAATAATATAAAAAATATAAAAAAATATCATTCAAATTAATAAAATTTATATTTAAAATAATTAATTACAAATGAAGACGAAAACATAAATTCATTTTTAAATCTGTTAAAAAAATTAATTAACATAATTTATAATCAAATGAACTCATTATATATTTTAGAAAAATATTAAACTTTATCTTTAAATCCTAAAAAAAAAATTAACATTTTATTAAGTAATTTTACGTTAATGAAATCAAAGAAAATTACTTAATAAAATGTTAATTTTTTTTTAGGATTTAAAGATAAAGTTATATATATATATATATATATATATATATATATATATATATATATATATATATATATATATATATATATATATATATATATATATATATATATATATATATATATATCGAGAGACCAAAAAATATGTTTATACAGATGAGTTCAGGGGAGGCAGGGCCTCAACAGTGAAACCAAAAAGAACTAGATGAGTGTCATATACAATGCACTAAAAGAAAGCTCCAAAATAAAGTTGTGCTTGCTGCCATAAGGAACTAGACGAGGATTTCAACCTAGTCTTCTAGCCATGTGGTCCACCCCTATGGTCCTTCCATCCAGACCACATTCTTCCTTTCCATGATTTGTATGCACATGTCAACCCAGTTGAAGGGGCGAGCTCTGGTATCTTGGAGTTCTTTAATCAGTATCTTAACTGCATTCTCGAACGTAGTTTGATTTTCTATGATCCTTGCCCATTCATAACCATCTTGCATCTCGTATATAAACATGGTGGCTCAGCCTTCTTTGAGGAACCGTAGGAGTTTGTTTCATTCAACATTCATCAGGAAACAAACCTGTACAACAATTTTATAATGTGTGAGTTTTAAAAAAAAACCAGTAAGTTCCCTAGCATTACCTTGGAACTTCTCCTCATTTCTGAGTTTCCAAATAAACCAAAGGATAAAAGAAGACAAAATTTGCCAAATTAAGTTAGCATCCTTTTTAAGATTATGGACGAAACCAATAACTATATCATAAGTGAAGACATGCTCAGTAATGGATATTCCAAACATTAACCAGATCTCCCTAGAAAAAGGGCAGTCAAGGAAGATGTGCCAAGTGGACTCAGGTTTATTGCAGACAGAACATAGATCATATGCAGCTAGATTATTCCTAATAGGCAATCTATCCAGTAAGAGTTGCCATCTGAAACACTTGATCTTAAGGGGGATGGGAGATTTCCAAAGGTTCTCAAAGGTTTTATTCCAAGCGGTAGGGTTGTGGTGGACATTCCATAGGGTGTTGACATGGTTGATCACAGAGGTGTCCTGGTTAAGCAGGTTGTAGATAACTTTGGATTTAATTTTTGGGAGGGGGGAGCCATCCTTCCAAAGGAATGAGAGGTACCTGTGGGTGTCAACATGAGTGTTCTTAGGAAGATTGAGGGTGTTACATGCATTCCTAATCATATTGTAGGTCCGCTTATGCGAAGCAAGGAGATTAAATTTACTACTAAGTTCCTCCCAGGTGATGAGGTTGTCATTTTCTAGGATATCCATAAGATACTTGATCCCCTTGTTATGCCAGAATCTAGCAAAACAACCTTGGGTTAAGGCTAGTGGCTTAGAGTTGTGGTGGAGGCTCCACCATATCGACCTTTCACCATGTATAGTGTTGTCACAATCAATGCTAGAGTTGCAGATAAGTCTACGCATGTGCTCCCAGGCTTTCCAGATGGACTTAAACACCTAGGTGCCTTGGACAGACACCGAGAAACTTCCAGCAAGTAGATCACTGAGTGGGAGGACTTTCCATGATTTGGCAGCCTTGGGGAATCCATTTTGAATGTTGTTTCTAATAAGAATCTTCCAAGGTTCTTGCCCATCTAGTGCATGAAATATACATTTGGCGGCAAGGGAGATTCCTTGCAGCTTAAGATCCTTTAGGCCCAAACCTCCAAGTTTTTTGTCTAAGTGGCACCAAGCCCATTTTACCGCATGGGCCTTTCTTTTGCCCTTACCATCAGAACAGAGAAAGCGTCTGATAGCCTTTTGAATTTCATAAATTTGATAATTGTTGAACATCCAAACCAAAGAGTAGTAGATACTATATGAGGAGAGGATTTTTTGACATACTTGAACCCTACCTGCTAGGGAGAGGATCCTATTATCCCACTTGTTGAGCTTCTTATCAATTTAGAGTCATCCGGCAGCATGATGCCATGGACTCTAGGAGATAGAGTACCATCTCTAAGGAGATAAAAGAGGGCATCTGAGGCAATAACAAACAGAGCAGGGGAAAGAGGGTAGCCCTGCCTTATGGATCTAGAGAGAGGAATAGGCTAGGCTTGGGGTCCATTAACTTCAATCATGGCGGAAGCATCTTTGAGGAGAATTCAGACATAGTCACAGAACTCGTTAGGGAAGCCAAAAGCTCGAAGCATCATGAGGATGAAATCCCAATCGACTCTGTCATAGGCTTTTTCAAAGTCCACAAGGAACATGGCAGCATCCTGGTTAGAGGTTCTGGCCCATTCCATGGATTCCCAGCTAGTGACAAGGTTTTCCAATATGTACCTGCCTTTAATGAATCCAGTTTGGGTAGGGCAAATGAATTTTGGAAGAATCTTTTCAAGGCGGGTAGCTAAGGCTTTGGCAATGATTTTATTGGAGACATTGAGGAGGGTGATTGGTCTCCAATTTTTAATGAGTGCTTTGTCTCCTTCTTTAGGGACAAGTTTAACAATACCTTTATTTATTAATTCCCCCAAAGTGCCATTGTCAAGAGCTTCATTATATATGTCATAGAGGTCATGCGTGATCCATTCAAGATTGGCTTTGTAGAACTCCGCAGGGAGACCATCGGGGCCTGGGGCCTTATTATCCTTGAGGGCTTTAATGGCATCGACAATTTCTTGTATAGAGATCCTAGCTTTGAGGAGGAGAGCATCATCTTCAGAGATCCATTTAGGGATGATGGTACTACATTTGTGTTGAGCCTCTTTCGAGGCCTCATTATCTTCTGAGGTAAAGAGAGTTCTATAGAACATTTCGAAGGCCTCTTTGATATCATTGAGATCCAGGAGTTCCTTCTTGTCTACAGTTATTCTATCATTTTTTCTCTGTTTTATTTTTGCTTAAGGAGGTTAAAGAATATTTTGGAGCTTTTATCTCCAAATTGGAGCCAATGGTTGCGAGCTCTAATGAAGGCTCCCCTGATTTTGACCTGCTGGTGGTTTCTAAGGATGTCTCTGGCTTTAGAGACATGCTTGGCCAGGGTGGGGGAGGAGGGGTTAGTCTGAATATCCTGCTCTAGGGAATGGAGGCGATGGGTGAGAGTTTTTTCTATGGCTCTAGAGTCCTTGGCTTTCTTTTGGCCAATGGTTTGGAGTACTTTCTGCCACGAGGAGACATTCCTTGTCCACCTGAGAGTGCAGGATTGGGGGAGGCTGAGGCTGAAGGTTGAAGAGCCTGACCACCTTAAGGGCACCTAGAACATCTTGGTCTTTGAGGAGGGAGGTGTTGAGAATAAATTTCTTGCTACAGGGGCTGCTGATGGGGATAGTGTTTCTAGTGTTAATGACCACAAGGATAGGGAAATGGTCAGAAAGGGTAACTGGTAGGACAACAACCGCACTCCCCAAGTGGTTAGGGGAGAAGGAGAAGAAGTCATTGTTAACATAAAATTTGTCCAGTCTGGAGTAAATACGATTAGAGCCTTGTTGCAAGTTGCACCAAGTGTACCATAGGTTAGAAGCAGTAGTTTTAGTGCCCTTGAGGGGGTCAAATAACTGGAGTTTTTGTTTAAGTTTGTCCCAGTGAGGTTTTTCTGCATTTTTCCATTCAAAAGGAAGTCCCCTAGCCTTGTCATCTTGATGCTCAGTCATATTGAAGTCACCAGCCACTATCCAGGGGATACTTGGGAGGGAAGTCAGCCAGATCCAAAGGGACACTCTTTCCTTGTAGTCATTAGGTGCGTAGATAGAGAAAACACCAAAGCTGGAGCCCCTAATATCTAGGGTAGCCCAGGCTGCTCTGTTGCAAGGGGAGATCCCTTTGTCCCTAATGTTGCTTGCCCACTTAGGGGAGATAAGAAGGCCAACTCCTCCCTTTCCTTTCAGGTGGTTGGTGCAAATTTTGATTGCATCTCTCCAGATAAAGTCAAGTGAGCTGTCAAGATGGAAACCCACGGATTTAAGTTCTTGCAGCATCAAGAAATCTATGTTCTTATGGTGGCTCAGAGAGCTTTTGATGACAAACTTCCTATCAGGCAACTCAAGGCCTCTAATATTCCAAGAGATGTATTTCATTAGAGAGGAGGGTTAATAGGTTCAACTAGGGAGACCGCAAGGATCTCCGGCCTTCTTTTTATTCTTGGAGCCCATAGGCCTACCTTTTTTTTTAGTCAAGGAGGATCCTTTTATAAGGTCATCCTCATCTTCACTAACTTCAGATGGTTCATTCCTAGTAGTTGCAATTCCTCCTATGTCGGACCCAGACATCTGGGAGTTTGGAAAGCCAAGGAGAACTGTGCTAGACCTAATTTCTTCAAGACCCTTATTGGCGTAGATTACTTCAATAACATGATTATCTTCTAACTCTTTGAGCATAGAGGTTGTCGAAGGGTTGGTGATGTTAACTTCAGGGGTAAGCCCTGCAGGTGATGAGGAGTCCGAATTCTTGGGGATTTCAGATCTGATCATCACACTTGCAGGGTTATCACTGGTGCTAGCAACATCAGCACTGCGGCTAGGGTTCTCAAGTTTCTTAACCATTTTTTTTACCACAGAGTTTGCCGAGGTTCGAGTGGGAGCAAGTGAGCTATTATTTGTAGGGAGGGGGTAATCGCAGATGCCCGTTACTTGGTTGAAAGTTGGGATAGTAGGATGGCTTTGATTTGGGGCGTTCAGGTTGATAATTTTTCTCCTACGCTTTCTAGAAGTGACCAACTAAAAATAGTCAGAGGGTGATTCTGGAGGACCAATTGATGGATCAGAGGCCAGACCGAGGTGATCAAAGACAAGGGGCGAGTGATCAATGTGCATGGGTTTGAATTCTGAAGAATTGGTGATGGGAATAGCGGCTTCTTCGTTAACAGGGAGCGGGGTGGATGAGTGTTGAGAAATCTTGGTTCTAGGGTTCGTGGAGGCATCAGTTGAGTTACTATTGGGTTTATGATTTCTGCGATTAATGATTGGGCAATTTTTCCAAAGATGCCCTTCTTTTTTGCAGAGAAAGCATGCATTTAATCCTCCAAGCATTTCAATAGGGCAGACAAAGGTTTCTTCATTGACGTTGAGGGTTAAAGATGGTGGGATATCAATCCCTGGCTTAATTGATACAAGCATTCTGACATCCAGGTTAGGGACAAGGCGGGTCATTTCATCAATACGGATCATTTTTCCAAAAGGTTCCATTAACTGTGGAAGAAAACACCAAAGGAAGGGGGGGACATCCTTGAGGATGACCCACCTAGGGGAGGATAGTGTGAGAAACTCATCACAGACCGCCTCTGGAGACCAAGCTAGGGCACGAAAGGAAGTATTTCCAACTGTCTAGTATTGACACTTTAGTGCCTCCCTTTGAGCCTCGTGAGAATTAAAGAAAATAAGGTAGACCCTTTTGAATTTGTCTGCAAAATGATATTTTAAGCTCTAATTTTAAATTCCAGAGGTTATGAAACTAGTTGTCTAAAAATTTCCTAGGTGGGCATTTCTCGACATCAACACATGCAAAGAAAATGACCATATTACTTAACCTAGTCTTTTCCGAGGCAATTTCATTCAACATTTCCAAATTGGGCGAAATGCAGAAGGAACCCGAGATAGTGCTAGTGCATTTACCTTCCTCACTGGATCTTTCTTTGCCAGGAGCCTTAGAAAATCGCGTGTTAGGGTTGACTCCATTTGCAGGTGGGGAGACGGTTTCGGTGAAAGATTTCTTTGGCGGAGATTTAGATTGATTTGCGGATTTAGGGCCGTTAATGGCACCGCCATTCGATTCTGACTCCATAGGAAGCCAAAGGTTAAGCCGCACGAGCAACCAGGTAGGTGGGGGAAGTTGCGAATTAAATGAAGTGCAGTATTAAATTTGCAAACAGAAGGAAAGAAAAGAACGGAAAAAATAGTAGTGGAGAGGAGTTTCAAACCGGGTGGAGGAGAATTAACCCCTCCACAAAGATGCCAAGGTTTCCACGTCACCACATTTGCCTCGAACAGCTCGCAAACAACCAGACTTAGTGATCGTAGGCCTCGAGGTTCGTAGATGTCAGATTCACAATCGCCAAGTTTGCAAACCACAACCGAAATTAAGAGATAAGTTGGCAGATTGTATTTTGCTGATGGAGAATGCACTTGCTGAACCTGTACGACTAGCTTAGATAATTCATGCCACCTTCAATTGTTGCCGAATTTGCCAAATAATGGTGCGTTTTACAGCTACACCCCTCAATGCCCCCTTTGCCCACAATTTCAGAATTTATTAGGGCCCACAAGACATAGATCGAACCTCCTGCAACTTGTACAACTAGGGTATGTACTGCCTGTTGTAATTTGAGTACGACCTTAATTAGTACTGTTGGAAATTGTAGAATATCCTCCTCTTAGGCGTGATACTGATTTGCAGATTCAATCCCTTTCTAGGCTTAGAAAACAATGGAATCATTCACAATTTTTGCAAAACTAGTGACTCTGAATGGAATCACTCTCAAAAGCAAATATCAGTGCTTATTCCAGTACCTGAGATGCTTAAACTTTGAAGATTTTTCGCTCTCTAAAGTGCAAAAGGTTGAAACCCTGGTTTCTTCCTCTCCATTTTCGCCCTCCAATTTTCGCATCTGATTTTTGCATCCGATTTTTGCATCTGATTTTCCATTAAATTTCCATAGCTATCAAATTTTCCTTGTAGATAAATTTAAATTTTCTAGAAACCAATAAGTTTTATATTTTTCTAAAATATATAATGAGTTCATTTGAATA
Source organism: Cryptomeria japonica (assembly GCF_030272615.1). Classification (NCBI taxonomy): domain Eukaryota; kingdom Viridiplantae; phylum Streptophyta; class Pinopsida; order Cupressales; family Cupressaceae; genus Cryptomeria; species Cryptomeria japonica. The sequence continues at coordinate 771,106,533 of NC_081414.1, forward strand.
TAAATTATGTTAATTAATTTTTTTAACAGATTTAAAAATGAATTTATGTTTTCATCTTCATTTGTAATTAATTATTATATATGTATTTTTTTTACGTTAATGAAATCAAAGAAAAAAATAATGAAATCAAAGAAAATTAAAAATAATTAAACATATAATGTGATTAAAAAATTTAAATATAATTTAAAAAATAATTATATTTATTAAAAGTTTTCTATTATTTATTTATATATGTATTTTTTTACGTTAATGAAATCAAAGAAAAAAAATTAAATCTTCCTTCATTTTTAATATTTTAAAAATAATTAAACATATAATGTGATTAAAACATTAAATCTTCCTTATTTTTAATATTTTAAAAATAATTAAACATATAATGTAATTAAAAAATTTAAATATAATTTAAAAAATAATTATATTTATTAAAAGTTTTCTATTATTTATTTATATATGTATTTTTTTACGTTAATGAAATCAAAGAAAAAAATAAAAATGACAAGTTATGAAAATAATTTAGCACCGTTATTTCTTTCAAATTTAATACTGTTATTTCGGGCACTGGCTATCTCGGGGATTATTTGCACCCCCATGCCATGCATCCTCATCTACCATCCTGCGTACGGTGTACGGTACGGGGGCTTAAGAAATGGCAGGTGGTACGAGTGATAATGGGAAGAGCCACGCAAGTTTTATTATTAAACTTTTCATGTTTTAACTTACATTGTTTTTAAGATTTATTTATTTTTTATTTTTTATTTTTACTATTTATGTATTTAAGCTTTTTCTAAATTAATTTTTATTATTTATGTTTTAAAGTTTCATTAATTTGGGAGATGGCGCGGTGGGGAGCTTGGTTGAGGGATTGGGAAGATAGTTCAAGATGGCCAGTCCAGTTGGCGTCTTGGGCTGCCTGCCTCTCACGTTCACACCTGCCCAATAGTTTGAGAAGGGTCTTGATTTGCCGTTATCAGAACAGAATACGATTCGCCAGGGTAGACATCCAGGTTGTCTATTTCCACCGGCTCTACGTAATGCCCGTCTGCCTCCACGACTTTCATCTTGTGTCCCTGTATAAAAATAATTGTTATTTAACATAGAAGAAACAATCTCATTTGGGTGGGTTTGGGTTCTCCACGTAAACAAGGATTGCATTGACTGGTATCATATTCTCACAAGAGGGTATATTAGTATTTGATTATTAAAGTCAGGTGATTGAGTTGACTGACTTGGATCGCAAAGTTGAGGTCGGCAAGAGATGCCACACTTGCAATACGGAGGCGATACGTGTTCCCAGATCGTACTGGCAAGACATAAGGAGAGCACTGCTTGTTTGTAGCATTACAGGAATGGCTAGGTGTGGAGCAATTGTATTGTCCTCGTCCCTCTATCAGCAGTGACTGGTACAAAGCCAAAAACGAAATGTTAATAGGTTGATGGTAAACTGTAAACTAATAGTACCAACACATTTTTCTTTTTAAAATATCCTGGCTTATAGATTGTATATATTGTGTACATTCAACGAAGTTAGGGGAAAAATATAATAATTGCTAATATAAATAATAGCAGATAAAAAATTCGAAACCAAATCAGAGATTCAGAAACTATAAAGGAGATACAAAATCAGATTTATGGTGGTTCACTATAAAGGCTAGATCCATTCATCAAGGCAGGGCAATATATTATTTACTGCCTTTCAAATGATTATATGCATTAAATTATAATAAAATAAAATATATTTATTTGGACATAAGAATTTCCCCTCGATTGAATTTATTAATTTAAATATCATTTTATATTTCAAACACAAAGAAGTGTTGGATTATATACCAATCTTCATATTATATATATTTGTATAAAAATGTTAAAGATATTGGAATTATTTTATTTAATTAAGAGTGTTTATGTTTTACATTACAATTATTTATTTGCAAAACACATATATGAATATAAATTAAAATAAAATAAAATAATTCTTTAATAAATGAAAATAACTATATGTTTTAAATAATTTCAAATTAAATGAAAGTAACTCTTAAGTAAATCAATATAGATATCTTAAATATATTTTATATTAAGTCTATTAGTTTAAGAGACGTTCTAAAATGAATTCATGAAATTTGATATGATTATTATGTACATAAGAATCATTTAAGTTAAATTTGATAACTATTTACACTTAATGCTATGAGTTTTCCATAATCCATGTTGTATTCTATTAATTTTTTCTGGATTCCATAGTGTTTGAATTATTTATCATCAACGTTTCAAATCTTGATGATGCAAAAAGTTGATGATTAATAATTCAAACACAATCGAAAAAAAAAAAAGAGAAAACTATTTACACATCAAATATTAAATGAAATATATATTAAAATAAAATAAAAATTTGTATATATCTTATATTTTTCTTTATTTTTCATTTATATATAAGGACATATATTTTAATTTAATTAAAAATTATTTTATTTTACTCAATAAAAACAATAATATTAATGTTAAAGCATTCTACAATAGTAACATGAGGTGGATTCTTATGGTGTGAGTGTTAACATTTTTTTATATCTTTTATTTGGTAGCCATTTCTACATCATAATATTTCTATTCAATAATAGAAATAATATATTTAAAATAAGAAGCACATAAAATTTATGTTTTCATAGATGTAATAAACAAAATAACTTTTAGGTAAATAAGATAGTTCCAAATTGATATCTCTCTTTTTAGATAAATGTATTTAAGATCTCTATATTAATCCATTAGATACAACTTTTAGCTTATTTAAAACTTGTTTTATTTAACTACTTCTTTATTTTTATTATTATTATTGATACATTAATTTATAATTTAACCTAAATTAGATGAGATCATATATGAAAGACCTTATCCCCAATATGAATAGTCCAACAACTGAAACAAAAAAAATCCAAAAGAAACACAAAACTTACAAATACAATTAAGTTAATTTAATTAAATATTATATTTTACTTTTAAATTCTTCAATTTCTAATATATAAATTTATTTTAATTTTTATGAAACGATTGGAATGCACATTGCAAGTTTAACTATATTATTAATCAATTGAAAATGAAAAATACATTATTAAGCTCCATCAAACATAATAATAATTAAAACCTTTATAAAGAGAACTCTACTAAATGAAATGTACATGATATACCTGAGGTTCCCCAACCCAGACGAAGGGATTGGAAGAGAGGCCCACGGCCTGCTCATTAGTGCTCTCGTGCCACCAGTCGTTTAAAATGATACTCAGCTCTCCATCGTAGGTGAAGGGTTCTTTGCCCACCGCATCCACTATCAGCGACCCATAAAACCCTGCCGACCGCTGTAGTCCATAATGACCATGACAGAAGTACGTTCCTGGCTGCATTCACATATTCATAATCATTATTATAGTTAAGTGAAGCACACATTTCATATTGAAAAGGATTACAACTTACCCTGTCCACAACGAACTTATACACGTAGGTTTCGCCTGAGTAGATTGCACACTGCGAAATTGAAGCAGTCCCATCGCTCCAGGGAGTGCCAATCTGCAACGCAACATTCCAAGAGAGTTGTTTCCGCACTGCTAGACACATTTTCTGCTCTAAAAACATTTGTGACATTTACACTTGGTGCAAAATGAAAAGAAAAACGGATCACTTACCTGGCGAATTCCATGCCAGTGAATAACAACGTTTTCATTGGGCATCAAGTTCTCTATCTCAACAGCAATGGTGTCCCCTTCTGTGGCTCTGATGGTGGGGCCCGGGTATTGTCCATTTATAGAGATGATGTTCACCTCCACGCAATCAGGAGCCCATGTCTGGTAATTTACTTTCCATTTGTGAAAATGCACCTTTGCTTCAGTATCAAAAGATAACAATGTCAACATAAAAAACAACACAGAGAAAAGATATACTACAGAAACTCTGCCAGCCATACGAGCAGTCTAGACTATTACTAAGACCAAAATCTAAAGCCAAATAGATGGAGCTCCATAATTTCTCTCTGCGTGTTAGTCCCATTTTATAGTAATTTTAGAAGTGGGAGTCGAGTGTGAATGGGTGAGAGTTATTCTAACCACACCCAGGTCAATAGTCAAAAATCGATACATGGAGCTGCATAATTTCTCCCTGCGTGTAGTCCCATTTTATAGTAATTTTAGAAGTGGGAGTCCAGTGTGAAAGGGTGAGAGTTATTCTAACCACACCCAGTTCAATAGTCAAAGTCGATAAAATAAGGAACAAGGAATTGTGCATGCAACCAAACAGATAATGACCTTTCATGTCAATATTCAAAATCAATCGATTTCTTTCTCTTTCGGGCCTGCTTTTACTGTGCATTTTTTCTCTTGTCTATAGAAATTAGATTCGTCTTTCTCTTTCTGACTTACTTTATGTTGATGACTTTTGTGTAAATATGCACTTGCTGAGATATTTCTATCTACTAGTTGGTGTTAATGTCTGTATCTGTCCACTCTAGTAGAAAAAGGCTTGCAACTCTCTTGATTCCATGATTCATATCAAGTAGACGCAACTCTCTATAGGCAGCTTTTTGGAAGTCTCATTTACTTGGCTTATACCAAAACAAACTTATGATTTGCTATCAGATGTCTTTCAAGATTTATGCAGGAGTCAAAGAAATGTCATTTTGCAGCTAGCCGTATTTAGATATATCTAAGATATAGTTTATTATGGTCTAGAATACAAGAAGAACCTTCGCTTCTTCTTGTAAAATTATACAGACTCAGACTATGTTGGGTTTGTTGATGACCAGAAGTCAACTATAGGATTTATTTTTTCATCTTAGAACTAGTCTCATTTCATGGATTAGTAAAAAGAAACTAATTGTTTCCCTCTCATTCACTCAGGTTTAATATTGTGTCACACAAGGAGCTGTGTGTGAAGTGATTTGGCCATGTCATATTCTTGCTAACATGGGCATTCTTCAAGAAAAGACACTCATTCTTCATTGCAACAATCAAGGTGTTTCGAAGCTTGTAAAATATCTATTTTTCTATAAAAGAACAAAATTTATTGAGGCCGAATGTGATTACATTCAACAATCCTAAAATCATGCATAAATGATAACATAAATTACTAAAACATATTTATAAGTAAACATGAAGACATAGATACAAAAATGAAATAGAGATATAGAGGTGCATCTATGATAGCAAGCAGAGCTTCAAACTATCAAATGATGGAGTTGGGCACCCTAGTCTAGAGTGTGCCCAACTATCGAAAGCTACTCATATTTGGGATCAAAAGACTCATAACTCCTATTCCTCTAAATTCCAACCCAAAGAAATAGAGTGCTAGGTGTCCCTATCCAAGCTTTTTCTCCTAAACTTGTTGTGTCAATCTTTGTCTCACTTGAATCATTCTTCCTATATCTTTTAACTATCATAAAATTCTATAGATCTAAACCTTCATAAGCACAAAGAGGAGAGTTAAATATGGTTGTGGCTACTTCGGAGCTTGCCTTAGTCAAACCCCCCTTTTGGTGTTTCTTCTTCCATAAATAGTCGAGTTGGATTTGAGATAAAAGTGTATGCTTTGAGCCTTAAGTGTGTCTAGGATATTGTAAGCAATAATGTGCATGAACATAAACAAGAGCCCTACTCAAGTGTATTAGAGTGAACCCTAGATGAGGCAATCTAAATGCAACGTACAAACCAACACAAGAATGCATGAACATGTAAATAATAGTAAATAAATGATAAATGAATCTAATCTAAAGCTAAAACTTAGAAATACAAGAATGACATGAAATCGTATCAAACCCTTGATGAGAGGTACAAGATAATCATCAGTTAGTAATTCCCTAGTATACTCCAACATTCCTTGAAGCTTCCATCATCTTTGCAATAATGGCGAATGGACAATTCATGAAGACTCAATGATGAGTATTTGATGTTATTAATTTATTCTTTAGATTTGTAGACCTATGGGATCAATTTGGTAGAGTTTTGCTATCACAAGGATTGTAATTTCATGTATATCCAAATTGGAAAAACTACTAGCTTTTATATGAGCCACAAGGTTAATTTTTGGATAAAAAGGCAACAAAGAATGACCATAACCATAAATCGAGACAAAGATTTGGTAAATGTCAAGGTCGACACGTAAAACATTTAAAATTTCAAAATATGTTGGCAGGACTACTATGCAAATAGGCATGGTTCCACCAAAATAGGCTCACCAGAAGAAGGATGTAAGATTTTAAGCCTATGAATTAGATTTGATTCTAATTTTTTGGTTTTGACTCTAATTAAATGTAGAATAAGATAATTGAGTTTTGAAATGGGATATGACACATCTCCTTGAATTGGGGATTGAATTCAATGCTTGAAATGGTCCTACAATTGTCTAGAGGAGTGGAAACTAAAGCAACTGATAAGCAGAGTGTGAAATTCGACTCACAATTAAGTAGTACAATTTAGGAATCTACAATATATTTAATGGGGTTTTTAGTGTTGAATATTTCTATTCTATATGATATTCTTGCTATGATTTCTTAAGTGTATTTCCATTTATACTTATAGTTTCTTGGAGTTGCACTATTATTATTCCAAATGGCATTTTCTCATCCCCCTTGCAATGTAAATTGGATCATTTATTATAAATTCATATCATACAAAATAAAACAATATTCGTCTATTGCCTAATTCTAATATTGTGCTATTGCATGCAATTCATTATTTTTTAACTTAAATGCCAATACCCAATTTCTAGAAGTTTAGTTTGCCCATTTTATCACCTATTTGATTCTCTGGAGATGGTTTAGGTCCACCCCAAATGATTGGTTTAGAAGATCCAATTTCTATGTACGCATGATCACCCAACCCAATCCGATTTTGTGATCCCCCTTAGAAGCTATATATATCAAGGATTCTTTATTGGAGTGCCTTACTTGACCACATTTGAACCAAAATGTTCGATCTGACTCAGCCTAAGAGGGTTATAAACAATATTCTATCCAATAGATCTTGATTTTTGACAACTTTATAATACTTTATCGTATCCAAAATACTTTGAAAAAAAAATTTAAAAACTTTAAAAAATAAGCTCTTGAATAGCCAATTAAAAATATTACAATAATTTTCCTGTTTTCCCTAATTTGGCACTACAAATTAAATGCTTTCAACACGAGGGAGAAATAGTTGCATGCAAAAAGTTGGAAGCTTTCTCATGCATAAACAATAGTTTGTAATATGGAAAACTGAGCCTTAGTCTTGAATAGAAAAATTTGCTGAATTATTGTCGTCTTTTAGAAATTTATGTGGCATAGAAAGGATCTCAACAATAACATAAAGCCGACAGCAAAGCAGACAATTTCAGTTTACTGTAGTGATTTGGTTATAAGAGAGGAGAAAACTCTTCTACAGAGGCTTCGATTAACATAAAAGAGCATCTCAAACAAGCTAACACTTTTCTACAGGTCGAGAAGAGGCGAGCAAAAATTCTTTACCAAATGTTCAGACGACTTTGCAAGAATATGGGCGGCCCAAACACTTGTATCGATCCACATAATCGACCTGCAATAGAACGAGAAATCTGCACCTTCAATCACAATTTCTAAGAACCAAAAACTACGCTACAATAAAGAGTCCCACCAATCAAGAAGGCTAAAGATAACAAACAAAACTTCGTAGCAAGAAAACTATTAATGCAGCAACTTCCACTACATTCTAGATGTCTCTCCCTGTTTGATAGTCTACATATTTTTTTGTTATTTATTATTGAATTATCTTTATAACTACTATGTAGACCAAGACATTGATGGTAATCCCCTTTATAAATGAAACTTAATACATTTGTTAGTCACTCTTTCGGGAGTCCAGTTCTGCAGAGTTGTCAAAGGATATTAGTCTATGAATGTAATGGTCATCAAATCTATGAGCAGTAGCTCAGATAATACTTGTATTGTTTTTGTTTCTCGTTTAATGTATAATGAGTTTTTCTTTACTCTTCTCCCTCTGCTTTTTTTAAATCCAACAATGAAGGCCCTCACTGGATTGGTGGTTCATAAATTTTATGTACTTGTTGAACTATCGTGCTCACAGATTTGAACTTCCTTTAAAAAAAATTACGATAAACCCATTTTCATCAAAAACTTGTGGTCACAAAGACATTATTATTTCATTTTGATACCTCCCAGAAAAATTTCCACTCGCTGCAAAACTTCAAATGCACCTATCTGCATTTAGTTCACACCCAATCAGCATGAATAACAGTTCCCAAAAATATTTGGTGAGGAATGCGATTGATAACTCAAGATTACGAGAAAAACAAATAGATGACATATACTCCAAGAATAGATAGAAAAAAGATTGAATAGTTGAAGAGTATGTAGAAAGTTGACAAGATAGGCGTGACAGGTCAAGGAGTTGATTATGATATTATTCAATCATGTAAGCATTCTAGTGAGAGAAGATGCCATATTGTCTTTCTTAGAATGTTCTTAGTCAAATTATTTTCTTTCTTTGTTGCCAGATGTCAGAATTATAAGATCCCCATCCACATTGAGACCTAAATGAATAAATACTTCAGTCATTTTCATCGAAGTTGTATTGAATAGAATGATAATGATTTGTGTGTCTATGTAGTATATACGCTTTACTGCATTTCCAAATTTTTATATATAAATAAATTATTTATTTATTTAAGATAAAATGTTGTTCTACTTTTATCAAAATTATTTTGATATTATAAGTTTAATGATATTCCCAATCATAAAACGTTGTACATAGGAAAATAAGTTTTTCTTAACTACAGTCCAGTGCTATTCAATATTTAATATATATATAAGCATTATTGATAAAAGATTAATTTAATGAAATTGTTTTAGATTGATAATATATTGATTTATAATAGTTATTTTAGAAAAGTAACAAGAATAATATTGAGTGTTTGTCATTGTGGGTGGATGATATAATGCAATTTAGAATAAAATAATGTGAACCTTTCAAGATGTAACATCTATGATAATAGTGGGTCCATTCCTCTTAGAATCAAAATATTATTTTAATTTGTCTACGAAAGAGTTGGTTGATAAAGACAAAACAAAAATCATGAACCTATTCTTATAAATTTATACTCTAAAAAAGTAGACTTCTATTTTATTGTTTTTTTTGAAAAGTATTTTTTTATATTCTATTGTTTTAATATTTAAAATCTTGTAGTATTTATAAATATTTTGAAATGGTTGTCACTGTGCTGTAAGGGGATATGGTTTTGTAGGTCAACACATTGAAATGTGTGTCTATAAGATTTAAAATAACATTCTTCAGTCATGTAACTATTTCTAAGATGATTACATAGAATTGATATCCTTCCAATGCACCAAATTTAAATGTTTTTGGTTCTTAAAATGAGAGAGGACTAATGGTTTATAGATTTCTAAAATGAATGTATTGAGTACCTTTAAATACTAAGATTGCGCCTTCCTTAGATTGCTGGAAAAAGTTTGCATAGAAAGATTGGTGTCCTCCTCAGATCACACCATTCAAGATTCTTTAATGCCTAGCAATGTAACTTCGTAGCAAGAAAACTTATAATATTAGATTTGAGTTGTTTCATTTGATATATTCAATATATGATCCCATCAAAATCAACATGTTTTAATTAAAATATAATAGAATGAATAATATATTATAGATTTTAATCAAATTAACTTCAACATAGGTGTATATACTTTTTTATATCTAAACATAAAACAAATCTTGATACTTACATAAATTTAAATCTCTTTAAATGACCACTCTAACCCTAAGAACATTTCAATGGTCATATATCCTTTTTCCATGGGACACTCTAGGTGGAACTTGTTTGTTTGTGTAGCATGTTCATATACACTATATCTACAAATGATAAACCTTGTTTAAAATTTTTTTGGGTATATTTTATATATTGACCTGGATGCATTATACCATTCTCTTCTATATGTGACCCACCACATAACCTTCTTCCTTATGCGAACATTATACATACACATACATACATATGACAAGAAGAGAGCATGTGTGGCATAATACAAAAAATTATGACACACACAATGGAAACAAAGAAAATTGGTTTTGATACAAAAGATCACCTTATAGTGTAAGAGGAGAGCATTCACAAAATCTTGGTATCCATGAACCAAACAATACAAAACATAAAGATTACTTATCTTTAATAAAAGCTTGGGTGGTTAACTTGAGGAAAGTAAATGTCAACAAATGATCCTACAAGACCATACATTATTAGTTTGTAAAATTTGGGACTCCAATAAATGCACCGGTAAGAAATAGTAATGAAGATAGAAAAGACCAAGAAAAAATAAAAGAACAATGATTAGTAGGTCAAGGTTAGCTAAAATCTAGAAAACATCACAATAAAATAGAAACATTGGATAGGCACAATTTTTTAAAAAGATAGAAATGCCTCTACACAAGGAAAAAATGCTAATTGCTGAGTATATTCCACTTGTTATTATAGCACTTGTTGATTTAATGCCCAATATTTTAATAATATTGCACCAATAGTTGTGACTTTGAAGTTATTAGTGTTGACAATGAAAACCCATAATTGAATGCAATGTATTCCCTAGATCTAAAAAGTAACAAATCATGTGATACCACATCAATGCACCAATAAAACATGACTTAACCCATAACTATTGTTCTCACTTTTTTGGGGCCCTTTTTGGACACCAAATGGAAAAAAGCATGCCGATGTGGCACCATAATTGATGATGTGAGCCTAAAACCTTAGTTATAAGAAGGGGACTTCCTAAGGAAGCTACTTTAAAAAATTGGGATTGATTTGAATTTTTTAGGTAAGATTTTGAGAAGTGCAAAGTTAGGGTCCTCAACTACTAGGATTTCTCCCCTATAGACTAAAAATGTTGAAAGATCGACAAGACCAAATTTAGCAAGAGAACTAAAGAAGGCCCTCCAAAATCTAACTTCACTTGTAAACAACTATTCAATTGTAATATGACCTACAACAATTTTATTAGTGAAGAAAAAGTAACTGTCAAACACTAGCTAAGAATAATGAAACTCAAGGACTCTAAGCCACAATTGAAGGCTACAAAAGAAAATTTACAATGGATATTCTTATTATAGATGACCAAATGAGGGAGAACCTAGAAAAGATCATGCTAGATGAGCCCATAAATACAAAAGGAAAAATGTCAAAATATAAGGTAAAATTGTAGAAACATGGTAAAAAAAACCTTAACACAATGTGAAAACACTCCATTCTATAAAATGCAACATATAAAAAGGTTATAGAAGAAACCTCAAGATATATGTAGAAATTTTGAAGAAGGATGAAAATGTTAAATTTGAAAACATTGATTATAAAGAGAAAAGGCATGATGATGAACAAAAACACCCGATACTGGGTCATCCCCAAGAGCATGCAAAAACATAATAAATAATATAAAAAAAGGATTATAAATCTAATTTTTGGATTGGAACAAGAGTGCCACCGAGCATGTCAAAATATGAATACGAATATCACAGAAGATACATGCAAAATAACTCCTCTAAACTCGACATTAAGTTTACATAAAACAAAGTAATAAACATCAACATTATAGCTTCATGATTGCTGGATGAGTTCTTAGATGTCAATGAAAATGGATAAATATGAATAGTAAATGTCTTTGAAATTACAACATATACAAATTTTTAATCATGATTATGGATGATTGTGATTAGATCTTAAATTAAATTTGCATTTGAGGAGAGATTAAAAAGATGCAAGTGGGATAAATATGAAATCGAGTTAGATAATATTACCTTAACCTATTGCTGAAAGATGAGATGCAAGAAAGTGAAAGCTTGTCAAGGAAAATGCAACATAAACATAGGACGAAATGTCATTTATGTGAGATAAATGTTTGTCATTGTACAAAATAATTAGGCCGACTATATTATGAGAGATGAACTTATTTTCCGTCTCAATGAAGGTCAAACAAGTCAATCCAATTATAAGAAAAATGAAAATATTAATCAAGTTATCGATGAGTATTGAGTAATTAAGATTTGAGTTCATTTTGATTTCTATTTTTAATGAGGGATTATAGAGTTTGATCTAGTCTATTGATGGAAAATCTCATACAAATAGGTCTAAAATAATATTAAGTGACTTTAATTAAATAACCAATCACATTGATACTTCTAAATACATTTTTCAATGTGAACAAATGTAAATAAAGGTTTGAAGAGAATACAAGATGAATGTATTAATCCAACCGTATTTATGTAAGATAATTTTTTGTCAATTGTCTAAAATAATTAGCCTAACTATTTTATGAAAGGTTTATATTTTCCCTCACAGTCAAGATTAATCAAATTATCATAAACAATTAGAATTTATTCAAGGTTTATATTTATGCATTTTACCTAAGACGCTATTGCAAATCTATTTTCATGAATTAATGATATATTCTTATTTGATTATACACCATTAAATTCTACCAATGGAGTGACCTAAATTATTTATTATTGTGTATGCAACATCAATGAATGAACATAAAAATATCAAACCTCTACAAATTGATGACTACATATTTGTTCCTTTTATTATTGTAATTATGTTTATCTCATTTTATACTATTAATTCTATGCAAGTAATTGGTATATGTAGACAACAAGTTTTATTTTGATATTTCACCATTTTAATTTAATTCAGATTTACTTTCTTGTTTTCTTATTCTCTTTTTACTAGCCCCCTTCTCCGCCTAATCACCCCCTTTTCCCTATTCAAACTAGAGATCATTAACCAATATCCTATTGAGTGATGGAAAACTGCATCAGGATTTTAGGTGGGCATATGGAGGTCTTTCTTTCATGTTGCATGGTGTGTTAGTGAGGGCATCTTTACTTATTCTCATTTTGTTGATGCCACTCGCACCTACAAGTGTAGTCCATGGTGCTTTATTACTCAGAGTAGATGAAAAATGACCCCCTAAACACTGCAGTGGATTTGAGATTCATGTGTTAGGGCTCATCTTTCTCTGAAAAATAATCAAATGTTTTCTTTAAGTTATCTTTTCTTCTAGAGACAAGCATTTATGGGCATTTTCCACTCGGTTACTCTGTACATGTAGAATTTAAGCCTAATCTATGCCTTGCAAGAATGGCATGCCATAGCCTTGCCTCTTAGATGGGCATTCTAATGCTTCCATGGTGGTAGGATTTATATTTTGACTTTTGGATAACACATATGTGTTTTCTTGTAATTACTAAAATTGCAGGATTAAGCAAGGCGACTAAGGTAATAACCAAGGAAAACTTTAAGAAACCCCCCCCTTGGACAAGGTGTAAAAACCCGGCGAAAGTTGTATAATTCTCGAGGAAAATTTTAATTTTACGAGCGAATTTTTGCTGTTTATAGAGAAAAATAATAATCTCCATTGGCTAATTAGTCGTGATCACTCAAAGTTTGTGAAAAAATCCTGGCAAATTGTAATGTTTTTAAAACCCCAAAAATATTTGCATGGGCGAATTGTAATGTTTTTAAAACCAGAAAAATATTTGCATTGGTGATTTCAACCTATTTTCAAACCATTAAAAAAAAATTATTGGTGATTTCAACCTATTTTCAACCATAAAAATATAAATATTGGTGATTTCAAGCTATTTTCAAACAATAAAAATAAAAATATTGGCGATTTCAAGATATTAACTTTAAGTCATTAAAACACGTGGCACACAGTCGTCATCTCTTTGCTTGGAAGACTACCCATTGGGGCATCTCGCGACCTAGCGACAAGGCCTTACGACTCTCTCTATCTCCAACTCGCAAGCTGAAAATGCTAAGCCTTCGTAACCTCGAGATCTAGCGACTGAGGGAAACTGAGTTGCCACTCGCCAATTCTCGACCACAAAATGTTAAGTCCTCGTCACCGCAGCGAAATGGAGATAGTGGTAACTTTAACCCTTGTCGCGTACTCGCCAACATAAAACTATTTATCTCTTAACCACTAGCAATTCACTCACAAGCTCGCGGCTTGATCAGGTCTTCAAACATTTAACTTCGCGAGCTAGCAATAACCATTAAACCTAACCACAAACTATCTAGTCGGTAGCTCGTGACCTAAAAATGCTAACATTAAACAAACATGAGAGCTAGTGACAACTGTATGAAATGAGTTACTTGCTAACTCTTGCGGCTATAATGTATGACATCAGACCAACTCGAGACCTCTCGACCAAAGCAATTTCACTAACAATCTCTAGCTCGATTACATAAAACGCTAACACCCAAAAAGTCTGAGACCTCTCAATGTAAACCCAAACCAACTTGTTGCGAGCTCGCGGCTTGATCATGTCTTCAGAAATTTTACCTCGCGAGCTAGCGATAACCATAAAACTTAACCACAAACTATCTGATCGCTAGCTCGCGGCTTGATCACAACTTCAGACATTTTACCTCGCGAGCTAGCGATAACCATAAGGCTTGGATGCTGACTCATTCTTGAGGGACTAGTTTGAAGGTTTCTTTTGAGTTGAGGTTGATTAGACAAGCGAGGATGACAGTTTTATAGGAATAAAAGGATTTGATAGCTTCTGAGTTAGAGATGGGAGATCACAGATTTCTTTGAGAAATAAGAGCTCAGGTTGCTTGTTGTCAGGGATTTTGAAGCAGAATTTGTCCAGTCAAGGAGGAATAAAATCAGAACAAAATCGTTCACAATAGATGAGCCTTAGCAGGATACAGTGGATTTGATAGGCATGATGATGACTTCTAGAGTCTATAGTCATGTTAGAAACCACCAAAATGATAATTTTTCACGTGAATGCAGAATGAGAATCACCAAATGAAGTATGAAAATGTTATAAATACAATGGAGTGGTGACTTAATTGGTAGAAGAGAAAATAAACCTTTTTCATTTTCTTAAAGTGGTTTTTCTCCTCAGAAAGGAAGATGATGTTTGAGCAGGATCGTGCATGGAGTTGTACTTGTTGTGTGCTCTGTGATACCGGATGGGTGTTTTTTTGTTTTATTCTGTGTGAGTTTGTTTATTATCAGAGGGGTTGTGAAAGTGAGAAGGATTGCCAGAGGGGGTGTGAAAGCCTTTTCTTGTCAAGAAGGGCCAAGCATGGCACATCCTTTGCTTCTACTCTTCCATAGGATGGCAAGGGGTTTGAAGAAGGAGCCCGCAGAGGAATGAAAGAAGGATTTGTTTGGGTGGGAGTGGCAGCCAGTCATCTTTGTGATGACATGGAAGCTGCAACCCCTCCCCAACAGATTACATTTACCCTAAAGATCCTGTTTCCACTTTCCCTGATCGTGGGCATGAAGGCTCAAGTTCCTCTTTCCATTGTCTCTATTCCTGGGCATGAAGGCTTCCTCCTCTATTTGGAAATGATCTGTTGGACAGAACATAACATCTCACATTCCATCCAAAGGCATCAGGGTTATAATGGCATGGCTCAAGCAGTTTTGCAAGTTGTATAGTCATTGGGATTCCTTTTCTGGTTCCAGTAGTGATTCTTCATTCTAGACTCTAGGTGAAGGGAGCAAGTTGTATACTATATAGTCATTTATATAGAAAATGAAAAGCATTTAGTGTCAAGCTTTGTGTAGGTTCTTGAAGGAGTTATATATAAATTATTAAATTTATTGCACGCATAATTGTATCTCTTTCAAATGATCAGAATCATGAGATTTAACTTTTTTCATTTGTTGCATTGTTATGGTGTATGTAATTTTTCATTTAAATTTTTTGTTAGTCTGGAATCATAATACATATTAAGGATTCACCTCATTGTAATTGGTGGGCAGATTATAGACAGTCATAGAACACCTCCATATATATTACATAAACATCCATAGCATATAAAATCATAAGACTCAAGAGTATTAAGAATGAAAGTATTACTATTAAACACCACAATAGATAGGAATACATTATACAACATAATTAGTAAAACATCAAGACAACAGACCAGTGCCTTATCCTAGGGCATAGACTCTAGAGTCACTTTAAACTTACAATTCAAGACAACCTGATAATAAACTTCAATAATGAATAATGCCATTACATACACAACCCAGATTCATATGTAAACTGAAAAACCCTTGACCATTCAATTCACCTCATTGTAATTGGTGGGCAGATTATAGACAGTCATAGAAAACCTCCATATATATTACATAAACATCCATAGCATATAAAATCATAAGACTCAAGAGTATTAAGAATGAAAGTATTGCTATTAAACACCACAATAGATAGGAATACATTATACAACATAATTAGTAAAACATCAAGACAACAGACCAGTGCCTTATCCTAGGGCATAGACTCTAGAGTCACTTTAAACTTACAATTCAAGACAACCTGATAATAAACTTCAATAATGAATAATGCCATTACATACACAACCCAGATTCATATGTAAACTGAAAAACCCTTGACCATTCAATTCACAGTGAAAACATAAATTCAACACAAAGACAATTATGTGAAGATATCAAATTGCAAATGATATTGATATTATATTCATAATGATATCAGAAAGTAAATTCACAATGCGATTCAAGTTTTCAACTATGCACTTATCAAATTCTTGAATAGTTGAGCTATTATAAATTTATAACTATATAAGAGTTTTCAAGTTCAACACCAATAAAAGTGGCCAACTGGCCATCCCTCTCTACCGATCGAAAAGAAAAAGATTACTGTGAGTAATCTTGGGTAGCAACCTCAACCTAAGATTTCTTCTTTGGCTTTAGCATGGCTTGCCACCTGTCCACCTCTTTGTCTGTTGGCCAACTGAATGCCTTTACCTCTTCCAACTTTGCAACTAAACCTGTCCATCTGGCATCTGTAACTGCCCTGGACTCAACAATAAATTTTGCATGGTCAACCTCAACCTTGAACAGTGAATCAAGCATACCATTAAGGAAATCAACATCAACCTGTTCATTTACATGCTTGATTATTTCTTCTTGCTCCAGAATCAAATCAAATTCGCTGGTCTAATCAAAAACTGATTTCAACTGTCCATTACTACCATAAATTGAAGGCACCAATTTACTATAACCTTCCCCAAATGTCTGCAATTTTTCATTTATAATCACATCCTTCCCTGTGAAAAATGCATAAGTTGCATTCATTACCTCCACCATGTCTTTGGTGTCACTGATCTTGGGAGGGAACTCGTCACTATACATCATTGCAGTATCTAGCTTATCCATTAATTTGCTTCTTCCTGACCAAACATTGGACAAAGGTCCAAGAAAAGCAACAGCCTCAGAGGATGTTTTACTTGCCTCTGTCAAAGAAATATGCAAATCATGCACTACCATCAATTTTCCTTTCGATACATTAATCCCGTGTTTCAGAATTCCTGACACAACAAAGATAGCCTTGACATTTTGTTCCTTTTCAAGCTTTTCAATTTTCCCTATGTATTCCTCCATTTTTGCTATCACATTAGCTGGTATTTCTTGTACTTGTTATGTAATCTGTATTGGAGGGGGCTCATTTGCAATTTTTTCTTTTAAATCCACTAACTCTTCCTCCAGAGCACCCTTCTTCATCAGTGTCTCTTCATATTTTTTATTCAATGTAATCAATTGGGTATATGTTTCTGTGTATCTTCTTGACAAATCTTTTGTTTTTGATAAATTCATGAAAGAAACTTGAGTCAAAAAAGAGGCAATCTCCATGTCAGTTGTGTTTTGCAAGTTCCAAATCATTCTGTCAACTTTCTTTTCTACTTGGATATTTAGAAGGTGGGGCTTTTGAGTGGAAGGGGCCAAAGACCAAGCATCAAGTATCTTTGACTTAGGATTAAATCCTGATCCTCTTATTACATCTCCAATTTCAAATTCAGTTTTGAACATTGGGTCCTCTTGCTTCCTAATCTGATCAATAATAAAAGTAGACTAGATATCCCAGTCAGGCATCATAATCATACCAGTACTCTTAATCAATTGTCTTGCCTGTTCCATAGATATTTGCTCCCTGTCAGGATCATATTGCTGTAGTGCCTCGATGATCTCCTATTTCTTTTCTTCATTTGTTTCCTCTATGATCAGATTTTGTCTTAATTATTTTTGTTTCAATCTTGACAAAAAAATTTTAAATTCATTTGACTTAATAAAGTCATCATCTTTCATGAATTCATTTGACAACATCACACACTCATCAAAGCCTTGAGCAAGGGCTTCATTTGTTTCTCCATGTTCTTCATTCTGCCCTACTTCTCTGAGATGTGTCCTTATTTGATGAAAGTATTGTCCTTGTTCTGTAACAATTGCTCTAGTAGGGTCTCTCCTCACAATTGTACCGACCTCACTGGTTTTTTGTTTCTTTGCAGCTGGGGTAGATTGAACTTCATCCCCACTCTCTACATCATCAGTAGACACACTAAGTGGCCTCTTTCCATGTGAAGAATGTATAGCTTCGGGGTCTTTCTGCTGAGCAGCCACTTCGGAATATGGAATTGGAGGCATTTGTTCCATCAGAGTTTCATATAAACTCAGTATTTTGTTAATCATCTCCAGGTACGGGCTATCAGGGCAAAAACCTGAGAAACTAGGGTCAGCAGCCTTCAATTCTGCTTCAACTCTCATCAATTTTTTCCATTTTCTTCTCCTTTCTTGTACTTCATCTTTTCTCAGCAAATTTCTAACCACATCTTCATCATCCAATGCTTCATGGTCCTTTATTGCGGCCCAAGGTGTCATTTTTGGCATTGCAATTTTAATAAATTGTTCCGGATCATAGAATCTAGACATAGCATTAACCAACCTATACTGTTCAAGGAAATTGTTTACTTGATCAAAGCAACTCCTACCAATGGTAAAATCAGACGCAACCCAAAGCCTAGGAAGAAAAGAACCCTTCCTGTGTTTATCAAGGTATTATTTTTCAACTAGGGTCAATTGCCAGATAAACTCCATAAAAGCAATCCTAATTGGAACAAACTTTGGTAAAATATGGGGAGGTTGAGGACACCCATAGACTTTGATCATAGAAAAGTTATCAAAAAAATTAAAGTCCCCCCAGTTATGTGAAATAGACCAGTTTGAAACAAACTGGTAAGGTCTCAAAACTCTCCTAACATCAATTGACAATCATTCCCTAATTATTCCTAGCATTTCCATAATTGGCGAAACAATCCAATTTTCAAAGAAAAGGAAAGAAGAATGGGGAGAACTACTATCCCAAACCTGGGTCCATCTTTGTATTGGCATTAAGACATCGAGTTCTTCTTTGAAAAGCTCCAATTCTTTATCCAAGAACTCAACATTATAGAACAAGATTAAATGCATCAGCAATGAATAATGCTTGAATGTAGGGCTGGGTGCACCACTCTGAATTTCAACTAGAGCATTATGAATGTGTTCAACCACATAGCCCACATAATCGTAATCTTTGTTAACATCTGGGTGTTGAATGTCCATGGCCATCATCAGTAATTCAGTTGACACTGTTGAATCTCCATCAAAACCCAACACTCTGCATAATCCATAGATTGTACAATGCATATAATGGTGGAAAGGTGTGATGTCAAATGGTGGTTCGATACTCTCTGGAATTATAATCGACTTCCTATCCACCCTAGGAATGTATCTGGGGATTGCATGCTTCTTGATAACACCTTTGTATTTGTCATAATCCTTTGCAATCTGCTCCAAATCTATATCTGTACATGCAGAACCAGTAATCTGGAAAGCTTCAACAAAGGTAGCTCTGTTAATTGAAACTAGGGCAGACTGGTTCTTTCTTCTGATTACCCTAGATACTGGGTAATAGCGTTTGGCCAACTCTTTGATCAGATCCACATCAACATACACATCTAGCATAATTAACTTTGCCATATTTAAATCCCAAGGGTTTGACATCGGGACACCCTTAACCCTACTATTCCAGAAATACTTAAACAGAGCATAACCAGTCATATTAGGTGTGGTAGGGTTTCTGCATTGGCTAAATAAATCTCTCCATGCCAAATGATTTGTATTCAAAGCAATGGAAGTCCCTAGCATCAAATCTACAAATTCTTCTTTGTATTTCTTAACCATCATTTCCTCAGTGGCACTGGCCTTGGAACCTCCAGGTTCTCCTACTCCACTTGTCGTGGCCTTGGGCTTGGGCTTGGAACCTCCAGTACCACTCGTCGCCTGGCTCATTTTAGCTGCAGGAGAAAAATTTAACCAATTTTCTGAAATTTTCTCACACCCAACACTCTGAATTCTCCAACGTTGTTGCAAAGCTCAATTCACTAGATTACCTCAAAGATAGAATGCATTAATGCTATTATACAAAACCTTGGCTCGATCATGCAATTTATGGTATTTACTATTTGGGCACCGTCACTTCTCTCAAGTCTCATTAATTGCCACACTTGCATGAACTAGCTAGTAGCTACAGTCTATGGCATTAATTCAAACTTCAAACTGAAGTACTCGAGCAAAATTTGAATTCATGCCCTTATATTTGATTGGCGATTGGCATTCAAAAATTTTACAGAACCCGACAAACAAGTCCACGTGTTAGCGAGTTAGTGACAATGCTGCCAAATCCTCTTAATCGCAAGCTCGCAATCCCTTTTACGAATCCTCAAAGAATCTCGCGAGTGAGTGACAGCCATTGATCTAACAAAACAACTTATTTCATCGCAAGCTTGCAACTAGAAACTTAACTTGACTTAAACCCTTGCGATCCCGCGACAAGAAGACACTTAACCACCATCGCATGCTCGCAACACTTTTTGACTTAAGACTTACAAACCCACGAGCATGCGATGACCACAAAATCAGACCAAAACTTACCTGTCGCCAGATCGCAAGTGCAACTTAAAATGCTAAACAACTTCAAAACCTATGAGCAAGTGACTTAACCCCATCGCATGATTGCAAATTAAAATGACCTAACCGCGAACACCTCGTGACCTTGCGATAACATAAAATCACATCCAGTCGCAACCTCGCAACATAAAATGGTATTTGGGAATGGGCGCCCTCATTAATGCAATTGTACAAATGTCAAAATCTCGGCTAGATCATGCAAGCTGTCACTCCTCTCAAGTCTCATTAATTGCCACACTTGCATGAACTAGCTACTATGGCATTTGATTGTGATTGCCATTCAAAACTTTTACAGAACTCAACAAACAAGTCCATGTGTCAATCCCCATCTTTAATCGCACAGTCTCAACCGGTTATAACAATTAGAAAAGGAACTGGCAAGTTAGAGACAATGCTACCAAATCCTCTTAATCGCAAGCTCGCAAACCCTTTTATGAATCCTCAAAGAATCTCCCGAGTGAGTGATAGCCATTGATCTTCATCAAGCCCTTGAGTCGCAACCTCGCAACATTATTTGTAATTTCTTTCTTTACCTGCAAGTTGTGACCACTGCAAATCTAACAAAATAACTTATTTCATCGCAAGCTTGCAACTCGAAACTTAACTTGACTTAAACCCTTGCGATCCCGCGACAACAAGGCACTTAACTGCCATCGCATGCTCGCAACACTTTTTGACTTAAGACTTACAAATCGGCGAGCATGCGATGACCACAAAATCAGACCAAAACTTACTTGTCGCTAGATCACAATTTAAAACTATTTATATAATATTAAGATAATTTTGAATAATTTATCATCTTTTTTAATTCTTATTATTTATATATTATTGAGCTGATCTTCTTATTGTAATAAAAGATAATTTTCTTTGTGTATAATTAAAAATATTATATATATTTAAAAATAAAATTGATGATATCAAATTTAATTAAATAATTAATAAAAATTATACACAATTAACTTATGCATTTTCTTAAATTTTCTATAAACACATCCATTACACCTCCTAAAAGTAGATGTGCCGGTGTTAGTTTATATAGTCCAATATTAGAAGGGTTTCTCTAGTATAGTGCTAAGGTGAATGGATGATGAGCTTGATAATTTATAAAAGCATCATCTTACAAAAATTGGTTATCTCAAACAAAGAGATCAGTGGTGCATGTGAATCATATTCTTGGTGAGACCACATCCCATGGCTACATTGGGCAACTTTCCAACTTTCTCTACTCCCTCTGCAAACACCACTCCCATCCCCATGAAAAAGTGTGCCTCCAAATGGCAGTGGAAAGCCCATACTCCTGGATTATCTGCTTTAAACCGAATGGCTGTCCATCCATATGGAAACACTGCCACTGTGTTCCGCAATGGAGGATTTACCGTATTGTAGTTCAAAGGATCCTTTGCTGGGTCGAACACACCATCTCCATATCCAAGAATCCAAAAATCGTGGCCATGCAAATGCCATGGATGGATCTCTGAATTGTTGGCAGTTAGAGTATTTGCGTTCTGCAGAATCACATCAACAACAGAATTCAATGTAAAGACGTACACGCCACTCCCTTCGACAGTGTTGGGATTTGGGGGAGGAATGGAGATGTTGTAGTCACGGGGACTGTAGATGTCTGGAGGTGGGGTTATGTCGTAGGCGCCCTTGATTTTGTATTTCATGGCGGCCAAGTAGGAAGTCGGAGGAGGCAGCAGTGAAATGTTGTTGATTGCCCACTTTATGTACCCGTTGATCTTGTTCTGTGCGTTGAGAAGAATCAGTTGCCTGTGGGACTGAAGTGGGGGAAGCTCTTCGTGTCCTTTGAGTGCCACAAATTTCAAAGCCAGAGCTTTACTGTAGGCATAGTCATTCCACAATGGGCTTGTGGGATATGGTGCAATTGGGAGCTTGGTTGATGGGTTGGGAAGATAGTTGAGGATGGCCAGTCCAGTTGGCGTCTTGGGCTGCCTGCCTCTCACATTCACACCTGCCCAATAGTTTTGAGAAGGGTCTTGATTCGCCGTTATCAAAACAGAATACGATTCGCCAGAGTAGATATCCAGGTCGTCTATTTCCAGCGGCTCTACGTAATGCCCGTCTGCCTCCACGACGTTCATCTTGTGTCCCTGTATAAAAATAATTGTTATTTAACATGGAAGAAGTAATCCCATTTGGGTGGGTTTGGGTTCTCCACGTAAACAAGGATTGCATTGACTGGTATCATATTCTCACTAGAGGGTATATTACTATTTGATTATTAAAGTCAGGCGATTGAGTTGACTGACTTGGATCACAAAGTTGATGGCGGAAAGAGATGCCACGCTTGCAATACGGAGGCGATACGTGTTCCCAGATCGTACTGGCAAGACATAAGGAGAGCACTGCTTATTTGTAGCATTACAGGAACGGCTAGTTGTGGAGCAATTGTATTGTCCTCGCCCCTCTATCAGCAGTGACTGGTACAAAGCTAAAAACAAAATGTTAATAGGTTGATCGTAAACTGTCAACTAATAGTACCAACACACTTTTCTTTTTAAATATTCTGGCTTATAGATTGTATATATTTTGTACATTCAACGAAAATAGGGAAAAAATATAATTATTGTTAAAATAAATAACAGCAGATAAAAAATTGGAAACCAAATCGGAGATTCAGAAATAAAGGAGATATAAAATCAGATTTGTAGGGGTTCGCTAGAAAGGCTAGATCCATTCACCGAGGCCGGGTAATATATTATTTAGTGTCTTTCAAATGCATTAAATTATAATAAAATATATTTATTTAGACACAAGAATTTGTCCATGATTGAATTTATTAATTTAAATATCATTTTATATTTCAAACATAAAGAATTGTTGGATTATATACCCTTAAGTAACTCTTAAATAAATCAGCATCTATATACCTTAAATACATAAATCTCATATGATTATTAAGTAAATAAGAATCATTTAAGTTAAATTTGATAACTATTTGCACATCGGATATTAAATGAAATATATATTAAATAATATTATATATATATATATGAATGAGGACATACATTTTAAGTTAATTAATAATTATTTTATTTGATTAAAAAATAAATTTATTAATGTTAAAGTATTCTACAATAGTAACATGAGGTGGATTGTTATGGTATGAGTGTTAGCAATTTTTTTATCTTTTATTTGGTAGCCATTTTCACATCATAATATTAATATTCAATAATAGATGTAATATTTTTTAAATAAGGACAACATAAATTTTTTGTTTTCATATATGTAATAAATTTTTTTGTTTTCATAGTACAACAAAATAACTTTTAAGTAAATAAGTTAAATCAGAGTTGATATCTCTCCTTTTTAGATAAATGTATTTAAGATATCTATATTAATCTATTGCATACACATAACTTTAAGTTATTTCTTCTTCTTCTTCTTCTTCTTATTATTAACAATGCATTAATTTACAACTTGACCCAAGCTAAGCGAGTTCACATATGAAAGACCTCATCACCAACATGAATAGTCCAAATCTTAAAACAAAATAGTCCAAAATAAATACAAAACTCACAAACACAGTAAAATTCATTTATTTAGAAGTATTATATTTTACTTATAAATTATACTATTTCAAATATGTAATTTCATTATAATTTTTATAGATGCAACTAAAAAATATATTACTAGGCTCCATCAAACATAATAATAATTAAAACCTTCATAAAGAGAACTCTGTTAAATGAAATGTACATGATATACCTGAGGTTCCCCAACCCAGACGAAGGGATTGGAAGAGAAGCCCACGGCCTGCTAATAAGTGCTATCGTGCCACCAGTCGTTTAAAATGATACTCAGCTCTCCATCATAGGTGAAGGGTTCTTTGCCCGCCGCATCCACTATCAGTGACCCATAAAACCCTGCCGACCGCTGTAAGCCATAATGACCATGATAGAAGTACGTTCCTGGCTGCATTCACATATTCATAATCATTATTATAGTTAAGTGAAGCACACATTTCATATTGAAATGGATTACAACTTACCCTGTCCACAACGAACTTATACACGTAGGTTTCGCCTGAGTAGATTGCACACTGCGAAATTGAAGCAGTCCCGTCGTTCCAGGGAGTGCCAATCTGCAACGCAACATTCCAAGAGAGTTATTTCCGCACTGCTAGACGCATTTTCTACTCTAAAAACATTTGTGACATTTACACTTGGTGCAAACTGAGAAGAAAAACGGATCACTTAGCTGGCGAATTCCATGCCAGTGAATAACAACGTTTTCAGTGGGCATCAAGTTCTCTATCTCAACAACAATGGTGTCCCCTTCTGTGGCTCTGATGGTGGGGCCCGGGTATTGTCCATTTATAGAGATGATGTTCACCTCCACGCAATCAGGAGCCCATGTCTGGTAACTTACTTTCCATTTGTGAAAATGCACCTTTGCTTCAGTATCAAAAGATAACAATGTCAACATAAAAAACAACACAGAGAAAAGATATACTACAGAAACTCTGCCAGCCATTACGAGCAGTCTAGACTATTACTAAGACCAAAATCTAAAGCCAAATAGATGGAGCTCCATAATTTCTCTCTGCGTGTTAGTCCCATTTTATAGTAATTTTAGAAGTGGGAGTCCAGTGTGAAAGGGTGAGAGTTATTCTAACCACACCCAGTTCAATAGTCAAAGTCGATAAAATAAGGAACAAGGAATTCTGCATGCAACCAAACAGATAATGACCTTTCATGTCAATATTCAAAATCAATCGATTTCTTTCTCTTTCGGGCCTGCTTTTACTGTGCAATTTTTCTCTAGTCTATAGAAATTAGATTCGTCTTTCTCTTTCTGACCTACTTTATGTTGATGACTTTTGTGTAAATATGCACTTGCTGAGATATTTCTATCTACTAGTTGGTTTTAATGTCTATATCTTTCCACTCTAGTGGAAAAAGGTTTGCAACTCTCTTGATTCCATGATTCATATCAAGTAGACGCAACTCTCTGTAGGCATCTTTTTGGAAGTCTCGTTTACTTGGCTTATACCAAAACAAACTTATGATTTGCTCTCAGTTGTCTTTCAAGATTTATGCAGGAGTCAAAGAAATGTTATTTTGCAGCTAAGCGTATTTAGATATATCTAAGGTATAGTTTATTATGGTCTAGAATTTCTTCTTGTAAAATTATACAGACTCAGACTATGTTGGGTTCGTTGATGACCGGAAGTCAACTATAGGATTTGTTTTTTCATCTTAGAACTAGTCTCATTTCATGGATTAGTAAAAAGAAACTAATTGTTTCCCTCTCATTATGTCATATTCTTGTTAACATGGGCATTCTTCAAGAAAAACCACATTCTTCATTCTTCATTGCAACAATCAAGGTGTGTTTCGAAGTTTGTAAAAGATCTATTTTTCAATAAAAGAACAAAATTTATTGAGGTCGAATGTGATTACATTCAACAATTTTAAAACCATGCATAAAGGACAACATTAATTACTAAAATATATTTATAAATAGATAGGAAGACATAGATAGTTACAAAAATGAAATAGAGATATATAGGTGCATCTATGATAGCAAGCAAAGCTTGAAACTATTAAATGATGGAGTTGGGCACCCTAGTCTAGAGTGTGTCCAACTATTGAAAACTACTCATATTTGGGATCAAAAGACTCATAAGTCCTATCCCTCTAAATTCCAACCCAAAGAAATAGAGTGCTAGGTGTCCCTATCCAGCCTTTTCTCCTAAACTTGTTGTGTCAATCTCTGTCTCACTTGAATCATTCTTCCTATATCTTTTAACTATCATAAAATTATATAGATCTAAACCTTCATAAGCACAAAGAGGAGAGTTAAATATGGTTGTGCCTACATCAGAGCTTGCCTTAGTCAAACCCCCCTTTTGGTGTTTCTACCTCCATAAATAGTCGTGTTGGATTTGAGATAAAAGTGTATGCTTTGAGCCTTAAGTGTGTCTAAGATATTGTAAGCAATAATGTGCATGAACATAAACAAGAGCCCTACTCAAGTGTATTAGAGTGAACCCTAGATGAGGCAATCTAAATGCCGCATACAAGCCAACACAAGAATGCATGAACATGTAAATAATAGTAAATAAATGATAAATGAATCTAATCTAAAGCTAAAACTTAGAAATACAAGAACGACATGAAATCATATCAAACCCTTGATGAGAGGTACAAGATAATCATCAGTTAGTAATTCCCTAGTATCCTCCAACATTCCTTGAAGCTTCCATCATCCTTGCAATAATGGCGAATGGACAATTCACGAAGACTCAATGATGAGTATTTGATTTTATTAATTTATTATTTATATTTGTAGATCTATGGGATCAATTTGGTAGAGTTGTGCTATCACAAGGATTGTAATTTCATGTATATCCAAATTGAAAAAACCACTAGCTTTTATATGAGCCACAAGGTTAATTTCTGGATAAAAAGGCAACAAAGAATGACCATAACTATAAATCGAGACAAGATTTGTTAAATGCCAAGGTTGACATGTAAAACATTTAAAATTTCAAAATATGTTGGCAAGACTACTATGCAAATAGGCATGGTTCCACCAAAATAGGCTCACCAGACAAAGGATGTGAGATTTTAAGCCTATGAATTAGATTTGATTCTAATTTTTTGGTTTTGACTATGATTAAATGTAGGATAAGATAATTGAGTTTTGAAATGGGATATGATACATCTCCTTGAATTGGGGATTGAATTCAATGCTTGAAATGGTCCTACAATTGTCTAGAGGAGTGGAAACTAAAGCAACTGCTAAGCAAAGTGTGAAATTCGACTCGCAATTAAGTAGTATAATTTAGGAATCTACAATATATTTAATGGGGTTTTTAGTGTTGAATATTCCTATTCTACATGATCTTCTTGCTATGATTTCTTAGGTGTATTTCCATTTATACTTATAGTTTCTTGGAGTTGCACTATTATTATTCCAAATGGCATTTTCTCATCCTCCTTGCATTGTAAATTGGATCATTTATTATAAATTCATATCATACAAAATAAAACAATATTCGTCTATTGCCTAATTCTAATATTGTGCTATTGCATGCAATTCATTATTTTTTAACTTAAATGTCAATACCCGATTTCTAGAAGTTTAGTTTGCCCATTTTATCACCTATTTGATTCTCTGGAGATGGTTTAGGTCCACCCCAAATGATTAGTTTAGAAGATCCAATTTCTATGTACTGGATTACCGATTTATGGATGCATCCGCATGATCACCCAACCTGACCCGATTTTGTGATCCCCCTTAGAAGCTATATATATCAAGGATTCTTTATTGGAGTGCCTTCCTTGATCACATTTGAACCAAAATGGCTCAGCCTAGGAGGGTTATAAACAATATTCTATCCAATAGATCTTGATTTTTGACAACTTTGTAATACTTTATCGTATCCAAAATACTTTGAAAAAATTAAAATACTTCATTCAAAAAAATAAGCTCTTGAATACCCAATAAAAAATATTATCCTAATTTGGCACTACAAATTAAATGCTTTCAACACGAGGGAGAAATAGTTGCATGCAAAAAGTTGGAAGCTTTCTCATGCATAAACAATAGTTTGTAATATGGAAAACTGAGCCTTAGTCTTGAATAGAGAAATTTGCTGAATTATTGTCGTCGTTTAGAAATTTATGTGGCATAGAAAGGATCTCAACAATAACATAAAGCCGACAGCAAAGAAGACAAGTTCAGTTTACTATAGAGAGGATAAAACTCTTCTACAGAGGATTCGATGAGCAAAAAAGAGCCCCCCTCAGTAGCACAACGTAACGCATCTCAAACAAGCAAACACTGTCTACAAGTCGAGAAGAGACGAGCAAAAATTCTGCATCAAATGTTCAGACGACTTTGCAAGAATATGGGCGGCCCAAACACAATCGACTTGCAATAGAACGAGAAATCTGCACCTTCAATCACAATTTCTAAGAACCAAGTGACCTGCAAGCGCTGGAAAAGCTGTGCAGAGAAAGAGTCCCGCCAATCAAGAAGGCTAAAGATAACAACCAAAACTCTAATGCCTTACTCAGATTGCGCCTTCCTTAGATTGGTGGAAAAAGTTTGCATAGAAAGATTGGTGTCCTGCTCAGATCGCACCATTCAAGATTCTTTAACGCCTATCAATGTAACTTCGTAGCAAGAAAAAGGCTTCCACGGCCAACAATGACACCTTGAATGAGCTTTACATGCCTTCCTTGAAGTCATAGATGAAGAACACAACAATGAAGCTAGTATGGCATAGCCAAGAAGATTAGGTTCCCAAGACAAAATAAAAGTCTCAAGATGCTCCAAAAGTCACACATAGTGAACCAATATCTCTTAAATTTGCAATTTCGTTAATTATAAACTAAAATAACATTTTCAATTAAACCTGCAATGAAAACCAAACCACTATTTGCACCAGTAACTACTCTGAGATCATGTCAAAATTGGGATCTTCTGGCTAAATGACGATATCAATTAGGCCAACAAGAATAGTGCAATGCAAGGACAATGACTTTGGAACTTTGGACTTCGATTAGTGAAGGAAGCGAGGTCTTCCCAAACATGTTTCTATATCACATGCTTAGTGTAAGGGTGTGTGAATTGCTAGCTTAGGGACTACTATTATGTAGGTTATCCCATTATGTAGGTCCTAGTCACTTTCAAACTCTAGTCTTTATTAGTTGTTTTTTTTAATATAAACTATCTCTTTGTTTATGTTTGTTTCTAATTGGGCTTTAGAAGTCAATATTCTTTTTAACTGTGATTATAATTGTTCTATTTCCCTTTGAAAACATATAATATTAGATTTGAGTTGTTTCATTTGATATATTTGATATATGATCCCATCAAAATCAACATGTTTTAATTAAAATATAATAGAACAAATAATATATTATATATTTTAATCAAATTAACTTCAACATAGGTGTATATACTTTTTTATATCTAAATGTCGTGCTCTATGAAGTGTACCTGTACCTACAACCATAATGCACTCAATAAATCATTACAAGCAGTGGTTAGTAAATTGAAATAATGAAAGACAAAACCATAGCTAATCGACCTATTGCCTCCTAGTAAATGCGAGTATGAATTTTGCTCTCAAATCTTATTATGCAAATTCCAGTGACTTGACTACACTTAGATGGAGGATTTGAATGAAGAAGATGCATGATCTAGCAAGAATAGCATGATTAAGCTATATGAGTTCATGATTGATCTAGAAATGAACTAAGATTAAGATGCAATTAAGCTAAAATTGAACATGATAACATTGCTAAAATGATAATCTAGAAGCTGGATGCCTATAGTAACAATGCATAACATGAGAATGAGATGGGATGCAAAAATGAGATGAAAATTGGGACCCATATTGCTCCAAAATGAGGTCTATTTATAGGATTTTCCAAGGCTAGGGGTGAGGTGGCAAGAATCAACGGTCAAGATTGATCTAAAGATATCAATGGTTAAATTGGAGGAGGATGACAAAGGGGGTTGGATTAAAGGGAACATCTATCATCTCTATGGTGACAAGTGTCAAGAGGCTTCTAGAAGAGGTTAGATGAAAGGGAACACTTAGTGACAAGTGTCACAAAGGTTCTAGAAGATGTTGGATGAAAGGGGACATGTGGGTAGGTAGAATGGGTTAGGTTTAGGAATGGTTAGGTTTAGGAGTGGTAGAAGTTAGGAGAATTTGAATTTAGAAATTCAAATAATAGGAAAAGGATAATTAATCTCAACAACTCATAAATTTGATTTGTTTTAATTAATTAAGGATTTAGAAGAAATGATTTTGATGGGGGGAATTAATTAATTTGAATTAATTAATTAAGGGGTTGAAATGAACCTATTAAATAAATCCTTAGATTTATTAATAAGTAGATGAAAAGGAAAATTTAACCAAATTGCTTATGAATTCAATTAAATTGGGAAGGAGGATTATTTAAATAATTTCTCATTTAATTAATTATCTTTAGACCATTTTTAGGTTTATAAATTTTGCCCCTCTTTGAAGCGAGGTGTGATGGCACGTTGATTCAAAGAATAATCTCATTTTGATGATGATATTGGTTCGATAGGCTGCCCCAGCTCTTGATTGCTAAATTTCAATATGGTGATGCCCCCTCGGGAGATCAATTGAGATAATTGATCTTTGAAGTTTTTGCGAGATTTATATCCCGATAGATTTGATTTGATTTCTGCAATGGTGTTTTGATGAAAATGTGAGTTCTTTGATTAGCTTGATTGCTTAGATTGATAAGATTGAAAAATATTGATTGATTAGATTGAGATTCAATCTGGTTTCATGAAGGATTCATTCTGTATAAGACAACAATGATCAAAGCGTCTGGTTTCAGGAAGGATTCATCCTATATAAGACATGACCAGAACGTCTGGTTTCAAGAAGGATACATCCTATATAAGACATGAATCAAAATTGGATCATCTAGTTTTAGGACGGATTCATCCTATCTAAGACATGCTAGAATCGATTAGGTTTGATTGATTGATTTGATATGATAAGGTTGATTAGATAAAGAACTAACAGTTTGTTGATATCAAGTTGCTGAAATATTTGGATATGCCGATGGTTGAGGGAGATAGCATAAGATTTTTGCTGGGTCAATAATATCTGAAGAGATATGAGTCATCATTTTGATTGCATATACCCTTGTGATAATACTTTGATGATTCCTGCGATAGATTTAACCTTGGATAAAAGGAGCTTGTAGGATCCCATACAAGAATGAAATGCAAGCTAAAATGTGAATGAAATGCAATGGCACACAAAGCTACGACTGGACTAGTCACTAGATTATTTTGCGCTTTGTCATCATTGATCTATTGAAATGTGTTGATCTTTTGAAATGTGGGAAGTGAGTGCAAACATCGATGGTATAATTAAACCATGATGACCTGAGCACTTCTTTCCTAGATTTTGATATAGCAAGTTAGCACAAGCATCGAGGTATAATTGAACCGAGATGACCTTAGTGTTGCTTGCATAAAACAGGCAGTATTAATCATTTCAATATGCAAATCGGAAATATCTTCAATGATATTTTGACGATCATGTCCCAAAATTTGCACATATTAATGATTACTTTTCAGACAACAGACAAGAAAAATATCACGTTTCTTCCTTGTTCCTCTAGTCAAAGACATCCTAGAGTCACTTAGAAATCATGATAGCGAAAAGCAATACATAAAGAAAAGTTGAACAATCATGTTACAATCATTATCCAAAAATATTATCCATTGTAAAGTGTGTGATGTGCTTAGATTGACTTCGTGATAGCTTGATAGTTGATAGTTTGATCTCGTGTTCAATGTTGGATATGTCTTATTTTTCGCTTGATAAGAGTTGTCTAACTATTGTTCTACATGTTTGATTAAGCTCAAAATGATCAAGACTTTGCCCCCAGCTAAGTGTAGGATTTTGCCCCAAGCCTAGAAACAAAGTTTTTTATGATATACCGAATGATCCAAACCATGGCAAGAATCCACCTAGGATGCCTGCGTATGTACAAAGGCTTTATGATTCATATGAATAGTGTTGATGGAAACTGAATGCAAGTGGAAAAAAAAGCATGAACTAATAGATGGAAGAGCTAGCTGACAGATAGCACCTATTTGCCAGGTTTTCACCATCTGTTTTTATTGCACTTTATCTGATATTTGATTTTTTTGAATTTTTCTGCTTTTTCACTGTTTTTTGATTTTTCTGATTTTTCACTATTTTTTTATTTTTCTCATTTTTCACTATTTTTTTTTTATTTTTTGCTTTTTCAGACATAGAATTTCTTTAGGTGCATGTTATTGATAAGTTCCTCTAGCTGATCTTCGTCCTATGTTGATAACTGATATGCTCCTGACCCGAATACTACTGTGACCACAAATGCACCTAACCAGTTTGGTTCAAACTTTCCTTTCTTTTCGCGATCTTCCTAATTGCATGGATTTTCCTTTAGCACTAGTTCTCCTACTTGAAAGATTCTTGGTTTGACCTTATGATTATAGCTCCAACACATTCTTTGTTGATATACCTTTAAATGATCAAAGGCATTTTGTCTTCGTTCATGGATTAGTTCTAACTCTTGCAGTCTATATACTCATTGTTCTCCATCTGGGATGAGTCCTTTTAGTGATACACATAGGGAGGGTATCTCTACTTCGATTGACAATATGGCTTCTGATCCATATACAAGAGAGAAAGGTGTGGCACCTGTCAGTGTGTGGATACTGGTGCAGTAGGCCCATAGAGCAGGGTTTAGTTGAATATGCCAATCTTTCCCAGCATCATTCACTATCTTTTTGAGGATTTTTAGAATAGTTTTGTTAGATGCTTCTACCTGCCCATTTCCCTGTGGATAATATGGTGTGGAGAATCTGTGCTATATTTTGAACTTCTCACACAGCTCTTGTACATCTTGATTCTTGAATGGTCGCCCATTATCCATGATAATGGTCATTTGTATTCCATAGCGACAGATGATGTAGTTAAAGATAAATGCAGCAATTTGTTTTCCTGTGATATTTATGAGAGGTACTGCTTCAATCCATTTTGTAAAATATTTTATAGCTACAAGGATGAATTTGTGACCATTAGATGAAGAAAGATTTATCTTTCCTACCAGATCCAGACCCCATTAATAGAACAGCCAAGATGTTGCTAAAGCATGAAGTTCTTGTGCTGGTGCATGAATCAAATTCCCATGGATTTGACATTGTTTGCATGTTCTTGCTATTTGAAAATAATCTCATTCCATGGTTGGCCAATAATAGCCCAAGCATATGAGTTTTTTCGAAAGGGTAAGACAACTTGAATGAGTGCCACAAATGTCATTATGGACTTCATGTAAGGCCTTCTCAGATTCTTCTTATTCGAGACATCATAAAAGAGTACCATCTAGACTTTGTTTAAACAGGGTGTCTGCGATGAGAGTAAAATGGGATGATTCGTGATTAAAGTTTAACTTTTGGTTCTTTGATAAGTCGGGAGGTAAGATGTTATCTTTCAGGTATGTGTAAGTTTGGCCATAGCAGGAGGAATCATGTCCAATAAGTTGACAGATGGTTTGGGAATCAGGACAATTAAAGGCAGGATAAAACAACTCTTCCACCAAGAATTCATTACGCTGTTGATTTTCTTGTGTCTCTAATAGAGAAGCAAGTGTAGCCATGGCGTTTGCTGCTTTGTTATCATTTCTTGGAATGTGTTCAAATGTTATTTCTACAAAGTACTTCTTGAAATCATCCAACATCTTTTTGTAAGGCATGAGTTTGTCATCTTTTATTTGATAGTCATCATTGATTTGATTAATGACGAGCTGAGAGTCTCCAAAGACCTGAAGTTGTTTTGTGTTCCATTTTACAACCATTTTGATACCTATTACTAATGCTTCATACTGTGCTATATTGTTTGTACACAGAAAGCTTAATTTGTATGCTTTCGGGATTGTATGACCTTGTGGTGTGATAAATAGAATTCCTGCTCCTAATCGATGTTGTGTATATGAACCATCATAGTATAGGTGCCATGCTTTTGTTGTGACTGTTAGGATATCAGCATCAGGGAACTTAATCTACAGAGGATGGTCATCCTAAAGTGGTGTCTCTGCTAGTTGATCTACGATGACTTGTCCCTTGATAGCTTTTCTGTCAACATATTTGATATCAAACTCGCTTAGAATCATGATCCATTTTTCTAGTCATCCTATCAATGTTTCTTTACTAAGTAAATATTTCAGAGGATCAATTTTAGTTATCAACTTGATTGAGTAAGATAGTAGATAGTGTCATAGTTTTTGTGAAGCAAAAACTACTGCCAAGCATGCTTTTTCTGTTGATGAGTAGTTAACCTTGTATCCCACTAGTGTTCTGCTGATGTAGTAGATGGCTCATTCTTTTCCTTCCTTATCCTCTTGTGCAAGCAACACTCCCAATGATGCTTCAGTAGTTGATACATAGAGTAATAATGGCTATCCTAGAATTGGTGACATTAGAACAGGTGGTTGCATGAGATATGCCTTGATCTTGTTGAATGCTTCTTCACATTCATGGTCCCATTTGAAATTAACATGTTTGTGTGATAGGTGAGTAAATGGTTGACATTTATCTGCTAATTGAGCCACAAATCTTCTGATTGACTGGAGTCTTCCTTGGACTGATCTTAGTTGACTGATATTCTTGGGAGATGCCATTTCCATGATTGCTTTAAACTTAGCTAGATCTACTTTGATTCCTTTGCTGAAACAATGCATCCCAATAGTTTTTCTAAAGTAACACCAAAGGCACATTTCTTATGGTTTAGCCTTAGCTTGTATTGTTCTAACTTGTCAAAGATATTTTCCAGTATCTCTATATGTTCTTCTTTGTTGTAGGATTTAGCTAATATGTCATCCACATAGTCTTCCATGAATGTATGAATCATGTCATGAAATATAGTTGTCATAGCTCTTTGATATGTAGCACTTGCGTTCTTTAATCCAAAAGGCATGATGTTCTAGCAGAAAGTACCCCATGGGCATGTGAAATCTGTCTTTTCTTGACCTTCACGTGCTATTTTGATCTGATTGTATCCGAAGAAACCATCCATTAAAGAAAACATGGAGTGTCTAGCAGTTAAATCTACAATGATGTCGATGTTAGGCAAAGGAAAGTCATCCTTTGGACATGCATTATTAAGATCTCTGAAGTCTGTGCATATTTTGATGCTTTTATCTAGTTTTGAAATAGGAACAATGTTGGATACCCATTGAGGATAAGCTACAGGTCTGATGAATGCGACATCCAGTAATTTCTTTAGTTCTGCTTTGACTAGGAGAGCGATATGCAGATGCATTTTCCTTAACTTTTGTGTGACCGGTTTGGCTCCTAAACTAACATTCAAGTGATGCATAATAAGCTCTAGATCTAACCCTGACATGTCTGCATATGACCAGGCAAAACTGATTTGCCGTTGTTTGAAGAATTCCACATATTATTGCATTTCTTGCTCTGATAAAGAAGTTGTTGGATGAAGAATCTTTGGTTGCTCTGTTGTGCCAATGTTAACTTGTTGGAATTATGTGAACCAGTATGAGGACATAATGATACTGTATGTTGTCACTGATGTCAATATGTGATATGAAGTGAACTGACATATGTGAGAACTGGTATATATATGCCAAAGTGAAGCGGTATATTTGTTCATGGTGAACTGACATGTCAAGGTGAACTAACATGTTGTTATGGGAACCGATACATGGAACCCTTGTGTGACTACCGGTTGGTAGTGTCAGGGTTTTTGGTTGAAGTGCCTCAAGCCTATGTGACTCAATCGGTGATCTTTGTGTGATGAGTTAGCATGGTAACGAAGAACAGATCATGCTGCCACGTAAGCCTTGTGCGTGTGAAGGATCTTGCATGAAGAAGACTATCCCTATCTACCTCAAGAATGTGTGAAGTTTGTAAACGTGATAACGCGTGATGGGTTATTAGCCGCCATGAAATCAACAGAAAATGGATGATGGAGAAAGTCTTGAGATTGGATCAAGAACTGTTGCATTTAATGAAGTATGCTCAATGGTCAGGATTGAACCGTTTGAATTGATTAACCTAACAGGTTCAAGGTTTAGGGTTTATGCTTCTGACCTGTTTGTTTCCTATAAGGTTGATGTTGTTTTTCTTTCTAAAGTTGTTGGCAAAAGTTGTGTGTGTGTATCCAAGAGAAAGGATACATGATTCTTGCCAGACTAGAGGAGAGAAGTGATACCTGTAGTGTGTAAGTGTAGAAGGTGAAGAGGAGCTTAAGCGGATCTACATTGGCATTGAGTGCTATCATCAGATCATTGTTATACCTGTTGATCTTTAACCACTTCAACAGTTATGAAATCCCTTAACAGGGTAGCTTTAACTGCCTTGCTGTAAATCCCTTAATAGGGTAACTCAAAGCTACTGAGTTAGTGAAATCCTTTAGCTATTGAGTTCTTGAAATCCTCTAACAAGGTAACCTTTAACAAGGTTTAACCCTTAACCGGGTATTCTATCCATCCCTTAACCGGGTGATCCCTAACAGGATCGGTTCCTAGCAGAACCTATTGTAATGTCTCTAATCGGACAGGGCTCCTAATAGAGCAGACTTCTAAAGAGTTCAAAAATAGCTTGTGGGTATTCACCCCCACCGTGGTTTTTTTTCAGTTGGGTTTCCACATGAAAAATATGTGTGTCATATGTGATTCTTTTATCTTGTGATGCTTTGTTATTGTCTGCCAAGCATGTGGCGGTTCCTATGTTTTATGCCTGTCAATAAAACATGTTGAACTAGCTATTATTATGCTTTGATGATAGATTACCTTTTCATGCATAAGGGTGAAATGGTAGTGTAGTTTTGAGTTGAGTGGAAAGCTAAGTGATTAACCAGTTAATGCTTGTCTCAATCACTCTTAGCTTTACCGGTTGCACTCTGTTTCAAACCAGTATCACTGTTTACCAGTCATTTGGAGTGTTTGTTGTCAAACCAGTTTAAGACTGGGTTTTTGTCTTTACTGATTCACCCCCCCCTCTCAGTACCGGTTTGGTACTATTCATTCATCATTGAGTTATCAACTGGTATCAGAGCATCCTCCAGGTCCTCTGTGTTGTAAGCTTAACTGCTTGAGGGAAAGATCCTGTTGTAATGATGAAGAGGGAAGGTCTAAAGTTTAACAAGGAAAATTTCAGTATATGGAAAGATAGAATGAAGATATACATCAGAAGCATGGGTGCTCAACACTAGAGCTATGTTGAGAATCCCTATGTTGCCCCTACCGGTACTCTCACTGATGACCAAAAGAGAGAGATGTAGGAGAATAGGCAAGTCATGGAAGCCCTAATTAGTAGTCTATCTGACATTGAGTTTATTGATGTCCAAGATAAGGTAAATCACAAAGAGGTATGGGATACTCTTGAAAATATCTATGGAGGTGATGAGAATGTAAAAAAGGCTAAGGAAGAAAGCCTTAGAGGGAAGTTTGAAGACATGCGGATGGTTGAAGGTGAAACCATTCAACAATATGGAATAAG
The DNA here is from genome assembly GCF_030272615.1 of Cryptomeria japonica. Classification (NCBI taxonomy): domain Eukaryota; kingdom Viridiplantae; phylum Streptophyta; class Pinopsida; order Cupressales; family Cupressaceae; genus Cryptomeria; species Cryptomeria japonica. The sequence continues at coordinate 771,144,424 of NC_081414.1, forward strand.
AATCAAAATTGTTGTTGGAGATATCAAGAGTGCAGGTGGTAAAATGGAAGACTCCACTGTGGTAAGCAAAGTCCTGAGATCCCTATTGTCGGTCTATGCAATAAGGGTTGCTGCTATTCAGGAGTTGAGATCAATAAAAAAGACTAAGGTATCCCTAGACTCCATTATTGCTAAGCTGACAGCCTATGAGCTGAATAGTTTTGATGGCAGTGTTCAAAAGACTGAATAAGCTTTTAAAGCCTCTGCGGTACCATCTAGGAAAGGAAAAGAAGAAAGCATCAGTGATGAAACAAGACATAGTAGAGTGATGGATGATGAGGAGTTTCTGATGGAATTTGAAGCTCTTCTTGCCAAGAAATTTCCAAAAGGAACCGGTAAATACAAAGGTAAGCTCCCTTTGAAATGTTTTTCTTGTAACCGGATAGGACATATTTCTACAAACTGTCCTAATAGTGACAACAAGGATAAATCGGAAAGGTTCAAGAAATTCAAAGGAGGAAACCGAAGAAACTGTTTTCTTGCAATTGAAGGTGTCATGGATGAGGAATCATAAGATGAAGAGAATGAAGACATTGTGTTTGTTGTTGTAAAGGAAGATGTGTCAAACAAGAAGGCTCTTGTCTCCCACCTTGATAATTCCAATGAGTGGATTATTGATAGTGGTTGTTCTCACGATATGACTGGTGATCGGAGCAAGTTTCTATATTTGGAAGAATATGATGGTGGTGTAGTTTGTTTTGGCAATGATGCACCATGTATGGTTAAAGGAAAATGGTCCATCTCTCTGAATGGAAAGAGTAGTGCTGACAATATGTATTGGGTTGATGGTCTCAGACACAACCTTCTGAGTGTTGCCCAGCTGAATGACAGTGGTCTCACTCTGGAATTCAAGAATGGAGTGTGCAGAATCAAAGGAAATAATGGTGAAATTATGGCTACCGGTATGCAGACCAAAGGTAACCTGTTTCAATTGAATGCTAATATCAGTACTTGTCTTATGGCCAAGTTTGATGATAGCTGGATATGGCATAGGGCACTCTTCCATATAAACTTTGATAATATTGTGAAGGCCAGTAAGAACAAGGCAGTTAGAGGATTGTCGATGCTGAGCAAACTAGAAAATCCTTTGTGTAGAGAGTGTCAATTGGGGAAAATGTCCTCCACAACCTTTAAAGGTAAATCTTTCACTACTGACAACTTGCTTGATCTTGTGCATACTAATTTGTGTGGTCCAATGAAAACTAGAAGTGTGCAGGGTGATAGGTACTTCATTATTCTCACTGATGACTGCTCAAGAATGATGTGGGTCACATTCTTGAAAGACAAGTCTGAAGCTTTTGTAAAGTTCAAAGATTTCAGAGCATTAGTGGAGAAGGAAAGCGGTAAAAGGATCAAGTGCCTGAGAACTGATCAAGGAGGGGAATTCACCTCCGGTGAATTTAATAAGTACTGTGAAGAATTTGGCATCATGAGGCAACTATTTTCCCCCTGGACTCCATAGCAGAATGGCCTAGTAGACATGAATAACCAGACCGTGGTTGAAGTAGCTAGAACCATGTTGATTCAAGCAAAGGTTGCTCACACCTTTTGGAGAGAACCGGTGAGCACTGCAGTCTACACAATGAACTGGGTACTCATCAAGAAAGGTAAGGATAAAACTCCCTATGAGTATTGGACCGGTAAAAAACCTATGGTTAGCTACTTCAGAGTGTTTGGTAGCAAATGTTACATCAAGAGGAGTGAACACCAGAGCAAATTTGATGTGAAATGTGATGAGGGAATATTCCTAGGATATTCCACTAAGAGCAAAGCTCTCAAGTGTTTCAATAATAGGACTCAGAGAATCATGGAAAGCATCAATGTAAGAGTTGATGAAACCTCTGTGAAACTAGAGGAAACCGGCAGTGAGCAAGCTGGAAATGAACACGTTGCAAAATTCTGGGAACTGGTTGTCAGTCAACCAAGTACTAGTAATAGTGTTCCTGAAATGGTGAATGCTGATGCTGATGAAGATGAGGATGAAGAGGAAAAGCAAGAACCTATCAAGACTATTCCTTGGTATGTCAAACTGAATCATGATCCTAAGCAGATCATAGGAGATAAGGATGCAGGAATCCTTACAAGAAGGAAGATCAGAGAAAACCTATGTATGATCTCTGAATTTGAGCCTAAATCATTCAAAGAGGAACATAAAGATGAATACTGGATCAAGGCAATGGAAGAGGAACTTGACCAGATAGAGAAAAATGGTACATGGTCCTTGGTACCCAGACCGGAGCATAAAAATGTCATTGGTACCAAATGGGTTTTCAGAAACAAGCTAAATGAGGATGGCACAATGATTAGAAATAAAGCTAGATTGGTGTGCAAAGGATATGCCCAAGAAAAAGGAGAAGACTATGGAGAAACCTTTGCTCCTATGGCCAGATTGGAAGGAGTTCGTATTCTTCTTGCATATGCAGCTTTTAAAGGTTTCAAGGTATATCAAATGGATGTAAAATCTGCATTCCTAAATGATGTACTTGAAGAGGAGGTGTATATAGAGCAACCAGATGGGTTCTCCCTATATGAAGACAGTGATATGGTGTGCAGGCTACATAAAGCCTTATATGGTCTAAAGGAGGCACCTAGAGCTTGGTATGAATGTTTGCATTCCCATCTTATGGAGATTGGATTTGAGAAAACAAGTGAAGATAGCAATATCTACTTGAAGTCTGAAGGAGATCAGATCCTAATCTGTGAGGTTTTTGTTGATGACATTATCTTTGGTGGAGATGACAAGATGAGTCATGAGTTTGCTGATGAGATGAAGAAAGAGTTTGAGATGTCACTCATAGGGGAAATTAAGTTCTTCATTGGACTGCAGATCTAGCAGATGAAATATGGAATCTTTATCACTCAGTCTAAATATGTCAAAGAGGTGTTGAAGACCTTTGGCATGGAAGATAGAAAACTGGTTGGTACACCGATGGTGACCGGTTGCAAATTATCAAAAGAGGATGACTCCGCATTTGTTGATGAGAAATAATATTGATCAATGATTGGTAAGTTGCATTATGTAGTGCATAGCATACTGGATATTGCACATGCAGTTGGCATTACTGCAAGGTTCCAGAAAAGTCCAAGAGAATTCCACTTGGTTGCAGTCAAGTGGATTCTTAGGTATCTGAAGGGAACTGTTGACTATGGATTGTGGTACCCATACAACAATAATTTCAACCTAAAAGTATTCACAGATGCTGATTGGGCAGGTAATGTGGATGACTGGAAGAGCACAATCGGTTGTGCATTCTTTCTTGGTGGTAGACTGGTCTCATGGATGAGTAAGAAGCAAAGTTGTATCTCTCAGTCTACTGCGGAAGCAGAGTATGTTGCAGCTTTCATGAACTACATTCAGACAATTTGGATGAAGCATGTATTAAATGGCTTCAAAGTTCCTGTATCTGAACCGGTAAGTATATTCCGTGATAACACAAGTGCTATCAATATTTCAAAGAATCCAGTTTTACATTCTAGAACCAAGCATTTTGAGCTTAAGTATCATTTCTTGAGGGAAAAGGTTCAGAATAAAGAGATTGCACTGGAACATGTTTCCAGTAAGGAGCAGTTAGTAGACATATTCACCAAGCCTCTCCCAAAGGCTACATTTGTATATTTAAGAAGTGAATTGGGGGTACTACCCCTTCAGGAGGTGAACTAAAAGTATTTGTTCCACATCAGTTAGGTACTGCATAGTCAATTTTTTTTGTTTTTGTTAATTGATGTGTTGAAGGATGCTACTCCTTAGGGGGAGCAGAATAATGGACCAAGGAAGCTTGTGCCTCCACTTTGGCATTGTTGTCAAAGGGGGAGAAGATGTGAAGTGGAAAAGATATCTGCAGTAATTGGGGGAGAAGATGTGAAGCGGAGAGATATATTTGTATATTGCCATCAATGCCAAAGGGGGAGATTGTTGGCATTATGTGAACCGGTATGAGGACATAATGATACTGTATGTTGTCATTGATGTCAATATGTGATATGAAGTGAACCGACATATGTGAGAACTAGTATATACATGTCAAAGTGAAGCAGTATATTTGTTCATGGTGAACAGGCATGTCAAGGTGAACCGGCATGTTGTTATGGGAACCAGTACATGGAACCCTTGTGTGACTACCGGTTGGTAGTGTCAGGGTTTCCAATTGAAGTGCCTCAAGCCTATGTGACTCAATCGGTGATCTTTGTATGATGAGTTAGCATGGTAATGAAGAACAAATCATGCTACCATGTAAGCCTTGTGTGCGTGAAGGATCTTGCATGAAGAAGACTATCCCTATCTACCTCAGGAATGTGCAAAGTTTGTAAACGGTGATAACACGTGATGGGTTATCAGCCTCCATGAAATTAGCGTAAAATGGATGATGGAGAAAGTCTTGAGATTGGATTAAGAACTGTTGCATTTAATGTAGTATGCTCAATGGTCTGGATTGAACCATTTGAATTGCTTAACCTAACAGGTTCAAGGTTTAGGGTTTATGCTTTCGACCTGTCTATTTCCTATAAGGTTGATGTTGTGTTTCTTTCTAAAGTTATTGGCAAAAGTTGTGTGTGTGTATCCAAGAGAAAGGATACGTGATTGTTTCCAAACCAGAGGAGAGAAGTGATACCTGTAGAGTGCAAGTGCAGAAGGTGAAGAGGAGCTTAAGCGGATCTGCATTGGCATTGAGTGCAATCATCAGATCATTGTTATACCTGTTGATCTTTAACCACTTCAATAGTTGTGAAATCCCTTAATAGGGTAGCTTTAACCGACTTGCTGTAAATCCCTTAACAGGGTAACATGAAGCTACTGAGTTAGTGAAATCCTTTAGCTATTGAGTTCTTGAAATCCTCTAACAAGGTTTAACCCTTAACCGGGTATTCTAGCCATCCCTTAACCGGGTGATCCCTAACAAGATCGGTTCCTAGCAGAACCTATTGTAATGTCTCTAACCGAACAGGGTTCCTAACAGAGCGCACTTCTAAAGAGTTCAAGAACAACTTGTGGGTATTCATCCCCATCGTGGTTTTTTCCCAGTTGGGTTTCCACGTGAAAAATATGTGTGTCATGTGTGATGCTTTGTTATTGTTTGTCAAGCATATGACGGTTCCTGTGTTTTATGCCTGTCAATAAAACATGTTGAACTAGCTGTTATTATGTTTTGATGATAGATTACGTGTTCATGCATAAGGGTGAAATGGTAGTATAGTTTTGAGTTGAGTGGAAAGCTAAGTGATTAACTAGTTAATGCTTGTCTCAGTCACTCTTAGCTTTACCGGTTGCACTCTGTTTCAAACCAGTATCACTATTTACTAGTCATTTGGAGTGTCTATTGTCAAACCGGTTTAAGACTGGGTTTTTGTTTGTACTGATTCACCCCCCCTCTTAGTACTGGTTTGGTACTATTCATTCATCATTGGGTTATCATAACTGCTGCCATTGGTTCAATCAAAATGGATGACCTTTCTTGATAGTGCTCAGGTAAAGTGTCAAATCTCCCATCTTGCAGCTCCTCAAGGAGGTTTTCACCATTAGATGCGTCTTTTGTTTTTACTTTTTTCGGATCTAATTTTGCCAAGAAATGGTTTTCAGCATTGGACCTGATATTCTTTTCTTTATTTTCACTTTTGCATCTAGGAGATTTGGCACCCACTTGATTGGAAGATGCATTGTTGACATTCCTGGTGAGAGTTGTTATGGATTTGATTGCGTTAAGATATATAGATATGGCATGGTCATTTGGAAAGGTATCAATAGTAGTATGTCCTTCATTTTCCCAATCAATAAGCTCAGGGTGGATTAGAGATAAGGGATCTTCAGGTTGGTATGTTTCAAGAGTTTCAAGGGTCATGATGGATGTATAAAAATTTTCAATATGTATGTCGATGTCTAGAACAATACTCTCATTAGAATGATCTTGCATAAGAAGTTCCTGATCATCCTCGGTTAAGTCCAAGTTAGCCGAATGTGATTCTAATTCAAGTGAACTAGTTCCTGATGATTGTCCTGCATACATGTGAACTATATCGACTTCTATATCTCCTTCAAAGCATTTTTATTCAGCCAATTTTTCAGAATGATATGAATCCCATTCCCATTCATTAGAAACAGTATCACTTGCAGCTTGTAGTCTACAGATTTGATCATATAGCATTTCTTCTACTTTTTTGGCTATACTTTTCCTTCTTTCATATTCAACTCCTTTAGGACTGAGATTGAGTTTTGTCAACTTTTCTATGAGTTCTCCTGGACTTATATTAGCTTCTTTCTTGTTTTGATTGAGATTTAATACTTCTTGAGAGATGTTTTTAGTTTGTTTCTCTTGTTTATTTGAAGCTTGCTTCTTTTGCCATTTTGTGTTTTCTTGTGTTTGTTGCTTAGCTGATTTTTCTTCCTTTGCTGATTTTTCTTCCTTTTCAATTGCAAGTTGTTCTTGTCTGTTTTCATATTCCTCTTGTTGTTGATTAAAAGATGTGTCTTTTGGTAAAATGACATATCCATACCCTAAACCTATTTTATATGTAGTCTACTGAGTATGAGGCTGAATAGGTTTTGATATACCTTCTTTTCTTTTTGCTATAGGGCCTGTTCTAGTGTATCCCATCCTTCAAAGAATGTTGAATCCTTTTCCATATTTTTCTGTAGGTATTCTGATGTTGTTGAGATTTTGCTGAACTTCTTCATCTTTATATAGCCATTGTAGCACATCTTTGTCTTATGTCTCCTCTGATAAAGTTCCAACGCTAATATATTCATAATCAAATATTGGAAGATGTTTCACAGTTAGTTGTTGTTTAGAGCTTGATGGTTTTCCCAAGGATTTAGGAGAAAGTGGTAATTGTGATATTGAGTATTCTCCGTTCCCTCGATCTCTTAGCTGCATTTGATTTTCCATACTTGATAAAATAGAGGCAAATAATTTTTCCTTGGATTGTGTGTTCGAAGATGTTGCTTCCCTGTTATGTGGAACAATGACTTCTTGAGCCATTTTTAGATTGCAACAATATTGAAATGGATTTGCATCTGTAGAGATTGTGATTTCTTGTCCTTCATAGGAAAATTTGATAGATCGATGATAGGTTGATGGGATAGCTTGCAAGTCATGTATCCATGGTCTCCCTAGGAGCACATTATATGATAGGTCCAAGTCTAAAACTTGGCATGTTGTGTCTTTTTGTAGAGGTCCCACTCTGATTGGTAGTATCACAATTCCCTTGGAGGAACATTCTTCTTCATCATATGCTTTTATAGTGATCCTTTTTCGGACATCAATTGCATCTTCTGAATATCCTAAGGCTCGAATAAGACTCAATGAGAAAATATTTAGGCTAGCTCCACCATCTATTAGAACATGTTTTACTCGGGTTTTGTGAATAAGGACTTCAATATGCAAAGGAGCGTTGTGAGGATATTGAAAGGACATGTCATCTTTGTCAGTGAATGATAAGCAATGAGGGGTTGTGAGGTGTCCCACCATGGTTTGGAATTGATCAATATCAAGATCTTTGGATACTGTGGTATCTACTAATGCTCGTTCAAGAATCTCCTTGTGTGTGGGTGAAAGTTTTAAAAGCTCCAAGATGGATATTTGTGCGGATATTTTCTGCAGTTGTTCCACTAGATTGTATTGTTTTTCTATAGTGGATAATGTGTTTATTGTAGGTCCTAGAAAAACAACTTTATCTTTTCTTCTTGTGATAGCTTGAGCATGTTCTTGATTTTGTTTTTCTTTAACTACAATCACATTCACCACATTGTCATATGTCTGAGCATAGTTTACCTTTGCTTTACCCTTACCATTGTTTGTTGTTGATGACTCACCTTTCTCATAGTTTGGAAGTAGAGTTTTAAAGGTGGTATCAGATTCATTTGTTGTATGTCCATCCACACTTATTATGCCATTATCAATCATATCTTGTATAACATGTTTCAACTTTTTACAATTATCTGCGAGATGTCCCTTGTTTTGATGGAAATCGCAATACTGATTATCATTCCACCAAGGTGGTTTGATTTGAGGTTCGTAATTCCTTTCTTCTGGTAAAGTGATCAATTTGTTTGCGAGAAGTGTCTTTAGTGCTGATCGAAGGGGTTCACCAATGTTTGTGAATTGTCTTCAAAAGAAAGTTTTGATAGTTGCTCTTTGTTGATTGTTGTTTTGTTGTGTTGCTGCTGAGTGAGTAGATAAATTGAAAACTAATTATTTTGGTTTCACATTGTTATTATCTACTATTCCATCGTTGACGAAATTTTGTTTTCTATTCCAAAACTTTGGCTTGTCATTGTGATTGTTGTTATTGTTGTTGTTAGGAGGATGGACTCCTTCTTTTTATATTTTCAACTCACCTTTCTTTATCATGGCTTCCTCCATTCTGATTCCATTATCAACCATTTTTCCAAAGCTTTGATTTCCTTGCATTTTTAAGTAATAACTCATTTGATCATTTAAGTTGTCAATGAATATGTCCATTTTTTCGTACTCTGGCAATGCACGAGGATGACGCGATGCTAGGCGTCTCCATCGTTGTAGGAATGTCATGAAGGGTTCTCCACTTTTTTGTTTAGTGTTACATAGGTCTAGCATTGTCACTTCATGTTGTATGTTCTAGGAGTATCGTGAAACAAACCTATCCACCAACTTTGAAAATGATCTAATTCTAGGTGTAAGTTTGGAGAACCATTCCATAGCTAGTCCAGTTAAGCTTTTCAGAAATAGTCTCATTAAGTAGGTATCCTCATGTGCAAACTCCATACTCATTGTGCAAAATTCTCGTATATGATCTTGAGGGTCAGTGCTTCCATCATATTTTTTGTATCTTGAAGTTTCAAAACCTATAGGAAATGGTATCATGTCTAGATTTCTGTCAAAAGGATACATACAAATTTCTTGCAGTGAGTATCATCTAACATTTCCTCTTTGCATCTCTTGGATTTGTGTTTGCATTGCTTGCAGGTGTTGTATGAGAGTCATGATAGGATTATCAACATGATTTGTTCTTGCATGACCATGATTTTGGAGGATTGGGATCTCTTCTTGTTTCATCTCTAGCTCTTCTTGTATGCTCATTGAATTGAATGCTATTCAGGATTTCTACTTCATCTCTTCTAGGTATGTTTGTTTCTTCATTGGTTCTGGTGTTATTGGGAATTGATGTGTCATTCATGTGGAGACAAAAGATGTCCTCATATTGTTCGTTATTAGGAGGAGGGTCACTTTTCTTTTGTGGCAATTTATTCACATCAAAATCTTGGGGAAGTGTAGCACCAGATTTGGCTAGCATTAGAAAGTATTTTTCTTTTTCTTCCTCCAACAATTTCTGCATAAACTTGTCGAATTGGAGATATTTCTTGATGTCTCTGATGTTTTGTTATGTTATTTATTCTTCAAATTGTATTTCATCTTCATGTTCCATGGTTATATGCTCTTCAAATATTTTCAATGTTTTGATTTCAGTTTCTGCGATCCTTCGTTGCTGAGCTCTAGTTAGAACGAGCATACACATGTGCTATTTTGCTAAGATTTGATTGTCCAAAAGGTTGTTTGGGGTAAGTGATCAATAGTCAATTTCAAGGCAATAGAGTGATATGACACTAAAAGAGAATTTAAGTGTTTAAAAGTTTGCAAGTCTTTCGATCTTCGGTTTAGGAGTGCAATGGTGATGATTTGATAAGAACCAAGTCCAGTAGGAACAATATATCCTACGACATGGGACAAGGTTATCCTAACCAAACATTTAAGTTTCATGATAAAGGATGATTGATCCTAAAGAGAAACTATGTTTGAGTGATCAATTTATCAAAGAGGGTGATAATGCACTTTGAGATGTTTAGATTTTGAACTTGTTGGGGGTGAGCACTTTGAAAATCTTAAGGTGTATATTTTCTAAAGTCTAATTTTGACGGGTGATAACTTGACTAAGCAAACTGAGCGAACAATCTAAGCACAGACTGACAGGTAACAGGTGTCTATGCTTACTGCAAATTGATCAGGCATAAATGATAAATCTAAAATAGGAATGCAGGACACAACTCTGGACTAACAGATGTAGAGTTTTGTACGACATAAGATTCAGCTTAGGATGACACAAGATACAGAGTTATACGATAGAACAAAGTTTTTCATATAAATAATATGACAAAACAACTGACTCATACGACACAAAATGCTATGTAGCATGACACAAGATTTTATGTAAACAGGTTCGTATAACAGAGATCCTAACTCATACGACAGATAACCAGATAGAGATAAAAACGTTTGTTTTTTTGAACTTTTGATAACTGAAGTTTAACGTTTTGCTTTGGTTTTCCAGTTTTAAGTGTCTGATTTTGTTGATTTAGGGATGAATACATAGCAAACACATGATGTGATAAATGACTCCAATCAAGCTAAACCCTAAGGAAGTTGGCTAACAATGAAAACCTTTACTTGCTGAGTTAGGTACACACCCAATAGCTAATCAAAATACAGCCACTGAGTCTCACACAATGGATTCTCAACGCTGTATTATCCGACTCCAAATGCTAATGGGGGCACGATATGGAAAGTGTCTTGGGAGAGTTACTATCTCTCTTGCACAAAGATTATCACCCTTTTGGAGGTGAATCGAGTAGCTTCTATTTTAACCGACACTAGTAAGGGATCCATTCGGTGCGTCGGGGTATAAACTCAATTAAGAGGTCTCCCAGCCTTGAAAACCAAGGTTTGATATACCCGAAGCTACGGAGGAGAGCTATTCCTGAGCACTATCGTTTCTTTGATTTTTATCAAAAACACATTTATTTTATAGTGGGTTGGATTACTTGGCGTTAGCCGTTCTGAATTAGGTCGTTCCCCTCTCATCGGCCTTAAGAACTAAGAGTTAATAACTCCCTGGGAGGGCAGGCCTGCTAAAGAGATGCACTAATGAAAGCAAAAGATGAGTCTAGCTTTCTGATCACCTAAGAAAGGTGAGAGCATACTCGCCTATCATCAAAGACACATAAGACATGATAGTTCATTTCCTTTAGAAAAATTGAAGTGTGCCTAGAAAATTTTAATGAATACACAAAGTTTAGTTAAATTCATAGGCAACCTACAAAATAGATCCATTAGTAGTCATGATTGTGTTTTTGAAATTTGTCTTTGACAAGCATTTCTTCATCAATCGTTTTGTAGGAAAGAGTTAGGCTGCCAAAAATCTCACAAATAGACTAGGGTTAGTGTTAGAAAATCTCAGAATAAAATCAGAAAACCCTAACATGCAGTCTGTTAAAAATTGCAGATACAGAGACTCGTATGACACAAATTTCCAGTTAGTATGACAGAACTTTAGATTTCGCACAGAGACCAAAACCAGATCGTACGATACATAAGTTTACAACCAGAAATTCGTATGAAATGATTTTAGCTATCATACGACAATGAAAATGAACTCGTACGATACAAGATTTACTAACAAAGGAGATCGTATGACATGACTTTATACCTCATACGACAAGAGAAATGGGCTCGTATGACATAGGATGAGGTTCTGCACAAGACTAAAAGGTAGTTCGTACAAGATGGAAAATCAACTCGTACGACATTCTGATTCTGATCCTGCAGAGATGAATGTTTGTTGAAGCTTGAGAGGCCGAAAATGATGATTTCTGCCCCACGGTGGGCACCAAAATGTCATGCTTTGTGAAGTGTACCTGTACTTGCAACCACAATGCACTCAATAAATCATTACAAGCAATTTTTAGCAAATTGAAATAATGAAAGATAAAACCATAGCTAATTGACTTATTGCCTCCTAGTAAATGCAAGTATGAATTTTGCTCTCAGATCTTATTATGCAAATTCTAGTGATTTGACTACACTTAGATGGAGGATTTGAATGATGAAGATGCATGATCTAGCAAGAATAGCATGATTAAGCTATATGAGTTCATGATTGATCTAGAAGTGAACTAAGATTAAGATGCAATTAAGCTAAAATTGAATATGATAACATTGCTAAAATGATAATCTAGAAGCTAGATGCCTATAGTAACAATGCATAACATGAGAATAAGATGGGATGCAAAAATGATATGAAACTTGAGACCCATATTGCTCCAAAATGAGGTCTATTTATAGGATTTTCCAAGGCTAGGGGTGAGGTGGCAAGAATCAATAGTCAAGATTGATCTGAAGATATCAATGGTTAAATTGGAGGAGGATGGCAAAGGGGGTTGGATTAAAGGGAACATCTGTCATCTCTATAGTGACAAGTGTCAAGAGGCTTCTAGAAGAGGTTAGATGAAAGGGAACACTTAGTGACAAGTGTCACAAAGGTTCTAGAAGATGTTGGATGAAAGGGGACATGTGGGTAGGTATAATGGGTTAGGTTTAGGAATGGTTAGGTTTAGGAGTGGTAGAAGTTAGGAGAATTTGAATTTAGAAATTTAAATAATAGGAAAAGGCTAATTATTCTTAACAACTCATAAATTTGATTTGTTTTAATTAATTAAGGATTTAGAAGAAATGATTTTGATGGGGGGAATTAATTAATTTGAATTAATTAAGGGGTTGAAATGAACCTATTAAATAAATCCTTAGATTTATTAATAAGTACATGAAAGGGGAAATTTAATCAAATTGCTTACGAATTCAATTAAATTGGGAAGGATGATTATTTAAATAATTTCTCATTTAATTAATTTTCTTCAGACCATTTTTAGGTGTATACACTAAACATAAAAATAATCTTGATACTTACATAAATTTAAATCTCTTTTAATGACCACTCTAACCCTAAGAACATTTCAATGGTTGTATATCCTTTTTCCATGGGACACTCTAGGAGGAACTTGTTTATTTGTGTAGCACGTTCATATACACTATATCTACTAATGATAAACCTTGTTTAAAATTTTTTGGGTATATTTTATATATTGAGTTGGATGCATTATACCATTATGTTCTATAGTAACCCACCACATAACCTTCTTTCTTATGTGAACATTATACATACACATACATACATATATAAAGAAGAGAGCATATGTGGCATAATACAAAAAATTATGACACACACAATGGAAACAAAGAAAATTGGTTTTGATACAAAAGATCACCTTATAGTGTAAGAGGAGAGCATTCACAAAATCTTGGTATCCATGAAGAAAACAAGACAAAACATAAAGATTACTTTTCTTTAATACAAGCTTGGGTGGTTAACTTGAGGAAAGTAAATGTCAACAAATGATCCTACAAGACCATACATTATTAGTTTGTAAACTTTTGGACTCCAATAAATGCACCTATAAGAAATAGTAATGATAATAGAAAAGACCAAGAAAACATAAAAGAACAATGATTAGTAGGTCAAGGTTAGCTAAAATATAGAAAACATCACAATAAAATAGAAACATTGGATGGGACCAATTTTTTTTAAAAAGATAGAAATGCCTCTACACAAGGAAAAAATGCTAATCGTTGAGTATATTCCACTTGTTGATTTGATGCCCAATATTTTAACAATATTGCACTAGCAGTTGCGACTTTCAAGTTATTAGTGTTGACAATGACAACCCATAATTGAATGCAATGTATTCCCTAGATCTTAAAAGTAACAAATCATGTGATACTACATCAATGCACCATTAAAACATGACTTAATCCATAACTATTGTTCTCACTTTTTGGGGGGGCCTTTTTGGACACCAAATGGCAAAAAGCATTTTGATGTGGCACCATAATTGATGATGTGAACCTAAAACCTTAGTTATAAGAAGGGGACTTCCTAAGGAAGCTACTTTAAAAAATTGGGACTGATTTGAAGTTTTTTGATGTGAATACGAATATCACAATAGATACATGCAAAACAACTCTAAACTTGACACTAAGTTTACACAAAATAAAGTAATAAATGTCAACAATATAGCTTCATGATTGTTGGATGAGTTCTTAGATGTCAATGAAAATGGATAAATATGAATAGCAAATGTCTTTGAAATGACAACATATACAGATTTTTAATCATGATTATGGATGATTGTGATTAGATCTTAAATTAAATATGCATTTAAGGATAGATTAAAAAGATACAAGTGGGATAAATATGAAATCGAGTTAGATAATATTACCTTAGCCTATTCCTGAAAGATGAGATGCAAGAAAGTGAATGCTTGTCAAGGAAAATGCAACATAAATGTAGGATGAAAAGTCATTTATGTGAGATAAATGTTTTTTATTGTCGAAAATAATTAGGCCGACTATATTATGAGAGATGAACTTATTTTCCCTCTCAATTAAGGTCAAACAAGTGAATCCAATTAAAAGAAAAATAAAAATATCAATCAAGTTATCGATGAGTAATTAAGATTTGAGTTCATTTTGATTTCTATTTTTGATGAGGGATTATAGAGTTTGATCCAGTCTATTGATAGAAAATCTCATACAAACAAGTCTAAAATAATATTAAGTGACTTTAATTAAATAACCAATCACTTTGATACTTCTAAATACAATAAATTCAATGTGAACAAATGTAAATAAAGGTTTGAAGAGAATACAAGATGAATGTATTAATCCAACCTCATTTATGTAAGACAAATTTTTGTCAATTGTCTAAAATAATTAGCCTAACTATTTTATAAAAGGTTTATATTTTCCCTCACAATCAAGATTAATCAAATTATCATAAATAATTAGCATTTAATCAAGGTTTATATTTATGCATTTTACGTAACACGCTATTGCAAATCTATTTTCATGAATTAATGATACATTCTTATTTGATTATGCATCAATAAATTCTACCAATGGAGTGACCTAAATTATTCATTATTGTGTATGCAACATCAATCAATGAACTTAACAATATCAAACCTCTACAAATTGATGACTACATATTTGTTCCTTTTATTTTGTAATTATGTTTATCTCATTTTATACTATTAATTCTATGCAAGTAATTGGTACATGTAGACAACAAGTTTTATTTTTGTATTTGACCATTTTAATTCAGATTTACTTTCTTGTTTTCTTATTCTCTTTTTACTAGCCCCCTTCTCCGCCTAATCACCCCCTTTTCCCTATTCAAACTAGAGATCATGAACCAATATCTTGTTGAGTGATGGAAGACTGCATCAGGAGTTTAGGTGGGCATATGGAGGTCTTTCTTTCATGTTGCATGGTGTGTTAGTGAGGGCATCTTTACTTATTCTCATTTTGTTGATGCCACTCGCACCTACAAGTGTAGTCCATGGCGCTGTATTTCTCAGAGTAGATGAAAAATGACCCCCTAAACACTGCAATGGATCTGAGATTCATGTGTTAGGGCTCATCTTTCTCTGTCCTTTTCTTTCTCTGAAAAATAATCAGATGTTTTCCTTAAATTATCTTTTCTTCTAGAGACAAGCATTTGTGGGTATTTTCCACTCGGTTACTCTGTACATGTAGAATTTAAGCCTAATCTATGGCTTGCAGGAATGGCGATGCCATAGCCTTGCCTCTTAGATGGGCATTCTAATGCTTCCATGGTGGCAGGATTTATATTTTGATTTGTGCATAATACATATTTGTTTTCTTGTAATTACTAAAATTGCAGGATTAAGCAAGGCGACTAAGGTAATAACCACCTGTATTTTGTCAATCTTCTTTATTTGTTCTACTACTTCTTTTTCCATTTATTAATCCTGTAAATGTGCTTGATTCAAAAATATTATCATTGCCTACTACATGCATACGCCGTAGAAATTCTGAGGTTCAATCTAACGCTCAAAAATTGTTAAACAAGTTGGAGCTAGGAGTACAGTGGTAGAAAGTGTTTAAATAGATCATTGCTCACAAGGGTCTATTTGGAAAGAAAGATATCTGAAAGGCATTTTACTCAGCAAGCTTAAATGGGCATAACATTGTATAAGCTTTTCGTAGTGGCTATCGAGCAATCCTTGAGGATAATGTAGGAAATCCATCGTGCAATGCAAAATGATGAGTTTGAAACTTTGGGTATTAGTGGGGAGAATTCTTGCTTGTGAAACATTCCTTTTAAATAAGGAATGCATGTAAAGATAAATTATATCCTGTGTTATGGGTAAGAAACAACATGTACTCAATTACTCATTTGGTAAAAGGTTGAAATCTCTCCCTCTTGTTCAAATAATGCTTGCTTGTGAAACATTCCTTTTAAATAAGGAATGCATGTAAAGATAAATTATATCCTGTGTTATTGGTAAGAAACAACATGTACTCAATTACTCATTTGGTAAATGGTTGAAATCTCTCTCTCTTGTTCAAATAATGCTTTCTTGTGATGCATGTAAAGATAAATTATATCCTGCGTTATGGGTAAGAAACAACATGTACTCAATTACTCATTTGGTAAATGGTTGAAATCTCTCCTTCTTGTTCAAATAATTGATGGCTAGAGATTTGAAAATATGTATTGATAATTTTTTATTAATTATAAATCAATATTATTAAGATTATGTTTATTTGAGTTAATGTAAGAGAAAATTTTTAAAAAACTTTTGATGTTGAAGAAGAAAAACATTGTCGAATTGTATCTATGTAAATTCTTATATTGTAGTATGCATATTTTCAAAGTTGTTTAATCTTATAATTATATTGAATTGGTATCAAATTTTAATGGATTTTAATAGTTTAGATCACAACGCATCTACATTAGCTCTTGCAATATGGTCCTAATGACATCGTGGAACGTGCGTTAGCTTCTGCAATACACTACCAGCGACATCATGGAATGTGCATCCTCTCTTATCGTAATTTGAATTATTTCTCTGACAATCTGTTCTTGTCAGTTTTAGCGTGCAATCAAATGAAGGGAACATAAATTAGAGAAATTTTATGTTTACAAAACTTGCATCTTTCTCTGAATGAACATAGCATTAAAATATATACAAACAGGAACATAAAAAAGAAAGCAATTTTTGATTGGCTAATTCTTATGAGTTTATTCACGAGTTAGTAGGAAAAGCCTCCGCTATAATTCCTACAATCGGGAGGTAAAAATATAAAAAATTATAAAATTTTAATAAATATTAAAAAGATAAAGAAAAATTCAAATAGAAATTAACAACAAATAGTATATGGAAATATCTCAGCAAGTGCACATTAATGCAAAAGTCATCAGCATAAAGAAAGATCGAAAAAGAAGAATATAATTTCTATAGACTAAAGAAAAATTGTACACTAAAAATAGGTTCGAAAGAGAAAGAAGAATCTCATTTCTATAAACTAGAGAAAAATTGTAGAGTAAATGCAGACCTGAAAGAGAGAGAAACTGATTGATTTGGAATATTGACATACTGGGTCATTATATGTTAGGTTACATCTAGAATTCCTTATTCCTTATTTTATTTACTGGATCAATGAACTGAGTGTGGTTAGAATAACCCTCACCTTTTCACATTGGACTCGCAATCCTAAAATTACTATACAATGCAACTACTTGCAGAGAGAAATTATGTAGCTCCATTTATTTGGCTTTAGATTTTTGTCTTAGTAATAGTCTAGACCACTCACAATGGTTAGCAGAGTTTCTGTAGTTTATCTTTTTTTTGTGTTGTTTTTAATGTTAGCATTGTTACCTTTTTGTGCTAAAGCAGAGGTGCATTTTCACAAATAGAAAGTAGTTTACCAAATATAAGCTCCTGATTGTGTGGAGGTGAACATCATATCTATAAATGGACAATAGATGGGACCTTTAATCCTAGCTAACCATTTATCTTTACACCTCTCAATCTTATCCCTTCATTTCTTATAATGTTCTCTATATAAGAGGATGCCCTCTTCCTTTTCAACCCTAATCAATGAGCATTCTAATCACCTAGCTAACAAGTGCTTCAATTAAGCCTTCTTGTGATCAAGCTATCAACCACATTTACATTCTTTGCATACATAAAATATGAGAGCAAACATAACAAACAAGATCAATGGAGATAGGAGACAGTGGAGATTGAAACCCTACTTGATATGTGAATGATATATCTTAGGCATCTCTATTGGTATTGGTGAATGTTTCACTATAGGACTTAGATTATTTGTGGTTGAATATTTATGGTTTTACAATAGTTTATCATCGTCACTTTTCACCATATACACCAGTAATAATGTTTGCAGTAAGAACAATGTATATCAATGGTAACATGTAGTGATTCACTTTGTAGATCTTGCAGAATAATTTTGGTGATTGGATATGTGTTTGAGGTTGATGAGATATCATGTGGGAAGCATGTGGACATTGTTTCTGGTCTACATATGTATTGGAGATGGATTTGAACTAACTTATTTACACGTTTCATCTTTTGCGACGTGTTCTTGAAGCTAACATGAGGTGGTGACTCAATTTGTCATGCAGATATATAACGAAGGTGTAATTGATCATTTTAGGTGTGTGTGATGTTGTGAGAGATGGATATGATTGATTATGCACAGTTTCACATGCGCAAGTGTTGAATTGGTGCTCCAGATTGAAGCAAAATATCAGAACAAAGCAGTATTGTAAAGTTTTGTATGATACAATATTTTGTGCTTAACCAGAACTATATGCAGGCATTTGTTGATTCTTATTCATAGTTCAAACCTTAATGTAATCTCCTATAGAACATTTTTAAGGCAATGAGCCTTCTGGGTTGTAGCCCTTATTTGTAATTTGAGCAGTGAGCTCTAAGCAACATGCCTAAATGCATGTGCATTCTCTTTTATAATATTTGTATACTTATAACAAGGTATAATAATATTATGGATGTGAATCCCACCATGGTTTTTCCATTAACTGGGTTTCCATGTAAAAATCTTGGTGTTGTGGTGTTTATGGTGTTTGCTTTATGTGATTGCATATTTTTTTCTTTCAATTGTTTGGAAGTGGATTAAATATCAAATCAAGAATGTTATAATTTTTAGAATGTTGATTCACCCCCTCCCCCCTCTCAATGTTCATTGATTCCAGCAAACCTGAATTTCTTGACTAGCCATAAAGACTGACAAAGGATCAAAGGATTGTCTTATTCCTGCCAGTATCTTCTCATTCTCCATAATTTGTTTCTCAATATCTACAACAAAATTAGATAATGATAAACAATACTTGTAGATATTTCCACCATCTGATAAGGCATCTTGGATACCTTTTACGCATGTGTCTAACAAGATTCTATCATTAGCAATCATCTTTTGCAACTCATCCAATCTCTTAACAACAAATTCATTCCAGACCTTAGTTTGTACTAGCTTCTCTAATGATTTAAAATGAGTACTTGGAGAATTAATCAGGTTCCTAAGCTTCCTGAATGGAGAATCTAAAGCATCCTTTACATAGGTAGGCATAATATTTTCAAGAATACCAGATGCAAAAGTTAACAGCTCACTATTCTCCATATGCAACTTCAAAATTTACTCTCTAGTCT
Source organism: Cryptomeria japonica (assembly GCF_030272615.1). NCBI lineage: Eukaryota > Viridiplantae > Streptophyta > Pinopsida > Cupressales > Cupressaceae > Cryptomeria > Cryptomeria japonica. The sequence goes on from NC_081414.1 coordinate 771,163,823, forward strand.
TAGCCTGAGTAAGTGTTGTTAATTTAAATTTTTGTATAGGAGAGAGAGTGGCTAAGTTAATAGGACCTTGAGAAAGTGATGGATCATAAAGAATCTACTTATCCTTTTCAAGAAAATCTTTCACAACCTCTGCAATGTCTCTTGCTTTAACCTTCTTATCCTTTGCATCTTTTCCTGCCTTGACTTCCTTCATACCTGCATCATCAAGTTAATCTTGAGTCCCCACAGGATGATCCAGAGGATTCTAAGTATCCTTACCCTTATTATTTTTATATGTTTCCTCTTCACCCTTATTCAACTCATCTTCCTTCTTATCTTTATCTGCATCTGCCTTTTCTCAAATGGAGGGAATATTTACATTAGCTGGTTCAACTTTTGGTTGCTTTTTTTAAAATTTTGAAACTAATGAGACAATATCATACTAGTTTTGTTCCAAAATTGGCTTCATATTTTTCTTTGTATCTTTCATCACTTCATCTATTTGCCCAATCACGAGCTTGTTTATTCTAGTTTTGGTCCTAAAATACTTCTGGGCTTCTTCAAGAATTATTTTTATTTTATCTACTACTATGATCGAACATATACTAACTATTACATATTATTTTAGCCTAGAATTCTCTTATTTTGTAGTATCTCTTCTCAACTCTAACAGATTGTACAAAAAATTAGGTGTCTATGGCATAATCTCAACAAGATCTCTATTGAAAATGTTCAAGTATTTCACTGTAGCTTCCTCTAGAATTCTTTTCCCAACATCATCAAACTTGTCACAAAATTCTAAAAGAAGTTTCAAATTACCTTGCATAGTGACAGTCTATGGCATTATCAGAATGTGTCTTTATCTTCTTGTTGGCTTGGCCTTCACCAAAGGTCTTGTCTTTGGAGACTTTTGTGGCTTTGGTGCCCTTGGTTTTCATTTTATTGACCTCATTTTCAGATTCTCCTTGTCATCCTTTACTGTCACATACACTCTTTTAATTTTCTCTTTCTTCCTCTTCTCACCCTTACCGAATGGCTTGATTGGAGATTTAGTTGATTTGGAAAAACTGGATGAGAGGGTAGTATTTCTAGTTTTCTTTGACTTAGGAGAAGATATTTCTGGAACAAAGGATTCAACCTTCACCGATTTTCCTTCCGCTTATTGTTGAGTCCTCTTTCTCGCCTCCTATACTACTTCCTTAGAGATCCCAATACTCTCAACATATTTAAGATTCCCTTGTAGTTCCCAAACTTCAACTTTGGACTGATCAAGATCATCAAGTGCAAAAAGAAGTTGATGTTGAAGACTATCAGAATCCATTGAATCACCTTCCCATATCCTCCTCAAGTTGTTAAAATTCTTCCAAGGAACTAGGCTCTGATACCAATTGTTGGAAACAAGGAGCACTGAGAGGGGGGTGGTGCAGGAGCACCTAGATTTCTTGCTAAATTCTCAAATTTTGGAATGGATCTTCCTAAATAGGATCAATGAATGAATAATGGAATTTTGGTAGGTCCTAATGATTTTTTTAGGGTTATTTGAAGTGTATTTGTCTCTAGTGTTAGCTTGTTTTCTCAGTTTTGGCCAGTGTGCCCTCGTAAGCCAAGAATGACATCATTTTGCAAAATAGTGTAAAACTCTTTGTAAGGCCTCATAAGAATTTTGGAAATGTTATTTGGATGTTTGGGAACCATCCTAGGGGGTTTAAAGTGAGTAAAAAATGTATAAAAAATGCAAAATGGAGCACAAGTTGTCATTGTTGCTTGACAACTTTTTGCAACTTTTAGAGCAACTTTTCAAAAATTGATCAAACCGATGGTTAAGAAATCGATGGGTTGTTGGTTATGAGAAAGGAGGCATATAAAATGATTTTCAGATCATTGTAAATGGGTTGTAAGATCCATGAGAAAATTTTGAATAATACTTGAAGACAATTTTCAGATTTTTGCATAAGATGTGTAATTTGGGTTATAGCAGCCTGTACTAGATGGTTTGATCTTGGTAACATCCTTTCATAGTGGTTTAGTAAATATTGTTTTGTTTCTTAGGAAGTGATTTTAATCTTTCTTAGTTCCGGTTTAGTGCTTATTTACAAATTTTCTTCAACTACACTACTCTCAGTCTGAGCAAGGGATTAGGACCCTAACAATGGCTCCAACTTGAAATCCCATTGTGTTTGATCAATCTCCCTTGGGATTCAAGTCATGGAGATTGTGTACAGTGTACATATTATTATTAATGTCCCAGAATTTTCTTTGAATCCATTTGTTGTCATATCCTCGGCGAGCTCTGCCATAGCTCGACTAGGGATTATGATTGTTATTTTTATCATTGCTTTCAAGGAAGATCAATAGTTGTGCCAAGTGTTTGGCAGGGAAGAAGGAAGTCTAATGGAGTCTTTGTAGAAGCAAGGAGGTGTGACGGGGTGTGGAAATCAACAAATCCTACTGGACAAGACTCTTAAACCCTTAAACCCTCAAAAAGAGCCATTTTGGGGTCCGTATGGGTATGGACGTATTAGACAACCTTACCTCCTGATTCTCAAAGAGTCTCCAAAAGGGTGTTCGAATCAAAAAATCTCTTAGGGGATCCTTTGTAATATTTTTGAGTAATTGGGCAAAACTCGGGAAGGTAGGGCTAAAAGGGGCTCTTAGAGCTACTAGGCCTAGAAAATAGGAACAAGAGAAAGCGATGAGGAAATGGAGAGAAACCTATCACATAACCACATGAAGGGAATTGAAACACCTTCTCAACATCATCTTAGATCCTTGCAAGTGAATGTAGGAAATTTTGACAAATTGATGCTTGGATTTACTCTAGTGAATCCCAACCATGCTTTTGAGTGAAAGGAGCAAACAAATTGATAGGGAGCATTCCAAAGGAGTTTAGTTGTTTGACTTTATACTAGCTAAGAGAAGGGTGTGAACAAGTATGGAATACCACTATAGCATCTTTTACCAGCCTACTAATAAAGGTGCAACTCTTTTGTGACACCCTCCCTATCAAAGTGGTATCAGAGCAAGCTAAGATTTGGGAAGAAACTAGTTGATTTTAGAGACTGAGCTAGTAGGTGAAAATAGCCTTAGGATGTTGACCAATTTTGAGTTATCCAAAAAGGTAGAAAACCAAGAGGAAGAGAATAGACTCCTTGGGGTAAGATTGCAACAATTGGAGAACAAACTAGGTGAAGTAGAAGACAAGACTGAGAAGGTAACTATCAAAATAAATGAAGAAAAAGGTAAATAAGTGGTAGAAGAGGATGGCACACCTAAACCAAATCCTATTCTTCCTGAAGAACCTTTCCTTAGAGCCATCAAAGCCTTAGGAGAAAAGTCCCTAGAAGGAGTGCCACTTTTTTGTGGAAAAATGGAACAAGAAGTGGTCAGGGAATGGATTGAAGGGTTAGAAAATCAATTTGAATGTGATGAAATTATTGAAGCACAAAAGGTGAAGGTAGCCAAATCTAGATTGAGAGGAGCAACCTTGACTTGCTGGAAGTCCATCCAAGAGGAGAGGCAAAAGGAGGGTAAGAACCCAATTTCCACTTGGAAAGGAATGCTAGCCAAGGTGAGAGAAGCCTATATCCCTGAAGAGTATGAAATTCAATTACATAAGAGGAGACAATATTTGAGACGAAGAGGACTAGATGTGAGTAGCTACATTGAAGAATTGCAGAAGTTGTGTTTGAGATCCTAGGTGGTGGAAGATGAAAGGGTCAAGGTAGCCAGGTACTTGAATGGTTTGCGGTGCAATATCAAAGAAGAGTTAAGTTTGTTGTATCCTAATATTGTCCACAAGTGCTATCAATTGGCACTCAAGGTGGAAGAGAAGAGTAAAAAGAAACAAGAGAAAAGAAATAGAGGTAGAGGTAGGGGAAGAGATGGCAGAGGTCATAGGGGAATCCAAGTTGGTAGAGAAAATTGGGGATTCCAATAGCAAGAGCAGCTATAGAGGAAGGGAATATAGAAACTCTAGTAGAGGAAGATCTAGTGGATCAGGAAGAGGGTCCTATTTTGCCACAATGAAGTTCTATAATTGCCATCAAATTGGACACCCGACCTATAGATGTCCTAAGAAGACTTCTTCATCCCAAGGAGGTGAAAGGAGAGTATGTTATGTGTAGGAAGATGCAACAAATATAAAGACATCAAAAGTAAGTTTAGATTCCGAGGTTGAAGAGAATCTCATGATAAGGAGATTTTTTATCAAAGAACCGGTAAAGGGGGAACCTATTCAAAGAAGATCCTTGTCTAGGATAAAGTGCAAGATCATGGGTAAATTGTGTAGAGTGGTGTTGGATTCAAGTTCCACTAACAATATAGTGTCAGAAGAAGCAATAAGCAAACTCAACCTGCAAAGAATTCCACATAGTGATCCTTATAGGGTTACTTGGCTCAACAAGGGGTAGCATATTTTGTTGAATGAACAAACTTGGGCAGAGTTCACTATAGGAGACTACAGGGACAATATTTTGTGTTACATATTGCTAATGGATGCATGCCACCTACTCTTAGGTAGGCCTTGTGAAGTTGATAGAAAATAAATACACCACGGAGAAAAGAATTATTATATCTTTCAAAAAGATGGAGTTACCTATAAAATTCAGTCCTTAGGAGATGAAGAAGAGAGAAGATCTAAAGGTTCCAATGTGCTACTAGTTGGTGAGAAGGAGTTCATAAACACTCGCAAAGAAGGAGAAGGAGTGGGGTTTGCACTTGTTGTGAAACCAAAAGAGGAAAAGAAGGATAAGAAGGTTAGTATCTTGGTTGAAGTGCATCAGATACTCAATCAGTTCAAGGGGATCATAAGTGATGGAAAACCTACTACTTTTCCTCCTCAAAGTGCCATAAGTCATCAAATTGACTTCATACCCAAAGCCTCATTGCCTAGTAAAGCAACCTACAAAATGACACCGGAGAAGAATAATGAAGCAACTAAATAAATCCAAGAAGTTTTGGATAATGGTCTGATAAGAAAGACCATCAACCCATGTGCAGTTCTCACCATTTTAGCACCAAAGAAGAGAGGTACTTGGAGACTTTGCACTGATTCAAGAGCCATCAATTGGATTACAATTAGGTATAGGTTTCCCATTCCAAGAATTGAAGAATTGATTGATTGTTTAGGGGGTGCTAAGTATTTTACCAAGATAGACCTCAAGAGTGGCTACCACCAAATCAGAATCAAGGAAGGAGATGAATGGAAGACAACATTAAAAAGCATAGAAGGACTTTATGAAATGCTTTTTATGCCATTTGGACTCACAAATTCCCCTAGCACATTCATGAGACTCATGAATGAAGTACTAAAAGATTACATTGGTAAATTTGTTGTTGTTTATTTAGATGACATCTTGATTTTTAGTAAGTTTAAAGATGAACATATTAAGAATATTGAGATTGTATTGAAGAAATTATGTGATGAGTAACTAACTATCAATTTGGATAAATGCGAGTTCATGACACAGGAGTTGGTATATCTTGGGTTTGTAATCTCAAGTGGTGATTTGAGGATGGATACCTCAAAGGTGGAAGTCATAATTAGTAGGCCTACACCAAAAACCGATAGTTCTGATACTTAATGTAAAGTACAGATGCCAATAGCTAACAAGGTGAGAGGGGGGGTGAATCATACAAACTTAAACTTCCATAAAATCAATAGATTCAACCTCAGTAACTTATACTTCAGCAACTTAACCAAAACTGCTAAACATGCAAACTCATAAACACATAATCATCATAACACTCATAACACTAGATTTAACGTGGAAACCCAAATAGGGAAAAACCACTGTGGGATTTTGGACCCACTAAGAAATATACTCTTCTAGAGTATGCTCGGTTAAAACAAAATCCTATTAAATATTACAAACACATCGCTAGATGTGACCCGGTTAAGGGATTTCCCTCAGATCTGTTAGGATCTTCACTTTGTTAGAAGTGACCTTATCAAAGGATTTCAAACACTCATTTATAATGTTACCTTGCTAGAGGGTTTACATATAAGATTATTAAATCCACTCGGTTAAGAGATTTTCTGTCACTTACAAAATAACAGTAATACAAATCTATCTGCAACTTCACATCTAAAATGCTAAAGCAGATTCTTATTTGCTTGAAACAATCTAGTCATAGGACTTATCTTGTCCCTCTACTGGGCTCTCTACTCTGTTATTCAAACAGGTCTTTGGCTTCTATGCTCAGTAATCACTATGTAGCATCCCTGTGCATACACTTGCCCGCATAAATTGTTTATTAACAATTTCTTATTTATAAACAATTGCTAACCTCTCAATCTCCTTGATCACATTTCCCATGATCAATCTTCACCATCAGATCTTCAAACTTGACTAGGTTCAATGTATTCTTCAATCTGAAAATGTTTTACGTTGCCTCGAGACTTACATTCCCTTCTTGGAACTTGCATAAGGTTATTGTGGTTCAATCTGCACTGTAGATCTTCCTGCTGATTTTCCTTTGCCATAGATCCTTAACAAACTTCATGCATGACATACCAATCATTTATACATCTCCAGCTAATCATTGTCCTTTATTAAATAATGTTTTTATCCATCCAATGCGCATTGTCATGACTCGGTTGCAAATAGGTGAGTACTAAACTTTACTCGGTAGACATTCTACCTTCATTAATTGATATCGATAACCTTGAGGTTTACCAACTAGGTTCCTTAGGGTTTACCGACTAGGTTCTTTTCTCGGTGACATAGTATAGTATAAACCTTACAATCAATCATCATATGTAGAATATCAAAACAATCTAAACATTATGATCTCATCATTATCTAACTCAATAATAGTTGCCCATTGAATAACTTATTTCTCCTCTTATTCATCACATACTTTCTATGTCTTTTACCGACATCTTAATTCTCTTCTAATCAATCTTCTCAATATATGGTAACATCATACTGAATTAGATAATCAATTCCTTGAGATCAATGACAAAATAATGTTATAAAGATAGTTATCATCCTTCTTCAGTTATATCAATAATCTTCAACAACCTTCTCAATATCCTTACTGAATATCAACAATCTTGTAATATTGAAATGCCAACAATCTCTCTTACTGTAATGCCAACAAAAACACCAGGTGAAGTGATGAGTTTTCATGGTTTGGCACAATTTTACAAGAAGTTCATCAGAGGGTTCAGTGAGATATGTGCACCTATGCTTGATACAATCAAAGGAGGTGTAAAGACTAAGTTTCAATGGACAAAAGAGGCACAAAAATGATTTGATCTTTTGAAGACAAAGGAAGCTACTCAACTTGCCCTTGTTCTTCCAATCTTTGACAAGCTCTTCACCATAGAATGTGATGCAAGAAACATAGTAGTTGGAGTGATTCTAAGTCAAGACAATAGACCAGTTGCATTTTTTAGTGAAAAGCTCAATGAAGCCAAGAAAAGGTATTCTTCCTATGATTTGGATTTATATGCACTTGTTCAATCACTTAGGAAATGGAGGCATTATTTATTACCTAAAGAATTTGTGGTTTATACTGATAACCAAGCTCTTAGTTTTCTCAACTCCCAAGAAAAGTTGAATCATAAGCATATCAAATGGGTAGAATATTTGCAGTCCTATACTTTTACCATTAAACAAAAGAAATGTCAATGTAATAAGGTTGCTGATGCATTAAGTAGAAGATTGCTAACAGTTCAAGAAGTGCAGCTCAAGAGCATTCGAGTTGATAGTTTCAAAGGGCTATATCAAGATGAGGAGGATTTTACTGCCATCTACAAGATTTTTTAAGAGTTTAGGGAATATTTTCATGGTGAATATGTAGATTTTACCTTACAAGATGGTTTTTTGTTTAAAGGAGGACATATTTATGTGCCAAGAGGGTCCATGAGATAAAACTTGATGCCAGATAAGCACAATGGTTGCTTAAGTGGTCATTTTGGGTTGAGTAAGACTTTGGAACTTATTCAAAGATTCTACTATTGGCCAAAGCTGCAAACGAATATCAGAAAACATGTAGAGAAACGTGTGGTTTGTCAAAGGGCAAAGGGAACCTCTTCTAATTATAGACTCTATCAGCCATTACTCATTCCAAACCAACCATGGGAGTGTGTAAGTATTGATTTTGTTGTTGGTTTACCCAAGACCAAATCTGGATTTGATAGCATCTATGTTGTGGTAGATTTAGCAAAATGGCCCATTTCATTCTGTGCAAGGCGACTCATGATGCTATTCATATTGCTCATTTGTTTTTCAAGGAAGCCATTAGGATTCATGGCTTACTAATCAGTATAGTGTTAGATAGAGATACAAAATTCATTGGTCATTTTTGGAAAACTTGATGGCAAAGATTGGGTACTAACTTGTCTTTTAGCTCAGCCTACCATCCCCAAATGGATGGCCAAATAGAGGTGGTAAATAGGACACTTGGGAAACTTCTCAGATGTTTGACAAAGGAGTATGGACAAGCTTGGGATCAGATCATCCATCAAGATGATTTTTCTTACAATGACAATGTGAATAGATCCACTGGTAAGAGTCCTTTTGAAGTAGTGTATGGGATTCATCCAAGAGATGTGTTGGAGCTTAGAGATATTGGGTATATGGAACAAAATAGTTGACATGTTGTTTACATCGCTCAGTCCATGAGGGAGATTCATGAGCAAGTAAGGCAGGCTTTACAAGACAACTCTCAAAGAATCAAGGATAGAGTGGATGAAAAGAGGAAGGATGTTCAATTTGTTGTTGGTGACTTAGTCATGGTTCATTTAAGAAAAGTAATACTTCTGAAAGGTATCCCTATCAAGCTTCAAATGAGGAGGATTGGACGTTGTATGGTCTTGCCTAAGTGTGAGAAAAATGCCTACAAACTTGATCTACCCGGGGACATGGCTTTATCTCCTATTTTTAATATTGCAAACTTGGTGTAGTATAAAGGAACACTTATAGAGGAATGTAGTAGAGTCTCAGAGGTCTCTCAATCACTTTTAGACCCACCTTTACCACCTACATCTATGCTACAACCCAAGAAGGTATTGGATTCAAGAATCCTCAAGAAGACTAGGCATACTGCCTATATGGAACATTTGATCAAGTGGCAGCATCTTCCAGAATCTAAGGCCACTTGGGTACCTCAAGCAGACTTTCCAAAGTTTGACATTTCCCTCTCTTTGTTTCCTAAAGGAGTCACTTGACTTCTTTCTCATTGGGGGAGTATGGTGTAGGAGCACCTTGATTTCTTGCTAAATTCTTGAATTTTGGAATGGATGGTCCTCAATAGGATCAATTAATGAATAATGGACTGTTGGTGGGTCCAAAAGAGTGTTTTATGTTTATTTGAAGTGTATTTGTCTCTAGAGTTAGTTTGTTTTCTTAGTTTTCGCCAATGTGCCCTTGTAAGCCAAGAATGACATCATTTTGCAAAATAGTGTAAAAATATTTGTAAGGCCTCATAAGGATTTTGGACATGTTATTTGGATGTTAGGGAGCCATCCTAGGGGGTTTAGAGTGAGTAAAAATGGATAAGTTGCAAAAATGCAAAATGAGCAAAAGTTGTCATTGTTGCTTGACAACTTTTTGCAACTTTTGGAGCAACTTTTCAAAAATTGACCAAATTGGTGGTTAAGAAACTGATGGGGGTTGGTTATGAGAAAGGAGGCATATAAAATTCTATTGAAATAATTGTAAATAGGTTGGAAGATCCATGAGAAAATCTTGAATAATACTTGAAGGCAATTTTCATATTTTTGCATAAGATTTGTAATTTTGGTTACAACAGTCCATACCAGATGGTTTGATCTAGGTAATGTCCTTTCATGGTGGTTTAGTACATATTTTTTTGGTTCTTAGTAAGTGATTTTAGTCTTTCTTAGTTCCGGTTTAGTGCTTGTTTACAAATTTTCTTCAACTACACTTCTCTCGGTCTAAGCAAGGGATTAAGACCCTACCAATGGCTCCAACTTGAAATCCCATTGTGTTTGATCAATGTCCCTTGGGATTCAAGTCATGGAGCCTACGTATAATTTACATATTCTTGTTAATGTCCTAGAATTTTCTTTGAAGCCATTTGCTGTCATATCCTAGGCAACTTCTGTCATAGCCCCACTAGGCATTATGAATGTTATTTTTATCATTGCTTTCAGGGAAGATCAAATGTGGTTGTGCCAAGTGTTTGTTAGGGAAGAAGGAATGCTAATGGATTCTCAATAGAATCAAGGAGGTGTGATAGGTGTGGAAATCAACAAATCCTACTGAACAAGACTCTTAAAACCTTAAACCCTCAAAAAGAGCCATTTGGGGTTCGTACTAGTATGAACGTATCAGACAACCTTACTTCCTGATTATGAAAGAGTGTCCAAAAGGGTGTTCAAATCAAAAAATCTCTTAGGGGGTCCTTTGGTATATTTTTTGAGTAATTGGCCAAAAACTGGGAAGGTAGGGCTAAAAGGGGCTCTTAGGGCTACTAGGCCTAGAAAATAGGAACAAGAGAAAGTGATAGGGAAATGGAGAGAAACTGGTCATAGAACACTTGAAGGGAATTAAAACACCTTCTCAACATCATCTTAGATACCTGCAAGTGAATTTGGGAAATTTTGACAACTTGATGGTTGGATTTACTCTAGTGAATCCCAACCATGCTTTTGAGTGAAAGGAGTAAACAAATTTATAGGGAGCATTCCAAAGGAGTTTAGTTGTTTGACTTGATACTATCCAAGAAAAGGGTGTGAAAAAGTGTGGAATCCCACTATAACATCTTTTACCAACCTACTAATCAAGGTGCAACTCTTTTGTGAGACCCTCCCTATCAGGGGGTGAATCAGTGTTAGGCAATTTTTAACCTTATTAAACTGATATTTCAAGAACTTAATGAAAATCAACAAAAGAGAGACGCAAACACATAAATTAAATATCTGCAACACCATAACAAAATATTTTTATACTCGGAAACCCGGTTAAGGGAAAAACCATGGTGGGGATGAACCAACAATATAAATATACTCTACAGAAGTATAGAAATATTATATGGGGAATGCACATGCATTCAGGCACACTACCTAGAGCTCACTGATAAAAAGGGTAGGCTCACTACCTTTATAATAATTAGAAAAGATCACTGAAGTACATGAACTAAATAATAGCATCTACAAATGCCATATTATAGTTTCGGTTAAGCACAATAATCAAAATTTCCCAATTTATCTCGCTCTGCTCTGATCCATTGTTCTGCATCAATCTAGAGAACAAGTATTTGACTTATGCATGTGAAACTACACACAATCAATTATCAACATCTTTTTCATACCCAAAATGATCAACTATATCAATCCTGTATATCTGCAGCACGAAATCATATCAGCTATATGTCAACTCAAGAATATTTACCATATTCACCAAACATGTATGAATAGTCTACTCAATCTGATCTCCAATGCATATGCAGACCAAAAATAATTGTCCACATGCTTCCCATAAGTCGGATAAATGTCCTCAAAGACAAAAACAATCACTAAATCAGCTCCAACGGTTCCACATAACAATCAAACACACATGTCGGCCATACTACACTGTCCAACCTAGAAATGATGTAGCAGACCTTCAAAATTGTAGAATGCTTGTCACCAGAGGCTAAGATCATGGGATAAGGTACTCCAGACATTTATCAAGATTCCCTTATCTCCACAATGAAAAATATTCAATGGAAATGAAATACCGACAAAAATGTTGAACTCTGTTAGATGCCTTGTTCTAACTTTACTAGACTTAACTAAATCTACAATCTAACTTCTGGTATAGGAAAATTATGAATTACGGATAGAATCTCTGACTAGAGTTGCCATCAATGGCAACATTTGATGACTAGTGTAGTGTCTCTTTCCATCATATGTACTATCATGAAAATTAATATACGAAGTTTTTTACTAGTCCCTCTTTCACTAAGATCCATGAGGAATAATTAAATATAGGAACATGATATTATCAACACAAAATTGAACATAAAAGCAAATAAATATTACAATCACACCTAATTGAAAAGTGAAAATTATTATTTTTAATTAAAAATATCTCTCAATTAGTATAACTAATCTCCAAGGAAGAAGTTATCTAAAGATGGAAAATAGTCATATGTCATTGACCTATCTAGATATAATCCATAGAATGAAAAATAAACATTACAAATATGAAAATAGATAACATTTTTCTTCTTAGATGAAACATGTCACGACACTCCTACAAAAGTATGTGATGTATAATTGCAAATACTTATGCACTCTAATGAAGAAAGGTTTACAACTCCCTTGATTCCATAATCCATATCAAGTAGTTGCAACTCTCTACTAGTAGGTTTTTGGCAGTCTATGTTACTTGGCTCATACCATACCAAACTTATTCTTTGTTATTTGTGTATGGAGATGAGAAAAAGAAAGATAGATAGATTTAGAGGGTTAGCATACAAATCAAACACTAAAACCATAAGAACATAAAGCATAAACCAAATCACATAGAAAAAATGAAGAAAAATATTTTTTACCTTGCAAGACCTTTACCTTCTCCCTTGGAAGGTGCTTGGATGAAGTCGAAGTGTGCCCAAATGCCTCCAACGTGATTCCAATTTGATCCTAGATTGCTTGATGTGGTTGTCTCTCCAACATTGTGCACAAATGGATGCGATGGATTTGGAGGATGAGATGGATAATGTGTCTAAGTGTGGATGAAGGATAACTTTGGCATGATGAGGGTGAAAAGAAGATATCCTAGCCACAAACTAACAACATAAAGTTGCTAAAATTGGAGATGAAATGTGAGGGGATGGAGTCCTCAATTTATAGGAAGAGAGGAGGAGAAATGAAGGGCTAGGATTGACTCAAGATGGAGGGTCAGGATTCCTTGTGAGCCCACAAAAGGCCCAAGAGGAGGTGTGGAGACCAAGAGACATGCCTTAAAGGCATTTCTTGTCTCCACTCCTCAAGGTACATTGGGAAGACTTCCCAATGTGCCTTGAGAAGAGCAAGGGATGGGACATTTCTTGAGGGAATGAAATGAAGAATTAAAAATTCTTCAAAAAGGGATGCTCATGGGGATTGGAGGAATAAAGAGGAATTGAAAATTCTTGGGAAGATGAAATGCCTAAAGGAATGTGAAATTTTGAAAATCTCACATTCACCTAGGAAAAGAGCATTTAAGGAGAGTGATTGGATGGAAGGGACAAGGAGTTGACTTTGTGGCTAATCATGATGATTAACCACTAGAAACTCATTAGGAGAGGGTTTAGAGGAAAGATTAGGTGGGATTAGGGTAGATGTGATTTGTAGGGGAATTAAAAATTAGAGAATAATGCTAAGTGAGCTTAGGGAGTTTCTAGAAGAATTATTAGGTTAATGATGGATTAGGAAAAAGGTGATTTGTAGGAATCACTTAGGTTAACTAATTAATTGAAATTAACTAGTTAAGAGGAGGAAGATTTAATATTGAGGATTTTTAGAAGAACAGAAAGGGGGTTGATTTATTAAATAAATCAACAAACTATAGTGACAATATTAATTTATTTAATTAATATTGAGGAGAATTAAAATTGGCATAATTAATAAATTAATTATGGTAGGAATTTAAATAATTTAAATAATTATTTTTAAGTGTCTACATTTTGCCCCTCTTTTACGAAGCGACAAATTTAACGATGGGTAAAAGATAGAAGAAGAAGAAATAGATGCCCTCGCGTAAAGTGTGGGAGGTGTATGCCCCCACGAGAATTTTGTCGAAAGAAAATTGACAAAAAATTATCGAAATAAAGAAAATAGAATTTGAATAGAGGAGAGAAGTGGAAAAGAAATAGGAAGTAGATGTAGAAAATATAGAAGATGCGAGACCGCGGAGGAAATGGGCCCCGAGGGGGGCCATATAAGCCACAAAGGGCCCAATGAGGAGTCATTGTTACACACAAGCCTTGGAGCCAATCAGAGCCTAGAAGTAGAGAAGGAGAGATGGACTGCATTCCTACACATGATCATCACGCCCAGAGGATCCGATGATTCGACAGACCCACTAGCTATGGACCACTAGTATGTAGAACCATTCCCTCTTTTGGAATTTTTAGAGTAGGGGTAGAGTTAGGGTTAAATTTAGGGCATAGACTTGGTGAGGCGCATGCGCTGATCACTGTTTCAGCGTGTGCGCCCCTTGGTTAGCATGAGCACTAGTGAATAGTCTAGGCACTCGCTGGGAGGGGTTAGGTAAAGTAGGTTTTTGGGAGATGGGGGATGCTTAGCAGAGGTGTTCGCGTTTTCGCGTGGGTGCTCAAGGGTTTATGAGGGTGCTCACGCTGGTGCGTGAGCGCTCGCGTTGAAGGTAGCTATAGGAAAGTTTGGGGAGGGCTGAGTTAATCTGTTAGTGCGAGCACCACGATTTTGGCGTGAGCGCTGGTCAAATCAGCACGTGCACTCAGGAGGGGGGAATTGAGGCTTAGGTTTAGAATTTTTGGGATAGTGTGAGGGTATGGCTAGTCCCAGAGGGTAGAAGAGGACTTGTGGGCATGGAAGTAATGATTTGATTTGTTGGATGTAGTTAGAGATGGGGTCGTTGGCTTCAAGGGAGCATTGGCCAGCTACGATGAGCTTATATCGAGAGTTGGGGTGTGATGAGTTGGAGGTGCTAGCCACTCTTGGATTACATTATGTGGGCAGGTGGCCGAGGATATGGGTGCATATTGCAATGATGACAACTTTACTGGAGAGGTGGGACAACAGGTATAACACCTTCCATCTTCCTACTGCATAGGCGACAGTGACCCTTTTGGATGTATGGAGGATCTTGAAGATCCCCATTTGTGGTGTCATCCGAGAGTATCAGTTGGATGTAGTGGAGTTTTACCTTCGGGAGGTTTGTGAGTATGAGACCCCACCAATGTTGGATAGGAGCAGAATGCATTTGGGTAGGGCGATGAGTATTCGGAGGATTCCTTGGTTGGTACTAGTGATTTGTGTATTTTTGAGCGGTCAGATTATACCTGATCTAGGTGGGCATGCATTTCCTGTTGGATGGAGCAGGTGTCTATATTTTATGGTTCATGATGGTTTACAATATGAGTGGGGAGGTGCAATGTTAGCTCAGTTATATTATGATATGCATTTGGTGGCATATAGGGAGTATGCTAGTTTGTTTGCAGGAGTGACACTTATCCACATCTAGGCCTGGGAGTACATTGTAGTTACTCAGCCACTGGGTGTACAGGATAGGTGGGCTCGACAACCCTATGTGGATAGGTACAGGGCATTACTATACTATACTCAGATAGCGTCAATATGGTTTTGGTGGTGGATTTTGGATTAGCTTATGCAGTTTATATGGTGGCCATTTTTGGGGTGTGAGAGATGGAGGGGGGACTGGCAGCTACACTAGGTTGGGGTGGAGATGTGGATGTTTGGCAGGTTAGTATACATTATGGAGTATTATGCACCATTTAGAGTGGCCAAACAGCTCGGGCAGGTTCAGGATATAGTGGGGCACATCCTAGTGTATCCTTAGATTACATGGGAGGTGAGATATTGGGGCCCAATGGCGAGTCCCTTGGCGGAAGGCCTAGTTTTCAGACAGCATCTCATTTGGTTTGGGATGAGCGGATGGGAGCAGGTGAGTATCTAGGTACAAAAGGAGGATACAGGAGTTGGTGGGAGGGACACTTACTGGTATGCCTTACCATTCCTGGGGTGTTGGAGGAGAAGAAGTTGCAACCGGCGGTAGATCATGTGGTTGGTGGTGAGGATGAGGGCTCAGTGGAGAGAGTTGTGATTGGTGCAGGGCATGGTGTAGGTGGTTAGTAGAGGAAAGTGAGGGTGGTATGGAGGAGGGATCCGAAGGAGAGATATGGAGAGGGAGAGGGAGCACCAGTAGGAGAGGTCGTAGAGGTCGTGGGTGGCAGGGGATAGGATGTTGTACCTATGGATGTTCCTGAGGCACAGGTGGAGGAGAGGGGAGGGATATCACAGGCTGACTTTGACAGCATGCAGCAGGAGAAGGATACTACCCAGGCGAGGCTTCATTCTCTTAAGGATGAGCTACAGATAGAGAGAGTTGGGAGGGAGAGTCTAAATGCAGAGGTGGAGCAGCTGATGCGGGAGATAGCAGATTTGATTGAGAGCCTTCGTACAGTGAGGACAGAGGTCGATGCCCTGAGGCAAGAGATGGAGGAGTCTGAGTAGATGCTAGAGGAGGCACGGATAGGGACGGCTATAGCAGGCCTTCAAGATGTTATCCATCGACAGGATGTCGAACTAGAGGGTTTACAGGCTAGAGTACAGAGGGTAAAGGCGAATGTGACACAACTGCGGGGGGAGAGGGATGCAACCCACCAGGTGTTGGTTCTTGTAGGGCTTGGGCAGATATATGCTAATATTATGCAGTAGCGAGATAGGTCGGAGAGGGAGGCTTGGGAGGCAGAGTACTATAGGGGTTTATATCATGGAGCAGTATCTACGACACAACAAGAAGCTTCGTATACTTAGAGTGTGCGATCTCATAGGACACAGAGTTAACGGCCCACACAGAGCCAGCAAACAGGTGGATCAGTGGGTTTTAGGCCATCGAGAGGAGGGGAGGCAGGAGGATCAGGTGGGGAAGGTGGAGAGGAGGGAGGTGGAGAGATAGGAGGGGAGAGCTAGGTCCATTTTGGCTATGTATTATCTTTTGACCCTTCGGGATGATCATTGTATTATGACAGACATATTGATCTCTTTTGAGCTTATATATATATATATATATGATTTTGTGATGATGGATGATGTGTGTACTTTATTGTGATGGATTCTCTTTGTTTTCTTGTGATGTGATATATGGATGTAATTATGGATGTGTTGTGCTGACCTATTTGCCTATTTGTGATGCAGTGTGGATGCTTATATATGTATGCCTATGATATGTTGTTGACACATTTTTGGATGTAAGATGAGTGATCATGCTTTTGATGTGTATATATGTTGCATATGCAAATGTATGATGGATATGTAGATATAAATGATTTGTAATGAATGAGTAATGTAATGTGGAATGCATGTAATGTCATGATATGTAAATAATGTGATCTAAATGAATGAGTAATGTAATGTAATCTACGTGGATGAATTGATGTCATTTATTATAAATGGATAATGATGTATGCAATTAAATCTAAGTGGAATCTATGTGGTAAATGTTTGTGAAAAATGACAATGTAAATGAGTAGTGTAATGCAATCTATATGAATAATGGGACCTACATGAATAATGCAAAGAGAGAATATGCCAATGATAATACAATGATTTTTAGATAGAAAGTATAAGAATATGGAATAATAAAGGAATGAGGTAAATTGAGGAGTCCATGGGATTATCAGATTAGGACTCTAGGGATTGATGGTGATGAGTTGTGCACAAAAATGTGGAGAGCCAACCTAGTTTGATATTGCCCTGGGTGACTTGCACCACTAATCATAGGAATTAGGATGCTATGAGAAACCCAAGGCATGGACTGACTCATAGTCAAATGGAAATTCCTTACACACAGCTATGTAAGTGTTGAGAAACACTAATACAAAGTTGTGGGTTTGTGTAAGGAAACCCTCAAGCACACTGGTACCTCTTGTATATGAGAGGTTAAGTGTTGATAAACACTTGTACCAGGTCACCAGTTTATACAAGAGAGATCCAAAACATGCCATACTATGAAAATATGCCCCAGTATGCACCCATTGTAAACATACATGGATATGGAAAATCCAAGAAATCATAGATGGATGCAGTCGTAGAGCAAAAGATGCAAGTCTAAATGAAAAATCCAAGAAATCAACCAAGTCATTCAATCATGACCAACTGATACCTCTTGCCAAGAGTAGGATTAGTGTAGAGGATTAAGTTTCCAAGCGAGGGAAGGATTCATCCTTAGGGAAAAGGACAAAGTAGGTGGATTTTTTTGGATGAGGCAAGTGATCATATGGCCTTGAAGATTAACTTATGGATTTAGGATTGTTCTGAAGACTTCATGAAGCTCACATAGAGGCACACAAGCTCAGTTGATGGGACATTCCATATTCATGATTCTAGAAAAGACTCATCATCATATGCATGATTTATTCAGAGGTGGAATGGGAGGAATGCTGCAGTGGGAGGGTTGATTGGAGCACTGACCTGATAGACAATCGATCTAGTTTATTTACCTTAGCACTTGCATGGAGGTTTTCACCAAGGTACTTGTCCATATCGCTATAAAGTGGTTTTCACTGATGGAAATTTTTTTTTTGTTTTTTTTGGGTGTCAGGGGGTGCCTATTTGCTAGGTTTTCACCAGAGTGATGATTTTTTCAGGATCTTTTTCTTATTTTTATGTATTTTTCATGATTTTTCTATTTTTTTGATTTCTTTGACAATTTAAGACTTTCTGAGGACTAGGCATAGAATCTTTTGGGGTGCATGATATTCATTGGATCATCCAGAGGATCTCCTTCAGAAGTGGCCAACTGATAGGCCCCTAATCCATATTTTGCTATGATTACATAAGGTCCAAGCCAATTAGTCTCAAACTTGCCTTTCCTTTCGCTATCTTGGATGTTTTTCTGGTTCTCCATGACGACAAGATCACCAATTTGAAATTCTCGGGTTTTGACTTTCTTGTGGTAACTCATGCGTAGACAGTTTTGATATACCTGGAGATGGTTCAATTCCTTGAGACGCCTTTCATCTAACAGTCCTAGCTCTTGTAGGCGAGCAATTCTGTATTGTTCATTTGGTAGGATATTTTGCAGCGATACTCTTAGAGAGGGGATCTCGATCTCAAGGGGGACGACAACTTCGGAGCCAAAATCAAGGGAATAGGGGTGGCGCCTGTGGGTGTGCGGATGGAAGTGCGATAGGCTCGCAAAGAAGGATGGAGTTGGAGGTGCCAATCACGGCCAACTTCATTGACTATCTTATTAAGGATTTTGATTAGGGTTTTATTAGAAGCCTCAGCTTGACCATTACCTTTGGGATAATATGGGGCGGAAAAGCGATGTTGGATGTCGAATTTTTGGCAGAGTTCTTTGACATCCTAGCTTTTAAATTGTCTGCCATTATCTGTAATGATAACTTTTGGGATGCCATATCGACAGATCAAGTAGTTCAGGATGAATTTGGATATCTACTTGCTAGTGGTAAAAGTAAGAGGGATGGCCTCTACCCACTTGGTGAAATACTCAGTGGCAGTGATAATGAATTTATGCTCATTGGAGGATGAACAGTGGATTTTTCCAATGAGATTGAGCCCCCACTATGAGAAGGGCCATGGTGTAATGAACGGTTGCAATTCTTGTGATGGTGCATGAATCTTATCGCCATGTTGTTGGCAAGGGACACATTTCTTCACATAGTTATATGCATCTACTTCCATTTTAGGCCAATAATATCTTGTTCTCAAAAGCTTTTTGGCCAAGGTGAGTCCACTTGAGTGTGCCCCACAGATGCCTTTATGTACTTCACGTAATGCCCATTTTGCCTCTTGTTTATCTAAACACCTTAGGAGGGAACCATCAAAATGCCTTCTCAATAGGGTGTCTCCAAGGATGGTGTAGTGAGCACATTGGCGGATGGTTTGTTGTTGGGTTTTGGTAAGGTGTGGGGAAATGGCATTGTCATTTAGGAAAGTGAAGGTTTCTTGGTACTAGGGGGACTCAATACCAGCGAGTACACACACTATTTCAGATTTTGGTAGATCATATGCCAGTATGAATAGTTGCTCAACCAAGAACTCACACTTCTGACTATGTGCTGGCATCTGAAGGAGGGAGCCAATGGTTGCCATTGCATCTGCAGCCCTATTTTTTGTTCACGGGACCTGATCAGACTTTATTGTTGTAAAGTGCTTCTTGAGATCTTCAACCATGCTATGGTAGGGGAGGAGCCTATCATCTTTTGTTTGGTATTCATGATTGACTTGTTTTATGACAAGGTGGGAATCACCATAGACTTGTAATTCCCTTATCTTCCACTGGATAGCCAAGCGTAATCTTGTAATGAGTGCCTCATATTCTACAATGTTGTTGGTACATGAAAAATCTATCTTGTATGATTTTGGTATACAATCTCCTTGAGGTGTGATGAGTAGTATTCCTACCCCTGATCCATTTTGCATGCAAGAGCCATCGAAGTATAACTTCCATGTGGAGGATGTGGTGATAGTCATAACGAATTCATCTGGTAGTTCTATGAGAATAGGATGGTTACCTGGAAGTGGAGCATCAACGAGCTGATCTACGATGACTTGTCCCTTGATTGCTTTTCTGTCTACATACTCAATGTCAAACTCGCTTAACAACATGACCCATTTAGTGGTTCTACTAGTGAGGGCAGCCTTTGACAAGAGATATTTAAGAGGGTCAATTTTAGAAATCAATTTTGCTTTTTTGTTCAACATATAGTGTCAGAGTTTCTGTGTACTAAACACCAATGTCAGGCATGCTCTTTCAATGGGGGTATAATTGAGTTCATACCCCACTAGTGTTTTACTGATGTAATATATGACATGTTCCTTCCCTTGATCATTCGTTTGTGCCAACAATGCCCCCAATGCCACTGTGGTAGCACATATGTATAAAATGAGGGGTTTTCTAGGAGTAGGACGCATAAGCACTGGAGGTGATGCCAGATATTCTTTTAGTTTTTCAAAGGCTTTTTGACACAAGAAGTCCCATTTGAATCTTGTGTCCTTGCGCAATAGGTGTTCAAATAGATGACACTTATCTACTAGATGTAAAATAAAATGTCTAACTGATTGGAGTTTTCCCTGGAGGCTACACAGTTATCTGAGAGTTTTAGGTGGAGGCATTTCCATGATGGCTTTCACCTTTAAAGGATCGACCTCGATACCTCTGCGAGAAACAATGAAACCTAGTAGTTTTCCCAATGTCACACCAAAAACACACTTCTTAGGATTTAGGTGCAATTTGTATTTTTCCAATCTTTCAAAGATCTGCTTTAAGATAGGGATGTGTTCCTGTCTTGTCTTTGATCTGCCTAGCAGATCATCCACATAGTCCTCCATAATTTTATGCAAGAGGTCATGAAAAATTGTTGTCGTGGTACGCTGATATGTGGCTCCATCATTTTTGAGGCCAAAAGGCATGACCCAATAATAGAAAGTTCCCCATGGTGTTGTGAACGTAGTTTTATGTTGATCTTCGTTTGCAATCCTTATTTGATTATATCCAGAAAATCCATCCATAATTGATAGCATCTCATGTCTTGTTGTAAGATCCACAATCATATCTATGTTGGGGAGCGATAAATAATCTTTAGGACAAGCCTTATTTAGATCTTGGAAATCAGTATAGATGTGGATGCCCCCAGTGGGTTTGCCAACAGGTACAATGTTGGATACCCATTCAACATAGTCTATTGGTTTAATGAATTATGCATCCAACATCTTTTGGAGTTCTACCTTGACAAGGAGTACAATATGTGGATGCATTTTGCGCAACTTCTATTTTACAGGTTTTGCATCTAGGCAGACAGCAAGATTATGAACCACCAATTCAGGATCTAAACCTGGCATATCAGCATAGGACCATGCGAAATTGATTTTTACCTCTATGAGGAAGTTGATGAAGTCTTTTTTTTCTTGTTCTGTGAGGGACTTGGCAATGAGCACATTTTTTGGAATGTCTTCGGTGCCCATGTTGATACTGTTTGTTTCTTCAATTAGCAAATTTGACCTGTCTTGTGGAAGATAACCAATGGTAGGGAGGTCAAGTCCCTCATCATCAAGTGCCTTTTCCAGGTTTTCACTTTCGGATACGCCCTTTGTTTTTGTTTTTTTCTCATCCAAAGGTGCCTCAGAGAGGTTTTCACTAGGGAATCATGTTTTTTCCTTTTATTATCTTTTTTGTGGCTAAGGGCATTGACCTGACTACCAAAGTATCCCTTTTCATGTAGTTGAATATTGTGTACTCTGTTGCAGTCTTCCAAAATTTGCATAGTCAAGATAGTAATGAGAGAATTATCATCGACGTAGATATCTAAAGTGGGTTTGTCTCATTGGCTCCAGTCTATGAGTTTAGGATGGAAAAGATGTAGCTAATGTGAAGTGGGAGGGGTGATGGGGGTGATGGTGTTGATGTGAGTGTCAAAGAAGATGTCTTTTTCATATTCATAAGGCATTTAATGGAACTCCTCTTTGTGAAAGTTTTTGATATCCAAAGAAGGACTTGATGGAGCACCAACGATAGTAATGTTAGGCATCGAGGTGTACCCGAAGCCTCTATTGTACTTGTAGGAGATAGGATTTATGGGTGCTTTTCTTCCTTTCTCCTCTGGTCACAAATCGTGTCCTTTGTAACCCTTTTTTTTTACTATAACTGATGCTCTTGGATACATTTTTGTAGGTATTTTTGCTAGGTCTCCATCCTCTTCATGGTATAGCCATGTAGAGACATCTGTGTCGAGGCTCTCCTCATCAAGTCGGCCCCATTGCTGGAAGGTGGTATCTTTGTATTGTATAACTAGTTTTTGGTCCTTTTTGAGCCCTTTTGGCTTGTCAAATGACTTAGGAGATAGGGGAGGTTGCCTATTAACAAGACATCCTCCAATTTGTATTCTCCACAACCATTATCTAGAATTTTGATTGGTGGGTCTGCTTGGGATAAGGTGGAGGCAACATTTGATGTGTCTGATGGAGGAGTTGGTGAGGGTCTATTTAGTGGGCAATGATATGGATGTTTCCCCTCTAAGAGCTTGCAATATTGGAAAAGTTGTGAATCGCCTTTGATAGTGATCTCTCTTCCATTGAAGGGGAATTTGATGCATTGGTGATAAGTAGAGGACATGACTTGCAAAGAGTGAATCCATGGCCGACCGAGAAGGATGTTGTAGGGGAGATCTAGATCTAGTACTTGGCAAGGGGTTTCAATTGTGATAGGGCCCACTTGAAAAGGTAAGGTGATCATGCCCTTTGAAACTCTTTTTGCATCATCATATGCTTTTATTGTGATCCTTCCTGATGTATCTACCAGGTCCTCAGAAAGTCCCACTTGTTTTATTAACTTGTATGTACACAAATTAAGCATGGATCCACCATCTATAAGGATACATTTGACCTTGTTCTTGTGGATGAGGGCTTCGATGCGCAAAGGTTTATTATGGTCTTCATCTGCAGAAGCATCATTGGAAGTGAACACAAGGTGTTGCTGGGCAGCAAGGTTTCCAATGAGGGCTTGGAACTGGGTGGCATTGATATTATCAGGAACACAAGACTCAAGGAGGGCTTGTTCCAAAATTTATTTATGGGCAGGGGAAGTCTTGAGAATTTCTAGAATGGAGATCTATGTGGGGGTCTTCCCAAGTTGGTCAAGGAGGTCATATTGGCATGTGGAAGACATGGGGGGAGGGTTTGGTGGGGGAGGGGCTCCTTGTATGGTGACTTTGCTTCGGCGACTGGTTAAATTGTAGTCCTTCTGAGGGTAGTGGGTGGAAGGTGTTGCACCTTGGATGACTATCCTATCAGGGTTAGGTTTGCTTTGGGAAGGAAGAGGGTTAACTCCCTCGATAGTTATGACATTGACATGATTGTCTATGGGTTCAATGCAACGTGCTAGAAAGTCAAAGTCAGTTATGTGATTAGTGTAGTCATAGTTCACCACGTTAGATGATGAGCCTTTTCCTTTGTCATGTTTCAGGAAGGGTTCCTAGTATATTTTGAGTTTGTCATTGTTATTACCAGGTTTTGCATTTGCTATTTCAATTTCACCCCTATCAATAAAATCTTGTATGTAGATTTTAAGCTTCATGCATTTTCGTGTATCATGTCCCGTGATATGATGATACTCACAATATTCATTCTCATTATACCACCTAGGTTTGGGTTGATTGGGATCAAATGGGCGAGTGATCAGGAAAACCACTACACCCGCTGGAACAAGCTTTTGAAACACCGCTTCAATAGGCTCAACAAGAGGAGTGAAGTCTCTTAGAGTCATGTTATTAGATCGGGGTGGTCGCCCCTGGATTGATACATTATTGTGAGGCTTTTGGGATTGATTTTGATTATTTTGATTGTTGAATTGATGATTAGTGGTGGTGGGTCTTGGAGGAGTGGCCACGGTTTGGACCCATTTTGCATCAGTCACACCGTCATTGACTACGTTCTTGTTCTTGGACCAGAATTTTGGTTTATCATTATGATAAGAGGAAGAATTTTGACTTGATCTTTGGTAGTGTGTCAAGGTTCCTTCCTCTAAAAAAACACGTTCAAGGGCTAAGCCCTTATCAGTGAATTTTTGGAAATATTTAATACATTGAGACGTCAAAGGTCTTGACAATTCAAGTACCAGATTCTTTTGAAATAATTCAATTTGGTGTTGTTTTGCCATGTCCCATTGGAATTTATTGATGAGGTGTCGTCATCTTCACAAGAAGTTATAGAAAGTCTCTCTAGGCCTTTGCTTTGTGTTACATAGGTCCATCATGGAAACATCATTAGCCATGTTGTAGGCATAGTGAGCCACAAACGTTTCTGCCAAGTCTGGGAAGGAGATAATGGATCCTCATGGTAAGGATGAGAAACATGCAAGGGCATCTCCCGTGAGTCTCTTAGAGAAGAGCTTTCAAAGGTATAGTTCACTATAGGAGACTTATTGGCATAGGATGTGAAATTCCCGGACATGGTCGTGGGGGTCCCCTTTGCCTTCATACTTGGTGAATTTAGGGTTCTCAAACCCTCGGGGGGTAAGGTGCAACTGATATAGATGGGTCATAAGGACAAGGACAAAATTCCTCAAATGAGCAAGGTTTCCTTTTGTCAGTCCCTTCTTTCATGTCCTTGATGATGTTTTTCATGTCTTGAATTTCTTTAATGAGGGTTTGTTGGGGATTTTTGAAATGAGGGATTGTATTCACCCCTAGACTTGGATGAGTCATGGAAGGTGCACCACCACTAATGTATTGATATTAGGAGGTAGCAGGAATGTGAGATGTGATGACCGATGTTGCAGGGACTTGAGTGACAATTGGTTGTGCCCCACAAACTGTTGTGATGAGATTAAGTGCGACCTGAATGAGGTTAGCAACATTATTAACAGGAGTTGAAGTTTGTGGGATAGAAATATATGGTTGAGTAGAAGAAGATGGTATAGAGGCATGTGGGAGAATAGATGAGATCAGATTCGATAGTGGTATAGATGGTAAGGAGGAAGAAGGTGGAATGGAGACCATGGGGGGAGGTGTCGTAGGCGCTATTGATTGGGGTTGAATTATTTGCAGGGACACAATTGATTGAGTTTCAATAATGGGTGCGACATTCTATGTGGGAGTGAGGTATCCTTATGGTTGTTGACCAAGGGTGGATTTATCAAAATCAGGGGTTAGTTGAGCTCCATTTTCAAGGAGGGTCTTTAGAAGCATAGTAGGGTTGTGTTGGATAAATTTCTCCAACATCTCTTGGTTATAAGAATCTGCTAGGAAAGTTTACACTTCTGGAGAGAGTTCATCTTGGTCAACCATATTAGGATTTTGTGTTTGATTTTGAGTGCTAGGTTGCACACTTTGTGTAGGATCCTCATATAGGACACTAATGTCTGCCATACCATATTTTTGTTTGGCCATCTTTTTCTTTTGAGATAGAGTTGTGACCATACAAGAATAACCTTAGGAAAGATTGGAGGAGGAATGTTTTGATGAAAGGACTTAGCAAGGCTCTTGGATTTTAAGAATTGGAATTGATGAAAATGGATTTTTGTTGATTGATAGGGTCCTTGGATTAGGACATGGATTTAATTAGGATTTGCACCTTAATCCTTTGATGGGGATCTTAGGCAAGAGATGAAACCACAAGCGAGGTAATGACCAAGTTGGGTAGAATTTAGATCTTGGAATGATGATTAAAAGCCTTTCTTCCACTAAGGGTTGACTAATAACCCTAAGCAAAGTAAAGACGTCAGGTAAGAGTCTTTATTGACTCAATGGATAAGGCAAAGGTACTTGGAGAGGATTCTTCTTCAAGTACAAAAGCCAAGTTATTAAGGATGAGGTATAAATGAAACTTCACAAGGCATGTAACCTTAATGTGAGGTTAAATTGGATTAAAGGATAATTTGATTTGGATTTTTGAGAATTGATTTGATAATTGAAGCTAATTGATTTTTGTGATTTATTGGTGTGCTAAGTCCTTAGAAAAAGATGGAGGATAATTTATTGGAGAGGGATTGATAGTGGTGATTAGAAGAAATTCAGTGACTAGGTTATCCTTGGCATGATTATGACTCAATAGATGATTGGTTCGGATGGCAAGTTATATGAAGGGACACGACCACCCCAATTTTGATGATAGTTGGTGTTGAAGGACAAACCTGAACCTTGATGGAGGGCACAAACTCTCAATTCATCACTAGCATCAAACTCATTTCTATGACCATGGGTGTAATCGTGGTAATGGTGGAAGAATGTCCTATGTTTAAGCAAGAGTTTGCAGTTTGTATACCAAAATTTCCGACGTCTAATGAGTTGTGCTTGCGTGAGCTACTTTTTCTTGATAGGTCTATGGATTGACTTCTTAGGATGCTTATACAACTTAGGTTCATGAAACATGAGACAAATGGAGTTTCAATGCAATTTGGACTTTGTGTGGATGGTGACTAGGATGTGACTTTGATGATTGTTTGCATTTAGACAAATGTTTTTGCAAAGTGTTTGAGGATAATGATGTGTCTTTAGTCTAATCTTGGCAAGTAAGTATCAAACAAAGAAAACACAATGATCAAATGAATTTTAACTCAAAGATACTCATGCTCATGTACAATATTCTTAAGGCTGGAAAGGACAATAGTCGTTGGATCCCAATTGGTTTCCCAGCTATGCTTACCCAGAGTGGACACTTAGATGCTTGACCCCACTGGCTCCCCTCCACGGCACTCACTTCTCTAGGGTAGCGAAGCATCAATTCCCACGGCGGCTTTGGACGTCCAACCTCCTACAGCAATGACTAGAAGGTTTTTGACCATTATGCACAAGGTGCTTAGTATGTCTTCCTGTTAGGAGCTACCCTTCGCAGTTGCACAAGCGCAATTGAAGCCTATAGACCAATGAAGCACCAAAAACTTAGTAGTCACACAAGCGTGATTGAGATCTCTAGGATCCTACTAAGCACCCAATGTGAGAGTGAACTCTCATATAGCCCCAGCCATTGACCCTTTCATCATCAATGACCTATTTTTTATATTGAGTTGGGAACCCCAGGTCTAGGTGTACTCACTTGGGTCGTTCCCCTCTTACCTTCTCAAAGAGCAAGTTGGGAGGGTAGGCCCGCTAAAGGTAAGAATGCAACAAATGTGAAAAACCTTGGAGGGTTTGGATTTCTAATCATCTAGCTAGACAAGAGCATAATCTCCTACCTTTACGCTTTTCACAAAACACAAAAGACAATGGTCCATTTACCTTTTAATTAAATCTAGGTGCCTAGTTAAATAAAAGACACAATATTTGGTTGGAACTCCTAGGCAACCTGCAAAATAGTTCAGGTTAGTAGTTTTTTGAGTTTTTAAGGTCTTAGACGACCGAGAAAAGCTACAACTTAACAAAAGAGAAATCAGTAGTCACTGGCCTGCACATACAGTGCACGCACTGAAGCACCTGTGTAGGCGCCAAAACGTCTGCGTACGCTCTATAGATGATAGAAACTAAAAATAATAAAACAAATAAAACAAACAAAATTGTAATTTTATACCTGTCTATCATGCTGGTCTAGATCAGTCGCGCTAAAATGCCTGCGTCAGTGTAGAAGCACCTGCGCCTGCGTTGAAATCCTGAAATAAGAGAAAAAGAGTTAGTGGTTTAAATTTTTAAAATTCAAATTTCAAACACAAAATTTTTGCTGAGGGCGGGAATTTTTGAAAGCGATCGTGCTGGTTTGGTTTCCCTCGCACTAAAATGCAACTGGTCGCATTGATGCGCCTACGCATGCATCAAACAGACAAAACAGAGAGTAAATTTTTTAACCAA
Organism: Cryptomeria japonica; assembly: GCF_030272615.1. Lineage (NCBI taxonomy): Eukaryota > Viridiplantae > Streptophyta > Pinopsida > Cupressales > Cupressaceae > Cryptomeria > Cryptomeria japonica. The sequence continues at coordinate 771,191,768 of NC_081414.1, forward strand.
ATAGAAAGCAGGATAAAATTTGAATTTTGAGAGTGCTTGCACATGCACCGAAGAGGTATGTCTATCGCACTAAACCCGAATCGCTTGTGCCAATTTACAGTCTCTCGCACTTTTCTGATACCCGCGACTTGCAAATTCACAAAAAATCAAAAAAACATTAGTATTTAGGAACGTGGGTCCCACCTGGCGTGCTAGAATGGAGATGAGAAAAAGAAAGAAAGATTGATTTAGAGGGTTAGCATACAAATCATGCACTAAAAGCATAAGAACATAAAGCATAAACCAAAACACATAGAAAACATGAAGACAAATGATTTTTACCTTGCAAGACCTTTAGCTTCTCCCTCAGATGGAGCTTGGATGAAGTCGAAGTGCGCCCAAATGCCTCAAACATGATTTTGATTTGCTCCTAGATTGATTGATGTGGTTGGCTCTCCAACATTGTGCACAAATGGATGTGATGGATTTGGAGGATGAGATGGATAATGTGGCTAAGTATGGATGAAGGATAACTTAGGCATGATGAGGGTGCAAAGATGATATCCTAGGCACAAACTAACATCTTGAAGTTGCTAAAATTGGAGATGAAATGTGAGGGGATGTATTCCTCAATTTATAGGGAGAGAGGAGGAGAAATGAAAGGCTAGGATTGACCCAAGATGGAGGGTCATCATTCCTTGTGATCCCACAAAAGGCCCAAGAGGAGGTGTGGAGACCAAGAGATATGCCTTAAAGGCATTTCTTGTCTCCACACTCTTCAAGGTACATTGGGAAGACTTCCCAATGTGCCTTGAGAAGAGCAAGGGATGGGACATTTCTTGATGGAAGGAAAGGAAGAATTAAAAATTCTTCAAAAAGGGATGCTCATGGGGATTGGAGGAATAAAGAGGATTTAAAAATTCCTTGGAAGATGAAATTCCTAGAGGAGTTTGAGATTTTGAAAATCTCACATTCACCTAGGAAAAGAGAATTTAAGGAGAGTGGTTGGATGGAAGGGACAAGGAGTTGACTTTGTGGCTAATCATGATGATTAGCCACTAACAACTCATTAGGAGAGGGTTTAGAGGAAAGATTAGATGGGATAAGGGTAGATGAGATTTGTAGGAGGATTTGAATAGGAGAGAAAATGAGTAGAGGGAATTAAAAATTAGGAGAATAATGCTAAGTGAGCTTAGGGAGTTTCTAGAAGAATTATTAGGTTAATGATGGATTAGGAAAAAGGTGATTTGTAAGAATCACTTAGGTTAACTAATTAATTGAAGTTAGTTAGCTAAGAGGAGGAAGATTTAATATTGAGGATTTTTAGAAGAATAGAAAGGGGGTTGATTTATTAAATAAATCAACAAACTATGGTGACAATATTAATTATAGGGCAAGTGCAAGCTAATGAGTCACAAATTCATGGAAGTCTATACTTTGGAAAACGCGCTCCTCAAAACGGGGGCCCGTTTATGCTTCGGGCTTCTGAGGTGAAAGGTGACAGGGGCCCGAAGCTAAAAAAAACGGGCTCGCATTTTGTTTAAAAATGGGGGCCCATTTGTAAATAACGGAGGCCCGTTTTTAAAAAAAGCCGGGGCCTGTTTGTAAATAACGGGGGCCCATTTTTTAATTGTATTTTTACCATTTTTTGGGCGAAATTTTTCATTTTCACCGTCATAGTAAATTAAAAAGAGGAGATCGAAAATGGGCCCCTGTGCTGTGGATTCCATTTCAAACCTCCACCACTATCCCAGGTACACATTCAATCATCCATTTTCATATTTCATAATTTTCTTTTTTTTTTGTGTATTATTTAGTTTTTTGGGGTATTATTTTAGTTTTTTTTAAAGTAGCCTATAAATAAATTAGTTTTTTATATTTGTAAATTATTGATTTTGATATGAAATATTCTTCAATAGTTAACCCTAAACCCTAATCAACAAATTTACAAATCAAAACCAAACCTAAATAGTTAACAAAACAAAATATCAAATTAGATATCTCAGAAACATCAAAACGAAAACAAAAATGAAACAAAAATGAAAATGAAAATGAAATCGAAACAAAATAAAAAACGAAAATGAAATTGAAACAAAAACAAAAATGAAAACGAAATTGAAACAAAAACAAAAATGAAAACGAAATCGAAACAAAAACAAAAACAAAAACGAAAGTGAAACAAAAACAAAAATGAAAAAATGAAATCAAAACAAAACCGAACATATGTACCAAAATTGTTCTTAATCCTCATTAGGCAATACAAAAGTTATCACTATTAGTATAACCTTAAAAGTAATTAACATTACTCTTCAAAATTTAGATATCAAAGTTTAGGCTTAGGTTTATGCCATGTCATGGCATAAAGGTCCTATTATGGTCCTATTATGTCATGTGATGGTATAAAAGGACCAATTATGGACACATTATGTTATGTCATGGCATAATAGAACACATTATGCCATGATGGCATAATATGTCCTATTATGCCATGACATTGCATAATGGGTCCATAGTTGGTCCTATTATATCATGTCATGGCATAATAGGACCTATTATGCCATCATGGCAAAATAGGTCCTATTATGCCATGACATTGCATAATAGTCCACCTATTTTATGCCATCATGGCATAATAGGTCCATATAATAGGACCTATTAAGCCACAACATGACATGATTTTCTCAAAAAATTGCCAACTTCATCATCTAATTCATCTCCAACACTGAAACTATGCTAATTCGACATGTTTACTTAGTATGATAGGACCAATTATGGACCTATTATGCCATGATGGTATAATATGTCTTATTATGCCATGACATTGCATAATAGGTCCATAGTTGGTCCTATTATATCATGTCATGGCATAATAGTTTGGCCTATTATGCCATCATTGTATAATAGGTCCATAATAGGACCTATTATGTCATGTGATTGTATAAAAGGACCAATTATGGACACATTATGTCATGTCATGGCATAATATGACACATTATGCCATGATGTCATAATATGTCCTATTATACCATGGCATTGCATAATGGGTCCATAGTTGGTCCTATTATATCATGTCATGGCATAATAGGACCTATTATGCCATCATGCCATAATAGTCCACCTATTATGCCATCATGGCATAGCAGGTCCATAATAGGACCTATTAAGCCACAAAATGACATGATTTTCTTGAATTGCCAAATTCATCATCTAATTCATCTCCAACACTGAAACTATGCTAATTCGACATGTTTACTTAGTATGATAGGACCAATTATGGACCTATTATGCCATGAAATTGCATAATAGGTCCATAGTTGGTCCTATTATAGGAATTTTGAAAACTTATAAATATCATGTGTATCATTTAACATATCCACACCTAAAGGATTTGGTCTTGAATAAAAATTAAAAAACAGAGAAAAGTAAACATAATTTTTTTATTCATGGGTGAAAACCATTCTTATGACACCTTGGACAAGTACCTTGGCATCATGTATAATTTTTTTTTTAAAAGTACCCTACACTTAGGAGTATACCATAATCCATTCAAATTCTCTTTATTCTCAACTATCCTTGTCATCATCCATATCATGTATCTCACATTCCTAGTTTTTGACCTTGTTTCAAGTAATCTACCCAAGTAATCTTATCCTATCCTCTAGGTGCAAATATGCAATACAATAGTTAGCTAAATGCAAGAAAATAATGATGCACCAACAAAGTGAATGTACACATTGAGGTGACACATAACATAAAAGAGAAACCACTAGATATCACATAATTTAATCTTTTATGTTTACTTCATATTCTATTACCCCACCTGTAGGGCATGTTTAATATTTTCTCACTTGATTTCCTTTTTAAATCCTACTTTTACTTCATATGTTTTATCTCCTGTTTTTACATTATCTAATCTTTATTAGTAACTGCTAATTTCACATAATGATTTATGTCTTATACTTTAATCTTTGTTCTATCTTAAATGATCTTCAAGACTATTTGCTTCACATGTATGTTCATATAGTGTTTTTTTAATCTTATTAAAGCATTTTTATCTTACTAAAGCATTATCTTATGTTCATGTACATTGGCCTATTATTTTAGAGAAAATAATAGATTATCACTATTTGATCACACATTTTTGCATCTTAGTATCATATGATTGTGCCTCACATGATGATCTTGTATTGCTATTAAATCTTGCATGATCTTATGATCATATCTTGGTTTATAGAGCGTAATGATCTTAAACATTTCAATATCTTATTTTAAGCACTTATCATCAATCCTTATATATTCTTACACTAAGGAGGATCATCTTATTTCCCACTTCTTTATTGATCTTATGTATGAAATATTTTATATTGATTTTAATAGTTGATGCATTTTACAAGAAATGAATGCATTAAATTGAATATATAAAAGATTTATGAAGTTTCATTGAAATTTTTTATTAAGTTTTGTGTGCAAAGTTTATATTTAAAGATTCAATAGTATGTACATGTATATTTTTTTAAGTTCAATATTATATTATATTTCATGTGTATCTCATTCAATAACATAGAAATGTTACTATTTATAAATGTTTTTTTTAAAACTAAAATAGATTCTTCTTTGACATAGAGTTGTATTTAATTCATGTGTATCTTTATATATGCAGGAGCTCTTTGTTATCATGGATGTCTTTGGCATAGATGAACTATTCGGTGAAAATCCCCCACTGCAACCCCCTCCTCCTCCTCCTCCTCCTCCTCCACCTCCACCACCTCCACCACCACCACCACCACCTCCACCCCCTAGATTGGATGAAATTCATTTATGACAATGAATTAATGAAAACCTCCAAGTGATTGAACAAAATATTACTACTATCCAAAATGAGCCAATCACGCCACCCCATCTTCTAGAGTTTGCAAAATCAATGCAAACTTTTGTCGACTCAGTTAGATCTGTTTATTCTCAATTAGATCAATTTCATAGACGACGACAAGAGTTGGGTGATTTTTATGCCAATGGTTTAAATTATAGGCAAATCACTAATCTGAAAATAATCAAAGCTCATTTATGTCCATGTTTTCCTAACCCAAAAACAAGAGAACCAATGCAACCTAACTAGAAAAGAATTTCAATTACGTGGTGTGTGCATCCAGAAATGGCTAGACACTTTTGGGATAGATGGTGGATAGTTTTTGATTATCCACCACATCGTAATTATGAGGTCCCTTTTTATTTTTTGAAGAAATTATACTGTGAGTTTGTAATGAACCAAAAACCAAATTATTTTGACATTAAGTCATTCCAGGGTGTTGGTCGTGGAATGCCACAACATAGATTAGGGGCACGAAGTAATAATCCCCTACCAGATCCACCCATAGTTCCACTTGTTGCTCCATCCATTATGTCCAAAATACATCATTCATTTCAACATTAGATGCTTTGACTTCCCTCACAGGAAACCTGAGTGAGCAAGCTGCTCAGATGGCATCTGCTCCTTGATGGATGCCACATATGTGTTCGAGTTGTCATCAGATATGTGTAGGTCCTACTATTGATGCAAGATATGCTTCAGTTCCAGTTGAACATGATGCAACAGATGATAGTATGATGACATCATATATGGATTTTCTTTGCTCGGATGATCATCTTGACCAGGTATAGATATATATACATGTACATGTCAATCTTTAAATACTTCATTAAATATAGGCATAAATTAAGTGCATGCCTTTTTTTTATACAATCTAATACTTCATTAAATAAATTTTGTTTATGTAGATAAGGACTACACCTAATATTAGAGTCAATATTGTATCTACTGGAACACAACTCGGCACACCTTATGGGGTACATTATAAATTTCTATCTAGACATTGTACTATCTTTTTAAGTTAATATTTTATCATTGTATACTATATAAATTTTCATGTTGATACATTGAATGTTTCTTTCTCCAGGATTCAGGTCATGAGGGATCCTCTACATCACATCGAGAAGAGGGTCTGATTATTGTGACACCATCTATCATATGTATCTTAGAATTCATAAATTAAATATGAACTCTTACAACATTGTAACTTAACTTCAAATTATTTAGTGCACATATATATGCTCACTAAATATGATTTCATTAAATTCCTGTATGCAGGTGAACACTACCATTAAGATAGGTTATCCTCATAATTTTGATCAGAGCCAATTTGAACGCACATCGACATCCTTTGAGGTATTAATATGTAATACTTAATTTGATCTTATTTTGACTCTTAATTTAAAATTTAATTTGACACTTTGAATTTGACCTTGTACAGGAGTTAGCTAGCACTACATTTGGTGTTGATATTGCACAAGGTACTGCTAGAGGAGATACTGCTAGAGGATCTAATGAGCATATGGTAAGTTTGTAACTTAATTTATGAATTCTAACTATATTTGATAAATGATTCTTTTAATAGTTAATTTGAAGTATTTTAATATTATTTTTTCCTTGTACAACATGAGATGAGTGGATCTAGACCACGTTGTAGGGACAACAGACCACTGGATGTCATTGATGATCACACCTAGATTTTACCTTTTATTTGGCTTTGATATGTACTTTTTTATGGAATTTACACATTTGTTTACACATGCACATACTTTATATATATGGATAGTTGCATTATAATAGGATTAGATCATATATATTTTGTGCATACTTTATATATTTTGTGCACATTAGATATTATGTGGAGTTCATCATGTTACCATAGAGATATATATATGGATTGGATATTATATGGATTATGTGGACTTAAAATTTTACTGTTTATTTGGCTTTGATATGTACTTTTTTATGGACTTTACACATTTGTTTACACATGTACACACTTTATATATATGGATAGTTGCATAATAGGATTAGATCATATATATTATGTTCATACTTTATGTGCATTGTGCCCATTAGATATTATGTGGACTTGAAATTATGTGAAATTATATTTTGTGCATATTAGATCATATATATTTTGTGCATACTTTATATATTATGTGGACTTGAAATTTTAATTTATGGAAGTTGTGCTTAAATAGATTTATATGGATTATGCGGACTTGTAATTTTATTTTTGGAATTTAATTTAAATAGTTCTTGTGATTAGATAAACTAAAGGTGTACACCATGAACTAAGTATCGAAACATATCTTATAATTATAACATATTCTAAATTAAAAAGTATTAATCATCATAGATAAGAAAAATATATAATCAAATATATAATTACCATTACAATAATAATGATGATAATCTAGAAAAGTATCAAAATAAATATATTGAATAGAACTTGATTAAAACATAATTATCTCATTCATAAATTTGACCAATAGTCTCTCATTTATGTATATTACACAAAATGTAATCAAGAAGACATATCTAAAATAAAATAAGCAGTCTATTTAAATTATAATAATAAGGATTTATATCTCTCAAAATACAACATAAAGTATGCACAATCAATAATAGTCATTGAGGCCAATTCTACTCTGAGAGACCTAGAAAAGAAAAATACATATGATTAGTTTTTATAATCAGGATGCATTGAATTTAAAATACAACATAAAGCATACATCACGACTCTTCAAAGGGATTTTCCTTAAGGGTAAAAAAATTTAACTTACTTGTAATTATTCAAAATGAAATATAAAGTATGCACAAACAATAGTAGACATTGAGGCCAAGTCTACTCTGAGAGACCTGGAAAAAAAAATACATGTGATTAGTTTTTATAATCAGGATGCATTGAATTTAAAATACAACATAAATTATGCACAAACAATAGTAGTCATTGAGGCCAAGTCTACTCTGAGAGACCTGGAAAAAAAATACATGTGATTAGTTTTTATAATCAGGATGCATTGAATTTAAAATACAACATAAAGCATACATCACGACTCTTCAAAGGGATTTTCCTTAAGGGTAAAAAAATTTAACTTACTTGTAATTATTCAAAATTAAATATAAAGTATGCACAAACAATAGTAGACATTGAGGCCAAGTCTACTCTGAGAGACCTGGAAAAAAAAATACATGTGATTAGTTTTTATAATCAGGATGCATTGAATTTAAAATACAACATAAAGTATGCACAAACAATAGTAGTCATTGAGGCCAAGTCTACTCTGAGAGACCTGGAAAAAAAATACATGTGATTAGTTTTTATAATCAGGATGCATTGAATTTAAAATACAACATAAAGCATACATCACGACTCTTCAAAGGGATTTTCCTTAAGGGTACAAAAATTTAACTTGTAATTATTCAAAATGAAACATAAAGTATGAACAAATAACTTTGTTTTCATTGATGCCTTCTACTTGTGGTAGACCTAAAACAAAATTTTACTAGATTAGATTTTATAACTATGATGCATGATTTAAAATGATATATATAATATGCATCATGACTTTTAAAAGGGAGGTGGATTAAGGGTTGAAATTATAACTTACTTGATATTCATTCTGTTATACCATCTGCTTCCTCTCTCTTTTGCAAAGCATCTATAATTGTCTCATGCTCTTCCATAGAGAGAGTCCATAATTGTTTATTAGAGGGCCTGCCATGATATCTATCCAATTTTATATTAGTTGCCACTACCAAATGTGAGTAATGTATAATCTTCTTCTTTAATTCATAATCTTCAAATGTGGGCAATCCATTATTTCTTGTTAGATATTTGCATAGCCAAGTTCAAACAACAACCACAGATCCTGTTGGATAGTCATAACCATCATCATCTACTAGAGGAGTGGTTAGCTTATGTTTTGGCTCTACACATCGAGCCAACCAATACTCTATCCCCTCTTCATTGTCCTATGGTGCAACAACAACATAGACATGTCCTATGCATAAAACAATTTTATTTTAATATTTACTGAGAAATAAAAACAAAAATATACACTGTAAGATTTCATAAATATGTACTATTTAATAAATAAAAAAAATTCAAAAACAATTTTACCTTGTTGTATAAGATCTGAAATGTGATCATAGTCATTTGATACAAACATCTGATCCATATCTTCATTAGTTATTTCATGTGGATCATTTGCATCTATGGGTGTCAATGATCGTTGTTGTCATTCTTCAACCCATTCTTTATTCTCACAAAATTCCCAATCTCCGGAAACACAAAACTGACAAAAGCAAGCAAGCTACCTTGTGAATATAGTCCATGTGTTTGAATTAGAACTCTTAAATGAATTCCATTTAGCTGATCCAATGATGGTATTACAATCATGCCAAATAGGAATACTATCTTCCTCTATCAACCAGAAGAAACGTCAAATTGCAGAGTTTTCAGTTGATCCTTTTGACAACTTTGAATTGCACCAATCTACAACTGCACAAGCATCTCTGAATTTCACTGTATCCTTGAATTTCAATTGTTCTCTAGCAAGAGCTCTTTTTATACAGGCACGAGCTCCATCGTGTTCTCCCTTACCATGTCCTGCTTCAAAAAAACTCCATAAATGTTGGACATTGGTTATCTTGTGAACTTTGCATAGCCAATAAAACATTCTTGCATTTTTGAATTGTCCAGTATAGTTATCTAACCATATCATATGTTGTTTCATGTCAATTTCTCTTTCCTTAAGATTATCATGAAATACCTTGAAGCAATGCCGAACAAACTCTGAAGAGTGTAATCGATTATCACTAACATAGAAATGATACTCCCTCAAAAAAAATTTGTTATCTTTTGTACTGTCATGGTCATGTCTACATATAATGTGCACAAATATGGCCACTTGCACTGAGTTGTAGTATTGTGAGTGAGTTTCCTCTTGTGGTTTTAGAGTATAATTTTTTGCAAAATCCACAACTGATACTATTGTTCCAACTAGAAATGTGTTCTTGCGTATGCGAAACTGTCCATCAAGCCATTGGCCATGTTGGGAATGTTTTGAACATATTTTGGAACAATATGACTTTTAAACTCATTAATAAATGCATTCACACGATTTTGTTCTGTAATCAATTCTAAAATTTTCTCCATCTTTCCATCCTTTAGAGGGTATTCTATATTCTTAAATACATCAACCATTTTTTGTCCAAACTCAGATGAAACATGTTCATGCAAACATTCACCTATCAAGGAATAGTTCCCACATAAATTGCAAAGGCCATAAATGCATGATCTGGAAAGAAATAATTGTTCATTAGGTGGTTTACAAAATAAACTTCCAATAAAATCTTTTATAGTTTCAGGTGGAACATAAACACCACAATCCTGCACAAGATCATTACCATGCAACATACAATGTATATATCGAAAAACATCATAATAGTAACAAAACTGAACATGAGTTTTACAACAACAAGATATTCTTTATTTTTTGATTTTGACATACCAGGGTTTGCAGTTTTTAAATGATCTTTGACTAATTTGTAAATTCATTAACACAAATTCATCAGTAAATTTTTTAAAGATTTCAGTTTGAGTCATGTCAAGAAGATGTTTTAGATGAGGATCATGAATTTTTTATCCTACCCTTAACTTTAAAACATCTCTAGAATTTGATGAAACTCTAGTGTTATCATGCCAAAATTTTGCAATTAATTGTTTGGTTTCATCATTTAATTTAATGTCCGACCTTTGAAGTCTACCACTAAAACTCCAACAATGGTTTAGTGGATCAATTTCAATTGTGTCTCTTCTTTTGGCCACTCTTGACAAGGTTCTATGATGTAAGTTCAAATAGCCACTTACATCACTTAACATTCTTTTACTAACAATCATTTTGTCAACTATAGCAGTCGTTATAACTCTACGTGTTGCATTCTTATCTTTAGACCAACATGTTTTTCTGATAGAATCAATGGCACTGGCAACAGTAGATACAACTTGCTTATATGATTCATCTTTTCTTTTTGGTTTTGCATAAATACCTATTTTTTTCATGACTTTACGTATTTTTAACTTTTTTATTAATTGTAGCATTAATTTACATTGGAATCCTAACTCTTTATTATAGAAAAATTCTTTATATAATCCGTTCGCATGTGTTCTGATTTGTCTCCAAGAAACTAACCCATTAAGATTATCTAGCACATTTCTATCAATAGTAAACAAATTACATTCATTTTCTTTAAGAGAGGGTGGTGTAATATTTTCAATTTTTATTTCTTTTCGTATTGGTGTATTAAATTTATATCCAGCTTCATTTAAATCAGCAATTTGATTGGCATCATAGTCATGGGGATTTAAAAACATACCAAGATTCGCATCCATATGAACATTTGCATCAACAGTCATACCTGTGTTTGGTTCTACATTTCTTGCATCCATCATGATGTCTTCAATGGTCTCATCTACAACGAGCACTGAACTAAATGCTTCAGAAGTGTTATTCAATTGTTGTTGTTGTGATCTTCAATCTCTTTCGCATTTTGCCTCCTTCTCTCTTTGTGCTTGAACTTCATATGTTGTCATTGTCCTCTTTTTTTTCCTTTTGATGTTCCTTAGAACCCATCTTTACAAACTCCTCTTCAAAAACTAATAGCTTTTTACTGAGTTCTTTAAAAAATTATGTAAAAAAATTAAAAAGTACTGTCATTACTGTAAAAAATCTTTGTCAGTACAGATTTCAATGATTGTGTGGTAAATTGATGCAATCCGTCTTTTTTTTTACAGTAACGGTTATTTAGAAATGGGGGCTCGTTATTTAAATAACGGGGCCCTGTTTCTAAAACAGGGGCCCGTTATTAAATCCAACGGGCAAAAAAATGGAACGGGCCCCTGTTCAATAGAATTTGAATCCACAACCCGCCATTTGCCTTGGTATTAGGCTCGGGATAGGCCTTGGATGGCCACACCTGAGACATGGACCTGGAAATTCAAATCTCCATGAATGAAAGCACAAATATGAACTTCTGAAATAGTTTACATGCCTCTAATCTGAGAATTTTTATACGAAATTAAAACCCATTTCAGATTATACTGTCCAGATTCTAAATATGTAAATTTATTTGAAAATTGATTATTTTACCTAATTTTCATTTAATTTATACTAAATCGGGTCCATAAATTTGAAATATTAACTAATTTTGTTAGTTTAATAACTTTTTTATTTTAATGAATTTTGAAAAAAAAATTACATGTCATCAATCTTCACAAAATTATTTTCTATTTAAAAAAAAATAATCAAAAAATGTTAAGTTTACGTCAAATTATGTGGGTCGTACACGTCAAATTTTTAAAAAGAATTACGACCATTAAAAAAATTTAAAAAAAAAAAATATTAGAAAAAGAAATACAAAAAAATATGCTCATCAATCTTCAGTGTGTTACAAACCATTTCCCAAAACGGTTTGAGAAAATTATTTTAATTGTGTCAAAAAGTGTGGGTCGTACATATGCATGGTATGGTCCTGAAACAGACATTTTTAAAACATAGTTTTTAGAACTCCATTCAAAAAGTTATTTTTTTATTATGTGGGTATTAAAATAAATTACATATTTGGAAAGTACACTCAGAGGGCTATCTTTTATATTAATGACTTTTTCCAAGATTCAATCTCTAAGTGTTTCAAAATTTAAGCCCAAATGAGACAAAATCTAAAAAATAAGGAAAACATTTCCACTTTTTGGCCAAAAAGTGGACTCATCTTCTTGCACTGACCCTATAATTAATTAATATTGAGGAGAATTAAAATTGGCATAATTGATAAATTAATTATGTCGGGAATTTAAATAATTAAAATAATTATTTTTAAGTGTCTACAGTGTATTTCAAGATTTATGCAATAGTCAAAGCACAATCATTTTGTAGCTAAGCATAATTTAGATATATCTAAGGTATAGTTTATTATGGTCTAGAATACAAGAAGAACCATCAATTATTCTTTTAAAGTTGTAAAAACTCATACAATGTTGGATCTGTTGATGACAAGAAGTCAAGTATAGGATTTTCTTTTCTTCTTAGAATGAAACTCATCTCATGGATTAGTAAAAAGGACACTATTTTTTCCCTCTCATTCACTAAAGTTTAATACCATGCCACACAAGGAGCTATTTATGAAATGATTTGGTTATGTTGAATATTCTTGATAACATGGAAATTCTTGAAGAAAATCTACCTATTCTTCATTGCAATAATCAAGGTGTGTTGAATCTTGCAAAGAACAAAATTTATTGCTCGGTTGAATGTGATTACATTCAACAAGTATAAAAGTGTGTATAAATGACAACATAAACTACATAAATCAATTTATAAATAGACAAGAAGCCATAGATAGTTGCATAAATGAAAAAGAGATGTAGAGGTGGAGTTGTGATAGAAAGTAGATCTTTAAACTATCAAACATTGGAGTTGTGCACCCTAGTCTAAAGTGTTTCCAATTACTAAAAACTACTTAGATATAGGATCAAAAGAATTAGAACTCATATACCTCCAATTTCCAACCCAAAGAGCTATAGTTATAGGTACCTTTATCCAAGGTTCTCTTGAATTTGTTGTGTCAATCTCTACCTCGGTTGAATAAATCTTCCTATACCTTCAAAATATCATAAAATTCTAGATCTAAACCTACATAAGCACAAAGAGAGGGAAATATGATTGTGCTTGTGTAGGAGCTTACCTTAGTCAAACCCCATTTTCGTATTTCCACCTCCATAAATAGCCAAGTTGGATCTAAGATAAAATTGTATGCTCTGAGCCTTAAGTGTGTCTAACATTGCGTGAGAAAAATGTGCATAAACATAAACAAGAGCCCCTACTCAAGTATATTAAAGCAAATCCTAGATAAGAAAAATTAAATGCGGTATACAAACCAACTCCAGAAATACATGACTAGATGTAAATAATAGTAAATGAATCAGATCTAAAGATAAAACTTAGAAATACAAGAATGACATGAAATCATGGGTAAGTGCAAGAAGTTGTGTCCACTTAATGTGGAAGTTTTAGATAGTAAAAAAGTGCAAATCGAGTAGAGTCAATAGGAGATGAATCAGAATCCCTCCTACACACGATATCTCGAGCCAAAAACCAAACGGGATAAAATGAAATGGGATCTCATGTTAAAATAAAATGGGATCCTGTTTCAAATATATAATTTATTTTTTTAAAATGGGGTGGAGTTCATTTTTGCCATATGGGATCCTGATTGAAGGAGTGGAGCCCTCCCCAGAAGGTGCTAGCAAGCCACTTGCAAGTCTTCCATGTATGCCCAACGCCCTTTTTTTCAATAATTCATATTTAAATTTTTTTTGGTTAAAAATATTAGACTTTTAGTTTAAAAATTATTTTTTTAGTTAAAAAATTAAATTTTTTTGTAAAAAAAAATTGATTTTAAGATTAAAAATTATTTTTTTCATTAGAAAATTATGTTTTTAGTTAAAAATTTATTTTTTAGTTTAAACTTTAGTTAAATTTGGTTTGAAACTAAATTTTTTAATTATTGATAATGATTTGTTTTTATGAATTGATTAGATTAGGATTTTTTTTAATGTTAATCTAGATTTTAATAATTTACTAATTTTTTTATAAAACTATGTTTTCACGATTGATGAATAAATTTAACTAAAATGTTGAAAACCTTGGAGCGAAACCGAAACCCCCCAAAAAATCAAAACCAAAACAAAATACAAAATCAAAATGAAAACCAAAATGAAACTAAAACGTTTTTAAAATTTACCAAAGTGAAAAATAAAACATAGAAATTTAACTAGAATGTTGAAAATCAAAACTTATAGGATCACATACATGACCATTTGATCCATATGACCATATAGGAGCACAATGGACTGTAAGGGGTCATATGTAGTCCTAAGGGGTCACACATGTGTTCTAACACGTGTGCAACCACTTAGGACCACATATGATCCCATAGGATCACATCATGTCCTAAGGGGTCATATTCAGTCCTAAGGGGTCATGCATATGTTTTAACATGTATGCACATGATCCCTTAGGACCACATATGACCCCTTTTAACATCTAGAGTATACAACATACCCCTATTACCACATAGGATCACATCACATCCTAAGGGGTCATATTTGGTCGTAAGGGGTCACGTATGTGTTTTAACACATGCGTGACCCCTAAGTCCACCACATAGAGCCCTTTTAACATCCTAGTATCCCAAGGGGTCATTGAATATGTGGTCCTAAAGGGTCATGTACACTGTATGTGTTCTAATACATGCGTTCAACCCCTTACGACCACATATGACCCCATAGGATCAGGCATAGTGTCCAAAGGGGTCATGTATTTGGTCCGAAGGGGTCACACATGCATGCTCTAATGTACATGTGTGACCCCTTAGGACCACATACATGACCCCTTAAGACACTATGCACAATCTAATAGGGTCATACATGTACATGGCCCTAAGGGGTTGAACACATGACTTAGAATGCATGCATGTGTGACAGGCCTTTAGGACCACATTATGTTATAAGGGGTCATATATGTGATCCTAAGGGGTTACGCATTTTTTAGAACACATGCATGACCCCTTAGGACCACATATGAGCCCAACACCTTAGAACACAATATGGTCCTAAAGGCTCATCACACATGCATGTGTGAACTAACTCATCCGTTCAACCCCTTCTAAGGCCATGTACATGTGTATGACCCCATAGGAATACATAGTTGACCCTGAGGGGTCATGTGTGGTGCTAAGGAGTCACACATGTACATTCTAAAACACATGCATGTGTCCCCTTAACCCATCTCCTACTTTCAAATTCATTCCCCTTTTAAGCCACATGTCCTATAATTTACTTTGATCAGGCCCTTTCTTGCCACATGTCCCAATTAGGCCTGCATCCCCTTTTAAGTCATGTCCATATTATACCATGAGTTAGAACGTGTGCATGTGTGTGACGAGCCTTTAGGACCATATTGTGTTCTATGGGGTCATATGTGATCCTAAGGGGTCATGCATGTGTTAGAACACATGCATGACCTCTTAGGACCACATATGAGCCCTTTTAACATCCTAGTAGTTTAGGTATATTGTATACACTACTAGGATGTTAAAAGGATTCATATGTGGTCCTAAGGTGTCACACATGTGTTCTAACACATGTGTGGCCCCCTAGGATCGCATATTACCCCTTAGAACACAATGTGGTCCTAAAGGGTCGTCACACATGCACGTGTGAACTAATTTATGCATTCAATCCCTTCTAGGACCATGTACATGTGTATGACCCCATAGGATCACATAGTGTCCTAAGGGGTCATATGTGGTCTTAAGGGGTCACACATGTACATTCTAGAGCACATGTGTGTATCCCCTTAAGCCATCTCCTATTTTAAAATTCATTACCATTTTAAGCCACATGTCCTATAATTTAGTTTGATCCCCTTTCTTTCCACATGTCCCAATCAGACATGCATCCCCTTTTAAGCCATGTCCATATTATACCATGATTTAGAATGTGTGCATGTGTGTGATGGGCCTTTACTATGACCACATTGTGTTCTAAGGGGTTATATGTGATCCTAAGGGGTCATGCATGTGTTAGAAAACATGTTTGACCCCTTAGGACCACATATGAGTCCTTTTAACATCCTAGTAGTTGGGGTATATTGTATACAATAAGTATAGGATGTTAAAAGGGCTCATGTGTGATCCTAAAGGGTTGTGCATGTTTTCTAGCACGTGTGACCCCTTAGGATCACATATGATACCTTAGAACATAATATGGTTGTAAAGGGTCGTCACACATGTACGCATGAACTGACTCATGCATTCAACCCCTTCTAGGACCATGTACATGGGTATGACCCCATAGGATAACATAGTGTCCTAAGGGATCATATGTGGTCCTAAGGGGTTATGCATGTACATTCTAGAACACATGTGTGTGTCCCCTTAAGCCATCTCCTATTTTCAAATTCATTCCTCTTTTAAGTCACATGTCCTATTTAGTTTGATCCCCTTTCTTGCCACATGTGACCCCAATTAGGTATGCATCCCCTTAAGCCATGTCCATATTATAGCATGAGTTAGAACATGTGCATGTGTGTGATGGGCCTTTAGGACCACATTGTCTTCTAAGGGGTTAACCATGTGTTAGAACACATGCATGATCCCTTAGGATCACATATAAGCCATACACTACTAGGATGTTAAAAGGGCTCATATCTGTTCCTAAGGGGTCACACATGTGTTAAAACACATGTGTGACCCTTAGGATCACATATGACCCATTAGAACACAATGTGGTCCTAAAGGCCCGTCACACACATGCACACATTCTAACTCATCCGTTTAGCCCCTTTTAGGACCATTTACATTTATGAACCCATAGGATCACATAGTGTCATAAGGGATCATGCATGTACATTAGAACACATGCGTGTCCCCTTAAGCCATGTCCTATTTTCTAATTCATTCCCCTTTTAAGCCACATGTCCCAATTAGAACTGCATCCCCTTAAGACATGTATATCTAGTCAAAATACATGTGTCTAGCCCCTTAGGACCACCAACACACACACGTACACACACAAATATATATATATATATATATATATATATATATATATATATATATATATATATGACGGTCCCTTAGGACACAATGCCACCTTTTTAACATTAGTGTATACAACATACCCCTTATGACCCAACTTGACCATGTCAGATCTCATATTGTGTTCTAATTGTACAACCATCCCCTTGAGTCATGTGTCTTAAATGATTAATTACAAAACTTATAGATGTTAAATTTGAAATTCCTATTCTAAATTCATGAAATTAACTAATTACAACCATACCCCTATTACCATTCTATTACGATCATACCCCTTTTAACATACTAGGACCTATTAACTATATATGTTAAATACCATATATTAAATAGCATAATAGGTCCTATTAACTATATATGAAATTAAGTAATTACGATCAAATTAAATTTAATTATGACCATGTCCCCTTAAGACACAAATAATTAGGAGATGCAGGTGTCTTAAGGGGATGGTCATAATTATTTCTTTAAAATGATCTCCTTAAGTCGTGCATGTGTGTCCTATTTAAAGTTTCTTCCCCTTAAGCCACATACATCCTAATTAGGGTTATCTGCTTAAGCCAATTGTCCTATTGAACTAGTTTGGTCCCCTTAAGCCATGTGTCCTAGTTAGGCCAATCCCCTTAAAATTCATGCACATCTTAAATGATTAATTATAAAATTTGTAGATGTTAAATTTAATTACGACCATGTCCCCTTAAGACACGTGTAATTAGGGCATGCACGTGCCTTAAGGGGATGGTTATAATTATTTATTTAAAATGATCCCCTTAAGCCACATATGTGTCCTATTTAAAATAACATCTTCCCCTTAAGTCACATACATCCTAATCAGGCCTATCCCCTTAAGCCAATTACATCCCAATTAGGCATATCCCCTTAAGCCACATACATCCTAGTCAGGCCTATCCCCTTAAGCCACATATATCCTAATTAGGCCTATACCATTAAGCCACATACATCCTAATTAGGCCTATTCCCTTAAGCTATGTGTCCTAGTTATGCCAATCCCTTTAAGTCATGTGTCTTAAATAATTAATTACAAAATTTGTAGATGCTAAATTTAAATATGACCATGCCCCCTTAAGACACATGCAATTAGGACATGCACGTGTCTTAAGGGGATGGTCATAATTATTTATTTAAAATGATCCCCTTAAGCCACATGTGTGTCCTATTTAAAGTAACTTCTTCCCCTTAAGCCACATACATCCTATTTAGGCCTATACCCTTAAGACAATTGTCATATTTCTAGTTTGATCCCCTTAAGCCACATGTCCTAGTTAGGCCAATCCCCTTAAGTCATGTGTGTTACAATGATTAATTACAAAATTCATAGATGTTAAATTTTAAATTCTTATGTGATCATATGTAAAAACATGTTCTTGATTTCATGTACAAATCTATGTATATACATGTAAAATATTGATCATTTATTTGTCTATAGAGCTTGTATACATGTAATGTATATGTAGATTGGACATATTTTAAAATTATTTATAATTTATTCATGTTATCTATTTGTTTTAACTTTATTTTATGTTACTGCACTATTCTGTTTATGCTTAACAGTAAGGTTATTATTTAAGAAAGGTTTTGGATTACTGATTCACCCCTCCCCTCTCAGTACATTAGCTTTCCATATTGGGCCTAACAATTGGTATCAGAGCTTGAATCTTGGAAAAGGGTTTAACTACCTAAAGAGAAAGATCTTATCAATGGAAGGCTAGTTTATATATATATATATGTGTGTGTGTGTGTGTGTGTGTGTGTAAATGTATATATATATATATATATATATATATATATATATATATATATATATATATATATATATATACATATACATATATATATATATATATACATATACATATATATATATATATATATATATATAGCTCAGATTATATATATATATATATATATATATATATATACCTGATGATGTGTATGTAATCTGAGCTATATATATATATACATATACATATATATATATATATATATATATATATATATAGCTCAGATTATATATATATATATATATATATATATATATATATATATATATACCTGATGATGTGTATGTAATCTGAGCTATATATATATATATATATATATATATATATATATATATATATATATATATATATATATATATATATATATATATATATATATATATATATATATATATATATATATAGCTCAGATTACATACACATCATCATGGATGAGTTTGATATAGAAGATTTGCTTAATGAAATAGGGGCTCTGTTGGGACTTCAAATTTTTTGTCTAATTTTGAAGACCCAGGCTCAAAATTTTGTAGTGCATTCAAAATCACCTTGTTGAGCAAGATTGAGTAGCTGTTTTTGTGAGCTTGTATTTTTGTACCAGAGATTTATCATGAGAAATCCGTTTGGGGGATGGTTATACACCTTATAGAGATGCCATGTGCCCATTTGCACCCTCCTCAGATCAGCTTTGATATATCTATGAAGTCTCCTATGGAGATCCTGAGGTTAGGTATGCATTTGACACAAGTTCTCACTTTTCTGAGGAGCCCTGTTTGAGGCATTGTATCTTACTATCGGTTGATGATCAAGATAAACAGAGAGTTCCCCATGTTTCCCTAGTATTTTTTGAGGCTCTATGCCAAGTGGCTCAGTCTCATGAATCCATCTACTAAGTTTCCAAAGTCAGTTCCATATGCAAACAGTTCAGTTTTGCAACTGAACAGTGTCAAGCAGCAGTTAAGAACCCACTTGGAAAATCCATATCTTGTGCTCAATTGACCTGCACTTTAAATAAATTATACCTCGTGATTCTTAGTAAAATTATCTACCATGCCCCAGATTTGTAGCCCCCCAACTCGTCATATGATCAATTTTTGAAGCCCATTCCAAATACAACATTT
This sequence comes from Cryptomeria japonica, assembly GCF_030272615.1. Classification (NCBI taxonomy): domain Eukaryota; kingdom Viridiplantae; phylum Streptophyta; class Pinopsida; order Cupressales; family Cupressaceae; genus Cryptomeria; species Cryptomeria japonica. The sequence goes on from NC_081414.1 coordinate 771,212,200, forward strand.
CGAGGTTCTGCAAGCAGCAGTTTCCAGTTTTTCAGAAGAGCCAACTTTGAGGGTTAATAAATTTCACATGTGACCTAATTAGGTAAAACCCTCTTGTACACTCATTTAGGGTATATTGATGTGTCGGTGTGCCAAGTAGCGGCTCTTGACGCAGTGATTTGATATTTTTTCAACTCAAGGTTAGAAGGCTACTCAGGTTGATCCAACAGTTTCAGTTTTAGAAAAGCCTGAGTAGGCAACTTTGCAAGTTAATAGCTTTTGACTCATATGTCATCATGACGATCTGTCAGATGCCTTGGATTCTATGTTTTACAATCTTTCAGTGTGTTGGTTCCCAGGGTTTGGTCAGATGTTTTGCTCAATTTTTAAAGCAAATTTCAAGAGCTATCTAGGTGTTTTGAGCAAATGTCAAAGTTACAAAGAACATCAATTTTGAAGGTCCCACTTTCAGTTTCTCACTCCCGCACATTCAGTCAGTGTATCAGAACATGTTGAGCATTTCAGTTGCCCTAAAACGAGTTTTTTTGGTCGGGCCCACTTTGGGGCCTGACTAATGATAAGGCCCAACAAAGAGTAGTTAATGCATAATTGAAGAGATAATATTATTTTAAAACCGTTATGGATTTAAAGGTTGATATTGTTAACTCAATAAGGTCAAATGGAAGATAGAAGAATTTGAGTGATTCATCAAGCTATAAAGATCCAAGTGAAGCTAAGCCAATAGGATTAGATGAAGCTCGATGTGTCATTTTGGAACTCATTTTGCATGTTATTTAAATCACTTCGATTAATATATTTTTAAATGATTAAAGTATTTGGGCAAAGCAAATATGTGAACCATTAAATTGGTTTTTCCACTCATGTCATAGATTAAAAATTATTATTTTGGTGAAATATTGAGTCATTAAAAATCAGTTGATAATGATTTAAGCGTGGGAACAATTGGGGTTAATGGTTTGAAATAATCCTTTAAATCTTTTGTATGTAAATGATTTAATTATTCTCAAAAGGAGGGCCCACGTAGCTTGGTCTACTGAGGGAGGAGTGTTTCAATTTGTAAGGCTTTCCATAAGTCTTATTGTTTTTCCAGCGGCCGACTAAGGGGAAGGGTTTCCTCGTTGCCCCGCGAGGCCCTCAAAGAAGTCAAGGATAATCGCGGGATAAGTGGCAAATCCCAGAATTAAAAATATTTTGTTACCCCGCATAAGAAAAGGGACTCTCATGACAACCCACGGGATAAGCTTTGAGCGAGGACGAGAAGCCCCTGCCTTATCCCGCACTCTCCCGACGGTAGACTAGAAAGCCCGCGGGATAACTAATGAAGGGTGGTGTTTGGTTTTAAGTTATCCCACGTGCTGCAGCTGAGCCCAACAAACCCCCGTGGGATAAGAAATAAGCGTTGGATGAAGGTAAAGTGAGGAATGAGCCTGTCTAAACAAAGGGGTGCAAAAGAAAGCTGCGATGGAAGATTTTTAGGGTTTGCAGGTTGTGCAAAATGCCAAAGGTTGCATGCAGAAAATCATGAAGTCATTTTTGAAGGCATGTAATGGACGCATGAAACCCAAAGTCAAATAAAAAACTCCACACGCATTAGCAGGTGGAGCATATTTCATGTCGGAATGTGGTTTCTGTACGCAATTGGGAGGAAGCTGTGGGAGTTATTTTTGGCTGACTTTGAACCCAGATTCACCAAATAGCGCAGTAGAAAACCAAAGGACTATAATACAATTGTTATGAAAGGAAAATAATTGGGTTTTTATACAAATTGCGGCTTCTGAGTTGCGGATTGCAAAAGAGGATCATGAGTGCACAACCGCCACAAAAAAATGAGTGGATCTGCATATATCAGTGGAAAGTAGTGGGCCTTCGATGTGCCATGACTTTGTTTTGGTAATGGAAAAGGCCTGTGCAGGAGTTGAGCGAATAAAAATGCAAGAATTCCATTCATAGAGGATGAAAGCGCCAGGCTTGTTGTACTTGCTGAATGGTTCAATCAGTGAGGAGATCCGCAGTGAACAATGGGTAAGAGAGGCAGTAATATGTTGATGTATTGTTGTGATGTATCGTGTTGCAGCCGATTCATATGTAAGGGGCAAATCATTATTGACGTTGGCGGTGAAGGACGATTTCAAAACCCTTGTGGAGTAAGGCTATGCATCGAGTATCAGAGAGGGTACATTTCAAGCAGGAATTCTAGATGCCAATCTGTACCTGAAGGATCTAAATTCGCATGGGAAGGAATGTTTTCATTTACTTTGTGGATTTGCAAGTATGATAATAGTGTTATTTTAAGCAGAAATCAAACGATCTACAAGCAGTGTGTAGGGTTAAATAATGGCAGATTTAAGCACCAGTGGGCATGTTTTATAAGAACAAGCAAACCATTCATCATACATGCTTGCAAATCATAAGCATAGGTTTCGACACCATGATTCATAAATGATGCTGCTAAAACAAGGAATAGAAATTTTAGCTCGAAGGTATGATCGAGATATGTCATTTAAATAAAATAGGGCAACACCTTACAGACATCAAGCCTACCATTTTTTGTGTAACATGACAACAAAACGCACCATAAAAATATGGGAATGAGGTCAGCATGCGAGCACAGTGAAAAGAGGCGCAACAGTTTTTTGTCTCCGTAGATTTTGTTCAGGATTATGGTCCAGATTGGGGGTTGAGATTGAAAATTCTTCATAAGGTATGTGTCAGCAGGTTTTACTGCAATAAAGGTATTACTTTCATGCAAATGTGCAGGGAAAATTCTTAAGCAGTATATCTTTCATTCTAGACAATTTTTTTTAATTCAGAGGGTGAAATACAAGATTATGGTGGTAATCACCGATAGGCTTCACAGATAAAATTCTATTTGCCAGTAAAGGAAAGAAGTTACCTTTCACTTAAGAAATTACATAATCAAATATTTTACTCAGGGTAAAGGTGCTTGCACAAGGTGATGTTTTACTCAGATTGTGAACCTTTGTAAAGGAGGCATATTTGCTAAAATGTGGACTTTGCTTTTACAATAAAGCGGGTTCTTTTTTCTACTTTTGAACAAATTTGAAATGCAGGAAAAAGTCAGAAATAACTTTCACCAAAAAGGAATTTTTCAGTTTTCAAACCCAGAATGGAAAGGAGAGCTTTTTCAGTCAGAATGGACAGTGGCTTAAAATGGTAAACTTTGGCAAGTGAACAAAAGTGAGTTTGACAAATGCACCAAAAGTCAAAGCTTTCAGATTTTCAAATTTCCAGCAGCATCAGGTGCAAATTTTGGTAATTTTTGAAGGAAGGAGTGCGAATTTGAAATGCAGATTTTGAGAGAGGAGAGATGTCTCTTTCTGAAGATGTCTTTAGGGTTTTCCCATTAGGTCTTCTCTTGAATGTATATTTTTCTCCTCTTCAACTTTTGTAAGTATTGGAAGCAAGACTTCCATGCAAAGTTCTGAGTTAATGTGGTTTGAATTTTCTCTTTCAACATGTATTATTTTGTTATTTCAAATAGTTATAACCAGTGTGCTAGTAAGTTTGACAAGTTTTCCAAAGGTTGTCTCCTACATGTACTGTTCTCATTTTATGAAATATATGATCCAGTATCATTTTATTTTGTCCCAACAAGTTATGTGTCATTTTATCTTTCAGCTTCTCTTCAAGCAAGAGATTAAAATGCCTAAGGTAGAATGAGAAATAGTGTTTGTATCTGCAGGGTTTTCAAGTATGATTGTAGGAAAGCTTTGATGAAGAGTGTTAGTGTCATGCATTGGTACTTAGACCGAGTTGGCTATGTTTCACATTGTTTGAGTTTCAAGGATTGCTTGTTGTAGGTTGACTCTACTGCCCTGATAAGGCACTATTCATGGGGCTGGCACCCAGTTTTCAGAATCATTCCTTAAATCAAAATCTTTTCCTTTCAGCATTTCCTTTCAACATTAGGAGTAGGATTAGTGTTAGAAATCCCCCTTACTCAATGAGTGCTTAGATGCTTACAAGCTAAGGTTAAAGCCATAACCAAGAGTTTATCCATCTTCCTTAGTATCTTTTATTAAGATGATCTATTATAACATGTAATGTCAAGAGTGTTTTGAAGCTGAGAGTTATAGGACATTTCATAGGTTCACCCGCCTTGTTCTTGCAGAGCCAAAAGAGTAGGAGATCTCAATTTTGTGACTATATCTTGTTAAGTTGGCCAAATCCTTCCCTGAGTCTATCGACGAGTTAGTGGTAATTCCTCTAGGACTCGGGGACTGTTGCTTTGGGAACCAACAAGCTCAACCCCCTAGATGACCCTGTCTATGGTGCACCACCTCTAGCCGCACCTCCACATCCACTTGAGTGTCAACCTCCACCTCTTGGTTCTGATGAGGTCGATATCGAGCCATTATTGATGAGAATGTTGTTTTAATATAAGGGAAAGTTAATGAGATCCATAGAGAACCACATATGTCCCCACACATGCAACATTTTGCATCAATGTTATTGATACAGTTAGGTCTATAGATGTAGAGCTCAATTCACATCGAGCATGGAGAGAGGAGAGGCACTGGTTTTATTTTCATGGCCTCTCCTATAGGGATATTTTGGACTCAAAAATAGATAAATCTCACTTTGTTCTATATTTTTCAAACCCCGTCACAGGTGAACCCATTCTACCAAACAAATCCCGCATATTCATGGGGTGGTATACACATCAGGGCATGGTTGATAAATTTTGGGATCAATGGTAGATGGTATTTGACTCCCCACCACATGCCAACTTAGAGTGCCCTTTATACTTTTTGAGAAAATTATATGGAAAGTTTGTTTTGGGTTTAAAGCCTAATTATTTTGATATTAGAGCATTCCAAGGTGTTGGTGGTGGCATGCCACAAGATAAGTTGGGAGCATATATTGACCCAAACAAACCTTCCCATCGCTAGGCCATTGTGGCTCCTATGTCTGTTATACCTATGATTGTTCATCAACGTTTTGTTATCTCCACATTGGTTTCATTGACCACACACTTGGTAGCCTTAGTGAGGAGACATCTGATTTGGTGGACCATGGCCACATTGACACTAGTGGAGATCTACTAGGAGGTGAGGCTGATGTTGACATGAGTACAACCATTCCATGTACATCAACACCTCATTTTTGTACGAGTTGCCATCGACTATGCTATGGGTCTTGTGATGGTCCAGACCTTGCTTTGAGTTCACATCATAGTCCATCCTCTTTAGCTGCACAGGGAGCATCCACTAATCATGATAATATTGGTTCATATGTCAATTTTCTTTGTGCCGATGATCATCCCATAGATCATGATTCAAGTGGTAAACAAGTATGGGGTCTTGTACATACATATTTATATATATATATATATATATATATATATATATATATATATATATATATATATATATATATATATATATATATATATATATATATATATATATATATATATATATATATATATATATTTACATTTATCTTTATAGATCTCTCTATCTATATTATTTTTGAATGCACATGTATAGATGTACATACATGTGTGTGTGTGTGTGTGTTCACTATTTACATGTATATCTCCAGCCCATGTTTGGGGCCACTACAACACCGACTTGCACGTTGGATTATCCACCTACCACTCTAGTGAGTGCAACTTTTCCAACATCGGTTGTTGCAGATGAGCGAAGAGATTTTGTATGTTGACACTCTATCTTAATATATATATATATATCTAGAGATTTAATTAATATTTTTCATCAAGCACATGATATTTTAAATAAACTTAAGCATGTAATTAATTTAGAGATAATTAATTTTGTTGTACTGGTGGACAGGACCATTAGGATGGGTTTACATTCAGATGGGCCATATGATCATCCTAACCCGCTTCTTAGTTTTATGCAGACATCATCTGCATTTAAGGTAAATGTTCATTTAAATTTAAATAAATTCCATACAAGTTGAGTTTTTATTTAAAAAATTAAATTAATTTGTATATATATTAAATATGTATGTATGTGCGTGCATATGATTGACACACAACTCCTTTTTAAATACCTCGCAGGGTCTTGTTGATATATAGTGGAGCTTGTGTTGATGTCACCCAGGATACATTGCATAGAGGAGATGATCTGAGTCAGGTATGTGTATGGAAATATAATATATATATATATATATATAAAATCTTTCATGTAGGTCCTAAAAATTGAATTAAATAAATTTTAAAAGCTTGCACCCTATTAAATATGATCTATACATAGGTAGTCCACCTTTAAAATTTGTATCTATATTTAAATTTATCTAGTTCAAATTGAACATTTAAAATATAAATTTAATTTAAATTTCTATTTTAAATCATTGATCAATCTATGTGTGTGTGTGTGTGTGTGTGTGTGTGTGTACTATATAGCATGAGATAGTAGTGGCATCGAAAACCCATATAGCACCTAGAGATGCAGAGCCCTTAGTGGAGTCTAGAGGAGATGAGCCTACTCATGTACACATATGTGCTACTGAAAGAATGAAATATATAGAATGATTTAGGGCTAGTCCTCTTCATTTTAGGGGCTATATATATATATATATATATATATATATATATATAGAGAGAGAGAGAGAGAGAGAGAGAGAGATCTTTGTTACATGTACCTTTCGTGTAGTTTACTGACATTTGATCATTCCATCCCATGGGACTTGTTTATTTTGCACGTACATTGATTATATTTCATGTTGACCACATGTGGACTTGTTTCATCACACATAGACTTGATATACATATGTATACATGTGATATATATGTTTTATGAGAACTTCTAGCACACATGTACATGTTTCATGGACATTATATTTATGTATATTTATTTATTTATAATCATCTGGAGCTATGTATTTCATAACATACATGTGCAATGATAAAAATGATTGACATGTGTGTATATTAAATTTATACACAATTTAATTTAAATATGTGTGTGTGTGTGTGTGTGTGTATGTGTACTAAAAATAAATAAATCTTGCAATTGTTTAACTAGAGAACGTACACATATACACATGATAAATTGATACTTATAAAATAGCACGCTTTAAAACATGTACACACGTATACATTAAAAATAAATGAAGTAAATGTTTAAAGTTAGAGAACATACATATATGTACTAAAAGCTTATATAAAATATTTTAATTTGTGCATCTCTTGAATATAATTAAATTTTGATGAACATCTCAAATTTAAAAGTTTGAAGATTCACACTTGTCTTTAATATATATATTAAAGAACTCAATATTCTGAAATCTAAAGTATTATATAGGTTTGGTCCAATCTAAGACATTAAAAGCAGTTTCAAAAGAAATCTAGATAAATTAGATCTCTTCCTAGAGACAAATTAAATTGTCCTGTATACAAGATGTACCTACATGAACAAAAAAAAATTAATCAGAACTTAATTAGAATTAAATTATTTAATGTATGTATATAAAAAGTAATTCAATTTCTTCAGGTCAAGTTCATAAATTTAACAAATAAATGATGCCTACCAATTCATTAGAAATATTGATATAATTAGATGCTGGACCAACTTGACATTTAGTTACCTAAGATATAAACCTTGAACAACAATTGAAAATAGTTAGATATAGAAATTAAAAATACAAAAATTAACTAAGTCAAATTTAACCAAAAAAATGATGCATGTACCAATTCATTGGAAATCTTGATATAATTAGATTCATGAATTGGTTTCACATGCCACCTATGTAACAAAAATAGAAGATAAACCTACAACAACAAAAAATAGTTACACACACACACACACACACACACACATATATGTGTATGTATATATGTGTATATATATACATACATACATACATATACATACATACATACATACATACATACATACATACATACATAAATACATACATACATACATATGTTGGCAATTGACACTCGATTGGTTGGTTTCACTATGTTGTCATTGATGGCAACATGGCAGGTTATTCCGGCTTCATGTTTTGGATTAGTTGTATACCGGTAGGCACTTTATCAACACTGACATTGACACCGACATGTTGGAAGGAATTCTCAGGTCACCAGTAATGCAGGTCGACATGGTTTAGAATCAGGTTATTGGTATTCAAGGCCGACATCTTTTGGATCCAGCATTGGCAATTATTTTTTATATTCATGTTTATAAGTTATCTAGCCAACATAAGGCATGATAAATTGTATAGGGTATATATGTCAATTGGATTAGATCATTTTGATATATTTAGAAGACGATAAGGATGAAAACATGGATGGATAGCAAATGCGAAATATATGAGAAAGATTATGTATGAGAGGATATTTTTGTAAAGGGGTATTCCGATAAAGGGTTTAGGGTTTCAGACTGGAACAGACAGAGCTTAACCAAAAATTTATTCATGCATAGAAGATGCTATCTTAGCAGTTCATTCATTTCTCTAGATTGTAGTCTGGATTTATATGTAGTCAGTGAGGCTCCTTTTCTGACTGAGCAGTGTGCTCTAAGCTAAGCCTTCCTGCAAGTGCAGGCCCCTATATTTTATAATATCTCTTCATATGACCAGTGGATTGATATTGTGGGTCACAAATCCCACCGTGGTTTTTCCTCTTTGAGGTTTTCCATATATAATTTTGTGTGTTATGGTGTTCATTTATGTGACTGGCTAATTAGTTGTTTTACTTCTTTCAAATCTATATGTACCGGTTTACCAGTTGGTGTATGCATGTTTTAATAAGCCTAAAATTGATAGTTTCAATATAATACTAATTCATCCCCCCTCTCCATGTTATTGGATTCCAACTATTGGTATCAGAGACTTGTACCTCACAGGAAGTTTAACAGCTTGAGGGAGATCTTGAAATCGGAATACATGGATATGGGTTTGGAAAATAAATTTGAGATGGAACTTGAAGATTATGATGTTGAAAGGATGAAAAAATTAAAGCTACAAGATGAATTGAATTCTGCTAAGGAATTCATTCTTGTCCTACAGGAAAGACTATCATTTGTTCAAGCTAGGAGAAAGGAACTTTTGCAAAATTAGGATGATTTAGAAAAAGATGCATTTAAGGAACAGTGTGAGAAGCTGAGTCAAGAGAACATGGTCATGAAAAATGAAATGCAAGCTATAACTATGAGAATGTCTAAGGAGATTGAAGACCGGAAAAAAAAGAGAAAATATTTCTATATCTCTGAAGAACAAATTTAAAGAATGTGGTAGGTTGGTTGATGGGCATGATATGTTGAGAAGTGATTTAAAAGTACAATCCCAGAGTAATGAACAAGAGCTTGAGAGACAAATGATAATTCTAAGAGATGATTTGACTATTTCAAGTGAGTATAAAGAAAAATTCAAGATTAGTTCAACACAACTAGATGAGTTATTGAAGAGACAAAGACAGAATGGAGATTCCAGTGAACGTGGATTTGTTCAAGGACAAAGTTTTGGTACTGCAAATTGAAAATCAAAACCATAAGGCACCAGTAAGGTAGATTAATGCTTATAAATTTAATGGTAGATGTTTTGTTTGTAATAAATTTGGTCACATGGCTAGGCACTATAGAAACAGAGCAAATCAGAACCCTGATTCCGCTACTGGTCAATGTTCTAAAAGTAATAAGTATGGTCATAAGACAAAAGAGTGCATGATCAATGTTAAATGCTATGCATGTGGAAAATTTGGACATATGGCTAATCAGTGCAGGTCAAATAATTACACTGGTTTTAGTAAAGCAATTCAAAAGAACAATGTTACATGTTATGCATGTAATAAGGTTGGACATATTGCTAAATTTTGTAGAAGCAGAAATCCACCGGTTGGTAATGGAGGATCAAATAAGAAAAGGAAAGAAAAGGTTAATAAAATCTGACAAGATCATACCTAGATATCCAGATTAGAAAGTTTGAAGAACAATCTGTAGATGGGAATACACCAATTACTTATCCAGTAGAACAGGTTGCTCCTACACCGACAAGAAGCTCAATCCGTAACTAAGGCAGATGCCTTAGGGGTAGGCAAAATTCATGAAGATGCTGCATATGCCTCGAGAAGAGGTTCTAGAAGATGTTCCAGATATTGGAGATCCTTATTCGACATAGAGATGTTTAACTGAGATTCGGTATCTTCCACCGGTATTCATTGATGTTAGTAAAAGATTAGGGTTTTTCTTGGAGGATAAAAGGTCGAATTCACTTCATATTTTATCACCTTGCATTCATAGAAATAAAGAGCAATTCAGAGTGATTAAGGGTAATTCAGTGCAATCAGATATCTTGTTGAATGATTTCAGGAGGGATTGGAAGAGATCTTTAGGGTTTTTCACCGGCAGCAATCCACAGGTATTTATCTTCAATAATGGAAGCGGGATTATCATCTGCTCCTATCTTTGTTTCAAATCTGACTGTAGTTGAGGTCAGGGACCGTCCTAGGCCAATTTTCAAGCAATACCTGCATGTGGCTACTCTGGACAATTTGGTTGGCACTTTTTATCGTGTCTCTTAAGGAGTCGTATATGTTGAAGTTGGAAGAGCTTATATCCACTGTCATATTGAGGATTTGGGAAAGACTGATATTAATAATATGTACATGAAGGAGTTAATGGGAGATTCTCAAAAGATTAAATCTAAATACCAACATATTATTGATCTAGGGTTTACCGACTTTCTGGATATTCTGGAATTCAAGAGATGAAATTGTTAGGTATGTTTTGAGTAGAGTGTATGGAGAGCTATCTAGTTGGATAGACCATATAAGATTACAAAGGAGGTCATCAGGGCGATCATCGGTTTACCACAAGCTGGACAACATCTGCAAAAGAAAATTTCAAATGATTAGGTTAACAAGATTACCAGTGCAACATCTAACGGGTGGTCAATGAGAATCAATACTATCACCAATACAGACATCAGATTCAGAAGCATGGTCATCAGTTACAAGGTAACACAATCAAACTGACTGAATTTTGTTTATAGCTCCTACATTTATGCAGCTTATAAGATGATGAGGAAGAATGAGAAGATAGATTTATGTGGTTAGATTTTAGATGAACTACTGATTAACCTAGGAAAGATTAAAGGAGAAAAGAAGGGAACTTTCCTATATGGTAACCTAATTTTCTCCTTAATGATATTTTTCATCAATGAGACTCCCGGTTTTGGGAAGAGACAATGGACATTTGATATCCCGGTAGGGAGGCAACTGAAACAGTCAATTACTTCGTTGGGCAGTCAAATAGATGACAAAGTATGGGGATATTTTAAAGCATTTCAAAAGACTATGAATTATAGGATGAGGGTTCCAAAGAACATTGTTGATAAATACTCAACCGACTTATACTTCATGGTTAAGAAAGATAAAAAAAATCATGGAAGTGGTCAAACCCCAGAAGATTTGGATTGAGCGGATGGGTTATGAAGTTGATGCACAAATCCTTGATGCTTATGCACATATGTTAATTGATGCTTATGCACCGGTAGATGAAAATTTAAAAACCTTTGGCACTGCTAAGAAGAAGACTCAAGAGGTTGAAACTGAGTTCAACCGGAAGAAGAGAGAGAAGCAAGAAGGAAAGGTAAGGAGTTTTATTGAGAAAGTTTCACAAGACATCAAAGTATTGATCGATGTTGTTCTGGAGAAAGGCGGGAAGAGAAAAGAACTATAAGTATTCATTGAGCCTATTGCATCTAAATATGAATCTAAAGATGACACACTGTTGTCATTAAAAAGAGTAATAAGCAAGAAAAATAAATAAACCAAGGTAGAGGCTAAAAAGAAACTGGTTAGGAAAGTTACATTCAAGTTACTGACACAAAAACGAGCTCCAAAAGAAACACATTTAGCTACATCTGGTACTAGAAGAGGGAAGAAGAAGGATGAAATTGGTGTGGCAATTGAATCTGGTAATGTAACTATCATTCCAACAAAAACTTGTGCAAAATTAGTTGATGAGATTACTAAAGATGGCATGTTAAAGAATGTACAGTTTTATTATGAAAATTTAGAGAATGATGAACAAAGAGAAGTAGAGGAAGCAATTTTGTTATATTTGAATATTTATAAGAAAGCCTTGATAGATATTAAAAATCAAATACCGACATAGTTGTATGATATGTTAGATGCTAGAAGACTATCAACAATGCAAGAAGACAAGCATATTAAAATTAAAGAGTTGTTATATGTTTGTGTTTCTATTGCACTAGAGGAGATGGATAAGACACTTGAGGTGGCAGATAGGAAAATATTTAATAGAAAACATAGAATAATCAGTCTTATGTTAGGGAGACTAAATGAGATAATCAAGGAGACCCACAAGGCATGCATTAAGTTCTTTGAAGAGAACCGAGTTCTTTATACTTCACTGGAATCTAAGATAGATACTATAGACATCCCGGCTGAAGGAAAAAGAAAGGGTATTATGGGTACTTCACCCTCAATTTTGTAAAACATTAAGATAGTGGAAATTAAGCCCCCGATAGATACAAATATATAGATAAATGCTGAGATATCGAGGCTACCTGACATTAATGGTTCCCACTTTTGCAAATGAAGAAAATTGGCAGAGATGGGAAATTCTTTTGGATGGAGGTTCGAACGAACTAGGGGTGTTCGAGTGAGCCCCCTCTCTAGGTTCGATCAAACCCACCCTCGGACACGGGTTTGATTGAACCCCATGTGTGTTTGTGGGTTCGATAGAATCCATTCAAAATAAATATTTTAAGGGGTTCAATTGAATGGGGGGTTCGATTGAACACATTTTTAATTTTTTTTTTAAACTTCTATAAAAACTGGAAATGATAGTTAAACTGTCATTTTCAAGTTTGTATTTTTCTGTGTCCAGAAGGGGTTAGAGAAAACCTAACGTCAGCACCACTTCATCGTGCCTCATCTATAGTATCCAGCGCATCTCACCTTTCAGCTTTCGACCTACATTATTTCCGATGCACAAAATAACCTTTTTTTGTTTAATAATGTCTTTTTTTTATTAAATTTATTTAAAAATTAATAAATAATTTATTTGTTATTTTATTTTATTTATTAAATAATTGTATATTTATTGTTTTTCATTTGAACATTTTATAAAAATGTTTGAAAATTTAATATTTTGATTTAATGTCAATTTGTTTCTAAAATTAAAGAATTGTATATGTCAATTTGTATATTGTAAATTAGAACTTAGAAAAACATCAGCAAAAAAACAAATTAGAAAAATGTTACAAATCTACATATAATAAATTAAAACGTTAGAAAACTTAATAAATTTAAATTTAAAAAACATTATAAAACTTAGATAAAAAATTTAAACAAATTAGACAAAATAAATCCTCTACATTGTGACCCCTTTTCACATCCTATTACACACACAACATGACCCCTTAGGACCCCTTAAGACCACATATGCCCCTAATGACACTATACATCCCCTTAGGACCATAGAGGATCACATAGTGGACCCTAAGGGGTGATATGTGTTCCTAAGGGGTCACACATGTGTTCTAACACATGAGTGACCCCTTAGGACCACATGTGATCCCTTATAAAATCCTAGTGTGTACGACATAGCCCTTAGTCCATTACATAGTGTCTTAAGGGGTCATATGTGGTCCTAAGGGGTCACGCATGTGTTAACAAATGCATGACCCCTTAGGACCACATATGACCCTTTATAACATCCTAGTGTGTACGACATACCCCTTAGGATCACATAGTTTCCTAAGGGGTCATATGTGGTCCTAAGGGGCCACCCATGTGTTCTAACACATGTGTGACCCCTTCGAACCACATCCCTTATAACATCCTAGTGTGAACAACATACCCCTTAGTTCATCACATAATGTCCTGAGGGGTCATATGTGGTCCTAAGGGGTCACACATGTGTGACCTGTTAGAAGCACATGTGACCCCTTATAACATCCTATTGTATACAACATGTACCCCTTAAGATCACATAGTGTCCTAGAAGGGGTCATATGTGGTCATAAGGGGTCATGCATGTGTGTTCTAACACTGTATATGTGTGACCCCTTAGGACCACATATGACCCCTCATATGTTATCCTAGTGTCTACGACATACAATCCCTTAAGATCACATGTGTATGTAAGTGTCCTAAGGGGTTTAATATGTGGTCCTACGGGGTCACATATGTGTTCTAACACATGTGTGACCCCTTAGGACCACATATGACCTTTTATAACATCCTAGTGTACATACGATATTCTCCTTAGGATCACATAGTGTCCTAAGTGGTCATATGTGGTCCTAAGAGGTCACGCGTGTGTTCTTACACAAGCATGACCCCTTAGGACCACATATGACCCCTTATAACATCCTAATGTACATACGACATTCCCCTTAGGATCACATAGTGTCAGGTAAGGGGTCATATGTAGTCCTAAGAGGTCACTCGTGTGATCTAACACACATGCGTGACCCCTTAGAACCACATATGACCCCTTATTAAATCCTAGTGTGTACGACATATCGGTCCCTTAAGATCACATACATTAGTGTCCTAAGGGGTGATGAATGTGTGTTCTAACATTGTACATGTGTGACCCCTTAGTATCACACATGACCCCTTATAACATCCTAGTGTCTATGACATACAATCCCTTAACATCACATGTCCAATATCCTAAGGGGTTGAATATGTGGTCCAAAGGGGTCACGCATGTGTTCTAACACATGTGTGACCCCTTACGACCACAAATGACCCCTTATAACATCCTAGTGTACATAAGACATTCCCCTTAGGATCACATAGTGTCCTAAAGGGTCATATGTGGTCCTAAGAGGTCATGCGTGTATTCTAACATATGCATGACCCCTTATTAAATCCTAGTGTACTACGACATTCCCCTTAGGAACATATAGTGTCCTTAGGGGTTATATGTGGTCCTAAGAGGTCACGCATGTATTCTAACACACACACATGACCCCTTAGAACTGCATATGACCCCTTATTAAATCCTAATGTGTACGACATATCATTCCCTTAAGATCACATGCATTAGTGTCCTAAGGGGGCAAGAATATGTGCTCCTAAGGGGTCATGCATGTGTTCTAACATATGTGTGACCCCTTAGAACCACTTATGACCCCTTATAAAATCCTAGTGTGAACAAAATACCCCTTAGTCCATCACATAGTATCCTAGAAGGGGTCATATATGGTCATAAGGGGTCATGCATGTATCTATCTTATTAAAACTACTAAGATGTGTCTATTGAAGCTAAGTGATAATGATGATTAATGTTATATATGATATCTATCTATATTGTACAAGGAGTTAGTCATAATTACCAAATAAAAACCTTGTTTGTGATAATTGATGTTTTGTGGGGATTGGTAGGTGCAATCTTTTGTCGAGATAATTGATATATAGTTTAAAGTGCACAATTGTTTGTCTCAGTAGGGAGTCATCCCTATTTTTTTTTTATTGGAAAAAATAGGGGAGGTTCAGTCTAAGTTGGAGGGCTTTAATATATGCCTAAAATCCCGAGAGCTTGAACCACCCTCTAAATATTTATATGTTACAATAAAATATAGGTCTAATTTTTTTTGTTATTGACTTCAAAAAATTATATATCATGTTCTTAAATTTTTAATGTATTTGGTTTATCTAGGACAAATTTATATATGTTTTAATTTAGTAAAGTTGTATGTATATATCTTTAATGATCTCTCTCTCTCTCTCTCTCTCTCTCTCTCTCTCTCTCTCTCTCTCTCTCTCTCTGAAATTGATGTTAGATCTCTCTCTAGATATCATGATTTAAATGATCTCCCTCTCTCTCTCAAATTAATGTTTGAATAATTTTTAAAATTTATGTTTGCACGATCTAACAAATAAATTTATATATGTTTTAATTTAGTACACAATATATATATATATATCTTTAATGATCTCTCTCTCTTTGAAATTAATGTTATCTCTCTCTCTCTCTGAAATCAATGTTATCTCTCTCTCTCTCTATCATGAAAATGATCTTCCTTTTTCTCTCATTAATGTTTCAATAATTCAAAATGTACATGCACACACACACACACACACACACACACACACACACACATATTAATTATGTGAGAACTTCACATGTGTACATTTTAATTTTTAATGAGATCAAGATTAACAATCTCTCTCTCTCTCTAGAATTTAACTGATTTTAATTTTTAAGGTTTTAAATTGAATGCACTTCATGTGTGTGTGCTTACGTATTTATTTTAACTTTATGACCTACCTAGATAGATGGCATCCCAGGATGCACCTAAACAGGTTCCTGATCTAGAGCCACACATTGATGATATAGATCATCCACACTAGGATCCCCCATTGCCTGATATTGCTACCATATTCCAGTATAGTGATCATGAGCTTCATAGGTTGAGGGTCATATTAGATGACCCTTGTACTAATGGCATGTGCAAAATGAAAATCCATTTTTGATAGTTTGTAGACATTGAGGGACCACTTAGTTTCTCACACCTTATTCTCACCTAAGGTTATAGATGATATTTATAGACAATTGAGGATTGAGGTGAGGGGCCTTGATTCTTTTGCTAATGTGGTGAAGGTGGTCTCAAAGGAGACCATCAAGGAGAGGATTTTTCCATAGTATCAGGAGAAGAGTAAGGTGAGAAGATATCAGGTCATGAGATGTATCGATCTACAGGTTGTATCATTAATTTAGCCACGCTTCTTAGCTGCACATGGTCGTTATCCTAATAATGAATAGATACGATTATACTTTGCACAATAGGTATTTACTAAGGTTTATTGTCAGATGAAACCAAAATACCTTGATATTCTAGCATATTATGGACAGGCGAGGGGCAATATTGTTGATAGAGATGCATATCGTAGATGTGATAGAGATCCACCTAGACACATGGATCTTGTTGGATAAAGATTTCTGATAGTAGTCCCAACCTTCACCTCCATAGCGGATCACATTGTGATTGCTTCTCAGAGAGAAGCAATTGATAAGATTGGACAGATTGCATCAGCAATAGCCACCATATTATCTCATAGGCTGGGCAGATATATGATGAGCCGACCACATTCAAGATCATCCATAGATCATGCATATTCTAGTCATGGGGTGGCTTCAGAATCACATGATCAGTATATTACTACCGACATCCCCTCCCCAGATGAGGTAGAAGCTATAGTAGGAGGTGGTAGACATGTACAGATGTCACAATATTTAGCCGAGGACCTGCTACATTCTTACCATTTTATTTCTTCTCGACTTGGGATACAATTGGTTGATGTTAGAGAGGAGATTCTCAGAGACAGGAAGACTACCACTGCATCAACACATACCGCGAGGCAGTCACAACATTCACACCACTCTATTCATGCTTTAGGTACTGTTGCTATAGAGGAGGAGATACGAGCTGATCAGGTCCAGATCACAGATAAGGGTTTGGATTCATTTGAGGAGTATCAGCGAGATTTGAGCGATACTGGGTTTGTGGATATGCTACTATAGTTAGACACTTCATCCATGATGCCTAGTCATCTAGTTATCCCCTTACACTCCTCAATCATACGTACTGCCAAAGAGAGATATGCAAGCATGAGTGATGTGGTTGATATGATCACAAGGCATGATTAGACTATACAACCTACTCCTAATACGTAGGTATGTACATACATGTGTTTAAAATTTTACATGATGTATTTGTTGTTTTGTACAATAAATCTATATATATAGATTGAATTTAAATAATAAATAATATAAGTTAATTTGTATCATTTAAATTGATCCTAGACTAATCCTTCAGTATATATAAATATAACAGTTAGCTCATGTCACTCCTAGCTTGAGCTCTTAGCGTATGCATAAGAGAGATTAATTTGATGCTACACTGGTTGTTAGTGGACATGTTAGTTATGGTTTCTTGCATATATGTACATGTACAAGTATGTGTGTTACAATTTATATTTTAATTTAAATTTAACTAGTCGGATTTGATTATTTTTAAAAATATGCACATATGTTATATATGACGTCTAGAGATCTATATTCAATATTTAAATAAATTTTACTTTTGTAGGGGTCTATTGGACATCCACACTATCAGTAGGACTCTCCCTCATATGGTAGCTATGTTCGTGGCTGATATGATGCATGTTTATTTGCTGGACTTTATAGCTCATTTGTTTATCTTTTTATATACATGTACATTTTAGACTTTCATATTATACATTCATGTGCATGTATGAAGTTTAGACTAGATTATACTTTATACAAGTTGTGTTTAATCAGATTATATATTTCATGCATGTATGTTAGATTATTACTTTATATACAGTTTGTGTCTGATCCTGGATTATATATCATGTGCATGTATGGTTATATTATACTTTATATAGAATAGTTTGTACATTTGAGGATTGGATTATATATCGCATCATTTGTATTCAGATTATATATGATCATGCACACATATTACATTAATACTAAACACACTCTATATATAATATGATCATGCACATGTTCTCTAAAACTTTCAAATTTATATATATCTATGATTGAATTTGTGTACATGTTCTATAGATTTAAAAAAAATTGATATGTTTATATAATTTAAATTTTAAATTTCAAATTTTACTACATGTAACATGTATATATGTAGATATGCATTAATTTTAAAAAAATTGTGAACAATATATATCCACTCCACTGTGCAAGCTATGAACAATATTAAAATCACACTTGTTCATATCAAAAGAACAAAGTCAAGTTAATGAACATATTCAATAATTTAAATTCTAGGTGTACTAAATAGTTCACACCATGTACTTCTAGGTACATAAGTTAAATAGTTCACAACACATCACTTAGTGGTTCAGACCACTCTTCAATTATTATGCACACATGTTCTAATTTAATATCGAATTTACACATACATTCTAATTTAATATGCAAATTTTTAATTAAATAAATATATACATCCTAATTTAGTTTACATACATTGTAAATTATTTTAACAACTTAAAAACTACATATGTGCATGTACATACATTTAAAATTAGAAATACTAGATACATCCTAATAAAGAGCATACATCGGGCCTTAACACATTTTCAACTCATCGACATGTCCCAATTTACTTTACATACGTGTACGTAAGTATTATTTAACAAATGTATACATTAACTTCATACATCCTAATTTAATATAATCAAAAATTTCATATTTAACTAAACAATATATGGTCCACATAAGCCATAACTAAACACTTTAATAATGTACATAAATATAATAGTTTATCCTTGAGTTTCAAAACAAGTTAAGTTCTAATTTAAATCAAGTATTAATTCAATTCATGGGTTGAACCATGTAATATACTTTGGTTTACTAAATTATAGTTCATACCACATCAAGTGGTTCAAACCGCTCTTCAATAACACTTAATATTTTCTCATGATCTTCACTATCTAGTCTCCACTTTTGAGACCACCCGCGATGTGGACCTATATGAAGAATTAGGTCAACAACAATGACCAAGTGGCTATACTAATATACCTTGTTGTGAATTTGGTATTCAGTGAAATGAATCCCATGTTGAAAAAATTTAACTTGTTTGAAATATGTCCCTTGCACTACAACTGAGCCTACATGTACATGTATATAAGAAACGGGAAATTTAAAATTTTCACATAAGCGATCTGTGTACAAATAAAAATGAAAACATGTGCAGATGTGTGCCTGTTTAAAATAAATAATTTATTTCAAATAATTTAAACATAGATCAAGAATCAGTTCAAACCTGTGGGAAAGGACATTCCATCTCTCATTTCAGATTTTGTTAACTTTTTTCTCTCTTTTGTGGAATGCAATAAATAATAACTAACACCTTCTATATTTCCATCTTCTTCTAAGACTGCAAAAATATCTCCCGCAATTTGAAACAAGTTGAATAAATTTAAAACATCATGTACTTCAATTTAAAACTTATATATAATTTATTTATATGTATGCAATATTTTTTAAGGAAATAAATATATAAATAATTTAAAAATATGTGTACGCCATATGTATACCTTTTTTAATCAATCCTGAAATATGATCATAATCAACAAAAATCAAAGGAATTTCTTCAAAGATTTTGTCCTCATTTGAATCCTCATATGTGTTTGAAACATCTAGTGGCACCAATTTCCATTCACTAACATATCCAAGCTCTTGGTTCTTGCAATCAACCTAGTTTTCCAAAATGCAATCAGAACAAAAACATGAATAATCCCTAGTGTACAATGTCCATGGGTGATTATCTGTACTCATGACACAATGCAAAGATGTTTTCCTCTCCATGCTCTTGCATCCATGCATTGATCTTATATCCACATCTACAAAATGTACATGTGTAGACACGAACATACATGTAGGTCAAGTTGTTAAATTAAAACATTTGAACTAGGAACATTTTTAAAAAATTATATAAAACACTAAAAGAGAACACGTACCGGTTATCTCCCAAAACACTCTATATGGAATAGGTTTGTATGTACTCGATGATGATTCACCAGGATAATTGGATTTCTCAAATTGTTTTTTACACCATTCAACAACATCATGTGCATCATCTATATGATCTCTTGTATAATTTATTTGATGCTTTCTTAGAGCATGTTTGATACAAGCTCTTGCACCATCATGTTCACCCTTTCCATGACCACTCTAAAAAAACTCCAAACATGTGGTATTTTGTCATTTTGATGATATCTACATAGTGCATAAATGGCCTCGAAGATTTGAATTGTGTTGCACATCTATCAGAACAAACAAAATATTTAACTATTGTTATGCCTCTCTCTTTCAAATATCCTAAAAAAATTCTTAAAGCAATGTTGTACATAAAGTGTGGCATGCTCCTTATCATCACTGATATAGAAGTGGTACTCTTTCTTACTTGACAGGATTTTCAAATGTACTATCAACACCATCCAAATCCATCTGTGCATGTCGATAACACACATGCACCATAATAGTGATTTGCTTTGGAAAGCAATACTCTGATTGAATCTCTTTTTGATGTGCAAAAGAGTAATTTAATGCAAAGTCCACTACAGATAGAATAGTTCCAAGTGAGAGAGTGTCTCTTAATCTTTTAAATTGTTCTTATTTCCAATTGGAAAAGAAACCATGGCATATGTATGGTTTAATCAACTTACGAAAATTTTTCCATAAATGTTCCAATAAGTATTTCCTCTTCTACATAATCTAACCTTGTAGATTCCTTTCCAAATTTTGTTTCAAATTTTTTGTACTTGTAACTCTTGCAATCTACCATCTTCCTCATGTCAATATCTTCATCTCTCAAAGGAAATTTAGCCAACTCCTCGCATGTTCCACAAATTCCTTTTATGCAATTTATTTGATCGGTTGCATTATCATCCGATTTATCACATAAGATGGATGTTATGAATTGCATTGTTCATTTAGGAGGAGATTTTTCATAACCATCAGTATATTCTCTAATATTTCAAAACACCTGATAGTACAGATCAAATTCGATGTGATAACGATAACAACAAGTTTCGAAGACTTTGTTTACCTTCACATAATATGGCCTTAATCATTGAAACATGGTTTCCCAATCTTTATATGAGGGTTTTTTTTAGTAAACAACACATACAATTCATGTTTTGTTGTGTCTACTCAATGTTTTAGATGGAGATCACAACGATCAGGGCCAATCCTTTGCTTGATAACATCTCTATGGTTTGATGAAAGACAAGCATTATCATTCCAAAAAACTTGTCACGAAATTCCTAACAACATCTTCAATTCTATTAGAATGAGGAGCTCTACACATAATTGCTCGATTCTCTTCTGAGGTAGTATCATCCAAACTCTTTCTCCGTTTAACATATTTTCATATTGTACTTCTACTCAAACCAAAATCAAATGACAATGAAGAGATTTGTCTTTTTTGAGCCAATCTTTAATTTACTAAAGATGTCAACATCACTCTTCTTGAAATGGTCTTAGCTACTATTCGAGAATTTTTACCAATGTTCACCAAAACTTTATTAACATTATTAACAATAGATTTTTGTAGCTTACAAGTTTTCCTCTTTTGACTTGTTGTATCTATACCCAACAATTTCTATGGATCTATTAAGTCTTTACGAGTAAGTACAATTGATAACAATTGAGCTTTCTCTAGTGTAGTATCAAGATTGTAGAAATGAGACATTATTTCTTTTGCACTTTTATTCATTGACCTCTTTTTAGTATGTCTAGGTTCTTCACTGAGACATTTCTACTCATCCACATCTATTTCAAGTAAATGATCTAAATTTTTATAAGAAATTTTTCTCTTCACTTGTTTAGCTAAATCCACAATATGCTCATCCACGCCGGTGGTAGGAGGTAAGGAGCCTAACCCCTCTCCTTCAACCTCCATTGGTTCAACTTGGGCAATATCCTCCCTATGTTCATCAACTATATTGTGTTCTTCAACAGGTTCATTTTCCTCGACTCACATTTTAGAACTCCCTTCTTCTCAAGCCTGTTCTACACATAATTTAAGATGATAGAGAATATTTTTAATGCAATTAAATTCCAAGATTAATTTGAAACCAAATTTTTAAGACATTTAGTAAGACCTTAAAATTATGTCATAAAAAGTGGACTATTATGTCATATTTAAGACCTATTATTGTATAATAGACCTCCTAATATCACATGTAATAGGTCCTAATATGATTTGCATAATATAGGTCTTAAGGGGACTCTTGAACTTATACTGTGAAATGTTTTTGTATACATCAAGTCATATAAATAAAACCTATTATGACATAATAGGTTATAAATTTATGACACTTTAAGAGCTATTTAATCACATATAATAAGTCCTAATATCACATAATTGGCCTTATTATTACTTAATATGACCACGGATGCAAAAACATTTCACATTAATATACTTGACTCCCCTTAAGACATATATATTATGTGATATTAAAGGACCTATCACATGAAATTAAGTAGGTCTTAAATATGATATAAGTTAGAACCTAAATTATGACATAATAGGTCTTATTAATTTTATGACTTAATACATGACCACATATGCAAAAACATTTCACATTATACTTAACTCCCCTTAAGACAGGATATTATGCAAATATTAGGACCTATTATTTATGTGATATTAGGACCTAAATTATGCGATAATAGGTCATTAATTTATCACATGTACATAATAGGCCCTAATATATCATAAATATAGGTCTTGAGGCCCAGAATCAAGTATATAATGTGAAATGTTTTTGCATACGTGATCATGTTATTAAGTCACAATAAGACCTATTATGTCATAATAGGTTCTATTATGTCATATTTAAGATAGTTATTATCGCAGATAATAGGTCTTAATATCACATAATAGACCTCCTAGTATCACATAATATAGGTTTTAAGGTGACTCAAGTATAATGTGAAATATTTTTGCATACACTTGAAAACAAAGAAGACATAATGTTTGTTTGTTTGAAAGTGTTTGGTTGTTTTGATCATGCAAACACAAATCCTAGGGTTGGACGAGACAATAGTTGTTGAATCTCACTTGGGGGGTTACCCCGAGCTACGCAATTTAGAGCGGATACTTAGGCGCTTGACCCCACTGGCTCCCCTCCACGATACTCACTTCTCTAGGGCAGCCAAGCACTAGTCCCCATGAAAACTCCCTGTGGCGAACTTTGTATCTCTACTAAGAACCGTAAGAATGTGAGCCATTTCAGAGGTCCGACATCTTGCACCAACAACTAGAAGGTTTTTGGCTTCTAACACAAAAGGTGTCTAGTAAGGGCATCCATTTAGGTGGCTATAATTAGCAGCATGTTACGCTCCGTTAAATGGAATGCCTCCCATCCTATAGAGGTTGTGTTCTATAAGGTTTATAGGGAGTCATAATGTTGTTCTTGTAGCATGTAGCACCAATTGCTTGCAACTTTCTTCACAAACACATTTATTTATAGTGGCTTGGAAGAGCTTGGCTTTAGCTTGTTACCACTTTGGGTCATTCCCTCTCACTGAGCCTTAAGGGCTACTCGGGAGGCCAATCCCTTTCTAAGGATAAAACAAAAAGAGCCTATTGCTGAAGACACAAAAGACAAGTTTCATAATTTTAGAGCATCAATTGAAGTGTTTGCTAAACTATAAAGACACATGGTTTCAAAATCTAAGTTAAATTATAAATTATATATAATAAATGGGAAAGAGGGTGGTCCTAAAGATCTAAATTTTAAATTAAAACCATGATCTATTATAAATGGACTTAAGTTGGGGAGAAAATGTCAATTACACAACAAGCAAGTTAATGGAATTTGAAATTTGCAAATCGTGCATATTATTTTAAATTAAAGCATAATTAATTTTAATTAAAAGGAGATTATTTTTAATCCTACTATTTCCAATTAATTTAATAAAAATAACATCATTTAGAATTAATTAAGATAAAATTATAATATAAATTAAATTATTTTAATTAATTTAATTTAATTAATTTAATTTAAAATAATTTTCATTAAAAATATTAGATAAAAAATATTGAACTAATACTAACAAATAAACACATTTTTTGGTACATTATACATATAAAATTAAATAGAAACAAAAATAGAAATACATACTTGCATCACGATATCTTTGCCTTCTTTGTTCTTGTTATCTTTGTTCCGTTTCGGGTGAATAATTCCTTGAAGTCTTATTTTGCCTTCTCTTCTTGTTCCCCATGCTTTTAAAATAACCTTCAAATATCTTCAAATTATTTCCCTCAAAATAATTTTCAAATGTCTTATTTCATCCAAAAATGTGAATTGTTTTAATCATTTGTGTGTAAGAAAATGAAAAAAATTATGTATATTTATATGACTCTACTAAAATCTTAAAAATAAAAAAACATTGGGTCGGCCAGGGTTCGAACGAATGCTAACAATTACAAAAGGTCGGGTTCATTAAAACCCGACCATTACATGAATGTGTGCGTCACAATTTTTTCCTTGGGGGTTCGAGTGAAGGAGGATCTGTTAGGGTTCGATCGGGCCTCCCTTCGCTTGAACCAGTGTCGGTTCGAACCTGCTTGGTAGAGGTCTCTCCCCAAATTTTTTAGAGTTTTGAGAAAAATTTGCCTTTAGACCTTTGGTTCAAGGCACAAATGAAATAATCTTGATAACCCAAAAATATAAGATGGTAGTACTTGGAGCAAGCTTTTCGATGAGTATAATTTTATTACATTGTGAATTTAATATGTTCTTGTTTTTTTAATTTTATGAAATATTGGTTTTTCACCAAACATGAACTTCTCTATTCAACGCATTAGGAAAAATAGGAAACTAATTCAAAAAAATTATGAAAAATATCTATGCCCTAGGTATTGACGTCTTCTTTCTAACAAACAAATAAAATGGAATTTTGATATATATAGAACAAGTTATGTGTTCAAACTTAAATCTATGTCTTAATTATGACTAGTCGGACTTCAAAACTTAATAAAATGAAAAATATTCAACATATCACTATCAAACCAACTACAAGCCCTAGATATTGATGTTACAAACCAAAATTTGAAAGAATTGAGTTTTTATCATTTATAGAAAAAAAGTTATGCGTTTCAGTTGGCACATCACTCTTAAAAAATGTACTTTGCTGTAAAAAACTACTTTTCAAGGGAGATTAAAAGAAAATCCTTCAAAAAAATTTGAAAAAAATATATATCGAATCAACAGACAAAATTCTACAAATCACTAATTTACATCATAGTTTAAAAGTTATAGTTCTCGAAAGTTGAAGATTATTTTAAAAATGTTCATCTCAGTGTCAAAAGTGGCAAAAAAGTGGGAACCATTATTGTGAGTTCACCCACTGACAAATACAGAGAGTGTAAAGGTTGATAATGTATAGGATACTAATGTTGAGGATAATAGTTATTGATACTGCACCAATTGGCGAATCCACCGGTGCCAATGAGAAAGCTATAAAGGATAAATCATCAAAGAAGAAGAAAGAGGAATTCGACAGGGAACCGGTAGTTAGTTCATCATTGTTTTCAATTAACACCTCGCAATTTTAAAAGAAAAGAATAAGTGAGATGAGTTCTACTGAACTCATGATGATGGATACACAGAAAATATTGAAGGAAGGATCTATGGATAAAGGGATTATTGATCAATCTATCACTATTTTGCATAGACTAGTCTTGGAGTGCAAGTTTGAAAAAGAAGAGATCCCATTCGGCAAGCTTAAGACAATTACATAGCACATTTAAAAGGATTTTCAATCCTTATGGCAGATTTCAAACAGACAAGCACTGGAGAGGTTCACACGGGCAAAGAGAGCTATATTTGATCAAAAGATTGAGTCTGAAAGGAAGGAAATTAATGAAAATTTGAAATTGATAGATAATTCTATAAAGCAGTGTACAAATATTTATAGAACTTATGTTGTAAAATAGATTGTCTTACAGTTAATTTGGATAAGAGGATTAAGGAAACTTAAAATAAAATTGCAGGTATAGCCAATTCTTTTGATGGATTGAATTCATTGACTACATCTATTGATGGTCAAATTTTAATTTTGGAAGCCCAAGTTTCTACTCTTAAGAGAGAAAAAGACAAAATCATAGGAAGATCCAGAAGTCTTAGAGGTTTGGGGAGTCCCCGGTTGGATTCACTTAGTGTACATAAGGAGTGTATGGATATGGTTGGTAAGCCCACACTAGAAGAGTTGAATGAGACAGAGTCATTTGCACATATGCCAAATGGACTTGTATCTATTTCTGACACTTTTGAATATGGTTGGGATACATATCTAGAGCTTTTGGAGAAGGCTTGTCCAGAAATTTTCAAATATATTAAGCTCTGGTAAGATATTTTTGGGATATTCATTGTACAATATCTTTCATTCTTTGTCTCGGTTTTGGATTTTTGATATTCTTTCTCAAAATTTTGATGGCATTGATGTTAAATGAGTGATATAGATGTGAAAAAAGAAAAAGGGAGTTGTATACATTGGGGGGGGTTTGGATATATGAAGTATTTTTTATTATGATCATAGATGAATATTCAACTTAGGGGGAGTAGGTTCTAGATGAAACCTACAGTTGGAAACTATAACCATTTTTCACATGAGGGTTTCCATCAATGCCAAAGGGGGAGATTATTGGCAATTGACACTCAATTGGTTGGTTTCACTATGTTGTCATTGATGGCAACATGGCAGCTTATTCCAACTTCATGTTTTGGGCTAGTTATGTACCGGCAGGCTCTTCATTGGCACCAACACCAACACCACCAGGTTGGAAGCAATTCTGAAGTCACTGGCAATGCAAGCCAACATGGTTTAGAATCAATTTATCGGTATTGAAGGCCAACATATTTTGGATCCAACATCGGCAATTGTATTTTATATTAATGTATTTATGTTATCTAGCCAACATGTATATTGATATTGTAATTATCTTTATAAGATGACATAAGGCATGATAAGTTGTATAGGGTATATATGTCAGTTGGATTAGATGATTTTGATATATGTAGAAGATGATAAGGATGTGAATATGGATGGATAGAAAATGCAAAATATATGAGAGAGATTATGTATGAGAGGATATTTTTGTAAAGGGTTATTCTGATAAAGGGTTTAGGGTTTCAGACCAGAACAAACAGATCTTAACTGGAATTGTATTCAGGAATAGAATATGATATCTTAGAAGTTAATTCATTTCTTCAGATTGTAGTCTTGATTTATATGTAGTTAGTGAGGCTCTTTTGTGATTTATCATTGTACTCTAGGCTATAAGGCTTCCTGCAAGTGCAAGCCCCTATATTTTGTAATATCTCTTCATTTGGCCAATGGATTGATATTGTGAGTAACAAATCTCACCGTGGTTTTTTCTTGTTGAGGTTTTCCATGTATAATTATGTGTGTTATGGTGTTCATTAATGTGATTAGATTATTGGTTGCTTTACTTCTTTGAAATCTATATGTATTGGTTTACCGATTGGTATATACATTTTTTAATAAGGCTAAAATTGATAGTTCCGGTATAACACTGATTCACCCCCCTCTCTTAATGTTATTGGATTCCAACAATATGTATGTACATATATATACATGTATATATGTACATATATATATATGTATATATATGTACATGTATGTATATACATATACATATACATGTATATACAAACTGTAGACATATAAATTTGACCGCTTACCTAAATAAATATTTAATATTTATTTTAACCCAATTCTTTCTATTAATTAAATTCTTCATTTTTCATCTATTTGATTAAATAAATTACTCAATTTATTTAATTAAATTCACCTAAACCTTTTCTAGCCTTTAATTAAATAAATCACTTTATTTAATTAAATCCCCTTTCTCCCTTTTTAATTAAATTTACATTTAATTAAATTGATCCTTGCAAATAAATAAACCTAATTTATTTATTAAATCCCCCCACTTGTATTCATGCAAGTTGCATATATCTTAGTTGAAATAAAGTAATTTTATTTTAATTAAAATCATTTTCCCTCATCCACTTGCATTTTCCTACATCTCCCACTTGCCTCCTAAACCCCTTCTAGATTCTTCTAATCACTTCCAATTTAACCTAATTCATCTCCTAATTATTGTCACATTCCTAAGAAAAGGGAAGTCGCTTCTCAAAGCCTCCAAAGTCATCAATAACTATTAAAGGCTTTGTGTCCTCAAATGGTTAACTTCTAAAGCCATACAAACCATTAAAGGCTCTTACATAACCATTTATGGTTAACTCATCTTTGACCTTTGGTTAGAAAATTTTGTCTAACTTAACCATCATTTTAACTCAACGGTCTCATTGATCACTCATGGTTTTGACCCTAGTTATCCTATTAACCCTTGCACAAGAGTTTACCCTGTGGATAAAGGCTTTGTCCATTGGATAACCCTAATATAACCTTAGCCCTTACCTCCTAAGGTAACCCTCATGTCTTCTCAGGCATTTAATGCCTATTCTATCTCCTCTCAAGTAACATCTTGTTGACAATTATCACCATTTCATTGATGATAATTCTAAACATGGATTGATTAACTTTCAATCCTAGCCCTTGTTAAGATTATTCAATCTTAACCATCATTTGCCCTATTTTCCCTATAAATAGAGCTCTCATCCTTCATTTCCATATCTCCCAATTTTTATGCATCTATATTATAGCCTAATTTATTAAGCATCCTAGCCTCTCTTTGTTAAAGCATCATCATAGAATTTAGGAGTATTTTTCATTTCATAGAATATCAATATTAGGCTAGTATATCATGTTAGAATAATTTTCTAATCTTTTATCATATCACTATCTTCATCTTAATTTTAATCATCTTAGTTTTAACACATCACATATATCTTATAATGAATTCATACATGTAGATCAAATCTCACTCGTTCTTCCAGTTGTCATTCCTAAGTCATTTTCTCAATGATCTGAGAGAAAAATGTTGACTTTAGGGATCCTATGAGATAGAGAACAATGGGACATCCCTTGAGAAATTGAACTAATTGAATTAGTTCATATACTTGCATCAAGAGTCTCATTCGTGTGTGGGTCTTTTGATATTGATTTATTTATTTTGGTCACAACATTTTCTCGCTCACATTTCTGGTGCCCACCGTGGGGAATGTCCCCATAAATAACATCATTTTTTGTGCAAGCTATGGATTGCAAGCACATTGGAACATCCATGTAGCACATCTAGAGTATATGTTAGCGTATCTATGGAAAATAGTAGCATATTCATCGCACTGTTTAGCGCATAGGGCCCATTTTCTAACGCTTTCAAACATCTTTTT
Organism: Cryptomeria japonica; assembly: GCF_030272615.1. Taxonomy (NCBI): domain Eukaryota; kingdom Viridiplantae; phylum Streptophyta; class Pinopsida; order Cupressales; family Cupressaceae; genus Cryptomeria; species Cryptomeria japonica. Next base: position 771,242,066 of record NC_081414.1, read on the forward strand.
AGTGCATAACCTTCTATACTTTTTCTATGCATAAAAGTATCAACATGGCACATATAGGCATCAGAGTAAAGTATATAGGTTTTATTTTAGTACTTTGGCACCATTCTTTAGCGCATCTATGTAGAGGTTTAGTGTATAACTCTGACAAAGAAGAGGAAAGATTTATAATAGATTTTAAAAAATTAGGCTTGTGTAAGCCCACCATATTTTTCTTTGATTTTATAACTTCTTTCATCGAAGGTTTTAACAGTGTCTTGCAGGTTTAAGGAGTTAGAATTAGGGTTTATGTTTTCTTTCTAGATTTTTTTAAAAGTTGGATTAAAAGAACTTATTTTCCCTTTGGATTAAAAAGAGCATCATCTTTCTTTTGGGCTTAAAATCAACCATATTTTTTATTTGGATTTAAAAAGAATCAAATTTTGCAAGTTTAAAAAGGGCAACCTACTTCACATTTGCTGTCTTGCAAGATTAGGGGAAAACACTTCCTTTTGCGCTCTAAAATAATTTTTCAAATATCTTGCACAAAGGTTAAAAAAACAATCAATTTGTCCATTTCTTACAAAAGTATTTCACTTTCAAGCAACATGCATTATTTTAAGTTGACCAGGATTTCATTTCCTAGATTAAAAAATGAATTGCTATGAGGAACTAAAAAGAACACCATGCTTGTTGGAGCAACATCTCCAAATAGAGGTTAGATCAACATTGCTTTGAAAAGTTAAAAAGAACACTTGTATTCCATGTCTCGAAAGTGGTAAGTATATGCTCTCCCCTTAATTGGGTGACCAAAAAACCAAACCACTATTTTATGTTTTCTTTTACTTCAAGCAATTAAATCCTTTAGAAGGCCTACCCTCCTGAGTTGCCCTTAGGGTGCCATTAAGGCCAGTGAGAAGGGAATGACCAAAGTGGGAAACAACTTTATTGCCAAGTGTTCTAAGCCACTATAATCAAATGTGGAGGCTGATGAAAATCCCCTCCAAAGGTTTTTCTCAGTGATTAGCCTTCCCCTAGTATCTTTAAGATATGTAAAGACTTTGTTATAAAGGTTGGGAAGCCTCCTGAGGGACTTTATCACTGAAGAATTAACGAAAACCTGATCATGAACCTTAGCATTAGAAATATTGAGCCGAGTCAGTTGCCAAATATTAGCAATATCATAGTGAAAGGGTGGGGAAGAATCCGCCCTCAAGATCACTCACCATATATCTCTCAAGATAACTATCCAATTGTGAAGCAATTCACTATTGGTTAATTTCTGGTAAAAAGCAAAAAACTGGGCACCCCCTAGTGGGTGACAAGGTTGTTTGAGCTGATGGAGTATCAAGACTAGTGGGATATGATATTGTCAATGACCTTTGAATAAAGACTTTATTTGATATGTCTTTTTGTAATCCAAACCAGTGAAAACATCGAGGATTTGAAAACATCTTCAAAAGAACATACATTATTTGTTTAGCATAGAGAAGTTGTTATCACTTCCATCTGCTGTGTTTTCAGGTCATTTTTCAAAAAATCATCCATCACGTCACAAAAGTTATTTATCAACATCTCAACAAAAATATCAAAAAAAAATTATCAGGACAATTAGCGCATAGGAACAACATCCTAGCGCATCTCAACCATCCAATAGCACATTCCAACCAAAAGTTAGCACTTTCATCACTAACATTAGCGCATGATTAGTATCATAGTGGTAAGAATTTAGATATCACTTGTCAACATCAATATAGCGCATAAGAACATCAGCCTAGCACATCCAAAGCATACTATAGTACATATATACCAAACATAAACATGTAAAAGGGACATATAGTGCATAACATATCCAGCCATTGTATTATCTAACAATATTAAATAGTGCATTTAAGAGGTAGCATAGCGCATATGGACCATCCTATAATGCTTTGATAGAATCCTTTAGCGCATAGGATCTTTTTTCTAGTGCATGGTCATATTTAGTGAAACATAGAAAGCAAACCAATCACCTTGTGAAATTTTCATCAACAATTTCGGATACCCTTGTAGGTCCTCTGACAAAAACAGCAACGAAACTTAAAAAAGGGATCATAAGTAAGAAATTTCCAAATCCAACAAAGCACTCTTGGAAAGAGTTTTCAAATCTTCAACTATCTTGAGATAAGATTTCATCCAACAAGATTAAGGAGTATCAAAATAGTGATCAAAGGTTCCACCATCCAATAATTTTATCAAAAAAATACCTAGTTAAGATTCTCAAGTTGTCAAATTAAGTTTCTACATCAGGAAACTTGACTCATAAAATTTGGCACACATTGTCGTAGAAGCGAATCAAACAAAACTTCTACTTGACAAGTAAACTTGACTTTCTAAAATGAAGTATCCATATCCAAGCATCAAACATCGACATTGATAATTTGTGTATGACCACTCCCCATATTCTGAGAAGAAGAAGTCTTCATCAAAAGACTAAGTTGAAGAAGAGACAACCTAGTCCTAAGGCACTTATCAACATAAATAAATTTATCTACATCAACAGTCAGCTCTTTAAATCACATTGTGTTTTCTTGTGTCATATAAGGTTGTATATCCAAGGAAAAACCAACTAATTTGACAAAGAACCTTTGAGAAGTAGGGCTTACATTTATAAATCGACATTTAATCAACGCCTTAATAGTGGAGGAAGGATTAGTCCTGCCTAGTTTTCAAAGTTTCTTGTCACTTACAACAAAGCTCGACCTGAGCCACCAACTCCACCAAGAACCCCAATAGAGAAGAATAATTTACCATGCTATAGATATACATAATTCCCAATGTCACTTGATCTCAGAGAAACCAGAAAAAGGAATCACAACCAGAATCAAGTATGAGTCATAGACTATCCAATCCTTTTGATGAATATGCAAATATGGGAGAAACAAAGATCACCGACGAACTTCTCCAGGAATGTCAGGAGAACGTGTATTTCCAAAAAGTCGTAGAAAGACTTATAGAAGTGGATAAGGAAAAATATCTACTCATGCTAACTATCAAAGGAGTCAATATTCCTGAGGATTTCAACACAAAAATCTTAAAGAATACAGATGAGAGCATTTCAAGAACAAGAGAGATAAACTATGCCTATCAAGAACAACAAAGAGAGGAATAGGCACATGATCAAGAAAACATATGCAACAAAGATCACACCCATGAACAAGACAACACTCATGAACAAGACCATGCCCACGATTAGGACAATCCTAATGAATGAGGGGAAGCTCCCCATCGAAGGATAAATGCACCCATAGTTGTTCTTACACAACAACTCCAAATACTTCAAAGACAAATGCAAGACATGTAACAAGTGACCACATTACGATATTCATTAGACAACATTTTTCCTTATCCTGTTGATAGGAGATTGAACATGGTACCTTTTCCCCCAAATTTAGATATACCAAAGTGTGACAAACATGATGGTAAGAGTTATCCCTATGATCACATTCAAGAATTTTATACTATGAGCTTACACATACTTAATGAGATTATTCCTGAGAAGTTTTGGAGGGAAAACAATGGAGTGGTTGTCAAAACTCACACCTCCCATAAGATCATTTGATGAGTTGGTGAAAAAATTCATAACACAATTCTCCTATAACATCCATCACACAATCACAATGTTGGATGTGTGTAACATGAAACAAAAGAAAAATGAAATATTCATGGTGTTTTTACAACGATGGAGACACATGGTCTCAAGATATCCACGAGATGTGCCTGAAAAGGAAAAGATGGAAATCTTCATAAACAATCTAAAGGTGTTAATTTGTCAAACAATAACACCTTTAACAATTAAAAAAATAACAACAATTCAAACAAGTCCATATTTTGGACAAGGAATGAAAACATTGTTAATGATGGGGTAATCGATACCAATAATGTAAATTCTAAACAACCAGTGTTGACTTTATCAGGCAACCCACCATCCAATAATGATCAAGGCACTAACACTTATCAACAAAATACCAATCAAGAAACTTCAATGTCAAACAACAACAAGAATTACAAAGGAAACAACAATAACAATCAGGGGAACAACACAAACCAAATTGACAACACTAATGCTTTCCCGTATCAAAAAATATACATGCCATTAGGACAAACCTTGGAATCAGCATTTCGGGAGCTATTGACAAATAAAATCATCACATTTCTAGCCACAAGAAAATTTGAACCCCAAGTCAAACCACCCTGGTGGAATGACTCACATTAATGTGATTATCATTGAAACAAAGGGTAACACAAAGATTACATGAGGCTGAAGAACATAGTTCAAGACATGATAGACAAGGGCAACTTAATGGTTGATGGTCATAAAACCATAGTGACCATGAAGCTTTAAAAAATCCTCTTCCCAATTACGACAAGGGAGGAGTGTCAACATCAAACAATACCAAAGGAGCTTGTATTAATCACATATACAAAAATACCATCAATCACATATCGGCATATGACAATCAAGTGAATGTCATAAAAATCAAAGACAAACAAGAACATGTGTTGATAAATGTGACAACAAGAGCATGAAAATATGTCTTGAAAGGGAACACATCAACATCAACAACTCTCCCCAAGCCTCAATACAACTTGGTTGACCAACTACGGAGAACACTCACTCAGATATCTATACTTGAGTTACTCAAACTTTCACCAAAACACAAGGATATTTTGGAGCATGATCTTATTGAAACAACCTTTCCAAATAATCTAGATATTGATCGATTCCAAGCCATGGTGGCCCATATGATGGTGCCGCATAACATATCTTTTTCTGAACACGATGATGTCTCTTTGAATCATCCACATAACACCCCACTACATATCAAGGTCTTAGTCTATAAACATGGGGTAAAAAGAGCGTTTATAGATGGAGGAGTTGGTCTCAATATCTCTACTATAAATCTTATCTATGCACTGGGCTTCTCTAAGCAGTCTATTGATCCCAAATAGAAAATCACTATCAAATCTTATGATGATGAAGAGAGATCATCCGAAGGAACTGTAATATTACCCATTTAGGTAGGTCTTGTACAAAGAGACACCATGTGCCAAGTCTTGGACATAGAATAAACATACAATATACTATTGGGTCATCCATAGATTCATGAAATTCAAGTGGTGCCTTCCACATACCATCAATGTATCAAGTTTACCTACAATGGTTAGGAAATTTCAATATCTCTAGATAATAACCCTTTTAATTATTGCAATGCTATGGGGGTAGCTCAAGATAGCCTGGTTCCACACAAAAGGGAGGCCCAATCTTCCTCGACATCCAACCATCAAGAATAAATCAAGTCTCTATCCATGAAATTCAAGCAGAAGATGAAAATAAAGGACCAAGGCATGGGGGAGTATTCTTTTGAACCCTTATGTCTATCTAAATTGCCAACTTCACCAAGGTCTTATGAACAACCTTCCACATGAAGACATCAGGAAACGCACCCATTACCAAGTTTGATGGTAAATTTATCCAAATGGGCATGCCAGTTGAAGAATCAGAAGACAAAGACATCCTTAGCTGGCTATACAAGGATGAAGAAGAAATCAGAGTTGCTACCATAGAAGTGCTCATACCGATAGAAAAGTATGGAAATGGGTTTCGGATCATGCAAAAAATGGGATACAATGGAAAAGGACCTATTGGCAAGTGTCAAGAAGACATCACAGAACCCATACAACCTTGTTCACAATTTGCAAAAGACAAAATAAGACTTGGGTATGGTCAACATGTTTCACCTGTGCAGAAGCAAAATCACCATAAAAAACCCAGTGGAAGGAAAAGAAAAAATATAACGAAGACTCATCGCAAGAAGCACTACACCAAGCAATAGAAAGGACAAGGAAGGAGAAAAAGAATCAAGAAGACAAAAGATGGCAAGAAGAACTCACTATCCACAAGGAGGAAGTTGCTTATAAAACATTACATCATATATAAGAACCTGATCAAACCAAGTTTGAGCCACAACCTAAATAAATTTCTACTCACAAAAAAGAAAAGGTGTACGAAAAAATTCAAAGAGCACAAGAAAGCACCAATCCCAAATCAGAACAAGCTACTAAGCTTGTGTCAATCATCAGTGGTCTTTTCTCACCGTATAACATACCTGTTAGATTCAACGAGGTAACCTGGGATAGTGATTCTGACACCGATTCCAATGAATATGAGTGGGATAGTTGTTCTAATAGTACTAAATATATTGAGGTGGATACCATCCACTCATACACACCCCTTTCTTGGTGGGGATGAATCTCAAGAACTCAATCATTTGAATTCGAACCACAACATATCTACGAGGATAGTGAGAATGAGCAACAATAATACAAACAAGGCAATATCAAGGAAAGTACCATCGAAGACCTCAAAAATATCATAGACCTCACCAATATCCCAAATGACTCTAACGATGGCTCCATCATGACACTTATAGCAGCTAATCTTAACCCACCAAATGACTCCTTACTACTCATATATCCTGATCTCATAGACTGGGAAGAACCAAAACATCACAATATTACCAATATTCCCAAATGATGAATCCATTGTCCAACACTTGTGCTTAGTCAACCCAGAAACATGCTCCACCAGTGAACAAAATAATGATATATGCAATCAGGAGAGTGCCAAGTCTTTTAGTTGTAAAAAGGAAATAAAAAATGGATCTAATGGTGAAAACCAATCAATGGCAGTAATAGATCGCAAAAAGGTAAAAATAAAAGACTTATCTGATGGTAAAAACCTTTTTAAGGCACCTAAAGATGGGAGATTGACACTCTTCTTGAACATTACTAGGAGAGGTCACTAATATATATTGAGCTAACTCAATCAATAAACATCAGCACAGAAGCAACAGCCAAAACCATACATCTGGTAGAATCACTCATAGCAAAAGAATAACCAAATTTTATCAGATTCTTCAAGGAGAAGTAAATCAATTTTGATTGGTCTTCTACTGACATACCAGGGTAAGATCCTAATCTAATCATGCATCACTTATCCATTGCTCCTAGAGCTAAATCTGTCAAGCAGAAATTAAGAAAAATGAATCCACATGTGGCATTATTGGTCAAAGTAGAACTGAAGAAGTTATTAGATGTCAGATTCATCTGACCTATAAACTATGCTGAATGGATCTCAAATATTGTACCATTTTCTAAACCTAACAAAAGTATCAAAATATGTATAGACTTTAGGGATGTCAACAAAGCATGTCCAAAGGATGACTTTCCTTTGCCAAGCATTGACAATATTGTGGATCTAATAAGATATAAAATGCTATCTCTCATTGATGGATTCTCTGGCTATAATCAAATCAAGATAGCCCTGGAGGATCAAGATAAAACTACATTCACCTATCCATGGGGATCATATTGTTGGAACGTCATGCCTTTTGGCTTGAAAATGCTGGTGTAACTTATCAAGGAGCCATGACAACCATCTTCCATGACATGATGCATACTTTCATGGAGGATTATGTCGATGATTTGCTGGCTAAATCATTTACAAGAGCTGAACACCTAGGCATACTAGATAAAATCTTTCAATGATTAGAGAAATTCAAGGTCAGATTAAACCCTAAGAAGTGTGTCTTCAGGGTCACATCCGCAAAACTGTTGGGCTACATTGTATCAGCAAAGGGCATCAAAGTAGATCTAGTAAAGGTTCAGGCTATCATAGAGATGCTACCTCATAAAAACATTAGCCAACTACGATCTCTGCAGGGCAGGCTACAATCCATCAGGCGATTCATCGCTCAGTTAGAAAATAAATGTCTTCCATTCAATCATCTACTTCATAAGAATATACCTTTCAGATGGGAAGACAAGTGTGCAGAATCATTCCACCAGCTCAAACAATATCTAATGAATCTGCCCATTTTGGTACCTCCAATAGCCACCAAGCCACTCATTCTCTATATATCAATAATAAAATTATCCTTGGGGGCACTACTAGTACAAGAATATCAAATAGGAAAAGAAAGGGCTATCTATTATATCAGAAAGACTTTGAATTAATATGACCTCAATTATACATTCATCGAAAAGACATGCTTAGCAGTAGTGTTTTCCTATCAAAATTTTTGACACTATATGTTAGCCTACACAATTAAGTTGGTAGCAAAAGTAGATCCTTCCAAATATATACCTAGCAATGTTTCTCTCACAAGATCATTAGCTAAATGGGTCATGATTCTTAGTGAGTTTGATATTTAGTACAAAGAACAATGGGCTATCAAAGGATAGGTAATCGCAGATCAACTAGCAAAAGAATCACTGCCAAACCAACAACCATTACAAGCAAAATTTTCAGACATGGATGTGCTCACTATCACACCCAAGCAATGGACCCTATACTTTGATGGATCCTATACACAAAATGGATTGAGTGTCGACATCCTATCCGTCACTCCAGAGGGGCACACAATTCCAAGATCTTACAGATTGATGTTTCCATGCACCAACAACATTGCTGAATATAAAGAATTGGTAATTGGAATCAAGGTGGTTGTAGAATGGAGAATCACAAAATTAATAGTCTATGGGGATTCTCAATTAGTTATCCACCAGATCAACGCTGACTATCAAACGAATGATGATAAGATAATGCTTTACAAAAGAATGGTGGATGACTTCAAAAAGTACTTTGTGCACATCACCTTTGAACAAATTCCTAGATCAGACAACAGAGCTACCGATGCAATTTCTACCACTACCTCACTTCTACAAATTCTAGATAAACAAAATCATTACAAATTCCTAGTGGAGCAATTATTTTCCCCTACCTATGACAATTCCGCATCCCAAATCATTTATGCCCTAACTATTTTTGTTTCCCCTATGTACAGGAAGACCTATAATTATCTCAAAAATAATAATCTACCACCCAACCTATCTCGCAACCAAAAATGCAGCTTCATCCCACAAGTCGCTCACTATACCTTAACCGCTAACACACTTTACTGCCGAGGTCTACATGGTACTCTTCTTTGATGCCTCAATTGTAGTAAAACTGACTCTACCTTACATGAGCTTCACGGATGTATCTATGGTATGCATTCAAGTGGTCCTACTCTTGCCAATAAACTTCTAAGAATGGGATATTGCTGGCCGATAATGGAAAGAGAATCCTATCATTTTCCTAAGAAATGTCCTAAATGTTAAATTCATGGTAACCTCATACATGCACTAGCACAGGAGCTACAACCGTTCACAACATCTTAGCCTTTCTTTCAATGGGGACTTGATCTGGTAGGAAAGATTCATCCTTCCTCTTCAAATGGGCATAAGTTCATTATCACAGCCACATAGTACTTCACCAAGTGGATCAAAAAAGTCTTGATGACCACCGTAATTGGAAAACATATATCATCATTCATCCTCAACAATCTCATTTTGCTGATATGGAATTCCTAGTTACATCATCATAGATAACAGACGTCCTTTCAAGAATCAAAATGTGCAAGAGCTATGCGAACAATTTAAAATCCAACATCGCTTCTCCACACCATATTCCTCATAAGGGAATAGCCAAGCAGAAGCATCAAACAAAACAATCCTTAAAATCCTCAAGAAAACAATGAATGACATTAGGAAGGATTGGCATGTATATCTCAATCCGACACTATGGGCCTACAAAACAAGTATCTGCACACGTGCAGGGGCTACACCATATTCATTGGTGTATGGTTCAGAATAAATTCTACCTCTAGAGGTAGAAATCCCATCTCTTTGAGTAACTTTTGTTGGCTTGATGATGATTGTAATGAATTCATCACTTGTCATTGATGAAACACTCTCACACACTCATATGATTACGTTGACTATCGGTGTAACTTCAAAAGGTTTACACTATTACCTAGTATGATTTAGGTCTATCTCTAATCGGTACTTTGTGTCAACCGGTGTGCCTAACAGATACCCTGTGGTAACACTAAGTCAGCATCAAAGTGAAGATGAAGACTGAAAGTGAAGATCAAGTGGAAGATTCCTAGACAACGATTCACTAGTTTTATTCCAATCGATATTTACTACTCTAACCGGTATCTGATTTTTGTGATGCGTTACCAGCACTGTTTTCTTAGCCATCATTTTTGTGATGCGTTACCAACACCGTTTGTTTGCCGGTCATTTCTGTGATAAGTTATGAATACTTGTCTAGATACACTGCACCTAGGAAATTGTGTTTCCTATGGCCGACATAAGGTCGGAATGCCTATTTAAAGACATCTAAATGAAGAACTTCATGTGAGATGAAAAAGAGAGAACATATATAGTAGAGGTGATCTATGTAAATATTTTTGTCAAAGAGCAATAAGTGTTTAGATGTAGAGCAGTATTGAATGTACTTAGAATAATCTGATCAAGCAAGTTTGTGCTACTCAGAATAGATCACATCTCTCTTGTTGTTTTCTAATCATTACAACATAACTAAATCCCCTAACCGGGTAAGCTCTATCAAGCTTTTTTGTACAAATTGTCTAACAAGGTGATCCATTAGTTTGGATTCTCAAATCCTCCAGCGAGGTTACTCTTAACAGGGTAGTACTCTTAACAGGGTATAAGCTTCTAATCAAGCTTGGGATCTCTAACAAGATTTGCTCCTAGTAGAGCTCTTTGTAAGACCTTAACTGGTCAGTTTTCTATTACTGCCGATAGATAACTTGTGAGTTCCATCTCACCATGGTTTTTAACTATTTGGATTTTTCACGTATAAACACATGTTATGGTGGATGTTATACTCTATGTGGATGCTATTATTTCATTTTGGATAGCATGTATTTTATTTAACTGCTTGGTTAAGATCATCTACCGGTTAGTGTTTAAAGTAGTGTGTGGTTTGGTGTCACCGATTCATCCCCCCTCTTAGTGCTTTTTAAGTCCATCAATTGGTATCAGAGCCTAAGATCTTTGAAGCCTAACTGCTTAGAAGGGAATCTTGAAACTACCATGTGGGACAAAAGCTACTTTGAGATGGCTAGAGAGCTAGAAGCTAGTAGAAATGAAGTTGAATCCCTTAGGGGTAAACTGAAAGCTTCTCAAGTCAAGAGGAGAGAGCTATCTGAAAAACTGTTAGAAATATCTGACAACAGTTTTTTAGATGAAGCTAATATTGATGCTTTATCAGAAGAATTTGAAAAGTTGCAGGGTGAGAAAATAAATCTAAGAAGAGAGCTACAAGGTCTCACTATCCACATGAGTCAGGAATTGGAAGCCAGGAGAGCTATTGAAGATCTTATTAAAGAAAAAGATCAAGAAATTATGAAGATCTAAAGATAAAGAGACACTGTGCAAGAAGACTTGATTGGTGAAATAGAAGAAAAAGAGAATCTAAAGCTATACCTTGAACTAGCATCATCTCTGAAAGAGAATCTGTCTAAGAATAATAAAGATCTTGTTAAAAAGCTTACTGAAGCCAATGAAAAGTTTGAGAAGTTTGCTAAAAGTTCTACCATACTAGAAGATCAACTTCAGTCGCAAAGAATGAAGGGTGATATCTCTGGACTTGGCTTTCATACAATTGAAAAAGGTGAATCCTCTCGTACAAAGAGAAACAGTTCAAAAAATAAAACTGCTCCCAAAGTCAATACGGTGACTGGTAAGAAGGCTTTTAAACCTTTCTTCTTTGTTTTCCATAAGCCTGGTCATACTGCAAATGTCTGTAGGAACAAACCTAACAAGAATGCAAGTTACAATATTAATGCTAGGTATCTGTCTAGAAAGCTTGAAGGACATTAATATACTTGTGGAATGTGGGCATAGACATGTCAAGTGCAGATATGGAGAAAACAATCATGTACCACACATGCATCGTAGACCATATGGTGACCGGACAAGGAATTTTGATAACTGGGTAAACAAGAAATGGCAAAGATCCTATGGCAACCGATTTAGTCCATTTGAAATGGAAAAGGGAATAAATGTTGTTTGTACCTTTTGTAATAACCTTGGCCATGTGGCTATGAAGTGCAGAAAAAGAATAGGAAGAGGAAATTCAGGACCCTGGAGATCATCTGGTATGGTTTGTTACCACTGCAACAAACCGAGGCACCTGGAAAAGTTTTGCAGATCAAGGAATAGTAAACCGGTCAACTCCTCTAAAGATCAGAAAGGCAAGCAGAAAGTTGATGTTGAGGAAACAAGGGAAGATATGAACCGGACTTGGAAGAAGAAAAGTGAAGAATTGCCTATAGAGGAAACCATTCCTTCACCTAGTGAAGAGAGTCCTGCACCGGTAACTTAAGCCTGTCTAAAATGGCTAAGGGGAACGTAACGGTAAACCATTTCCGAACCCCTTTTGTAAAATAAGTGGGAAAGAAATTTTGAATTTTGAATTTGGGTCATGTGTTATTAACTAACATGTCACTTAAGCGGTGAAATTAGGGTTTGTAACCTAAAAGTATGAGCATTTATTGTGGTTGGTAAAAAGGATAGAAACAAGTTTTGCCTTATCATTTTTACCCTAACACTTTCAGAAAAAGAAATTGAAGCAATTGCAGAGTAGAGAAAGATTGTCTTGGTGTGAATTGGTGAATTGCTTTGTGATTAAGAGAAATCAAGTTGAATCGGAAGCTGCAAAGAAGCGAACGGGAGTGCATTTGATTAGTCCAACAGGGAAAAGAAGCAACGCGCAAGATTCTAGGTATTTATGCGTTCACCTTGAAACTTGTTTATCTAGAATGGAATCTACTTCTAAAACTGTAGAGAGATTGATGATCACTGCTGAGCCTGAGGAAGCTCTAAAGGCAGAAGAAATTATGCCTTACAATGCATTGTTGCAAGTCCTGAGTGGTGTCATATTTAAAGGTGATTTGTCCAGCTACATAGATAGCAAAATTGAAGATTTGGGAACTCTTCATATCTATACTCAACTGAAATCACTCTGTAATAAGGATGGAAAGATTGAAGCTAAATATGATAGGGTTTTTGAAAAATGGTTTCATAATGCCACCTACTTTCTTGTAGATTTTGAGGATGAACACATAAGGATAATTTTGAGTTGAGTCCATGGTGAAAATATGTATCTTGAGAGGACTCACACAATAACCAAGGAGGCTATTAGGGCTGTAACTTACTACTCAACCGATAAAGTTCCCGAGTTAAGGAGAATTTCAAAAGATATTGTCTTTAAGTTAACCAATTCTACATCCGATAGGCGTTCTTTTTCTATCAACAACATTAGGGACCCTATGGTGAAACTTGCAGCAATGGTGATAGGCTACCAAGTGTTTTACTCTAGTAGATTGAATAGTGTTCCATCTGCAGCTATTCATACAACACATGAAATGATAACTGAAAATGAAGACTGTGATATTTTTGAAGCCATAAGAGTACAAGTACTTCTAAATTTGAAATCAATTAAGATGGACAATACTCAGAAGTTCAAATTTGGTCACTTGTTAGCGGGGTTGTTTTTCTATTTTCAAAACTTTCTACCTAGTATAGGTGACATTGAATGGTCTAAAGAACAACCGGTCAATACACAAATCAAGAAAAACATTAAGGTTGTAAAGAACACTTTCTCAGCTACTGCAAACCGGTACTTCAATGAATTCCAAAAGAAGATGAGCTTGATAATGAGGTTACTTGAAGAGGTGGTTAAACACTTTGAAAAAGATATAATTGTCACGATTACTACCAAGTTTTGCTTGATGCGATAAATTGAACCAAGGAAGGAAGAAATGGAAGATATGAGCTATGAGGTCAATCATGACTTACTGATTGGCTATGCTAATACTCTATTAAAATCACCCATAGACAAAAAGAAGGCAAAATTGGAAATCTTAGTAGTCCAAGCTACACCGACTGAAACCGATACAACACCTGTAGCAAAAGCAAAAGGAAAGAAAAAGAAATGTGATGAAAAATTGCCTCTGAAGAAGACTACAAGGGTGACTAGGATTGTCCTTACCAAGAAGTAACCAACACCTAAAATATCTAAGAAGAAAGAGAATGTACCAAAGAAGAGGAACAGGAAATTGATTTTGCAGCCCGAGTCAGAGGGTATAGATTCTGAAGAAGAACCTGAAAAGGAAAAGGCAACCGACAAAGGACCTAAGAAGGTAAAGGTAGTGCCAAAGCCAATAACACCTGTAGATATTGCTAATTACAAACCTAACACAAATTTTGAAAGAACAATGAAGTCATTGGGAAAGAACAGGTTTGAAAATGTTAAAAATTATTTTGACTCCTTCACCGAAGATGAGACAGAACAAGTAATTCAACAGGTAATTTCTCATCTGTGCCATTACAGTAGATATCCACATGAATTGGAAAAGGATATCTCAATTTCCTTGTATACTATTCTTTTAAATAAATGGGAAGAAACTATTAGAATAGAAAGGAAATTATCGATGAAGTATTTTTGCAATATTTTCCTAAGGATGATATACGTGCCTTAGTAGATAAGTACAAATATGAGTTTACATTCAAAACAAGAAGATTGAAGGTATTAGGTGGAAAAAGGGCAATTGTTGAAACTGAGACTCATCACATAGCTTGTAAAATCAAAAGGATGAAGGAGCTCATCCAAACTAAAGACAAATCTGCTATAGATGTTCCTCTGCCAGAAATGGATGAAGAAGAAATTGTTCAAGATGACATTGTCTATCCAAATAAGAAGAAGGATGATTCCATTATTCTTGTTAATGAAGATATTCAAGATATAGTAGACCTATCTAGAGACATTACTGCACCAGATATGGATCCTTCTACAATCCCAAAATCACGGGGTGCATCAGGTGATCAACTAGGTAATCAACTAAAAGAGGTTAGTGAACCAAGAACTGGACAACTGGAGAAACCCCAATCTCCACCGGTCATTGAGATTACTCAAAAGGAGTCCACTAAGGAAGTTATTACTTAGCAAATAGAAGATGCAACAGAGAAGAACACATAAAGAACCATCATTAAGATTACACCCCCTAAACTGGCAAAGAAAGAACTACTTGATGATGACAATGAAGACTCTTTAAGCATTTTAGGACCTATTGACATGAATACCTTAAGTGCGTCTGAAATGATGAATATTGATAATGTCATGCAATCTCGTGCACACAAGAAGAGGTTGAAAGAGAAAAGAATTGAGGTAGAGACAATCTAGAGCACTATAGAAATTTTGTATAGATTACTACCGGAAACCTTTGTCGCATATCATCTCACTCCTATCAGCAAACTTGGTTAGTTAGTTGTAGATGCATCTGATCAAATCAAAATTCTTGAAGATTCTTTTCAAATATTTGCTGAGAAGAGCCACAAGAAGGCATATGGAGATAAATTGGCTAAGCACATTGAAAACAGAAAAATGACCTTATCCCAAAATGGCAGTCTGTTAAAAAATACTATTGAATCTGGAGGAAAGTATCTTGCCTATAACTCCAATATTACTTTCTTTTATTTTCATATCTCTAAGAATCAAGTTGAGACTCAGCAGGAAATAGAAAGGTTATGTAGAACATATGTCCCAATCCAGGACTCTATTCATGGCTTTAACCGGTCAATAGATGAACTGCATGACAAACTGAGCAAGTATGACAATGAGAGAGCTAATAGATTCCAATCTCTAAGAGAGCTCAAGAGTCAGCTCACCTCACAGATTGATATTCTTCAGAGAGATTATTCCAGTGCATAAGCTATACACGCTACTCCTAAAACTTGCACACTAGATTCCATGGAAGAATTCTATTCTCAACTATTGTCTACCTCTGAGTATATGGACAACATACTGGAATCATGGAAAAATGCTTTATCCCAGATGAAGTAGTATTTTGATAATATTTTCTTGCGAATGTCTAATGCATGAACTTGTTTTAAATTATAATATATGTTGCACACTTTGATACAAATTTTCAATATATATGTATGTATTTTACTTTATCATTTTGGCATTGTTGTCAAAGAGGGAGTAATAATATGTATGTGTGTCTTTGAAAATTTTGTATGTATGCATGCATTAAGGGGGAGTATTACATTTACAAAAAGGGGAGTATGAGTGAATATGTAAATATGTTGTGTATGCACACTTAGCAGTATTTTATTACTCTAAAAAAAATTATGAGGGTTGCCATCAATGCCAAAGGGGGAGATTGTTGGCTTGATGATGATTGTAATGAATTCATCACTTGTTGTTATTGATGAAACACTCTCACACACTCATATGATTACATTGACTATCGGTGTAACTTCAAAAGGTTTACACTATTAACCGGTATGATTTAGGTCTATCTCTAACCAGTACTTTGGGTCAACCGGTATGTGCCTAAGAGATAAACTGTGGTAACACTAAGTCAACATCAAAGTGAATATGAAGACTAAAAGTGAAGATCAAGTGGAAGATTCTTGGACAACAATTCACTATTTTTATTCCAACCGGTATTTACTGCTCTAACCAGTATCAGATTTTTGTGATGCGTTACCAGCACCGTTTTCTTAGCTGTCATTTTTGTGATGCGTTACCAACACCATTTTTTTGGCGGTCATTTATGTGATAAGTTATGAATACTTGTCTAGATACATTGCACCTAGGAAATTGTGTTTCCTATGGCCGACATAAGGTCTAAATGCCTATTTAAAGACATCTGAATGAAGCACTTCATGCAAGATGAAAAAGAGAGAACATATATAGTAGAGGTGATCTATGTGAATATTTTTGCTGAAGAGCAATAAGTGTTTAGATGCAGAGTAGTGTTGAATGTACTTAGAATGATCTTATCAAGAAAGTTTGTGTTACTCAGAACAAACCAAATCTCTCTTGTTGTTTTCTAATCATTACATTAGAAATAAATCCCCTAACCAGGTAAGATCTAACAAGATGTTTTGTACAAATCCTCTAACAAGGTGATCCATTAGTTTGGATTCTCAAATACTCCAGTGAGGTTACTCTTAACAGGGTATAAGCTTTTAATCAAGCTTGGGATCTCTAACAAGATTCGCTCCTAGCAGTGCTCTTTGTAAGACCTTAACCAGTCAGTTTTCTATTACTGTAGATAGTTAACTTGAGTTCCATCTCACCATGGTTTTTACCTATTTGGGTTTTCCATGTATAAACACATGTGTTATGGTGGATGTTATACTCTATGTGGATGCTCTTATTTCATTTTGGATAGCATTTATTTTTTGGTGGATGCTCTCAGTGCTTTTCAAGTCCATCAGCTTTTTAAGGTCCTCTTACTAGATGAGGAATATCGAGTAAACAGCTTGCAGGAAATAGAGCTTCTTGATGAAAAATGACAACGTGCCTATGACCATCTCAAGACATATCAACAATCAATGTGTAGAAGCGATAATCATAGTCATCCCAAGGACGTTCAAAGTTGGTGATCTCATCTTAAAAGAAAATCCTAGAAATTAGCAAGATTGAGAAAGAAAGGAAAGTTTGAACCTAACTGGTTGGGATCCTTTGTCATCATATCAGCCTATGGATCAAGAGCATATCAATTGTCAAATTCTGAAGGGGATTTGCTTGATGAACCAACCAATAAAATCCATCTGAAGAAGTTCTACACTTGAGTCATCCAATACACGGAACAAAAAAATCAAAAATCAAAAATCAAAAAAAGAAATACAAATCAAAAGGTGTAATAAAAACAAGTGGTGAAAATCTGGCAACAGGTGCTATTTGTGAGAGAACAACTCCTCTATCTATTGGTACTCGCATCATATCTTTGATCCATCTGGTCTAAGCAAACAACTATCGCCTAACACTTATACACACTACATTGTCCCAAACATACTTAGCGTAGTCAGTGTCCTAGATTGTCTAAATATTTGTTTGTATCATATCCCACCATGGCTTGGTGATCAACGTATATATCCACATCAACGAGTGTCTATAACTAGGGGAAACGTTCATCTTACTTTATCATTCAAACAACAAATAAGGATCGCAACATACTAGAAAAGCAATTGTCAAAACTGCTCATCGGACTAGAAAACATGATCATTATCCAACTACAACTTCAACACACATAATGGATGATTTTATTCTGAATTGTGATTTTTTTTACATTTGGCATGAAGTTTGGACTATTTGTATCTTGATTTATGAATCATTAGATCTCCTGAGCTACTCAAGGATGCATTGAGCTAGAGAAGCAAAGAGGGAATCTGGTATTTTCTTTGGTTTTGTCTATGAGGCGTTGTATGGTGCAAATTTGTCTTCAGCCATGATTGGAAACATATCATTGAAGACATTTTCCATTTTTGAACATAAGAATGGTTAACTCTTATCTATTTTATGCAAGCAACACTTAGGTCATCTTGGTTCAATTATACCTCGATGCTTGTGTCATCTTGCAATATAAAAAATCATGTAAGTTATACTCAGATCATTATGGTTCAATTATACCATGATACTTGTATTGACTTTTAACATATCAAAATCTCAATGATGACAAAAAGAGCACACACAAGTGACTAAACGGGAATGACAATAATAGAATTAAAGTGATCATTTAGTTGCATAGAATTGTAGTAGGTTGTATATCATTTTAATCTTGCATACATATCATATCGTTATCATTAGCATCCATATCATTTTCAAGATAGATCTCATATAAAAGTAAAAATATTACATCATCACATTATCACCCATTCCATTGCAAATCATGCATTCAAATCATAATCAATATTAACAAATCAAGAACATCATTATTATCTAAACTTCTCATCATCCTTATATCATCATCATATCCAAACATAATGCACATCATAACTCATATCATCATCAGTAACACATCACATGTGGATCAGATAAAATCAATGCCATATATATATATATATATCAAAACTATTAAAATGTACAAGGGATATCATGTCTATCAATACAACCAAAGTGATCAATACAACAAGACAAGTCTCTCAGGTATGACTATCTCCTGAGGCAGACAATCTAACAGCAGATGTCCTAGCTCCTGGATCTCCACCAAATGGATCACATCGGGCAAGCCCCATAACACCTCTGCTCTTTGTCCTCATATGACTATGACCAAATTGAGTGGATGCCACTGCAGCATAACTAGGAGCTCTATGATCTTGAGGGACTATCACCTATAATACTCAACCTCCTTGGCCGAGTATTGTATCTCTCTCAATGTGTCTTGGAGTGGGGCACTGATTGAGGCTCTCTCTAACTTGTCAGCAAGGGCCTCTTCTCATCCCTGGCGCTTGACTTCCATATCTATTTCTACAAGCAGCAGTGTAATATATCATTGTTGTGCTAACACATGTGCCTGTAGGTGCGGCATCGAGACCTGTAGCGCTCTAATATGTGAATCCTATCAGTGGGTGGGCACCTTGATCTTAATGGGTACCTATGTTGTGGTCCCACCTACAATTGTTCCTGACCGAGGCACTAGTGGAGGTAGAAAATTAGGTCTCCTCTAGGTAGCTCACCTATCATCCTCTATCCCTCCCAGAACAGCTAATACCGCACCTATCCTACCACCCCCACCCACACCAAGAACAAGACCACCTTTGCAACCTCCACCTCTACCATCTCTACCAGCCCCACTACCATCCCCTCCACCTCCACCTCTATCTCCACCTCTACCTCCACCTCCATCTCCTCCACCATCGCCTCCGCCTCCATCTTCTCCCTTCTCTCCCTCATCCTCCTCTCTCCATATAGGACCTCCTCACCTCTTTGGCTGCTCCTCCTCATCATCTACAAAAGATGGCAATAGCTCTGCCTGATCCGAAATGAATGCCATGACATATACCATGAAGTAGGTTGAAAAATCCTCTGTCATCCCAACATCCACTACCTCGACCCCGTAATCCCGAATCTGTCTTGCCAGGGACATGTACTCATCTACAACTGCTTCGCTATCTAGGGTTGGTCCCAACTCTTGCACATCTTGTGGTCAATGAGAATACAAATAGGCTCATTTTGGTATCCTCTATTGTCTACCATACTGCCGATGAATGTGGATGTGAAAAAATTGATCAATAATAAAGGGTGTCTTCTCGATCAGTGGTGCAAGAGCACCTAGGACTCAGGCTCATAGTCCTTCTACAATTTTGGCTTGTACCAACCTTAGCCAAGTTAGGTTTATAATAAGGACTCCAGGATGGTCGAAGGTGTGTGGGTAATGTTTGGTTTGAGTCAAATGTAGGCCTAGTTGAGTTAGCTTTCTTTCTAGGTTTACACTTTGTGAGTAGGTAGTACTTTAAGTAGTTATAATTGCCTTCTTGTTGGTCAAAAGAGGCATAACTTGGTGAGAGAATTAGAAAGGTTTAGATTAGTCTTAGGAATGTTGAAAAAGACATGAATAATAACTTGTCATAGGTTGCCTAAGTTGGCAAAGCAAAATGTGGAAAATTGTAAAAGTTGTCATGACAAGTTTTAAAGTTGTCATGATAGCTTTGGTCCTAAAAGAGCTTAGCAGTGAACTTAGGGTTAACACATTGACCTAAGATGCCTCCACACATGGGAAAGACTATTTTAACCTTCTCTTTCATGGTTATCAAGGTTGGGAGTTTGATTTTTATTAACGACAGTCTCAAACCACTCATTTTCGAACTGTTATCACTGTTTTTGTCTTATTTTGCATAAAAAGAGAAAAAAAATGGATTGAATCCATTGATCCAACTTTGGATAGTTGTTCTTTGTTGTGTTCCAGTGTCATTTGATCCATTTCATGCTTTGTAAATAATCTTTATTATTTCTTTTACTGTTTTGTTTTCAAACAACTAGTTTTGGCTTGTAAACAACAATTTGTGTAAAAATGGTTGCCCCATAAAATCCCTCCATGCTACCATCATGGCCTATTGGGAAATGGAAGGAAACCCTATGTACAGTGTAAATATGTAGGGATGAGTTCTGGAAGTGAATTTCATCATAGTTGCCACCTTGTTCTAGGTGAGTCCAGGAGCAACCCGGCTTGAGAAAACAGGGTATAAATTGAATGTATAATGTACGGGTGACTTCAAAACCAAAACTTTAGAATTTGGCACTGAAGGATAGGTCCTTTTAGAGTTTGAGTTGTGAGGGGAAGCTTTGACAACCTCATTTCATAGCCTTACCCCTTTGTTGAATAGTCACAACCGGTTAAGGCTTAGAAACCCTAGCAAACCCTCATTTTTGGATTAGGGCACTGTACGGGAAGTTGGGAGACTAAAACAAAAAAAATATCTTGAGGATGGATGAGTGATTGAATAATAATATAACTTTTTGTAGGGTCTTTTGGACCGATTCACTCAAAACCCTTAAAAACCAGATTTAGGAGGCCTAATTGGGGCTCATCCTTGTAGCCATATTTTTAAGGAATTTTATGAAGTCAATAAGGGAAATGAAGATTGCAAAACCCAAATTGTACCTAGTTGAACTCATTCCATGGTAGATACCACTTCCACACCTCTTCAATGTCTCATAATAGTATGGGGGTGAAAAGGGAGAAGTTGACAAGTTATTGTCAAGGTTGCAAGATGAGTATTTGAGAAGCACATTTAATTGGTAGAGTTCCTAGTCAAAACACTTATTGCAAACACCTTAAGACTAGCAAACAGAAATTCCTAGTAGAGATTGGGAAGGACTTGGAGGTCTTGAAGCATCGCTAGACCTGGCAAGGTTGGTGGAATTGAGCAACACCAACTAGGTGAAGTGTGAGAAAGCTAGGTGAAACCCTATCAAATTGATATCAGAGCCTATAAGATTTAGGCTAGGAGATAAGGACATGGTTACCAATGTAGGGTTGGAAAAGAAAATGGATGATTAGGAGGAAGAGAATAGGCTTGTGAAGGAAAAATTGGTAGAATTAGAAGGTAAGCTTGGTGAAATTGAAACCAAGGCAGATGAAGTGTTGGTAAAGGTTGAAGGAATAGAAGGGAAGGGTAAAGATGTGTCAGTAGTAGACAAAGTACCTAAACCTGGTCCTATTTTGGAACAAGAACCTTTCCTAAAGGCATTGAAAGAGTTAAGTGGTAAATCACTAGAAGGATTGCCATTGTTCACTAGTAAGATGGAAGTAGAAGTGGTCCTAGAATGGATAGAGGGCATGGAGAACCATTTTGATTGTGAAGGTATAACTAAAGCTCAGAGAGTCAAAGTGGCCAAGTCTAGGATGAGGGGAGCCACTCTCACATGGTGGAAATTTGTGCAGGATGAGAGGAAGAAGGTCGGTAAAACTCCCATCTCTTCTTGGAAAGGGATGTTAGTCAAAATCAAAGAATCATATCTCCCTAATGACTATGAAGTGCAAATCCATAGGAAAAGAAAAAACCTAAGACAAAAAGACCTTGATGTAAGTGGTTATATGAAGGAGTTTCACAAACTTAGTCTTAGATCTCATGTGGTGGAAGAAGAAAGCCTTAAGGTAGCTAGATACCTAAATGGACTAAGATGGAACATCCAAGAAGAAATCAGTCTATTGACCCCAAAGATAGTTCATCAAAGCTATCAACTTGCCCTTAAAGTGGAATAAAAATTGAAAAGAAAATATGATTCAATTAGTAATAGGGGCAGAGGTAGAGGAAAAGAAAATAGAGGCCATAGGGGAGGCTCTAGAGGAAGAAATAAAGAGCAAAGAAAACAAGGTGAGTCTAAACTCACTGAGCAGCAAGAAGGTGGCACTGGTAAAGGAAGATTCAATAGAGGAATGGGGTCAAACAGTGGTTTTAGAGGAAGGTCTAGTGGACAAGGTATAGGTTCCTCATATTTTGCCTCAATGAAATGTTATCATTGCAATCAGCTTGGTCATCCAGCATATAGGTGTCTAGAGAAGGGGTCATCATCACAGAGTAGTGAAAGGAGAGTGAACTGTCTTCAAGAAGAGACTTCAAGTAACAAGACTTCAGAGGTTGCCTTAGAATCGGAGGTAGGTGACAACCTAATGATAAGAATAACTTTGATAAAAGAACCTATTAGAGAAGAGCCTAGCCAATGGAGATTGTTATTTAGGATCAAATGCAAGATTATGGACAAAGTTTGTAAAGTGATCATTGACTCAAGGTCAGCAAACAACATTATGTCAGAAGAGGCAGTGGGTAAGCTTAAATTATAGAGGATACCTCACAACAACCCATATAGGGTCACTTGGTTGAACAAAGGCCAACATGTCCTAGTCAATGAGCAAGCATGGGTGGATTTCACCATTGGAAGGTATAAGGACAAAGTGTTATGCGATGTCCTACCCATGGATGCATGCCATCTTCTATTAGGAAGACCATGGAAATTTGATAGACAAGCTATTCATGATGGATCCAAGAATGCATATTCATTCAAAAAAAAGTGGAGTCACATTCAAGATCTAATCTATCCTTGAGGAAGGTGAAAAGAGAGCAACAGGTCCTAATGTCATTTTGGTGAGTGAAAAATAGTTCTTAAAGACACTTGAGGAAGGTGAAGGAATAGGGGTCATATTAGTGATGAAACCTAAAGAGGAAGAGAAGAATGAGAAACCAAATTTGCTAATAGAGGTTCAAGACCTATTGAAACAGTTCAAAGGGATAGTGAGTGATGGACAATTATCCACCTTACCTCCTAAAAGAGCCATAAGCCATCAAATTGACTTCATACCCAGAGCATCCTTACCTAACAAGGCAAATTACAAGATGACTCCCCAATGAAATGTTGAAATTGCTAAACAAATTCAAGAGCTTTTAGACCAAGGCCTTATTAGGAAAATCATTAGCCCATGTGTTGTACCTATTGTCTTAGCCCCAAAAAAAGGTGGTACTTGGAGATTGTGCACTGACTCTAGGGTGATAAATAGGATTACTATTAGATATAGGTTTCCAATTCTTGGAATAGAGGACCTAATGGATTATTTAGGGGAGGCCAAATACTTTACCAAGATTATCCTTAAAAGTGGATACCACCAAATTAGGATTAAGGAGGGTGATGAATGGAAAACAATATTCAAGACAACAGTGGGTGTTTATGAATGGCTTGTAATGCCATTTGGCTTTTCAAATGCTTCAACCACCTTCATGAGGCTCATGAATGAGGTGATGAAGGACTTCATAGGAAAATTTGTGGTGGTATATTTAGATGATATTCTCATTTTCAGTAAGGATAGGGCAGATCATGTTAATCATTTGCAAATTATACTACAAAGATTGTATGAAGAGAAGCTAACCATGAAATTAGAGAGCTATGAATTTGTTAAGAAGGAGTTGGTTTACCTTGGGTTTTTGTTGTCACATGGGAATCTCAAGATGAATCCTAGCAAGGTTGAAGCCATAGTAAATTGGTCTACTCCTAAGTCAGCAACAGAGGTGAGAAGCTTCCATGGACTATCTCAATATTACAGGAAATTCATTAGGCAATTCAATGCTATATGTGCACCAATGTTGGAAACTATTAGAGAAGTAATGAAGGAAAATTTTTAGTGGAATGAATAAGCAAATAAAGGTTTTGAAACTTTGAAATAAAGGATAGCCACTCAACTAGTGTTGGTGTTGCCTAGTTTTGAGAAACTCTTCATAGTGGAATGTGATGCAAGCAATATTGTAGTAGGTGCTATCCTAAGTCAGGAAGAAAGACCAGTAGCTTTTCATAGTGAGAAGCTAAGTGATGCTAAGAGGAAATACTCCTCACATGACTTGGAGTTATATGCATTAGTGTAGGCTTTGAGGAAGTGGAGACACTATCTCCTTCCTAAGGAATTTGTAGTCTACAAAGACAATCAAGCTTTAAGCTTTCTAAACTCACAAGACAAACCTAGTCACAAACACATGAAGTGGGTAGAATATATGAAAGGATACAAATTTGCAATCAAGCACAAAAAAGGTCAACTAAATAGGGTTGTTGATGCATTGAGCAGGAGACTCTTGACAGTCCAAGAAATTTATTTAAAAAGCATAGGTGCTGATAGTTTTAGAGACCTATACCTGGATAATGAAGACTTCTCAAATGCCTACAAGGTACGCAAAGAGTATCAAAATCATTTTCATAGTGAGTATTCTGATTTTACCTTGCAAGATGGGTTATTTTTTAGAGGAGGGAAACTTTTTGTGCCTAGAGGGTCAATAAGAGAAAATCTCATATAAGAGAAGCATAATGGCAGTCTTAGTGGTAATTTTGGGGTCAACAAAACTCAAGAATTAGTCCAAAGGTATTACTATTGGCCTAGGATGAATCAAGATATTAGGAATTATGTAGAAACTTGTATTATTTGTCAAAAGGCCAAGGCCACATCTTCAAATGTTGGTTTATACCAACCTCTTCCCATACCAAATAGACCTTGGGAGTGCATTAGTATGGATTTTGTAGTAGGTTTGCCAAGGACAAAGCGGGGATTCAACAACATTAATGTCATAGTGGATAGGTTTAGTAAGATTGCCCACTTTGTACCTTGCAAGACCACTCATGATAAATGTCATATAGCTCATTTGTTCTTCAAGGAAGTGATAAGGATACATGGTTTACCCATGAGCATTGTTTCAGACAGGGGCTCAAAGTTCATGAGTCATTTTTGGAAGACACTTTGGCAAAAACTTGGTATGAACCTATCCTTTGGATCAGCCTACCATCCACAAACAGATGGGCAGACCAAAGTGGTTAATAGGAGTTTAGGAAACCTATTGAGGTGTCCTACCAAGGAGTATGGTCAGACATGGGATCAAGTGTTGTCACAAGATGAATATGGTTACAATGACACTATTAATAGAAGCACAGGAAAGATTCCTTTTGAAGTGGTATATGGTCTTCACCCAAGGGGTATACTAGAGCTAAGGGACTTAGGAAATGCAAAAAGGAGTGGATATGCTAAAGATTTTTCTCAGTGAATGAAAGAGGTACATGAATCAGTCAAGCAAGCATTGATGGAGAACACAACTAAGATCAAGCAAAAGGTTGATAGAGAAGGAAGAACATATAATTCCAAGTTGGTGATCTTGTCATGGTGCACCTTAACAAGGCAAGGCTATAGCAAGGAGTGCCTAATAAGTTGCAGCTGAGAAGGTTGGGTCCATGTGCCATTCTAGCCAACTATGGAGAAAATGCATAGAAGGTGGACCTACCAAGTGAAATAGGACCATCACTGGTTTTCGATATAGTAGACATGGTTTATTACAAAGGGCAAATTCCAAATTTAGGTCATGGTCACATAGGGACAATAGATGATACAAATAACCTTCAAGTACCAGCAAGATAAAGTCCAAAGGATGAGAAGATAATGAGTTCAAGGATCACTAAAAAGACAAGACACCAAATTTATTGGGAGAACCTAATCAAGTGATAGGGTATGGATGATGCTAAGGCAACATGGGTGCCTAAGACAGAGTTCAAGAAGTTAGAAATTGTTTAGAATCTGATCCCCAAAGAGGTGACTTAATTTTCTTTTGTTTGGGAGAATGGCGTAGGAGCAACTAGGACTTAGCCTCATAGTCCTTCTATAATTTTGGCTTTTACTGACCTTAGTCAAGTTAGGTTTATAATAAGGACTCTAGGAGGATCCAAGGTATGTGTGTAATGTTTGGTTTGAGTCAAGTGTAGGCCTCGTTGAGTTATCTTTCTTTATAAGTTTACACTTTGTGAGTAGGTGGTAGTTTGAGTAGTTAAAATTGCCTTCTTGTTGGTCAAAAGAGGTATAACATGGCGAGAGAATTAGAGAGGTTTATAATAGTCTTAGGAATGTTGAAAATGACATGAATAATAACTTGTAATAGGTTGCCTAAGTTGGCAAAGCAAAATGTGGAAAATTGTAAAAGTTGTCATGACAACTTTGGTCCTAAAAGAGCTTAGTGGTGACGTTAGGGTTAACACATTGACCTAAGATACCTCCTCTTTCACCTTCTCTTTCATGGTTACCAAGGTTATCAAGGTTGGGAGTTTGATTTTTATGAATGATAATATGAAACCACTCATTTTTGGACTGTTATCACTGTTTTTGTCTTATTTTGCATAAAACGTGAACACAAATGAATTGAATCCATTGATCCAACTTTGGATAGTTGTTCTTCAATGTGTTCTAGTATCATTTGGTCCATTTCATTCTTTGTAAATAGTCTGTATTAGTTATTTTACTATTTTGTTTTCAAACAACCAATTTTGGCTTGTAAATAGAAATTTGTGTAAAAATGGTGGCCCCATAAAATTCCCATGTGCTACCATCATGGCCTTTTGGGAAATGGAAGGAAACCCTATGTATAGTGTAAATATGTAGGGAGGATTTCTGGAAGTGAAGTTCATCATAGTTTCCACCTTGTTCTAAGCGAGTCCAAGAGCAACCTGGCTAGAGAAAATAGGGTGTAATTTGAATGTATAATGCAGGGGTAAATTCAAAACCCAAAATTTATAATTTGGCATTGAAGGATAGGTCCTTTTAGAGTTATATTTGAGAGGGGAATTGATGCAAAGATCTTGTTCCTAGCTCTCCAATTCACCCTTACTCTCCCCAACTCCTTAACTCATCCTTCTACTCAAGCTCCTCCAAGGTAACTTGCTAGGGTACACTCCTTAGACCTCCAAGGCTTAAAATCTATTGTCTTGCCTCCTAGGTATAGCCTCTTGACGTTTCTTGTTGGTTTTGACCCAAATCTCTGATTTTGAGACGGTCTCCTACTAGTTTCCCAAAA
Organism: Cryptomeria japonica; assembly: GCF_030272615.1. NCBI lineage: Eukaryota > Viridiplantae > Streptophyta > Pinopsida > Cupressales > Cupressaceae > Cryptomeria > Cryptomeria japonica. The sequence goes on from NC_081414.1 coordinate 771,269,600, forward strand.
CTCTAGCTAGGCTCCAGCTAGGCTCCAAAGACCTCCACCAAGGATCTTCACTCTAACCATGTTTAAAGTTTGTGGTTATGTTTTGCAGGTATTTTCAAGGTCATTTTATTCATTATAAAGGTCTGAATTTCCCCCAAAATTTCCTAACAACCCCTAGATATTTTTACATATTCAGATACCCATTTGGAAGTTAAACAATATCACGAATGTTCCCATCTAGGTTTGTCGTAAAACTAGGGTAACTCAAAATGAGCTATTTTTAAGGGGGTTAGGGCTTCTAGGCAGTTGTGGAAGATGTGCTCCAAAATATTCACCAGTAAAAATATACAACCAAAAAAATCTTGGATAATTTTGGTACACCCATAGACCTTTCAAAAACACTATGGGTTGCTAAGGTATCAGTTCTGCATGGCTCTGAAAATGAGCAATCTCTGCTGCCCCCACACACTAGCTACAAGCTTGTGTGTTGTTCATCTCACCCATTCTCCTCCTTGTGGCATACAAAAACACAAAATTCCTACTCTAAAACTATTTAAAGAGATTACCCAAGCCATACAATTTATTGCAACTTGTGCCATTCATGGATTCTCAGGTAAAATACATTTTTACAATCAAAACCCCAAATTTCAAGGGTTTGTGAGCAACTATTACGAAAACAGTGATAACTTTTGATTCAAATCACTTCACACCTTCATATTATACTTGTTTGAAAGATAAAACAAATTTATAACTTACTATGCTACTATGATCACCATACCATACCATACAGATTGTACAAAATCAGAAATTCAAAAGCAAAAACAGTCCAAATGTGAGAAAAAGCATAGGAAACCCTTGGCAAATGAATTGAATGCAAACCAAAAGTTTATTAACTTCATATTGGATATTTTTACAAGGTTTTATACAAAATTTAAAGTTGGTTCCAACCAACTTCGAATGCCATTTCCTTCATGGACAACTTTTGCCTAAAAATGCAAAAGTTGTCATGACAATTTTGAAAACTTTTACCTATGAGTGCAAAAACACACTCCAAGGCTCTCAAGGCCTTAAAAATCACTCAAATGGAATCCTACAATGGATTTAAACCAGTTCCAAACATTCTAGCAAGTTTCCAGGCATCCACCTAGTACAAACCAAAATTGACATTTTGACATCATTTCAGGATAATGACAATTTTGGATCCTGAGCACAACAAAAGTGTGGACAACCAAACTATGGCTTAAAAAATCATCATAGGATTTATTCCACCTTATTACAACATAAAATAACTATAAATCACACAAGAACTCTAAAATGCAAGAAAAGACAACTTTGAGCTAGGTGCCTTGCACCATACTCCCCTGGGGAAAGGAACTCAAGTCCGTTGAGTTATTAGGTCTACTAGTTGCACTCCATGATGAATTATGTTAGCTTCTAACATCCACATAGCCTCTGAATTAGGTATACCTGCCCACTTCACAAGATAATGTTTGTAGATGCCCTTTCTTATCTTCTTGATCATTTTGGTATCCAAGATGCTTTCGAGTTGAACCGGTTGACTAACTAGTAAATCCTTCACCGAATCCTCTTTAGATTGCAATGTGGTATCCATCTGAGAGATTTGAGATTCTCCTTTATAGGGATACAAATCACAAATATTGAAAATAGGAGATATGGCCAAAGAAGGAGGTAGTTCAACCTCATAGGCATTTTGGCCAAACTTATGCACAATCTTGAGTGGCCCAGTCTTCTTCATCATCAACTTGGTTGGCTGTCATTTTGGAAGTCTTTCCTTTTTGAGATAAGCCAAAACTAAGTCTCCAACCTTAAATTGCAAGTTCCTTCTTGATTGATCAGCTTGTTCCTTATATTTTTCTGATTTGTGTTGCAAGGATTGTCGTACTTTGTCATGAATTTCCTTAATGCCTTTAGAAAAACTCTCTCCTTGAGAACTCTTTTGGGTCATTGTATTGATATCACTAAGTTCTAAGACACCTCTAGGATGCATTCCATAAAAAATTTCAAAAGGACTTCTACCTGTGCTCCGGTTGACTGAATCATTGTATGCATACTCTACTTGGCTGATCACCAAGTCCCAAGTCTGACCATGCTGCTTAGTGAGACACCTTAGGAGATTACCTAAGGACCTATTGACCACCTCAGTCTGACCATTTGATTGTGGATGGTAGGCAGATGAAAATGAGACTCTATTACCCAACTTCTTCCATAAGGTTCTCCAGAAGTGACTCAAAAACTTAACATCCCTATCACTCACAATGCTAACTAGAAATACATGGATTCTTACTATTTCTTTGAAGAAAAGACCTCAAATATAGGTGATATAATTGGTACTCTTACAAGGGATCAAGTGAGCCATTTTTTTGAACCTATCTACCACCACATAAACACTATCAAATCCTCTTGGTGTTCTTGGTAAACCCAACACAAAGTCCATGCTCAAACATTCCCAAGGCCTTTGGGGTATGACTAAGGGCTGATATAAACCTGCATTACTTTCTGATCCTTTTTCTCTCTAACATATGGCACATTGTTCAAAAAATCTCCTTACTTCTGATTGCAACTTGGACCAATGGTAGAACCAACTAACCTGCTCCATTGTTTTATCATTGCCAAAATGACCTCCTAGACCCCCGTGATGTTTATCTTGAATGATGTTTTGTCTCATAGAGAATTGGCATATACAAAGGAGATGTCCTTTAAACAAAAAACCTTCCTGTATCATATACTCTGAGTAAGAAACATGAGAAGTGTTAGAAAAATCAGAACATGTAGCATATATATCAGCAAAATCTTTGTCTTCTTTGTAGAGGTCTCTCAACTCCTCCAACCCCACACTGTGCAATTTAATCTCTTGTATGGTCATGACTCTCCTATTGAGTGAATCAGAAACTTTATTTGAGGTGCCCTTCTTATGCCTGATAGTGAAGGTGTAACATTGTAGGTATTCTACCCACTTGAGGTGCTTCTGATTCAACTTCTCTTATCCATTAAGAAAACTAAGGGCATGGTTGTCAGTATAGAACAAAAACTCTTTGGGAAGCAAGTAATGATGCCACTTCTTCAAGGCTTGCACCATGGAATACAACTCCAAGTCATACACAAAGTACTTTTGTTTTGCTTCATTCAACTTTTCAAAGAAGAAGGCTATGGGAAGACCCTCTTGACTCAAAACAACCCCTATTGCTCTTTGACTAGCATCACACTCAACTGTAAATAACGGATTGAAATTAGGTAACCTAAGGCTAGGTAACTTATCTATCTTCATTTTCAACAACTCAAATCCATTTTGGACCTCCTCTGTCCACCTAGACTGACACTTGACTCCCCCTTTGATAGTATTGAGCATAGGAGCACACACATGACTAAAGTTTCTTACAAACTTCCTATAAAAGGATGCTAACCCATGAAAAATCCTTACATCATTAATATTCTTAGGTTTAGGCCAACTAAGGAATGCGTCAACCTTACTAGGATCCATTTTTAGACAACCTTGTGAAATGACAAAACCAAGATATACAAGTTCAGTCTTGAGAAACTCACACTTTTCAAGGTTGATTTTGAGTTGTGCCTTTTTTAGCTTCTTCAAGACCATCTCCACATCCTTGAGATGTTATTATTTGGACCTTCTAAATATTATAATGTCATCAAGATATACAATCACAAATATACCTATGAACTCAGCCAAGACTTCATTCATGAGCCTTTGAAAGGTGCTAGGTGCATTGGTAAGGCCAAATGGCATTACCAACCACTCATAGAGGCCAACATTGGTCCTAAAGGTTGTCTTCCATTCATCCCCTAGTCTTATTCTAATCTGATGATAACCTGATTTTAAATCCACCTTTGTGAAGTAGCTTGCACCCCCAAGATTGTCCAGGAAGTCTTCTATCCTTGGCATAGGGAACCGGTACCTTATAGTGATCTTATTGACTGCTCTGGAATCTGTACACAATCTCCATTTTCCCCCTTTCTTGGGTGCTAAGAAATTAGGTACTGCACATGGACTCAAACTCTTTTTGATGAATCCTTTGTCCAAGAGCTCCTGCACTTGTTTAGCAATTTCTTCATTTTGACTAGGTGTCATTTTGTAGGCAGCCTTGTTAGGCAAACTTGCCCCTGGAATCAAATCTATTTGGTGATTTACATCCCTCATTGGTGGAAAAGAATCAGGTAGATCTTCTCCTATTACTTTTGTATATTGTTTGAGTAGACCTTTCACCTCTTGTGGCACTTCTTCCATTGGATCTGCCTTACCTTCTTCACTAGGTTTGAGCACAATATCATACCCTTGATCTCCTTCCTGTTTCATCACCTTAAGAAACCTTTTTCCACTCATCATCATCACACTTGATCCCACTTGTTTTTCCTCTTTTGGATCAGGTAATGGATCCATTTGATACCTCTTACCATTCTTGATAATGATATAGCTATTCTTCTCTCCATCATGCTGAGCCTTTACATCAAATTGCCATGGACGTCCCAACAGCAAATGGCAAGCATCCATAGGCAATATATCACATAAAATATTGTCCTTATACTCACCAATCTCATAGTCTACCCATGCTTGCTCATCAACTAAGACATGTTGGCCCCAGTTGAGCCATGACAACTTGTAGGGAGTGAGATGTGGCAACCTCTTTAACTTGAGCTTATCCACCATTTCAGTTGAAACTATATTCTCATTTAAACCTGAGTCTACAATCACTTTGTAAATCTTTCCTTGAGACTTACAAGTTGTTATAAACAAACTCTTCCTTTGTGGTGGCTCTTGAGCTTGAGGAATCTTCAACAAAGACCTTCTTAGCATTAAACTTTCACCATCTATCACTGGGCCTTTCATGCTGAGAGGGGAAGACACACTTTGATTGTCTTCTTCCTACACTAATTGTGTTCTTCTCTCACCCATGTATGAGTGTTAAGAGCTGGTTTCCTTCTCCGGACACCTTCCCATTGTGTGGCCAACTTGATTACAATTGTAACATCTATCAATGAAAACTGAATTTCCTCTTCCTGAGCTTCCAAATATGCCCCTAGAATTGTTTCTTCCTCTATAGGATCCTCTAAATGACCCCCTTGAAGAGTCTCCACCACCTTCTTACCTTGAGTTTTCTTCATTCCTTGATGTTTGTTGTCCTCTATTAAAAGTGACCCTTCCTCTAAAGGATCTGTCACCTCTAAACTTTTGATTTTGTTCACTCCTCCTCTTTATTTTATCTTCTGCCCTTAATGCTAACTGAAAACACTTATGAACAGTATTAGGAGTAAGGATATTGATTTCATCTTGTAAATTTGTCTCAATCCATTCATGTATCTAGCCAATTTATCCACCTCATTCTCATGCTTCTTAGCTCTGAGGCTTAGTTTATGGAATTCCTCTGTGTAAGCATTGACATCTAGCTCCCTTTGTTTCATATTTTGCAGTCTTTTATGAATTTGAACCTCATAATCTCCTAGAAGGAATTGTGCCTTAAGTCTGATCTTCATACGCTCCCATGAAGTTATCTTCTTTTTGCCTTCTTGTATCCTTTCTTCTTGCATCATATTCCACCAAACCAATGTTGATACTCTCATTCTTGATTTGGTCACATTAACTCTTTTTCTTCTGCTACCTTTATGTAATCAAAGTGATTATTGAGAGATTCTATCCAATCTAGCATCTCTTCTCCATTGAAGTTTCCTCCATATGTGGGTAATCCATCCAGATTGTCCTTAGAAATGGATTTGACTGCATCTAGGAATAACTTTTGGTCTTGAGGCATAGTTACTGCTGCTGGTTCCTCTGCATCTTCTACTTCTTCATCAGTCTCATCACCCCATTCTATCTTAAGCTTTCCCTTCTCCTTCTTTGCCTCTCTTGTTCCTCTGCTTCCTTTTGTATCCTTCAATCCTTCTATCATTTTTGCCACCATCTATCGGATGGCTTCTGGAGTCATTTCCTTTGGAGGCATTGAACTTGCTTCTGATTCTTCACAATCTGACATACACCAAATCTCTCAAAGAATGGCTCTGATACCACTCTGATGCAGAGATCTTGTGCCTAGCTCTCCAATTCACCCTTACTCACCCCAACTCCTCAACTCACCCTTCTACTCAAGCTCCTCCAAGGTAACTTGTTAGGGTAAACTCCTTAGACCTCCAAGGCCTAAAATATATTGGCTTTCCTCCTAGGTATAGCCTCTTGAGATTTCTTGTTGGTTTTGACCCAAATCTCTGATTTTGAGATGGTCTCCTACTAGTTTCCCAAAACTCCAGCTAGGCTCCAGCTAGGCTCCAAAGACCTCCGTCAAGGATCTTCACTCTAACCATGTTTAAATTTTTTGGTTATGTTTTGTAGGTACTTTCAAGGTCATTTTATTCATTATAAACTTCTTCACCTTCCTCCCAAGCCCTAGGCTTTCAACTTGCTTCTACCAACTGCTATTAGGCCTAAATGACTAGCCCTTCTGGAACTATTTTTTGGTCTTTTCCCCCAAAATTTCCTAACACCCCCAGATATTTTTACATATTCAAATACCCATTTGCAGGTTAAACAATATCACAAATTTTCCCATCTGGGTTTGTCATACAACTATGGTAACTCAAAATCAGCTATTTTTAAGGGGTTTAGGGCTTCCAAACAGTTTTGGAAGATGTGCTCCAAACTCTTCACTAGTAAAAATATACAACCAGAAAAATTTGGATACTTTTGGTACACCCATAGACCTTTCCAAAACATTATGGGTTTCTAAGGTATCACTTCTCCATGGCTCTAAAAATGAGCAATCTTTGCTGCCCCCACACACTAGCTACAAGCTTGTGTGTTGTTCATCTCACCCATTCTCCTCATTGTGGCCTACAAAAATACAAAACGCCTACTCTAAAAATATTTACAAATCCTACCCAAGCCATCCAATGGATTTCAACTTGTTCCATTCATGGATGATCAGGTAAAATGCATTTTTACAATCAAAACCCCAAATTTGAAGGGTTTGTGAGTAAGTATTACAAAAACAGTGATAACTTTTGATTCAAAGAACTTCAGACCTTCATATTATACTTGTTAGAAAGGTAAAAAAAATTTATAACTTCCTATTCTTCTATGAGCACCATACCAGACCATACAGGTCATATGAAATCAGAAATTCAAAGCAAAAATAGTCCAAATGTGAGAAAAACCATAGGAAACCCTTGGCAAATGAATTGAATGCAAACCAAAAGTTGATTAACCTAAAATTGGAGATTTTTATAAGGTTTTATACACAATTTTAAGTTGGTTCCAACCAACTTCCAATGCCATTTCCTTCATGGACAACTTTTGCCTAAAAATGCAAAAGTTGTCATGACAATTTTGACAACTTTTACCTATGAGTGCAAAAACACACTCCAAGGCTCTCAAGGCATTAAAAATCAATCAAATAGAATCCTAAAATGGATTTAAACCATTTAAAAACATTCTAGCAAGTTTCTAGGCATCCACGTTATACAAACCAAAAATTGACATTTTGACATCATTTCAGGATAATGACAATTTTGGATCATGAGAACAACAAAGTGTGGACAACCAAACTATGGCTTCAAAAAGTATGATAGGATTTATTCCACCTTATTACAACATAAAATAACTTGAAATCACACAAGAAATCTAAAATGTAAGAAAAGAAAACTTTGAGCTAGGTGCCCTACACTAGGAATCTTTGACAACCTCATTTCATATCCTTACCCATTTGTTGAATAGTCATAGCTGGTTAAGGCCTAGAAACCCTAGAAAACCCTCATTTTTGTGTTAGGGAATTGTACGAAAAGTTGGGAGAATAAAACCAACAAAATCTCTTGAGGATGGATGAGTGATTGAAGAATAATATAACTTGTTGCAGTGTCTTTTGGACCGATTCACTCAAAACCCTTAAAAATCGGATTTAGGAGGCCTAATTGGGGCTCATCCTTGTAGCCATATTTCTAAGCAATTTTATGAAATCGATAAGGGAAATGAAGATTGCAAAACCCAAATTGGACCTAGTTGAACTCATTCCATGGTAAATACCACCTCCACTCCTCTGCAATGTCTCATAACAATATGAGGGTGAAAAGTGAGAAGTTGACAAGTTTTTGTCAAGGTTGCAAGATGAGTATTTGAGAAGCACATTGAATTGGTAGAGTTACTAGTCAAAACACTTTTTACAAACACCTTAAGATTGGCAAAGAGAAAGTCCTAGCATAGATTGGGAATAACTTGGAGGTCTTGAATCATAGCTAGAACTGGTGAGGTTGGTGGAATTGAGCAACACCAACTAGGTGAAGTGTGAGAAAGCTAGGTGAAACCCTATCAATCAAGAACCTCAACATATATGCATAAGGCATCTCTAGCCCGTCCTCTGCCAACACCTCACAATCCATATATGGTCTCCAAATGACCATACAAATATCATCCAATGCCCTCTGCCAGTGCTCCATTTTTCCCAACTTACACTTGACAACTGCACCTATATATCCATAAACATATGCCTGACCAACTGGCCTATCCTTGTCTGCAAGTAGTCTCAACATTGGTATATGCTCCTAGGCCCACACCTATAACAATGTCACCCCAACTAATAGACTAGTGTATCCTAGATATACTACTTGGTGGATATCTCTGTATAGATGGGAAAAAATGCAAGACCCCCATGCAAACCTGCGTCCCTGCATCACCATCTCCTCTAGAAACAATCCTCATCCAATGGCTAGTCCCTTTGACCTATGGTTGGGACATAGGAAACCACCAATGAAACCTACTAATACTAACAACTGCAGAGTGTAACCCAAATCCAAAGACTCCTACCACAGGATATCAAGCCACTAATATGATCATCCTTGAATATATGATGGAGCGCCTTTATGCCACCCTGCTTGGTTTTCTCGTAGGGTAACAAATCCCCAACCACAGGAATCTACAAAATCTAATAACAATCCTTTGGGGTAACTGTCCTCTCACCGGTCGCCAAATGAAAGGTGTTCGTATCACTGTGCCACCTCTCTACCAAAGCTGTCAGTAACCCTAGGTTAATGATATATCGAGGCATATCTAGTAAGGATGATAACCCACATCTCTCAATCACATCTCTGTCAGCTTCTGACAAGCGCAAGATAAGTGTCCATGGCCTCGAAAATCAACCTAAGAATGTGAAGCATATTAAAAACCATCATAAACATATTCACATCAATCATTGTATCGAAATCAGACCTATATCAAAATGACACCCATATAAAAATCAAACCCATATCAAAATTAGAATTAGACCCATATTGAAATCAAGACCCATATCAAAATAGAAAATCCATATCAAAATCAAAGACCCATATCAAAAATCAACGACCCATATCAAAAATCAAGACCCATATTGAAATCAAGACCCGTAAAAAAATCAGGAGCCATATCAAAATCAACCCCATATCGAAATCAGACCCATATTGAAATCAGAATCTGACCCATATCTAAATTAAGACCCATATCGAAATTAAAAATCCATATCCAAATCAGGACCCATATCGAAATTAAGACCCATAACGAAATCAGGACCCATATCGAAATCATGACCCATATTGAAATAAAAAATCCATAACGAAATCATGACCCATATCTAAATTAAGACCCATAACAAAATCAGACCTATGTCGAAATCAGAATCAAAAATCCATATTGAAATAAAAGACCCATATCGAAAATGAAGACCCATAACAAAATCAGGACCTATATCGAAATCAAGACCCATATCGAAATAAAAAATACATAACGACATCAGGAGCCATATCAAAATCAGAATCACACCCATATCAAAATCAAGACCCATAACAAAATCAGGACCCATATCGAAATCAAAGACCCATATCAAAATCAAGACCCATAATGAAATCAAGACCCATATCAAAATAAGGACCCATATCGAAATCAACGATCCATATCGAAATCAAAGACCTCTATTTAAACAAGACCCATATCAACAATCAAAGACCCATATCGGAATCATACTTAGGACCCATATCGAAATCAGAATCAGACCCATGACAAAATCAAGACACAAATCAACTCAACAATCCATATCGACTACAGACTAATATCATCATCCAGCAGCATATCAAAACCAGACATCATCACAAAATATGAATCACATTGGATCATAAACCATATCAGAGTAATCGAGAGACCCATATTGATATCTATGCAACCTATCTAATTTGTGTAACTCACGACGCATTTTTATACACTTTTATCAAACCTTTTCGCCTACGCGATAAATCAGGGTCCCAAAGCACTAAGCTACCACATATGCACTAACCTTTTCTACAAATGCACTATTAAACAAATCCTATGTGCCATCTTTCTACCACGCACTAACTGGCACACCATTTGCGCTACCCTATTTACCCAACGCGCTAGAACACCCTACGCGCTACCTGGCCTATCCATTTCTCTTCTATGTAGACCCTATGTGCTAAATCATCCTATACGCCAATCTAGCCCCGACCACGCTAGTACTTAACCCCCAGATGCCAAACCTCCTATGGTTTTTATATGTGCTAATACTCTTATTGTATGCGCTAGACGACCTACCCGATGTGCTAACCCGACAAAATCTGATCTAAGTTTGAAGAACGTGATAAAAATAAATAAAATTAATCACAAACAATGATGGATTTTGGCCACTTACTGGTGGGCCATATACAACAGGTCTCAGGTATTGCCTAACGCACTCAAATGAGTGTGAGGAGTATGGAACCGACATCGTGGTCAGAGCTCCAAATATTGGAAGGAAGATATTCATACTGCTGCATATACCTTGAACCAGATTCAACTAAGAACAAACAACAGAATGAAACTTTATGAGTTGTGGTATGATTGAAAGCCATCAGTCAAATACTTCAAAGTATTTGGAAGCAAGTGCTTTATCAAGAGAGCCATAGATGGTCTAAGTAGTTTTAACTCCAGGAGTGATGAAGGAATCTTCCTTGGTTACTCATATAACATCAAGGCCTACAAATGCTACAACAAAAGACTAAGAATAGTCATTGAGAGTGTGCATGTAAGACTTGATGAGGATATGCATAAAGGAAGTCAATCACAGGTGAACTGGTATGATGATTCCAGTGATGAAGGTGAGGAAGCTCAGTTAAAAAATGAACCAGAAGAAGCATCCAAAAAGGCTCCCAACCGATATGTGCAATTGAATCACTCGAAAGAGAAAATTATAGGAAATAAGAGTGATGGTGTATAGACTAGAAGAAGACTTTCCTGGAATGATGAACAAGTCAACTTTTGCCTCATGACTGAAGTAGAACTTAAAAAATTCAATAAGGTCAACAAAAGACAAGAATGGATGGATGCCATGGAAGAAGAGCTGCAATATATTGAGAAGAACAAGACTTGGGAATGTCCCTAGACTGGGAGACAAGAACATTATTGGTACTAAATGGGTCTACCAAAATAAAATCAATGAAGACGATGAAATTGTTAGGCATAAAGCTAGACTTGTGTGCAAAGGATACTCTCAAGTGGAAGGCATTGAATTTGAAGAAACATTTGCATCAGTAGCTAGATTAGAAGTAATTAGAATGTTTCTAGCCTTTTCTACCTACAAGGGTTATAAAGTATATCATATGGATGTAAAATCTTCCTTCCTAAATGGAAATTTGGAAGAAGAAGTGTTAGGGCATGTCAAGCTTAAGGGGATCAAACTATAATAGGACATGTGGTGGTCTCCCCATAGAACATGGTTGTGGAAGGCCACGACATGGCCTCCACCGCCATGGTTCCCTTCCCATGCCTTAAGGGTATATAATTAACTAATTAGGACATGTCAGGCTTAAGGGGATCAAAATATAATAGGACATGTGGCTTTTAAAAGGGGATGATTTGAACTAATTCTAGGACAAGGAAAACTGTAAGGGGATCTATCTACCTAATTGGGACATGTGGCAAGGAAGGGGATCAAACTAAATAGGACATGGCTTAAGGGGGCATAAAATTAGAATCTATATCATGGAAGTCTACAAAATAGTTGAAATTTAAAAGCAATTTAACAATTTATCATTGAAAAACATCAAATATAAAAATTAAAACTAAACATTTAACAAAAAAATGATGCTTACCAATTCATTGGAAATCTTCATTTAATTCTATGGATTCATGAACTCATTTCACATGCCACCAACAACAAAAAACTAAGATAAACCTACAACTTGACAAAAAATAGCTAGATATATATTATAAATAGGAAATAGGGGGCTGAATTTAAGTTAACTAGGACATGGCTGAAGGGGAAATTAACTAATTACTAGGACATGAGGTTTAAGGGGATGGGTGTAAAATTGGGACATGTGGCTTAAGGGGATCAAACTATATAGGACATGTGTCTTAAAAGAGGAGCATTTGAACTAATTAGGACAATGCAAACTATAAGGGAATCTATCTATATAATTTGGACATATGGCAAGGAAGGGGATCGAACTAAATCCTAGACATGGCTTAAGGGGACATAAAATTAGAATCTATATGGAAACTTACAAAATGGTTTCAAATTTTATTAAAAGAAATTTAACAATTTATCATTGAAAAACATCAAATATATAAATTAAAACTAAACATTTAACAGAAAAAATGATGCTTACCAATCCATTGGAAACCTTCATTTAATTCTAAAGATTCATGAACTCATTTCACATGACACCAACAATAAAAAACTACAAAAGATAAACCTACAACAACAAAAAATAGTTAGATATATATTATATATAGGAAATAGGAGGTGAACTTAAGTTAACTAGGACATGGCTTAAGGGTAAATTAACTAATTAGGACACATGAGGCAAGATAAAGGTGATGGGCATAATTGGGACATGTGGCTGAAGGGGATCAAACTAGAAATAAGACATGTGGCTGAGGGGATCACACTAGAAATAAGACATGTGGCTTAAAAGGGGATCATTTGAACTAAATAAAACATGGCTTAAGGGGATGGGTGTACAATTAGGACATGTGGCTTAAGGGGATAAAAATAATAAGGATGTGGCTTAAGGGGACAAAAAAATTAGAATCTACATGGAAGTGCAAAATAGTTGTTCACATTTTAAATGAATTATGAAAACCTATATTTTAAAAGAAACTTATCAATTTATCATTGAAAGGCATGTACTTTTAAAAACAAGTATATGTATATCTATATATTTAATACTTATTCCATTACATGTACCACAATTGTGTAAGAGATCTCAATAAGGGGATGGACCTATATATCAAACAATAATATTTAAACTATAGATCAAATGGTACAATAAAAATAAATTTTTTATATATATATATATATATATTCACGTACATTCATACATACCTCTTTATTTAAATACTTATTCCATTGTACCATCTACATCCTCTCTCTTTTCTAAAGCATCTATAATTATCTCGTGATCTTCCATAGAAATTGTCCACAACTTTTTATTACTAGCTCTGTCGCGATATCTCACTAGTTATATATTTGTTACAAAAATCAAATGTGAGTAGTGTATTATCTTCTTGTGTGTTTCATAATCTTCAAAAGTAGGCAAATCATTCTTCCTTATCAAATATTTCCTTAGCGAAGTTCCAACAACTACTACTGAACTAGTCGGATAATGAAAACCATCATCATCTTCTCGAGGATTAACTAATTTGTGTTTAGTCTCAATATATCTAGTCAACCAATATTATGTTTCCTCTTCATTGTCCTCGGGTGAAACAACAACATACACATGTCCTACAAACAAACAATTAATAAATTATCAAAATTTAGAATTAAAAAACTACAATTTTTAATTTAAATTAAATATAAAAAATATCTGAAGCTAATTTTATTAAAAGTTGAACAAAATAATTAAATGATTACCTTTTTGTAAAAGGTTTGAAACATGATCATAATCATCTGATGCAAATAGTTGATCATTATCTTCAATTGTGTTAATTTGATCTTGTGCTTGAGTAGGAGTCAACGATCTTCGATTCCAATCTTAAACCCATTTAGTATTCTCACATATATGAGAGTCACTTGAAATACAAAATTGACAAAAACATGCAAGTTCCCTTATCCATATAGTCCATGTGCTTGCATTTGAACTCTTAAATGAATGTCATTTTTCTGATCCACTAATTGTCTCACAATCAAGTTTGGACACAATTTTTTCCTCTTCAACTAACCAAAAGAATTGCTGAATTCTAGAGTTCACACTTGGTCCAGTAGATAAGGTTGTATTGCACACGCATCTTTAAATTTTACATTATCTTCAAATTTTAATTTCTCTCTAGCAAGAATTGTTTTAACACATGCACCAACTCCATCATGTTCTCCTTTACCATGTCTAGCTTAAAAAAAACTCCATATATGTTGGATATTATATTCCTTGTGAGTCCTACTTAACCAATAAAACATTCGAGCATTCTTGAATTGTCATGTACAATTATCTGATCATATAAGATGTTCTTTCATCTAGATTCCTCTTTCTCTTAGATTTTTGTAAAATATGCTAAAACAATATTGAACAAACTCTGAAAAGTGCATCCTATTATCATTCACATAGAAATGATACTCCCTTAGGATTTTTCTATCATCCTCAGTGCTATCATCTGCATGTCTATAAGCAATATAAACAAAAATAGCAACTTGAGTGGAATTGTAATATTGAGAACGAATTTCCTCTTGTTGCTTAAGAGTATAGTTTTCTGCAAAGTCCACCACTGATAGTATACTTCCAATTAGAAATATATTTCTACATGTGAGAAATTGAGAATCAAACCATCTAGAATATTGAGAGTGTGTCACATCTTTTGGTACAATCTTACTTTTAAATTCTGACATGAATGCATGTACACTAACCTTCTCTGTGATTAAATCAACACACTTTCCTATTTTCCCATCCTTTAAGGGATACTCAACATTATTAAATCTTCTAACATCCACTAGTTGTTGTCCAAAATCAATTTCACTACTCTCATGCATACATTCTACTAGTGATGAAAAATTGTCACAACTAGAACATTGCCCAGAGATACATTAACGTAAATAAAATAATTGCTGATTAATTATTTCACAAAATAAACTTGCTATAAATTCCTTGATTGATTTAGGTGGCATATCAATACCACATTCCTGGATAAGCATGTTACTATGCAAAACACAACATATGTATAAAAAAACATCATAATAGTAATGAAATTGCACGTGCATTTTACAACAACAAGAGATTCTTTTCTTATTAATTTTCACATACAAGGGCTTGTATTTTTCAAATCATCTTTGACTTATAGTAATATTTCCAGGTAGCACAACTTCATCCAAAAAATTTCTATAAAATTCAGTTTGAGTTGTGTCTAATAGGTGTTTTGGATGAGGCTCACGAATTTTTAACCCCACTCTCTACTTTAGAACATCTCTAGCATTACATGATACCCTTGTGTTATCATGCCAAAACTTTTCAACCAAAGATTTCACTTCAATATTCAATTTCATATCCGACCTTCAAAATATACCACTAAAATTCCAGCTTTGGTTGATTGGATCATTTTCAATACTTTCTCTTCCTTTAGCTGCTCTAACCAATGTTTTAGGATGCATCTTTAAAATTCCACTAATGTTTCTTACCATCCTTTGTTGGTATTATGGATGTGTTGCATTGGTTTTGTCATTGATGTCAACACTTATCCTTCTAGAGATCTACATTTTTTATTTGGCACTATGGTTATATTAGTTTACTGATGAACTGGCACATTGTGCTCACTGGAAAGGTCAGTGACTTATGCACAGTCACTGGTATATGCTCATTGGTAGGTTATATGGTTCATCGGTAGTGATGATGACTTGTTACCATCTGAAGATCACTTGATTATGTCTAAGACATGGTTTGGATACTTGGTTTTGGTGTTTTGGTTATTGGTCTAATCGGGTTGACATATTTGTTGTTACTGGCAGATTGGTCTAGGTTATGGACCGGTATACGTTATCTATTCCAAATTAGAACGACACATTATGGGGATGATTTATTGAGTCAACATGTTGTATCACATCATGACTTATTTGTAATTGATTTAATTGTAATATTCTTAGTGAGCCAACCTACACATTTGGTCTTAGGTTTTGTATATATGTAAGATCTTATTTATGAGATAAACATATGACATGGTTATGATATGGTATTGAACATGGTATGTGTGAATATTCAAGATCATATGAGTAGACCATAGAGAAGGTTCAAGGAAGGTTTGAAGGTGTTTATCAGAGCTTAACCGGTATTGAATCCAACATTGGAGATGCTTTTTTGAGTAGTACATTATTCTAGGATTTAACCATCCTACTATAGTCATTGCGACTCCCATTTGAGCAGTCTGCTCTAGGCGGTTGGGCTTTCTAAATGTGCAGACCCCATTTGTATATACATACTATCTACAATAGTATCATCTGATTGTGGGTAACGTTTCCCACTGTGGTTTTTCCCCTTACAGGGTTTCCACGTCAAAATATTTATGTTATGTGTTGTGGATGTTGTTTCTCTTTCTGTTTCATGCATTAAGTTTCACCGGTATTGATATTAACTGCTAATCTGTTAATCGACATTAAGTTTGATTTACTAATATTAAGTATTAAGTTTGATTAAGTTATAATTGGGTTGAAATTCATTGACAACTGATTCACCCCCCTCCCTTCCCTTTCAGTTGTCCTTCTAGTTCCTAACAATTGGTACTAGAGCTAAGTCCTCTTTTTGCAGAAGTCTAACCACATGAGGAGATCCTATGGAAACAAACTTTTTTAGGAAGGACAGTCTTAAACTTGATGGAACTAACTATGTTATATGGAAGATCAGAATGGAGACAAATATGAATTGCATTGAAAGATATATATGGGAATTTACAAAGAATGGCTATGTTGGTCCTATTCCAAATCAACCTAATCCACCAACATTGGCTAAGGACTTGGAGAATGATTGCAAAGCAAGAGAAGCACTTGTGAGCACATTATCAGATCAACAAATTATGGGATTATCAGACCGATCTACTACTAAAGCTAGTTGGGATAAATTGAAAACATTGAATGAAGGAGATACCACTATCAAAATTGTAAAATTGGAATGTTAGCGAGTTAGGTATGAAAATTTGAAAATGGAAGAAGATGAAAAAATTTCTGCTTTTATGGAAAGAGTTAATGAAATTTTTTTAGGAATACAATGTTGTGGAGGATCCTTAAGTGAAGATGAAATTGTTTCGAAATTTTTAAGAGATTTTCCACCACCATTAAAAATAAAAGTAACTGCTATTAATGAGTTGAGAACAATGCCTAATACATTAGTACCTAGAGATACCTTGGTTGGAAAACTTTCAGCATTTGACCTTGAGGAATTTGGTCCTGTTGCTACAGTTAAGACAGATTTAGCCTTCAGAGCATCATCATCTGCAACATCATCATCATCATATGATAAATCTGATTGGAAAGCACTTAATGCAAAAGAACTTGAAGATATCAGGAAGGAAAATGAAGAACTTGAAGCACTATTTGCAAGGAAAATGCCTAAAGGTCCAGTTGGAAGTAAGTATGAAGGTAAAGCACCATTTAATTATTTTAATTGCAATAAAGTTGGTCATATATCATCTACATATCCTGATAGACATGCAATATTGAGAGATGAAGCTAAAAGAACATATAAGCCTAACCTTGAATATCAGAGATATAGATTTAAGAAGAACATAGATAAATCATGTTACTATGCTGATGAAAGAGTTATAGATGATTCTGATGAACAACTGGAAGACAATGGATGGGCATTTGTTGCAATAAAAGAAGATCAACTGACACCTATTGTCCCATCAGTAGAGCAGGCCCTGGCAGCTAAAATTGAAAAAAAAAGATGAATGGATCATTGATAGTGGATGTTCACATCATATGACTGGTGATAAAAGTAAATTCTTATCTTTTCAAGAATATAATGGAGGTCTAGTAAGATTTGACGATGATAAAGCTTGTTTAATCAAAGGAAAGGGCACTATGTCTCTGGATGGTAAGCACAATACTAACAATGTTTATTATGTTGAACGTTTGAAGCATATTCTTTTGAGTGTTGGTCAATTAGTTAAAAAGGGATTTCAGTTACAATTCAAGAATGGTAAATGCGAAATCATGAACAGAACTGGATTGGAGATTGCAACTGGTAATCAGAGTAAAGGTAATATCTTTCATTTGAATAATAGTGATAAGACATGTTTGATTGCACATATTGATGAAAGTTGGTTATGGCATAAGAGACTTTATCATGTGAATTTTGATTGCATTGTAAAGATCAGTTCAACTAAGGCAATAAGGGATTTACCTAAGATTGTGAAACCTCATAATCTGGTATGTAAGGAATGTCAAATGGGAAAGCAAGTTAGAACAACCTTTAAGAGTATTTATGAGAAATCCAATAATCTTCTTGATTTAATTCATACTGACTTGTGTGCTCCAAAAAGAACAAGAAGTCTACAGGGAAATAGATATTTTACGGTAATTATTGATGGTTATTCTAGAATGTGTTGGGTTACTTTTCTCAGGGAGAAATCAGAAGCTTTTGGAAAATTCAAGTTATATAAGGCAATGGTAGAGAATGAAACCGATAAGAAAATCAAATGTTTGAGATCTGATCAAGGAGGAGAATTTACATCTAAGGAATTTAATACATTCTGTGAAGTGAATGGAATTAAAAGACAACTATCAGCACCCCGGACACCTCAACAGAATGGAATTATGGAAAGGAAGAACAAAACTATTTTGGAAGCAGCTAGAAGCATGATATTGGAAGAAAATATACCTCATGTGTACCAGAGAGAAGCCATGAATACAATGGTTTACAATTTCAACAGAGTTCACATCAAAGGTGAAACCGGTAAGACCCCTTATGAACTATGGTTTGGTAATACTCCTACTCTTAAATACTTCAAAATATTTGGAAGCAAATGCTATATTAGGAGAGATGAGTATGTTGGTAAATTTGATCCTAGAACTAATGAAGGAATATTTCTTGGTTATTCATCTAAGAGAAAGGCATATAGATGTTTAAATAAAAGATTGAAGAAGATCATTGAAAGTGCTAATGTGAAGATAGATAAACACTTTATTGGAAATTCAAGATCTATAGATTCTAAACCGACAGTTGAGATGATCATAAATGAACCAATACAGATTGCACCAATACAGAATGTAGATCCATTCACACTGGCATCATCAGAGAATTCCACGGCGACTAAAGAATAGCAACATGTGAATAAACCCAGGTATATAAGATTGAATCACTCAGAAAATCAGATAATTGGGAATAAGTTTCAAGGTGTTATGACAAGAGGAAGACTGTCAAATGAAGAGGTATGCTTAAATTCTCAAATTAAACCATCATTTGTTATTGAAGCAAGTCAAAATAAACATCGGATAAAAGCAATGGAAGATGAATTAGAACAAATGGAAAAGAACAATACATGGACATTGGTTCCCCGGACTAAAGACAAAAATGTAATTGGAACTAAATGGGTATTCAAAAATAAACTTAATGAAGATGGTAAGGTAATCTGAAACAAAGCAAGATTATTTTGTAAAGGATATTCACAGAAAGAGGGAATTGATTATAATCAACCCTTTGCATCGGTAGCTAGAATTGAGGTAGACAAATTATTTCTTGCATTTAAAACTCATAAAAATTATAAAGTATATCAGATGGATGGAAAATGCGCATTTCTGAATGGTGATCTTGAAGAGGAAGTAAACATTGAACAACCTGATGGATTTTCATTGATAAATGATAAAGATATGGTTTGCAGATTAAAGAAAGCTTTGTATGGATTGAAGTAGGCCCCTAGAGCTTGGTATGCTAGATTGGACAAATATCTTTTGAAGCTTGGTTACACTCAAGGTAATGCTGAAAGCAACTTATATTATAAAGTGACTAATTATGACATCTTGGTTATTGATTTTTTTGTTGATGATATCATTTTTGGAGGAGAAGATGGATTGTGTAAGGATTTTGCTAACAAAATGAAGGAAGAATTTGAAATGTCTATGATTGGGGAGATAAAATTCTTTTTAGGATTGCAGATTTTACAAACTGATAAAGGTATATTCATATGTCAAAAAAAATACTTGAAGGAACTACTGAAGAAATTTGGTATGGAAAACTCTAAACCGGTAAGTACCCCTATGACTACAACTGATAAATTGACATTGAAGGATGATTTAGCTCATGTTAATCCGAAGAGATACAAATCTATGATTGGAAGTTTACTATATTTGACACAAACAAGACCTGATATAATGAATGCAATATGTTTTGTTTCAATATTTCGGAGTAATCCTAAAGAAAATCATGAATCAACAGTAAAAATGATTTTCCGGTATCTACAAGGCACAAAAAATCTTGGTTTATGGTATCCTAAAGATGAAAATTTTGATTTATGTGCATGCACCAATGCAAATTGGGCAGGAGATGTAGATGACAGAAATAGTACCACTGGCGGTGCATTCTTTCTTGGTAGCAGATTGATTTCATGGACAAGCAAGAAGCAGAGTTGTACATCATTATCAACAACAAAATTAGAATATGTTGTAGCAACAACTAATTGTACTCAGGTATTATGGATTAAGAAAATGTTGAAGGACATAAAGGTAAAATGCAAAGAACCTATAATCATTTATTGTGATAATTCAATAGAAATTGATATATCAAAGAACCCGGTATTTCACTCTAAGACTAAGCATGTTTCTATCAAATATAATTTTATGAAAGAGAATGTTGAAGAAAAAGAAGTAAGATTGGTTTATACAAATACTAAAGATCAGATTGTAGATATCTTTACAAAGCCTTTGCCTAAGGAAACTTTTGAATATCTCAGAGAGTAGCTTGGGGTAATACCCTCACTGGTAGAGACTTAGATGATTGAAGATTGGCATAAAATCGACAGAATTTAACAGAGAAATCTTTTTTCGGCTTTGATGGAGGAGAGCTACTTCTCAGGGGGAGTAGTTGGTTAATTGGTTGTATGTTAGTTGGTTGTATGTTCTGGTATTTATTCTTAAACTGCTTTCCCATTTGATATCAAAGGGGGAGAGATATCTATCGAAAAACATTATTCATTGGGGGAGAGATATATACCCTTTGTATTTTGGTTTTGATTTTTGGTATTGATCTATTCTGGAGATTGTTGGTTTTTGGTTTTTGACATTCTATTTTGGCACTTGGATGTTTTTACATCTAGTCTTGCCATCAATACCAAAGGTGGAGATTGTTGGTATTATGGATGTGTTGCATTGGTTTTGTCATTGATGTCAACACTTATCCTTCTGGAGATCTACATTGTTGATTTTACACTATGGTTATATTGGTTTATAGATGAACTGACACATTTTGTTCACCAGAAAGGTCAGTGACTTATGCACAGTCCTTGGTATATGCTCACCGATAAGTTATATGGTTCACTGGCACTGATGATGACTTGTTATCATCTGCAGATCATTTGATTATGTCTACAACATGGTTTGGATGCTTAGTTTTGGTGTTTTGGTTATTGGTCTAATCGGGTTGACATATTTGTTGTTACTGGTAGATTGGTCTAGGTTATGGACCGTTATATGTTATCTATTTTAGATCAGCACGACACGTTATTCAGATGATTTATTGATTGGATATTATTGTAAATGTATTGAGACAACATGTTGTATCACATCATGACTTATTTATAATTGATTTAATTGTAATATTCTTAGTGAGCCAACCTACACATTTGGTCTTAGGTTTTATATATATGTAAGATCTCATTTATGAGATAAACATATGACATGGTTATGGTATGGTATTGAAGATCATATGAGAAGACCACAGAGAAGGTTCAAGGAAGGTTTGAAGGTGTTTATCAGAGCTTAACTGGTACTAAATCTAACATTGGAGATTCTATTTTAAGCAGTACATTATTCTAGGATTTAACCATCCTACTGTGGTCATTGCGACTCCCATTTGAGTAGTGTGCTCTATGCAGTTGGCCTTTCTGCATGTGCAAACACCATTTGTATACACATACTATCTGCAGTAGTATCATCTGATTATGGGTAAGGTTTCCCACCATGTTTTTTCCCGTTATAGGGTTTCCACGTCAAAATCTTTGTGTTATATGTTGTGGATGTTGTTTCTCTTTCTGTTTCATGCATTAAGTTTCACTAGTATTGATATTAACTATTAATCCGTTAACTAACATTAAGTTTGATTTACTGGTATTAAGTATTAAGTTTGATTAAGTTATAATTGGGTTGAAATTCATTGACAACTGATTCACACCCCCCCCTCTCAATTGTCCTTCTGGTTCCTACCATCCTTTTATTCAAGGTTGCTTTATTCACTATGGCAATTGTTATAGGTCATCATGTTGTATTCTTATCTTTAGAACGACTCATTGTACTAATAGATTCAATGGTAGTTACAATAGTAGACTTATCATGCTTAATAGATTCATCTTTTTTTTATGGTTTCACATAGATGCCTATTTTTTTCATCACTTTTCTCATTTCCCATATTCTCATCAATTGCATCATAAGTTGACATTGATTGCAAGTTTATTTCAATAAAAAAATTCTTTGTATATTCTATTGGCATATGTTCTTATTTATCTCCAATAAATCTTACCAGGAAGATTATCCAAAATACTTTTTTCAATTTTTATAAAAAAGTTTCCCTAATCTTCAACAATTGGAGAATTTTTTCACCATGTTCAAAAGGATTTTCACTTTCAACACTGAAAGGAATTTCATCTTTACCAACATGAAATTTTTCATTTTCATGGACAATTATATCAACCTCAACATTGGTATATCCAGCTTCTACTAAATCATCAATATGGATATCACCTATAATCACATTATCCATGTCTTCCAGAGAAGGATTTGAAGATGTACATGGATAATGAATACCAAACCCTTGAGCCGTGGTACAGGATAATCATCAATTAGTGATTCCCTATCATCATCCAACATTCCTTGTTGCTTCTATCATCTTTGCAATAATGGTGAATAGATAATTGATGAATGTTTGATGTTGTTATTTATTCTTCAAATTTTTAGACCTATAGGATCAATTTTGTAGATCTGTTCTATCAAAAGAATTATAATTTTTTGTATATCCAAATGAGGAAAACTGATAGCTTTTATATAAGATACAAGGCTAATATTTTTTATTTAAAAGGTAAAATAAAATGACCATATACAAAAAACCTTGACAAGAGTGGATGGAGACCGTGATCGTTGGTGCTGGTCTTTTAGAGTCTATGGTGAAAGCCACCCCAAATGTGGCTTTGGTTTTTTCTAGCTCTGGGTTTGGGTCCTCTAAAAGGTGTCATTTTTTATAATGTTTTTAGCTTATGCCAGGATTGGATGGATAAAAGTTCCCCCATGTAGTTGGCCATCCCTTGGTTCCTTTCATGGGTGGTTATGCTGGTATTTTAGTTTTTGTGCTAGTTCTCGGGTGTCCCTATTGGCTTCTTTCTATGTTTTAGTGGGGGCATTTTTACTGGTTGTGAATCCCTCACGTGGTGTAGGTGTCACTTTGTGTATATGTAATAGTATGAGACTATCCTACTTTTATTAATCAAAACAAAAATGTCAAGGTCAATACTAAAAACATTTATAATTTCAAAAGAATTTGGTGGGACTACTATGAAAATTGGCATGGTCCCACCAAAATAGGCTCACCAATAGTACGATATAATATTTTAGACCTATGACATTAGATCTGATTCTAGGTTTTGGTTTTGGAAATGATTAAATGTGAAATAAGATAATTGATTTTTGAAATGGGATAGGACACATCTCCTTGAGTTAGGGATTAAATGCAAGGCTAAGAAAGGTCTTAAAATTGTCTAGGGGAGTGGAAACTAAAGTAATGGCTAAGAAGAGTGAAAAAATTGGAGTTACAATTAAGGAGTACAGTTTATGATTCTAAAGTACATTTAATGGGGGTGTTAATGTTGAATATTCCATATAATCTTCTAGATATGCTTTCTCAAATGTATTTTTATTTTTACTTATAGTTGCTTTTTTTTTTTACTATTGTTATTATAGATGGCATTTTCTCATCTTCCTTGCAATATAAATTAGATCATCTATTATAAATTTTTATCATACATAATAAAAAGATATTCATCTATTGCCTAATTCTAATATTTCACTATTTTAGTTCATTATTTTTGAACTTAAATGTCAATACCTAATTTCTAAAAGTTTCGTCTACCCATTTTTCACCTATTTGATTCTCTAGAGATATTTTAGATCCACCCCAGATGATTGGTTTATAAGATCCAATTTTTATGGATTGGATTACCCATTTACTAATGCATCCATGTGATTACCCAACCTAATTCAGTTTTGATATCCCCCTTAGAATAGTAGGGTGATTTGGTAGAAGCCACATATATCAAGGATTCTTTATTAGAGTTCCTTGCATGACTACATGTAAATATATCTTGTTTATATTATACATATGAGTATAAATATATGTTAGTAAAGTGCAAAGTTTCAACATATAAGACATTAAATGCATTATCATTATAAGTATAAAACAAGTAACGCTAATTTTATATTATAATTTGACCCTAACCTTAACCTTTACACTAAATTGAAATTTAGAAATGTAACACCAACAATAATTCAACCCTAACCCTAATTTATCCCTAGAGCTAACCCCAATCCTAATATTTATCCCAAAATATATTATAGATCCCTAAACCTAGATTTAATCAAACCATGACCCTAACATTAGTTCTAATTGAACCCTAACTAAGAAAATTTAAGCCTAACCTCAACCTTAATTATAACCTTGACCCATTCTCTATCCTTAAACAATAACCATATCCCTATCCCTAATTACAACCCTAACCCTAATTATAGCCATAATTCTAAGCCTATTTATCATCCTAATTCTAAAACTAGCCCTAATTTTAGTGACAACCCTAATTTTAATCATAACCCTAATTAAACCTTGAACCTAGTTAAAACTCATCCCTAGCCTAACCTTTAACTTAACACAAATTAAACACTTATCCTTACACTAATTTAAATCTAACCCTATCCATACCTTATAACCAAGTAAGACATTAATTGAATTCCATGGGTGACAATATCTTTTAGGTAATGTTGTAGGGAAATATTTGTATGCCTACTAAATAGTGGAGGACATAGGATTTCATAATCTTTAAGAATTTTGATGAGACAAAACATATTCAATCCCAACGTAAAATGAAAAATTATGAGAGAGACATGGAGATTGAAAATGGGAAGAAATGTTCACATGGTGCCAAACTAAGTGAAATTGTGAAGGTCTAGGTTTGATAATAAAAATAAAGGTGGGTCTCAAAGATCAAGGACACCACCCGATATATGCTTTCAGAATTATAAGGGATGAATGATGAAATATAGAAATAAAGAAGGAATTAAAGGAAGAAAATAATGAGGTAGGAAGTAGGAATCCCACATACCAATTATTATTTTATGCGTAATATGGGGTTGAAAATTTAGCAAGCATGCTAAATAATGGAGGCTAGGACTTGGCAATAAGAATGAAGAACTGAGTGGTTTTGAGGGTAAAACAAAAAACATCCCACTAGATAAATTATGTACAAACCCCAAAGGTGTAAAATACAAAAGAAAGGGAAAGGAATGTAGCTTTTTAGGGAGAAAATGAAAAGCATTTTGATTGAAAAAATATAAAAACCATAATAAATGAACTAGTAAACCAAATAGGAGCCACTTAGAAGATTTATAGATTTTTGTAATTAACGCATATCACTAAGGAACAAGGGAATGAAAAAAATCAAAGTCCAATTTAGCCAAGGAATATTATTAAAGGTCTTATTTTATCAAATGACAATAGGGGCCTTGTAGAAAACAAATTTAAACAAAAAGTATAAAAGTAATATAAGTCATTATTCTTAGAATGGTATACAAAGTAAAGGCTCAAGAGAATAAAAATAGAGGTTCCTTGGTAGGTGAACTCACCAAGTGACTAGATATTTTATAATTATAAGATTTATTTATCCATCCAAAGGTTAGCACGCCTCCTCATCTTGTTAGGAGTTATATATTGAACCATTGATCCATTTCAATTCTACATAATAGGTGAACCCAAGGATTTAATAAAAGAGATACTTATTTAAAAGTGAAGATGCAAACATCAAGCTCGGGATCTTATAGGAGAAGATCCAAATGATTCAACATCAAAAAATGAATTACTTGCAAGAAAACAATACATGCAAAGAAAAACAAACAATATGTACACACATGCATTTAACAGGAATTTGCCTCCATTGCACTCCTATTCCTCAAGATTTTGTGTTTTGTAATAATATTGATTGCTCTCAGAAGCATGCACAAAAGGATATGAGGAAATGGAGATTCAAAATTATGAATGCAAGATGATTGAAAGAGAAAGCAAATGTGATATAACAAGAATGCAAAATTCAAAAGATGAACTAAACGCTAGATAACTTGAAATGAGAGAGGCACTGGATAAAATAGAAATTCTCCAGGTGGATCTAGATTGTGGGATGAATATGGGATCATAGGAGATTAGTGGTATAGGAAGAATCAGTGGTAAGGAGAATAGATAGGTAGTAATGGGAAATGGTAAGTGGTAAGGAGTGTTTATTGTTTATTTTAAATGCATAAAATGGATAAATAATGAAATATATCTTTATTTAATGGATTTAATGAATTATATAAATATATTAATAATATAATGGAGAATGAATACATTATAATATAGTTAATAATGGATAATGTAAATAATGAAATATGAATATGAATATTAATATAGTGGATAGTATAATGGCAAATGAGAAATTAATATTATAATGAATTCACCTTGATAATGATTAGAAAATTAAGATTTGATAAGAGGACACTTTTAATAGAATTTTTTATGTGTTTTCAAAAAGTATATGCTTTTTTATAAGGTCAAGGGGATAATGAAGAAAAATAGTTAGGTAATGTAAAGAGAAATCCTAAAACACAAATCAAAAAATGGAAAAGTTATAGACAAACACATGATGAAAAGGGGAAACAAAAGAATAATTCAATTGACTGTAGATAAAACCTTGCATGTAGAACAAGATCTTTTGATCTGAGACTTTTTATTATACAATCTTATTTTCTTATATATTGTAACTTTAACATTTAAATAAGGGATTCTTTAACAAAGGAAGCTCTATCAGATTCTCTGCTTAGGATTTTCAAGTGAGTTTTGAATTATTATACTCATCCAATAAACAACTATGTCTATGCATTTTTTACCAAACACACTATTTGCAAATCTATTTTAATAGATTAATGGTGCATTCTTGTTTGATTGTGCACCTTCTAATTTATTTATTATTGTATATGCAACATTAATTAATCAACATGAAAATATTAGAACTGAGAAAATTAATGCCTACATATTTGTTTCTCTCATTATTATACTTTCATTTATCTCATTTGATACTATTAATCCTATGCAAGTAAGTTGTATGCAAGTTGTGTTTTGATGTTTCACCATTTTAATTCAAATTTACTTTTTTTCTTATTCTCTTTCTCTACCCCCTTTTCTCCTAATCACTCCCTTTTCCCCTATCCAAACTAGAGATCATTAACCAAATTTAATTTTTTAAATTTAATATATTGTTCTTTCCTCTCATATTACTAGTATTCCTTTTTATTCAAATTATTTATTTTCATTATCTAGAATCATTTTATTCCATGTCTTTCATGCCATTAATCTTACAAGTCTTCTAAACTATATTGATTTTAATCACATTGAGAGGCATAAATCTATAATAGTACCACCATTCTTATATTTTTCTTAAAACTAAAAGAAAAATATGGAACTTTCATACATCTGAAAAGAAAGTAAGGAGGGACAATTCAAGAAAACACTCCATTGGTGATCTGAGATTCATGTGGAAGGGCTCATTCTTCTTTGTCCTTTTCTTTCTCTAAGAAATAGTCAGATATTTTCCTTAAGTTTTATTTTCTTGTAGAGGCAAGAATTTATAGGCATTTTCCACGTGTTTACTCTTTACATATTAAATTTAAGCCTAGCCTATAGGCTGTAGTAATGGCAATACAATAGCCTTGCTTCTTAGATGAGCATTCTAATATTTTCATGATGGCAGGACTTATGTTTTAACTTATGCATGACATATCTTTATTTTCCTGTAATTACTTAAATTGTAGGATTAAGCAAGGTGACTAAGGTAATAACCACCTACATTTTGTGAATCTACTTTATTTGTTCCATTATTTATTTTTACCTTTATTAATCCAACTCTCAAAAATTGGTAAACAAGTTGGACTTAGGTATATAGTGGTAAAAAGTGTTTAAATGGATCATCACTCACAAGGATCTATTTGGGAATAAAGAAATTTGAAAGTCTTTTTACTCGACAAACATAAATGGGCATTACATTGTATAATATTTTCATAGTCGCTATCGAGCAACACTTGAGGATAATGTAGGAAATGTATCATGTAGTGCATATTGATGAGTTTAATTTAACTCTAGATATTAGTTGGAGGGGGGAAGAAGAGAATTCTTGCTTTTAAATTTTTTCTTTAGATAAGGAATGCATGTAAAGATAAATTATATCATGTGTTATGGATAAGCACGAACACGTACTCATTTACTCATTTTATAAATGATTGAAATCTATTCCTCTTGTTCAGATGATGGATGATGTTTGGATGGACTTTTAAAAATATATATTGGTTATTTTTATTTATTATAAATCAACATTATTAAGATTACATTTATTTGGGGCCAATGTAAGAGAAAATCTAACTATCTAATTTTTTATGTTACTTTTATTTTTTAATTTTAATTGTATAATCCTCAACAAACAAGAAAAAATTGTCAAATGGCAGTTTTGTAAATTCTTATATTGTGTCATGCATGTTTTTAAAGTTGTTTAATGCTATAATTATATTAAATTGGCATTAAATTAAATGGGTTTTTGTAGTGTATGAAACAAGTTTACTAAATATTTTTTATTATTAATTAAATTTATCGATGTCTTATGTTATAATTAGTTAAAGTTGGATAGGGCCCAAACTCTTACATAGAAACTACACAATAGAGGAAAAGGGTCTCACAAGGCGTGAGAACACCTAGTTTGAAGATAAACTGACACAAAAAGAACTAGAACCAACTAAAGACCAATAGAAAACAACAAAATACTAAACCAAAAAATAATTGATACCAAAAAACCAGCACTGCCCTCAGAAGACACAAACTGGTCATCTACATGGGGGGGGTTTTCACAACTTGCCAATCCTAGCTAAGCTCCTTAACCTTCTCATGTAACAGAAACATTTTGATCAAACCATTTCCTAATGAAGTAGCAAGAGACTTTGTTTTTCCCTTGACCATGGTCCCAATCGACTCAATGGTAAAACCCTCACAATCTTTATTGACCACTTCATCTTCACCAATATTCTATCAAGCTCTTCCCAGATAGCCTGCATTGAAGCTAAATTATTGTGCACCATTTATTTGTTTTACCCCACCATCTCCTCCATTTTCCTTTTAAGTGTATCTAGTTGCCCTGAAATTCTACAAATTTCCTTCCTCTCCTCTTCCTAGGCCACCTTGTTATTCAAGGCTTTGATTTCCTCTTCCAGAGTAGCCCATTCCAGAAGACACTCTACCAGATCATTAGTTGATAACCATACTTTGCCATCTTTTTCCTTGGCCACTCAATAAAAACCCCTAGCCTTTGCCTTGATTGTTGCCTCCAAATAATTAATTTATTCTTTCAGCAGTATTGATTTGGGCCAGGAGCTAGTGGATGATGGTATTTTCCCTATTATTGGCTGAACACAATTCACTGAATTTTCAATGACCTTCACTAGGTTTCATTTACAAGGGGATGAAATGGAGGAAGCAGAAAGGAAACCCAGAGAAGGTGTCTAGGTGATCTATGGTTTGTAGTGGTGACATTAGGGTTGTCAAGAGTCCATTATGAGCTCATAAACCAAGAGGAAGAAGAGTCCTTAGAGATGAATTATTTAATTACTTTCCCTTTGTCTCAATTATCCTTTTGAGGAGAGGCTTGGGATTTAATATTCTTGCTTTGGCAGAATGATTGAGAATAACCTAGGTAGTCAAAGTTTTAGCCTAAGGTGTGGTCATTATAGAACTAGAGGCAACTTTCAGCTGCTCTAATGGATATTGGAGAACTCTATGATAAGAGTGGGGTTAGGTAGGGGAATGGAGGATTTATGGAGGGTCTGCTAGTAAGGGACATGGACAAGCAAAAATTATAGAGCCTCATAATTAAAATTTGGTGCATAAAAAGAACTTCCTTACACTTAGTTGTAGCTACAATCTAGCAATTGTAAGAAAAGATCAAGTAGGGAAAGTTCATTTTAATAGCACGTCTAAAATGGTTTAACATAGGATACAACTCAGAGTGGAATCTCTTATACCTATCATTAAGGGTGATGTATTTCATAAGAACCAATGCAATGTCCTTCCATTCACCTAAGAGGTCCTACCTACTGAAGCCATTCTGTAGATGAGGAACCCTCTCTCCTACCCTCAAAAAATTCTTGAAATTATCTTTTTAATTTCCTTTAGGTATTTTTGGGAAAAAAATGCCCTCATCTATGAGCGCAGTAGTGGCAACAATACACCCCATGAATACAATGAAAACCACACTCCCTATTATAACTTTACCTTCCTCCCAAGACTAAACAAATTTCTTAGAAAGAGAAGGGTTAAAGCCTTTCATGTCCTCCAAATAGGACACAAGATTGCCCCTCTATATTACAGACCAAATAATATCATTCTACTTGAAATTATCAGTATTGTTTGGCTCAATCTGGATGAGATCACCTCCCATGGTAAATCGATTCACAGAAAAACCAATGAAAGTGACTAGGAAATGGGATGACAAAGGTAGGCAAGATAGTTCGACATTTATTAATGAGATCTTTTGTAGTCCAACCTAGCATAGCTTCTCCATGAAGCATCATAATTATATTTTTTGAATCGCCCTCAATAATGATTCTCTACATCCCTCTTTCTTTAGCAATAGCTATCCCAGAAAAGGTCATCACCACTTCTGCTAAACTTGAGGTTTAGGTGCCAAGGTTAACCACATAAACCATAATCATATTACCTTTATTGTCCTTGATGAAACCACCCTCACTCGTCCAACTTGAGTTCCCTTTAGATAAACCGTCAAAATTTAATTTCATCCAACGAGTGTTAAGGGGGGACCTATTAATATTTCATATAAAATTTAATATCTATGAAATTGTATAATTTTCTACTATTATGATATCTATTTTTCCTAAGACAAAACATTATGTTCTACTATTATGATATCTTTTTTTCCTAAGACAAAACATTATGTTAAGGTCCAACTATTTAAATCACACTAACATTTCTTTGAACATTAATAATAAAAATTATTCTTTCAATAATCATTATTGACAATATAAAATTTATTTATGTTATTCTTTCAATAATAACAAAATAATTCAAATATATTAAAGAGAAAGTAAATAATCTCAAATGATAATTCTCATTTCCAAAATTTAAAAGATTTAACCCACAACTAATGTTAAAAGATTTAGGTCCGTGTTTCATTCAAGTTAAAAAGTTTAGGCACGTGTGGGGCATTCATGTTAAAAGCTTTATCTACATGTTTCATCCTGCGCCTTGAATTTTCCAATATTTGAGTATGAAAGCGTCGGTGGGCGATCTGAGTGAATATCGCTCACACAAATGGATTTATTAGCCGTCATCAGAAATATTGTACATGGACTCCGCGATTTACGTTAAATGTAAACACCTTTCACGTTCCTGAAATTTCCTCAAATTTTGTGAACGCCGGTGGTGAGGCTCCAGGAAAGACACGGTTTATCACGAGGTTGGCTCCTAGATACGTGTGTTAAAGCTTTCATTACAATTTTATCTGCTGCATCAGCAAGGGGAAAGAAGTGACACCAAGGATGATTAGGGCTAGGCATTTTCTTTATTATTTTTGTTTCCCATATGTGAAAAAAGGAATTGAGTTTTCCTAGCTCCATTTTTTCTGAGTTTTGAAATAGATGAGAGATAACACTCAAATTGCGGATTGTAGGTCCCATTAAATAGAACAATGGAGAAAAGGGGATTCACGTTTATTTTATTGAATGGCTCTGCCACTTGGTATTCCCACTGCTAGAATGACTATAAAATGGGGGGTACCCGCGGAGACAAAGCATATCGATTTACGTTTTGGTCTTAGAATTCATCTAAGGCTGTTTGCAATGGCTGGCAGAGCTTATGAGCCAAGTGCTTGCTGTGTGCTGTTCTTCTTATTGTTGTTATCTTTTGCAGCTGAAGCGAAGGAGCATAATTACACATGGAAAGTAAATTACCAGACATGGGCTCCAGATTGCGTGCAGGTGAATATCATCTCTATAAATGAACAATACCCGGGGCCAACCATCAGAGCCAGAGAAGGGGACAACATTACTGTGGAGTTAGAAAACTTGATGCCCACTGAAAACGTTGTTGTGCACTGGCATGGCATCCGCCAGGTAAATGATCTCTTTTACTTTTCGTTTCCGCTCAGTTTTAAATGCCACGCATCAAACGCTTCTACTTATATACAGTGGGTTGCTGTCCATAGAATATATTGCGTGTAGTGTTTGTTATTTACCTTTTGTTTTGGGGAAATAACTCTATCTTGGCGTTTTGCATTCCAGAACGGTACTCCCTGGGACGACGGAACGGATTCCATGTCGCAATGCGCAATCTATTCAGGCGATACCTAGGTCTATAACTTCATTGTGGACAGAGTAAGTTGGAGTTTCTTTCAGTACGAAATGTATATTTCTCTTCTCTCAAATAATATTGCTGATGAATATATCAAATGCAGCCGGGGACGTACTTCTATCACGGTCATTATGGTCTACAGCGGACAGCGGGGTTATATGGATTGCTGATAGTGGATGCGGCGGGAAAAGAACCCTTCACCTACGATGATGAGCTGAGCATCATTTTAAGCGACTGGTGGCACAAGAGCACATACGAACAGGCGGTGGGCCTCTCTTCCAATCCATTAGTATGGGTCGGGGAGCCTCAGGTATATCTAAACGCTAATGATATAAGACTGATGGAAACAGGGGAGGAAAGCAAAAATGAAAACAAAGGAGTTTATATTAATCAAAAGAAAACATTACATTGATTTACTGAGTTGCAACTCATACATTAAGCACCATTACATTCATACTTATTTCAGACTGATATCTTCTAACAGACTTTGCTCTGAGAGTGCAGAACAAATACACATCATACGATATATAGAAGACTAAAGACCAAGACAAATACATACGTAAAATATTATTTATTTAGCAACCACAATCTGAATGAATCTGAGGATGGGACATTAGGCAGGCTGTAGAAGATAATGTAAGTTTGCTGATATGACAGAGAGCAGGGTGATGCAGTGACAGAGAATCCATTCAAATCCAAGGAAAATCTGCTTTGAGTGCTTTCATTTAATGTTGCAAATTAACTGCAGATCTGGACGATCATACGGAGGATGTGAGACATGACAAGTTATTGGGGTAGTCGAGATTACTTCCAACAAAGACCTTATAACTCACCAAGAATAAATTAAGATGAGTTTAATAAAATGTATTGCAAATTGCAATGTGTATGTTATTATTTTAAAATGGTAAACACTCAAACCATCCACGACGGTTAAGCTGGGGTTTAAAATTCATTTAAATCTCACAAATCTCTTTTTTGTTTTGTGCTGTTTTTTACCAGTCATTGCTGATAAATGGCACGGGACAATATGACTGCTCAGCAACTAACAAGTACTGCAATGCTAAAAACACACAATGCTCGCCTCTCGTCTTGCCGGTGCAACCTGGGAAGACATATCGTCTCCGTATTGCAAGTGTGGCATCTCTTGCAGCCCTCAACTTTGTGATTCAGGTTAGTCCCAATAAGCTTTATTTATCAGTGAATGTTCAACTTGTTTACGTGCCGTAAATGGGTATTTTTAAGCCTTTCCCATGTTTCTCACATTTGATTTTGTACAGGGACACAACATGACGGTTGTCGAGGCAGATGGACATTACGTAGAACCAGTGGAAGTAGACAACCTGGATGTTTACTCCGGTGAAACGTATTCTGTTCTCATCACTGCAAACCAGGACCCTTCTGAAAACTACTGGGTGGGTGTGAACGTGAGAGGCAGAGACCCCAAGACGCCCACTGGGCTGGCCGTACTGAACTATCTTTCAAATCCCCCAACCAAAGTCCCCAACGCACCATCTCCCACGAGCCCCTAGTGTAATGACTACGCCTACAGCAAAGCTCTGGCTAAGAAATTTGTGGCTCTCAAAAACCACGAAGAGCTTCCCCCACTACAGTCCGATAGGCAGTTGATCCTTCTCAACACGCAAAACAAGATCAATGGATACACAAAGTGGGCGATCAACAACATTTCGCTCGTGCCTCCAACTCCCTACTTAGCTGCCATGAAATACAATATCATGAACGCCTATGATACCACCCCTCCTCCGGACTTTTACACTCCTCGTGACTACAACATCACCATTCCTCCGCCAAATCTCAATGCCGTCAATGGGAGCGGCGTGTACGTCTTCAAATTGAACTCTGTTGTCGATGTGATTCTTCAGAATGCGAATACTCTGACTCCCACCATCAACAGTTCAGAGATACATCCATGGCATATGCACGGTCATGATTTCTGGATTCTGGGATATGGAGATGGCGTGTTTCACCCCGTAAACGACCCTCCAAAGTATAACATGGCCAACCCTCCACTCCGTAACACAGTGGCACTGTTTCCATACGGATGGACGGCCATTCGGTTTAGAGCCGATAGTCCAGGAGTATGGCCCTTCCACTGCCATTTGGAGGCCCACTTCTTCATGGGCATGGGAGTGATGTTTGCAGAGGGAATAGATAATGTAGGAGAGTTACCCACTAGAGGTATGGGGTGTGGCCTGACCAAGAATTATACTCACATGCACCACTAATCTCTCTACCTGGCTCGCCACTTTTTCCAAAATAATGGCTATCAATTCCATGGTCAGTCGTCAATCATCCATTACAATAACAGGGGCTACATGGTAGCTACTATCCCTATCCAAGGCAGAAAGGCTGAAGTGTGTTTTTGTAGTGTTGAAAACACTTACGTATTTTCAATTGAATAGAAATATTATGGGAAAGCTGATTTTTTTTTTTTAAATTTCAGTTGCTATTCATTACCAATGATTCAGCTTCAGTTGTTACAATAGGTAAATAAAAGTATTTTTATTAAAAGTTGAATTTGAATTTTTTATATTTTATTTTCTTTTAATTTGTGACTTAAAAGTATATTATTAAGTCTGTATATATACAACACAACATAGTTATATTATAATTTGTAATAAGTGTGAGTTCGCTCTAAATCATTGTTAATAATATAAATTCAAGTTTAGTTTTTAGAACATATGACAGTACTAAGTTGTGAAAATTGAAGTTCATTTACAATAAATTTTGAAAGCATAACATAAACTTTGTTGGGCATAAGACACAATTAGATTGATAATAGGCTTGCTAAAGATGGGCTAGCAACACAATTAGTAGAGAAGTCCAACAACAAATGGAAGGTCGTAGGGTCTAGTCCTAGTTAATCCACATAAGTTGTAGCTCAACATGTGGTATCAAAGCCTAGATAGGAGCCCCAAGCACCTATAGTTTTTCTTAAGGGGGGTGTTGGAAGTAAGTCGTACCTCGACTGCTAATGGATAGACCAAAGAGTGATCACTACCTCAGTTGTTGGAGCACTCCAACATCAAATGGAAATTCCTCGATTTGAGTCCTAGTTGGTCCATATGAGATGTAACTCAACAATCATATCCAATGCTTCTTATGTATTCACAATATCCATATTTAAAATATAAAGAATAATATTATTTTGTTGAATTGATCTAATTATATTTGATTTTCCAATATTCCAACTATTTGAGCACTTTTGTAATATAATTTAAATGTATAATGTATGCTCATTGAAAGGAAATGATGCATGTATGTCATTCTTTAAAGTATTCTCACCACCAAAAAAATTGTGATCCATTCATGGCATTTGCAAGGTCCTGATTTATGGATTCTTAGATATGGAGTGTTGGTATTTTGGTATGGTTTTGTCATTGATGTCAACACCTACTGAAAACTAGCACTTTGAGATCCAGCAACATTCACTGGCAAGCAAGTAACTATTGCATAGTTACTGATATATGGTTCATCGGTAGGATATAATGTTCACTGGTATCTAGAATGATATGGAAGACACTTGGTAATGTCGAAGACATCGTGTGGATACTTTTTTTTGAAGAATTAATCATTGGTATATTCATATTTGCATATTTACTTTTACCGGCAAATAGGTCCAGGTTATCTAGGGTTACACCGACAGGTTTATCTTTTCCAGATCAGCATGGCACGCTATGGAGATGATTTATTATTGATGTAAATGCATCAAGTCGACATGTTTAATCGGTTATTGCATCAGACATTATATTGTATGTAAAATGATTTTATTGTAATATCTTGTAGAGCCGACCTACTAAAATTGGTCTTAGGTTATGGTATAAATGTAAGATCTTATTTGTAAGATCAAATGTGGAATGTGAAAAAGAATTGAGTGAAAGTATATGTGAGATCAAGCAGAGGTATACATGAAGACATCATTTGAAGGTGAAGCTAGGTTTTTGTATAAGCATATTAGCATTACACGGGTACTGAATCCAGCATATGAAGATGCTATTTTGTACAATACATTTTTATTGGATTTAACCACCCAACTGTAGTTAGTGAGACTCCCATTTTGTGATTGAGCAGTGAGCTCTAGGCTGTTAGCCTTTCTGCATGTGCAGACCCCATTTACGTACACTTACTATCTACAGTAGTATCATCTGATTGTGGGTAAGGTTTCCCACCATGGTTTTTCCCCTTATAGGGTTTCCATGTACAAATATTGGTGTTATGTGTTGTGGATGACTTTATGTTTGTGTTTCATGCATTAATCTTTACCGGTATAGCAATTTATTGTTAACACTGTATACTGGCATACTTAACTAGTTTACCGGTATTAAGCATTAAGTTGGTTAATTGGTTTTTGGCTTGAATTTATTAGACAACTGATTCACCTCCCCCCCACCTCCCTCTCAGTTGTCTCCGGGACCTAACATGGAGGAGGTATGTTTTACCTAACAATATAAACTAACATAAGTTTGTCCTTTGTAACGAAACATTGTTGTGGTGTTTGCAGATGGATGGAAGGAACTTAATTTAAAGTTAATACTCTAAGTGCATATGCCTTCCAAATCCATTTACAAGTATAACAGTGTTATGAGTAGTGCCCAATCATTCCTACCATTCTTCCCTTGACTTTTTGTTCGGGATAGGAGTGATGTTTTCATAGGGAATAGAGGACGAGAAGTTTTCCACTACAATGAAGGGATGTCACCTCACTAAGAATAAAGTCCACATACACTAGTAATATCAATCTTTGATGGAAAAAAATTTAAGATAATGATTTTATCCACTATCAATCCCATCATTAATTATTAGTGTAGCATTAATTCATAAGCATTATACATAGAAACAATCGATAAATATTTTTGTCAATTATCTATTATCTTCAATTATGTTGTTGTATTAGGAATCCTTATTATATTAGATGGTAGGAATTATATTAACTAGCATATATATTTTCCAAATGTATATAAAGAATTGAAGAAAATAGAGGGTTAGTTCTGCAACAACGAGAAACAATCAATTTTCTTGAGTGTTGGAGATAGCATATGATGTAAGAAACTACCTTTATCTTGGTTTTTGTCATCATTTGTGTTCTTTTATCACAATTTTTGTTTGTTTAGTGTTTTGATTTTTTTTTTTTCTTTTTCTCTTTTTGAGGATCGTCTATCCCTCATACCCTGTTGCCCTAGGTGACTGAATGTTTGCACAAATGTATTGATGGTCTAAGCATACCATATAGAGAGCAGGATTATGGATGAAGGAAACAAGGCCGCTAATCTTCAGAGCCCAAAAAAAAGAGATAAGAATGAAAGTGGTAAGAGAAAAAAATTTAAGGAAGCACTACAAGAAGAAAACCAGAAACCCAACCAAAGCAAGCAACCTTCAATGTGGGAATCAAAGGAAAGAATTCAAGGCCCATCAAAGGTCAAGGAGGAGGAAACAACATCCAAGTCGAAGGAGGTAAGGACCCTGTGTTGTATAGGGTCTTAAGGCTTGGCCCCAATAAAAAAATGAAATAGATTGAAGAATGTAGTAATATTTTTTCCTTGTCTAGATAAAAATGCCCCTCCCATCTATAAAATTCTTTGATAGCTAAATTATTACTATTTGGGGAGAAATATCAAATTATATCTATGTTTCATTCTATTGCATGATTCAACAAGGGCTTTTTATTATTATTCTTAAAAAACACCTTATACAAGAAAGGATACTAGAAAAAATTATGGAATGTGAGTAAATCACTATTTAAAGACATTTCATAGTCCCCAAATGTTTCTAAAAATGAGATCCTATTCTATTCTACCTCAAGATGAATAAACATTTAAAATGTCCCTATGCAAATATGGAAGTTTATTTCAGTCTTACTAAAACGCATTGAGAAAATCCTCCAAGTTGATGCTACTCTTCCACCCATGGATGCTAGGATTATAACATCTTTCAATGAAGGAGTGAAAATATCTGATACTTTGGAATTTACCCTTGAAGAACAAATTTTGAGGTATGAAATAACAGCCCTAATTTTAGGTATGAAATAGAAACCCTTGGGGGCCTCAACTCATGTTTTTTATATAAGAGTGATGGCCATCATAAAATAGATTATCCCAAACTTATGCTTAACAAAAAGAACCCTAATAATGTATCCTTTAACAAATATGTAAACCTAACTCCTTCTGAAGGTGAGACCAATGGTCATGTTAGGGAAGCTCATAATAATAAATTGATGCTCAGAATGACTCTAAGAGAGATGCCAACAATAAGTATCAACATAAAGGAATCCAAGCCTCCAAGGATACATCCTCTAAGGGGATTGATAAGTGGAATGAAAATGATCGGTTTGAAAAGCCTAATCCTCTCTATTAGGATGTACCTATTGAGGCTACTAATGATATATCAAAAGTTGCAGTGAATTCATGTGACACTAGAAGAACTCTCCCTACTATCAAGAAAAATGAGGAAACCTTAACAACCATTGGCTCATCTCTTAGGGGAGGTGATGCCTAATATAAGACTAAAAGTACAAATGAAGAGTGGATAAATAATACTCATGTAGGAGCATCCCTGGTTCATGGTAATCTTAAATCAACTAAAAACATTTTCTTTTCAATTTGTTTCCTGTTTATAGTTTCAACATTTCTTTGTATGCTTCTTTTAATTTTCTCACCGAATCCCACGAAGATGGATTTTGTTTATAGACATGTTCATCAACCTTATCCTAAGTCTGTGGGATATTTGGATCTTTTCTTGGCAAGTTATCGCTTTTGGAATCTGAGACAGTTTTTCTGGCTTGGAACACCAGAACGCTTGGACCTATTTGCTATTGGTGAATCTTATAGAGCTTCAACTTATTTTTTCCAATGATCCTTGGTGTGTGGCCGACATTCCCTTGGGTGCGCACCTCATTCTATG
Organism: Cryptomeria japonica; assembly: GCF_030272615.1. NCBI lineage: Eukaryota > Viridiplantae > Streptophyta > Pinopsida > Cupressales > Cupressaceae > Cryptomeria > Cryptomeria japonica. The sequence continues at coordinate 771,309,344 of NC_081414.1, forward strand.
GATTTTCGAGAAGGATCTCTTTGGTGGAGCTTGTATTGCCTCCATCAAATTGAGTTGTTTCTGTTGTTAACTCTTGCTACACAGTTCAGATTGTTCTCTTTAAGGACTCTCCTTTCGTGACAACACAAAGTGGTATTAGAGAGAGATTGCATTCCAAATATTGTGTTTTTCTATAAGATTTTTTATAGGGTGTCGGAATGGCGATCTGACCTACAACTAAAGAGCACTAGCACGAAGATGGTGCAAAGAGGAAATGTTAGAGGTGGTGGAGTGCGTGGAAATGTAGACCCTATTGTGATGGAAATATTGAGAGGAATTGCAGCCCGATTAGAATTTGTTGAAATGGACCAGAGAACATGTCAACATGTTGAAGATGTAAGTAATGATGAGGAAGAAGAAGTAGCTGGAGAACAAGGAACAAATCCACCGGTGAATGATCTAGATGAAGAAAGGTTTATAAGAGCATTGTATAGAGTGAATACTAGACCATATTTTACCCCCACTGAATTATGATGGAAAGTTGGACTCAGATAAATTGTGTGGATCATGGAGATCGAAAAGTATTTTGGTTTTGAAGGCACCATGGAAAATAAGAAGGTAAGATATGCTCGCACTAATTTGAAAGGTCATGCATCTCTTTGGTGGGAACATTTGCAAGTAGATAGACAGGGAAGAGGTAAAAAGAAGACTAAATCTTGGGAGCAGATGGTTAAAAAATTAAAATCAATGTTTATGCCTGTTGATTATAAAGTGAATCTATTCTGGAAGTCGTAGAATCTGAAGTAGAAGGAATCTATTATGAACCTGAGACATACAAAATCATTCTACAAGAATATCAAATCTTAACATACTGATGATGAGATTGAACAAGTTTCTAGGTATTTGAATGGGTTGTGGATATCTATACAAGATGAACTCAGTATAATCATGTTACAGAGTGTTGACAAAGCTTATCAATATGCCCTGAAAGAAAAGGAGAAGTTGAACAAAAGACATGAGCAGAAGAAAAGAGGTAGAGGTGGAAGATTTCAAGGAGGAAGAATTTATTCCTAAGGAAAAGGATCCTGTACAGAACAAAGAAAAAACAAGAAATTTAGTAGAGATGGTAGTTCATAATGGAAGGATGATAAGATTTTTCACCACAGAAGAGACCCTGATGGTTACCAGAATGAGGGTTATGGAAAAGAAGATAGAAGACAAGATAAAAGAGTGTTTAGGGGAACCTTCTTTAAGTATGGAGGAAAAGGACATCGTGATTTTGAATGTAGGAAGGCAGAGAGAAGTGGGAGAGTAGCATTGGTAGAAGAAGACCATACTGGAACAACTAATAAACCAAAAGATGGAGAATTGCTGGTGATGAGGAGAGCTTTGTGTCATACCAAAGAGGATGAAGATCCCTTACAGAGGAGGAATTTCTTCAAGACCAGATGTAAAGTATCTGTAAGTGTTGTAAAGTTATAATTGATAGTCGTAGTTCAGAAAATCCTATTTCAGAGGAGATGGTTAATAGGCTGAATTTGGAGAGTTTGAAGCACCCTAAGCCTTACCAAATAGCACAGATTTAGGGTGATCATAAGATATTAGTAAGTGAACAATGTTAAATAAAATTGAAGATTGGATATATGTCATATCTTGTTGAGTAGACCTTGGCAGTTTTATAGACAAGCAATACATGATGGGAGGAAGAACATGTACACTATTGTATCAAATGGGATGAAGTAGACCTTATTACTCTTGGAGGAGCCTCTGAAAAAAATGAAGTTTGTAGAAGTGCTAGAATTTGTTTGGTGGATGGAAGAAAATTCGTAGATGGGATGAGACATGAAAAAGTGTCTTTTGCCTTAGTTATTAAGAAGATTGACAATCTGACGCATAAATGAGAATAATTGGAAGAAATAAAGGATTCGCTGACAGAGTATCAAAACATAATTTCAGATAATGTACTTGATGGATTACCCCTTGTGAGGAGTATCAGACATTGCATGGACTTGATTCCTAGAGCTATTTTACCCAATAAAGTAGCACAGCGAATGACACCAACAAAGAATGAGGAGATGAATAGACAAGTACAGGATTTGTTGAGGAAATGTTTGATCAGATAAATTTTAAGTCCTTGTGCAGTACCAATAGTGTTAGCACCTAAGAAGGATGGACAAGGGAGGATGTGTGCTGATTCCAGATTACTAAACATGGTCATAGAGAAGTATCAATTTCCTTTACCTGGGATGGATGACATAATGGATTGTTTAAGTGTAGATGGATACTACACAAAGATAGACTTGAAGAGTACATACCATCATATCAACATCAGAGAAGGGGATGAGTGAAAGACAACCTTCAAGACAAATGAAAGATTGTATGAATGGTTGGTGGTACCTTTTGGATTGACTAATGCATCAAGTACTTTCATGAGGTTGATGAGTGAGGTATTGAAGAAATTCTTGGATAAGTTTATGATTGTGCATTTCGATGATATTTTGATATTCAACAAGACCAAGGAAGAACATATGTTGCATCTGAGACAAGTTTTGCAGAGGTTGAGAGAAGAAAAGTTGTTGATAAACATTAAAAAGTGTTGTTGAATGAGGGAAGAATTAGTCTATTTGGGATTTGTGATATCTGCAAATGGATCCTGAGAAGGTAAGAGAAATTGTTAAATGGCCTACACCAGAAATCATTGGAGAGGTAAGATCATTTCATGGATTGGTTAGTTTCTACCAGAAGTTTATCAAAAAATTTAGTTCAATTTGCAGTCCTATGACTAAGACAATGCAAGGGGATAGGAAGGATTTCAAGTGGACAACTATCCAACAAATAAGAGCTTTGAATTACTAAAGTAGAAGATAATAGAGAAGCATGCATTGTCTTTACCAAATTTTAACAAATTATTTCAAGTGGACTGTGATGCAAGTGGGAATGTAATTAAAGTAGTGTTAAGTCAAGAAGGAAGACCAATAGCTTATTTTAGTGAGAAATTGAGTGATATAAGGAGGAGATCTATTGAGTGCATGATCAATAATCCTATGTCATAGTTCAAGCATTGAAGAAACAAAGACATTATTTGTTTCCTAAGGAGTTTGTGTTGTATACCAACCATTAAGCTTTACAATATTTGAAAAGTTAGAGTAAATTGAATTAGTGACATATGAGATGGGTAGAGTTCTTACAGAGTTATACCTCTATGTTGAAGCATAGAAGTGGAATGCCAAATATAGTTGTTGATTCTTTGACTAGAAGAAATAATTTGCAAATAGAGATGAGAGTGGAGGTATTAGGATTTGAGGAATTGAAGAACTTGTATGAGGATGACCCAGATTTTGCAAAACCTTGGAAGGCTTGTAAGGAACTAGTTATAATGGATACAAGTAAGTGGTTGGAGTATTTCGTTCAATATGAGATGTTGTTTAGAGGAGTTTAGTTGTGTATACCTAGGAGTTCTATGAGAGAGAATCTAATAAAGGAGAAGCATAGTGGAGGATTAGCCGGATAGTTTGGTGTTGACAAGACAGTGGCGTTGATTAGTGAGAATTAATTTTGGCCTTAGATTCATAAGGATGTCAGGAAATTTGTGTAGAGATGTAGGATTTGTCAACCTAGAAAAGGTAGTAGTTAGAATGTTGGATTGTATAAGCCTTTGATAGTTCTGAAGAGACCTTGGGAGGACATAAGAATGGATTTTATACTCAGATTGCCTAAGAAACAGAGAGGAAATGATTCTACATATGTGGTGGTAGATAGGTTCTCAAAAATGGCACATTTCACACCCTATAAGAAGACAACAATTGTAGTATGTATGTTGCTGACCTAATTTTCAAGGAAGTGATGAGCTACATGGATTACCTTAGACCATAGTTTTAAACAGAGACACTAAATTTGTTCGGTATTTTTGGAGGACACTTTAGAAAAAGATGAAGAAAAATTTGAATTTCAGTTCTAATTTTCACCCACAAACCGATGGACAGATAAAATTAGTGAATATGAGTTTGGAAAAATTGTTGAGATACGTAGTTGTAGAGAAAACCAGAAGTTGGGACTTGATTCTTGCACAAGAAGAGTTTGCCTACAATAATTCAGTAAACAAGAGTACTAGAAGAACACCTTTTGAGATTGTTACCGAAGCACACCCTAGAGGTATATCAAGATTGAGAGACATTGGTAATGAAGATAAAAGGAGTGCATAAGCAAAAGAATTTGCAAAGCATATGACAATAGTACATACTCAGGTCAAACAACATTTGAAAGACATGACCATCAAGTATAAGGAGAAATAAGATGGAAAGAGGAGACATGAGGAATTTGAAGTTGGCAATGAAGTGATGGTCCATTTGAGAAAAGAGAGATTTCTAGTTGGAACCTATAACAAGTTAAAGATGAGGAAATTTAGACCTTGTAAGATCTTGAAGAAATTCAGTTTCATAAATGCATATGAAGTGGAGTTACCTGATACTTAAAAAATTTCACCTATATTCAACATTGTAGACCTACATCAATATCATGAGATAGAATCCAATGGAGACAGTTTAGTAAATTTTGAGAAGCAGATAACCTAGAGGGAACCAGACCAGATTGACAAAATTCTCGATAGTAGGATTGGGCATAGCACCCAAAGCAACTAGTACCGAGAGTATCTTGTGAAGTGGAAGGGAAGACCAATTAAAGATTCATCATGAATTTCTCAGGGAGAGGTAGATCATCTTGGTTTTCCTCTAACCCCAACAAAGTGTGGGACTCACTTTTTCAACAACACCAAATGTCTGATGCAAGAGCATCCCTATTTCATGGCAATCGTGCATCAACTAAAAATATATATATATATTTTTTTTTAATTACAGGAAAAATAGGTTTTGAAGGGTTTTGGAAACCCTTTACAAAAGATCCTTAAAAGAAAAAAGCATTAAGAAACATTAAAAGACATTCTGCCAAAAGAACAGCATAGTTCTGGGTAAAAATTAGCATAAAAGCCCAACAACATCCTTCTAAAACAGGAAAAAAAGACAAGACAAATTACTTAATGTTTTTAAGGGCATTAGCCAAATTTTTGCTAATCCCTTGCAAATGTTTAATATTATCCCTAATCTTAGGGATATCCTTGGAAGAGGCCAAAGCATCTTTTTTCATGCTCACCCTTGTTCTTTTTGTCGCACCCCCAGGAGTACTTTCCACTGTCCCTGCCTCAATAGCCTCCTCATCAATATCTAGGTCGACAACAGGTTTGGAGGTGCGAGATTCATCAAGGAACTTGGTAATTTCCTCTAAATTCTTAGTCACAGAGGTAAGAATATCCAAAATCATTACCCAAAAAAATTTCATAGTTGTTTTTCCTTTTCCCAGTTTCAACATTTCTTTTTGCATTTCATTGCATTTTCTCACTGAATCTTGTGGAACTGGATTTTGTTTGTGGACATGTTCATCTACCTTATCCTAAGTCTGTGGGATATTTGGTTCCTTTTTCTAACAAGTTATTGCTTCTAGAATCTGAGACATGTTTCTGGCTTGGAACATCAGAACCGCTTGGACCTATTTACTATTGGAAAATCTTGTGGATTATTTATGTAGCTTGTGGAGCTTCAAGTTGTTTCCAACTTTCCTTGGCAAGTGACTGACCTTCCCTTGTGTCCTCACCTCATTCTATGGATTTTTGCAAAGGACCTCTTTGGCAAAGGCTGACCTTGTTGTTTTACATGTTTCATCTTGATCATTTGCTTTGTTTCATCTCAGGCTTACACGGATCACTCTTGATCATATAAATCAATGTAATTAAGCATTTAGAAGTAGTGATGAGAACATAGAAGTTAGATCTAGAGGTTAGGAAGTCCAGAGTTGGTTCGCATTCTTTCTTGAGCCTGGATAATCCATTTGAGCATGTATGTAATTAGGCTAGTGTGCCAAATCTTGTAAGCCGCATGTTATCCATAGTTTGTAATTGAATTTCATGATATAATACAACCTATTTCTTTATTATCTCCATCACATTGAGTTGTTTCTGTTGTGTAACTCTTGTTGCATGGTTTGGATTGTTCTCTTTGAGGACCCTCCTTTTGTGACTGCACCAAATACACATTTGAAGGAGAATTAGAATAATAATGTAAATGTCTCTAATCAAATCATTAAGTACAAGAAAAGTGTCAAGGAATTGGTGTTACATAAACTAAAAGACTTGAATAAAGATAAAGACTTAAATACTTATTTGTAAACTCTGTTAATGTTGTTAATACATCAATTATTGAAGGGATGGTGCTAAAAATAGCACACAATATCTTCCATGGACTAAAATTGGCATTGGTTTAAATTTTAATACCGCTTATGATATAAACAAAAGTGGGAAGGCCTTGTTTCCATGGACTGAAATGGGGATTTGTTTAAACTCTAATACTTCTTGTGATATAAATAGAAGTGGGAAGACCCCACTGTCTGACTTCTTTGACACAACCTTTTCAATGGACTATGATGGGGTTGTAGAAGATAGTGAAAATGATGGTATGATGATATATTTTGATGATTTTAGCCCCACCTAGGATGATATTAAGAAGGTTGGTGCCATTGATGGAAAGATAGGCAACTCAAAAAGGACCAAAAAAGAGAGGAAGAATTATAGTAAGAAAATTAGCATGGTCAAAATGAGCAAGAAAGGTAAACGGACTGGTCTCCCTTAATATTTGGATACACTTTACAAAATTCACAAAGATAACCCCTCAATATAATTTAATATAATCAAGCTCATCAACTAGAATATTAGGGGATTAGAAACCCCAAATAGGAAATATAGTAATATATCCTATTGTAATGTGAGCAAAAATATTGACTTCTTGATATTACAAGAAGTTAAAGCTACTAAATTCTATTTGATCAAAAAATTCAAGTTTATCTAGAGAGATGCCCCTATGTTCCATATGGATCATGAGAAGGGGAAGGGAGGTATTGTAATACTTGGAAATAAATCTTGGAAAAGCTTATAAAAAACTCTTGTTGCTCCCCAAGTAATCGATGTCTTTGGAAGGAAATAGAAAGATTTAATATAAAATTTGGGATTTGTGTTGTATATTTCCCTAATGAGAATAAAGAAAGGATTTCTCTCTAGTAATAGATGCCCTACTCCCTCCTCGATATCCCCTATATTATAGCTAGATATTTCAACATGATAGAAAATAAGGAATAAGAGAGACAGGGTAACCCAAGGGATTGAAAGGAAATGGGATTTTTTTGGGGGAAAATGTAGAAGGTGTACAAATTGTTTGTCCCTCTTAAAGGCACAAAAATTCATTAATAGTGTGTGGTTTACATGGTCTAGCAATCAAGGTGTAGCAAAAAGAGTATATTGTAGGTTAGACAGATTTTATGCTCAATGAGACACCTTCTACTTTGATAGTAATGAGGGATCTAATGGGGTGATTGTGGAGCCTATTTATCAGACCATCATCCCATCAAGACAAGTAAGAGTTCAAAATACTAATAGTAAAAATATCATAACAAAAAATGGGTTATTCTAAATATTAAACTTCAGAAACAAGAAGATTGTTTGGAAGTAGTGCATACACTTAGAAGTATACCAAATTAGTTTGTAGGGGAGGAAAAGATAAGATATATTGGAATAACCTAACATCTAACATGTATAGTCTACTTAAAATTATAGGGAGGAATAATACTATAAATCATAGGAGGATGGAATATAGACTATAGGAAAAACCATATGAGACTAAAAATAAGTTAGAGTTAGAAGCTGATAATGTAGATTTAATGAGTCTATATAAGGCAGCACAACAAAACTTGAGGTAAATCATAACATTCATCTACAACAATGGAGAGTGGAAGCAGGATCAAGAGTGGGAGAGGGAGTCATGCTATGGTTTCTAGAGGTGATCGTGTTGTAGGGGATGTTGCAAAGGATAGTGGCGATGGTGAAGAAGATGATGGTTGAGGGATTTTGGCAGTTAATGTTCCCTTTCTTCAGATCACTGGCTCTCTCCTAGCTTGGGCTTCCTTTTGGTGAGTTGTTTCATCACTTTCCTTTCCTTTCCTTTCCTTTCTTTGGGCTCTCTAATCTACTTATACTCCTAATACCAAAAAACTAGAAAACTGAATATAAAATATAAAATAAGAATGTAAAGATGATCCACAAACTTCAAGAAAGTATGCTCAGTGCCTATTATAAGAGAAAACAAAGTCAAATAATAGTGCTATTGACAAAAAGAGTAACATTATCAAAATTAAAGTACAATACTAAAAAGTTAAGACTTACTTAAAATATTTAGATTGAGAATGCATTCATAACCTCCTATTACTCTCAAAATTTATTGCAATATTCAAGACATAATTTAATTCATTTAGCTTGAAATGAAACTCATCCAAGAATACCCATTCTCCTTGGAAAAGAAAAATTGCATATGCCATTAACACAACATATCATAAAAGATATAATTCATAAATGAATGTTCTCTCTATTGATTTTCAATATAAGACTGATACATTCATGAAAATGTTACAACGAGTCACCAAAAACTACTAGAAGACTATTTGTTGTTATATTAAAGTTTCCTCTAATGCATACATATCAAGATTCTGGAATCCTTCTCTTGCCTTGAATTCCTTTTTATAACACAAGGGACCAAAACAAGCCTCAGGCCAAAGAAGACACGCGTCAAAATCCAATTACATTATAAAAAAGAACTAAAGCCTAAGACCTTGACCTATGTCTGAAACCTACATTGAATGATGGCGGCTAAAAAGGCATCATCCTTAAAGCTTGAGCTATGGGTCTGTGAAAGATGTTCTCACATTTGTACTTCATATTTTCTCCCATTAGGATTACAAATGCAATCTAGTATGCGGTGGTAGGTATCTTGGAGACTGGCCCTTGTTGGATGAGTGTACTAATCATTCTCCCAAAATGAACATCCTGCACAAAACTTTTAGGAATAGCCAAAAAATAAAGACTGTGACTAGTCCTCCTCTTCATGTTGCTCTTATTCAAAGGAGTAGTACTTTTTATGCAGCGCCTCAATCTCATCAGCTAGCCAAGAAAAACCCTTTAAGGTATGCAACTTATTCATAGCTTCCTTTGTTTTGTGGGCAAGCACAACTACTACTCCTAAGGCAAAGCTATGATACATTTTTTCAACCTCGATAATATTATCGATAATATTAAAAAATGTATCACCTTGGTCACTATCACCTTCCAAGGATGTTAGAACAACATTTATTTCTTCCTGGAAACCGTGTTTCCATTCCTCTAAGCTCTAAATTTGTTCATCGTCTATCAAAATTGTAGGGACATGATATTTTTGAGCCCCTAGAAAGAATCAATCAACCCCATTAATTATTTTCTCTCCTCCTCTATGTTGGGTAAATATTTATTTAATAAATTATAGTTTTTCCATGTTACTCTTACAATCTGACGTGGTTGAGCCCCATTTTTTACTACCAATATGACCTCCTTCAAGGTTTGACCCCTTGGCAGCCACATAGCTCTAATTGGTTGAAAGAATGAAATGAATTCATCAAGCTCACTCAAGAGCTTGGATTTAAAAGAATATAAAGTGTGGACTTCATCCAATTTATCAATGATTTTATTTGAAATTCTCAAAATTTAATTTCTCCTAATTTCAAAATAATCGCTTACAGTTTCATCTTTGACCCTTTGCATTTCTTTATTTATCTTCTCAAGCTCTTCGGGTCTAATTCCTCCATAAGAATCAGGTGACATCTTCTTTATCTACCCTTTTAATGTAATGTTATCAACAAATAATTCATTATATTTTGTATTTAAGACAACATGCATATATTTTAGCTTTATATGCTTATTCTCCAAATCCTCTACTACCAAATGGGCAAATTGGACTTCATGCTTGCAAATTGCCACAACCTCTAAAGTAGTAGTATCTTCTAGGGATCTTACAACAACATCCCCTATTTTGTGTTGTACCCCTTGCAAAACTATTGGCTTTTGTGTGCTATGGGCCTTTAACCATAAAGCAAAAGCTTTTGAGCTTATATTTGCACCAGATCCATGATCTCCAAACTCTCTTGCAAAATTGGAGTCCTTCTAGTGCATGATCTGATCTAACAAAAAATTCCTTTCAAAATTCCACCACAGGACGAGGAGCATTCTAATTTTCATTACCATCTCTTTGCCCTCTTGAGGAGTGTAATCAAAATTGTTCCTATCAAAATTACTGATTTCTTCATCAAACATATCCTTCAAATTCTCCCTTAGCCAAAATGATCTAAATAGAGGTATTAACAAAATTGTCATCCTCCATAAAGTTCTTTGAATCAATAATCCTCTCATCAGTTACTTCTTCTATAGGGATTCTACTAGGGATGAGAGCCATGACTAGATCATTAAAAAATTTGGCATTTACATCATTTTGAAATGTTTCCCTTGGAGGAGAAGGTGGTGACACTGAAGTATCAAAATCCTCTTGGATATCTACAAAGTTAGATATTTTAGCTTTTCCTCTTTCAATCTTCTTAACCTTCTTTGTTGGCACCTCCTTATCCTTCTGTATACCCCCCTTTGGAGGACTCTGGAGGTGCTTCCTTAGTTTGATCCTTAGGAGCTTAATTAATTGGTTTTCCTTTATATTAAACTCCTTTCTCCTTTGCCTCTCTTCTTTGTAAGTCCTCTCTGATTATATCATCTTCCTTTCTTAACATGAAAGACATTCTTGCAAAATCATCGCTTTCAAGCCTGGTGACCATATAATTTTTTGTAGGAATGTTATATCCTAAATGATAAAATTTCAATCTTTTTTCTATCCAAACTTATATTAATCCATTTGACATGCAATGCTGTAATATTATGTTAAATTGAAATTAAACTAGACCCACTCTAGAAACATGAGGTAGGTAATAGAAATCCCAAGCCACTACGAAAGAGACAATGAAAAATCTATCGAGAGATTTTGAAGATATTGATATAAAGATATCAAAGGCACCTAGAAAGAAAATTAATAAGAATGAGTAGTAGCTAAAATTTTAGAGCACGCTTGAAATTTCTAGCTACTAGATAAAAACGCTTAGTAATATAAAAAGCCAACTTTTTCTAAACTCTAGAAAATGTATCTTTCCATATGAAACACTTCTTCATAATCAATCTATTTCTACCTATATGAATTGAGTCAAGAAGATTCTTTTAAAAATATTTTTTTGTGTGGTGGAGTTTTTGTCACTAAAGTGGGACCTTGAGGTTGTATAGAAAATTATCTAAGTACTAACGAGTTCATTTCATGTTATTTTTCATCTATGGTGAATTCATAAAGGAGCCATTGACAAAATAATTATTAACTAATTGATTACTAAATAAAAGTAGAGTTTTCCTCTTCACTTAGTTTGAGAATGCCTAGTCTACCTCATTTCTTCCTCAAATATGGTAATTACTTGATGTATTGAGACATGATTTGTGAAGCCTATCTTTGAAACTAGCAATAGATGGGAAAATAATAGTCATGCACACTACTTCTACCAATTTTACATCTATGGCTGCTAGAAACTTGGCAACGTTTCTCTTCCTCCGCTTGTGAGTTCGAGATAAATTTCTAGAAATGCAGCCGACTTCTGGACATATGAAGAACCACATCAATTTGAGGATATCTATTTCATTAAATCCATTCAACTTCTATAGCACGCCAAAGCTGATTTGAAATTGATTTAACTTTTGAGCGAAAATTGTGTGGGTAGGTGAGTGATGCCTGCTACGGTTTAAGGAATTGCTTGGAGAAACGAGAATATGAGACAATTTGGTGAAATAAAAAATGCCAGACCGTGAAAGTAACAGATTGAATGGGCCCCACAATAGCCACTCTAAGCGGTCAATGCTTCAAGTGTGTTGGTTAAGCCAGGCCTAACCGAAACAAGGAAATGTGGGGTATCGAATCTGTACCTTTCAAGTGAAAAGAAAGTGCACTACCATGTAAGCTAAACCCCCATCTTTCTCTTCTTTATATTATTAAATAGAAAAAGAAGTGCAATGTGTACCTAACACGTCTGTAAAAAAAATTAAGTTTCCCCATCAATGACAATATTGACAGCAAAATCTGAGACCTTGATTGGTCTCACTGTAATGAATTTAGTGATTTTTCCCAGAATGGTAGCAACTAGCGTTTGCACCAAAACAAAGGTGCAATGATTAGCTGATAGTAAAATATACATAAATCATTATGTTGGAGGGTATAAAATTAGGGTATGAAAAATTTATTTATTAGCCATTTCAGATTCAATTAACATAAAGTAATTTACCAGTTTTTAAACAACCTTTTTTAGCACTTGTAGCATCATAAATTGTACGCACTTGCTAAAGCAATACAATTTAACACCTAGTTTAGCACCCGCCTTGGTGCAGTTGCACTTTCCATGGCATTTCCCCTTTAGCACTTAATTAATCGAATTAATTAGGTCTAAAGGTTCTATTTCACCATTTTCCACATCACAAAGTCGGGCCCTTTCATTAAAGCCTGCCCCTTTCATTTTATTCCTCCAATACATCACTTAATCAAAAACCCTAATTAGGCCCTATTCTGAGCTTGGGAGCTTGATTTCGGGGGTCAAAACATCTCAAAATCACCTGTAACTTCGGGATTCTCTCTAAAATCATCATATCTGATGGCCCTGAAAATTTGGTGAAAATTTGTCGGGACCGTGGCACTCAGAGTGCACACGGTCCCGGACATTTTTCTCGAAATTTTAGGAGCATGATCCAATCATAAAATAAAGCTTAACCCCAAGAAATTGGCAGGATATTCAATCTCTAGGTCGGCCAAAAGATGAAATTGCGACCTAGGGTTTCATACATAAGAGCTCTCTTTCTTCATTTGAAAGGATCGGATTTTTGTTTCCAGGAACCTGATATGCAGCGAAAGAGCAGATCTTTGAAGACTTCAACATCTTACAACATCCCTCTATCAAGCATTTGTCAATTCCATTCATCCATTTAGGGCTTGGAAGACATTGAAGAACAATAGGAGATTACTGACTGAAGATTGGCTTGTACTCCTACCTTGAGGGTTGGGTATGATTTCATGTTGTTTTCATGTCTTTACGTAAGCTTCAATACATCATTTATTCATGCTTTAGATCACTTTGTATCTTGATTTAGAGCATTTACGTTATCATTTACAAGCAATTAGGGTTTACTTTCTAGGTTGCTCTAGTTTGCTTTCTTGCATTTTAGGACCTTGCACACACACTAGGTCTGCACACACAATACATTTTACAAAACAACTTGGCTATTCATGGAGGTGGAAATCGCCGAAGCGGGGGTTTGACTAAGGCAAAACCCTATATAGCCGCCCATACACCCTTTTTCAGATATCACTGCAGGTTTCGGGATTCGGACGATGCCGCGGGATACAGATCCGGAGAGAGAAGGTCGAGACAGCACTCTGTATCAAATTGTAGAGCAGAAGACTGGGACAGGGGTGCTGGGCGCCCTGGTCCTGCCAGGACAGGGGCGCTGGGTGCCCTTGTCCTTGGGACAGAGGCGCTGGGCGCCCTGGTCCTCCGGACAGACAGCTTTCAGACAACTTTCCGACAGTGTTCCAGAGTGCAGAACAACAGTTTCCGATGCAGTTTTCAGAATAGTGGCGCCCGCGCCCTCGTCCCGAACATTTTCAGTCTGATTTTGACTCCGGGTACACATCTGCATTCTTATTTCATCCTTGTATTTACAGCTGTTCATTGTTTAATCTCAATTCTGCAATCTTGTTATTAGTTCATACTTGCATTTTGGGATTAGGGTTTGAACTTGCATTACTTGATCTTACAATTTCAACAAGGGAATAGAAATCCTAATAGATATCCCGTGGCTCTCTTTTTCACAAAAAGAAGTAGCCAATTGTGCGATATCTCTAGGCTCTTTCGTATTCCGTAATGTGTGTCAAAAGGTAGGATTAGGGCATGATTAACCTAGTCTCGCTTTTTCCCCCACACATTTTGGTGAACCCGATGTGAATCTATCATTTCTTCCTCTTGCATTGCATTTGTTAGATCTAGATCTAGATTTAGTGTGTTTTCATTTCATTTTCATTAAAAAGAAAAAGAAAAAAAAAAAGTGTGTTTCTTTGCATTGGGTGTTTAAGTTTTGTGTAATCTTTTCAAAATGTCAGATTTTTATTTGCAAAATGTTCATGCTTTCGATGATTATTATGAGTATAGCCAAGATGAATTAGATGAAGCTTTAGATGAGTTTTTAAACCCTAAAGATGCCAAACCTTCATTTTACCAAAAATTCATAAACCTTGTTACTATGCCATTTCGTTGTGATGAGAAAGATAAGTTGAATGAGTCCTCTCAAGGGTACATTCCTATCAACTCTTCCACTAAATCTAGTAACATGGTTGTTTTCAACAATTCCCTCTATGAGGAGATGTCTCCTTTTGAATCAAAAGATAAACCTTTCAATAGATATGATCATGCTTTGTTGGATGATGCTCTTGATGACTTTGTGGCTTTATCAAAATCTTTAAACAAAAACAAAACTTCTAAATTAGTTAACATGATAAACTTGAATGAGCATAAAAAGCCTCTCTTTGAAGTCCAAGGAGCTTATCCTTCTCCCACCTTTCAAGTTTCTAAGTCACCTCTCCTTACTGTCCAAGGAGGGTATGATCATGATTCCTTTCGTACTCTGAATAAACCAATCATCACTGTGCAAGGAAGAAAACCTATAAGTCCCTATAATTATGCCAAGCAAATAACTAGAGAGAGTTATCATGTGGTTGCCAATACTTATCATACCAGAAATAATAGGCAACCTAGTCCTCCTCTTGTTATCCCAGTTTCTCTTCCGAATCCTCAACCGATTCTTCCACAAGCTCCACGTATTTCACAAGTTCTTGGAAAGGAATATGATCTCATAGAACAACTTAAAGCTACCCCTGCTAAGATATCCCTTTGGGATTTGATTCAAACTTCTTCCGCTCATCATGGAATGTTACAAGATGCCTTGAAAGATTTGAATGTTCCTCCACCGAATACATCTAGTAATATAGCATCTTTGGTTAACTTTGTGATGAATCCTAAAGCTCAAATTGTGTTTACCCAAGATGAGTTGCCTACTAGTGAAATCCAACATCAATATGATCCCTTGATGATTGTGGTTATCATGAAAGACACGGCTATAAGGCGAACACTAGTAGATAATGGCTCTGGTCTTAATGTGTGTAGCATTAATCTTTTGCATAAGATGAATGTGGATACATCCTTAATTGAACCGGACTCTCATCCTATTCGAGGCTTTGATAATGTGGCTAAAACTTCATTAGGTACTATCACCTTACCCATCACAGTGGGGCCTGTTACTTTGCCTACTCCTATCCATGTTATGTCGGGAAATCTAACATACAACTTGCTACTGGGGAGACCTTGGATTCACAGTATGCAAGCTGTCCCTTCTACATTGCATAGACAAGTTAAATTTATTTATAACAATAAGACATATACCTTGATAGGTGATACTAATTTTCAAGCTTGTTTGCAAACATCCACTTCTAAGGGGGGTTCTTCTAAGCCGTCCTCATCTAGTGATGAATCTTTAAATAAGATACCTGTAGCATCCTAAAATTGCGACACTTGCAATTTCGACTGCATTTTGGTCTTCACGATGGCGACGCAACATGCAACCTGAATGGAGACCCTGAAACTTGCTCACGACACTGAAAACTGCATTTTTCAAGCACCCTGGCCTGAACCTCCTTGCACCCTGTTGTCCCGGGAGGTGGGACCAGAGTGCCTAGTGCCCTGGTCCTTCAGGACCAGGGTGCCCAGCGCCCTAGTCCCTGGGTCCTATTTTGGGCCCGGTCTCCTAAGGGGCTCGGGTCTTTTTGTTTGCAATTTGGAAATTAACTTTCCTGGTCGACCTAAGGTCGGGAAAATCAGTCTATCAGCCCTAAATGACAAGTATATAAACTACATTTTCCTCTCTCATTTGGGTAGATGGAAAAAAGGCAAAAGCAAGATTCAAATATTCAATCATTCAAGCATTCAAACATTCAAGCATTCAAGCATTCAAGCATTCCTTCTAAGTCTCCATTCAAGGCTAAGTGTTGTATTCAAGACAAGGATTCAACCATTGAAGAGGAGATCACATATTACATGCTACATACAACATACAACATACAACATCTAAACCTTCGCACATAAGGATACAAACATCCTTAGAACAAGGTATTAGTACTTGTTTTACAGTCATTTACATTTACAGCTCTTGCTCATTTCTTGGTTAATTCCAAAACCGGGGTTTGACCTAAAGGCAAACCCCTAATCCCTAACCCCCCAATCGTCTTCTCTTTTCTGTGTGTAGGTTGCAGGTACACGGCTGAAATTGAAGATCTGGAATCCTTGTGCAGAGACGAACAGATCCCCCTTCGTTTCGCGGATTTTTCGGAGGACCGTGGCGTCGGGCGCCATCGTCCCGACAACTTTTGCTCAATTTTGCAGGACAGCGTCGTATCGACATTTTACTACTAATTCCAGGTCCGCAGCTTCATCCTATAATCCGAACTCAGTTTATAAGCAAATCTTTGTCACTTTCTATGCATGCTTAGTTTAATTCTTCTATCAACATTCTTTACAAAAGAGGGTAGCCTTGCTGTCTTAACCCTTGAAACACATTTAGCATCCAATCTTGCGTTGCATGGGATTGGATCTAGTGGGTTTCAACCCCTCTTTTGAATGTAAAGTCTCTCCCCTAAGTGAAAACCATCGAATCCTAGCGAACCTCCCTTCTCTCTCCTCGGAGTTGGAAGAGGGGAGAACAACTAGGGTTCGATCGCGATTTGCCGCTTTACATTTTGGTGAACCCGATGTGAACATCCTTTCTGATTTTTCATGCTTAGATCTGAAAAAATTGATTACATTTCCATGTTTGATCTTTTGCAAAATTTTAGAGGTGATTGCATAAAAACCCTAAATTTTCTTTTTAGTAATTGAACTTGCGAAATGTCTAAATGTTAATGCTTGTTTCAGATCTGCCCTTCTATTACAAATTTGCAATTCATATTTGTGCTTTGATTTTGAAAATTAAGTGGTTAAGTGTCAAAACCCTAATTTTTGAAACTCTCTTGATTCAACCTTTGTCCGACAATTTCACTGATCAAAACATCTCCAAATTAGCTGTAACTTTGGATTCCGCAATAAAATCACAATATCTTTCATCCTTGAAAATTTGGAAAAAAGTTGCGAGGACCGTGGCACCGAGCGCCATCGTCCCCGACATTTTTTCCGAAATTTCGGGAGCAAGATCTTACTCTGTTTTTCTGCTAAAATTCAGAATTTTGGCTGATTTTATCAATTATAACACCTTTAAAATTACAGTCAAAGTTGGTCTTGTGATTAAGGTTTTTAAACATTCAAAAATCATTGAAACTGAAATTTTGTGTCAAAATTGTGTTCTTACTGTCCTAAATCTGAAAAGTGTGTTAACATTCATTCGAAATTTCAGTGCTTTATTCAAATTCTTGCATTTTGTGACTTTTGAAATTAAGTGCTTAATTACAACAACTTTGTTTTCCGCTTTCAAAATTGAATTTTGCGTGAAATTGAGTCAATTTTCAAATTTCAAAATTTGCATTGCTCTTGACATTCCCTCTAAAAATCATAAAATTCAAAATTTCAGTTTCCCTCTCTTTTTCAAAATTCAAATTTTGCATTTTCCGACAAACTTGGTAGGGTTCAATTTCGAGATTGCAACTTTAATTTGGCCTATCTACAGATCGTAAAATCACTCAATTTTTTCAGATTAGCTCTAAAATCATCATACCTTTCATCCGTGCAAATTTCGAAAAAAGTTGCAAGGACCGTGTTGCACTCCGGGCGCCACGGTCCCGGACATTTTTTCCGAAATTTCGGGAGACTGTCGTGATTGCATTTAATAGCTTAAATCCAGAAGATTGGCTGATTTTACTGAAAATTGCTACCTCTAAATTCAAAATCTTCTCTCTCTTTCTAGTGCATGAGTTTTACAACAATAAGCCCTACTTACACTATTCCCGTTAGACGAAGCCGTAGAATTAAGTCTTTCCGAAGTTTAACTACTGAGGAGATGGAACCTAATTTGAATAGCCTTTTTAATGAGGACATGGGTAATTCCTCTAATCCTCCTAATGATGAAGAAGCTCTCCATGAGGTTTCTGTAGAACAACTTTCGAAATTGGATAACCAATTTGACAATTTTTGACAATGGATGTCTCAAGAATACCCTGATAGTCAAGCTCTTCCTTTAATTGAGGGTCTAAAACATATGCTTCAAAGTGATAAGAATGGAATTGATATTTTGCGTGGTATTACACACATCGTGGATTCGAATGTGATGCCTATGAAGAGTTGTGCTGAAAATTTGGGTTATACACAACCTCCTACTCAAGTCAATCATTCTATCCCTTTGATGACTCCTATTGCTAGCATACCTACCTTTACATCAAACATAATGGCTACTTCTACACAAGACATTCCTCCTATGATCACCAGTCATGGGGGAAACCCTTCTTCTTCAATTAACCCTCTTCCTTCATTTAATCCGACTTCTTCATTCATTCCTCTAATGAGTGTTCCTATTACATCTCCACAAATGAACATGACGCAAGGGGGCAATTCATTTAACCATTCCATCCCTCCTTGTAGTGTTCCTCCTGCCCAATCATCTCCTATGACTAATTATCATAGAGTCCCACCACCTTACTCTTTACCCTCTTTCAATAACATAACACTTCCATCTCAATCTAACACATCCAATATGAATTCTTCGACTGAAGCGACCATTAACAATCTTGCACAAACTGTCTCTTCTTTACAGCAACAAATTGCCTCTATGAATCAATCTAAGTTTAGTGTGCCCACATTTGACGTTGCGAGCCCACTTTCTCTTGACATTGTTCGAGCTATCCCTCCTAAACATGTTGAAATCCCGCATTTGGAACTTTATAATGGTAAAGGAGATCCTCTAACACATGTTAAGACTTTTCAAACAATATGTACTGATTTTGCTTATGACCAAAG
Source organism: Cryptomeria japonica (assembly GCF_030272615.1). NCBI lineage: Eukaryota > Viridiplantae > Streptophyta > Pinopsida > Cupressales > Cupressaceae > Cryptomeria > Cryptomeria japonica. The sequence continues at coordinate 771,328,331 of NC_081414.1, forward strand.
GTTGCTTGCAAAACTGTTCACTAGAACATTAAGAGACAAAGCCCTACAATGGTATTGCTCGTTGCCTTCCTATTCTATTACTTCTTTCGAACAACTTGCAAATGCTTTCATTCAACAATTTCAAAACAATATAAGTCCTAAGGTTACTTTGATTGATTTAATGCATTGTAAACAAGGTGTTAAAGAAAAAGTGACTGATTTCATTGGTAGATATAAGCATTTGTATGCTCAAATTTCTTTTCCAGTGCCTGACAATGATATTCAAAGAATCTTTATTTCTAATTTACAAAAAGATATTCGAGACAAACTTCTGTTTTCTGAGTTTACTTCTTTCCAACAGTTGTGTGCAACTCTTCACAATTATCAACTGACTGTGAGTCAAATGGAACAATCACATCCTATGGCTCCGAGTGATAAGGGTGATAGCAGTCAACAACCATTTGGGAAGTTTAAACCGAACAGAGATTCCATCAAATTCAATGAAAACATCATCAACAACAATGTGAATGCAGCATCAGGTGTGCCTCCTATTTCTAAATTTTTCAAGAAAGAAAGAAAGTATACTCCTTTGAATGAATCATTGCATAGTATTATGAATAAGTTATTGGAAACAAAATGTGCTTACTCTTCCTCCTATAAGGAAAATTGATCCTGCAAAGATTACTTCACCTTATTTTGATAACAAATCTTTTTGTCAATTTCACCGTCAGCCTGGGCATGATACTGAAAAATGTTTTTCTTTAAAGGGTAAAATTCAAGATTTGATTGATAACAATACTATCTCTGTTTCTGGAGTGAATGATAAAGGCAACACATCTGTAGCTCCTCCTAACCAAAATCTTCAAATTTTTACTGATCCATTACCTTCTCATACCTCTAATGCGATTGAGACTAATGATTCCTCTCTTTCATCTGATGGTCTTGTGTCTATGACTCCGAATGTGATTAACTTTGTAGAGCAGCAAGAAACCCCTAAAGAACCTTCCATCACATTTGATTCTAGTGAAACCATTAGGGCACCTGATGGTCCTTTATACATAGTTGCAAAAGTCAAGAATACACCTTGCCATGGAGTGCTTATTGATCGTTCGTGCATGGTTAATGTTATTACTGAAAAATTCCTTTTTACTTTGCAATTGAATCAAGTGATATATGACAAAATAGATGTGATTGTGAAATTATTTGATACATTTTCTTCTCCTGCAATTGGTTCTATTACATTGCCTATTGAGGTCCATAACAAATCTCTTGATGTGAACTTTGCTATTATTCCATCTGCCGAACAATTTCATGTGAAGCTTGGTTATCCTTGGCTATCTTCTATGAAAGCTATTGCTTCTCCTATTCATAAGTGTTTAAAATTTCCCCATAATGGTGAAGTTGTTACTGTCAATCATAGTCTCTTTAAACCAGCTGAAAGAACTTCTAGCGTTCCTATTGATTACTTTTGGCCTAAACAATTCCAATCTCTTCCTCCGCGAAGTGATCATCTTTTCAAATCTTATCAAAAGTGGAAAACAGATATGATCCTATCTTTAAGTGAACCTAGAACACCCAAACTTGACATTCCTATCGTTCTTGAGAAGGAAGTTCTTCCTTTGAAAGATAAAACTAATGTCTTTCCTCAAGAAGATTCCCAACCCGTCCCTATGGATGTGACTATGTCTATGCCTAATAAACCTTCTAAGAGTAGACCTATACCTCCTCGTCATGATGGACTTGGTCTTCTCCCTAAACCAAAAATTCCTCCTTTATATGGAACAGTTCCTCCTCCTTCTTTTTATAGAGAGAAGAGACCTTCTTCTTCTCCTATTATCCAGCCTAAGAGACCACAACCTAAACACCCAAGTGATAAGGATGAGAACATTCCTCCTCCTCAATCTTCTCCACTTCCTACTAAGACTAGACGTAATCGTTCTGCACGTGAACGCCGGCGAAAGCGTCGTCTTAGAGCTCAAACTTTGCAATCTCCAAAAACACCTTCAACAAGCATTATTCCATTTTCTCCTCAGCCGGACATTGAGCCTAAATCTCCTAAACATAAGATGCATGATGGTCTTGATCCTGTGCGAGTTAAAGATCCTATTTTTATAAATCTTGATGATGATATAGATGAAAATGTTATTCATGATGAAAATGTTACTCCTCTTGCTTCTGATAGTGAATATGAACTTGTTGATATTGATAACCATTTATCTAATGAATTTTCTAAAGCACTTATCCTAGCTCCTAGACAAGAATAGTGTGGCTCGGAACATGAACATAGCCCTTGTTTGGATCTTGTGATAGCTCCATCTGCTATGTTGGATGTTCCTCCTCTAGCGTGTTCCCTGCCTTCCCGAAACATTGATCAGCAAGATCGGGGGGTAGATGACGTGCTAGACTAGTTACATTAGCATAGCAGATTCTTTCCTCCTCTCTTTCGTTACTTCTTCTATATGTTATTCTCATTCTTCTATTTGTTGTCCTTAGTGTTGTCTACTAGAGGACGATGCAAAGCATTGAGATCTCTCGATCTCTCTCATGTTGACTCAAAAGACACATGTGTTCCCTTCTTCTAGGTGACCTTCCTTGATTGGGGAATGAAGAACAATTATGCATACATACATATGATATATATACATGAATTATCATACAACATACTGACCCCGAGGAAAGTGAAGTCACCTTGTGCTTTATGTTTTGTGTCTATTCTCCTTGGGTTTATCTCACACTTGGGGGCTAAATCCTTGCGATAACGTGCTCCTTTCCTTTCTCATTTCTTATGTGTATCACTACGTTAAAACAATCACCCCCAGTGAGGCGTGTGCGATCACTTTAACGTAGGGGGGCATACATCCCGTTCATATCTTTTCAAGATACTTGAAAATTTCTTGACAAATTTAGCCTTGCCTTGAAAATTTTTGATATCTTTCTTGCATGACTCATAGTGAGGGAACCTTACTACTGACAGTCATGGTTCTCCCTCGTGATCTTCCCTTTTACTTTGTCAATCAAATTCGTAAGATCCTTAGTTCACTGGGGGCTTGGTGTATCTTGCCTCCTTGACATGGTGAAAGTCTTTCAATATTGTTTCCTTGTACTTTACCGGAAGTATGAGCATACATACTCCCGCTAAAGTGGGGGCTAAATGTAGCGTCCTAAAATTGCGACACTTGCAATTTCGACTGCATTTTGGTCTTCACGATGGCAACGCAACACGCAACCTGAATGGAGACCCTGAAACTTGCTCACGACACTGAAAACTGCATTTTTCAAGCACCCTGGCCTGAACCTCCTTGCACCCTGTTGTCCCGGGAGGTGGGACCAGAGTGCCCAGCGCCCTGGTCCTTCAGGGTCCTATTTTGGGCTCGGTCTCCTAAGGGGCTCGGGTCTTTTTGTTTGCAATTTGGAAATTAACTTTCCTGGTCGGCCTAAGGTCGGGAAAATCAGTCTATCAGCCCTAAATGACAAGTATATAAACTACATTTTCCTCTCTCATTTGGGTAGATGGAAAAAAGGCGAAAGAAAGATTCAAATATTCAAGCATTCAAGCATTCAAACATTCAAGCATTCAAGCATTCAAGCATTCCTTCTAAGTCTCCATTCAAGGCTAAGTGTTGCATTCAAGACAAGGATTCAACCATTGAAGAGGAGATCACATATTACATGCTACATACAACATACAACATACAACATCTAAACCTTCACACATAAGGATACAAACATCCTTAGAACAAGGTATTAGTACTTGTTTTACAGTCATTTACATTTATAGCTCTTGCTCATTTCTTGGTTAATTCCAAAACCGGGGTTTGACCTAAAGGCAAACCCCTAATCCCTAACCCCCCAATCGTCTTTGCTTTTCTATGTGTAGGTTGCAGGTACGCGGCTGAAATTGAAGATCTGGAATCCTTGTGCAGAGACGAACAGATCCCCCTTCGTTTCGTGGATTTTTCGGAGGACCGTGGCGCCGGGCGCCATCGTCTCGACAACTTTTGCTCAAATTTGCAGGACAGCGCCGTATCGACATTTTATTGCTAATTCCAGGTCCGCAGCTTCATCCTATAATCCGAACTCAGTTTATAAGCAAATCTTTGTCACTTTCTATGCATGCTTAGTTTAATTCTTCTATCAACATTCTTTACAAAAGAGGGTAGCCTTGCTGTCTTAACCCTTGAAACACATTTAGCATCCAATCTTGCGTTGCGTGGGATTGGATCTAGTGGGTTTCAACCCCTCTTTTGAATGTAAAGTCTCTCCCCTAAGTGAAAACCATCGAATCCTAGCGAACCTCCCTTCTCTCTCCTCGGAGTTGGAAGAGGGGAGAACAACTAGGGTTTGATCGCGATTTGCCGCTTTACAATACCTATCGGTGAATCCTCGCTCTCCGATGATCAAAATTCTTTGGATGAGTCTGGAGCTCTTGGAGAAGATTCTTCTCGACTTGAAACTACACATAAGAAGGATTTTGATCCTGGGAAGATCCTCAAAGACGACAATTGGGGATCCCTTGATTTTAATCCTACCTTTGTGGGTGAATATAAGGTTCCTTCTAGAGAAATTAAAGTTGAAAAGAAGGAAGAAGCTGAAAGTCATAAAGTTGAAAAGAAAGAAGAAACTAAAAATCAATCAACCTTACCTGAATCTATGAGTAATAATTTTGTGGCCGCCTCTCAAACTTCTTCTCCTCACATCTCTAATTATGAAGAGTTTGATTCTTTGTCTTATGAAAAACCACCTTCTCTTCCTGAAATGGCTGATCGTTATGGTCGTGGTTTTCGCATTTTTGCTAAGCATGGGTATCATGGAAAAGGTTGTGGTGCTCATGAACAAGGGATAAGAGTTCCTCTAGAGACTAATTTTCACAATTATGCCTTTGGACTTGGCTTTAATCCCTGCAAATGTACTAAAGCTTCTAAAAGACCATGCATTAGTGTTAATGCTATCTCTACATGTCTATCAATACAACACCCTGAGTATATTGATGGGGATCCTTCGTGTGCCTGTGCTTTGGATGTCTTCCCTACCGACGATGCTTTAGTTGAGTTCTTGGGAGCCTATGACACTCTTCCTCGTTATCATCACAATAGGGGACTCCCTTATTGTTTGAACACTGAAGCCTATTTTGGAAAAGAGATTGATAATGACAAGATTGTGAAAGAATTCCCTCAGTTAAAGGATACTCCTCAACAAAGTAATCTTCTCATAAGTGACACCACTGATGTTAAGATGGATCCTTGCAATAAAGAGAAAGTCATTAAAATTGGGAAATGTTTGGATGAAGAGGAACAGAAACAATATGAAGAACTATTGCATGAATTCCCTGAGATCTTTGCTTGGGCATACTCTGACATGCCTGGTATAGATCCTAAGATCGTTACTCATAATATTGTCTTAGTTCCTGATGCTAAGCCCGTGAAACAAAAGATTCGAAAAATGAATCCTAAGGTGGCTCTGCTTGTTAAGGGTGAGATTGAAAAATTATTGGAGGCTGGATTTATCCGCCCTATTGACTATTCCCCATGGATTTCAAATATTGTCGCTGTGGCTAAACCAGATAACAAAATAAGAATGTGTACTGACTTTCGGGATCTAAATAAGGCTTCTTTAAAAGATGATTTCCCTCTTCCAAACATTGACATGATAGTTGATTCTACGGCAGGACATGCCTTGTTATCCTTCATGGATGGTTTTTCAGGCTACAATCAAATTTTTATTAACCCTCAAGATCAATTCAAAACTGCTTTCACCACTCCTTGGGGTACGTTTTGTTGGATAATGATGCCTTTTGCACTTAAAAACGCCGGTGCAACTTATCAACGAGCGATGACCCTTATCTTTCATGATTATAGGCATAAGATTTTAGAGGATTATGTTGATGATATTTTGGCCAAATCCTTTCTTTGCATGGATCATGTTAAAATCCTTCATCAAATCTTTGAAAGAATTCGTAAATATCACATGCGCTTGAATCCCCGCAAATGTGTTTTTGGTGTGGATAGTGGAAAACTATTAGGGTTCATAGTTTCGCATCGTGGGATTGAGGTGGATACTAAGAAAATAGATGCTATTGTCAACATGCCACCTCCTAGAAATGTGTCTCAACTTAAAAGCTTACAAGGAAAGATTCAAGCTATTCGTAGGTTTGTGTCTCAGCTTGCGGATCGTACCTTTCCTTTTACTCAACTTCTTAAAAAGGATATCACTTTTCAATGGAATGAGGATTGTCAGCAAGCATTTGAAGATTTAAAAGTGTATTTGGCTAGTCCTCCTATTCTTCAACCTACCGAACCTTCTAAACCGTTCCTTCTGTATACAGTTGCTTCCTCTCATGCTCTCGTAGCATTGTTGGCACAACATGATGAAGATGGTAAGGAATGTTCAGTTTATTACATAAGTCGTACCTTACTCGATTATGAGACCCGATATTCTGCGATAGAAAGACAATGCTTGGCCTTGGTATTTGCGACTCAGAAATTGAGACATTATCTTTTAAATTCAGAAGTCCATGTCATGGTAAAGTTTGATCCTTTGAAGCATCTTTTCTCTAAAACTGATTTATCAGGACGTCTAGCTAAGTGGGTTATGATGTTAACTGAATTTGACCTTAAATTTGTTTCACAAAGAGCAATTAAAGGACAAGCGTTGACCGATCACTTAGTTGAGGCCCCTTCACCTTTCTCCTTCCCTAACCCTGAGTCTTTTCCTGATGACTTCATTCTTTCTATAGAGAAAGATGAAACTTGGGAGTTATACTTTGATGGCTCTAAGTGTCGTACGGGATCGGGGGCAGGTGTTGTTCTGATTTCTCCTACAAAGAAACCCATTCCCTTATCCTATCATCTAAATTTCCTGTGTACCAATAACATTGCTGAGTATGAGGCTCTTATAGCAGGAATAAAAGCAGCCTTAGCTCTGAATATAAAACACATACATATCTATGGAGATTCGCAATTGATTATAAGACAAGTAACAGGAATATATCAAGCAAAACAAGACAAATTATCACAATATAAAGACCTTGCTATCTCTTTATTACAAAATTTTGATTCTTATACTATGGAACCCGTTCCTCGAAAAGATAATCAACATGCGGATGCAATGGCATGTGTGGCTTCTCTGGTATCTTTAGAGGACCCTGTGGTCGATCTTAAATTCATTATTCACAACCTTATTTCTCCAGCTATTGTAGATGAATGGTACTCGCATATCGTAAGATATTTGACTGATGGTACCTTTCCTGATTCCACTAATAGGAACACTAGGGCTAGAATCCGCAAGCTGTCTGCTAGGTATATCATTCTTTCTAATGTCCTTTACCGAAGGGGTTATGATGGTCTTCTCCTTCGTTGTCTTAACAAGTTGGAAATCCCTGTTGCTCTTGAAGAGGCACATTCAGGTGCCTGTGGGGGGCATTTTGGGGGCAAATCCTTGGTTCATAGATTGCTTCGTATGGGATACTATTGGCAAACTATGCAGAAGGATTCCTTTTCATTTGTTAAAAAATGTCATCAATGTCAACAACACAATAATCTGATTCATGCTCCTACCCAAGAACTTCATTCTCAAGTAGCTTCTTGGCCTTTCTCTGCATGGGGTTTGGATCTCATCAGAAAAATCTCTCCTCCTTCATCTCAAGGACACACCTTCATTATAACCGCAACAGATTACTTTACGAAGTGGGTAGAAGCTATTCCCCTTCGCTCTACTACTGCTGAAGTGATTTGTCAATTTCTTCTAGAAAACGTCATTTCTCGATTCGGGATACCTTCTACTATAATCTCAGATAATGGGACATCATTTAAGAACAAGGACGTGAAGAAATTCCTCGAGAAGTATCATATCAAACATCGATTTTCTACACCATACTATCCTCAGTCAAATGGTCAAGCCGAATCATCCAATAAGATAATTGAACAAATTCTTCGCAAAACCGTGAATAAGCATGGTAAGGATTGGAGTAACCAGCTAATCTATGCTCTTTGGGCTTACCGAACGAGTGTACGAATTGCCACAGGAACTACTCCTTATAATCTTGTTTATGGTGCTGACGCTATTATGCTTTTAGAGCTAGAGATTCCATCACTTAGGGTTTCTCTCAAAGGTATAGTAGATGATGACTCTTATAGAGAACAACGACTTCAACAGCTTGGGATGCTTGATGAACAGCGTATAAACGCTCTTGAGCATATTCAAGCGTATCACAAAACTCTACAACAAAGCTATAATGATAAGGTTATTCAACGTTCCTTCTCAGTAGGTGACTTAGTCCTTTATGAGAATCAGCACAATGTGAATGCCTTACCTGCAGAAAAGGGAAAATTTAGTCCTAATTGGCTTGGACCATATATCGTTATTGAGGATTATGGATCAGGTGCTTACAAAATAGCGGATGTAGATGGTACGCCTCTTAAAGAACCTATCAATGCTATGCACTTGCGTAGATATTATGCTTAATTCTTCATTCTTCATCTATCTTCTTTTCAATTCTTCAACATTGGATAATATGTTAGTGTCTCTTAATTAAAGCAAAATAGAATTAAATGTTATGTTGTTTAATCTATATTGCTTCGTTCCTGACAAGCGTGTCTTCTTACTTTATGGTTTGTCTTGAATTCATTTATGTAAATTGTGAAAGATTTACATTCCCATTATGCTAGCATATTATACAGTGTCTTTATGTGTTAAGTAGAATTGTATCATGTTGTGTTTAAATTCAAAATTAAATCACATTAGTTATATGATTCTTAGACTTAATGCATATCTCTTCCCTATCATCAATGTAGTACTTGATTAAATATTTAATTAAGTCACACATGTATCAATTTAATCATGGAGCATTGAGAAATCAATCACATGGAAATTAAATTCTGAACATACATGTACAATTACCAGATGTATTAGATTTAATCAAAGAAAAATATACATTGTTTTAAGCATTAAAGATAACACATTTGAGACAAAAGAGAAGCATGTATATATACATATATATGTGTGTGGATCGTATACAAATATAGGTCACTGTATATCCAAAATGTGACCTCTCTTTTACATCATAAAATCATCTCCTATCCCTAGGGCTAGTGGCTGGAGAGTGTCGACTGGACGCTCCCTCCTGATCTGGCCGTGAAGGTGGACCCATGGGTGTGTAGCGCGATACAGACCGTGAGTGACTCCGAGAGGAACTCCTATGATCCCTATCCATAAGGATCGCGCGATAGGTGGTAGCCTCGGCCTGAGCTGCTGCTAGATCTCACCGCGCCTGCTGGAGGTCCTCTGATAGGACTCTCTCTCTGCCGCGCCTGCTGGAGGTCGTCTGATAGGACCGTCTCTCTCTCCCTCCATATATCTACCTGTACTCGGAATGGGGAAAATAAGTCCTCATGCCAACCCGCGTTCCCCTGAGGCCTATAGGAAATCTGTGAGGAACTGGGGATCTGTGCTATCATGGAAATGTCTGTCATTGCCTGCTGAATTAAGGAATGCCACTCCTGCACATTAGCTGTGGCAGTAGAATAGATTTTTTGTTAGTACCATTCTATATCATCAAAACATTAATCAATCAATATAAAACTACTATACCTGGATCTCCCTCACGCTAGTAGGGATCATGATATGGTAGCATCTGTGCTTGGGCACCACTAGGCTCCCCTCACTCGAATAATCTGTGCACAATGGGTGTGGGCTGGATGGTACTAGGAACAGGTCTCTGTATCGCCTCATGTTCCCCCTGTTGGGGAATAAGAGGTGGATCCAGAGCTATGGTATCATCTCCTGAATGGTGGGGAGCTGCATCTGACTCCTCCTCATCATCTCTATCCTCCTCCTCATCGTCCTCCTCATCATCCTCATCCTCATCCTCATCCGCATCATCACCTGCGTCTCCCTCGTCCTCCTCTCTATCTATATCCTCCTCCCCCTCGGCACTAGGCTGATCGCCTGTAGGTGGATCAGGATCTCCCGCCTCCTCATGACCCTCTCCCTCCTCTGGCTCCTCTGACCTGGATCCCTAGTCCTCGTCTGGGTCTCCATGTCTCCATGGGCCTGGATAGCCTATCGGATGATCTGGTGGAAAGATAGGACCTGGATATGATCTCATAAACCATGAGACGTACCTCCGCTGTGCTCCAGGCTCTGCAGAATAATCAGTGACTACATCCTGATCAGATCCCTCTAAGTCTGTAGTCTCGATGTAATCTATCATCGGTCTCGCTACTGCTCTAGGTCTGGGAAGGACCCGCGAGTGTCGAGTATAGATGGGCACATCGGCTAGAACACACTGCTCTAGCCCGAACTGCCTCTATACTCGGTCGAAGTAGAAAGGGACTATGATGTGTGCATATCGTCCCCGCAGTAGGCGGTTCCTCTGTAGGCATGCTAACTGTCTCTCCATCCCATCCCATCTGTGCATCCGTAGGTAAGGTCTCCACACTGTCACCTCGGCTGTCAGTCTGTCAAAAATCACTCTCCAATATAACAAATCTCCAAATCTCCACTCGCTGGTAAGTGGATAAGTGAACACCCTAGGTGGCTCGCTCGCTGCACTCAGCGGAAAGCTGACGGGCCTGGTGCATGTGAAGTGCTCTAAAATCCACACCTGTAGAAGTGTGCATGTCATCAAACTACAACCCTGTCCAAATACATACTCCTCAAGGTCATGATAGAGATGTGCAAGCATACTCCGACCCCAAGCATACACTCTCCTGTGTCTCTCCATCGCTCTGATACACCATGTGAGACCCCCATTCATGTGTGTCCCTCGCCCATTAGGGCAGACGGCTAGTGCTATGATGGCTATCATAAGGTGTCTCAGAAGGGGTACCTCCCCTGTAGGATGTAAGAGCCAGCTGACCATGATGCGACCTCTCGTCTCGCTCGGCATGACTCTCCCTATGCAATACACCTACTCTCTCTGATGATCCTCCGCTGATCGATCAGTCGCGTATGTAATAGTCGCTCCTCTGATAGGAAGACGAAGTATACGGTACACATCCTCGAGTGTGACCATCAGGTCCCCTACTGGAAGATGAAATGTGCATGTGTCAGGATCCCATCACTCCATCAATGCCATCAGCATCGCAGGATGGAACCGAATGGCTGGCATGAGGATCACATACCATAATCCTACTATCGACAGTGTGTCTCTCTCTGACTGAGTAAGCCGCGGAATCTGATCTCGCAAACTGTGAAGAATATGTCCCGCTGTATGCTCTCTCATGTATGGAAGGCCCTGCAACACAAAAACATAACCGTAATCAGTACTCGATCATCAAAATCGCTAATGCAAACTGTCGAACATTGTGTGCTAGTCCTGAAACCCCTCGCCAAGCCCTGATTGGGGACCATAGTGTCCTGTCAGGGACCATGGCGCCCTGTCAGGGACCATGGCGCCCTGAGGGGACCATGGCACCCTGAAGGGACCATGGCGCCCTTGTTAGGGACCATGGCACCCTGGGGGGACCAGGGCGCCCCACAGGGACCATGGCACCCTAGGTGGGCCCCGGGTCAGCCTTCAGGGCCCGCATACGATCACAGAAAAGTCAAAATGCAGAAAATCAAAAGTCAAAGTTCAGTCAACTCACCTCGTCCAGTGGCTCGTCGTCAATCACGACCTGGCGCAGGATCTCAACCCTCGTGGGATGCTCCGATCGTCGTGAAGGCATGATGATAGCTATGTGGGCTCCGCTGTAATGAACAGTACTCAGAATCAACAAAGTGACAAATGCAAGTGTCTCTTTCAAGGTATATACGTTCATTCCTGTACCTTTATTTTCAAAACCCTAATTTTCCTCTTTCACTCATTTCATCATAACTTGAGTTTGGGAGATGCAATTTTCAAACCGTTTGTTGCGTAGGAATCGTATTTTCATTCCCCTACTCTCGGGATGTTCCAAAAAGTGCTCTGATGAAGCCTTTTTAGTGAACATCCCTCATCAATACTCTCTTACACAATTTGTCGTAAGTAAACATGCTACCCTGTTTCACCTCCCTAATAAGCAAGTCGAAACAGCGGGGGGCATACAGCTACTCACAAATTTCATCACTTTCCTTAGTAAGCATTAGGTGATTTTTGTGATCTAACGTGTGTTTTGTAGGGTGCGGTTCCTAACTGTGTACTGCAGATGCCGCTGGGGGCTTCGTCCGACAACTTATGGATATATCCTTTTTCAAATAATGTTTACTTTCTATACTTTAGCTTGCATATGCACGTAGTACTCATATGACCGCTAAAGTGGGGGCTAAATGTAGCGTCATAAATTGTACGCACTTGCTAAAGCAGTACAATTTAACACCTAGTTTAGCACCCACCTTGGCGCAGTTGCACTTTGCATGGCATTTCCCCTTTAGCACTTAATTAATCGAATTAATTAGGTCTAAAGGTTCTATTTCACCATTTTCCACATCACAAAGTCGGGCCCTTTCATTAAAGCGTGCCCCTTTCATTTTATTCCTCCAATACATCACTTAATCAAAAACCCTAATTAGGCCCTATTCTGAGCTTGGGGGCTTGATTTCGGGGGTCAAAACATCTCGAAATCACCTGTAACTTTAGGATTCTCTCTAAAATCATCATATCTGACGACCCTGAAAATTTGGTGAAAAGTTGTCAGGACCGTGGCGCCCGGAGTGCACACGGTCCCGGACATTTTTCTCGAAATTTTAGGAGCGTGATCCAATCATAAAATAAAGCTTAACCCCAAAAAATTGGCGGGATATTCAATCTCTAGGTCGGCCAAAAGACGAAATTGCGACCTAGGGTTTCATACATAAGAGCTCTCTTTCTTCATTTGAAAGGATCGGATTTTTGTTTCCAGGAACCTGATATGCAGCGAAAGAGAAGATCTTTGAAGACTTCAACATCTTACAACATCCCTCTATCAAGCATTTATCAATTCCATTCATCCATTTAGGGCTTGGAAGACATTGAAGAACAATAGGAGATTACCAACTGAAGATTGGCTTGTACTCCTACCTTGAGGGTTGGGTATGATTTCATGTTGTTTTCATGTCTTTATGTAAGCTTCAATACATCATTTATTCATGCTTTAGATCACTTTGCATCTTGATTTAGAGCATTTACGTTATCATTTACAAGCAATTAGGGTTTACTTTCTAGGTTGCTCTAGTTTGCTTTCTTGCATTTTAGGACCTTGCACACACACTAGGTCTGCACACACAATACATTTTACAAAACAACTTGGCTATTCGTGGAGGTGGAAATCGCCAAAGCGGGGGTTTGACTAAGGCAAAACCCTATATAGCCACCCATACACCCTTTTTCAGATATCACTGCAGGTTTCGGGATTCGGACGACGCCGTGGGATACAGATCCAGAGAGAGAAGGTCGAGACAGCACTCTGTATCAAATTGCAGAGCAGAAGACTAGGACAGGGGCGCTGGGCGCCCTAGTCCTGCTAGGACAGGGGCGCTGGGCGCCCTGGTCCCTGGGACAGAGGCGCTGGGCGCCCTGGTCCTCCGGACAGACAGCTTTCAGACAGCTTTCCGACAGTGTTCCAGAGTGTAGAACAGCAGTTTCCGGTGCAGTTTTCAGGACAGTGGCGCCCGTGCCCCCGTCCCGAACATTTTCAGTCCGATTTTGACTTTGGGTACACATCTGCATTCTTATTTCATCCTTGTATTTACAGCTGTTCATTGTTTAATCTCAATTCTGCAATCTTGTTATTAGTTAATACTTGCATTTTGGGATTAGGGTTTGAACTTGCATTACTTGATCTTACAATTTCAACAAGGGAATAGAAATCCTAATAGATATCCCGTGGCTCTCTCTTTCACAAAAAGAAGTAGCCAATTGTACGATATCTCTAGGCTCTTTCGTATTCCGTAATGTGTGTCAAAAGGTAGGATTAGGGCATGATTAACCTAGTCTCGCTTTTTCCCCCACACAGCACTAAATAAATTTGTAAAGATTTAAACGTCTCAAATTTTATTAAAATATCATTATAGAAATACGTAACCATATAACCAATATCCAATAGTTCTGACATATAAATTTTTTTATCTTAGAGAGATTGTTGTTGTAGTCTTGCTTCTTCTTGCTTCTTGATGATTGTATATGGGTTGTTCTACATTTTAGAGTATCTCTCAAAGGAGAATCTGGGTTCTATACGAAAACCGTCTAATGATTTAACTCTGGATATGGTTGTAAATGTCAAGCCTTTCCTTTCAATTTCTCCTATATCAATCATTTCCTTTTGGAGTGTTAAGCCTTGGGATTTGTGGACTGTTATAGCCCATTCCATCTTAAGCGAAACCTGTCTTCTATTTCTGAGTGATATTGGAGTTATTGGTACAACTTTTGCATCTATTAGATTCCATGGTGGCCCAGTGTAGTTATCAATTCTTGTTATAATATATGCTAGAATACCTGGTGGCCTGGACCCATATTGATACACAATGTCAAGTACTTCACCTAGAGATCCATTTACGAGGCCTGCTTTGGTCCATATATTTGTTGTTAATATTATTGGTTGGCCTTAACATAATAGAAATTTTTTTTCAAGTTGTTCATCATTAGATTCAACATTTGGTTGACTTGGAACTTTGTTGCTTTGCTAATTATAACTGGATGATTCAATTTTTGTAACATCTTTTTGTTATGGTTCCTTACCAAGTCATTTGTAGGAAATAAGTGTATTGATTTGTTAAATTGTTCATTCCGAATGGGTTTAAGATCCTTTCTTGTGCGTGACATCAACAACTACCAACCATCCTATTCTAGTTGTGCATTTTGTATGTTTGTAAGACACTGTCTAAATTGTTCTTGTGTTGGATATGTACCTTGTTGTCAAAACATTGTTTATAAGATTATGATTGTCATAAATAGGTTCCATAGTGCTATAGCACTTGAGTGTAAAGTGTAGATAGGCTTTTCCATTATAGGTGGTAATTGTGCAAGGTCGCCAATCCAAATTATGGATATGCCTCCAAATGGTAAATTTTGTCTATTTACAAAAGCTTCACGTACCTCGTGTCTATACATAGAAGTAGTTTTGGTCCTATGAAGCTCATCTCATCAATGAGAATGTATCGTATATACTTCATGTCTTCTTGGAGTGTGGTCAGTGACTGTCGTTGTAATGGGTGGATATCTTTAATAGGGATTTTGAGTGCTAAGTGTATTATTGTTGCGTTTATGTTAAATGCAGCAATTCTTGTTGGAGCTAGTATAAGGATTTGGCAACTTTGGGGAATGTCTATTTGAAGTGCATTCCTTATACAACTAATTAGGTAAGATTTCCTTGTGCTTGCTATTTCTTGGATAATCATATATAATGCTTCATTTGAAAGCCTATTACTATACTTCATGATTATTGCCAACGCTAGTTTTTTCTCTGATGACAAGGTATATTCGGGTACTTTGTGCATGAATGGTATAGGTTCATTTGGGCAATGATTTTTTGCCATGGTTATGAATTCTAATGCCATATCATGTAGATCATTTGGCATTGTAATTTAATCTCATTTGTAGTTATTGTCAAACTCATGCCTACTGAAAATTTCATTTTCATCTAAGTTGATATGACATGTTGTTCCCATTCATAAGACTAACTCCTATTCTTGCATTTCCAATACATTTTATGTGTTTATATCATCTTCACTATCTTTTTCTTGTTCAGTATTTAGTTCCTATTCAGTGGTATAGTTTAGATGCCATACATCATACTTATTTTCATTCATTTGATTCCAACTTGCGATTATTATCTCCCTATCAAGGCCTATGTCTTGTTCTATATTTAGAAAGTGTTTGTATAGGAGTAAATCACTCCAGCAAAACTTTTCAAAGATTTTTGAATCTTGCTTTGGAATCTTGTAGAATTTTATGAAAACATTCGCAATGTATTTTATTATTCTCTGTTTCCATTTGCAACCTTTACAAGGTTCTACATAGGATTAAGATCTTGCAGAATCTAATATTGTTATGCTTTTCATTTCTGCTGGGAGATCCATATAAGAATCTAGGTAACTAATTTCCAACTGTCTTTCTTTCCCTTTTGTTCTTATTTGGTGTAGCACTTTTTGACCAACACTCAAGGTTGTAAAAGTTTTGTTACACACAATAGGGGGCAATTTTTATAACATATGGCATGTTTCTTGTGCATCAATATCGCATTCAACCAGAAGTTCTATTATGAACTTTCTATATGCGGTCACTGCAGCATCTCATGTTCGTTGGCTCATGGATATTCTTGCTAGCATATCTTTGCAACTCTCTGAGGTCCTCTCTGCTTTTGATGCATATGTGGAAATGTATTTTAAGATGAGTTGTCATGACACAATAGGTTGGCAATCTATATTGGCTCTCCATATTGAGATAATTTATGGACTGTCTATATTTAGTCAATCATCATTTCTTGCAGGTTTATACTCCTTTGTGCCATTTGTATCATGTGATAATGTGGAGGTTTCTTACTCTTTCCATGGAGCTTTGTATCGACACTCTAGTTTTTTCCCTTTTTTACATAAGCATGCACCCACTTTGCATTTTGTGTATCATTGGACTTGATTAATTATGTTATCATAGTAATCTGACATGTTTGTGACTAATATTTCAAACGTAGCTAGTAGGCATGGATCATCATGGGGAGAGCGATGTATTGTATTGTTTCTCATTAATACATCTTCTGTGTTACAAGCACTGACATGTTGGTCAAAGAATGTTCTTGCCTTTTGAACCTTTTCATTATTTTCCAAATCAAGATTGTCCATGTCTGATGCATCTTGGAGCCAAAGTAATCCATGTATATGGGTTGGTCCTCGATGTTGTTATTAATATCTGTACTAGTAATATTTTGTATTTAGGAGTTTCTCGATCACATATTCATGAAATTTAGTAAATCTTTGATGAAAGTATAATGATGTTGTATGTGGGTTATTGATCACATTTTGTAGACCGTTCTTGTTTGATTGCATTTCCAAATTCATGTCATATGTCAGTAGTTGTTGCAAGTCTTGCCACTTTGTGTCCGCTGCACTTAGTGTGAAGAATAGTGTAGGTGATCCTATTTGGTTAATCATATTGGATAATTTAGAGAAACACTTGTTCAAATATGGCCTTGTCACTCTCATTGATGACCCAAAATGCATAATCTCCTCAAATAGTTGTGTTTTTGGGAGAGTTTTGAGGGTGCATGAAGGTTTTCAATAGTGGTCGGTATGTTCTCTTCTACATTTTTCTTAATGAAGATTGTCGCAAGTTCCTGACTATGATGGCACATCATAAGATTGAATACAAAATATCGAAACCTTGGATGCCTTCAAAACCTTTGGTGAAACCTTATTAGGTGTAATACATACTCATGCATTTTTACCTCTTTTAATCATGGTTGGGATTGTAGAGAATGCTATGTCAAGTAAGCACTTTGTATTATATTCATTAAATGGAGACGTGTCTATAGTAGGCCAAGCAATACTTTCACTTACACTATCTTCACGATCCAATGCCTCCTTTATGATTTCAAGTTCATAGTGTCTATTTGGTAATTTAGCCACAAAGGATGATGCATGCTATATCATTTCCAGATTGTTCTTCATCACTCTCATCACAAGTATTTAGCTCCATAAATTCATCGTTAGTTTCAATAGTATGTAACATGCCATAAATATTTTTTCTTCTTTTAGGGAGTTCTAACAAGTGATCATCATTCATTATAAAATCTTTATAATACGGATCATTTCTAACTTTGTATTCCAATGCATCTCTAACATGTGACCTCGTCACATAGCATTGACCTTGAGTATTTAATCAACCTATTATAAGTACATCTAAGTGAGAAACTCTTCATGGAAGCTCCTTTTTTATACTTTTATGTCCTGTGGGAAGTTGACTGTATGTCCACTATACTTGTATTGACCTCCAATTGTATGATTCACTTTCAAGATAGGATTTACTCTAGCAATAAGAATTTCTTCTATCTGAGTTATCGTTTTTAGGACTATTGGCTGCTCCCCAAGATCCATGTTATTGGCTACAGAGAAGTGATGCAGGTGTTTTTCATTAAAGCACCTTTGATAAGTGGTAGCAAGGTTTGGCAAACAAAAGAGCATGCCTGGGTAGGACTCGTTACACACACTCCATGTTCATAGGCTAGCTATTGTGTCTATTCTCTGATGACATCTCTTCAATGTCATTGCAAAGATAGAATTATTTCTGAATATAGGCATGTGTAGTATTTGTTGTTGGTGTGGGGTATCTTTCTCTTCTCTTCTGAGGCACCTATAGGATGCTATTTGTTATTTGTGTTATGCATAATAAGCTTGGTTTCTTTTCCGGCTTTGCTCTCTTCTTATTTCTATTTGCCTCGGTCTAAGTTGCCTCTTTCCACTATTACAATCGACCATCTATAAATAAATTCAATGCTTGTTATTGATATACAATTTTTGGGGTTAGATAGATGATAGTCAGGCAATCAAAAATAATGAATGAAAAGGCAAAGGAATTAATACAATACACGTAAAGGAAAATAATTGATAGTGTTAAGTATATCATATATCTATTCATACAAGTTTAATGAGAAAAATATAGAATCTGATATTTGCAAGAAGCTATGCTATGAGTAACACCTACAACATTAACAAATATATATTTACATTTGTATGTACTGAAAGTGTTAAATGTATCATATATCTATTTATACAAGTCTAATGAGAAAGAAATGGATTTAAATATTTGGGAAAAATCATGCTATTGAGTAACACCTACAACATTTAACATATATATATTTACATTTGTACACATGTCATTTCACAGACACAACCTACATATCAATTCATTCCTTGGCTCCCATTTCATCATTCATTTCTTTTCTCTATTCAAGTAAGGTATTACTTTCTGCGATAAAATCTACTTTCTCTACCTTAGTAATCATTTCTTTCAATCGTTCCTCTTCATTATATTTTTCCTTTTTGCATGTCAATCTGAAGAGGGGTTCTTTATTTAGCACAAACTTTATTACTTCTTCAATACCACTTTCTACATTTGGGTCGAACTATAGCTTATACAAGGTTTTAGTAGGCATGCCTAGTAGTTATGTTTGTCCTTCATCAAATGCTATAGGCCACAATGTATCTGTATGGTCTTCTAATTGTATCTACACTAAATATCAGTAAGCACATTTCGTGAGTGTCATGTCACATTTAGAACAATACCAATTTAGCTCTCCATTTTGAATTAATAGTTTCTTGCACTCTTTTCCATATATCTGATTGGAGCATGTTGGATAGAAGAACGATTCTGTTTTAATGTGTATGGCTATTGCCTTTAGTATTCAATAATGAGGTTGAATTATATGCTCTACTTCTCATCGGATGTCATCGATTGTCATCCATATAATTGGTGGAGGTAAGCCAACATACTTAACCAAAGTTTCATACATGTCACTTACATTTTGGTCAAACCAGGTTCTCAATTTCTTAGCTTCAACTATTGTTGGGTTTAGAATTAGGTGTGTATTTCTTGATGTTCTCAACCATTATATTTAAAAATATATTCACTCTTGATTACTAGGATTGTGGTCTCTTGAAGGTAGTATTTTTGTTGTAGCTGTGGACACCTTCTTTCTCAAATGATGGTCCCCATATTGTAACTTCTATTATTGTTTGAGACATATCTAGTAGCTTTATGGTACGCCTCATTACCTTTGTTAATTTCTTCTGCTGATTGTAGAGCTTGGTTCTACACAGATAAAAACACCAATAACATCGATGATTGAATTATCTTTTCTCAAGTATCTCATTAATAGGCATGAATGAGAAATGGTTTCTGAAATAAAAGGGTCATCTTCACAGGGGGTTACTATCATTCAGGCACAAGAGTTATTTATACCCACTGTTAATTTTGTTCTATAAATTTTATTATCTTTTTTCACAACCCCATCTGAAAGATTATACGTATCTCCAATTTCTATATTACCATAATGAGTGTGTGCCATATCATTAAAACATGATACATGAGTATCAGTCCCTTCTCTGTCTATGATGTTGAAGCTAAACACATGGCCACTTCTTATTTTTTTATTGTATCGGTGAATATCTTTTTTAATAGTCACATGACCTTTGATGGTCCACCTTGTTTGGAATAGATTCAAGTTCTTTATAGGCATAATTATTCTCGGTAGCTCACTTGAACTTGGGGTCGCTTTACTCCAAATAGTACCATTTTTTCTCAGAGACTGTGCCTGAATTTTGGAGGTTTTTTACTCCAACATCCAAAGTAGGGGTAAGTAGTGATGTTTGTCGCTCCTGCTAGTACTGGTCTACATCAAGGGGGACTGGTTCTCCAATCATTTCATGCATCATAGATACAATCTCTAGGCTCAAAATTGTAATCCCCCTACACATGTTTAATGAAACAAACTTTCAACATTACATTTTCTTATTCTATAAGAATCATTTTTTTCTAAAAATTCCAAAATACAATGTCATAATTAGCTCCTTGGCGTCTCTTACTTGACTTTGGATAGTTGTAATCTAATAAATTTACTATGGATCTGACCTTGATCTCTCCAAAGAGTATGTAATCATTATACTTATTGGGAAATGTTGCTTTGTGCTTGTGTGTACCATAAGAAATCTCTAGTTGAAATCAGTAGATTGTACAGGGTTTCTCCCAAATGTTGATATAAAGAATACTTGGACGCATGGGGATAACTCTATAGTTCTTTCTACCAAAACCTTGATTGAATTTGTATTTAGTATGTCCATTGTTTGGTTATTCCTGCAAAGTATTTAATGGTGTAATTAAATAGCATATAGCATAAAATTTTGTACAAGGTCAGATTCTTTACATCAAACTCAACACCTTTTCCATTCATCTATGTTAATATATAGAAAAAATTGAAAGTCATAAACATAGAATGAAAATAAACAATTGTTGTGGTTGTTATATTTCAAATGCTCACTTGAATGGCGGACTTACCACTAAGATGTATAGTTTGTATGACAGTTGTTGGTCGATAACCTTCTATCCTGTCACAAAAATCTTCCAATGTATGGAAAGCTAGTTCCCATCCAGTGAACTAATGTTATACTTTGCTTGAATGTTTTTGTAGAGTATAAAGTATATTTTTTATATTTTAAATGTTAGTGTATATCTCTAAGCACTATACACGGAAGGAAGTAAACTAACATTGCAGTTATGTCATTAGGGAATTTAGAGTGTATGCATAGCCATAGTCAGTTGAACTGTAAATGTTGAAGTTTATCCTTAAATTTTATGTGGAAAACAAAGTATTTTATCTATATTTTAAACAATATTGTCAATGCCTAAGCACTATTCATGGAAGGAAGAAAACTAACATTGTAGTTATGTTGTTGCAAAGGGAAACTTGATTGTACACTGCAGTCATTTCCAATTGTCTCAAAGGTTACAAATGTTACACATATTCAAGATCAATAGGTGCAACACAAAACTTCCAATTTCAAATTACCATAATATTCAAGGGGCCATACATGACTAACAAATTCACAGAAGTTATGCTTTGGTCCAACTAAATCATTTATTTCATGAAACTCTCTATATCGCATTTCTCAGATCGATTCGTAGGTCTCAATTACTTTGTAGGTTGTTTCAAGCATCTGAATAACACCCTCAACCAATTCAATTTCCTAATTTTGAAGGTTGTGCACTTAGTCACATGTTTTCCTTAGTTCTTTGATAGTCTCGTGGCAACTTGCGGTAACATTCTTTGCAAGCAACTCAATATTACTTTAATTGTTTCCATTCCAGTCAACGGAGTTTGAGTCAGATCCCGAAGCATCAACATCTTTTGGTCTCGAGGGTGACAGTTGATGCTAAGGTAAATCGCTTCAAATTGTGATTATATCAATATCTTCATTTAACTGTGCCATGATCTATCAACACGTAGTAAAATAATATTATATAGAAATCATTAGCTTTTATCATAAAGTGATGGTTGGTATGCATAGACATGTACCTAAGGTGCAAAATTTCTAAAGCTACATAAATTATATCCTTAAGTTTTTTTCATCCCTTAAATTTTAATTAGCTAAAAGCTACAAATAAATCTTTTCCTCGTTGAAAGTTGCATAGATTCAATGAAAATTATTAAAAACCTAAGCAACACCAACAAAAATACTAATATATTATTTAAAAACCATTGTTTTAATTTTTTTTTAATTCAAATGCTATAGAGTCTTACTCCTCACTTTATTTTAATATACTATTTGGTTTCTAAAACAATAGAATTAAAAAATGAAACATATAGATTGTATGAGGCTTTAGGGTTTTAAGGCTCCATATGTGAAAGTCTTCAGAATAAAGAAGCATATAGTCAGTATGGTCGAAGAATTGTGTGTGCCAACTATTATCTTAAAGCGCTGCTTCTTTTTTTGGACAGGTATTTTTTTGCCGCAGACTTTAATCTTTTATTTGTATTGTATTATGGTTAGTGGAACTCTATTAAAATAATCTGGAGGTGATATTGTATAATAATACAGAGAAGGCGGTGATTTGGGATGCAAACTACCAGGAGCAGTTTGAGTTAGAATAAATCTAGATTGGGGCTTTCCTCTTTTTTTCTTTCAGAAAAGGCAGACAATTCATTTTTTGCTTGGATTTCTAGGCTCCTATGTTGGACAAATGAGCCCTATCCATGACAACATATCTCAATGACACATTTTAGAAAATCGCTGGTAGTATAAACCCTTAATTTCAATTTCACATTAGACAGCGTACTCCAATCGTCTG
The DNA here is from genome assembly GCF_030272615.1 of Cryptomeria japonica. Lineage (NCBI taxonomy): Eukaryota > Viridiplantae > Streptophyta > Pinopsida > Cupressales > Cupressaceae > Cryptomeria > Cryptomeria japonica. The sequence continues at coordinate 771,351,039 of NC_081414.1, forward strand.
CGATAATGAGAGCTTTAGAACAGAGGATGACATTAGACTACGTAGAAGTCATTTAGTTGAAGAGAGATGCCATTGATAGTTATAGCATTGCGGAACTTGTGGTGATCAAGTCTAACCATAGGGGATGTTGCACAGACAGAATGCGTGGCCAAAAAGCCAAAAATTCCCGATCAAACTTTATTTGATGAAATTGAAATCAAATAAAGATTTGATATTATGGTTTATGAAGTTTTGTGTTGTGAGTTTAAATTTATACTGTGAGATTGTGATTATAATTGAAGAATCCATCATCATATATACATAAAAATATGTAAATAGATGGGTGTCTAAGCTTTGCAGATAGGTCGATTCCTCTCAAGCCATCTTCTGACAGGAAAACCTCATAATAAATAAGAATGGAAGTAAACATCTAAGAATTTAGATATGCAATTATAGTGCAATTTTCCTGGTTTTATGTGCACAATGAAATGCCAATATGCAACAAGGCGCTGCATCAATTCTCTAGGGTTCCTAGTTTTTGGTTATTCCTATTAACAAGGGTCAATTGATAGACCATTGGTTCAATGTCATATAAACTTAATTGAAATACCCACTGGTATACTCATTAAATTAAATCTTTATTGTAAGGAGGTAAAACTATATTCTAATAACTTTAGATTTAATAATAATTTTCACAGAGCGAGAGAAAACCTTATGGGTAAAATGAAACAACTCAGAGCATTACAAATTGTATAAATAAAAGATAAGTTAAACTTTAGCTTGTATTATACGCATCCAAACTTATTTGAGAAAAATCTATTTTTAGATTAAATAATATAAAACATTAACTTACAATAAGAATGGGTGGAGGTACCTAACAACAAAATTAAACATTTAAAACTATATCAAAATCAAAGCAACAATATTACTCTATGCCATAATTTATTTGATATAGAATATGCACACCAAAACCTTAAAATCTAAATTCCACAACCAACAAAATCGTATATAAATAATTCCACCTAAAGTAGCAAATTCTAAAAAGGTATATATCTAATACTACTAACCCTAAAATATTATTACTCACCAAAAATTATATAACATCTCCAATATGATGTTGGAGGTAAAACTATATTCTAATAACACTAGATTTAATAATAATTTTTGTAGAGGGAGAGAAAACCCTATGGTAAAACCATAAAACTAGATAGCTCAAAGCATTACAAACCATATAAATAAAAGATAAGTTAAAAGTTTAGCTTATATTATACACATACAAACTTATTTGAGAATAAACTCCGTAGATTAAATAATAAAACATGGATACAAAAATAATATAAAACATTAACTTACAATAAGAATGGCTAGAGGTAGCCTAACAACAAAATTAAACATTTAAAACTATATCAAAATAAAAATAAATATAATATATTTCAAGAACAATATTTTGTATACATTTACACAAAAGCCCTAAATTTAAAACTCTAGTAAATGTGAATCATATATAATCAACCCTAAAACTATAATACCACAACAAAAACCATATATTAGAAACAATATTATTCTATGCCACATTTTAGATATTTGACTGATATAAAACATTCATACCAAAACCCTAAAATCCAAATTCCTCAACCAACAAAATCGTATATAAATAATTCGAGACAAAATAACAAATTCTAAAAGAATATATATCTAATATTACTAACCCTAAAATATTATTATTATCACCGAAAATCATATAACATCTGCAATATGATGTTATGTTGCAATCAATATTTAACTGCAAGTCAAAATTATCCGTTGAAAGCATAACGATACACTGGCAGAGGTTGTTGTGTGTGAGGGGGGGAAAACTCTTCTTCCCCACGTAGCGTGGGAAAGGAGGCTCCAATCAAATAGTTGGAATTTCATATTCATTTTCTACTAAATAATTTTTCTTAATCCGAATAAGGAATATTACATGTCATGAAAAGTTAGGTCATTCACTAGAGATAAAACATTGAAATGGAAATAAAAGTGGAGTAGAAAAACTAAAAGACCTAGCAGACTTAGAAATAAATTAATGAAATGTACAAACGACATATAGTTTAAACAAAACGTACATAAATCAACTAATGAAAGACATACAATGAATAAAATAATCATTGTGCTCTCATCCAACCCATCTCTCTTTGATTTTTCTAAATCTGTTATGTTTGTGAATGATGAGTATGCATGCAGTCAAGTAGAAGGACTCAAAAAATCCCAAAACCTTAACCTTCAAATCACAGTGGGCCTTTCAAGCTGAAAATTTTCATGATTACATACCCAAAAGATCATGTATTTTTAATCAAAGACATGATTTATTAACAATTAATTGGGCAAAAAACAAAGAGATAGTGATAAATGATATCGATAAATGCCTGATTCCTGCGTAAATTCTTTATTTATCTGCATAAATTTTTCAGAGGTTGTGAAAGATATACAGTGAAATTTAACAACATAAAAACTCACCTTAGCTAATTTTTTACGGCGGCCTATTTTTTATCTCCACCTGTAAGTTTTTTCTTCTTCAAGTGGACATATTTAAGAAACAAGAGAGCTGTTGGCGGAGGTAAATTTTGCAAATTCATGACACCCAGAAGTTTTAGGCTGGGTGCATGACAGTCTTTAAAGTTAACCTGACAAAGTAAATGGGTGCATGGCAGTCTTTAAATTAAGCATTTGCGTAACAGTAATTTAAATGAATACAATACGCATTCGATAAGCAATAAAGAAAAAAAGACTTCGTGATTAAACAGGGAGTGATTTTGATTTTTTATTTTCCCATTGCAATCTACCTATTATGCTCAGGATTTGTCCCATCAAAATTATTATCCTTACTGCAAGTTGCGTGGAATAGACGGCCAAGAAATGCCAAACTGGAAATAGATGGTAGTCTAGTCTATTCTTTTCTAGCTATGAAAAAGTTAATCTCCAACAAAGCATACACCTTAATTTAGTTGACTCTTGATTGCCTTTGACGAAAAAAAAAAAAAAGGGTGACATCTTGAAAGGCATGTTGATAAACCATTGGCATATTTTTATTAATAATGCTATCGTGCCTCATTTGCATATTGTTCAGTAAAATTTATGATGTGTACAGCCACATAATGACTTGGCATCAACTTACCTGGCATTCTTGCACGAGACTCTATTGTGGACTTCAAATGTTTTGAAATCCCATTTTAATGGCTATAACATTGATTTTTTTTTCTCTTTTGTAAAAAGAGCTGAGCAGGAATAAAGAGTTTGATGGTTCTTTTTTTTACGGTCATGTAACTATTTTTTTAAGATAACAAAAGTTTTACAAGGGTTTTATATGCTATAAACAAGAGATTCATTGTTTATATGGATTTTAGTTTTCTGAGCAGATTTATAACTATTTATTAAATGTTATACAAAAATCATGTTACTTGCTGTGATCAATGAAAAAGATTTAAAGGGTTTTTCATTGCATATTGTGAAAACTCTATTTTCAGAAGTTCAGTGTGAATTTGATTTTGGAAATCAAGAGCAGAAAGGATTATTTTATTTCATACAAATAATAGAGTATGTGATTTCTCTACACTTTAAGTTGTACTCTTATAATCTCAAAGTTGCACAAGTATAATTCTGCAATTATGATGTGGTTGTTGCTCCTTGAAGACAATGTACATAGTTGGTGCTCATTGTTATAATAAAAAGGATCTTTACAAGTGGTTTTTCTACCCCAAGAGGGTTTTCCACTCATGAAATCTTTGTGTCATGTGTCAAAAGTTTTCCATTAGGTTCATGCTCTGATATGTTGGATTATTTCATTTGTTTTGCATTGTGCTAATTCATACAATTGTTGTTTTAAATCTGCAAGTTCCATGTTACTGTGTCATTTATAAAATTAAATGTTATTTACTTCATTTTTGAAATTTCAACTTTGTTGATTTAAAGACATTATTTTCAGTTCATTAGTTTGATCATATCAATATGTATACTTAAGAGAAACTATTTTGTTATGTTTGATTTACATTCAATAAGGTTCTCTATCAAAACTTCTTGTATGAGTTAAGTTCTTAGACTGTAACTCACCCACCCCCCTCTTAGAGTCAATTCACTTCCAACAAGTGGTATCAGAGCATAGGATCCCTCCATATAGGTCTTTCCTAGTGATTGTTCCTAGTTGTTTGGAAGTTCAAATCATTTAAAATCAAGAAGGTGCTTCACTTTCCAGAGCTCCGCTTTTTGATGGCACTGATTATGTGTTCTGGAGAATTCGAATGGAAACATATTTGATCTCTGTTGATCTTAATGTGTGGAATATTGTTACAACTAAGTATAAAGTTCTTGATATTATTCCTATAGACCCTGATGATAAAACAACATATGAATTAAATGCTAGGGCCAAACATGCAGTCCTATGTGGTCTTACAAAGGATGTATTTGTAAAGGTCATGCATTGTAAGTCTGCCCATGAGATTTGGGATAAACTAGAAACAATTTATCAAGGAGATAAAAAAGTAAAAGAATCAAAGATTCTCACACTCAAAAATCAATTTGAGGCATTGAGAATGAAAGATGATGAAACTATTGCAAGCTATTTTCTAAGAATTGATGAGATAGTAAACTCTAGAAGAGGTCTTGATGAAATAGTGGATGAACAAGATGTTGTTAGAAAAGTCATTAGAACCTTATTGCCAAGATTTGAAACTAAGGTTTCAACCTTAGAAGAAAAGAAAAACATTTCTATAATGACTCTTGATAATCTGCAAGGTATTCTTACTACCTATGAAATGAGAATTCGCAGCAATTTCTCTACTTCAAAAGAAACAGCTTTTAGAGTAGAAAAGAAAGATGAACTTGATAGCGAATCTGAACTTTCAGATGCTATTGAAGCTCTACTTGTTAGAAAATTGAAAAAGAAATATAAGGGTAAATTACCCTTCAAATGTTTTAATTTTGGGAAAACTGGGCACTTTGCTGCTCAATGTCCTCTAAGTGATCTAAATAGCGAAGAAGGAAAACCAGGAAAATTCTACAAAAAGAAAATGTGGAATCCTAAAAAGAAATTCAATACCTTTAAGAAAGAGAAGAGTCTGTTCACAAAAGAAGACTCTGAAGGAGAATTAGATGATTCACCTTGTGAAGGAGATGAGATGCTATTTATGGCAGAAATAGAATCTTCTTCAACTAGCAAATCTGAAAATCAATCTGTTCTAGACCAAGGTGAAATTAATCTTGAGGGAGAGTTACTCTGTGCTCTCAAAGAAATAAAAAGATTAAAAAAATTAGTAGTCTCACATGAAAGTTCAAATCAGATTCTACGAGTTGAATTGAATGACTCAAATTTAGCAAATGAAAATCTGAAATCTCTTCTAGAAGATAGAGATAAGAAATTCAAAGTCTTAGAACAACAAGTTTCTTCTCTCCAAAAACAAGCTAGTCAATATGAGAGCACTATGCATCTGAATGATATTCTTGATAAATAAAAACATCACAAATATCTGACTGGTGTTGGGTTTTTGTAAGGACAAAACAGAAAATCTGAATTTTAAGACAACAAACAGAAATCCAAAATATTCTCTTAACAGATCTTATAGATTTGGTTTCTTCAATGGATATTGTTTTTAGTGCAATAAATTTGGTCACAAGGTCAGTACTTACAGATTTATAAAGCGCAGAACTCCTATGTTTGGACACAAACCAAATTATAGATTTTTAAATACGGTAAAATGTTTTAAATGCAACAATTTTGGCCATACTACTAGACAATGTAAATCAAAACAAAGTGCTGAAAAATAATGGAAACCTAAGTTTGTGTCTAGTACTGAGCAATCCATGTTGGTACAAACTACACTTCTTTCCAACAGGACAACCATGTGGGTGTTGAACAGTGGATGTTCTCACCATATGATAGGTGATAAGGATAAATTTCTTCATTTGGAAGATTATGATGGTGGACTTGTTAAATTTGGGGACAATTCGAGTATTCACATCAAAGGTAAAGGAACATTATTCTTAAATGATGACACTCCCATTAATTTTGTATATTATGTTGAGGGTTTAAAACACGACCTTCTTAGTGTCAGTCAAATATGTGATAGTGGATATAATGTATATTTTAGTTCTCAAGGTTGCACTATCACAAAAAATTCTGGAAGGGTTGTTGCCACTAGATTGAGAACATCTGGTAATATTTATAATCTACTTGATTCCACTGATTATGAAAATCATAAAAGTATGTGTCTTGTGAGTCAGATTGAAGAAAATTGGCTTTGGCATAAACATTTGGGTCATGTGAATTTTGACAATCTTGTGAGAATTAGTAAGAATCAAAATGTCAGAGGTCTACCTATTCTAAGTAAACCAACAAATGTGATATGTAAAGAATGTCTTAAGGGAAAATAGACAAGGGTATCTTTTAAATCAAAAGAGCATTCTTCTACTAGGCCATTACAACTTGTACATACAGATTTATGTGGTCCTACAAGGACTCAATCAATCAATGGAGATAAATATTTTATGCTCTTTGTTGATGATTATACTAGAATGGTCTAGGTTACTTTTCTAAAACACAAATCTGAAGCATTTGATAGATTTAAAGTTTTCGGAAAAATGGTAGAACATGAATCAGATTTGAAATTAAGATGTTTAAGATCTGACAAAGGTGGTGAGTTTACATCACAGGAATTTGTAGATGTTGGCAATATTGCATTATAACAGACAATGAAAGATTGTTGGCATTTCAATAAGGATATTAAGAAGGTTGTTGATGATTATGGATATAACTGATTAAAGATGTTTACTGTCTTGATATTATTATTTTGTCATTGATGTCAAGAAATTGATTTTCTAATTCAGTATGATGTTGCCATATCTTGAGAAGTATGATATGAAGACTATAAAGATGTCAGTAAAAGATACAAGAAAGAATATGATGAATAAGGGGATGAATAAGGTATTCAATGGGCAACTAGTACTGAGTTAGAGAATGATGAGATCATGATGTTTTAGATTGTTTTAACATCATACATATGTTGTAAAATGTAAAGGTTAATACCATACTATGTTATCAAGCAAAGAACTTAGTCGGTAAACCCAAAGGTTATTGCTATCGGTTAATGAAGGCGGAATGTCTACCGAGTGAAGTTTAGTATTCACCGAGTTGTTACCAAGTTGTAACCGAGCTATAACAGAATGTATTAAATGTTTACATGCGTTATTTAATGAAGGAAGCTGATGAGCTGGAACTAATTAAATGATTGGTGAGCCGTGAATGAAGTTTGTTAATGAATCTAAGGCAATGAAAAGTCGACATGAAGATCTACAGCTTAGATTGAACTGCAATACCCTGGCACAAGTTCCAAGACTAATATGCAAGTTCCTAGGCAGGGTAAAATGTTTTCAAATTGAAAGATGCATTGAACCTAGACAAGATCGAAGATCTGATGGCTATGATTGATCATGGGAAATGTGATCAAGGAGATTAAGTGATTGCCTAATTGTTTATAAATAGGAAATTGTTGATAAACAATGTATGCGGGCAAGTGTATGCACAAGGAGGCTACATAATGATTACCGAGCACAGAAGCTTGAAGACTTGTTAGAATAACAGAGTATAGAAGCCCAATAGATAGACAAGATTAGTTCTATGTCTAGATTGTATTGAACAAATAGGAATCTGCTTTAGCATTTTAGATGTGAAGTTGTAGATAGATTTTTATTACTGTTATTTTGTGAAAGTGACAAAAAATCTCTTAACCGAGTGGACTTAACATTCTTATTTGTAAAACCCTCTAGCAAGGTGACATTCTGATTGAGTGTTTGAAATCCTTTAACAAGGTCACTTCTAACAAGGTGAAGATCCTAACAGATCTGAGGAAAATCCCTTAATCGGGTCACATCTCGCAATGTGTTTATAATCTTTAACAAGATTTGCTTTTAACTGAGCATACTCTAGAAGAGTATATTTCTTAGTGGGTCTGAAATCCCACAGTGGTTTTTCCCTATTTGGGTTTCCATGTTAAATCTGGTGTTATGAGGTTTATGATGTTTATATGCTTTTGAGTTTGCATGTCTAACAGTTTTGGTTATATTACTGATATATATGTTACCGAGGTTGAATCTAATGTTTTTATGGATGATTAAGTTTGTATGATTCACCCACCCCCCTCTCATCTTGTTGGCTATTGGATCTGTACTTATATTAAGTATCAGAACTATCAATTGGTATCAGTGCTTTGGACTCTGAGAGGAAAGTTTAAAGGCACTTGAGTTAAAGATCCAAAGATGTATAAGAGGGATGCACCGAAGCTGAACAAGTCAAGTTTCTCTACATGGCAGAAAAGGATGAAGCTACATCTATCAGGAGTTGGAGAATATGTTGTATACTATCTGGAGATTGATTTTGTCACACCAAGCACCTATCCATTGACTATGGAAGAGATAAAGGAAAAACAAGAACATATTCAAGCAATGATTGAAATAACATCTGCATTGACTGATTCAGAGTTTAATGATCTATAAGGTTGCAATGATGCAAAGGCAATGCGGGGTAAGCTCATATATCAGTATATGGAGGAGATGAAGATGTTTAAAGAGAAAAAGTAGATAGTCTAAGAGGACAACTTGAATCTATGAGGATGAATGAAGGTGAGAACATAACTCAGTACAGTACAAGACTAAAGGAGATTGTCAATCAAATCAAAGGAGTAGGTGGAACTATTGAAGAAAAGGATATAACAAGTAAGTTGTTAAGAACCCTTCTACCAACTTATGCAATCCGAGTCTCTGCAATTAATGAATTGAGGTTTGTACCTAATATGTTAGTTTCTTTAGATGCTACTATTGGAAAGCTACATGCATTTGAGTTAAGTAACTTTGATAACAGTGGATCTTCGGTAAATAAAGTTGAATCTGTATTTAGTTCTTTTCATCTTGATGAATCTAATGATTTCAATGAAAGAAAGTATAAGTACTCTGAAGGAGATCATAGTGGAGAAAGTGAAAGATTTTGTAAGATCATAGAGGCAGTACACAAATTATATGAGGAAATCAGAAAGCAAGAAGACTTTGAAGCACTATTAGCCAAAAGGTTACCGAGAGGCAAAGGTAAGTATAAAGGAAAGCTACCTTTAAAATGTTTCAATTGTGATAAGATAGGACATATGGCTTCTAACTGTCCTGACAAAGATTTTACTGAAAAGAGAGATTACCAAGATGACAAATAGAAAGATAATAATTACAGAGGACACCGAGACTTCAGAAGAAGAGATAGAAAGACATGTTTAATAGCCGATGAGGAATCCAATGATGATAAATCAGATGATACAAATATAGAGGAAGTAGTTTATGTGGCGATCAAAGATGGATCAGATGAAGAAAGGTATGAAGAAAAATCCCTAATATCTCACATAAACAATAATGATTCTTGGATTATAGATAGTGGATGCTCACATCATATGACAGGAGATAAACACAAGTTTGTTACATTAAAAGATTATGATGGAGGCTATGTCAGATTTGGTAATGATGCACCATGTCCAGTGAGAGGTAAAGGATCTATAACACTTCTTGATAATGGAAAATGCAATGATGTTTATTGGGTTGAAGGTTTGAAATACAATTTGTTGAGTGTAGCACAACTAAACAACACAGGTTACTGAATAGAATTTTAGAAAGGAATTGTCAAAGTTCATGACAAGAATGGAAAGTTAGCTGTGACCAGGACACAAACAAAAGATAATACATTTCACCTTGACTCAACTCAGAATAAGTGTTTGTATGCAAAGATTGATGATACCTGGTTATGGTATAAAAGCATGTAAATTTTGATAATCTGATCAAAATAAGCAAGAAGCATAGAGTAAGTGGTCTACCAAGTCTTGAAAAACCTGAGAATGCCATGTGCCAAGGATGCCAAATGGGTAAGATGACAAGATCAAGCTTTACAAGTAAGTCTTACACTTCTAAGGGAATTTTAGATCTAGTGCACACTGATCTTTGTGGTCCTATGAAAGTTCAAAGTTATTATGGTGATAAATATTTCATATTATTTGTGGATGACTATTCAAGGATGATGTCAGTAATGTTTCTAAAAGAAAAATCAGAAGCTTTTCAAATGTTTAAATGGTACAAGGCAAGAGTTGAAAATGAAACAGGAAGACAACTGAAATGTTTTAGATCAGATAGAGGAGGAGAGTTCACATCTGATGAGTTCAACTTATTTTGCAATGCTCATGGTATTAAAGGACAAGTCTTTACACCAAGAACTCCACAACAGAATGGAATAGCTAAGAGAAGAAACAGATCTATTATGGATTGTGCTAGAAAACTGATGATTGAAAAGAAGGTGCCACAAACATTTTGGAGAGAAGCAATAAGCACTGCAGTTTACACCTTGAACCGAGTTCAATTGAAGAAAGGTACTTTGAAGACACCATATGAAATCTGGTATGATAAGAAACCTAATGTTAGTTATTTTAAAATCTTTGGAAGTAGATGCTATGTTCACAAAGATGATAGAAATGGCAAATTTGATTAGAAAAGTGAAGAAGGAACATTTCTAGGTTATTCTTATAGAAGCAAAGCATTTAAATGTCTGATCAAATCATCTAACAAAATAGTAGGAAGTGCAAATGTGAAAATTGATGAATTTGCAGAAAGAAATGATGAAGGAAATTCCAAGGAACTAGAAGACTATGATGAATTTGTCTATGTTCAACCGAGAAGTCCTACCAAGAAGACTGTTGAAGAAAATGAAGAGAATATCCAGTTACAGAGTGATGAAGAAGATCATACAAAGCCTACTGAGCCTATATTAGCCAAGTATGTTAGAAGACATCATGCACCAAGTCAGATTATAGGAGATAAAGATGATCCAGTGATGACAAGGAACAAACTGAGACATAACACATGTTTGATATCTGAATTTGAACCAATAATAGTGAAAGAGGCATTTAACAGTGAAGATTGGATAAATGCTATGACAGAAGAGATTGATCAAATCAAGAAGAATGACACATGGACACTAATCCCAAGACCGAAGGACAAAAATGTAATTGGTACAAAGTGGATTTTCAGAAACAAGCTAAATGAAAAAGGAGAGGTCATTCGAAACAAGGCAAGACTAGTTTGCAAAGGTTATGCTCAAGAAGAAGGAATTGATTATGGTGAAACTTTTGCACCTATTGCTAGACTTGAGGGAGTAAGAACATTGTTGGCCTATGCTGCTTTCAAAAACTTCAAGGTATATCAAATAGATGTCAAATCTGCATTTCTGAATGGAATATTGGAAGAAGAAGTTTTTATTGAACAACCTGAAGGATTTGTTGAAGACAATAATAAAGATCAGGTATGTAAATTGAACAAAGCTTTATATGGTTTGAAACAAGCACCAAGAGCATGGTATGAAAGATTGCACTCGTATTTTATTAAGATTGGTTTTATAAGGACAAGTAAGAACAACAACATGTACATGAAGAATGATGAAAATAGAATACTGATCTCAGCCATATTTGTTGATGATATTATATTTTGTGGCAATGACTCTCTATGCAAAAACTTTGGAAATGAAATGAACAAAGAATTTGAGATGTCATTAATCGGTGAGATAAAGTATTTTATAGGTTTATAGATACTGCAAATGAAAAATGAGATTTTCATTACTCAATTCAAGTACATAAAGGAAATCTTGAAGACATTTAGAATGGAGGATTCAAAACCAGTAAGTACTCCTATGATTACCAACTGTAAATTGTCAAAGAATGATGAATCTGCATCTGTTGATGAGACACTTTACTGATCCATGATTGGAAAGCTACAATATGTTGTTCACAGCAGACCAGATATAGCACATGCAGTAGGTATAGTTGCAATATTCTCTGCAGATCCTAAGGAAACACACATGATAGCAATTAAAAGAATTTTTAGATACTTGAAAGGCACTAAGGATTATAGCTTAGTATATCAGAAAGGAAATGATTTTGATTTAAAAGTTTATACTGATGTTGATTGGGTAGGCAACATTGATGACATAAAAAGCACAAGTGGAGGAGCTTTCTTTTTAGGAGAAAGACTAGTGAGTTGGCTTAGCAAGAAACAAGGATGTGTTTCACAGTCAACAACAGAAGCTGAATACATTGCTGCAGCATTGAATTGTACCAACATTGCATGGATCAAACAATTGTTGGAAGGTATAAATGAGAAAGTTACCAAGCCAGTAACTATATTCTGTGACAATAGTAGTGCCATTAATATTTCAAAGAATCCTGTTATGCACTCTAAGACAAAGCACATCTCTATCAAATATCATTATCGTAGAGAAGAAGCTCAAGAGAAGAAAGTGGTGTTGGAGTATGTTAGCACAAAGGAACAAATAGCAGATATCTTCACCAAGCCACTACCAAGGGACACTTTTGAATATCTCAGAAGTAAGTTAGGGGTCCTACCCCTATCTTCTACTCACTAACCGAGTTCGGTGAAAGCATCAATCCGATGACTCTATCACATATCTTTTGGTTGTTGATGCTTATTTATACACTTTAGGATGTTTTCTAAAGGTGTACAGGAATTGTTATAGGACATTATACAGGGAACAGGAATTGAAGACAAATGCTCTGATCGAGACTCAACAGTAGGAAATCACTTCTTATAGAAAGAAATTATGTTTTAATTCTTTACTTTTTGGCATTGTTGTCAAAGGGGGAGAAGACCTACAAAGAGGGAGAAGACTAATATAGAGGAAGAAGACCTGTTAGGGGAGAAAACTAACCAGAGTACAGATTGGAAAGAAGACTGAAAACAGGTGAAGTCTAATGTATGGGGGAGAGCATTTTAGCATTTCAGAATAACATCAATCTAAATCTTTTAAGGTCAAATCAATTGGATTTTCCATCAATGCCAAAGGGGGAGATTGTTGGCAATATTGCATTATAACAAACAATGAAAGATTGTTGGCATTTCAATAAGGATATTGAGAAGGTTGTTAATGATTATGGATATAACTGATTAAAGATGTTTACTGTCTTGATATTATTATTTTGTCATTGATGTCAAGAAATTAAATTTCTAATTCAGTATGATGTTGCCATATCTTGAGAAGTATGATATGAAGATTATAAAGATGTCGGTAAAAGACACAAGAAAGAATATGATGAATAAGGGGATGAATAAGGTATTCAATGGGCAACTAGTACCAAGCCAGACAATGATGAGATCATGATGTTTTAGATTATTTTAATATCATACATATGTTGTAAAATGTAAGGGCTAATACCATACTATGTTATCAAGAAAAGAACCTAGTCGGTAAACCGTAAGGAACCTAGTTGGTAAACCCTAAGGTTATCGCTATCGGTTAATGAAGGCGGAATGTCTACCGAGTGAAGTTTAGTATTCACCGAGTTGTTACTGAGTTGTAACCGAGCTATAACAGAATGCATTAAATGTTTACATGCGTTATTTAATGAAGGAAGTTGATGAGCTGGAACTGATTAAATGATTGGTGAGCCGTGAATGAAGTTTGTTAACGAATCTAAGGAAATGAAAAGTCGGCATGAAGATCTACAACTCAGATTGAACCACAATACCCTGGAACAAGTTCCAAGACTAATATGCAAGTTCCTAGGCAGGGTAAAACATTTTTAGATCAAAAGATGCATTGAACCTAGACAAGATCAAAGATCTGATGGCTATGATTGATCATGGGAAATGTGATCAAGAAGATTAAGCGGTTACCTAATTGTTTATAAATAGGAAACTATTGATAAACAATGTATGCGGGCAAGTGTATGCACAGGGATGCTACATAGTGATTATCGAGCATAGAAGCTTGAAGACCTGTTAGAAGAATAGAGTATAGAAGCCCAACAGATAGACAAGATTAGTTCTATGTCTAGATTGTATTAAACAAATAGGAATCTCCTTTAGCATTTTAGATGTGAAGTTGCAGATAGATTTTTATTACTATTATTTTGTGAAAGTGATAGAAAATCTCTTAACTGAGTGGACTTAACAGTCTTATTTGTAAAACCCTCTAGCAAGGTGACATTCTGATTGAGTGTTTGAAATCCTTTAACAAGGTCACTTCTAACAAGGTGAAGATCCTAACAGATCTAAGGGAAATCCCTTAACCGGGTCACATCTAGCAATGTGTTTGTAATCTTTAACAAGATTTGCTTTTAACTGAACATACTCTAGAAGAGTATATTTCTTAGTGGGTCCAAAATCTCACAGTCATTTTCCCTTATTTGGGTTTCTACGTTAAATCTGGTGTTATGACGTTTATGATGTTCATATGCTTTTGAGTTTGCATGTCTAACACTTTTGGTTATTGTAGCGTCGTAAATTGTATGCACTCGCTAGGGTGGTACAATTTCACACCTAGTTTAGCACCCGCCTTAGTGCATTTTACTTTCTGCATTGCATTTCTCCTTAAGCACTTAATTAATCAAATTAATTAGTTCTAAGGTCCTATTTCATCATCCTTTGCATCATAAAGTTGGGCCCTTTCACTAAAGCACGCCCTTCGCATTTTATTCCTCCAATACATCACTCAATCAAAAACCCTAATTAAGTCCTATTTCGAACTTGGGGGCTTGGTTTCGGGGTCAAAACATCTCGAAATCACCTGTAACTTCGGGATTCTCTCTAAAATCATCATATCCGACAGCCCTGAAAATTTGGTGAAAAGTTGTCGGGACCGTGGCGCCCGGAGTGCACATGGTCCCAGACATTTTTCCTGAAATTTTGGGAGCATGATCCAATCATAAAATAAAGCTTAACCCCAAGAAATTGGTGGGATATTCAATCTCTAGGTCGGCCAAAAGACGAAATTACGATCTAGGGTTTCCTACATAAGAGCTCTCTTTCTTCATTTGAAGGGATCCGATTTTTGTTTTTAGGAACTTCATATGCAGTGAAAGGGCAGATCTTTGAAGACTTCAACAACATTCAACATCCTTCTATCAAGCATCAATCAAATTCATTCATCCACTTAGGGCTTGGAAGACATTGAAGAACAATAGGAGATTACCGACTGAAGATTGGCTTGTACTCCTCCCTTGAGGGTTGGGTATGATTTCATGTTGTTTTCATGTCTTTACATAAGCTTCAATACATCATTTATTTATGCTTTAGATCATATTGCATCTTGATATAGAGCATTTACATTGTTATTTACAAGCAATTAGGGTTTACTTTCTAGGTTGCTCTAGTTTGCTTTCTTGCATTTTAGGACCTTGCACACACACTAGGTCTGCACACACAATACATTTTACAAAACAACTTGGCTATTCGTGGAGGTGGAAATCACCGAAGCGGGGGTTTGACTAAGGCAAAACCCTATATAGCCGCCCATACACCCTTTTTCAGATATCATTGCAGGTTTCGGGATTCGGACGATGCCGCGGGATACAGATCCGGAGAGAGAAGGTCGAGACAGCACTCTGTATCAAATTGCAGAGTAGAAGACTGGGACAGGGGCGCTGGGCGCCCTAGTCCTGCGAGGACAGGGGCGCTGGGCACCCTAGTCCTGCCAGGACAGGGGCGCTGGGCGCCCTAGTCCTGCCAGGACAGGGGCGCTGGGCACCTTGGTCCCTGGGACAGAGGCACTGGGCGCCCTGGTCCTCCGGATAGACATCTTTCAGACAGCTTCTCGACAGTGTTTCAGAGTGCGGAACGACAGTTTCTGATGTAGTTTTCAGGACAGTGGCGCCCGTGCTCCTGTCCCGAACATTTTTAGTCCGATTTTGACTCCGGGTACACATCTGCATTCTTATTTCATCCTTGTATTTACAGCTATTCATTGTTTAATCTCAATTCTGCAATCTTGTTATTAGTTCATACTTGCACTTTGGGATTAGGGTTTGAACTTGCATTACTTGATCTTACAATTTCAACAAGGGAATAGAAATCCTAATAGATATCCCATGGCTCTCTCTTTCACAAAAAGAAGTAGCCAATTGTGCGATATCTCTAGGCTCTTTCGTATTCCGTAATGTGGTCAAAAGGTAGGATTAGGGCATGTTAACCTAGTCTCACTTTTTCCCCGACACATTTTGGTGAACCCGACGTGAATTTATCATTGCTTCCTCTTGCATTGCATTTGTTAGATCTAGATCTAGATTTAGTGTGTTTTCATTTCATTTTCATTAAAAGAGAAAAAGAAAAAAAAAAGTGTGTTTCTTTGCATTGTGTGTTTAAATTTTATGCAATCTTTTCAAAATGTCAGATTTTTATTTGCAAAATGTTCATGCTTTTGATGATTATTATGAGTATAGCCAAGATGAATTAGATGAAGCTTTAGATGAGTTTTTAAACCCTAAAAATGCCAAACCTTCATTTTACCAAAAACTCATAAACCTTGTTACTATGCCATTTAGGTGTGATGAGAAAGATAAGTCGAATGATTCTTCTCAAGGATACATTCCTATCCACTCTTCCCCTGAATCTAGTAACATGGTTGTTTTCAATAATCCCCTCTATGAGGAGATGTCTCCTTTTGAATCAAAAGAAAAACCTTTTAACCGATATGATCATGCTTTGTTGGATGATTCTCTTGATGACTTTGTGGCTTTGTCGAAATCTTTAAACAAGAACAAGACCTCTAAATTGGTTAACATGATAAAATTGAATGAACATAATAAGCCTCTCTTTGAAGTCCAAGGTGCTTATCCTTCTCCCACCTTTCAAGTTCCTAAATCACCTCTCCTTACTGTCCAAGGAAGGTATGATCATGATTCCTTTCGTACCCCGAATAAACCAATCATCACTGTGCAAGGAAGAAAACCTATAAGTCCTTACAGTTATGCTAAGCAAATAACTAGAGAGAGTTATCATGCGGTTGCCCATACTTATCACACTAGAAATAATAGGCAACCTAATCCTCCTCCTGTTATTCCAGTTTCTCTTCCTAATCCTCAACCAATTCTTCCTCAAGCTCCTCGTATTTCGCAAGTTATGGGTAAGGAATATGATCTCATAGAACAACTTAAAGCTACCCCTGCTAAGATATCCCTTTGGGATTTGATTCAAACTTCTTCTGCTCATCATGGAATGTTACAAGATGCTTTGAAAGATTTGAATGTTCCTCCACCGAATACATCTAGTAATATAGCATCTTTGGTAAACTCTGTGATGAATCCTAAAGCTCAAATTGTGTTTACCCAAGATGAGTTGCCTACAAGTGAAATTCAACAACAATATGATCCCTTGATGATTGTGGTTATCATGAAAGACACTGCTATAAGACGAACACTAGTAGATAATGGCTCTGGCCTTAATGTGTGTAGTATTAATCTATTGCATAAGATGAATGTGGATACGTCTATTATTGAGCCTGACTCTCGTCCCATTCTTGGCTTTGACAATGTGGCTAAGACTTCATTAGGTATCAGCACCTTACCTCTCACAGTGGGACCTATTACTTTGCCTACTCCTATCCATGTTATGTCGGGAAATTTAACATATAACTTGTTATTAGGGAGGCGTTGGATTCACAGCATGCAAGCTGTCCCCTCTACATTGCATAGACAAGTTAAATTTGTTTATAACAATAAGACATATACTTTGATAGGTGATACTAATTTTCAAGCTTATTTACAAACATCTAACTCCAAAGGAGATTTTTCTAAGCCATCCTCATCTAGTGATGACTCTTTAAACAAGAAACCTATCGATGAATCCTCGCTCTCCGATGATCAAAATTCTTTGGATGAGTCTAGAGCTCTTGAAGAAGATCCTTCTCGACTTGAAATTACACATAAAAAGGATTTTGATCCTGAGAAGATCCTCGAAGAAGATGATTGGGGATCTCTTGATTTTAACCCTACCTTTGTAGGTGAATATAAGGTTCCTTCTAGAGAAATTAAAGTTGAAAAGAAGGAAGAAGCTGAAAATCACAAAGTTGAAAAGAAAGAAGAAGCTAAAAATCAATCAACCTTACCTGAATCTATGAGTAATAATTTTCTGGCCGCTTCTCAAACTTCTTCTCCTCACACCTCTAATTATGAAGAGTTTGATTCTTTGTCTTATGAAAAACCACCTTCTCTTCCTGAAATGGCTGATCGTTATGGTCGTGGTTTTCGCATTTTTGCTAAGCATGGGTATCATGGAAAAGGTTGTGGTGCTCATGAACAAGGGATAAGAGTTCCTCTAGAGACTAATTTTCACAATTATGCCTTTGGACTTGGCTATAATCCCTGCAGACGTACTAAAGCTTCTAAAAGACCATGCATTAGTGTTAATGCTATCTCTACATCTTTATCAATACAACACCCTGAGTATATTGATGGGGATCCTTCGGGTGATTGTGCTTTGGATATCTTCCCTACCGACGATGCTTTAGCTGAGTTCTTGGGAGCCTATGACACTCTTCCTCATTATCATCACAATAGGGGACTCCCTTATTGTTTGAATACTGAAGCCTATTTTGGAAAAGAGATTGATAATGATGAGATTGTGAAAGAATTCCCTCAGTTAAAGGATACTCCTCAACAAAGTAATCTTCGCATAAGTGACACCACTGATGTTAAGATGGATCCTTGCAACAAAGAGAAAGTTATTAAAATTGGAAAATGTTTGGATGAAGAGGAACAGAAACAATATGAAGAACTATTGCATGAATTCCCTGAGATCTTTGCTTGGACATATTCTGACATGCCTGGTATAGATCCTAAGATCGTTACTCATAATATTGTCTTAGTTCCTGATGCTAAGCCCGTGAAACAAAAGATTCGAAAAATGAATCGTAAGGTGGCTCTGCTTGTTAAGGTTGAGATTGAAAAATTATTCGAGGCTAGATTTATCCGCCCTATTGACTATTCCCCATGGATTTCAAATATTGTCGCTGTGGCTAAACCAGACAACAAAATAAGAATGTGTACTGACTTTCGGGATCTAAATAAGGCTTCTTTAAAAGATGATTTCCCTCTTCCAAACATTGACATGATAGTTGATTCTACGGCAGGACATGCCTTGTTATCCTTCATGGATGGTTTTTCAGGCTACAATCAAATTTTCATAAACCCTCAAGATCAATTCAAAACCACTTTCACCACTCCTTGGGGTATGTTTTGTTGGATAATGATGCCTTTTGGACTTAAAAACACCGGTGCAACTTATCAACGAGCGATGACCCTTATCTTTCATGATTATATGCATAAGATTTTAGAGGATTATGTTGATGATATTTTGGCCAAATCCTTTCTTCGCATGGATCATGTTAAAATCCTCCGTCAAATCTTTGAAAGAATTCGTAAATATCACATGCGCTTGAATCCCTGAAAATGTGTTTTTGGTGTGGATAGTGGAAAACTATTAGGATTCATAGTTTTGCATCATGGGATTGAGGTGGACACTAAGAAAATAGATGCTATTGTTAACATGCCACCTCCTAGATATGTCTCTCAACTTAAAAGCTTACAAGGAAAGATTCAAGCCATTCGTAGGTTCGTGTCTCAACTTGCGGATCGTACCTTTCCTTTTACTCAACTTCTTAAGAAGGATATCACTTTTCAATGGAATGAAGATTGTTAGCAAGCATTTGAAGATTTAAAAGTGTATTTGGCTAGTCCTCCTATTCTTCAACCTGCCGAACCTTCTAAACCCTTCCTTTTGTATACAGCTGCTTCTTCTCATGCTCTCGCAGCATTGTTAGCACAACATGATAAAGAGGGTAAGGAATGTCCGGTTTATTACATAAGTCATAGCTTACTTGATTATGAGACCCGATATTCTGCGATAGAAAGACAATGCTTGGCCTTGGTGTTTGCGACTCAGAAATTGAGACATTATCTTTTAAATTTAGAAGTCCACGTCATGGTAAAGTTTGATCCTTTGAAGCATCTATTCTCTAAAACTGATTTATCAGGACGTCTAGCTAAGTGGGTTATGATGTTAACTGAATTTGACCTTAAATTTGTTTCACAAAGAGCAATTAAAGGACAAGCGTTGACCGATCACTTAGTTGAGGCCCCTTCACCTTTCTCCTTCCCTAACCCTGAGTCTTTTCCTGATGACTTCATTCTTTCTATAGAGAAAGATGAAACTTGGGGGTTATACTTTGATGCCTCTAAGTGTCGTACGGGATCGGGGGCAGGTGTTGTTCTGATTTCTCCTACAAAGAAACCTATTCCCTTATCATATCGTCTAAATTTCCTATGTACCAATAACATTGCTGAGTATGAGGCTCTTATAGCGGGAATAAAAGCAACCTTAGCTCTGAATATAAAACACATACATATCTATGGAGATTCGCAATTGATTATAAGACAAGTAACAGGAATGTATCAAGCAAAACAAGACAAATTATCACAATATAAAGATCTTGCTATCTCTTTATTACAAAAATTTGATTCTTATACCATGGAACCCGTTCCTCGAAAAGATAATCGACATGCGGATGCAATGGCATGTGTGGCTTCTCTTGTATCTTTAGAGGACCCTGTGGTTGATCTTAAATTCGTTATTCACAACCTTATTTCTCCAGCTATTGTAGACGATTCTAGCTTGGTAACATGTTGTGACTTTGTAGATTCAGATGAATGGTTCTCGCATATCGTAAGATATTTGACCGATGGTACCTTTCCTGATTCCGCTAATAGGAACACTAGGGCTAGAATCCGCAAGCTATTTGCTAGATATATCATCCTTTCTAATGTCCTTTACCGAAGGGGTTATGATGGTCTTCTCCTTCGTTGTCTTAACAAGTCGGAAATTCCTATGGCTCTTGAAGAGGCACATTCAGGTGCCTGTGGGGGGAATTTTGGGGGCAAATCCTTGGTTCATAGATTGCTTCGTATGGGATACTATTGGCAAACTATGCAGAAGGATTCCTTTTCATTTGTTAAGAAATGTCATCAATGTCAACAACACAATAATTTGATTCATGCTCCTGCCCAAGAACTCCGTTCTCAAGTAGCTTCTTGGCCTTTCTCCGCATGGCGTTTGGATCTTATTGGAAAAATATCTCCTCCTTCATCTCAAGGAAACACCTTCATTATAACCGCAACAGATTACTTTGCGAAGTGGGTAGAAGCTATTCCCCTTCGCTCTATTACTGCTGAAGTGATTTGTCAATTTCTTCTAGAAAACATTATTTCTCGATTCGGGATACCTTCCACTATTATCTCAGATAATGGGACATCGTTTAAGAATAAGGACGTGAAGAAATTCCTCGAGAAGTATCATATCAAACATCGATTTTCTACACCATACTATCCTCAGTCAAATGGCCAAGTCGAATCATCCAATAAGATAATTGAACAAATTCTTTGCAAAACCGTGAATAAGCATGGTAAGGATTGGAGTAACCAGCTAATCTATGCTCTTTGGGCCTACCGAACGAGTGTACGAATTGCTATGGTAACTACTCCTTATAATCTTGTTTATGGTGCTGACGCTATTATGCCCTTAGAGTTAGAGATTCCATCACTTAGGGTTTCTCTCAAAGGTATAGTAGATGATGACTCTTATAGAGAACAACGACTTCAACAGCTTGAGATGCTTGATGAACAGCGTATAAACACTCTTGAGCATATTCAAGCGTATCACAAAACTCTACAACGAAGCTATAATGATAAGGTTATTCAACATTCCTTCTCAGTAGGTGACTTAGTCCTTTATGAGAATCAGCGCAATGTGAATGCCTTACCTGTAGAAAAGGGAAAATTTAGTCCTAATTGGCTTGGACCATATATCGTTATTGAGGATTATGGATCAGGTGGTTACAAAATAGCTGATGTAGACGGTATGCCTCTTAAAGAACCTATCAATGCTATGCACTTGCGTAGATATTATGCTTAATTCTTCATTCCTCATCTATCTTCTTTTCAATTCTTCAACATTGGATAATATGTTAGTGTCTCTTAATTAAAGCAAAATAGAATTAAATATTATGTTGTTTAATCTATATTGCTTCGTTCCTGACAAGCGTGTCTTCTTACTTTATGGTTTGTCTTGAATTCATTTATGTAAATTGTGAAAGATTTACATTCCATTATGCTAGCATATTATACAGTGTCGTTATGTGTTAAGTAGAATCGTATCATGTTGTGTTTAAGTTTAAAATTAAATCACATTAGTTATATGATTCTTAGACTTAATGCATATTTCTTCCTTATCATCAATGTAGTACTTGATTAAATATTTTAATTAAGTCACACATGTATCAATTTAATCATGGAGCATTGAGAAATCAATCACATGGAAATTAAATTCTGAACATACATGTACATTTACCGAATGTATTAGATTTAATCAAAACAAAATATACATTGTTTTAAGCATTAAAGATAACACATTTGAGACAAAAGAGAAGCATGTATATATACATATATATAGGTGTGGATCGTATACAAATGTAGGTCACTGTATATCCAAAATGTGACCTCTCTTTTACATCATAAAATCATCTCCTATCCCTAGGGCTAGTGGCTGGAGAGTGTCGACTGGACGCTCCCTCCTGATCTAGCCATGAAGGTGGACCCATGGGTGTGTAGCACGATACAGATCGTGAGTGACTCTGAGAGGAACTCCTATGATCCCTATCCATAAGGATCGCACGATAGGTGGTAGCCTCGGCCTGAGCTGCTGCTAGATCTCGTCGCGCCTGTCGAAGGTCCTCTGATAGGACTCTCTCTCTCCCTCCATATGTCTACCTGTACTCGGAATGGGGAAAACAAGTCCTCATGCCGACCCGCGTTCCCCTGAGGCCTATAGGCAATCTGTGAGGAACTGGGGATCTGTGCTATCATGGAAATGTCTGTCATTGTCTGCTGAATCAGGGAATGCCATTCCTGCACATTAGCTATGGCAGTCGAACAGATTTTTGTTAGTACCATTCTATATTGTCAAAACATCAATCAATCAATATAAACCTACTATACCTGGATCTCCCTCACGCCAGTAGGGATCATGATATGGTAGCATCTGTGCCTGGGAACCACTAGGCTCCCCTCGCTCGAATAATCTATGCACGAAGGGTGTAGGCTGGATGGTACTAGGAACAGGTCTCCGTATCACCTCATGTTCCCCCTGTTGGGGAATAAGAGGTGGATCCAAAGCTATGGTATCGTCTCCTGAATGGTGGGGAGCTGCATCCGACTCCTCCTCATCATCTCTATCCTCCTCCTCGTCATCCTCCTCGTCATCCTCATCCTCGTCCTCATCCGCATCATCACCTGCATCCTCCTCGTCCTCCTCTCTATCTGTATCCTCCTCCTCCTCCTCCTCGACACTAGGCTGATCGCCTGTAGGTGGATCAGGATCTCTCGCCTCCTCATGACCCTCTCCCTCCTCTGGCTCCTCTGACCTGGATCCCTGGTCCTCATCTCGGTCTCCATGTCTCCATGGGCCTGGATAGCCTGTCGAATGATCTGGTGGAAAGATAGGACCTGGATATGATCTCATAAACCATGAGACGTACCTCCGCTGCGCTCCAGGCTCTGCAGAATAATCAGTGACCACATCCTGATCAGTTCCCTCTAGGTCTGTCGTCTCAATGTCATCTACCGTCGGTCTCGCTACTGCTCTAGGTCTGGGAAGGACCCGTGAGTGTCGAGTGTAGATGGGCACATCGGCTGGAACACACTGCTCTAGCCCAAACTGCCTCCGTACTCGGTCGAAGTAGAAAGGGACTATGATGTGTGAATATCATCCCCGCAGTAGGCGGTTCCTCTGTAGGCATGCTAACTGTCTCTCCATACCATCCCATCTGTGCATCCGTACGTAAGGTCTCCACACTGTCACCTCGGCTGTCAGTCTGTCAAAAATCACTCTCCAATATAACAAATCTCCAAATCTCCACTCGCTGGTAAGTGGATAAGCGAACACCCTAGGTCGCTCGCTCGCTGTACTCAGTGGAAAGCCGACGGGCCTGGTGCATGTGAAGTGCTCTAAAATCCACACCTGCAGAAGTGTGCATGTCATCAAACTGAAACCCTGTCCGAATACATACTCCTCAAGGTCGTGATAGAGATGTGCAAGCATACTCCGACCCCAAGCATACACTCTCCTGTGTCTCTCCATCGCTCTGATACACCATGTGAGACCCCCATGCATGTGTGTCCCTCGCCCATTAGGGCAGACGACTAGTGCTATGATGGCTATCATAAGGCGTCTCAAAAGGGGTACCTCCCCTGTAGGATGTAAGAGCCAGTTGACCATGATGCGACCTCTCGTCTCGCTCGGCATGACTCTCCCTATGCAATACACCTGCTCTCTCTGATGATCCTCCGCTGACCGATCGGTCGCGTATGTAACAGTCGCTCCTCTGATAGGAAGACGAAGTATACGGTACACATCCTTGAGTGTAACCGTCAGCTCTCCTACTGGAAGGTGAAAAGTGCATGTGTCAGGATCCCATCGCTCCATCAATGCCATCAGCATCGCAGGATGGAACCGAATGGCTGGCATGAGGATCACGTACCACAATCTCACAATCGATAGTGTGTCTCTCTCTGCCTGAGTCAGTCACGGAATCTGATCTCGCAAACTGTGAAGAATATGTCCTGTTGTATGCTCTCTCATGTACGGGAGACCCTGCAACACAAAAACATAACCGTAATCAGTACTCGATCATCAAAATCGTTAATGCAAACTGTCGAACATTGTATGCCAGCCCTGAAACTCCTCGCCAAGCCCTGATTGGGGACCATGGCGCCCTGATGGGGACCATGGCGCCCTGTCAGGGACCATGGCACCCTAAAGGGACCATGGTGCCCCTGTCAGGGACCATGGCGCCCTGAGGGGACCAGGGCACCCCACAGGGACCATGGCGCCCTGGGTCAGCCCCAGTCAGCCTTCAAGGCCCGCATACGATCACAAAAAAGTCAAAATGCGAAAAAATCAAAAGTCAAATGTTCAGTCAACTCACCTCGTCCAGTGGCTCGTCGTCGATCACGGCCTGGTGCAGAATCTCAATCCTCGTGGGATGCTCCGGTCGTCGTGAAGGCATGATGATGGCTATGTGGGCTCCGCTGCACTGAATAGTATTCTGAAATCAACAAAGTGACAAATGTAAGTGTCACTTTCAAAGTATATACTCTCATTTGTTTATCTTCACTTTTGAAACCCTAATTTTCCTCTATCATTCATTTTATCATAACTTGGGTTGGAGAGATGCGATTTTCGAGCCATTTGTTGCGTTGGAATCGTATTTTCCTTCTCTTACTCTCGGGATGTTCCAAAAAGTGCTCTGATGAAGCCTATTTAGTGAACACCCCTCATCAATACTCTCTTACACAATTTGTCGCAAGTAAACATGCTACCCTGTTTCACCTCCCCAATAAGCAAGTCAAAACAAGGGGGGGCATATAGCTACTCACAGATTTCATCACTTTGACTAGTAAGCATTAGGTGATTTTGTGATCTAACATGTGTTTTGTAGGGTGCGGTTCCTAACTGTGTACTGCAAATACCGCTGGGGGCTTCGTCCGACAACTTATGGATATATCCTTTTTTCAAATAATGTTTAATTTTCTGTACTTTAGCTTGCATATGCACGTAGTACTCATATGATCGCTAAAGTGGGGGCTAAATGTAGCGTTGTAAATTGTACGCACTCGCTAGGGTGGTACAATTTCACACCTAGTTTAGCACCCGCCTTAGTACATTTTACATTCTGCATTGCATTTCTCCTTAAGCACTTAATTAATCAAATTAATTAGGTCTAAGGTCCTATTTCATCATCCTTTGCATCATAAAGTTGGGCCCTTTCACTAAAGCGCGCCCTTCGCATTTTATTCCTCCAATACATCACTCAATCAAAAACCCTAATTAAGTCCTATTTCGAACTTGGGGGCTTGGTTTCGGAGCCAAAACATCTCGAAATCACCTATAACTTCGGGATTCTCTCTAAAATCATCATATCCGACGGCCCTGAAAATTTGGTGAAAAGTTGTCGGGACCGTGGCGCCCGGAGTGTACATGGTCCCGGACATTTTTCCTGAAATTTTGGGAGCACGATCCAATCATAAAATAAAGCTTAACCCCAAGAAATTGGCGGGATATTCAATCTCTAGGTCGGCCAAAAGACAAAATTACAATCTAGGGTTTCCTACATAAGAGCTCTCTTTCTTCATTTGAAGGGATTCGATTTTTGTTTTCAGGAACTTCATATGCAGCGAAAGGGCAGATCTTTGAAGACTTCAACAACATTCAACATCCTTCTATCAAGCATCTATCAAATTCATTCATCCACTTAGGGCTTGGAAGACATTGAAGAACAATAGGAGATTACCGACTGAAGATTGGCTTGTACTCCTCCCTTGAGGGTTGGGTATGATTTCATGTTGTTTTCATGTCTTTACATAAGCTTCAATACATCATTTATTCATACTTTAGATCATATTGCATCTTGATTTAGAGCATTTACATTGTTATTTACAAACAATTAGGGTTTACTTTCTAGGTTGCTCTAGTTTGCTTTCTTGCATTTTAGGACCTTGCACACACACTAGGTCTGCACACACAATACATTTTAAAAAACAACTTGGCTATTCGTGGAGGTGGAAATCATTGAAGTGGGGGTTTGAATAAGGCAAAACCCTATTTAGCCACCCATACACCCTTTTTCAGATATCATTGCAGGTTTCGGGATTCGGACGACGCCGCGGGATACAGATCTGGAGAGAGAAGGTCGAGACAGCACTCTGTATCAAATTGTAGAGTAGAAGACTGGGACAGGGGCACTGGGCGCCCTGGTCCTGCCAGGACAGGGGCGCTGGGCGCCCTGGACCCTGGGATAGAGGCGCTGGGTGCCCTGGTCCTCCGGACAGACAGCTTCCCAACAGTTTTTTAGAGTGCAGAACGACAGTTTCCGGTGCAGTTTTCAAGACAGTGGCGCCCGCGCTCCCATCCCGAACATTTTCTGTTTTATTTTGACTCCGGGTACACATCTGCATTCTTATTTCATCCTTGTATTTACAGCTGTTCATTGTTTAATCTCAATTCTGCAATCTTGTTATTAGTTCATACTTGCACTTTGGGATTAGGGTTTGAACTTGCATTACTTGATCTTACAATTTCAACAAGGGAATAGGAATCCTAATAGATATCCTGTGGATCTCTCTTTCACAAAAAGAAGTAGCCAATTATGTGATATCTCTAGGCTCTTTCGTATTCCGTAATGTGTGTCAAAAGGTAGGATTAGGGCATGTTAACCTAGTCTCGCTTTTTCCCCTACACAGTTATATTACTGATATATATTTTACTGAGGTTGAATCTGATGTTTTTATAGATGATTAAGTTTGTATGATTCACCCCCCCCCCCTCTCATCTTCTTGGCTATTGGATCTATACTTATATTAAGTATCAGAACTATCAGTTGATTACTACGAAAAACATGGAATCAAAAGGCAGTATGCAGCTGCATGAACACCTCAAAAAAATGGATTAGTTGAGCGTAAGAATAGGACTGTGAAGGAGATGGCTCGTACAATAATAAATGAAGCCAATTTGCTAGATAAAAATTGTAAAGAGGTTGTTCATACATCAGTCTATATTTTGAATCGTGTGCAAATAAGAGTAAAATCTACTTTTACTCCTTATGAACTCTAGTATGGTAAAGCAGCTTCCATTAAATATTTCAAAATATTTGGTTGCAAATGTTATATTAAGAGGGATGAGTAAAATCTAGGAAGTTTTGATACTAAGACTGATGAGGGTATCTTTCTTGGATACTTTACTCAGAGCAAATCTTATAGATGTTTCAATAATAGGTTGAAGAAAATTGTTGAAACAATAAATGTCAGATTTGATGAGCAGTTTCTGTTAAGTAATGATTTGCAGGATGTTGAAGAAGATGCTCCAGTGAAGCTTGATCAAGTTCCTAAATCTATGGAAACAGAAAAGAAAAATGAAATGAGAAAATCAAGCTCTAATGAAGAGGATTCAAATACAGAAGATTCAAATGCAGAGGATTCAAATGCAGAAACAAGAATTCCTTAGTATACTCCTTCAAGGATTATTACAAAGAGACATCCTCAAAATTAGGTTATTGGTAACATGGATGTGGGGATTTTAACTAGAAGAAGAGCAAAAACTACTGAACAAGCTCAAATAGCTAAGCATTATTGTTTGGTAACTGATTTTGAACCTATAAATGTTTTTGATGCTTTATCCGATCAATGTTGGTTAAATGCTATGAAAGATGAAATTAATCAAAAAGAAAAGAATCAAACATGGGTGTTAGTGCCTAGGCCAGATGATAAAAATGTGATAGAAGGAAAATGGGTGTTTAGAAATAAGCTTGACGAATCTGGACAGGTTGTTAGAAATAAAGCACGTTTTGTTTGTAAGGGTTATGCACAATAGGAAGGGATAGACTTTGGTGAAACATTTGCACCTATAGTGAGATTAGAATCAATCAGAATATTTCTTGCATACTCTTGTTATAAAAATTTTAAATTTTACCAGATGGATGTCAAAACTACTTTTCTCAATGGCTATCTTGATGAAGAAGTTTATATGGAACAACCAGAGGGTTTTGATTCTATAGATAAACCTGATTACATGTACAAATTAAAAAAGGCACTCTATGGCCTCAAACAAGCTCCAAGAGCTTGGTACTCTAGATTGGATGCTCATCTTACAAGAAATGAATTTACTAAAGGAGGAGTGGATAGCAATTTGTATGTTAAGG
Source organism: Cryptomeria japonica (assembly GCF_030272615.1). Classification (NCBI taxonomy): domain Eukaryota; kingdom Viridiplantae; phylum Streptophyta; class Pinopsida; order Cupressales; family Cupressaceae; genus Cryptomeria; species Cryptomeria japonica. The sequence goes on from NC_081414.1 coordinate 771,379,654, forward strand.
TCGCAGGTAATGACATTCTAGTTGTTGAAGTATATGTGGATGACATTATTTTTTGCCACAATAATGATTCCTTGTTTAAAACGTTTTCTAAAATCATGGAATCTGAATTTGAAATGTCCATGTTGGGTGAATTAACCTTCTTCCTTGGTCTTCAAGTAATGGAGCTTAAACAAGGCATTTTTCTATCATAAATTAAATATGCCAAAGAAATTCTTAAGAAGTTTAACATGACAGACTACAAACCAGTTAGCACTCCAATGGAAACTGGTTGTAAATTATCTAAGTTTGATGACTCACCTAAGGTAAATCAATCAGAGTATAGATCAATGATAGGCAATTTGTTATATTTGACTGCATCTAGACAAGATTTGATGTTTGTAGTATGTTTGGTTTCATGTTTTCAATCTGCACCAAAACAATCTCATTTGAATATTATGAAATGAATTTTCAAGTATATTCAGGGTACTTTAGACTATGGTTTATGGTATCCTCGCAATAATGATTTCACTCTTGTTGGTTTCACTGATTTTGATTGGGTTGACTGTATAGATGATTGTAAGAGCACTAGTGGTGCTGCCTTCTTTCTAGGTGACTGTCTTGTTGCCTGGCACAACAAAAAGCAAGACTGTGTTACTTTGTCTACTGCAGAATCTAAATACATTGCTGCCACTGCATGTTGTACACAACTGATATGGATGTCCCACCAAATTGCTGATATGGGTATTTTTGTTGCTAAGCCTGTTTCAATTTTTTGTGACAATACAAGTGCTATTAGTCTTTCCAAAAGTCCTATTATGCATTCTTGCACTAAACATGTTGCTATCAAATTACATTTTCTGCAAGACCAAGTTTTGGCTAATGAGTTTTAGCTTTTGTATGTGCCTTCTTAGGCACAAGTGGCAGATATTTTTACCAAAGCTTTATCCAAAGAAACATTTGAAAGGCTTCGGGAAAGGTTGGGAGTTATCTCTCAATCTAGTATTCTCACTTCATGCACAAATTGAGGGGGAGCTTTGCTCCTCTAGCAGCCATCTACTGCTTTGCCCTTTATCCTTGAGACAAAAAGGGGGAGAAACAAACATCATTGACAGTTATTTGGATTTCTTTATACATGATACACAATGATATTTATGATACAGTAAGTATGTTGGTTATGAGATTCAGGTCAATGATGACATGTTTTTTTTTTTTTGCCATCAAGGACAAAGGGGGAGTTTGTTGACTCTTGATTGCCCTTGACGACAAAAAAAAAGGGTGACATCTTGAAGGGCATGTTGATAAACCATTGGCATATTTTTATTAATAATGCTATCGTGCCTCATCTGCATATTGTTCAGTAAAATTTATGATGTGTACAGCCACATAATGACTTGGCATCAACTTACCTGGCATTCTTGCACAAGACTCTATTATGGACTTCAAATGTTTTGAAATCCCATTTTATATTTTGGTTTCTTAAGTGGTAAAAGAAAAAGAATTAACAATAGTGTTTTATTTTGTTGCACAAACCCTAGAAGGTGCCACCATGGGTAATTTGAAGGCTATAATAGTGATTTTTCTATTTAAGATTTTTATAGAGCAATAAAAAATTACAAAATGTTTTTCTCTTTTGTAAAAAGAGATGAGCAGGAATAAAGAGTTTGATGGTTCTTTTTTTTACGGTCATGTAACTATTTTTTTAAGATAACAAAATTTTTACAAGGGTTTTATATGCTATAAACAAGAGATTCGTTGTTTATATGGATTTCAGTTTTCTGGAGCAGATTTATAACTATTTTTTAAATGTTATACAAAAATCATGTTTCCATTTAGAAACCCTAACTAATACAATTACCCTATTTTGGAAGGTATATTTGGAAGGTTGTTTTTCGATTAGTTTTGATTTTAAAAAAATAGTTCATTTTAGTTTTGGAACTGATTCTACATCTTTGGGCATTTATACATATCATGGCCGTGACATTTCAAAAAAAATGTGTGAGTGTGAAGAAAAAAACAAGGTAGGGAAAATTGTGCATTACTTGTTGTGATCAGTGAAAAAGATTGAAAGGGTTTTTCATTGCATATTGTGAAAACTCTATTTTCAGAAGTTCAGTTTGAATTTGATTTTGGAAATCAAGGGCAGAAAGGATTATTTTATTTCATACAAATAATAGAGTATACAGAGTATGTGATTTCTCTACACTTTATAACAGTATATTTGTAAACGGAAATTGTTTAAGTTGTACTCTTATAATCTCAAAGTTGCACAAGTATATTTCTGCAATTATGATGTGGTTGTTGCTCCTTGAAGATAGTGTACAGAGTTGGTGCTCATTGTTATAATAAAAAGGATCTTTACAAGTGGTTTTTCTACCCCAAGAGGGTTTTCCACTCATAAAATCTTTGTGTCATGTGTCAAAAGTTTTCCATTAGTTTCATTCTCTGATGTGTTGGATTATTTCATTTGTTTTCCACTGTGCTAATTCATACAATTGTTGTTTTATATCTGCAAGTTCCATGTTACTGTGTCATTTATAAAATTAAATGTTATTTACTTCATTTATGAAATTTCAACTTTGTTGATTTAAAGGCATTCTTTTCAGTTCATTAGTTTGGTCATATCAGTATGTATACTTAAGAGAAACTATTTTGTTATGTTTGGTTTACATTCAACAATGTTCTCTGTCAAAACTTCTTGTATGAGTTAAGTTCTTAGACTCTAATTCACCCCCCCCTTCTTAGAGTCAATTCGCTTACAACAAATTTTTTGCCCCAAAAATACAAAAAGTTAATCTCCCAGAAAGCATTGAACGACTTAATTTTCAGATGGCAGATTGTAAACATTTCAGGTGGACTATGCCCACGTTAAATAGCCTACCCACTAAATATATGATTGGGATAGCTAAATCGCACTGACATCCCTAGCTTTATGAATATATATACTAAGAGTTAACTAGCAATCGCATCTTGGTGCGCAATGGGTAGGCTGAAGATGTATGAAATGTCAATAAGAGAGTTTTAGTTCTATTTTATGTACAAATTATCGCTTTGCCCCTACATGATGGTGCCTTAAATTTTACTAGTGAGCCACTTATATTTTGTAGCATAGTCAATGTTAATAATCAACTCTTTAGACTGTTTCGACCAATTTTTAACTTCAAAATATGTGTGAAAAAATTATGCTACCAACTTGAGTTTACTTAGCTGTCTTTTTTTGTCTGGCTATATGGAGGAGTGAAAATGTTCAACGGAGCAACATAGTTTTTTTCCGAACTCTTGGTAAACATTAAATTTTCTTGTCTGTCATCTTCGTAAGTGCAATTTCTGCATTTCTCTTAGCTAATATGTAAACTGTTCAATTTTTCCGAATCGACATCACATCACAATGAAAGCAGACCAATGTCTCCAAATAGATGTGACAACAAAATGATAGAAGTAGGTCATTTAGATAGATAGGATAGAAGATCAAGAGTAATTTCTTGATTTTCATTCTGATCTTATAATTCACAATTTTACTTTCTACTAACATTTTACCTTGCAAAACTTTCTTTCACTAGGACTAAATCTATACTATGTTTAACATGAAGAGTTAAGTCTGTTGGTCCAACTATTATGATCATTCACAACCTGTCTTGTACCAACCATAGTCATTCACTTGTGACAGAAGCTGTTTGTGGCATACATAGTTTTACAGTTAAAGCACTATATTTGCCTTAACTGTTCTCTAGTGCACAAATAGTAGGCTTCCGTAGAAATTTTGATCTAGTAAACGGTGTGATATGAATGTTCACTATTTAGCACCTGTACAAAACCTACATTTTGTACCATTGCCACGTATCTTGTTACCGAAATTCATTAATGCCCTGTCAAGAACAGTCACTGCTCTTTGAGCTCCAAATTTAGATTTCCAATTTTGTAATAGAAATAGAGGTGCTCCAAAATTAGCAATATAATAACTTTAAATGAATTCAAAATTCACATTGTTGTTATTGCATTCAACCAAGAAAATTAATTTTCTTTAAAACAAAACCGTATCCAAACAACCAACCCAAACCAATCATTGTCTTGAAAACAGTGAAAACCAAGGTAGATTTCTAATTTATAATATGAACACAATAATTAAGTTCATAATTTACTCAAACTAATGGATACATTTATATGGACCTCCACTTTACAACTAAAAAACCATGTTTCCCTTGCATAATTACTGAAAGATGAAGATTGCGGTTCAAGCCAGAACAACTTCAAGGAAACTTTAGTTATTTGAGAATGCTGCAAATCTACCATATCAAAACAACTTCTAGTGGAGAGAATAATAGTTTACAACCAAGCTGCATTAGATAGAGGAAAGCACAGTTTTAATGGACCATAATGCCTTCCAAAGAACTCCTCCGATCTTAAATTTCCATTTCATAACACAAGTTATGGAGTTTTTTGTCACACAATCACAACTACAAGTTTGGAAAAAGAAACCCTAAAAAAGCTGAAGACGGCAGGTTACCAATCACCAAATTTGCAGTCTCTAGAAATTCAAACAATGTGCATATTTTTAGGAGAAAATGGTAAGAGAAACATTTGAAAACTCAAATAATCTAGAACTTTCATTCCATATCACAACTCGAGTGGTTTTCTTTTTAGCTTTCAAGAGATTAAATCTTCTATATAAGGAAAGGAACCTTAAAAAATAGTTTTTAATCCCTTTATTTGGAGTAGCTAGGAGTAATGCAATTTGTACATTTTCAGTGAACCCGAAGATAACCAGAATATGGCTTAATTACAAAATTTGAACCAATGGGCTTGGTGCCTAGGCATAATTTCTCTGCTAGCTCCAAAATAAGAACATACACAACATTAATAAACACACTATGTCATTCCATAAACTCTATTGATTAGAACTTCCCCTATTCCTAACATAATTCAATGTTTTTTTAAGGTCATTTGGATACTCGTAAGCTTCTTTTTTGTAGGAATGTGTGAAATTCATTCCAACCTGTATTATATTAGTTTCTATATGTACGGGGAGATTTGAACTTCGATTGGCTTCCTCACATTGGTGTGAGGTCACTTGGCCTCTAGAGCACAACTCTATCAAGTAACAGGGGTTTGAACAAAGGTTCCCACTGTGATAGATTATCAAAATACAACAGTTCCGAATAATACTATAGTCAATGTTGAATGAATAAAAAGTTATGTTCTTAATGTCCCAGGAGACTGTTCGTGTTATCTTTACTTTATTTGTGAAAACAAAATTAAATACTTTTAGAGCATCAAAACCAGCAATAAAACATCTGTTAGAATTGATAAGTGGGAAAGTAAAATTCAAAAATGTGCTAGAAAACATTAAAATTTCTCTCAAACTTGATGTTACACAAGTTGTCTTGGTTACAAAGGTCCTTTGCTCTGTTGATCTCCCATACTTGCAGCATCACCATTCAATCACAGGAGAAATCTGCACAAAATCTGAAGCATTTTGGTTTGCCCTAGGTTTACCAATCAGTCTACCTTCAAGATAATCCATCAGGGCCCCAATGCACTTGTTACGCATTTCAATAAAAGATGATTTTACTGTCTAATTTATCTCACCCCTTCTTCCGAATTAGAGTTTTCTTCCCAGTATTGATTTGTTTTCTTCCCAGTATTGATTTTACTCTCTCCAAATACCACCTTTATAAATTGTCAACTATAGGAGTTAAAATGTGAACGATGACTTTGATTTCTTTTTTCAAGAGCTTACCTACGTAGTGTATTAACATCTTCTTGCATGTCCATAAGAACAAATTGTTGGACATGAGGAATTAGAGTCTAGAAGGATGTTCTTCTTGACTAGGCTCCTCAGATCATCCCTAACATCTAAGTCTTCTTTAGCACACAAAGTTTTATATCTGGCCATGCAATATTAAACTAATGAAAGAAATGTATTTCTAATAAATAATAAGGCATAAGCCATATTTATGGTTTATACAACCATCTTTGTTCATCATTTATTTTCATTGATGAAGAGGCCAAGTTATTTTGCGCACATAAGGGATCCACAAGTTATTTTTCTCACATAAGGGATGCATCCTATGTATCCTTATATGTACAAGCTTCGTGACAAGCCAAATCTTAAGACATGGCAAGGGCTATCCTAATGTGCATGTTGTTTTCATTTACTTAGCTAGTACTGACACCTACAATCGCTTGTGTATGTTGGTTTGGTGGGCACAAATTCTATGATTGTATAGTGGACAATAATTTAGTTCACTTCACAATCTTCACCATACATTTTTTAACTCATTTTATTCTACATTCTTCCATACAAGCACAGGACTCAGTTGCCCCATTTCTCAGCCTAAACTTGTCACTAGTATGAGTCGCAAGCATTTAAGGCTATGTCAGTTCTCATAAACCTAGCTCAGATATCTAGTCTCTTGACTCTTTCAATATATTTTTGCATATGGAAGCTATTGTCAATAATACTTTTGCACCTTTGACACTAGTCTTCAACTTATAAATTCAAAATTTTGTAATCGCAAATGGTCAAATGCTAAACCTAACGATGTCCTACATTTTCTAATGGACCTTTCGCCCTATACATCTCTTAATTTACCCTGTGCTTTAACCATTACACATCTTCCACTCAATGGTTACACCTTCAACTACGAAGCATGTACTCAACTTTTTTGTGCTTGTTAAATTTTCAAACCATGGCAAGAAATTTCTGCAATTAGAAATTAACCTAACTGCATGGTAGATCAAACAAAAAAAAATTCAATCAAAACAATTAAATTTTCAGACCATGGCAAGAAATTTCTGCAATTAGAAATTAACCTAACTGCATGGCAGATTAAACAAAAAAAAATTCAATCAAAACAACAGATCTGGGTAATGCTGATCTGCGAACATATATTGCTGAAAAATATTAATTTGAACAGAAAATAATCATAAATCTTAGCCCTCAACACTATATGTAAAAGCAGGCGAACAACTCTACAATATATAGAAAAGCATACAACAAAGATGAAACATAAAACATTCCAAGGCAACAGGGTAAATTAAAAATACCACTATAAATACCTTATGTTTCGTCAATTTTGCTTGGGTGCACTGGACTTAGAAGGTCAGTATATTTATGTAAAATTAGGCTGATGATTAAGGCAACCAAAAGAAATACTGAGACAATGGAGAAAGTAATGCAACGAGAAGATAATGCATTTAGTTCTTAAGATTTGTGGAAGAGTATTAAAAATAAACTGCATCGATATATTTTCAAATTTGAAATAACAATTGAGAAGCGAAAATAACTATTCGCTTGCCCCACATTCTACCATTGATGGATTTTGAGGGAGATGACTACATGTTGGGCAAAGCCTGTTTACAAATTTTTAGGCATTCTTTATTTTCCCGTTCAATTGGAGACGAATTCAGTTCGGGAAGTAGGGGTTGAAAACCGGAAACCAGTCGATGACTTTTTCCAACTCATTCCCCAAATATCGATCATCACAAAGAGCTTCTATCGTCTTGCATCAGTTTTTACAAAATTTAAATCATTGATTTTTAGAGTTAAGTCAATTATTAAAACTTGGGTACGAATTCAGCGTAATTAAGTATGTTTATAACATGTTTAAGAAATTCTGGAATGGAAGATGGATTATTCTAAATAATATAAGGTTATCCAAAATTAGTATTAATTTTAAAGAGAAAATTAATATAAATGAATGCTAGTTTTGTTTGAGGAATCAATTTTTTCTAACCCAAATATATGACTTGGTGGATCTCTCTGTATAGATGTGACAACATGCAAGACCCCCATGCAAACCTACGTCCCTACGTCACCATCTCCTCCAGAACCAATCCCCATCCATCGACTAGTCCCTTTGACCTACGGTTGGGACATAACAAACCACCAATGAAACCTGCTAATACTGACGGCAGTGGAGCATAACCCAAATCCAAAAGCTCCTACCACGGGATCTCGTAGCCATTAATGTGATCATCCTAGAATATATGGTGCAGCGCCTTCATGCCACCCTGCTCGGTCTGCTCATAGGGTAACAAATCCCCAACCACAGGAATCCGCAAAATCCGATAACAAACTTCTGGGATAACTGTCATCTCACCAGTCACCAAATGAAAGGTGTTCGTATCATTGTGCCACCTCTCTACCAAAGTTGTTAGTAACTCCCAATTAATGATATACCGAGGCATGTCTAGTAAGGATGATAACCCATATCTCTCAATCGTGTCTCTGTCATCCTGTGACAAGTGTGGGATAAGTGTCCATGGCCTCAGAAATCGGTCCCGATTCTGTAGTACACCAATCTCTGCTTGCAAATCAATACATATCCATCATCAGTTCTTGATTCAATCCAAACTATCAACAACAAAAAATAAAAATCAACCTAAGAATGTGAAGCATATCAAAAAGCATCATAAACATATTCGCATCAATCAGTTTATCAAAATCAAACCCATATCGAAATCAAAGACCTATATCAAAAATCAACGACCCATATTGAAATCAAAGACCTATATCAAAAATCAGCGACCCATATCGAAAATAAGGACCCATATCAAAATAAAAAATCCATATCGAAATTAGACCTATATCGAAATCAGAATCAGACCCATATCAAAATCAAGACCCATATCGAAATCAAAAATCCATATCTAAATCAAGACCCATATCGAAATCAAGACCCATATCAAAATTAAAAATCCATAACGAAATCAGGGCCCATATCGAAATCAAGACCCATATCGAAATCAAAATAAAAAATCCATATCAAATCAAAGACCCATATTAAAAATCAAGACCCATAACGAAATCAAGACCCATATTGAAATCAAGACCCATTTTGAAATAAAAAAGTCCATAACAAAATCAGGAGCCATATCAAAATCAAACCCATATAAAAATGAGAATTAGACCCATAACGAAATCAGGACCCATATCGAAATCAAAGACCCATATCAAAAATCAAGTACCTATATCGAAAATCAGGACCCATATTGAAATTAAGACCCATATCAAAATCAAGACCCATATTGAAATCAAAAACCCATATCGAAATCAAAGACCCATATCGAAACAAGACCATATCGACAATCAAAGACCCATATCAGAATTATACTGAGGAGCCATATCAAAATTAGAATCAAACCCATATCGAAATCAAGGCTCAAATCAACTCAATAATCCATTTCGACTACAGACTCATATCATCATCCAATAGCATATTAGAACCAGATATCATCATAAAACAGGACTCACATTGGATTGTAAACCATATTAGAGTAATCGACAAACCCATATCGATATCTATGCAACCTATCTAATTTGTGTGACTCACGACACATTTTTATAAACACTTTTATCCAACTTTTTTGCCTACATGCTAAATCAGGGTCCCAAAGCGCTAAGCTACCACATATGCACTAAGCTTTTCCACAAATGCACTATCAAACAAACCCTATGTGCCATCTTGCTACCACGTGCTAACTGGAACACTATTTGCGCTACCTTGTATACCCAACGTGGTAGAACACCCTATGCGCTTGACCTACCCATTGCGCTTCTATGTAGACCTTATGCGTTAAATCGTCCTATTCACTAATATAGCACCCGACTGTGCTAGTACTTAACCCCTAGATGCTAAACCTCCTAAGGTTTTGCTAGACGCTAACTTTCTTATTGTATGCGCTAGACGACCTACCCGACATGCTAACCCAGCAAAATACGACCTAAAATTGAAGCACATGACAAAAATAAATAAAATTAATCACAAACAAAGATGGATTTTGCCCACTTACTGGTGGGCCATATACAACAGGTCTTCGGTATCGCCTAACGTGCTCAAATCAGTGCGAGGAGTATGGAACCGTCAAAGTGGTTAGAGCTCCAAATATTGGAAGGAAGTTGCTCATACTGCTGCATATACCTTGAACCGGGTTTAACTAAGAACAAAGAACAGAATGACACCTTATGAGTTGTGGTATGACCAGAAGCCATCAATCAAATACTTCAAAGTATTTGGAAGCAAGTGCTTTATCAAGAGAGACATAGATGGTCTAGGTAGTTTTGACTCTAGGAGTGATGAAGGAATCTTCCTTGGTTACTTATCTAACATCAAGGCCTACAAATGCTACAACAAAAGACTAAGAAGAGTCATTGAGAGTGTGCATGTAAGAGTTGATGAGGATATGCATAAAGGAAGTCAATCACGGATGAACCAGTATGATGATTCCGATGATGAAGCTTAGTCAGACAATGAATCCAAAGAAGCATTCAAAAAGGCTCTCAACCGGTATGTGTAGTTGAATCATCCAAAAGAGAAAATTCTAGGAAATAAGAGTGATGGTGTGAAGACTAGAAGAAGACTTGCCTAGAATGATGAACAAGTCAACTTTTGCCTCATGACTAATGTAGAACCTAAAAAATTCAATTAGACCAACAAAAGATAGGAATGGATGGATTTCATGGAAGAAGATTTGTAATAGATTGAGAAGAACAAGACATGGGAATTAGTCCCTAGACCGGAAGACAAGAACATCATTGGTAGTAAATGGGTCTACCAAAATAAAATGAATGAAGAAGGTAAAATTGTTAGGCATAAAGATAGACTTGTGTGCAAAGGATACTCTCAAGTAGAGGGCATTGACCTTAAATAAACATTTGCACTGGTAGCTAGATTAGAAGCAATTAGAATGTTTCTAGCCTTTTCTGCCTACAAGGGTTATAATGTATATCAGATGGATGTAAAATTTGTCTTCCTAAATGGAAATTTGGAAGAAGTGTCAGGATATGTCAGACTTAAGAGGATCAAACTATAATAGGACATGTCGTAGTCTCCCCATAGCACATGGTTGTGGAAGGCCATGACATGGCCTCCACCGCCATGACTCCCTTCCCATGGCTTAAGGGGAAATTAACTAATTAGGACATGTCAAGCTTAAGGGGATCAAACTACAATAGGACATGTGACTTTTAAAATGGGATGATTTGAACTAATTCTAGGACCAGAAAAACTATAAGGGTATCTATCTACCTAATTAGGACATGTGGCAAGGAAGGGGATTGAACTAAATAGGACATGGCTTAAGGGGGCTTAAAATTAGAATTTAGATCATGGAAGTCTACAAAATAGTTGAAATTTATTAAAAGCAATTTAACAATTTATCATTGAAAAACATCAAATATAGAAATTAAAACTAAACATTTCACAAAAAAATGATGCTTGCTAATTCATTGGAAATCTTCATTTTGTTAGGGTTTCAAGCAGATCTGAAGCAAATATGAACTAACAATTATATGCAGATTTAAATACAAAAGATAAAGACAAAAAACAGGACATGAATAACACAGAGATTTAACGTGGTTCACCCAGAATGGGTTACGTCGACCATACATAGTTGTCCAATCTTTCTTATTATCCAGCAAAAATAGTACATCAACCTTACCATGCCTTAAGCATCCCAGCCGCTTATAACATGCGTTTTTAGGGCAAAAACAAAGTCGGCCTTTTTAGGGTTTTATTACAATGTTAGGTTTCATTAAAAAAATACCCAAAAAAAATTTCTCGGGGGCTCTCGCCCCCAAACCCCTGCTTTTCTTGGGGGTTGCCACCCCTGAACCCCTGCCCGAGGCCTGGCTTGGCCCCGGACCCTGGCGAGGATACATGCTGAGTGTATAGTACTTTGCTGATTAGTCACCACATTTCAATACATTTAATTCTAGAGATTCATGAACTTGTTTCACATGCCACCAACAACAAAAAACTACTAAAGATAAACCTACAACAACAAAAAATAGTTAGATATGTATTATATATAGGAAATAGGGGGTTGAATTTAAGTTAACTAGGACATGGCTTAAGGGGATATTAACTAATTAGGAAACATGAGGCAAGATGAAGGTGATGGGCATAATTGGGACATGTGGCTGAAGGTGATCAAACTAGAAATAGGACATGTGGCTTAAAAGGGGATCATTTAAACTAAATAGGACATGGCTTAAGAGGAAATTAACTGATTAGGACATGAGGCTTAAGGGGATGGGTGTACAATTGGGACATGAGGCTTAAGGGGATGGGTGTACAATTGGGACATGTGGCTTAAGGGGATAAAAATAATAAGGACATGGCTTAAGGGGACAAATAAAAAAAGAATCTACATGGAAGTGCAAAATAGTTGTTCACATTTTAATTGAATTATGAAAACCTATATTTTAAAAGAAACTTATCAATTTATCATTGAAAGACATGTAATTTTAAAAAAAAGTTTACGTACCTCTATTTATTTAATACTTATTCCATTACATGTACGACAATTGTGTCAGAGCTCTCAATAAGGGGATGGACCTATATATCAAACAATAATATTTAAACCATAGATCAAATGGTACAATAAAAATAAATTATATATATTTATACATGTACATACATACATACATACAGGTCTTTATTTAAATACTTATTCCATTGTACCATCTACATCCTCTCTCTTTTCCAAAGCATCTATAATTATCTTGTGATCTTCCATAGAAATTTTCCACAACTTTTCATTACTAGGTCTGTCGCAATATCTCACTAGTTGTATATTTGTTTCAACAATCAAATGTGAGTAGTGTATTATGTTCTTGTGTGTTTCATAATCTTCAAAAGTATCCAAACCATTCTTCCTTATCAAATATTTCCTTAGCCAAGTTCCAACAACTACCACTAAACTAGTCGAATAATGAAAACCATCATCATCTTCTCGAGGATTAACTAATTTGCGTTTAGTTTCAACACATCGAGTCAACCAATATTATGTTTCCTCTTCATTATCCTCGGGTGAAACAACAACATACACATGTCCTACAAACAAAAAATTAATAAATTATCAAAATTTAGAATAAAAAAGCTACCATTTTTAATAAAAATTAAATATAAAAAAGTTTGAAACTAATTTTATTAAATGTTCAACAAAATAATTAAATGATTTCGTTTTTATACAAGGTCTAAAACACGATCATACTCATCTGATGCAAATAGTTGATCATTATCTTCAATTATGTTAATCTAATCTTGTGCTTGAGTAGGATTCAACGATCTTTGATTCCAATCTTCAACCCATTCAGTATTCTCACATACATCAGAATCAGTTGAAATACAAAACTGACAAAAGCATGCAAGTTCCCTTGTCCATATAGTCCATGTGCTTGCATTTGAACTCTTAAATGAATGTCATTTTACCGATCAACTAATTGTCTCACAATCAAGTTTGGGCACAATGTTTTCCTCTTCAACTAACCAAAAGAATTGTTGGATTGTACAGTTCACACTTGATCCAATAGATAAGGTTGTATTGCATGGGCATATTTACATTTTACATTATCTTCAAATTTAATTGGTCACTAGAAAGAACTCTTTTAACACAGGCACCAGCTCCATCATGTTCTCCTTTACCATGTCCAGCTTAAAAAAAACTCCATATATGTTGTATATTGTATTCCTTGTGAGCCCTACTTAACCAATAAAACATTCAAGAATTCTTGAATTGTCCTCTACAATTATCTGACCATATAAGATGTTCTTTCATCTAGATTCCTCTTTCTCTTAGATTTTTGTAAAATATGTTGAAACAATATTGAACAAACTCTGACGAGTGCATCCTATTATCACTCACATAGAAATGATACTCCCTTAGGATTTTTCTATCATCCTCTGTGCTATCATCTACATGTCTATAAACAATATGAACAAAAATAGCAACTTGAGTGGAATTGTAATATTGAGATTGAATTTCCTCTTGTGGCTGAAGAGTATAGTTTTCTACAAAGTCCACCACTGATAGTATACTTCCAACTGGAAATGTAGTTCTACATGTGTGAAATTGAAAATCAAGCCATCTAGCATGTTGAGAGTGTGTCACATATTTTGGTACAATCTTACTTTTATATTCTGACATGAATGCATGTACACTAACCTTCTCTATGATTAAATCGACATGCTTTCCTATTTTCCCATCCTTTAAGGGATACTCAACATTCATAAATCTTCTAACATCCACTAGTTGTCCAAAATCAGTTTCACTACTCTCATGTATACATTCTACTAGTGATGAAAAATTGCAACCACTAGAATATTGTCCAGAGATACATGAACGTAAATAAAATAATTGCCCATTAGTTCTTTCACAGAATAAACTTTCTACAAATTCCTTGGTTGATTCAAGTGGCATATCAATACCACATTCCTGGATAAGCATGTTACTATGCAAAACACAACGTATGTATAAAAAAATATCATAATAGTAATGAAATTGCACATGCATTTTACAACAACAGATTCTTTGCTTATTAATTTTCACATACCAAGGCTTGCATTTTTCAAATGATCTTTGACTTATAGTAATATTTCCAGGTAGCACAATTTCATCTAAAAAATTTCTATAAAATTTAATTTGAGATACCCTTGTATTATCATGCCAAAACTTTTCAGCCAAATATTTCACTTCAATATTAAATTTCATATCCAACCTTCGAAGTCTACCACTAAAACTCCAACTTTGGTTGATTGGATCATTTTCAATACTTTTTGTTCTTTTAGCTTCTCTAACCAGTGTTTTAGGATGCATCTTTAAAATTCCACTAATGTTGCTTACCATCCTTTTATTCAAGGTTGCTTTATACACTATGGTAGTTGTTATAGCTCATCGTGTCGCATTCTTATCTTTAGATCGACTCATTGTACCACTAGATCAAATGGTAGTTACAAAAATAGACATATCATGCTTAACGGATTCATCTTTTTTTGATGGTTTCACATAGATGCCTATTTTTTTCATCACTTTTCTCATTTTCCACATTCTCATCAATTGCATCATAAGTTGACATTGAATTGCAAGTTTTTTTTAATAAAAAAATTCTTTGTATATTCTATCGGCATATGTTCTTATTTATCTGCAAGAAATCTTACCAGGAAGATTATCCAAAATATTTTTTTTATTTTTATAAAAAAGTTTCCTTGATCTTCAACAATTGGAGAATTTTTTTACCATTTTCAAAAAGATTTTCACTTCCAACACTCAAAGGAATTTCATCTTTACCAACACGAAGGTTTTCATTTTCATGGACAATTATATCAATCTCAACATTAGTATATCAAGCTTCTACTAAATCATCAATATGAATATCACCTATAATCACATTATCCATGTCTTCTAGAGAAAGATTTGAAGATGTACCTAGATAATGGATACCAAACCCTTGAGGCATGATACAAGATGATCATCAATTAGTGATTCCCTACCATTCTCTAGCATTCCTGATTTCTTCCATCATCTTTGCAATAATGGTGAATACACAATTGATGAATGTTTGATGTTGTTATTTATTCTTCAAATTTTTAGACCTATAGGATCAATATGGTAGATCTATTCTATCAAAAGAATTGTAATTTTTTGTATATGCAAATGAGGAAAACTGATAGCTTTTATATGAGATACAAGGTTAACATTTTTTATTCAAAACGTAACATAAAATGACCATAAACATAAATCTTGACAAGAGCAGGTGGAGACCATGATCATTGGTGTTGGTCCTTCAGAGTCTATGGTGAAAACCACCCCAAATGCGACTTTTGTTTTTTCTAACTTTGGGTTTGGGTCCTCTAAAAAGGTGTCATTTTTTTAATAAATTTTTAAGCTTATGCCAGGATTGGTTGGATAAAATTTCCCCCATGTAGTTGGCCATCCCTCGGTGCCTTTCATGGGTGGTTATGCTGGTTTTTAATGTTCTCTATATTTTTTTCCTAGTTCTATTATTGTTGGTCTTTTAGTTTTTGTGCTAGTTTTCGGGTGTCCCTATTGGCTTCTTGCTATGTTTTAGTGGGGGCTTTTTTACTAGCTGTGACATAAGTTGACATTGAATTGCAAGTTTTTTTCAATAAAAAAATTCTTTGTATATTCCATCGGCATATGTTCTTATTTATCTCCAAGAAATCTTACCAGGAAGATTATCCAAAATATTATTTTTAATTTTTATAAAAAAGTTTCCCTGATCTTCAACAATTGGAGAATTTTTTTATCATGTTCAAAAGGATTTTCACTTTCAACACTCAAAGTAATTTAATCTTTACCAACACGAAGGCTTTCATTTTCATGGACAATTATATCAATGTCAACATTGGTATATCCTGCTTCTACTAAATCATCTATATGAATATCACCTATAATCACATTATCCATGTCTTCCAAAGAAGGATTTGAAGATGTACCTAGATAATGAATACCAAACCCTTGAGGCGTGGTACAAGATAATCATAAATTAGTGATTCCTTGCCATCCTCCAACATTCCTTGTTTCTTCCATCATGTTTGCAATAATGGTGAATATATAATTGATGAATGTTTGATGTTGTTATTTATTCTTCAAATTTTTAGACCTATAGGGTAAATTTTGTAGATTTGTTCTATCAAAAGAATTGTAATTTTTTGTATATCCAAATGAGGAAAATTGATAGCTTTTATATGAGATACAAGGTTAACATTTTTTATTTAAAAGGTAACATAAAATGACCATAAACAAAAATCTTGACAAGAGCAAGTGGAGACCATTATCGTTGGTGTTGGTCCTTCAGAGTCTATGGTGAAAGCCACCCCAAATGCAACTTTGGTTTTTTCTAGCTTTGGGTTTGGGTCCTCTAAAAAGGTGTCATTTTTTAATAAATTTTAAGCTTATGCTAGGATTGGCTGGATAAAAGTTCCCCCATGTAGTTGGCCATCCCTTGGTGCCTTTCATGGGTGGTTATGCTGGTTTTTAATGTTCTCTATGTTTTTTTTCCTAGTTCTGTTATTGTTGGTCTTTTAGTCTTTGTGCTAGTTCTCGGGTGTCCCTGTTGGCTTCTTTCTAGGTTTTAGTGGGGGCTTTTTTACTGGCTATGAATCCCTCATGTGCCCTAGGTTTCACTTCATGGATATGTAATATTACGAGACTATCCTACTTTTATTAATCAAAACAAAAATATTGACAAGATTTTAGTAAATGTCAAGGTTGACACTAAAAACATTTATAATTTCAAAATATTTTTGTGGGACTGCTATGCAAATTGGTATGGTCCCACCAAAATAGGCTAACCAAAAGCAGGATACAGGATTTTAGACCTATGACATTAGATCCAATTATAGGTTTTGTTTTTGGCAATGATTAAATGTGAAGTAAGATAATTGAGTTTTGAGTGGGATAGGACACATCTCCTTTAGTTAGGGATTAAATGCAAGTCTAAAAATGGTCTTAAAATTGTATAGGGGAGTGGGAACTAAAAGAATGGCTAAGAAGAGTGAAAAATATGGACTTACAATTAAGGAGTATAGTTTATGACTCTAAACTACATTTAATGGGGGTGTTAGTGTTGAATATTCTATATAATATTCTAGATATGCTTTCTCAAATGTATTTCTATTTATACATAGTTTTTTTTTTTTTTAACTATTTTTATTATAGATGGCATTTTCTCATCTTTCTTGCAATTTAAATTGCATCATCTATTATAATTTTTTATCATACATAATAAAAGAATATTCATCTATTTCCTAATTCTAATATTTCACTATTTTAGTTCATTCCTTTTGAACTTAAATGTCAATATCCAATTTGTAAAAGTTTGGTCTACCTATTTTTCAACTATTCGATTATCTAAAGATAGTTTAAATCCACCCCAGATGATTGGTTTAGAAGATCCAATTTCTATGGATTGGATTATAAATTTACTTAAGCATCCACATGATTACCCAACCTAATTCAGTTTTGATATCCCCCTTAGAATAGTAGGGTGATTTGGTAGAAGCCACATATATCAAGGATTCTTTATTAGAGTTCCTTGCATGACCACATGTGAATATATCTTGATTATCTTATATATATGAGTATAAATATATGTTATTAAAGTGCAAAGTTTTAACATATAAGACATTAAATGCATTATCATTATAAATATAAAGCAGGTAACACTAATTTTATATTATAATATGACCCTAACCTTAACCTTTACACTAAATTGAAATTTAGAAATGTAATACCAAGAATAATTCAACCCTAATTCTAATTTAGACCTAAAACTAATCCTAGTCCTAATATTTATCCGAAAATATATTATAGATCCCTAAACCTAAATCTAATCAAACCATGACCCTAACACTAGTTCTAATTACATTAGAAATTGAGACTGGTTGGACCTCTCTTTGTTGATAATGCTCTAATTCCTAGGCAACCTTGGTTGAATTGTATTCACATCCCTCGCTCTCAAGGGGAGGATCAAGTGTTGTGGAACATCTCCTCTTCTAGGAAGTTCAAAGTTGTTGATGCCTATAAGTTCATCTCTAGATGCTTCTCCCCCCCCCCTTTTGGGCGGGTATCTGGAACAAGCAGTTAATTCCTAAAATTAACACTTTTTCTAGTTGTTTATGTAGGGCAAGGTATCTACCAATGATAATCTTTGTAGAAGAGGTATTCCTCTCTCTAATAGATGCTTTCTTTGTAAAGAGGCGGAGGAAAATGTTGGCCATTTGCAGCTTCATTACACCTATGCCAAGGATATCTGGAATCACTTCCTTAACATCTGGAACATTGCCTGGGTCTTCCCTGATTATGCCCAGTGAATGTGGTTTGAATGGAAATGCCCCGTTGATAATCAGGCCTTAAGAGTCCTTTGGAATCTATCTCTCCCACATATTGCCTGGGGCATCTAGAAAGAAAGAAACAACAAAGTCTTCAGGGACTTGGAAACTCCTACTTTTGTTGTGGTTGCTATAATTTGCAATGCTATCAAAGAGAACTTTCTCCACTCCTACCCTAGTAGAAAGAATTATTTCCCCATTACTAATCTCTAGGTGGATTGGGATATTATCAATCGGTGGCAAATTGATTACAATATAGCCAATCCGGTTCACAAAACCAAACAGTGCGTGCAAAATGTTATATGGGGTCCTCCCCTTATGGGCTGGATCAAAATCAATGTGCATGGGGCAGCTAAAGGAAATGATGGGCCAGTCGGGTGCGGGGGAGTGGCTAGGAATCAGTCTAGTATGCTGATTTCTGCGGTGGCGCTCCCCCTGGGCACCTAGTCAAACCACTATGCGGAAGCTAGCACTGCGCATATTGGGTTACACATGGCCAAAAAAGAAGGCATTTCTAAAGTCTGGTTGGAGTCTAAGTCGCTAAACACTATCAATTATCTGAGTGGGCATACGAACCCTAGCTGGATGATTGCCAGCATGATCAAGGATTGTCAGAATATAATTAATGAGCTGCCAGATTTCAAAATCTCTCACATATACGAGGAAGGCAACAAGGCGGAAGATATACTGGCTAATTCGGTGATGGAATACGTGGCAACCAATTGGTGGAGTAGTAGGGATGCCTTCCCCAAAAATCTGTGCAAGCTGGCACTTAATGATTACTATGCCAATCAATGATCTTTCATCATGACTCTACTAAGTTGATGGGGAAATGACTCTTTCTGGTTTTCCCTAATCAAAGATCTAGAAACCTCTTTGGCGACTCGATTTCCTACCTCATTGTGTGGTTTTTTTTCTACTGTTTGGATATTTTGTAGGTGTGGCCCATTTTCTGCAATTGGTCAGTGACTTCCTTGGTGAGCCCCATCTCCTACTATTCAGCGACTAGGAGCATAATGGGAGGGGATAAGAAAAGATAAGAGCCCTCTACTTGCAAGAAATGGAAGAAGAATAAAGATGTCTGGCTAGAAGTCATCGATGGAGGTCTTGTCCCCTACTTGGACTGACTTCGCGAACCCTCTCCTCTGCTAATGGAGGACTTTGTTAATGGACGGAAAAAAGGGAGTCTCAAGATTTATGGTGTTGTTTATCAGATTGACAAAACTTTGGTGGCAACGGTCACTAGTCTGGCTACGACTAGCAGAAGATTTTATAGGGATAGAAAAACTAGGGAGGAGGACTTCTTGAGTTTATTTGACAAGGACAAGGAGCGCTCCAGAGTCACCAAGATGGTCGATGGTGGCTACAATAGAAAAGACCTCATGGCCCCCTAGGCTAACATGGCTAAGTTTATAATGAGGTATATTACTCTCGATGGCAGGTATTCCAACATATTTTCCTAACATTTCACTATCTTAAATTATTTTAGGCACAGTAAAATCATCTTTGTTCCCTTCTATCTGGCCTCCTCTCTAGAAAATAGCCTTGAAAAGCATTTGGTGAACCCTAACAACCATGTTCTCCATGAGGGACTTATTGTCCTTATCATTGTACCCCCTCTTGTTGAGACTAGCCTGCAGACTAATATCCAAGATGTCTCTGACTTGGAAATGGACCTGGAAGAAAGTTGGGTTCCTGTTGATGTCCCAGAATATGAACCTATGGATGAAGGGGAGATGATGGTTACCCCTGGGACATTTGGTAGCAAGAATCCTCCTAGATGGGTGGCTAGCAAATACAAAACCACTAGCAAACTGATCTCCAAGGCTGAGGCCCTCTCCAAAAGGAAAAATTTGGTGTCTAAGGATCACAGCCCGAAGATTATAGACCGGGGGATTAAGTTGGACATTCCTACCAATGTCCTAAAAGGAAAACAGGGGACCATAGCCAACAAAGAAAACAATGGAAATTAGAGGACTGGTAATCTGATGAATCTGGTTATGGAAGCTACCAAAATCCAGGAGAGCTGCTAGAAGTTGGTTGAGCGTGAAATTGATACCCTCAAAACGGGGGTTAAAGAGAGAATTGATATCTTCACTGCTTCCTATGGGCCCAGCAAACAGGAGAAACTCATGATTATGACACAAAAACTATCCTACGATATTGAGGTGATGAAATGAAACCATAAAAAAAGGATTGATAAGGTGGAGCAATCCATGGCAGAGATTAAGAAAAATCTCAAGAACCTAGTCAACATAAGTAAAGAAGCCATGAACAACAGTATTGAGGGGCTTGAAAATATTAATGCCATGGTTGTTGATTATAGATCCTATCACAACGAACTGGTGAAAGATCTTGGAGGAGATGATATGGCTGCTGGAGACAGCCAAACCACTGGACCTAGTTCTAGAACAAGGAGAAGAAGCAGCAACAAGGGTACCTCCAGATTCATTATGGAGGAGATGGAGGAAATCAATAGGATTTCCATCCAAAAGAACAAGAATCTGGTGCTCTCTCTCAACTAAGAGATTTCTCTTTTGTTTGTTTGTCTACGTTTCATTTGTTTACGTGTCTACTCGAGGTTGTTCCCCTGTTTTGATGTTGTTTCGTGTTTGTTTTGCTGATGGCCAGTTGTTGTAAAACTTTTGGTCTCAGGTCCATGTAAAACCTTTTTATCTTTATCAAAAACACTAGTTCTAATTGAACCCTAGTCAAGCAACATTAAGCCTAACCTCAACCTTAATTATAACCTTGACCCATGCTCTATCCTAGAACAATAATCCTAACCATATTCCTAATTATAACCCTAATCCTAATTATAATCATAATTCTAAGCCTATTTGTCATCCTAATTCTAAAACTAGCCCTAATTTTAGTGACAACCCTAATTTTAATCATAACCCTAATTAAACCTTGAACCTAGTTAAAACTCATCCCTAGCCTAACCTTTAACTTGACACAAATTAAACACTTATCCTTAACACTAATTTAAGTCTAACCCTATCCATACCTTACAACCAAGTAAGACATTAATTGAATTCCATGGGTGACAACATCTTTTAGGTAATGTTGTAGGGAAATATTTGTATGCCTACTAAATAGTGGAGGACATAGGATTATATAATCTTTAAGAATTTTGATGAGAAAAAATATATTCAACTGCAACATAAAATGCAAAATTATGAGAGAGACATGGAGATTGAAAATGGGAAGAAATGTTCACATGGTGCCAAACTAAGTGAAATTGTGAAGGTCTAGGTTTGATGATAAAAATAAAGGTGGGTCTCCGAGATCAAGTACACCACCCAATATATACTTTGGGAATTAGAAGGGATTAATGATGAAAAATAGAAATAAAGAAGGAATTAAAGGAAGAAAACATGGAGGTAAGATGTAGGAATCCCACATACCAATTATTATTTTATGAGTAATATGGTGTGTAAAATTTTGCAAGCATGCTAAATAATGGAGGCTGGGACTTGGCAATAAGAATGCAGGAATGAGTGGTTTTGAGGGTAAAACAAAAAATATTCCACTAGATAAATTATGTACAAACCGCAAAGGTGTAAAATACAAAAGAAAGGCCAAGGAATATAGGTTTTTAGGGAGAAAATGAAAAGCATTTTGATTGAAAAAATCTAAAAACCATAATAAATGAACTAGTAAACCAAATAGGAGTCACTTAGAAGATTTATAGATTTTTGTAATCAATACATATTACTAAGGAACAAGGGAAGGAAAAATATCAAAGTACAATTTAGCCAAGGAATATTATTAAAGGTGGTGTTTGATCAAATGCCAATAGGGGTCTTGTAGAAACTAAATTTAAACAAAAAGTATAAAAGTAATATACGTCATTATTCTTAGAATGGTATACAAAGTAAAGGCTCAAGAGAATAAAAATAGAGGTTCCCTGGTAGGTGAACCCACCAAGTGACTAGATATTTTAGAATCATAAGATTTAATTATCCATCCAAAGGTTAGCACTCCTCGTCTTTTTAGGAGTTATCTATTGAACCATTGATCCATTTCAATCCTATGTAATAGGTGAACCCAAGGATTTTAATAAAAGAGATACTTATTTAAAACTCAAGATGCAAACATCAAATCCGAGATCTTATGGGAGAAGATCCAGATGATTCAATATCAGACAATGAAGTACTTGCAAGAAAACAATACATGCAAATCAAAACAAACAATATGCACACACATGCATTTAACTGGAATTTGCCTCCATTGCACTCCTATTCCTCAAGATTTTGTGTTTTGTAATAATATTGATTGCTCTCAGAAGCACGCACAAAAGGATATGAGGAAATTGGGATTCAAAATTATGAATGCAAGATGATTGAAAGAGAAAGCAAATGCGATATAACAAGAATGCAAAATTCAAAAGATGAACTAAATGCTAGATAGCCTGAAATGAGAGAGGGACTGGATTAAATAGAAATTCTCCAGGTGGATCTAGATTGTGGGATGAATATCCAGGATGATAGGAGATTAGTGGTATAGGAAGAATGAGTGGTAAGGAGAGAAGATAGGTAGTAATGGGAAATGGTAAGTGGTAAGGAGTGTTTATTATTTATTTTAAATACACAGAATGGATAAATAATGAAATATATCTTTATTTAATTTATATAATAGTTAATAATGGATAATGTAAATAATGAAATACGAATATGAATATTAATATAGTGAATAGTATAATGGAAAATGAGAAATTAATATTATAATGGATTCGCCTTGATAATGATTAGAAAATTAAGGTTTGATAAGTGGACACTTTTAATAGAATTTTTTATGTGTTTTCAAAAAGCGTATGCCCTTTTATAAGGTCAAGGGGATAATGAAGAAAAATAGTTAGTTAATTTAAAGAGAAATCCTAAAACACAAATCACAAAATGCAAAAGTTATAGACAAACACATGATGAAAAGTGAAAACAAAAGAATAATTCAATTGACTACAAATAAAACCTTGCATGTAGAACAAGATCTTTTCATCTGAGACTTTTTCTTATACAATCTTCTTTTCTTATATATAGTAACTTGAAAATTTAGATAAGGGATTATTTAACAAGCGAAGCTCTATCAGATTCTCTACTTAGGATTTTCAAGTGATTTTTGAATTTTTATACTCATCCAATAAACAACTATGTCTATGCCTTTTTTTACCAAACACACTATGTGCAAATCTATTTTAATAAATTAATGGTGCTTTCTTGTTTTATTAAGCACCATTAAATTTATTTATTATTGTATATGCAACATCAATTAATCAACATGAAAATATTAGAACTCAAAAAATTAATGACTACATATTTGTTTCTCTCATTATTATACTTCCATTTATCTCAGTTGATACTATTAATCCTATGCAAGTAAGTTGTATGCAAGTTGTGTTTTGATGTTTCACAATTTTAATTCAGATTTACTTGTTTTCTTATTCTCTTTTCTCTACCCTCTTTTTGCCTAATCACTCCCTTTTCCCCTATCCAAACTAGAGATCATTAACCAAACTTAATTTTTTAAATTCAATATATTGTTCTTTCCTCTCATATTACTAGTATTTCTTTTTATTGAGATTATTTATTTTGATTATCTAGAATCGTTTTATTTCATGTCTTTTATGTCACTAATCTTACAAGTCTTCTAAACTATATTGATTTTAATCACATTGAGAGGCATAACTCTATAATAATACCACCATTCTTATATTTTTCTTATAACTAAAAGAATAATATGCAACTTTCATACATCAGAAAAGAAAGTAAGGAAGGACAATTCAAGAAAACGCTCCATTGGTGATCTGAGATTCATGTGGAAGGGCTCATTCTTTTTGTCCTTTTCTTTCTCTAAGAAATAATCAGATATTTTCCTTAACTTTTCTTTCTTGTAGAGGCAAGAATTTGTAGGCACTTTCCACTTGTTTACTCTTTACATATTAAATTTAAGCATGGCCTATAGCCTGCAATAATGGAATTGCCATAGCCTTGCTTCCTAGATGAGCATTCTAATATTTCCACGGTGGTAGGACTTATGTTTTAACTTATGCATAGCATATCTTTGTTTTCTTGTAATTAGATAAAGCAAGGTGACTAAGGTAATAATCACCTACATTTTGTGAATCTTTTTTATTTGTTCCATTATCTCTTTTTACCTTTATTAATCCAACGCTCAAAAATTGCTAAACAAGTTGGACCTAGGTATATAATGGTAAAAATTGTTTAAATGGATCATCACTCACAAGGATCTATTTGGGAATAAAGATATTTGAAAGTATTTTTACTCGGCAAACATAAATGGGCATTACATTGTATAAGATTTTCATAGTCGCTATCAAGCAACCCTTGAGGATAATGTGGGAAATGGATCATGTAGTGCATATTGATGAGTTTAATTTAACTCTAGATATTAGTGGGAGGGGGGGGGGGGCGCAGAGAATTTTTGCTTTTAAATTTTTTATTTTAAATAAGGAATGCATGTAAATATAAATTATATCATTTATTATGGATAAGCATGAACATGTACTCCTTTACTCATTTTGTAAAAGATTGAAATCTATTCCTCTTGTTTAGATGATGGATGATGTTTGGATGGACGTTTAAAAATATGTATTAGTTATTTTTATCTATTATAAATCAACATTATTAATATTACATTTATTTGGGGCCAATGTAAGAGAAAATCTAAATATTTAATTTTATATGTTACTTCTTTTTTTTTAATTTTAATTGTATAATCCTCAACAAACAAGAAAAAATTGTCAAATGCCAGTTTTGTAAATTATTATATTGTGGCATGCATGTTTTTAAAGTTGTTTAATGCTATTATTATATTAAATTGGTATTAATTTAAATGGGTTTTTGTAGTGTATGAAAAAAGTTTACTAAATTTTTTTTTTTATTAATTTAATTTATTGGTGTCTTATGTTGTAATTAGTTAAAGTCAGATAGGGCCCAAACCCTTACATAGAAACTACACGATAGAGGACAGGGGTCTCACAAGGAGTGAGAACACCTAGTATGAAGACCAACTGACACAAAAAGAACTAGAACCAACTAAAGACCAATAGAAAACAACAACATACTAAACCAGAAAATAATTGATACCAAAAGACCAGCACTACCCTTAGAAGACACAAACTGATCATCTACATGGTGGGGGTTTTCACAACTTGCCAATCCTAGCTAAGCTCTTTAACCTTTTCCTGTAAAGGAAACCTTCTGATTAAACCATTTCCTAATGAAGTAGCGAGAGACTTTATTTTTACCTTGACCGTTGTCCCAATCGACTCAATGGTAACACCCTCAAAATATTTATTGACCACTTCATCTTCACCAATATTCTATCAAGCTCTTCTCGGATAGCCTGCATTGAAGCTAAATTATTGTGCACCATTTATTTGTTGTACCCCACCATCTCCTCCAATTTCCTTTTAAGTGTATCCTAGTTGCCCTGAAATTCTATGAATTTCATTCCTCTCCTCTTCATGGGCCACCTTGTTATTCAAGGCTTTGATTTCCTCTTCCAGGGTATCTCATTCTAGAAGACACTCTACCAGATCATTAGTTGATAACCATAATTTGCCATCTTTGTCCTTGACCACTCAATCAAAACCCTTAGCCTTTGCCTTGATTGTTGCCTCCAAACAATTAATTTAATCTTTCAGCAGTATTGATTTGGGCCAGGAGCTAGTGGATGATGGTATTTTCCCGATTACAGGTTGCACACAATTCATTGAAATTTTCAATGACCTTCACTAGGTTTCATTGACAAGGGGATGAAATAGAGGAAGGAGAAAGGAAACCCAAAGAAGGTGTCTAGGTGGTCTAGGGTTTGTAGTGGTGACATTAGGGTTGTCAAGGGTCCATTATGAGCTAGTAAACCAAGAGGAAGTAGAGTCCTTATAGATGAATTACTTAATTACTTTCCCTTTGTCTCAGTTACCCTTTTGAGGAGAGGCTTGGGATTTAATATTCTTGCTTTGGCGGAATGATCGAGATTAACCTAGGTAGTCAAAGTTTTAGCCTAAGGGGTGGTCATTATAGAACTAGAAGCAACTTTCAACTGCTCTAATGGATAGTGGAGAACTCTATGATAAGAGTGGGGTTAGGTAGGGGAATGGAGGATTTATGGAGGGTTTGCTAGTAAGGGACATGGACAAGAAAAAATTATAGAGCCTCGTAATTAAACTTTGGTGCATAAAAAGAACTTCCTTAGACTTAGTTGTAGCTACAATTTGGCAATTGTAAGAAAAGATCCAGTAGGGAAAGTTCATTTTAATAGCATGTCTAAAATGGTTTAACATAGGAAACAACTCAGATTGGAATCTCTTATACCTATTGTTCATGGTGAAAATGGATACAATAATAACAGAATTGAAAGGCTAAATGAATTCAACCACAAAAACCCTAGCCTAACAACAACAAAGATCCACCATAACATATGAAGATTACCTAAGACAATGTGAATAAAACAAAATCACAAAGAATATACCATCACATGTCCAATAGGGTTTTGATCTCCATTCTTCCTATCTCCATTGATCTTGCTTGATATATTTGCTCTCAGATTTTTATGTGCACAAGAGCTCAACAAAGAACGGAATGTGGTTGCAAGTAGGATCGTAGTGTAGTCAATTGATCAAGTTGTTAACATGAACAGTGATTAGGGTTTGATAATGAAGGAAGCATCTCCTTAAATAGAAGACACAATATGAAATGGAGGGATAAGATTGAGAGGTGTAAAAAGGAGGTCGGCTAGGATTCGAGGTTAGGTAGAGGAAATAATAAAATAATGAAAGGGGTAGGTAGTGTAGGAATTAAGAGATGAATGACATGTGTCATGGGTAGAAAAAGATAATGAATTAATTAAATAAATAGAGATTTATTTAATTAATAGAAGAAATGAGATAATTAAATAAATAAAATATTTATTTAATTTAGGAAAAGGATAATTTAAATAAATAAATGTATTTATTTAAATGAGAAATAAAGCTAGAAGAGGATAAATGAATTAATTAAATAAATAAAGATTTATTTAATTAATTGAAGAATTAGGCTTAAATAATTAAATAAATAAAATATTTATTTAATTAGACATGACAATTTTGGGTGTCTACATTTTGCCCCTCTTTGAGACAATGCGGCTTGTCGCCTTGTTTCAAAGAAGATAAGATGAACTGATACAGAGTTGCCCCAGTATGGGAATGATATGCCCCCTCGAGAGATTGGATGAAAATGTTTGAAAAGATTGCAGACAATCTCTCGATAAGAAGAAAAGGCTAGAATGGACTGATTGAATAAAGTGACAAAGTCACGGGATGAAGAAGACTGACTCGGGAAACGAGGACGAGGGGTAGGGTAGGCTATAAGATAGACCACGGGAAAAAGACATCCTCATTGTCATCTACACCTTCACGAGATCAAAGTGCAGAGCGAGAAAAGAGCAGCAGCAGTCAGCAACGATGGCCTTCATGCACAGATTCGATCGCGTTTGACGATTTTAGAGGCCAGCAGAGGCAGGAGAGCCGGTAAGTACCACCAAACCTCCTCGTACTTTGACGCATTTACTTTTGTCATTAATGCATGTTAGTTAGAGCAATAAATGCGCTTAGGAATAGGGTACAAAAAAGTCCAAAACCATGTAACCGCGTTTGCATCGGTGTCAGGCGCGTCTATGTCTGCCAAGCGCATCTGTGTTGGTGCCAGGCATGTCTATGCCTGGAACCGCGTATATGTCAAATGCGGGTGCGTTTACGTCATGCAGGGGCGTTTGTGTCGCCAAGTCACGTTTATGAATAATATATGCATGTTTATGTCATACAGGCGCGTCTGTGTTGTTAAGGTGCACTTCTGTAGTCTATAGGTGTGTTTGTGAGTTAAAAGCACGTTTATGTCCGAAAAATGCAAGGTTTTGTCTTCTAGGTCAAATCGGCAGTTCTGTGATGAACATACGCTGTCGATTGGATAAGCTGCTGAGAGGATACACTCAAGTAGGTCCTCTAAGAAGACTAGGATAGATCAAGGCACTTTGTGATGAACAGGGAGCACCAAGATAGAGTACTTTGTGATGAATAGGGAGTACCCAAAGTATGAGCAGCACTTTGTGATGAACAAGGAGTACAAATGTGAATAACACTTTGTGATGAACAGTGAGTGTCACGCACGTAGTACTTTGTGATGAATAGGGAGTACTACTAGGATAGAAGCAACACTTTGTAATGAACAGTGAGTGTCACTAGGATAGATAACCATATGCATTTAGATAAAAAGTAGCATTTTGTGATGAACAGTGAATGCCACCATGACTGACACAATTGATTTGCTTGACTGCAGGAGTATTTGCCTATGTTGGAGTCATGGGAGAGATTCCCGTCGACTCAGAGATTGCGACCTGAGCTGACAGCTGAGGAGCAAGCTTCCATCGAGGAGATGGGCTTGAGACATGTATTATATGTGCCTGAGTTTTGGGCAAACATGGTTTTGCTGACTGCGCTTGCGGAGAGATGGCACTCTGAGACATGCACCTTCCATTTACCGATGGGTGAGATGACGGTCACCCTGGAGGATGTCTAAAGGATATTGCATATACCGATTGATGGAGATTTGATTCCATATGATCGTGACGGAGACAGGGAGGCATTGAGATGGGTGTTTCAGGATCCCGGCCTAGAGATGAGGGCAGGACATGTGGCATGGGACACCATGACAGCCACAGGGTTAGCATTGCCAGCTGTGATTGGAGGAGCTATCAGTGGGTTCCTGTGTCCAGACAGGGTGACACGGGGATTGGCTGTGGGCTGGGGAGGAGCACTGGAGACACTGGTGACACAGCACCCCAGATATGCTTGGGGACCATGTGTGCTGGCCCACTTATATTATGAGCTTCACCAGTTTGTATACCATGGGTCAGTGGGATTGGGCTGTGGAGTGACACTACTGCAAGTTTGGGCATATGAGCATCTGTCGATTAGCCGACCGATACACTTCAGGGGTAGAGTTCATGGACGTAGTTTTGTTCATTTATATGACATGATCACCTCGCAACCGTGGATTGGCAGGTTAGAGCATTGGCAGCGAGTGATAGATGACATTGATGTAGTCATCTGGAGACTATATCTGGGATGTGAGGAGTGGGAGGATGATGCAGTGGAGCTTCCCTACACCTTCCAGAGCAGGTACCTGATTGGGCGAACGCCCTATATATTAGAGAGACAGTTGGTGGACAGGGTATGCAGGCAATATGGCAGGATCCAGAGGATGCCATGAGGCTCGGGTATGTATGCCCGTATAGTTAGGGATCAGGCGCAGTTTGGGCCTTTATTGTCATATGATCAGGCGTTGACGCAACTGGCAGAGATGGTGCCCCTAACCTGGGATATGTGGCTAGAGATCGAGGACGCTGGGATGGATGCAGAGTATGTAGCATATTGGGCAGAGCATCCATTCCCTCGATTGACAGATCCAGGAGAGCTACTGGAGGGAGATGGAGGAGGAGATGATGATGATGGTGGTGGGGGTGATGGGGACAGAGGCCGACGGAGGTGGAGGGGAGTAGTTGGGGAGAGGAGAGTGGCACCTCAGAGGGAGGGTGGATAGGAGGGATAGGTTCAGGTAGTGAGGGGTCGCGGTGGATTTCCCCTATAGGTACCAGCAGCATAGGGTCCTAGAGCATAGGGACAGAGACATGGACAGGTACAGGGACAGGTGCTAGTACAGGCATAGGAGCAGCGATGGAGATAGGTACAGGGACCTAGGCATGTACAGAGACAGGTACCCATACAGGCACCAGTACATGTACAGGTACAGGGGCAGGCACTCGTAGAGGGAGAGCCACAGGCAGAGGCAGAGGGGGGAGATCCAGAGAAGGATGAGCTGATTGAGCTCAGGGAGATCTTCCAGGGCCAGGCAGATGAGATATAGGATCTGGAGAGGGAGAGAGACCGACTCAGGATGAGGCTCAGGGATACTGAGCAGGAGAGAGATCAGGCGATTTAGTGCTACAGAGAGGCTAAGACAGTGCTGAGGGCAGGGAGGCAGGCGGCGGAGGACGCAGGAGCAGGCTATGCATATGTCCTGCGGGCAAGAGAGGAGATTGCCTACTGGAGGGACCTTTATTATGGTATAGTGCCAATAGATCAGTGGGCGAGGAGCTTCCATAGACCATTGCGGACAGCGACAGCTACGGGAGGGAGCCGGAGGAGACAGGCATCGAGTGGTGGGGTTATGGGTCCTCCACCACCACCAGATAGAGGGGATAGGAGGGATGATCCTGAGGCAGGTCCTTCGAGGGCTCAGATTCTATCGAGGTCAGGTGGTTCCAAGGGAGGGAGCTCATCATAGCCTTAGAGGGCTCCCTATGTATCAGTGTTGTACCATTTTTGTATTGTAGACACCTGCAGGTGATTTTGTAGCCATATGATTTTTTGACATCATTGTACCATGACACTTTTGATTATATATATGAGATGATTCATTTTTTTTGCGGTAGCTATATGCATGTGTACCTATGTGATGAGATGTTTTATGATGTATGTTTATGATATGGATGCAAATATGTATATGATGCAAATGCAATATTTTTGTTCTTTTATGTTGTATATGTGTATGTATGATGCAAATGTGAATGTATGTAATGCAGATGAATATAATAATGTAAGTGTAAATTGTGCTAATAGGTGTTGTGTGCAGGATGTGATGCAGTTGTGATATCTATATATATGTATGAAATGCTTATATGTGGTAATGCAAGTGCAAACTTCATGAAATGCAAATGTTTTTGATGTGTCATTATACTCAGTCATGTGATAGCAGGCTACACGGACTCGAAAAGGATGATGGAAGTCAATCAAGAAAGGGGGATGAAAGACAGAAGATATGAAAGTGAAAGAGCTTCTTGTGCGTTATCATCATTGAGCTTTATTATGGCAAGTAGGTTATGACAATCGAGGCATATGTTTGACCCAGAAAGTCATTGTACCTGTTTGCATGGAGATAAGACAGTCACAAACAAGGAATGCCCTAGTTCATACTAGACTCACAGTGTCCTCATATCCTTGGACAAGTCATAGTATTACTAAAAGACAATCCACAGACAGCAAATGCAAATAGGTGACGATACCCCATCCTCGCCTTTCTAGTCAAAGACATCTTGGAGATAGAATCTCTAGTCAGAGACATCTTGGAAAAGCTAAAAGACATGTCACCAAAAGATAAAATCAAAAGAAAACCAAGACTCGACACCAACATCCACTATAGTCCTCAAGTTTAGTGTCTCTTGTCACTTGTATAAGTCTTATTTGATTGTGGTCACAATGTTCACTTTCACAGAAAAGGATAGATAGCACTGAACCATATGTTGTCTGAGTCTGTTGAAAGATTTGATTTGTTGAAGCTCATTGTTACTGATGTCTCATCTGAAACTAACTGAATCCATGAAATTGATACTTTATTGTGGAGAAGACGGAACTTTATTGCGGATCTGTGATGCAAATGTTGCTTTATTGCAGATTGTGTGCAAATAGACTGAAGGAAGCTGGAAGAAACTATACTCCTCGAAACATGTGATGTTCTTAGTTCCACACCCATCACTAGATGTAGGATTTGCCTTAGCCACGGATAGGATCTGACTTATTATGGATAGAAAGGGAGGTTTATTATGAATGGCTAACCAATCTTGGGTAGATCAATAACAAGCCATTATGGGAATGAGTAAGTTTACTATGAATGAATTGGTTGTGAGTGTGTGCGAAGTGAAAGATGAGAGTGAATCCTAAAGGAGGGAGGAACAATGTCTCTATGCATGGCGCTGGTGACCCAGTTTTCACCATGGTACTTGCCCAGGGCGCCACTGAAGTGGTTTTCACCATTGGACGAAATTATTTCTCTTTACTTTTTTTGATTTTTTTTCAATTTTTTTGTTGTCACAAGGCACCTGTTTGCCAGGTTTTCACCAAGTAACGATTTTTTTGTTTTTATAATTTTTTTGTGTTTTTGAATTTTTTGATTTTTTTGTATTTTTGAATTAGGATATTCCAAAGAGCTATGTGTAGAACCTGCAAAGGTGCATGTTGTTGATAGGATCCTCCAAAGGTTCACCTTCTGTAGTTGAGAGCTGATATGCCCCAGATCCATAGGCTGTTGTAACGATGTAAGGACCAAGCCAATTTGGTTTGAACTTGCCCTTCTTCTCTCTGTCTTGCTGATTCTTGGGGTTTTCTCTGAGAACCAAGTCACCTACCTCAAATGTGTGAGGCTTGACTTTGTGATTGTAGCCGCGACTCATTCGTTGTTGGTAAGCCTTGAGATGATTAAAAGCAGTTTGTCTCCGTTCATCCAGCAGTTCTAGTTCTTGTAAGCGAGAGACCCTGTAGTCTTCATCAGTGATGATGTTTTGCAAAGAGACCCGTAAAGAAGGTAACTCGACCTCAATAGGCAAGATGGCTTCAGCGCCATAGACAAGTGAATAGGGTGTAGCTCTTGTAGGTGTGCGGACACTTGTGCGGTAGGCCCAAAGTGCAGGATTGAGTTGGATATGCCAATTATGGCCAGCGTCGTCGACTGTCTTTTTGAGGATTTTAAGGATTGTTTTATTAGACGCCTCAGCTTGGCCATTACCTTGGGGGTAATATGGTGTGGAGAAACGATGGGAAATATGAAAGCAGTCACAAAGTTCACGAACGTCCTGATTTTTGAAGGGACACTCATTATCAGTAATAATGGAAACAGGAATACCATATCGGCATATGATATAGTTAAGGATGAAGGTAGCAATCTATTTTCCAGTGACTTGTGTGAGAGGCATGGCTTCAATCCACTTTGTGAAATATTTTGTGGCTGTGATAATGAATTTATGACCATTAGAAGAAGGAGGGTGAATCTTGCCTATGAGATCAAGTCCCCACTGACAAAAGGGCCAAGGAGACGCAAGTGGTTGTAGTTCTTGTGCTGGCACATGTATGAGGTCTCCACGAATTTGACATTGCTTACATTTCTTGACAAACTGATATGAGTCTTTTTCCATATTGGGCCAGTAATATCCAGTCCTGATGAGCTTCTTGGCCAAGGTAGGACCACTAGCATGTGGACCACATATCTCTTCATGCACTTCACGTAACGCAATTTGAGCTTCGTTGCTTTCTAGACATCTAAGAAGAGTGCCATCTAGACCTCGCCGGTATAGGATATCAGCTAGAATGACATATCGAGAGGATTGGCGAATGAAAGTGCGACATTGGTTATTTGATAGATCAGGAGGTAAGGTATTGTCTCGAAGGTATGTGAAGATGGAACCATATAATTGGGATTCGGGACCTACAACGCATATCATTTCAGTCGGAGTGATCTCATATGAAAGAACCAATAGGTTGTCCACCAAGAACTCATAGCAAGTTTCATTTTGAGGTAGATCAATTAGTGAAGCAATTGTAGCCATGGCATCTACAGCATGATTCTGCTCTCTTGGTATCTGCTCAAAATCTATCTTTGTGAAATGTTGTTTCAAATCATCCACTAGTTGCTTGTAAGGCATTAATTTTTCATCTTTTGTTTGGTAATCATCAGTTGGTTGACGGATGACAAGTTGAGACTCCCCAAAAACACGAAGTTCCTGAATCTTCCACTGAACTGCAATTCGTAATCCAGTTGTTAATGCCTCATATTCCGCTATATTGTTAGTGCAAGGAAATGATAAGCGGTATGATTTTGGTATAGAGTCGCCTTGAGGAGTTATGAAGAGGATACCAGCTCCTGCCCCATGCTGTGTGTATGAACCGTCAAAGTATAGTTGTCATGGCCTTGTATGTGATATTGTTAAAATGGATTCATCTGGAAATTCTGAATTTAGAGGAACATCATCAATCATGGGAGCATCTGCTAATTGATCCGCGATTATCTGTCCTTTTATTGCTTTTCTGTCCACATACTCGATGTCAAATTCACTAAGGATCATTACCCACTTGGCTAGTCGCCCAGTAAGTGTTGCTTTATTGAGAAGGTATTTTAACGGATCGATCCTTGCAACTACCTTAGTCTTATGAGTGAGCATGTAATGTCATAATTTCTGCAAAGCAAAGACCACGGTGAGACATGCACGCTCAATTGGTGTGTAGTTTAGCTCATATCCCACCAATGTGCGACTGATATAGTACACTGGCTTTTCCTTGTCGTCAGTAATTTGTTGTGCTAGGAGTGCCCCCAGTGTTGTTGGAGTAGCTGATATGTATAGTAGCAAAGGCTGATCTGGAACTGGTGGCATCAAAACTGGGGGATTCAAGAGATAATCTTTGAGCGTCTGAAAAGCTTGTTGACAGTTATCATCCCATTTGAACTTGACATTT
This sequence comes from Cryptomeria japonica, assembly GCF_030272615.1. NCBI lineage: Eukaryota > Viridiplantae > Streptophyta > Pinopsida > Cupressales > Cupressaceae > Cryptomeria > Cryptomeria japonica. The sequence continues at coordinate 771,414,607 of NC_081414.1, forward strand.
TTATGTAGCAGGTGCTGGAAAGGATTACACTTATCTACAAGTTGTGCTATGAATCTTCGTATAGACTGGAGTCTCCCTTGTAAGGATCGAAATTGACTGATATTTGTAGGTGGCGGCATGTCCAAGATAGCCTTGACTTTTGCTGGATCGGCTTCGATTCCTCTTTTGGACACAATGAATCCTAGGAGCTTCCCGGAGGTTACTCCAAAGACACATTTCTTGGGGTTTAATCTTACTTTGTATTTTTCCAACCGATCAAAGATGACTGAAAGTATTTCCAAATGTGTATCTCTGTCTATTGATTTACCCAAGAGATCATCAACATAATCTTCCACAGTTATGTGCATGAGATCATGAAAGATAGTGGTCATTGCTCTTTGATATGTAGCACCTGCATTTTTTAGCCCAAAGGGCATGACATTCCAACAGAAAGTTCCCCAAGGACAAGTGAATGATGTTTTGTGTTGATCCTCGGGTGCAATCCTGATTTGATTATAACCAGAAAATTCATCCATTAAAGATAACATTTCGTGACCTACTGTGAGATCAACAATCAAGTCAATATTTGGTAATGAGAAGTCATCTTTTGGACAAGCTTTGTTGATGTCTCTGAAATCTGTACATATTCTGATGTTGCGATCTGGTTTACTGATAGGTACTAAGTTGGAGATCCATTTAGGATAATCAATTGGGCATATGAATCCGACATCCAATAACTCCTCCAGCTCTGCTTTGACTAGTAATGCCACTTGTGGATGCATTTTTCTTAATTTCTGTTTCACTAGCTTTGCCCCTGGTTTGACTGTCAAATGATGCATTACCAAATCCGGATCTAGTCCAGGCATATCAGCATATGACCATGCAAAGTTGATTTGTCATTCCTTGAAGAAGCTTATGAATTTTGACCTTTTGGACTCTATCAATGATTGAGCCAGGAATATATTGTGTGGAACCTCTTCTGTACCAATGTTTGTTTTGATAGTATCCTCTACCAACATGGATGACTTTTCCTCATATGAGGCTGGGAGAATGTCGAGCCTTCCATCTTCGGGTGCCTCAGAGAGGTTTTCACCCTCAGATACGTCCTTTCTTTTTACTTTTTTGGGATCAGATAGTGCCACAGTGTGGTTTTCGCCATAAGACCCTTGATTTGTTCTTATTTTCACATTTTTGTGACTGGAAGGTCCGACACCCTCACCAAAATATGCCATGTTGTTGAGTTCTATAGTGTATCCTACTTTATGGTCACCAGGGGGAAGATCATCTTGAATGCCAAGGTAGTCAATAATAGCTTCGTCATTTTGGAATGTGTCAAACTGTGCTAGTCCTTCATAATCCCAGTCAATGAGTTGGTGGTGAACAAGGGGAAGGCCTTTAATGTTTTCAGAGTTTGCGGGGCTAAGAGTGAAGATGTGGTTATATTCAGGTATATCAAGGCAATCGTCGAGGTCATCGATGGCACTCTCCTCATCAGTTTCGATCACAAGCAAATCCAAATTGTCATCACTAGTAGCACATTCTGGGACAGGTGTCCTCATCCTATGTGATTTTGACCTAGAACCTTGAGACGAAGATTGTGCGGAATTCTTATGGGTTGTTTCTTGACCAACTCTGAACTTTTTATAAAATTCTTCTTCTTCTGTGGGTTCATCTGGCTCTCTGAATGTCTCGGTGAGCTCATAGTCACTGGAGGATTTGTCTGAACTCCATTCCCATTCGTTGGAATCTATGGAATAGCAATCCTCTTGTTGAACTTTGGCAACTTTGATTTGAGATGCCTTTTCTGTCCTTTTAGTATGGATCTTGGAAGTCAGAAAACCAAGTCCCTTCGAGCGTTCCCTTTTTATAGTCAATTCAGGTTGTAAGGGCTCCATAACGCCTTCTTTGCGTAACCCAAGAGGGCTTTTTCCATCATACCCAAATTTTTGTAGAATCTTGAAGCCTTTGCCATATTTCTCATAGGGTATATTGATCTAATCTTGTGTGTCATCTTCAATGTCTTTATAGAGCATTTTGTATAAACCTTCCTCTTCTAGTTCGCCCCATCTTTGAAAGGTAGTAGGATCCCATTTGAATACCATGATGGATATTTGCTTTTTAGGATGTGGCCTTCCATATTCTTTTGGAGAGCTCATGACTTGTTGTAAATACATGGTCTGATTTAAAGTGTATTCTCCCATGCCTTTGTCCTGAAATTTGCCTTTAAGTTCACCTTGTTTTGATGTCGACGGTTTCAATGACTCAGGGTCAATGTATGTCGAAGAAGGAACAGCTTCACGATTACTGGGAATGATGGTCTCAGTATGTGATCTCAGGTTAATGCAATATATGAACGGATTAGGATCATCGTTAACTATTACCTCGACTCCGTTGTGAGGAAACTTAATGCATTGATGATACGTCGATGGGACTGCCCTCATTTCATGAATCCAAGGACGTCCTAGCAATATATTATAAGTGAGATCCAGATCCAGGACCTGACAAACCACATCCTTTGTGACTAGCCCAATTCTTAGAGGTAAGGTGACTATGCCCTTGGATGAGCGCTCTTCATCGTCATATGCCTTGATGGTGATTTGATTTGTTGAATTCACAGCTTTATCAGAATATCCCAATTGTTTAATAGTGCTCAATGTACAAATGTTTAGACCAGCTCCTCCATCTATCAGGACTCGCTTTATTCGATGTTTGTGTATGAAGGCTTCAATATGTAATGGTGCATTATGTGGCTGACTTACAGAGGCGTCATCGGCTTCTATGAGTGTAAGGGAGTGTGGAATGGAAAGGTATCCCAACATGGCTTGAAACTGGTCCACGTTCAGATCAGTAGGAACGGTGGTGTCTCTCAAGAGTTTGTCAAGAATAGCTTTATGAGCGGGGGATATACGTAGGAGCTCAAGAATGGAGATGAGTGCGGGTGTCTTCCCTAACTGTTCTACAAGGTCATACTCAGGTTTGGTTGATGAAGAAGTGGTATTTTTAGTGGAGGCACCTGGCAATGTAATTTTACCTTGACGAGTTGTAACATGACATTCAGAGGTAGGTTTAGAAGAAGATCCAACACCTCTTAGGACAATCTTGGGTCTCTGAGGAAGATTCTCAGGATTTTTGTTCTTGATGGTAATAGTAGAGATATGATTGTCCATCGAGATGTGATTGATAGTTGAATCATAGTTATAAGGTGCTCTAGTATAGTTAGCCTGATCATCTGTGACTTTGGCTTTTCCCTTGTCATGCTTTGGGAATGGTTCCTTAAACATCTCATGTTCTTGATTGGATGAGTGTCCCTCAATCTCAATATCACCCCTATCAATGAGATCTTGCACAATGTTCTTCAGTCGATGGCAATTTCCTGTCTTATGACCCTTGCTCTTATGAAATTCACAATACTCATCATCATTCCACCAATTTGGTTTGACCTTTGGTTCATATGGAGGAAAATCTGGAACTGTGATCACTTTGTTTGCCACAAGCTTTTTGAAGACTGATTCAAGTGGTTCTCCCAATGGGGTGTACTTCCGTCGTGGTCTAGAAGTTGTTTGAGTATTCACTTGATTGTTTGTGGAACTTGATCCCGAAAAGATGAATTTGGGTCGCACTATATTGGCATCAACAACACCATCATTGACTGTGTTCTTGTTTTTATTCCAAAATCTTGGCTTGTCTTTCCCTTTAAAGTCATCTTTGTTTTCCTTGAATATCTTAATGACTCCTTGTTCAATTAGAACCTTTTCTATTGCTAAGCCCTTTTCAATGACATCCTTGAAGGTGGACAAACAAGCTTTCCTTAGATCATAGCCTATGTCCTTGTTAACGTTTTGTGTGAACATCTCTACCATTTGTTTTTGTGGAATTTCACAAGAGCATCTACTGGCTAGATTTCTCCATCTTTGCAAGAATGATGCAAAAGATTCTCCCTCTTTTTGCTTGGTATTGCACAAAGTAGTGACTGATATGTCTGTCTCTATGTTGTAGGAGAAATGTTGAATAAATGCCTCTGCTAAGTCACCCCATGACTTAATACCAGGTGGTAGTTGGGAGAACCATTCCATAGCTTGATCACCTAAGCTTTGTGGGAATAATCTCATCAAATATGTCTCTTCTGAAGCTACTTCAATGCAAGCTGTGAAAAACTGTCTTATGTGTGCCTTAGGATCCCCTTTTCCTCTATACTTTTCAAATTTAGGCGTCACAAAGTGCGCAGGAAATGGAGGCATTGGAATGCTCTTGTCAAATGGATAAGGACATATGTCTCTCATTGTGTATGTTGGCTTTGGTGTATTTATGTCCTCCATTTTCTTTTGTAAATCCTTGATTTGTTGTTCCAAATTGCTCTTAGGTGGAGATCGACTTCTTGAACCATATCCCATGTTTGAGGCACCAATTGGAGGAGGAGTATATTGCATATATGGATGATATTGATCATACACATGTTCATATGGAGGATGTCTATATTGATGCGGCATATATGGAGCACTTGGTATAGATTCATGTTGAGGAACCCCATATCTATTTTGTGCATTTATACCATATTCTACAGGCATGTCATGTTCTATTGTGTTGCCCCCAAATTTGACACGGGGTTTCCTTGTGGCCAAATTTTGAGCATGCCTTTGAATATCCAATTGTTTTGGTTGATCCATAGCTTGAGCATATCTATCTGCATAAGATTTCCATAATGGTCTTCGAAGGTAAGTATCATATGCTTGACCGTGTGTATGTGGGACCTCTGGTTTTTGAAGCAAAGCTGATGGTGATTCAGGTACCATATGTGGTCCTCTATTTCCTCCACTATTAGGTCTCCTTTGATCCATGTTGGAGTGAGTTTGTTGCAAGGGTCAATTTTCCATAAGTTGAGACATGTCAAAATCATGAGGTATCTTGGCTCCACTTTGTGCCATCATGTGTAAAAAGTATTGTCTATCCCTCCTCATTATTTCCTCAACCAATTGATTGAAATGGGGATTCATAATGGATTCTTCCACATCTGCTAAATGTATAGAAAAGTTGTCCACATTGTCATTGTGTATAGCATTGTTGTTTGTAGTGTCTACATTTTCCACATTTGGAATGTTTCTATAAACATCCATGTCAAGCAATGTAGTGTGCTCAGGATTGAAAAATAAATCGTTGTCATACTCATAAGAACTCATGTTTGCGGACTCTTGAGCCTCTTTAGTTTCTCTCCTAGATTTTTGAAGACGAGTTTCAACCATGAACTAGGTATTGACCAAGATGTGTAAGACTAGATGAAAATGGAAAAAAGTATGGAAGACCAAGAGTTGGGTGAAATGTAAATGAATCTGAGGTGTACTTGCAATGTCCAAAGTGTAAGACCAAGTATGTATGTAGTAGAGTAGGTGTGACTTCCAAAGAGAGAATAGTTTCTCTTGATGAGGTAAGCTGACCTTGACTCCAAATAAGACCAAATGAGACCCAAAGGTAAGAAACCTTGATGAGGGACCACTTAGCAAAGTGTTGTTGTATGTAGTATGTTGACAAAGTATGATGAGGACAAGCAAGTGACCTTTTGACTCAAGTTTAGACAAGTATGAATGTAAAATGAGATGTGAAGCAATGATGGACTGTGTGAGACCCAAAGGCAGGTTGAACGCTAGATGAAACCTGAAGAAACAACCTAGGAAGCTCAAGTATTCCGAAATTGATTTCTTTTGTTTGCTGGACTGTGAAATTTTTCAATTCTGGACACAGACGCTTCTGTATACTTCACAGACACGATTCCCAGACACATACGTGTCTATGTTCTACATAGACACTGCTAGACACATAGACGCTATTATGCCCTTCACAGATGTGTTTAGATGACCTAGACGCGGTTAAAACACACACAAACGCGTTTCTGTAAACTTTGTGCAATTTTTCCAATCTATGAAGTCATTTTTTTGTGACCAAATCTGACTGTTTGACTATTTTTCATGACAAGAGGACACAATGTTGATGAGAACTCAATGTTTGCAAGTGTTTAGACTCCAAATGACTCCAAGAAAAGTGTGTTGTTTGATGTAAAATGTTTTGCATACACTTGAAGACACAAAAGACACAATGTTTTGTTGTTTGGTCTTGATTGTTTGAATGTTTAACATAAGTCAAGCACAATTCTTATGGCTGGCCAAGACAATAGTTGTTGATCCCACATAGGGTTTTACCCCCGAGGCTATGCTATTCAGAGCGGATACTTAGATGCTTGACCTCACTGGCTCCACCCTCGGCACTCACTTCTTGGGTCAGCCAAGCATCAGTCCCCATGAAAACTCCCCATGGCGAACTTTGTATCTCTACTAAGAACCGTATGTGTGTGGGCCGCTACCAGAGGTCCGACCTCCTGCCCCAACAACTAGAAGGATTTGGGCTTCTAAAACAAAAAGGTGCTAGTAATGGCATCCGCTCGTGTGGCCATACATGCAGCACTTTCAGCTTTGTAAATATAGAAGGCTCCCAGCTGGTAGAGGTTACGCCCTACAAATGATCAAATAAATTTGATCAAACGGGTTTATGGGGAGACATAGTGTCGGTATGAACTAATCAGCACACGTTATTCATAGTTTTCACCATGAATACATTTGATTATAGTGGTTCGGAAGAGGTGGGTTTTCCTCGCTACCACTTGGGTCATTCTCTTCTCACTAGTAGTCCTAATGACCACACGGGAAGACAGGCCCTCTAAAGATTAAACAAGAAGAGCCTATTGCTCAAGACACAAAAGACAATGATTCAATTTTAGTGCACCAATGGAAGTGTTTGCTAATCTATGAAAACAAGGCACACAACAAAAATTCAAAACCCTAGCCAAGGACCTGCAACAAAAGTTGTTAGTAGTTTGGGTTGTTTGACATAATCACCCCTTCCTGCAAACACCCAAGTTAGGTACATTTTAAAAACCCAAAAGACTTTGTGAAAGAGGGGCCTTCAACAAAACGTTTTGCTTCCAAGACAAGCTGCACCAATTTAGTTAGCTAGATATGAAAGGGTTAGTCCAAAAATAAACCAGATCTGAAACCCTAAGTACAAAATCCAAAAATTGAATCAATGAAAACTTCAAAATTTTGAAACAGTATATACATAGACGCTGTTACCCTCAACACAGATGCTTCTTCCAGACACAGACACAGATAGAAATGCCACAGACACGTTTCTGAAACATAGACGCTTTTTTTCGAAACCTGCAAAATAAAATTTGTCGAAAACATAGACGCGATTCGAGATTCCGCAAACGCGCCAGAAAATCAAAGACACGATCCGAAAGTTCGCAGACGCGGAAAAACCTAAAATGTCGTCGAAAAATATCCGATCTGCAACTTCAAAAATGCAAAATCTGCAACAAGGAGGTTAAATGCAAAGGTAAAATAGTCCCACCGGGCATGCCAAAATCTTCATGGTGAAAATGGATACAATAATAACAGAATTGAAAGGCTAAATGAATTCAACCACAAAAACCCTAGCCTAACAACAACAAAGATCCACCATAACATATGAAGATTACCTAAGACAATGTGAATAAAACAAAATCACAAAGATTATACCATCACATGTCCAATAGGGTTTTGATCTCCATTCTTCCTATCTCCATTGATCTTGCTTGATATATTTGCTCTCAGATTTTTATGTGCACAAGAGCTCAACAAAGAATGGAATGTGGTTGCAAGTAGGATCGTAGTGTAGTCAATTGATCAAGTTGTTAACATGAATAGTGATTAGGGTTTGATAATGAAGGAAGCATCTCCTTAAATAGAAGACACAATATGAAGTGGAGGGATAAGATTGAAAGGTGTAAAAAGGAGGTCGACTAGGATTAGAGGGTAGGTAGAGGAAATAATAAAATAATGAAACGGGTAGGTAGTGTAGGAATTAAGAGATGAATGACATGTGCCATGGGTAGAAAAAGATAATGAATTAATTAAATAAATAGAGATTTATTTAATTAATAGAAGAAATGAGATAATTAAATAAATAAAATATTTATTTAATTTAGGAAAAGGATAATTTAAATAAATAAATGTATTTATTTAAATGAGAAATAAGGCTAGAAGAGGATAAATGAATTAATTAAATAAATAAAGATTTATTTAATTAATAGAAGAATTAGGCTTAAACATAAACACCTTAAGATTTTCAAAGTGTTTACCCCCAACAAGTTCAAGTTCTAAACATCTCAAAGTGCATTATCACCCTCTTTGATAAACTGATCACTCAAACATAGTTTCTCATCAGGATCAATCATCCTTTATCATGAAATTGAAACATTTGGTCAGGATAATCTTGTCCCACATCATAGGATACATCATTCCTACTGGACTTGGTTCTTATCAATCATCATCATTGCACTCCTAAACTGAAGATCGAAAAACTTGCAAACTTTTAAACACTTGAGTCCTCTTTTAGTGTCATATCACTCTATGGCCTTGAAATTGACTATTGATCAGTTACCAAAACAACCTTTAAACAATCAAATCTTAGGACAATATCAAACACAATCCCCATTTTAACAAGAGAGCAGAGACATACGATCACTGAAACATTTGAAATAGCTGAAAATCATATCAACATGACATACCCAAGCAAAACACAAGAAGAAAACATGACAAGCCAACATATCAGAGAAATCAAACATGTTCAAAATCAAAATCCAACTATGTTAAAACCTCACAAGGATTTAAATACATCTCAAAAGAAAGGTGGCTCTTTTATGCACCTCTTAAAGAGATCCCTAAAGGATTTGGCTAAAGAAGATCAAAATTGTGCACCTATATCTAACAATGATCCATCCATCCATAAGAAAATTGATGCTCCAAAGGCATCTATTCCTACACCTCCTAAAAGCTTGCAAGAACCTTCCATAGCATCCTTCCCAAACAATACATCCAAAGCTGAAATTTCCCAAGCAATATCCATCAAGCCTATTTCAGATGATCTTATTCAAAGCTCATCTCCTTCATATCCAACCATTAATTCATTGCAAAATCCTCATAGTGCTCCCTTGCAAATTGAAGTCCTCATTCATAGAATGCTTGTTAAACGTGTCCTAATAGATGGGGGAGCTAGCTTGAACATTTGCTCTATGAATCTTGTCCGTGCTCTAGGCTATTCAAAAGATGCAGTTAATCCCAGGAAAAGGATAAAAATCAAAGCACATAATGAAGAAGAACATTCATCTAAAGGAATGGTGATATTACCAATCATAGTGGGACCCTTGCAAAAAGATATCTTTTTAAAGAGGCGGAGGAAAATGTTGGCCATTTGTAGCTTCATTACACCTATGCCAAGGATATCTGGAATCACCTCCTTAACATCTGGAACATTGCCTGGGTCTTCCCTGATTATGCCCAGTGAATGTGGTTTGAATGGAAATGCCCCGTTGATAATTAGGCCTTAAGAGTCCTTTGGAATCTATCTCTCCCACATATTGCCTGGGGCATCTAGAAAGAAAGAAACAACAAAGTCTTCAGGGACTTGGAAACTCCTACTTTTGTTGTGGCTGGTATAATTTGCAATGCTATCACAGAGAACTTTCTCCACTCCTACCCCAGTAGAAAGAATGATTTCCCCATTCCTACTCTCTAGGTGGATTGGGATATTATCAATCGGTGGCAAATTGATTACAATATAGCCAATCTGGTTCACAAAACCAAACAGTGCACACAAAATGTTATATGGGGTCCTCCCCTTATGGGCTGGATCAAAATTAATGTGCATGGGGCGGCTAAAGGAAATGATGGGCCAGTCAGGTGTGGGGGAGTGGCCAGGAATCAGTCTGGTATGCTGATTTCTGCGGTGGTGCTCCCCCTGGGCACCTAGTCAAACCACTATGTGGAAGCTAGCGCTACCCATATTGGGTTACACATGGCCAAAAAAGAAGGCATTTCTAAAGTCTGTCTGGAGTCTAAGTCTCTAAACACTATCAATTATCTCAGTGGGCATACGAACCCTACCTAGATGATTGCCAGCATGATCAAGGATTGTCAAAATATAATTAATGAGCTACCAGATTTCAAAATCTCTCACATATACCGAGAAGGCAACAAGGTGGAAGATATACTCGCTAATCCGGCGATGGAATACGTGGCAACCAATTGGTGGAGTAGCAGGGATGCGTTCGCCAAAAATCTGTGCGAGCTGGCACTTAATGATTACTGTACCAATCAATGATCTTTCATCATGACTTTACTAAGTTGATGTGGAAATGACTCTTTCTAGTTTTCCCTAATCAAAGATCTAGAAACCTCTTTGGCGACTCGATTTCCTACCTCATTGTGTGGTTTTTTTTCTACTATTTGGATATTTTGTAGGTGTGGCCCATTTTCTGCGATTGGTCAGTGACTTCCTTGGTGAGCCCCATCTCCTACTATTCAGTGACTAGGAGCATAATGGGACGGGATAAGAAAAGATAAGAGCCCTCTACTTGTGAGAAATGGAAGAAGAATAAAGATGTCTGGCTAGAAGTCATCGATGGAGGTCTCGTCCCCTACTTGGACTGACTTCGCGGCCCCTCTCCTCTGCTAATGGAGGACTTTGTTAATGCATGGAAAAAAGGGAGTCTCAAGGTTTATGGTGCTATTTATCAGATTGAAAAAACTTTGGTGGCAATGGTCACTAGTTTGGCTACGACTAGCAGAAGATTTTATAGGGATAGAAAAACTAGGGAGAAGGACTTGTCGAGTTTATTTGACAAGGACAAGGAGCGCTCTAGAGTCACCAAGATGGCCGATGGTAGCTACAATAGAAAAGACCTCATGGCCGCCTGGGCTAACATGGTTGAGTTTATAATGAGGTATATTACTCTCGATGGCAGGTATTCCAACATATTTTCCTACCATTTCACTATCTTAAATCATTTTAGGCACGGTAAAATCATCTTTGTTCCCTTCTATCTGGCCTCCTCTCTAGAAAATAGCCTCGAAAAGCATTTGGAGAACCCTAACAACCATGTTCTCCATGAGGGACTTATTGTCCTTATCATTGTACCCCCTCTTGTTGAGACTAGCCTGCAGACTAATATCCAAGATGTCTCTGACTCGGAAATGGACCTGGAAGAAAGTTGGGTTCCTGTTGATGTCCTAGAATATGAACCTGTGGATGAAGGGGAGATGATGGTTTCCCCTAGGACATTTGGTAGCAAGAATCCTCCTAGATGGGTGGCTAGCAAGTACAAAACCACTAGCAAACTGATCTCCAAGGCTGAGGCCCTCTCCAAAAGGAAAAATTTGGTGTCTAAGGATCACAACCTGAAGATTATAGACCGAGGTATTAAGTTGGACATTCCTATCAATGTCCTAAAAGGAAAACAGGGGACCATAGCCAACAAAGAAAACAGTGGAAATTAGACGACTGGTAAGATGATGAATCTGGTTATGGAAGCTACCAAAATCCAGGAGAGCTGCTAGAAGTGGGTTGAGCGCGAAATTGATACCCTCAAAATGATGTTAAAGAGAGAATTGATATCTTCACTGCTTCCTATGGGCCCAGCAAACAGGAGAAACTCATGATTATGACACAAAAACTCTCCTACGATATTGAGGTGATGAAATGAAACCATGAAAAAAGGATTGATAAGGTGGAGCAATCCATGGCAGAGATTAAGAAAAATCTCAAGAACCTGGTCGACATAAGTAAAGAAGCCATGAACAACAGTATTGAGGAGCTCAAAAATATTAATGACATGGTTGTTGATTATAGATCCTACCACAACGAACTGGTGAAAGATCTTGGAGGAGATGATATGGCTGCTGGAGATAGCCAAACCACTGGACCTGGTTCTAGAACAAGGAGAAGAAGCAGTAACGAGGGTACCTCCAGATTCATTATGGAGGAGCTGGAGGAAATCAACAGGATTTCCATCCAAAAGAACAAGAATCTGGTGCTCTCTCTCAACTGAGAGATTTCTCTTTTGTTTGTTTGTCTACGTTTCATTTGTTTTCGTGTCTGCTCGTGGTTGTTCCCCTGTTTTGATGTTGTTTCATGTTTGTTTTGCTGATGGCCATTTGTTGTAAAACTTTTGGTCTCAGGTCCATGTAAAACCCTTTTATCTTTATCAAAAACACTAGTTCTAATTGAACCCTAGTCAAGCAACTTTAAGCCTAACCTCAACCTTAATTATAACCTTGACCCATGCTCTATCCTAGAACAATAATCCTAACCATATTCCTAATTATAACCCTAACCCTAATTATAATCATAATTCTAAGCCTATTTGTCATCCTAATTCTAAAACTAGCCCTAATTTTAGTGACAACCCTAATTTTAATCATAACCCTAATTAAACCTTGAACCTAGTTAAAACTCATCCCTAGCCTAACCTTTAACTTGACACAAATTAAACACTTATCCTTAACACTAATTTAAGTCTAACCCTATCCATACCTTACAACCAAGTAAGACATTAATTGAATTCCATGGGTGACAACATCTTTTAGGTAATGTTGTAGGGAAATATTTGTATGCCTACTAAATAGTGGAGGACATAGGATTATATAATCTTTAAGAATTTTGACGAGAAAAAATATATTCAATCGCAACATAAAATGCAAAATTATGAGAGAGACATGGAGATTGAAAATGGGAAGAAATGTTCACATGGTGCCAAACTAAGTGAAATTGTGAAGGTCTAGGTTTGATGATAAAAATAAAGGTGGGTCTCCGAGATCAAGTACACCACCCAATATATACTTTGGGAATTAGAAGGGATTAATGATGAAAAATAGAAATAAAGAAGGAATTAAAGGAAGAAAACAAGGAGGTAAGAAGTAGGAATCCCACATACCAATTATTATTTTATGAGTAATATGGTGTGTAAAATTTTGCAAGCATGCTAAATAATGGAGGCTGGGACTTGGCAATAAGAATGAAGGAATGAGTGGTTTTGAGGGTAAAACAAAAAACATTCCACTAGATAAATTATGTACAAACCGCAAAGGTGTAAAATACAAAAGAAAGGCCAAGGAATATAGGTTTTTAGGGAAAAAATGAAAAGCATTTTGATTGAAAAAATCTAAAAACCATAATAAATGAACTAGTAAACCAAATAGGAGACACTTAGAAGATTTATAGATTTTTGTAATTAATACATATTACTAAGGAACAAGGGAAGGAAAAATATCAAAGTACCATTTAGCCAAGGAATATTATTAAAGGTGGTGTTTGATCAAATGCCAATAGGGGTCTTGTAGAAAATAAATTTAAACAAAAAGTATAAAAGTAATATACGTCATTATTCTTAGAATGGTATACAAAGTAAAGGCTCAAGAGAATAAAAATAGAGGTTCCCTGGTCGGTGAACCCACCAAGTGACTAGATATTTTAGAATCATAAGATTTAATTATCCATCCAAAGGTTAGCACTCCTCGTCTTGTTAGGAGTTATCTATTGAACCATTGATCCATTTCAATCCTATGTAATAGGTGAACCCAAGGATTTTAATAAAAGAGATACTTATTTAAAACTGAAGATGCAAACATCAAATCCGAGATCTTATGGGAGAAGATCCAGATCATTCAACATCAGACAATGAAGTACTTGCAAGAAAACAATACATGCAAATCAAAACAAACAATATGCACACACATGCATTTAACCGGAATTTGCCTCCATTGCACTCCTATTCCTCAAGATTTTGTGTTTTGTAATAATATTGATTGCTCTCAGAAGCACGCACAAAAGGATATGAGGAAATGGAGATTCAAAATTATGAATGCAAGATGATTGAAAGAGAAAGCAAATGCGATATAACAAGAATGCAAAATTCAAAAGATGAACTAAATGCTAGATGGCTTGAAATGAGAGAGGGACTGGATTAAATAGAAATTCTCCAGGTGGATCTAGATTGTGGGATGAATATCCAAGATGATAGGAGATTAGTGGTATAGGAAGAATGAGTGGTAAGGAGAGAAGATAGGTAGTAATGGGAAATGGTAAGTGGTAAGGAGTGTTTATTATTTACTTTAAATACACAGAATGGATAAATAATGAAATATATCTTTATTTAATTTATATAATAGTTAATAATGGATAATGTAAATAATGAAATACGAATATGAATATTAATATAGTGAATAGTATAATGGAAAATGAGAAATTAATATTATAATGGATTCGCCTTGATAATGAGTAGAAAATTAAGATTTGATAAGTGGACACTTTTAATAGAATTTTTTATGTGTTTTCAAAAAGCGTATGCCCTTTTATAAGGTCAAGGGGATAATGAAGAAAAATAGTTAGTTAATTTAAAGAGAAATCCTAAAACACAAATCACAAAATGGAAAAGTTATAGACAAACACATGATGAAAAGTGGAAACAAAAGAATAATTCAATTGACTACAGATAAAACCTTGCATGTAGAACAAGATCTTTTCATCTGAGACTTTTTCTTATACAATCTTCTTTTCTTATATATAGTAACTTGAACATTTAGATAAGGGATTATTTAACAAGCGAAGCTCTATGAGATTCTCTACTTAGGATTTTCAAGTGAGTTTTGAATTATTATACTCATCCAATAAACAACTATGTCTATGCCTTTTTTTACCAAACACACTATTTGAAAATCTATTTTAATAAATTAATGGTGCATTCTTGTTTTATTATGCACCATTAAATTTATTTATTATTGTATATGCAACATCAATTAATCAACATGAAAATATTAGAACTCAAAAAATTAATGACTACATATTTGTTTCTCTCATTATTATACTTCCATTTATCTCATTTGATACTATTAATCCTATGCAAGTAAGTTGTATGCAAGTTGTGTTTTGATGTTTCACAATTTTAATTCAGATTTACTTGTTTTCTTATTCTCTTTTCTCTACCCCCTTTTTGCCTAATCACTCCCTTTTCCCCTATCCAAACTAGAGATCATTAACCAAACATAATTTTTTAAATTCAATATATTGTTCTTTCCTCTCATATTACTAGTATTTCTTTTTATTGAGATTATTTATTTTGATTATCTAGAATCAATTTATTTCATGTCTTTTATGTCACTAATCTTACAAGTCTTCTAAACTATATTGATTTTAATCACATTGAGAGGCATAACTCTATAATAATACCACCATTCTTATATTTTTCTTATAACTAAAAGAATAATATGCGACTTTCATACATCAGAAAAGAAAGTAAGGACAATTCAAGAAAACGCTCCATTGGTGATCTGAGATTCATGTGGAAGGGCTCATTCTTTTTGTCCTTTTCTTTCTCTGAGAAATAATCAGATATTTTCCTTAACTTTTCTTTCTTGTAGAGGCAAGAATTTGTAGGCACTTTCCACTTGTTTACTCTTTACATATTAAATTTAAGCATGGCCTATAGCGTCCAGTAATGGAATTGCCATAGTCTTGCTTCCTAGATGAGCATTCTAATATTTCCACGGTGGTAGGACTTATGTTTTAACTTATGCATAGCATATCTTTGTTTTCTTGTAATTAGATAAAGCAAGGTGACTAAGGTAATAACCACCTACATTATGTGAATCTTCTTTATTTGTTCCATTATCTCTTTTTACCTTTATTAATCCAACGCTCAAAAATTGCTAAACAAGTTGGACCTAGGTATATAATGGTAAAAAGTGTTTAAATGGATCATCACTCACAAGGATCTATTTGGGAATAAAGATATTTGAAAGTATTTTTACTCGGAAAACATAAATGGGCATTACATTGTATAAGATTTTCATAGTCACTATCAAGCAACCCTTGAGGATAATGTAGTGCATATTGATGAGTTTAATTTAACTCTAGATATTAGTGGGAGGGGGGGGGGGGGGCAGAGAATTTTTTCTTTTAAATTTTTTATTTTAAATAAGGAATGCATGTAAATATATATTATATCATGTATTATGGATAAGCATGAACATGTACTCCTTTACTCATTTTGTAAAAGATTGAAATCTATTCCTCTTGTTTAGATGATGGATGATGTTTGGATGGACGTTTAAAAATATGTATTAGTTATTTTTATCTATTATAAATCAACATTATTAATATTACATTTATTTGGGGCCAATGTAAGAGAAAATCTAAATATTTAATTTTATATGTTACTTTTTTTTTTTTAATTTTAATTGTATAATCCTCGACAAACAAGAAAAAATTGTCAAATGCCAGTTTTGTAAATTATTATATTGTGGCATGCATGTTTTTAAAGTTGTTTAATGCTATTATTATATTAAATTGGTATTAATTTAAATGGGTTTTTGTAGTGTATGAAAAAAGTTTACTAAATTTTTTCTTTTTATTAATTTAATTTATTGGAGTCTTATGTTGTAATTAGTTAAAGTCGGATAGGGCCCAAACCCTTACATAGAAACTACACGATAGAGGACAGGGGTCTCACAAGGAGTGAGAACACCTAGTATGAAGACCAACTGACACAAAAAGAACTAGAACCAACTAAAGACCAATAGAAAACAACAACATACTAAACCAGAAAATAATTGATACCAAAAAACCAGCACTACCCTCAGAAGACACAAACTGATCATCTACATGGTGGGGGTTTTCACAACTTGCCAATCCTAGCTAAGCTCTTTAACCTTTTCGTGTAAAGGAAACCTTCTGATTAAACCATTTCCTAATGAAGTAGCGAGAGACTTTATTTTTACCTTGACCGTGGTCCCAATCGACTCAATGGTAACACCCTCAAAATCTTTATTGACCACTTCATCTTCACCAATATTCTATCAAGCTCTTCCCCGATAGCCTGCATTGAAGCTAAATTATTGTGCACCATTTATTTGTTGTACCCCACCATCTCCTCCAATTTCCTTTTAAGTGTATCCTAGTTGCCCTGAAATTCTATGAATTTCATTCCTCTCCTCTTCATGGGCCACCTTGTTATTCAAGGCTTTGATTTCCTCTTCCAGGGTATCTCATTCTAGAAGACACTCTACCAGATCATTAGTTGATAACCATAATTTGCCATCTTTGTCCTTGACCACTCAATCAAAACCATTAGCCTTTGCCTTGATTGTTGCCTCCAAACAATTAATTTAATCTTTCAGCAGTATTGATTTGGGCCAGGAGCTAGTGGATGATGGTATTTTCCCGATTATAGGTTGCACACAATTCATTGAAATTTTCAATGACCTTCACTAGGTTTCATTGACAAGGGGATGAAATGGAGGAAGGAGAAAGGAAGCCCAAAGAAGGTGTCTAGGTGATCTAGGGTTTGTAGTGGTGACATTAGGGTTGTCAAGGGTCCATTATGAGCTCGTAAACCAAGAGGAAGTAGAGTCCTTATAGATGAATTACTTAATTACTTTCCCTTTGTCTCAGTTACCCTTTTGAGGAGAGGCTTGGGATTTAATATTCTTGCTTTGGAGGAATGATCGAGATTAACCTAGTTAGTCAAAGTTTTAGCCTAAGGGGTGGTCGTTATAGAACTAGAAGCAACTTTCACCTGCTCTAATGGATATTGGAGAACTCTATGATAAGAGTGGGGTTAGGTAGGGGAATGGAGGATTTATGGAGGGTTTTCTAGTAAGGGACATGGACAAGCAAAAATTATAGAGCCTCGTAATTAAACTTTGGTGCATAAAAAGAACTTCCTTAGACTTAGTTGTAGCTACAATTTGGCAATTGTAAGAAAAGATCCAGTCGGGAAAGTTCATTTTAATAGCACGTCTAAAATGGTTTAACATAGGAAACAACTCAGATTGGAATCTCTTATACCTATCATTAAGGGTGATGTATTTCATAAGAACCAATGCAATGTCCTTCCATTCACCTGAGAGCTCCTACCTACGGAAGCCATTATGTAGATGAGGAACCCTCTCTCCTACCCTCAAGAATTTCTTGAAATTATCTTTTTAATTCCCTTTAGGTATTTTTGGGGAAAAAATATCCTCATCTATGAGCCCAGTAGTGGCAACAATACACCCCATGAATACAATGAAAACCACACTCCCTATGATAACTTTACCCTTCTCCCAAGACTAAACAAATTTCTTAGAAAGAGAAGGGTTAAAGCCTTTCATGTCCTCCAAATAGGACACAAGATTGCCCCTCTCTATTACAGACCAAATAATATCATTCTACTTGAAATTATCACTATTGTTTGGCTCAAGCTGGATGAGATCACCTCCCGTGGTAAACCGATTCATAGAAAAACCAATGAAAGTGACTAGGAAATGGTATGACAAAGGTAGGCAAGATACGTCGACATTTATTAATGAGATCTTTTGTAGTCCAACCTAGCATAGCTTCTCCATGAAGCATCATAATAATATTTTTTGAATCACCCTCAATAATGATTCTCTACATCCCCCTATCTTTAGCAATAGCTATCCCATAAAAGGTCATCACCACTTCTACTAAACTTGAGGTTTAGGTGCCAAGGTTAACCACATAAACCATAATCATATTACCTTTATTGTCCCTGATGAAACCACCCTCACTCGCCCAAACTCGAGTTCCCTTTAGATAAACCGTCAAAATTTAATTTCATCCAACCAGTGTTAAGGGGGGGCCTATTAATATTTCATATAAAATTTAATATCTATGAAATTGTATAATTTTCTACTATTATGATATCTATTTTTTCCTAAGACAAAACATTATGTTAAGGTCCAACTATTTAAATGACACTAACATTTCTTTGACCATTAATAATAAAAATTATTCTTTCAATAATCATTATTGAAATTATAAATTTATTTATATTATTCTTTCAATAATAACAAAATAATTCAGTCAATATAAATATATTAAAGAGAAAGTAAATAATCTCAAATGATAATTCTCATTTCCAAAATTCTTACCGTAACGCTAATCTTCACGAAATCTTTAACTTAAATCCCTTTAACCCACAACTAATGTTAAAAGATTTAGGTCCGTGTTTCATTCAAGTCAAAAAGTTTACGTACATGTTGTGCATTCATGTTAAAAGATTTAGGTACATTTTTCATTCTGCGCCTTGCATTTTCCAATATTTGAGTATGAAAGCGTCGGTGGGCGATCTGAGTGAATATCGCTCAGACGAATGGATTTATTAGCCGCCAATGACGAACCTATTTTGACACGTCATCAGAAATATTGTACATGGACTCGGTGATTTACGTTAAATGTAAACACCTTTCACGTTCCTGCAATTCCCTCAAATTTTGTGAACGCCGGTGTTGAGTCTCCAGGAAAGACACGGTTTATCACGAGCTTGGCTCCTAGATACAACGTGTGTTAAAGCTTTCATTACAATTTTATCTGCTGCATCAGCAAGGGGGAAGAAGTGACACCAAGAATGATTAGGGCTAGGCATTTTCTTTATTATTTTTGTTTCCCATATGTGAAAAAAGGAATTGAGTTTTCCTAGCTCCATTTTTTCTGAGTTTTGAAATAGATGAGAGACAATTTCCAACGTTTAACTAGGGCTAGGGTATTTGGACATAGCAAACACTAAAATTGCGGATTGTAGGTCCCATGAAATAGAACAATGGAGAAAAGGGGATTCACGTTTATTTTATTGAATGGCTCTGCCACTTGGTATTCCCATTGCTAGAATGACTATAAAATGGGGGGTACCCGCGGAGACAAAGCATATCGCTTTACATTTTAGTCTTAGAATTCATCTAAGGCTGTTTGCAATGGCTGGCAGAGCTTATGAGCCAAGTGCTTGCTGTGTGTTGTTCTTCTTATTGTTGTTATCTTTTGCAGCTGAAGCGAAGGAGCATAATTACACATGGAAAGTAAATTACCAGACATGGGCTCCTGATTGCGTGCAGGTGAATATCATCTCTATAAATGAACAATACCGGGCCCAACCATCAGAGCCAGACAAGGGGACAACATTACCGTGAAGTTAGAAAACTTGATGCCCACTGAAAACGTTGTTGTTCACTGGCATGGCATCCGACAGGTAAATGATCTCTTTTACTTTTCATTTCCGCTCAGTTTTAAATGCCACCCATCAAACGCTCCTACTTATATACAGTGGGTTATTATCCATAGAATATAGTGTGTCTAATGTTTGTCATTTCCCTTTTGTTTTCGGGAAATAACTCTATCTTGGCGTTTTGCATTCCAGAACGGTACTCCCTGGGACGACGGAACGGCTTCCATGTCGCAATGCGCAATCTATTCAGGCGATACCTACGTCTATAACTTCACTGTGGACAGAGTAAGTTGGAGTCTTTTTAAGTACCAAATGTGTGTTTCTCTTCTCTCAAATAATATCGCTGATAAATCAAATGCAGCCGGGGACGTACTTTTATCACGGGCATTATGGTCTACAGCGGACAGCGGGGTTATATGGAATGCTGATAGTGGATGCGGCGGGAAAAGAACCCTTCAACTACGATGGTGAGCTGACTATCATTTTAAGCGACTGGTGGCACAAGAGCACATACGAACAGGCGGTGGGCCTCTCTTCCAATCCATTAGTATGGGTTGGGGAGCCTCAGGTATATCTAAATGCTAATGATATAAGACCTTACAACTCACCAAGAACAAATTAAGATGAGTTTAATAAAATGTACTGTAAATTGCAATGTGTATGCTATTATTTTAAAATGGTATACACTCAAACCATCCATGATGGTTAAGCTGGGGTTTAAAATTCATTTAAATCTCACAAATCTCGTTTTTTGTTTTGTGCTGGTTTTTAACTGTTCAGCAACTAACAAGTACTGCAATGCTACAAACACACAATGCTCGCCTCTCGTCTTGCCGGTGCAACCTGGGAAGACATATCGTCTCCGTATTGCAAGTGTGGCATCTCTTGCAGCCCTCAACTTTGTGATTCAGGTTAGTCCCAAAAAGCCTCATTTATCAGTGAATATTCAACTTGTTTACGTGCCGTAAATGGGTATTTTTAAGCCTTTCCCATGTTTCTCACATTTGATTTTGTACAGGGACACAACATGACGGTTGTCGAGGCAGATGGACATTACGTAGAACCAGTGGAAGTAGACAACCTGGATGTATACTCTGGTGAAACGTATTCTGTTCTCATCACTGCAAACCAGGACCCTTCTCAGAACTACTGGGCGGGTGTGAACGTGAGAGGCAGAGACCCCAAGACGCCCACTGGGCTGGCCGTACTGAACTATCTTCCAGATCTCCCAACCAAACTCCCCACCGGACCATCTCCCACGAGCCTCCAGTGGAATGACTACGCCTACAGCAAAGCTCTGGCTAAGAAATTTGTGGCTCTCAAAGACCACGAAGAGCTTCCCCCACTACAGTCCGATAGGCAGCTGATCCTTCTGAACACGCAAAACAAGATCAATGGATACACAAAGTGGGCGATCAACAACATTTCGCTCCTGCCTCCTCCAACTCCCTACTTAGCTGCCATGAAATACAATATCACGGGCGCCTATGATACCACCCCTCCTCCGGACGTTTACACTCCTCGTGACTACAACATCACCATTCCTCCGCCAAATCCCAATGCCGTCGAAGGGAACGGCGTGTACGTCTTCAAATTGAACTCTGTTGTCGATGTGATTCTTCAGAATGCGAATACTCTGACTCCCACCATCAACAACAGTTCAGAGATACATCCATGGCATATGCACGGTCATGATTTCTGGATTCTGGGATATGGAGATGGCGTGTTTGACCCCGTAAACGACCCTCCAAAGTATAACATGGCCAACCCTCCACTCCGTAACACAGTGGCACTGTTTCCATACGGATGGACGGCCATTCGGTTTAGAGCCGATAATCCAGGAGTATGGCCCTTCCACTGCCATTTGGAGGCCCACTTCTTCATGGGGATGGGAGTGATGTTTGCAGAGGGAATAGATAGTGTAGGAGAGTTACCCAATACAGGGATGGGGTGTGGCCTGACCAAGAATTATATTCACATGCACCACTAATCTCTCTACCTGGCTCGCCACCTTTTCCAAAATAATGGCCATCAATTCCATGGTCAGTCGTCAATCATCCATTACAATAACAGAGGCTACATGGTAGCTACTATTCCTATCCAAGGCAGAAAGGCTGAACTGTTCTTTTGTAGTGTTGAAAACACTAATGTATTTTCAATTGAATAAAATTATTATGGGAAAGCTGATGTATGTTTTAAAATCTCAGTTGCTATTTGTTACCAATGATTCAGCTTCAGTTGTTACAATAGGTAAATAAAAGTATTTTTATTAAAAGTTGAATTAGAATTTTTCATACTCAATTTTCTTTCAATTCACGACTTAAAAGTATATTATTAAGTCTCTATATATACAACACAACAAGGTTATATTATAATTTGTAATAAGTGTGCTCTCGCTACAAATCATTGTTAATAATATAAATTCAAGTCCAATGTGAGATGTAACTCAACAATCATATCCAATGTTGCTTACATATTCACAATATCCATATTTCAAATATAAAGAACAATGTCATTTTGTAAATTGATCTAATTATATTCGATTTTCCAATATTCCAACTATTTGAGCACTTTTGTAATATAATTTAAATGTCTAATGTATGCTTATTTAAAGGAAATGATGCATGTATGTCATTCTTTAAAGTATTCTCACCACCAAAAAATTTGTGATCCATTCATGGCATTCGCAAGGTCATGATTTATGAATTCTTAGATATGGAGGATGTGTGTTTCACGTAATAATATAAACTACTAGAAGGTCGTCCTTTGCAACAAAACATTGTTGCAGTGTTTGCAGATCGATGGAAAGCACTTAATTTAAAGTTAATAGTCTATGTGCATATGCCTTCCAAATCCATTTACAAGTATAACAAGGTTATATGAGTAGTGTCCAATCATTCCAACCACTCTCCCCTTAGCGTTTTGTTGGGGATAGGAGTGATGTTTGCATATGAAATAGAGGACGAAAACTTTTCCACTACAATGAAGGGATGTCACCTCACTAATAATAAAGTCAACATACACTACTAATATCTCTCTTTGAGGAAAAAACATTTTAAGATAATGATTTTATCTACTATCAATCCCATCATTAATTATTAGTGTAACAATAATTCATAAGCATTATATATAGAAAATATCAATAAATCCTATTATCAATTATCTGTTATCTTGAATTTTGGTGTTGTATTAGGAATCCTTATTATATTAGATGGTAGGAATTATATTAACTAGCATAAATCTTTTAAAAATGTATATAAAGATTTGAAGAAAAGAGAGGATTGGTTATGCAACAATGAGAAACAATCAATTTTCTTGAGGAGTGTTGGAGATAGCCTACGATGTAAGTACCTACCTTTACCTTGGTTTTTTTCATCGTTTGTGTTCTTCTATTGTCATTTATGTTTGTTCGGTTTTTTGCTTTTGCTTTTTTTCTTTTTCTTTTTGAGGATCGTCTATCCCTCATACCCTATTGCCTTGGGTGATTGAATGTTTGCACTTGTAAATGTTTTGATGGTCTAAGAATACCATATGTACAGTGGGCTTATGAATGAAGAAAACAAGCCACTAATCTTAAGAACCCAAAACAAAGAGGTAAGGATGAAAACGCTAAGGGAAAAAATATTTAAGGAAGCACTACAAGAAGAAGAACCAGAAACCCTACCAAAGCAAGTAGCCTTCAATGTGGTAATCAGAGGAAACAAATCAAGGCTCATCAAAGATCAAGGAGGAGGCAACAACATCCAAGCTGAAGGAGGTAAGGACCTAGTGTTGTGTAGGGTTTTAAGGCTTGGCCCCAATGAAGAAATGATCTATGCTCCCAAGAAAGGGAAAATAGACTCAAGAATGTAGTAATATTTTTTGCTTGTCTAGATAAAAATTTCCTCCCATCTATTAAATTCTTTGATAGCTGAAATATTACTATTCAGGGAAAAATATTCAGTATCTATGTTTCATTCTATTGCATTATTCGACAAGGGCTTTTTATTATTCTTCTTAAAAATCATACTATGCAAGAAAGGATACTAGAAAAAATTATGGGATGTGGGTAAATCTCTATTTAAAGACATTTCATAGTCCCCAAATATTTCTCAAAATGAGATCTTATTCTATTCTACCCCAAGATGGATAAACATTAAAAATATCCCTATGGAAATATGGAAGTTTATTCCAGTCTTACTGTAACACATTGAGAAACCCCTCCAAATTGAGGGCACCCATGCTACTCTTCCACACATGGATGCTAGGATTCTAATCTCCTTCAATTAAGGAGTGCAAATACCTAATACTTTAGAATATACCCTTGATCTTGAACAAATTTTTAGGTATGAAATAACAACCCTTGGGGGCCTCAACTCATGTTTTTTATGTAAGAGTGATGGCCATCATAAAAGAGATTGTCCCAAACTTATGTTTAATAAAAAGAACCCTAATAATGCAGCCTTTAACAAATTTGTAAACCTAACTCCCTTGAAGGTGAGACCAATGGTCATGTTAGGGAAGCTCATAATAATAAATTAATGCTCACAATGCCTCTAAGAGAGATTCCAACAATAAGTATCATCATAAAGGAATTCAAGCCTCCAAGGATACTACCTCTAAGGCAATTGATAAGTGCAATAAAAATGATAGGTTTGAGAAATCTAATCCCCTCTCTTAGGATGTACCTTTGTAGGCTACTAATGATATATCAAAATTTGTAGTGAATTCATGTGACACTAGAAGAACTCTCCCTAGTGTTAGGAAAAATGAGGAAACCTTAACATCCATTGGCTCATCTCTTAGGGGAGTCGATGCCAACATAAGGCTATGAGTATAGACAAAAAGGGGATAAATAATAGACATGTGAAGGAGAATCAGCATAATAATAATGAAAATGTCTTTAATCAAATCATTAAGTACAAGAAAAGTGTCGAGGAATTGGTGTTACGTAAACTAAAAGAGTTTAATAAAGACAAAGACATAAAAAACTTATTTTAGGACTCTATTAATGTTGTTAATACACCAACTATTGAAGGGATGATGCTAAACCTAGCAAACAATATCCTCCCTGGATTAAAATGGGGATTGGTTTCAATTCTAATACCGCTTGTGGTATAAATAAAATTGGGAAGACCCCACCATCTGACTTCTCTGACACAACCTTTTCAATGGGCTATGATGGGTCCATAGAAGATAGTGAAAATGATGGTATGACGATAGATTTTGATGATTTAAGCCCCACCCAGGAGGACATTAAGAAGGTTGATGTCATTGATGGAAAGATAGGCAACCCAAGAAAGACCAAATAAAAGAGGAATAATTACAAAATCCTCTCTTTCAACAAAGTTTTCCTCTCTTTGTAGGTGTTGGCAAGATCTGCTTGTTGTTTGGTTATCTCACTGCTTGTGCACCTATTTTTGGTGGTTATGTATCAGTAATGAGCCTATCCCATATTTTTCTAATCAAAACATAATTTGAGGAAATATCAAACCTCCAAAACTCAAGGGGCTAGAATAAGGGCTAAACTTAACTAGATCAAAGAAGGTGATAAAGGGTCAAAGTATATTTTCAACTTCCCCAAGTATAAACAAAGTATGGAAGCTTTTGGTCCTGTACTTCTAGATTGTTATTGGTGCCAAGAAAACTAAGAGATAAAAAATGCATTCATGAATTTCTATAAAACCCTATTTGTTGGATTGGTTGAATGGACTGGAATACTAAGAGGGGGGTGAATCAATATTCCCACAAATATTAAATCTTTTACCAAACTTAAATTTTCTTATCTAACTAATCAAATATGCTTAACACACATGAAACAACAAATGTGGAATAAACATGAAAATCACAACCCTAAAATGAACACCAAATTTTATATGTGGAAAACCCAAATGAGAAAAACCATAGAGTGTGTTAACTCTCAATAGAATAACTAGTTATATGGTGTTATACAAAAGAGGTGGCTCACTACTAGATTACAAAAATGGCTCAATACCAAAATGCTCATTGCAAAGATACAAAAGATAGCTAATTGTCAGGATTCTCACTACAACAAAAAAGGTTGAACTGAAGAGGATTGCATCTCCAAATGCATGAGATTAGTTCCAGGATTAAGCTCAGATCACAATTCACAATCCTTACAGTAGATCCAGTGAAATATCTCTATACAAATGTCCTTCAACGCTTGCAAGAGGTCCGGTAAAGGACTACTACAATACCATCTACACTTTTGATTCTATAATAACTACCTTCGCTATCCACAACTCTCTACTTCTCTACTATTCTCCCTGCTATGTCATCTTTGCTAATCAATACACACACACACACACCTTAAACACTTCTTTTCACACTATCACACATATCATATGCTTCTACATATATACTGGAAGAGATATACATGAGAATAATGCATTGGTCTAGCTCAACACGTTATCTAATAAAACCTTGACCAAGTTGGAATCTGTGAGATCTCAACACGCTTCCTTTTACATAATTCATTTACTGATACATATACCATGATTACTAGAATAGGATAGGGTCATCGAGACCCAAAGATACTGATATGTTATCACAAAACTCAAATATAATATCTTCATTTCCGAAGAAATAGATTCCACTCATACCAAGAGTACCACAACACAAAACTTGAAGAGATACAACTAACATGACCCAAAATAGTTGATACTAGGAAAGACAACTAATATTGGAACCAGAGTAAACACACTACAGAATTCCAGAGATAGGGATCTTCCAGATATCACCCCATTATAACAGCTCCATCTCACTACATTACTCCTAATATTAAAATGCACAACACCTGTTCATAGCAAAAATTGCACATAGTGACTGTATACAACATTCAGATAAAAATGGATAATAATGAACTATGCATTACTTATCCTGACCAAACCTTATAACTGAATTGTCCTCAATATACTGCATACATTATTCGGTCCATACCCGATAACTAGTTTGACATCAATGAAAATAATATTCAGACAAGTCTAACAATCTCCTTCTTTGTCATTGATGACAAAACATATGTGCATATAGCTCAACTCCACTGAACTCATACATTTCCTCTATATTTTCTCCCCCTTTGACATCAAGGACAAAGGATGCCTTTCATGAAAAAAGAAAAGAAAGAAAAACAAAGTATATACACAACTGCAAAAATGTCAAAACTGAATACCAGACTGGATATAACCTTCAGTTGCTCTTCTTCAGAAAGATAAGCTTGTATTTCTCCTTTAGGTCAGGATAAAGAACTTCCCAAGAATCTATGGCCAATTTGATGCTAAATGAAAGACTTTTGTATTCCACTAATAGATCAACGACAAGGGAGAAACTATCCAGAGCAGATGGGTTCTGTTCATACTCAATTACATTACTAAGCAATATTGAAAAGTCATCCAACTTTGCTTCAACAATCTCTTTCACTTTCCAGAACATATTCACAAAGTCTTATTTTTGCATCTACAAGAATAAGAGTTCAACTTGAAGATAGTTTATCCTTTTTTCTCTGGCCACCATCCTTATCACTCAATAAATCAAAAGATTTCCCTAAAGTACTCAATTCATCTTCAATTGGATTGATTTTTGCTTTGTGCTTTGTGTTATACTTGTAGAATGTGTTGGCACTATGGATACAACCTCTCAACTCCTCAATGGACACTAATAAGGCTCAAACCTCATTGATAATCGTGGTAATGATCAATGCTCATCGATCACCCTTCATGCTGATTAGGGCTTCCACTTCTCTTTTCTCGATTGACTTTATAGCCGGAACCTCTCCATTGTTGCATAAATCTTCGATCACAGAATAACCTCCTTCATGATTGGATAGCATTTATCCAACATGATGGTATCATCCCACACACAACTGAGGATCACTCTAACAACTTCCACATCATCAAACCAAGGGAATTATGTCCATAAATTCAAACATTTTCTCTCCAATTCCTTAACACTCTACAACTCAACATCACTCAAACCAGCGTCAACATTTCTTATTTTCCCCGGGTTGAATTCATCTAGGAACACTTTGTCCAAAACTTGAAATTTCTCGCTACTAGATTCTCTAACAATCCTTTTGCTTTCCATGATTTCTCGCACTATTGTCTTTCTTTATTTCTCTTCTACTATTCACAATATTCTTAAGCGCAAATGACTAATAATGAATTAAAAAGACGATACGTATCTTGCCAAAAGCTTCCTTTTAGGGTTTTGTATCTAAGAATTGTCTTAACAATGATGTCAGCAAAAGTTATTTGATTGGTGAATAGCCTCTAAAAAATAGTCATGCTAGATCAATAACATGATCCACTTAGATAAGGGAGAGTGAAATATTTTTCCTTCAGAATAGAACTCCCCCTGAGCCAAAGCACTATACTCAGTTACCGGAGGAAGAGGTGCCTGCACTGGATTTTGGTACATCAAGATCACTTCCTTCTTTCTCTAAACCAAATTTTCCTTCTTTTTTTATTTATATTCTTAATCACACTCTTCTCAACACATTTCTCCATATTTCCATCACTACATTGATTAGCATAATGTCTAGACTGCTTGCACTTGAAGCAATCGATCACCTTCTTTACCGAATGAGATATATATCTCCATTAGTTATCCTTATGTCCATAGCCATTGTAAGTATAACAGTATCCATGAAAGTTGTAATTCATCTTATTTGCTTCAACTAGATTGTGATTCTAACTCACAACATGGTTTCTACAATTATTTGCCTGATGACCAAACTTCTTGTAACAATAACATTGAATGCTTCTATAGTTTGTAACCTTATGTCCAAATTTATTGCATTGAAAACAATAACCATTGAAAGATGGGTACCTTTTCACATTAGGTTGTCAAATCGGTGGCCTTCTTGCATTAGAATTCGTATTCCAATTCTTTCATGCATCCTATAGTTTCTTCTCAACTTCAGCTTTAACTTCTTTACCTTTGTCTTTGTTATCTGAACATACATCAGGCTGAAATCCAAGTCTGGTATTGTCCAAATTAGATTTATTCATATTGATCAAATCTTCTAGGAGCATGCTACTGTTAAGGACCTTATTTTCTACCTTCATCTTCTTCACTTCTTCCTCTAACTTTCCACATTCCTTAGACTTTAGCTTGATTTTTTCATTTAGGGATTTCTCTATCTTGTCTTTCTCCTCAATCTTCTGCATCAGATCTTTAATAGTCTCATTTTCCTACTTCAACTGATTGTTAACCTCCTTATGCCTCAATTTATTTTTTTGGATTTTCTCTCTCATCTTCTACACACATTCATTTACTACCTTCAAATTTTCCTTTAGTTCCTCATTCTTTGTTTCAACACTTTCCAAATCTTCAAGAGTTGTCTACAAGTCTTTATCCACCTGAAATTCTCTAGTACTGCACATAGGTGCCACGACTAAACCAACACAGATCTCCCTCAGGTAGTTAAGCTTCCAAGCAAGGGACCAAAGCTATGAAACTAATTGTTGGATTGGTTGAAGGTGTATACACCTAAAAATGGTATGAAGATAATTAATTAAATAAGCAATTATTTAATTAATCTCCCTCCCCAATTTAATTAAATTCACTAAGTAATTTGATTAAATCTTTATTTCATCTACTTATTAATAAATCTAAGGATTTGTTAAATAGGTTCATTTCACTCCTTTAATTAATTAATTCAAATTAATTAATTCCCCCCATCAAAATCAGTTCTTCTAAATCTCCTAATTAATTAAAACAAATCAAATCATGAGTTGTTGAAATTAATTAGCCATTTTCTTAATATTTGAATTTCTAAATTCAAATTCTCCTAACTTCTACCACTCCTAAACCTAACCATTCCTAAACCTAACCCATTCTACCTACCACCTTGTCCCCTTTCATCCAACATCTTCTAGAACCGTTGTGACACTTGTCACTAAGTGTTCCCCTGAATCCAACTCCCTTTGCCATCTTCCTCCAATTTAACCATTGATATCTTCAGATCAATCTCAACTGTTGATTCATGCCAACTCACCCCTAGCCTTGGAAAATCCTATAAATAGACCTCATTTTGGAGCTCAAAGGGTCCCAATTTCATATGATTTTTGCATATCATTTGATCCCATCTCATTCATAGCTTAAGCATTGTTAATATAGGCATCTAGCTTATAGTTTATCATTTTTAGCAGTGTTATCATGCTCATTTTAGCTTAAATCTTAACTTAATCATGCTAGGATAATCATGAACTCATGTAGCTTAATCATGCTATTCTCGCTAAGATCATGCATTTTCAGCATTCAAATCCTCCATCTAAGTGTTGTCAAGTCACTGAATTTTGAATAATCCGATCTGAGAGAATTTTTCATACTCGCATTTACTAGGAGGCAATAAGTCAATTAGCTATGGTTTTTCATTTCATTGATTTAATCTACTAACCATGCTTGCAATGATTTATTGAGTGCATTGTGTTTGAACGTACAGGTACACTTCACAGAGCACGACATTTTGGCGCCCACTGTGGGGCCGAAATCATCATTTTCAGCCTCCCAAGCTTCCTCAAACTTCATCTCTGTCGGATCAGAATTAGATTGTCGTACGAGTTGTCTTTCTGGCTCATACGAAATTCCTTTCAGTCTCAGATGACACCTCATCCTAACTCATACGAGGTATAAATCTGTGTCGTACAATCTTTTAGACTGTAAATTCTTTACTCGTTTTAGCTCATTCCTATGTCGTATGAGTTAAATTTCACTGTCATATGAAAGCTAAATCTGTGTCGTATGAATTTCCAGCTATTAAATCTTATGTTGTACGAGTCAATTTTGGTCCCTGTGTGAAATTTAATCATTTGTCATTATGTCTGATAAATCATTTCATACAAGTTTCTGTAGCTGTGATTTAAAAAAACAAAAAACTAAAAATTAGAAATTTCAAATTTGTCTATACGTCAGTAATACATAAGTTATGCCTATTTGAAGTTTGGCTAAAATTGCATCTAGAACTCTTGGAGACCTTTCCAATGAGGTAAACGGCTTGTAATTTCGAGTCCCGATTAGCAAGTTATGCCTATTTGAAGTTAGGCTAAAATTTCATATAATTTTTCTGAAAATTTCAAAGTTTGGATCACTAATGCTAATCTTGTTATGTCTATGAGATGTTTGCAGCCTAACTCTTTTCTTGCAGATACGCTTGTCAAAGATACGCTTGTCAAAGACAAAATCAAAACACAATCATGACTACTAATGGATCTATTTTGCAAGTTGCCTAAGGATTCAACAAATACTTTGTGTATTCTTTAACATTTTTAGGCACACTTCAATTTGGGCTTAAAGAAATGAACTATCATGTCTTATGTGCTTGTGATGATAGGCAAGTATGCTCTCACCTTCCATAGGTGATCAGAAAGCTAGACTCATCTTTTTTGCTTTCAATAGTGCATACCTTTAGCGGGCCTGTCACAGTGGGAGAAAGTATTCACCCTATGAGAATGACCCAAGTGAGTATAGCTGGACCTGAGCATTCCAACTCACTATAATAAATAGGTCTCTAATGATTAAAGTCTCAGAGGATGGGATTATTTGAGTCTTCTCTTTGAGATCTATCATATCGGGCATTTTGTAGGGCCTCACCGTCTCAATCATGTTTACGTGACTACAGCTTGTTTCGGTACCTTTTCGGGCTATAGGCCTCAATCACGCTTGTGTGACTTCAAGGGGTAATTTCAAATGGAATTCCTGACTAAGAACTATAAAATAGAAGCTACCCGATTCACCTCCGAAAGGGAGATAATCTTTGTGCAAGAGAGATAGTAACTCTCCCAAGACACTTGCCATATCGTGCCCCCATTAGCATTTGGAATCAGATAATACGGCGTTGAGAATCCATTGCGTGAGACTCAACAGCCGTATTCTGATTAGCTATTGGGTGTGTACCTAAGTCAGCAAGCAAAGGTTTTCATTCTCAGCCAACTTCCTTAGGGTTTAGCTTGATTGAGAGTCATGTATCACATCATGTGTTTGTTGTGTATTCATCCCTAAATTGCAAAATCAGACACTTCAAACTTGAAAACCAAAGTAAAACATCAAAATTCAGTGATCAAAACTCAAACAAACAAACACTTTTTATCACTGTTCAAATACCTGTCGTATGAGTCAAGAGTGTCTGTCGTATTGCTTGATCTTCTGTCGTATGAGTCAAGGTTCTATGTCATACAAAAAAACTATTGTTCACATGAAGTCACTAGTCTGTTGTTTTGTCTTGTATCTCTTGTTTTCCTATGCTACATAATCTGGCATACGAAACACTGCATTTGTTACTCTAGAACTGTGTCTTACATGCCTAGTTTTAGCTTTATCATTTCTCCCTGATCAATTTGCAGTAAGCATAAACACCTGTTATCTGTCAATCTTTGCTTAAATTGTCTGCTTGGTTTCCTTGGTCAAGTCATCACTCGTCAAAATCAGACTCTAGAACATAAACACCTTAAAATTTTCAAAGTGCTTACCCCCAACAAGTTCAAGTTCTAAACATCTCAAAGTGCATTATCACCCTCTTTGATAAACTGATCACTCAAACATAGTTTCTCATGAGGATCAATCATCCTTTATCATGAAACTGAAACATTTGGTCAGGATAATCTTGTCCCACATCGTAGGATACATCGTTCCTACTCGACTTGGTTCTTATCAATCATCATCATTGCACTCCTAAACTGAAGATCGAAAAACTTGCAAACTTTTAAACACTTGAGTCCTCTTTTAGTGTCATATCACTCTATGGCCTTGAAATTGACTATTGATCAATTACCAAAACAACCTTTAAACAATCAAATCTTAGGACAATATCAAACATAATCCCCATTTTAACAAGAGAGCAGAGACATACGATCACTGAAACATTTGAAATAGCTGAAAATCATATCAACATGACATACCAAAGCAAAACACAAGAAGAAAACATGACAAGCCAACATATCAGAGAAATCAAACAAGTTCAAAATCAAAATCCAACTATGTTAAAACCTCACAAGGATTTAAATACATCTCAAAAGAAAGGTGGCTCTTTTATGCACCTCTTAAAGAGATCCCTAAAGGATTTGGCTAAAGAAGATCAAAATTGTGCACCTATATCTAACAATGATCCATCCATCCATAAGAAAATTGATGCTCCAAAGGCATCTATTCCTACACCTCCTAAAAGCTTGCAAGAACCTTCCATAGCATCCTTCCCAAACAATACATCCAAAGCTGAAATTTCCCAAGCAATACCCATCAAGCCTATTTCAGATGATCCTATTCAAAGCTCATCTCCTTCATATCCAACCATTAATTCATTGCAAAATCCTCATAGCACTCCCTTGCGAATTGAAGTCCTCATTCATAGAATGCTTGTTAAACGTGTCCTAATAGATGGGGGAGCTAGCTTGAACATTTTCTCTATGAATCTTGTCCGTGCTCTAGGCTATTCAAAAGATGTAGTTAATCCCAGGAAAAGGATAAAAATCAAAGCACATAATGAAGAAGAACATTCATCTAAAGGAATGGTGATATTACCCATCATAGTGGGACCCTTGCAAAAAGATATCTTTGTAAAGAGGCGGAGGAAAATGTTGGCCATTTGTAGCTTCATTACACCTATGTCAAGGATATCTGGAATCACTTCCTTAACATCTGGAACATTTCCTGGGTCTTCCCTGATTATGCCCAGTGAATGTGGTTTGAATGGAAATGCCCCGTTGATAATCAGGCCTTAAGAGTCCTTTGGAATCTATCTCTCCCACATATTGCCTGGGGCATCTAGAAAGAAAGAAACAACAAAGTCTTCAGGGACTTGGAAACTCCTACTTTTGTTGTGGCTGGTATAATTTGCAATGCTATCAAAGAGAACTTTCTCCACTCCTACCCTAGTAGAAAGAATGATTTCCCCATTCCTACTCTCTAGGTGGATTGGGATATTATCAATCGGTGGCAAATTGATTAGAATATAGCCAATCCGGTTCACAAAACCAAACAATGCACGCAAAATGTTATATGGGGTCCTCCCCTTATGGGCTGGATCAAAATTAATGTGCATGGGGCGGCTAAAGGAAATGATGGGCCAGTCGGGTGCAGGGGAGTGGCTAGGAATCAGTCTGGTATGCTGATTTCTGCGGTGGCGCTCCCCCTGGGCACCTAGTCAAACCACTATGTGGAAGCTAGCGCTACCCATATTGGTTTACACATGGCCAAAAAAGAAGGCATTTCTAAAGTCTGGTTGGAGTCTAAGTCTCTAAACACTATCAATTATCTGAGTGGGCATACGAACGCTACCTAGATGATTGCCAGCATGATCAAGGATTGTCAAAATATAATTAATGAGCTACCAGATTTCAAAATCTCTCACATATACCAGGAAGGCAACAAGGCGGAAGATATACTGGCTAATCCGGTGATGGAATATGTGGCAACCAATTGGTGGAGTAGTAGGGATGCGTTCCCCAAAAATCTATGCGAGCTGGCACTTAATGATTACTGTGCCAATCAATGATCTTTCATCATGACTTTACTAAGTTGATGGGGAAATGACTCTTTCTGGTTTTCCCTAATCAAAGATCTAGAAACCTCTTTGGTGACTCGATTTCCTACCTCATTGTGTGGTTGTTTTTCTACTGTTTGGATATTTTGTAGGTGTGGCCCATTTTCTGCAATTGGTCAGTGACTTCCTTGGTGAGCCCCATCTCCTACTATTCACTTACTAGGAGCATAATGGGAGGGGATAAGAAAAGATAAGAGCCCTCTACTTGTGAGAAATGGAAGAAGAGTAAAGATGTCTGGCTAGAAGTCATCGATGGAGGTCTTGTCCCCTACTTGGACTGACTTCACGGCCCCTCTCCTCTGCTAATGGAGGACTTTTTTAATGGATGGAAAAAAGGGAGTCTCAAGGTTTATGGTGCTATTTATCAGATTGACAAAACTTTGGTGGCAACGGCCACTAGTTTGGCTACGACTGGCAGAAGATTTTATAGGGATAGAAAAACTAGGGAGAAGGACTTGTCGAGTTTATTTGACAAGGACAAGGAGCACTCCAGAGTCACCAAGATGGCCGATGGCAGCTACAATAGAAAAGACCTCATGGCCCCCTGGGCTAACATGGTTGAGTTTATAATGAGGTATATTACTCTTGATGGCAGGTATTCCAACATATTTTCCTACCATTTCACTATCTTAAATCATTTTAGGCACGGTAAAATCATCTTTGTTCCCTTCTATCTAGCCTCCTCTCTAGAAAATAGCCTCAAAAAGCATTTGGAGAACCCTAACAACCATGTTCTCCATGAGGGACTTATTGTCCTTATCATTGTACCCCCTCTTGTTGAGACTAGCCTGCAGACTAATATCCAGGATGTCTCTGACTCGGAAATGGACCTGGAAGAAAGTTGGGTTCCTATTGATGTCCTAGAATATGAACCTGTGGATGAAGGGGAGATGATGGTTTCCCCTAGGACATTTGGTAGCAAGAATCCTCCTAGATGGGTGGCTAGCAAGTACAAAACCACTAGCAAACTGATCTCCAAGGCTGAGGCCCTCTCCAAAAAGAAAAATTTGGTGTCTAAGGATCACAACCTGAAGATTATAGACCGGGGTATTAAGTTGGACATTCCTATCAATGTCCTAAAAGGAAAACAGGGGACCATAGCCAACAAAGAAAACATTGGAAATTAGACGACTGGTAATATGATGAATCTGGTTATGGAAGCTACCAAAATCCAGGAGAGCTGCTAGAAGTGGGTTGAGCGCGAAATTGATACCCTCAAAATGGGGGTTAAAGAGAGAATTGATATCTTCACTGCTTCCTATGGGCCCAACAAACAAGAGAAACTCATGATTATGACACAAAAACTCTCCTACGATATTGAGGTGATGAAATGAAACCATGAACAAAGGATTGATAAGGTGGAGCAATCCATGGCAGAGATTAAGAAAAATCTCAAGAACCTGGTCGACATAAGTAAAGAAGCCATGAACAACAGTATTGAGGAGCTCAAAAATATTAATGCCATGGTTGTTGATTATAGATCCTACCACAACGAACTGGTGAAAGATCTTGGAGGAGATGATATGGCTGCTGGAGACAGCCAAACCACTGGACCTGGTTCTAGAACAAGGAGAAGAAGTAGTAACAAGGGTACCTCCAGATTCATTATGGAGGAGCTGGAGGAAATCAACAGGATTTTCATCCAAAAGAACAAGAATCTGGTGCTCTCTCTCAACTGAGAGATTTCTCTTTTGTTTGTTTGTCTACGTTTTATTTGTTTTCGTGTCTGCTCGTGGTTGTTCCCCTGTTTTGATGTTGTTTCATGTTTGTTTTGCTGATGGCCAGTTGTTGTAAAACTTTTGGTCTCGGGTCCATGTAAAACCCTTTTATCTTTATCAAAAACACTAGTTCTAATTGAACCCTAGTCAAGCAACTTTAAGCCTAACCTCAACCTTAATTATAACCTTGACCCATGCTCTATCCTAGAACAATAATCCTAACCATATTCCTAATTATAACCCTAACCCTAATTATAATCATAATTCTAAGCCTATTTGTCATCCTAATTCTAAAACTAGCCCTAATTTTAGTGACAACCCTAATTTTAATCATAACCCTAATTAAACCTTGAACCTAGTTAAAACTAATCCCTAGCCTAACCTTTAACTTGACACAAATTAAACACTTATCCTTAACACTAATTTAAGTCTAACCCTATCCATACCTTACAACCAAGTAAGACATTAATTGAATTCCATGGGTGACAACATCTTTTAGGTAATGTTGTAGGGAAATATTTGTATGCCTACTAAATAGTGGAGGACATAGGATTATATAATCTTTAAGAATTTTGACGAGAAAAAATATATTCAATCGCAACATAAAATGCAAAATTATGAGAGAGACATGGAGATTGAAAATGGGAAGAAATGTTCACATGGTGCCAAACTAAGTGAAATTGTGAAGGTCTAGGTTTGATGATAAAAATAAAGGTGGGTTTCCGAGATCAAGTACACCACCCAATATATACTTTGTGAATTAGAAGGGATTAATGATGAAAAATAGAAATAAAGAAGGAATTAAAGGAAGAAAACAAGGAGGTAAGAAGTAGGAATCCCACATACCAATTATTATTTTATGAGTAATATGGTGTGTAAAATTTTGCAAGCATGCTAAATAATGGAGGTTGGGACTTGGCAATAAGAATGAAGGAATGAGTGGTTTTGAGGGTAAAACAAAAAACATTCCACTAGATAAATTATGTACAAACCGCAAAGGTGTAAAATACAAAAGAAAGGCCAAGGAATATAGGTTTTTAGGGAGAAAATGAAAAGCATTTTGATTGAAAAAATCTAAAAACCATAATAAATGAACTAGTAAACCAAATAGGAGACACTTAGAAGATTTATAGATTTTTGTAATTAATACATATTACTAAGGAACAAGGGAAGGAAAAATATCAAAGTACAATTGAGCCAAGGAATATTATTAAAGGTGGTGTTTGATCAAATGCCAATAGGGGTCTTGTAGAAAATAAATTTAAACAAAAAGTATAAAAGTAATATA
Source organism: Cryptomeria japonica (assembly GCF_030272615.1). Classification (NCBI taxonomy): domain Eukaryota; kingdom Viridiplantae; phylum Streptophyta; class Pinopsida; order Cupressales; family Cupressaceae; genus Cryptomeria; species Cryptomeria japonica. The sequence goes on from NC_081414.1 coordinate 771,451,989, forward strand.
CGTCATTATTCTTAGAATGGTATACAAAGTAAAGGCTCAAGAGAATAAAAATAGAGGTTCCCTGGTAGGTGAACCCACCAAGTGACTAGATATTTTAGAATCATAAGATTTAATTATCCATCCAAAGGTTATCACTCCTCGTCTTGTTAGGAGTTATCTATTGAACCATTGATCCATTTCAATCCTATGTAATAGGTGAACCCAAGGATTTTAATAAAAGAGATACTTATTTAAAACTGAAGATGCAAACATCAAATCTGAGATCTTATGGGAGAAGATCCAGATCATTCAACATCAGACAATGAAGTACTTGCAAGAAAAAAATACATGCAAATCAAAACAAACAATATGCACACACATGCATTTAACCGGAATTTGCCTCCATTGCACTCCTATTCCTCAAGATTTTGTGTTTTGTAATAATATTGATTGCTCTCAGAAGCACGCACAAAAGGATATGAGGAAATGGAGATTCAAAATTATGAATGCAAGATGATTGAAAGAGAAAGCAAATGCGATATAACAAGAATGCAAAATTCAAAAGATGAACTAAATGCTAGATGGCTTGAAATGAGAGAGGGACTGGATTAAATAGAAATTCTCCAGGTGGATCTAGATTGTGGGATGAATATCTAGGATGATAGGAGATTAGTGGTATAGGAAGAATGAGTGGTAAGGAGAGAAGATAGGTAGTAATGGGAAATGGTAAGTGGTAAGGAGTGTTTATTATTTATTTTATATACACAGAATGGATAAATAATGAAATATATCTTTATTTAATTTATATAATAGTTAATAATGGATAATGTAAATAATGAAATACGAACATGAATATTAATATAGTGAATAGTATAATGGAAAATGAGAAATTAATATTATAATGGATTCGCCTTGATAATGAGTAGAAAATTAAGATTTGATAAGTGGACACTTTTAATAGAATTTTTTATGTGTTTTCAAAAAGCGTATGCCCTTTTATAAGGTCAAGGGGATAATGAAGAAAAATAGTTAGTTAATTTAAAGAGAAATCCTAAAACACAAATCACAAAATGGAAAAGTGGAAACAAAAGAATAATTCAATTGACTACAGATAAAACCTTGCATGTAGAACAAGATCTTTTCATCTGAGACTTTTTCTTATACAATCTTCTTTTCTTATATATAGTAATTTGAACATTTAGATAAGGGATTATTTAACAAGCGAAGCTCTATGAGATTCTCTACTTAGGATTTTCAAGTGAGTTTTGAATTATTATACTCATCCAATAAACAACTATGTCTATGCCTTTTTTTACCAAACACACTATTTGCAAATCTATTTTAATAAATTAATGGTGCATTCTTGTTTTATTATGCACCATTAAATTTATTTATTATTGTATATGCAACATCAATTAATCAACATGAAAATATTAGAACTCAAAAAATTAATGACTACATATTTGTTTCTCTCATTATTATACTTCCATTTATCTCATTTGATACTATTAATCCTATGGAAGTAAGTTGTATGCAAGTTGTGTTTTGATGTTTCACAATTTTAATTCAGATTTACTTGTTTTCTTATTCTCTTTTCTCTACCCCCTTTTTGCCTAATCACTCCCTTTTCCCCTATCCAAACTAGAGATCATTAACCAAACATAATTTTTTAAATTCAATATATTGTTCTTTCCTCTCATATTACTAGTATTTCTTTTTATTGAGATTATTTATTTTGATTATCTAGAATCGTTTTATTTCATGTCTTTTATGTCACTAATCTTACAAGTCTTCTAAACTATATTGATTTTAATCACATTGAGAGGCATAACTCTATAATAATACCACCATTCTTATATTTTTCTTATAACTAAAAGAATAATATGCAACTTTCATACATCAGAAAAGAATGTAAGGAAGCACAATTCAAGAAAACTCTCCATTGGTGATCTGAGATTCATGTGGAAGGGCTCATTCTTTTTGTCCTTTTCTTTCTCTGAGAAATAATCAGATATTTTCCTTAACTTTTCTTTCTTGTAGAGGCAAGAATTTGTAGGCACTTTCCACTTGTTTACTCTTTACATATTAAATTTAAGCATGGCCTATAGCCTGCAGTAATGGAATTGCCATAGCCTTGCTTCCTAGATGAGCATTCTAATATTTCCACGGTGGTAGGACTTATGTTTTAACTTATGCATAGCATATCTTTGTTTTCTTGTAATTAGATAAAGCAAGGTGACTAAGGTAATAACCACCTACATTATGTGAATCTTCCTTATTTGTTCCATTATCTCTTTTTACCTTTATTAATCCAACGCTCAAAAATTGCTAAACAAGTTGGACCTAGGTATATAATGGTAAAAAGTGTTTAAATGGATCATCACTCACAAGGATCTATTTGGGAATAAAGATATTTGAAAGTATTTTTACTCGGAAAACATAAATGGGCATTACATTGTATAAGATTTTCATAGTCACTATCAAGCAACCCTTGAGGATAATGTAGTGCATATTGATGAGTTTAATTTAACTCTAGATATTAGTGGGAGGGGGGGGGGGCAGAGAATTTTTTCTTTTAAATTTTTTATTTTAAATAAGGAATGCATGTAAATATATATTATATCATGTATTATGGATAAGCATGAACATGTACTCCTTTACTCATTTTGTAAAAGATTGAAATCTATTCCTCTTGTTTAGATGATGGATGATGTTTGGATGGACGTTTAAAAATATGTATTAGTTATTTTTATCTATTATAAATCAACATTATTAATATTACATTTATTTGGGGCCAATGTAAGAGAAAATCTAAATATTTAATTTTATATGTTACTTTTTTTTTTTAATTTTAATTGTATAATCCTCGACAAACAAGAAAAAATTGTCAAATGCCAGTTTTGTAAATTATTATATTGTGGCATGCATGTTTTTAAAGTTGTTTAATGCTATTATTATATTAAATTGGTATTAATTTAAATGGGTTTTTGTAGTGTATGAAAAAAGTTTACTAAATTTTTTCTTTTTATTAATTTAATTTATTGGTGTCTTATGTTGTAATTAGTTAAAGTCGGATAGGGCCCAAACCCTTACATAGAAACTACACGATAGAGGACAGGGGTCTCACAAGGAGTGAGAACACCTAGTATGAAGACCAACTGACACAAAAAGAACTAGAACCAACTAAAGACCAATAGAAAACAACAACATACTAAACCAGAAAATAATTGATACCAAAAAACCAGCACTACCCTCAGAAGACACAAACTGATCATCTACATGGTGGGGGTTTTCACAACTTGCCAATCCTAGCTAAGCTCTTTAACCTTTTCGTGTAAAGGAAACCTTCTGATTAAACCATTTCCTAATGAAGTAGCAAGAGACTTTATTTTTACCTTGACCGTGGTCCCAATCGACTCAATGGTAACACCCTCAAAATCTTTATTGACCACTTCATCTTCACCAATATTCTATCAAGCTCTTCCCCGATAGCCTGCATTGAAGCTAAATTATTGTGCACCATTTATTTGTTGTACCCCACCATCTCCTCCAATTTCCTTTTAAGTGTATCCTAGTTGCCCTGAAATTCTATGAATTTCATTCCTCTCCTCTTCATGGGCCACCTTGTTATTCAAGGCTTTGATTTCCTCTTCCAGGGTATCTCATTCTAGAAGACACTCTACCAAATCATTAGTTGATAACCATAATTTGCCATCTTTGTCCTTGACCACTCAATCAAAACCATTAGCCTTTGCCTTGATTGTTGCCTCCAAACAATTAATTTAATCTTTCAGCAGTATTGATTTGGGCCAGGAGCTAGTGGATGATGGTATTTTCCCGATTATAGGTTGCACACAATTCATTGAAATTTTCAATGACCTTCACTAGGTTTCATTGACAAGGGGATGAAATGGAGGAAGGAGAAAGGAAACCCAAAGAAGGTGTCTAGGTGATCTAGGGTTTGTAGTGGTGACATTAGGGTTGTCAAGGGTCCATTATGAGCTCGTAAACCAAGAGGAAGTAGAGTCCTTATAGATGAATTACTTAATTACTTTCCCTTTGTCTCAGTTACCCTTTTGAGGAGAGGCTTGGGATTTAATATTCTTGCTTTGGAGGAATGATCGAGATTAACCTAGTTAGTCAAAGTTTTAGCCTAAGGGGTGGTCGTTATAGAACTAGAAGCAACTTTCAACTGCTCTAATGGATATTGGAGAACTCTATGATAAGAGTGGGGTTAGGTAGGGGAATGGAGGATTTATGGAGGGTTTGCTAGTAAGGGACATGGACAAGCAAAAATTATAGAGCCTCGTAATTAAACTTTGGTGCATAAAAAGAACTTCCTTAGACTTAGTTGTAGCTACAATTTGGCAATTGTAAGAAAAGATCCAGTAGGGAAAGTTCATTTTAATAGCACGTCTAAAATGGTTTAACATAGGAAACAACTCAGATTGGAATCTCTTATACCTATCATTAAGGGTGATGTATTTCATAAGAACCAATGCAATGTCCTTCCACTCACCTGAGAGGTCCTACCTCCGGAAGCCATTATGTAGATGAGGAACCCTCTCTCCTACCCTCAAGAATTTCTTGAAATTATCTTTTTAATTCCCTTTAGGTATTTTTGGGGAAAAAATATCCTCATCTATGAGCCCAGTAGTGGCAACAATACACCCCATGAATACAATGAAAACCACACTCCCTATGATAACTTTACCCTTCTCCCAAGACTAAACAAATTTCTTAGAAAGAGAAGGGTTAAAGCCTTTCATGTCCTCCAAATAGGACACAAGATTGCCCCTCTCTATTACAGACCAAATAATATCATTCTACTTGAAATTATCACTATTGTTTGGCTCAAGCTGGATGAGATCACCTCCCATGGTAAACCGATTCATAGAAAAACCAATGAAAGTGACTAGGAAATGGTATGACAAAGGTAGGCAAGATACGTCGACATTTATTAATGAGATCTTTTGTAGTCCAACCTAGCATAGCTTCTCCATGAAGCATCATAATAATATTTTTTGAATCACCCTCAATAATGATTCTCTACATCCCCCTATCTTTAGCAATAGCTATCCCATAAAAGGTCATCACCACTTCTACTAAACTTGAGGTTTAGGTGCCAAGGTTAACCACATAAACCATAATCATATTACCTTTATTGTCCCTGATGAAACCACCCTCACTCGCCCAAACTCGAGTTCCCTTTAGATAAACCGTCAAAATTTAATTTCATCCAACCAGTGTTAAGGGGGGGCCTATTAATATTTCATATAAAATTTAATATCTATGAAATTGTATAATTTTCTACTATTATGATATCTATTTTTTCCTAAGACAAAACATTATGTTAAGGTCCAACTATTTAAATGACACTAACATTTCTTTGACCATTAATAATAAAAATTATTCTTTCAATAATCATTATTGAAATTATAAATTTATTTATATTATTCTTTCAATAATAACAAAATAATTCAGTCAATATAAATATATTAAAGAGAAAGTAAATAATCTCAAATGATAATTCTCATTTCCAAAATTCTTACCGTAACGCTAATCTTTACGAAATCTTTAACTTAAATCCCTTTAACCCACAACTAATGTTAAAAGATTTAGGTCCGTGTTTCATTCAAGTCAAAAAGTTTACGTACATGTTGTGCATTCATGTTAAAAGATTTAGGTACATTTTTCATTCTGCGCCTTGCATTTTCCAATATTTGAGTATGAAAGCGTCGGTGGGCGATCTGAGTGAATATCGCTCAGACGAATGGATTTATTAGCCGCCAATGACGAACCTATTTTGACACGTCATCAGAAATATTGTACATGGACTCGGTGATTTACGTTAAATGTAAACACCTTTCACGTTCCTGCAATTCCCTCAAATTTTGTGAACGCCGGTGTTGAGTCTCCAGGAAAGACACGGTTTATCACGAGGTTGGCTCCTAGATATAACGTGTGTTAAAGCTTTCATTACAATTTTATCTGCTGCATCAGCAAGGGGGAAGAAGTGACACCAAGAATGATTAGGGCTAGGCATTTTCTTTATTATTTTTGTTTCCCATATGTGAAAAAAGGAATTGAGTTTTCCTAGCTCCATTTTTTCTGAGTTTTGAAATAGATGAGAGACAATTTCCAACGTTTAACTAGGGCTAGGGTATTTGGACATAGCAAACACTAAAATTGCGGATTGTAGGTCCCATTAAATAGAACAATGGAGAAAAGGGGATTCACGTTTATTTTATTGAATGGCTCTGCCACTTGGTATTCCCACTGCTAGAATGACTATAAAATGGGGGGTACCCGCGGAGACAAAGCATATCGCTTTACATTTTAGTCTTAGAATTCATCTAAGGCTGTTTGCAATGGCTGGCAGAGCTTATGAGCCAAGTGCTTGCTGTGTGTTGTTCTTCTTATTGTTGTTATCTTTTGCAGCTGAAGCGAAGGAGCATAATTACACATGGAAAGTAAATTACCAGACATGGGCTCCTGATTGCGTGCAGGTGAATATCATCTCTATAAATGAACAATACCCGGGCCCAACCATCAGAGCCAGACAAGGGGACAACATTACCGTGAAGTTAGAAAACTTGATGCCCACTGAAAACGTTGTTGTTCACTGGCATGGCATCCGACAGGTAAATGATCTCTTTTACTTTTCATTTCCGCTCAGTTTTAAATGCCACCCATCCTAACGCTCCTACTTATATACAGTGGGTTATTATCCATAGAATATAGTGTGTCTAATGTTTGTCATTTCCCTTTTGTTTTCGGGAAATAACTCTATCTTGGCGTTTTGCATTCCAGAACGGTACTCCCTGGGACGACGGAACGGCTTCCATGTCGCAATGCGCAATCTATTCAGGCGATACCTACGTCTATAACTTCACTGTGGACAGCGTAAGTTGGAGTCTTTTTCAGTACCAAATGTGTGTTTCTCTTCTCTCAAATAATATCGCTGATAAATCAAATGCAGCCGGGGACGTACTTTTATCACGGGCATTATGGTCTACAGCGGACAGCGGGGTTATATGGAATGCTGATAGTGGATGCGGCGGGAAAAGAACCCTTCAACTACGATGGTGAGCTGACTATCATTTTAAGCGACTGGTGGCACAAGAGCACATACGAACAGGCGGTGGGCCTCTCTTCCAATCCATTAGTATGGGTTGGGGAGCCTCAGGTATATCTAAATGCTAATGATATAAGACCTTACAACTCACCAAGAACAAATTAAGATGAGTTTAATAAAATGTACTGTAAATTGCAATGTGTATGCTATTATTTTAAAATGGTATACACTCAAACCATCCATGATGGTAAGCTGGGGTTTAAAATTCATTTAAATCTCACAAATCTCGTTTTTTGTTTTGTGTTGGTTTTTACCAGTCACTGCTGATAAATGGCACGGGACAATTTAACTGTTCAGCAACTAACAAGTACTGCAATGCTACAAACACACAATGCTCGCCTCTCGTCTTGCCGGTGCAACCTGGGAAGACATATCGTCTCCGTATTGCAAGTGTGGCATCTCTTGCAGCCCTCAACTTTGTGATTCAGGTTAGTCCCAAAAAGCCTCATTTATCAGTGAATATTCAACTTGTTTACGTGCCGTAAATGGGTATTTTTAAGCCTTTCCCATGTTTCTCACATTTGATTTTGTACAGGGACACAACATGACGGTTGTCGAGGCAGATGGACATTACGTAGAACCAGTGGAAGTAGACAACCTGGATGTATACTCTGGTGAAACGTATTCTGTTCTCATCACTGCAAACCAGGACCCTTCTCAGAACTACTGGGCGGGTGTGAACGTGAGAGGCAGAGACCCCAAGACGCCCACTGGGCTGGCCGTACTGAACTATCTTCCAGATCTCCCAACCAAACTCCCCACCGGACCATCTCCCACGAGCCCCCAGTGGAATGACTACGCCTACAGCAAAGCTCTGGCTAAGAAATTTGTGGCTCTCAAAGACCACGAAGAGCTTCCCCCACTACAGTCCGATAGGCAGCTGATCCTTCTGAACACGCAAAACAAGATCAATGGTTACACAAAGTGGGCGATCAACAACATTTCGCTCCTGCCTCCTCCAACTCCCTACTTAGCTGCCATGAAATACAATATCACGGGCGCCTATGATACCACCCCTCCTCCGGACGTTTACACTCCTCGTGACTACAACATCACCATTCCTCCGCCTAATCCCAATGCCGTCGAAGGGAACGGCGTGTACGTCTTCAAATTGAACTCTGTTGTCGATGTGATTCTTCAGAATGCGAATACTCTGACTCCCACCATCAACAACAGTTCAGAGATACATCCATGGCATATGCACGGTCATGATTTCTGGATTCTGGGATATGGAGATGGCGTGTTTGACCCCGTAAACGACCCTCCAAAGTATAACATGGCCAACCCTCCACTCCGTAACACAGTGGCACTGTTTCCATACGGATGGACGGCCATTCGGTTTAGAGCCGATAATCCAGGAGTATGGCCCTTCCACTGCCATTTGGAGGCCCACTTCTTCATGGGGATGGGAGTGATGTTTGCAGAGGGAATAGATAGTGTAGGAGAGTTACCCAATACAGGGATGGGGTGTGGCCTGACCAAGAATTATATTCACATGCACCACTAATCTCTCTACCTGGCTCGCCACCTTTTCCAAAATAATGGCCATCAATTCCATGGTCAGTCGTCAATCATCCATTACAATAACAGAGGCTACATGGTAGCTACTATTCCTATCCAAGGCAGAAAGGCTGAACTGTTCTTTTGTAGTGTTGAAAACACTAATGTATTTTCAATTGAATAAAATTATTATGGGAAAGCTGATGTATGTTTTAAAATCTCAGTTGCTATTTGTTACCAATGATTCAGCTTCAGTTGTTACAATAGGTAAATAAAAGTATTTTTATTAAAAGTTGAATTAGAATTTTTCATACTCAATTTTCTTTCAATTCACGACTTAAAAGTATATTATTAAGTCTCTATATATACAACACAACAAGGTTATATTATAATTTGTAATAAGTGTGCCCTCGCTACAAATCATTGTTAATAATATAAATTCAAGTCCAATGTGAGATGTAACTCAACAATCATATCCAATGTTGCTTACATATTCACGATATCCATATTTCAAATATAAAGAACAATGTCATTTTGTAAATTGATCTAATTATATTCGATTTTCCAATATTCCAACTATTTGAGCACTTTTGTAATATAATTTAAATGTCTAATGTATGCTTATTTAAAGGAAATGATGCATGTATGTCATTCTTTAAAGTATTCTCACCACCAAAAAATTTGTGATCCATTCATGGCATTCGCAAGGTCATGATTTATGAATTCTTAGATATGGAGGATGTGTGTTTTACGTAATAATATAAACTACTAGAAGGTCGTCCTTTGCAACAAAACATTGTTGCAGTGTTTGGAGATCGATGGAAAGCACTTAATTTAAAGTTAATAGTCTATGTGCATATGCCTTCCAAATCCATTTACAAGTATAACAAGGTTATATGAGTAGTGTCCAATCATTCCAACCACTCTCCCCTTAGCGTTTTGTTGGGGATAGGAGTGATGTTTGCATATGAAATAGAGGACGAAAACTTTTCCACTACAATGAAGGGATGTCACCTCACTAATAATAAAGTCAACATACACTACTAATATCTCTCTTTGAGGAAAAAACATTTTAAGATAATGATTTTATCTACTATCAATCCCATCATTAATTATTAGTGTAACAATAATTCATAAGCATTATATATAGAAAATATCAATAAATCCTATTATCAATTATCTGTTATCTTGAATTTTGGTGTTGTATTAGGAATCCTTATTATATTAGATGGTAGGAATTATATTAACTAGCATAAATCTTTTAAAAATGTATATAAAGATTTGAAGAAAAGAGAGGATTGGTTATGCAACAACGAGAAACAATCAATTTTCTTGAGGAGTGTTGGAGATAGCCTACGATGTAAGTACCTACCTTTACCTTGGTTTTTTTCATTGTTTGTGTTCTTCTATTGTCATTTATGTTTGTTCGGTTTTTTGCTTTTGCTTTTTTTCTTTTTCTTTTTGAGGATCGTCTATCCCTCATACCCTATTGCCTTGGGTGATTGAATGTTTGCACTTGTAAATGTTTTTATGGTCTAAGAATATCATATGTACAGTGGGCTTATGAATGAAGAAAACAAGCCCACTAATCTTAAGAACCCAAAACAAAGAGGTAAGGATGAAAACGCTAAGGGAAAAAATATTTAAGGAAGCACTACAAGAAGAAGAACCAGAAACCCTACCAAAGCAAGTAGCCTTCAATGTGGTAATCAGAGGAAACAAATCAAGGCTCATCAAAGATCAAGGAGGAGGCAACAACATCCAAGTTGAAGGAGGTAAGGACCTAGTGTTGTGTAGGGTTTTAAGGCTTGTCCCAATGAAGAAATGATCTATGCTCCCAAGAAAGGGAAAATAGACTCAAGAATGTAGTAATATTTTTTGCTTGTCTAGATAAAAATTTCCTCCCATCTATTAAATTCTTTGATAGCTGAAATATTACTATTCGGGGAAAAATATTCGGTATCTATGTTTCATTCTATTGCATTATTCGACAAGGGCTTTTTATTATTATTCTTAAAAATCATACTATGCAAGAAAGGATACTAGAAAAAATTATGGGATGTGGGTAAATCGCTATTTAAAGACATTTCATAGTCCCCAAATATTTCTCAAAATGAGATCTTATTCTATTCTACCCCAAGATGGATAAACATTAAAAATATCCCTATGCAAATATGGAAGTTTATTCCAGTCTTACTGAAACACATTGAGAAACCCCTCCAAATTGAGGGCACCCATGCTACTCTTCCACACATGGATGCTAGGATTCTAATCTCCTTCAATTAAGGAGTGCAAATACCTAATACTTTAGAATATACCCTTGATCTTGAACAAATTTTTAGGTATGAAATAACAACCCTTGGGGGCCTCAACTCATGTTTTTTATGTAAGAGTGATGGCCATCATAAAAGAGATTGTCCCAAACTTATGTTTAATAAAAAGAACCCTAATAATGCAGCCTTTAACAAATTTGTAAACCTAACTCCCTTGAAGGTGAGACCAATGGTCATGTTAGGGAAGCTCATAATAATAAATTAATGCTCACAATGCCTCTAAGAGAGATTCCAACAATAAGTATCATCATAAAGGAATTCAAGCCTCCAAGGATACTACCTCTAAGGCAATTGATAAGTGCAATAAAAATGATAGGTTTGAGAAATCTAATCCCCTCTCTTAGGATGTATCTTTGTAGGCTACTAATGATATATCAAAATTTGTAGTGAATTCATGTGACACTAGAAGAACTCTCCCTAGTGTCAGGAAAAATGAGGAAACCTTAACATCCATTGGCTCATCTCTTAGGGGAGTTGATGCCAACATAAGGCTATGAGTATAGACAAAAAGGGGATAAATAATAGACATGTGAAGGAGAATCAGCATAATAATAATGAAAATCTTTAATCAAATCATTAAGTACAAGAAAAGTGTCGAGGAATTGGTGTTACGTAAACTAAAAGAGTTTAATAAAGACAAAGACATAAAAAATTTATTTTAGGACTCTATTAATGTTGTTAATACACCAACTATTGAAGGGATGATGCTAAACCTAGCACACAATATCCTCCATGGATTAAAATGGGGATTGGTTTCAATTGTAATACCGCTTGTGGTATAAATAAAATTGGGAAGACCCCACCATCTGACTTCTCTGACACAACCTTTTCAATGGGCTATGATGGGTCCATAGAAGATAGTGAAAATGATGGTATGATGATAGATTTTGATGATTTAAGCCCCACCCAGGAGGACATTAAGAAGGTTGATGTCATTGATGGAAAGATAGGCAACCCAAGAAAGACCAAATAAAAGAGGAATAATTACAACAGGAAAGGAAGGTAAAGGGACTAGTCTCCCTAAATATTTTGATAGACTTTGCAAAAGTCACAAACATGATCCCTCAATATAATTTAATATGATCAAGCTCATCTGCTAGAACATTAGGGGATTAGAATCCCCAAATAGGAAATATAATAATACATCCTATTGTAATCTAAATAAAAATATTGACTTCTTGTTATTACAAGAAGTTAAAGCTACTAGATTTTGTTTGATCAATGACTTCAAGTTTATCTAGAGAGATGTCGTTATGTTCGATATGGATCATAAGAAGGGGAAGGGAGGTATTGTAGTACTTGGCAATAAATCTTGGAAAATCCCATCAAAAAATCTTAAAAGTATAGACAAGAGGAATACTATAAGTCATAAGAGGATGGAATATAGATTATAGGAAAAAGCGTATGAGACTAAAAATAAGTAAGAGCAAGAACCTGATAATGTATATTTTATGAGCCTATATAAGGAAACACAACACAATTTGAGGAAAATCATAACATTCATCCATAACAATGGAGAGCGGGAGTAGTATCAAGCATTGGAGCGAGAGTTGTACTAGGGTTTCTAGAGGTAATGGTGTTGCAGGGGATGTTGCAGAAGATAGCGGCGATGGTGAAGAAGATGATAGATGAGGGATTTTTGTAGTCAGTGTTGCCTTTCTTCAGCTGGTTGGCTCTCTCCTAGCTTGGGATTCCTTTTAGTGAATTTTTTCATCACTTTCCTTTCCTTAGGCCTCACTTTTTTCTCCCAAAGGATCTCCTTTTTTCTTCTTGTTCACCAAGATGTTGTTTTGGAGGTGGTTCATGTCGAATGTTGGTGTTCTTTTGCCTACACGGCCACTACACCTTCTTTTGTCCATGTTTCACGCTTCATCTTGGGTGATTCAAACCCTTTTTCCTACATAATTGGCCTTGTTTTTGGCTGCCTGTAGATCTTGTGGTCTATGGATGTGGGACCTCTTCTAGCTTCCCTACTTTGTTATGTCCTTTGTCTTTTTCCTACTTGTTGTTGGGTACACATTGTTCGGGCTCAAGATTTGTTGGTCCTGATTTTTTTCCCCTTTGTGTGGTGTTTTGGTGATCCCTAATGTTGCTTTTGGTGTTGTCTATGTTGGGAACCAGGTGTGGTGGTTTATGTCTTGCATAATGTTGGGGATTCATATGCCATATTGGTGGATCTATAGTTTTGTGTCTACTTCTCCATGCAAAAGTGAAACAACTTTGATAACCATATAGAGTATTTTGTGAGTTGATTTGCCATTCCTGTGGGCTATGTTCCTGGAAAAAAAAGAAAAATCCCCCATAGAATTGTAGGGCCATTGGCTTGTGCAACCAAATTGTGACTATTGGATTGTATTTTGCTTTTTTCTTTGTGGTCTTCTTTGGCTTTCAATTTTTCTCTTCCTTTCTTGGTGCTAGTACCACTAATGGTTAGAGGCTGATTGTTGGGTTTGAGAGATTGGAAGCATTCCCATTTTCTCTTTGTCTGAGGCCTTGTCTTCCTCTTCTTTACTGAAGGGGCTCATATTTTTTATACCAACTCTTTATTGTGTATCTTTTATCATGATGAAGGCTTTTCTTTGGGGGCATGGGGATTAAGGCGATGGACCTTATTTTTTTCTACACTGCTGCTTTTCCTTTTTCAGGTGGATGTCGATGTAGGTGATGTTGTAGGGAATCTTGCTCACAATCTTATAGAGGTGTATTGTAAGGAATATTTGGACCTTGTTGATCCTATGGAGGTGGGTCATGACATTTTAGCTAATATTGTTTATAGATATACTTTTGACATTGTTATTAGCTAGTTATGTGCCTTTCAAGGTTTCTAGTTGCCTACCAAAACCTGGTTAAGGTTAAGGGATGCCTTTCAAAACTCTTCTAGTTTGTTTGTTCTAGCCCTCCCCTTGATTGCCCTATTTTGTGTCTACCTAGAGTGGCTAGGTATTTCATCCTTTTTTTGGGATGTTGGATGCCTTCCAAAACTAATTGCTTTTTAGACCTATGTGGTCTCATCATTCTTTAGAGCATGTCTCTATGTTTGGAGGTCCTTTAGGCATAAGTTTGCAAGAGGCCTTTCAAAAGTCACTGTTTGTTTCTAGTTTCTTGTACTGGTTGTTGCCAATGCAAGTTTGTTTTTTTGGAATATGGTTTGAGGTGCTTTGAAAAAATCCTATGTTGTGAAAATCTAAGCCTGTTGTGGGCTTGGGACCTTTGTTCCCACTAGTTGGATGTTTTTTTTCAAAATCCTCTCTTTCAACAAAGTTTTCCTCTCTTTGTAGGTGTTGGCAAGATCTGCTTGTTGTTTGGTTATCTCACTGCTTGTGCACCTATTTTTGGTGGTTATGTATCAGTAATGAGCCTATCCCATATTTTTCTAATCAAAACATAATTTGAGGAAATATCAAACCTCCAAAACTCAAGGGGCTAGAATAAGGGCTAAACTTAACTAGATCAAAGAAGGTGATAAAGGGTCAAAGTATATTTTCGACTTTCCCAAGTATAAACAAAGTATGGAAGCTTTTGGTCCTGTACTTCTAGATTGTTATTGGTGCCAAGAAAACTAAGAGATAAAAAATGCATTCATGAATTTCTATAAAACCCTATTTGTTGGATTGGTTGAATGGACTGGAATACTAAGAGGGGGGTGAATCAATATTCCCACAAATACTAAATCTTTTACCAAACTTAAATTTTCTTATCTAACTAATCAAATATGCTTAACACACATGAAACAACAAATGTGGAATAAACATGAAAATCACAACCCTAAAATGAACACCAAATTTTATATGTGGAAAACCCAAATGAGAAAAACCATAGAGTGTGTTAACTCTCAATAGAATAACTAGTTATATGGTGTTATACAAAAGAGGTGGCTCACTGCCAGATTAAAAAAATGGCTCAATACCAGAATGCTCATTGCAAAGATACAAAAGATAGCTAATTGTCAGAATGCTCACTACAACAAAAAAGGTTGAACTAAAGAGAATTGTATCTCCAAATGCATGAGATTAGTTCCAGGATTAAGCTCAGATCACAAATCACAAACCTTACAGTAGATCTAATGAAATATCTCTATACAAATGTCCTTCAACGATTGCAAGAGGTCCAGTAAAGGACTACTACAATACCATCTACACTTTTGATTCTATAATAACTACCTTCGCTATCCACAACTCGCTACTTCTCTACTATTCTCCCTGCTATGTCATCTTTCCTAATCAATACACACACACACACACCTTAAACACTTCTTTTCACACTATCACACATATCATATGCTTCTACATATATACTGGAAGAGATATACATGAGAATAATGCATTGGTCTAGCTCAACACGTTATCCAATAAAACCTTGACCAAGTTGGAATCTGTGAGATCTCAACACGCTTCCTTTTACATAATTCATTTACTGATACATATACCATGATTACTAGAATAGGATAGGGTCATCGAGACCCAAAGATACTGATATGTTATCACAAAACTCAAATATAATATCATCATTTCCGAAGAAATAGATTCCACTCATACCAAGAGTACCACAACACAAAACTTGAAGAGATACAACTAACATGACCCAAAATAGTTGATACTAGGAAAGACAACTAATATTGGAACCAGAGTAAACACACTACAGAATTCCAGAGATAGGGATCTTCCAGATATCACCCCATTATAACAACTCCATCTCACTACATTACTCCTAATATTAAAACGCACAACACCTGTTCATAGCAAAAATTGCACATAGTGACTGTATACATATTCAGATAAAACTGGATAATAATGAACTATGCATTACTTATCCTGACCAAACCTTATAACTGAATTGTCCTCAATATACTGCATACATTATTCGGTCCATACCCGATAACTAGTTTGACATCAATGAAAATAATATTCAGACAAGTCTAACAATCTCCCTCTTTGTCATTGATGACAAAACATATGTGCATATAGCTCAACTCCACCGAACTCATACATTTCCTCTATATTTTCTCCCCCTTTGACATCAAGGACAAAGGATGCCTTTCATGAAAAAAGAAAAGAAAGAAAAACAAAGTATATACACAACTGCAAAAATGTCAAAACTGAATACCAGACTGGATATAACCTTCAGTTGCTCTTCTTCAGAAAGATAAGCTTGTATTTCTCCTTTAGGTCAGGATAAAGAACTTCCCAAGAATCTATGGCCAATTTGATGCTAAATGAAAGACTTTTGTATTCTACTAATAGATCAACGACAAGGGAGAAACTATCCAGAGCAGATGGGTTCTGTTCATACTCAATTACATTACTAAGCAATATTGAAAAGTTGTCCAAATTTGCTTCAACAATCTCTTTCACTTTCTAGAACATATTTGTAACGTCCTAAAATTGCGACACTTGCAATTTCGACTGCATTTGGGTCTTCACGATGGTGACGCAACACTGAACCTGAATGGAGACCCCAAAACTTGTTCATGACACCGAAAACTACATTTTTCTGCACCTTGGCGTGATACCTCCTTGCACCCTGCAGTCCTGGGAGGTGGGGCCATGGCGCCCAGTGCTCTGGTCCTTTAGGACTAGGGTGCCCAACACCCTAGTCCCTGGCCCTATTTTGGGCCCGGTCTCTTTTGGGCCTCGAGTCTTTATGTTTGCAATTCGGGAAATAATGTTTCCTGGTCGGCCTAAGGTCAGAAAATCAGTCTATCAGCAAGTATATAAACTACATTTCCTCTCCCATTTTGAAGAGGAAGGACATATGTGTACAAGACGCGGAAGCGATATTAAAACACTAAAACATTCAAGCATTCAAGCATTCAAGCATTCCTTCAAGCAATTGAGCATTCTAAGTCTCCATTCAAGGCTAAGTGTTGCATTCAAGACAAGGATTCAACCATTGAAGAGGAGATCACATAAAACATACAACATACAACAACATTTACACCTTCGCATGTAAGAATACAAACATTCTTACAACAAGGTATCAGTACTTGTTTACATTACAATCATTTACATTTACAGAATTCTCATTTCTTGGTTAATTCCAAAACCGGGGTTTGACCTAAGGGCAAACCCCTAATCCCTAACCCCCCAATCGTCCTCTCTTTTCTGTGTGTAGGTTGCAAGTACGCGGCTATAATTGAAGATCTGGAATCCTTGTGTAGAGATGAACAAATCCCCCTTCGTTTCGTAGATTTTTCGGAGGACCGTGTGCACGCCGAGCGCCATTGTCCCATCAACTTTCGCTCAAATTTGTAGGACAGCATCATCTCGACATTTTACTGCTAATTCCAGGTCCGCAGCTTCATCCTATATTCCTATCTCTGTTTATAAGTGAATCTTTCTCACTTTACATGCATTCCTAGCTCAATCCTTCTATCTACATTCTTTACAAAAGAGGGTAGCCTTGCTGTCACAACCCTTGAAACTCATTTAGAATCCAATCTTGCATTGTGTGGGATTGGATCTTGTGGGTTTCAACCCCTCTTTTGAATGTAAAGTCTCCCCTAAGTGAAAACTATCAACCCTAGTGACCTCCTTTCTCTCTCCTTGGAGTGGTGGGGGGAACACTTAGGGTTCGATCGCGATTTTCCACTTTACAATATTCACAAAGTCTTATTTTTGCATCTACAAGAATAAGAGTTCAACTTGAAGATAGTTTATCCTTTTTTCTCTGGCCACCATCCTTATCACTCAATAAATCAAAAGATTTCCCTAAAGTACTCAATTCATCTTCAATTGAATTGATTTTTGCTTTGTGCTTTGTGTTATACTTGTTGAATCTGTTGGCACTATGGATACAATCTCTCAACTCCTCAATGGACACTAATAAGGCTCAAACCTCATTGATAATCATGGTAATGATCAATGCTCATCGATCACCCTTCATGCTGATTAGGGCTTCCACTTCTCTTTTCTCGATTGACTTTATAGCCGGAACCTCTCCCTTGTTGCATAAATCTTCGATCACAGAATAACCTCCTTCATGATTGGATAGCATTTATCCAACATGATGGTATCATCCCACACACAACTGAGGATCACTCTAACAAATTCCACATCATCAAACCAAGGGAATTATGTCCATAAATTCAAACATTTTCTCTCCAATTCCTTAACACTCTACAACTCAACATCACTCAAACCAGCGTCAACATTTCTTATTTTCTCCGGGTTGAATTCATCTAGGAACACTTTGTCCAAAACTTGAAATTTCTCGCTACTAAATTCTCTGACAATCCTTTTGCTTTCCATGATTTCTCGCACTATTCTCTTTCTTTATTTCTCTTCTACTATTCACAATATTCTTAAGCACAAATGACTAATAATGAATTAAAAAGATGATACGTATCTTGCCAAAAGCTTCCTTTTAGGGTTTTGTATCTAAGAATTGTCTTAACAATGATGTCAGCAAAAGTTATTTGATTGGTGAATAGCCTCTAAAAAATAGTCATGCTAGATCAATAACATGATCCACTTAGATAAGGGAGAGTGAAATATTTTTCCTTCAGAATAGAACTCCCCCTGAGCCAAAGCACTATACTCAGTTACCGGAGGAAGAGGTGCCTGCACCGGATTTTGGTACATCAAGATCACTTCCTTCTTTCTCTAAACCAAATTTTCCTTCTTTTTTGATTTATATTCTTAATCACACTCTTCTCAACAAATTTCTCCATATTTCCATCACTACATTGATTAGCATAATGTCTAGACTGCTTGCACTTGAAGCAACCGATCACCTTCTTTACCAAATGAGATATATATCTCCATTAGTTATCCTTATGTCCATAGCCGTTGTAAGTATAACAATATCCATGAAAGTTGTAATTCATCTTATTTTCTTCAACTGGATTGTGATTCTAACTCACAACATGGTTTCTACAATTATTTTCCTTATGACCAAACTTCTTGTAACTATAACATTGAATGCTTCTATAGTTTGTAAGCTTATGTCCAAATTTATTGCATAGAAAACAATAACCATTGAAATATGGGTACCTTTGCACATTAGGTTGTCGAATCGGTGGCCTTCTTGCATTAGAATTCGTTTTCCAATTCTTTCATGCATCCTCTAGTTTCTTCTCAACTTCAGCTTTAACTTCTTTACCTTTGTCTTTGTTATCTGAACATACATCAGGCTGAAATCCAAGTCCAGTCTTGTCCAAATTAGCTTTATTCATATTGATCAAATCTTCTAGGAGCATGCTACTGTTAAGGACCTTATTTTCTACCTTCATCTTCTTCACTTCTTCCTCTAACTTTCCACATTCCTTAGACTTTAGCTTGATTTTTTCATTTAGGGATTGCTCTATCTTGTCTTTCTCCTCAATCTTCTGCATCAGATCTTTAATAGTCTCATTTTCCTACTTCAACTGATTGTTAACCTCCTTATGCCTCAATTTTTTTTTTTGGATTTTCTCTCTCATCTTCTACACACATTCATTTACTACCTTCAAAATTTCCTTTAGTTCCTCATTCTTTGGTTCAACACTTTCCAAATCTTCAAGAGTTGTCTACAAGTCTTTATCCACCTGAAATTCTCCAGTACTGCACATAGGTGCCACAATTAAACCAACATAGATCTCCCTCAAGCGGTTAAGCTTCCAAGCAAGGGACCAAAGCTACGAAACTAATTGTTGGATTGGTTGAAGGTGTATACACCTAAAAATGGTATGAAGATAATTAATTAAATAAGCAATTATTTAATTAATCTCCCTCCCCAATTTAATTAAATTCACTAAGCAATTTGATTAAATCTTTATTTCATCTACTTATTAATAAATCTAAGGATTTATTAAATAGGTTCATTTCACTCCTTTAATTAATTAATTCAAATTAATTAATTTCCCCCATCAAAATCAGTTCTTCAAAATCTCCTAATTAATTAAAACAAATCAAATCGTGAGTTGTTGAAATTAATTAGCCATTTTCTTAATATTTGAATTTCTAAATTCAAATTCTCCTAACTTCTACCACTCCTAAACCTAACCATTCCTAAACCTAACCCATTCTACCTACCACCTTGTCCCCTTTCATCCAACATCTTCTAGAACCTTTGTGACACTTGTCACTAAGTGTTCCCTTTAATCCAACTCCCTTTGCCATCTTCCTCCAATTTAACCATTGATATCTTCAGATCAATCTCAACTATTGATTCATGCCAACTCACCCCTAGCCTTGGAAAATCCTATAAATAGACCTCATTTTGGAGCTCAAAGGGTCCCAATTTCATATGATTTTTTCATATCATTTGATCCCATCTCATTCATAGCTTAAGCATTGTTAATATAGGCATCTAGCTTATAGTTTATCATTTTTAACAATGTTATCATGCTCATTTTAGCTTAAATCTTAGCTTAATCATGCTAGGATAATCATGAACTCATGTAGCTTGATCATGCTATTCTCACTAAGATCATGCATTTTCAGCATTCAAATCCTCCATCTAAGTGTAGTCAAGTCACTCAAATTTGTATAATCCGATCTGAGAGCATTTTTCATACTCGCATTTACTAGGAGGCAATAAGTCGATTAGCTATGGTTTTTCATTTCATTGATTTAATCTACTAACCATGCTTGCAATGATTTATTGAGTGCATTGTGTTTGAAGGTACAGGTACACTTCACAAAGCACGACATTTTGGCACCCACCGTGGGGCCGAAATCATCATTTTCAGCCTCCCAAGCTTCCTCAAACTTCATCTCTGCCGAATCAGAATCAGATTATCATACAAGTTGTCTTTCTAGCTCGTAGGAACTTCCTTTCAGTCTCAGATGACACCTCATCCTAACTCATACGAGGTATAAATCCGTGTCGTACAATTTTTTAGACTATAAATTCTTTACTCATTTTAGCTCATTCCTGTGTCGTATGAGTTAAATTTCACTGTCATATGAAAGCTAATTTTGTGTCATACGAATTTCCAGCTATTAAATCTTATGTTGTACGAGTCAATTTTGGTCCCTGTGTGAAATTTAATCATTTGTCATTATGTCTGATAAATCATTTCGTACGAGTTTCTCCAGCTGTGATTTAAAAAAACAAAAAACTGCAAATTAGAAATTTCAAATTTGTTTATATGTCGGTAATACATAAGTTATGCCTATTTGAAGTTAGGCTAAAATTGCATCTAGAACTCTTGGAGACCTTTCCAACGAGGTAAACGGCTTGTAATTTCGAGTCCCGAGCAGCAAGTTATGCCTATTTGAAGTTAGGCTAAAATTTCATATAATTTTTCTGAAAATTTCAAAGTTTGGATCACTAATGCTAATCTTGTTATGTCTATGAGATGTTTGTAGCCTAACTCTTTTCTTGCAGATACGCTTGTCAAAGATACCCTTGTCAAAGACAAATTCAAAACACAATCATGACTACTAATGGATCTATTTTGCAGGTTGCCTAAGGATTCAACAAAAAAATTATGTATTCTTTAACATTTTTAGGCACACTTCAATTTGGGCTTAAATAAATGAACTATCATGTCTTATGTGCTTGTGATGATAGGCGAGTATGCTCTCACCTTCCTTAGGTGATCAGAAAGCTAGACTCATCTTTTTTGCTTTCAATAGTGCATGCCTTTAGTGGGCCTATCATAGTGGGAAAAAGTAATCACCCTATGAGAACGACCCAAGTGAGTACAGCTGGACCTGAGCATTCCAACTCACTATAATAAATAGGTCTCTAATGATTAAAGTCTCAGAGGATGGGATTATTTGAGTCTTCTCTTTGAGATCTATCATATCGGACATTTTGTAGGGCCTCACCATCTCAATCACGTTTACGTGACTACAGCTTGTTTCGGTATCTTTTCGGGCTATAGGCCTCAATCACGCTTGTGTGACTTCAAGGGGTAATTTCAAATGGAATTCCTGACTAAGAACTATAAAAATAGAAGCTACCTGATTCACCTCCGAAAGGGTGATAATCTTTGTGCAAGAGAGATAGTAACTCTCCCAAGACACTTGCCATATCGTGCCCCCATTAGCATTTGGAATCGGACAATACAGCATTGAGAATCCATTGCATGAGACTCAACAGCCGTATTCTGATTAGCTATTGGGTGTGTACCTAAGTTAGCAAGCAAAGGTTTTCATTCTCAGCCAACTTCCTTAGGGTTTAGCTTGATTGAGAGTCATGTATCACATCATGTGTTTGTTGTGTATTCATCCCTAAATTGCAAAATCAGACACTTCAAACTGGAAAACCAAAGTAAAACATCAAAATTCAGTGATCAAAACTCAAACAAACAAACACTTTTTATCACTATTCAAATACCTGTCGTATGAGTCAAGAGTGTCTGTCGTACGAGTCAAGGTTCTATGTCATACGAAAAAACTGTTGTTCACATGAAGTCACTAGTCTATCATTCTGTCTTGTATCTCTTGTTGTCCTATGCTACATAATCTGGCATACGAAACATTGCATTTGTTACTCCAGAACTGTGTCTTACATGCCTAGTTTTAGCTTTATCATTTCTGCCTGATCAATTTGCAGTAAGCATAAACACCTGTTATCTATCAATCTTTGCTTAAATTGTCTTCTTGGTTTCCTTGGTCAAGTCATCACTCATCAAAATCAGACTCTAGAACATAAACACCTTAAGATTTTCAAAGTGCTTACCCCCAACAAGTTGAAGTTCTAAACATATCAAAGTGCATTATCACCCTCTTTGATAAACTGGTCACTCAAACATAGTTTCTCATCAGGATCAATCATCCTTTATCATGAAACTGAAACATTTGGTCAGGATAATCTTGTCCCATATCATAGGATACATCGTTCCTACTGGACTTGGTTCTTATCAATCATCATCATTGCACTCCTAAACTGAAGATCGAAAAACTTGCAAACTTTTAAACACTTGAGTCCTCTTTTAGTGTCATATCACTCTATGGCCTTAAAATTGACTATTGATTAGTTACCAAAACAACCTTTAAACAATCAAATCTTAGGACAATATCAAACACAATCCCCATTTTAACAAGAGAGCAGAGACATACGATCACTGAAACATTTGAAATAGCTGAAAATCATATCAACATGACATACCAAAGCAAAACACAAGAAGAAAACATGACAAGCCAACATATCAGAGAAATCAAACAAGTTCAAAATCAAAATCCAACTATGTTAAAACCTCACAAGGATTTAAATACATCTCAAAAGAAAGGTGGCTCTTTTATGCACCTCTTAAAGAGATCCCTAAAGGATTTGGCTAAAGAAGATCAAAATTGTGCACCTATATCTAACAATGATGCATCCATCCATAAGAAAATTGATGCTCCAAAGGCATCTATTCCTACACCTCCTAAAAGCTTGCAAGAACCTTCCATAGCATCCTTGCCAAACAATACATCCAAAGCTGAAATTTCCCAAGCAATATCCATCAAGCCTATTTCAGATGATCCTATTCAAAGCTCATCTCCTTCATATCCAACCATTAATTCATTGCAAAATCCTCATAGTGCTCCCTTGCAAATTGAAGTCCTCATTAATAGAATGCTTGTTAAACATGTCCTAATAGATGGGGGAGCTAGCTTGAACATTTGCTCTATGAATCTTGTCCTTGCTCTAGGCTATTCAAAAGATGCAGTTAATCCCAGGAAAAGGATAAAAATCAAAGCATATAATGAAGAAGAACATTCATCTAAAGGAATGGTGATATTACCCATCACAGTGGGGCCCTTGCAAAAAGATACAGCATGCCAAGTCCTAGACTTGGACCTACCATACAATATACTCTTAGGAGGACCATGGTTACAAGATATACAAGCTATTACATCAAAATGTCATCAGTGCCTAAAATTACCTCACAATGGACAGGAAATCACAATAGCAGCAGACTCAAATCTAGTGCAGTGTTGTAATAATCAGAAATCAGCTCAAGAGGTCATAGTTTCACATAACAGAGAGGAAGCACCTTCAAGCACACAATCCACGGAACAATCATTTGAATCAATTTTGTCAAACATGGAAGAACAAATGCAGCTAAAAGATCAAGGATTCGGAGAATATTTGCTATCATGGAAAAACAAACAAGAGCAACTTCAAATTGAGAGGGATGAAGAAGCAGATATAGTAATAGATGTAGTTCACACATATGCAAAACAAATGTTAGGAACTAGCCTACTTGAATCAGAATCACATTTGACTGACATGGACTTAACTGAGGATGATCAGGATTTTCTTATACGAGGTCATTCTGATGAGAGTATCATTCTAGACATCGACATACATAATGAAAGCTCTGACATCTCTATCATGACCCCTAATATCTTTGAAGCTATTCAACTTGAAGATCATTTATCCTTAAGCTATCTTGAACCTATGGAATGGGAAAATGAAGGACATACTGCTATTGATACCTTTCTGAATGACCATGCCATATCCTTATATCTTAATGAAGTCAAACCTGCAACAACTTTCACCAGGGATTCTGCTAACGTATCTTCAAGTCAAAGGGATGTCAAATCTCCTAGTCACAAAATTGAAAATCAAGAAAACAATATCAGGTCTAATGTTGAAAACCATTTATTGGCAACATTAGACGAGGAAAAAGTAAAAATAAAGGATGCATCTAATGGTGAAAACCTCCTTGAGGCACCAAAAGATGGGAGATTTGACACCTTACCTGAATCTTATCAAGAAAAGTAATCTATCCTAATAGCACCAACAAAGGCAACTATCATTGGCACAACTGATCTACATCCAACAATATCTTTATCAGAACTAGCAAGGCAAAAATATTTGAAACCATTCAAAAGATGGCAAGTCAATTTTACCTGTTCATATATAGATGTTCCAGGGTTTGATCCATATCTTACAATACATCACCCGAATATCAATCCAAAACAAAGCATCAATAATGGAACACATCATGGATCAAGAACAAGCAGCAATAATGAAACACATCATGGATCAAGAGCAAGCATCAATAAACAAACAAAATATAAATGAGAAGTAGGCATTCTATTTATCAAAATGGTAGTAGAATGGAATATTAAACAACTTCAAGTCTTTGGAGACTCCGAGCTTGTCATTAATCAAATCAATGATGACTATCAAACAAAAGATGACAAATTCATGCCTTACAAAAAGATGGTGGATGATATCAAGAAGTACTTTGTAGAAATAACATTTAAATAGATCCCCAGAAATGACAACAAAGCAGCAGACGCCATGGCTACACTTGCTTCTCTATTGCAGACACAGGAAAATCAAGAGTGTTATGAATTCCTGGTTGAAGAGTTGTTTCATCCTACCTATAATTGTCTTGATTCCCAAACCATCGGTCAAATCATTGGACATGATTCATCATGCTATGGCCAAACTTACACATACCTAAAAGACAATATCTTACCTCTTGACTTATCAAAAAACCAAAAGAAAAACTTTATTCGCCAATCCTCTCATTTTACTCTCATCGCGGATACCCTGTATAAACGAGGTCTAGACGGTACTCTCTTAAGATGTCTTGAACAAGAAGAATCTGAGAAAGCCTTACATGAAGTCCATAACGGCATTTGTGGCACTCATTCAAGTGGTCTTACCCTTTCGAAGAAACTCATACGCTTGGGCTATTATTGGTCGACTATGGAACAAGATTCTTTTAAAATAGCAAGAACATGCAAACAATGTCAAATCCATGGGAATTTGATCCATGCACCAACACAAGAACTACATGCTTTAGTAACATCTTGGCCTTTTTGTCAATGGGGACTTGATCTAGTAGGAAAGATAAATCCTTCTTCATCTAATGGACACAAATTCATCCTAGTAGCTACTGAATATTTCACAAAATGGATTGAAGTGGTACCTCTCATCAATATCACAGGAGAACAAATCACTGCATTTATTTTGAACTATATCATCTGTCGCTATGGAATACCAATGACCACTATCATTGATAATGGGCGACCATTCAAGAATCAAGATGTACAAGAGCTATGTGAGAAGTTCAAAATCCAGCACAGATTCTCCACACCATATTATCCACAAGGAAATGGGCAGGTAGAAGCATCTAACAAAACTATCCTAAAAATACTTAAAAAGATAGTGAACGATGCTAGGAAAGATTGGCATATCCAACTAAATCCTACTTTATGGGCCTACCGCACCAATATCCGCACACCGACAGGTGCCACACCTTTTTCTCTTGTATATGGATCAGAAGCCATATTGCCAATCAAAGTAGAGATACCTTCTCTACATGTATCACTAAAAGGACTCATCCCAGATGAAGAACAAAGAATATATAGACTGCAAGAGTTAGAACTAATCCATGAACGTAGACACAATGCCTTTGATCATCTAAAGGTATATCAGTAAAGAATGTGCAGGAGCTATAATCATAAGGTTAAACCAAGAATCTTTCAAGTGGGAGAACTAGTGCTAAAAGAAAATCCATGCAACCAGGCAGATCAAGAAAAGAAAGGAAAATTTGAGCCAAACTGGTTAGGTCCATTTGTGGTCACAACAATATTTGGGTCAAGAGCATATCAGTTATCAACACAAGTCGAAGATCAGCTCGAAGAACCTATCAATAACATGCACCTAAAAAAGTTCTATGTCTGAACAATCAGAAAAATCAAAAACAGTGAAAAATCAAAAAAATCAAAAACAATGAAAAATCAAAAAAATCAAAAATAGTGAAAAATCAAAAAAATCAAAAATAGGGAAAAATCAGAAAAATCCTAAAAAGTGAAAAAGCAGAAAATTGAAAAAAATCAAATATCAGAAAAAGTGCAATAAAAATAGACGATGAAAACCTGGCAAACAGGCACTATCTATCGGCTGGCTCTTCCGTCTATTAGTTCATACATTCATTTTTCCATTAGCGTTGATCATCATGAAGCCTTTATACATACACAGACATCCCAGGTGGCTTCTTACCATGGTTTGGATCATTGGATATATCATAACGACTTTGTTTCTAGGCTTGGGGCAAAAATCCTACACCTAGTTGGGGACAAAACTCTTGATCATTTGAGCTTAATCAAACAAGTAGAACAAACAGTTAGACAACTCTTATCAAGCAAAAAACTAAGACACATCCAACATTGAACACAAGATCAAACTATCAACTATCAAGCTATCACGAAATCAATCTAAGCACATCACACACTTTTCAGTGGATAATATCTAACATGATTGTAACATGATTGTTCAACTTTTTTATATTGCTTTTCGCTATCATGATTTCTGAGTGACTCTAGGATGTCATTGACTAGAGGAACAAGGAAGAAATGTGATATTTTTCTTGTCTATTGTCTGAAAATTAATCATTAATATGTGCAAATTTGTCTCAGGACA
The DNA here is from genome assembly GCF_030272615.1 of Cryptomeria japonica. Lineage (NCBI taxonomy): Eukaryota > Viridiplantae > Streptophyta > Pinopsida > Cupressales > Cupressaceae > Cryptomeria > Cryptomeria japonica. The sequence continues at coordinate 771,479,244 of NC_081414.1, forward strand.
TGATCATTAGAATATCATTGAAGACATTTCCGATTTGCATATTGAAATGGTTAATACTGCATGTTTTACGCAAACAACACTCAGGTCATCTCGGTTCAATTATACCTTGATGCTTGTGTTAACTTGCTATATCAAAATCTAGGAAAATAGTGCTCAGGTCATCAGGGTTTAATTATACCATCGATGTTTGCACTCACTTCCCACATTTCAAAAGCTCAATGATGACAAAAATGCAAAATAATCCAGTGACTGGTCCAGTCATAGCTTTGCATTCCTTTGCATTTTAGCTTGCATTTCATTCTTGCATGGATTCCAAAAGCTCCTTTTATCCAAGGTTAAATCTATCGCAGGAATCATCAAAGTATCATCACAGGTGTATACGGAATCAAAATAACGCATCTCTTTCATGATATTATCGACCTAGCTCAAATCTTCTACTATCTTCGTCAACAGAACCAACAATCAGCATATCCAAAATATTTTTACAACTTGATATCAACAAAATATCAGTTCTTTATCTAATCAACCTTATCAAACCAAATCAATCAATCAAACCTAATCAATTCTATCACATCTTATACAGGATGTATCCTTCCTGAAACTAGACATTTTGATCATGTCTTATACAAGATGAATCCTTCCTGAAACCAGACGTTCTGATCATGTCTTATACAGGATGAATCCTTCCTGAAACTAGACGTTATGATCATCCATGTCTTATACAAGATGAATCCTTCCTGAAACCAGACTAAATCAAATCAATCAAGATTTTTCAATCTTACCGATCTAGGCAATCAAGCTAATCAAAGAACTTGCACTTTCATCAAACCACAGTTGCAGAAATCAAATCAAATCTATCGAGATATCAATCTCGCAAAAACTCCAAAGGTCAGTTATCTCAATTGATCTCCCGAGGGGGCATCATTATATCAGGATTTAGCAATCAAGAGCTGGGGCATCCTATCAAATCAATACCATCATTAAAATGAGATTATTCTTTGAATCAACGTGTCATCACACCTCGCTTCAAAGAGGGGCAAAATGTATACACCTAAAAATGGTCTGAAGATAATTAATTAAATAAGCAATTATTTAATTAATCTCCCTCCCCAATTTAATTAAATTCACTAAGCAATTTGATTAAATCTATCTTTCATCTATTTATTAGTAAATCTAAGGATTTATTAAATAGGTTCATTTCACTCCTTTAATTAATTAATTCAAATTAATTAATTCCCCCCATCAAAATCAGTTCTTCTAAATCTCCTAATTAATTAAAACAAATCAAATCATGAGTTGTTGAAATTAATTAGCCATTTTCTTAATATTTGAATTTCTAAATTCAAATTCTCCTAACTTCTACCACTCCTAAACCTAACCATTCCTAAACCTAACCCATTCTGCCTACCACCTTGTCCCCTTTCATCCAACATCTTCTAGAACCTTTGTGACACTTGTCACTAAGTGTTACCTTTAATCCAACTCCCTTTGCCATCTTCCTCCAATTTAACCATTGATATCTTCAGATCAATCTCAACCATTGATTCATGCCAACTCACCCCTAGCCTTGGAAAATCCTATAAATAGACCTCATTTTGGAGCTCAAAGGGTCCCAATTTCATATGATTTTTGCATATCATTTGATCCCATCTTATTCATAGCTTAAGCATTGTTAATATAGGCATCTAGCTTATAGTTTATCATTTTTAACAATGTTATCATGCTCATTTTAGCTTAAATCTTAGCTTAATCATGCTAGGATAATCATGAACTCATGTAGCTTAATCATGCTATTCTTGCTAAGATCATGCATTTTCAACATTCAAATCCTCCATCTAAGTGTAGTCAAGTCACTGAATTTTGCATAATCTAATCTGAGAGCATTTTTCATACTCGCATTTACTAGGAGGCAATAAGCCGATTAGCTATGGTTTTTCATTTCATTGATTTAATCTACTAACCATGCTTGCAATGACTTATTGAGTGCATTGTGTTTGCAGGTATAGGTACACTTCACAAAGCACGACAGAAGGGACTAGAATATTGGTAGGGGGGTGAATCAGTATTCCCACAACTATTAAAACTTTTACTGGACTTAAAATTTCTGATCTAACTAACCAAATATGCTTAACACACATGAAAAAAAATTGTGAAATAAACATGAAAATCACAGTCACAAAAGGAAGACCAGATTTTATACATGGAAAATAATAAATGGGAAAATCCATAGAGAGTGTTATCTCTCAAGAGAATATAACTAGTTATATGGTGTTTTACAAAAGGGCTCACTACCGGGTGGCTCACTGCTAGATTACAAAATGGCTCACTATCAGACTGCTCACTACAAAGATGCAAAAGATGGCTAATTGTTGGAATGCTCATTGCAATAGAATGGTTGAACTGAAGAGGATTGTATCTCTAAATGTATGAGATAAGTTCCAAGATTAAGCTCAGATCACAAATCACAAACCTTACAACAAATCCAATGAAATATCTATGTACAACTATCATTCAGCACTTGCAATAGGTCCAGTAAAGGACTACTACAATACTAAAATACTTGTTGGTATTTTGGTATGGTTTTGTCATTGATGTCAACACCTACTAAAACACTAGCACTTTGGAGATCCAATAGCATTCACCGGCAAGCAAGTAACTATTGCACAGTTACTGGTATATAGTTCACCGATAGGATTTAATAATCACCGACACTCGGAATGATGTGGAAGACACTTGGTGATGTTGAAGACATCATTTGGACATCTTGTCCTAGAGTTTTGATCATTGGTATATTCATATTTGCATATTTGCTTTTACCGGCAAATAGGTCTAGGGTTACCTAGGGTTACACCGACAAGTTTATCTTTTCGAGATCAGCATGGCACGCTATGGAAATGATTAATTAATGTCATAAATAAATTAAGCCGACATGTTCAATCGGTTAGTGCATCAGATGTTATATTGTTTGTAAAATGTTTTATTGCAATATCTTTTAGAGCCGACCTACTAAAATTGGTCTTAGGTTATGGTATAAATGTAAGATCTTAATTGTAAGATCAAGTGTGGAATGCGAAGAAGGTATATTGTGAAGGGATATGCGAGATTAAGCAGAGCTATACACGAAGGCATCATTTGAAGGTGAAGTTAGGGTTTTGTGAAGGCATATCATCATTACACTGGTACTGAATCCAGCATATGAAGATGCTATTTCAAGCAGTACATTCTTATTGGATTTAACCATCCAAATTGTAGTCAGTGTGACTCCCATTTGGGTTTGAGCAGTGAGTTCTAGGCGCTTGGCCTTTCTACATGTGCAGACCCCATTTATGTACACTTACTATCTGCAGTAGTATCATCCGATTGTGGATAAGGTTTCCCACCATTTATAGGGTTTCCACGTACAAATATTGGTGTCATGTGTTGTGGATGATTTTATGTTCTGATTTCATGCATTAATCTTTACCGGTAATGCATTTATCTGTTAAATCTGTCCACCGGTATAACAGACTGTCTCACTGGTATTAAAGCAGTAATTGATTAAGTTATTTTTGGTTTAAAGTTTTAGACAATAGATTAACCCCCCCCCCCTCTCAATTGTCCTTGGGACCTAACAATTGGTATTAGAGCTAAGTCCTCTTTTGCATAAGTTTAACAACTTGAGGAGATCCAATGTCTACTAATTATTTTAGGAAGGACACTCCTAAACTTGATGGAACCAAATATGGGATATGGAAGATCAAAATGGAGACACATATAAATTGCATTGGAAAGGACATCTAGGATGTTACAAAGAATGGTTATACTACTACTACTCTAGGTCAGCCTGCTCCAGCTAACTTGACTAAAGATGAAGAAAATGATTGCAAAGCAAGAGAAGCACTTTTGAGCGCATTATCAAATTAGCAGATCATGGGACTATCAAATAGGTCTATTGCTAAAGCTATTTGGGATCATTTGGAAACACTGAATGAAGGAGATTCTACAGTCAAAATTGCAAAACTTGAAAGCTTCCGGGTCAGGTATGAAAATCTGAAAATGGAAGAAGATGAAAGAATCTCTGCTTTTATGGAAAGAGTAAACGAAATTGTTTTGGGTATAAAATGTTGTGGAGGAACTCTAAGTGAAGATGAAATTGATTCAAAAGTTTTAAGAGGATTGCCACTGGCATACAAAATGAAGGTTGTTTCTATAAATGAATTAAGAACAATGCCTAATACATCGGTAACTAGGGATACACTAATTGGAAAACTTTCAGCCTTTGAAATTGAGGAATTTGGTCCTCTTGCTACTATAAAGACAGATTTAGCCTTCAAAGCATCAACATCATCTGCATCATCATTTGACAAATCTGATTGGAAAGCCTTTTATGCAAGAGAACTTGAAGAAAGTAGGAAAGAACTTGAAGAACTTGAAGAACTTGAAGCACTATTTGCAAGAAAAATGCCTAAAGGTCCAGTTGGAAGTAAGTATGAAGGTAAAGCACCCTTTAAATGTTTTAACTATAATAAAATTGGTCATATGGCTTCAAGATACCCTGATAGAAATGCTAGACTAAGAGAAGAAGCCAGAAGGACGTACAAACCTAACCCTGAATATCAAAGATACAGATTCAAGAAAAATAAGGACAAATCTTGTTATGTAGTTGATGAAGGAGTGACTGATGATTCTAAAGAAGATCCGGTAGACAATGGATGGGTTTTTGTTGCTATAACAGAAGATCAACCGACACCTGTAGCGCAACCGATAGAACAAGCCTTGGCAGCTAAAATTGAGGTAAAAGATGAATGGATAATTGACTCTGGATGCTCACATCATATGACAGGTGATAAAGCTAAATTCTTAAACTTTCAAGAATACAATGGCGGCTTAGTAAGATTTGGAGATGACAAAGCTTGTCAAATCAGAGGTAAGGGTTCAATATCTCTTGATGGTAAACATAACACTGACAATGTCTACTATGTTGAAGGTTTAAAGCATAATCCTTTGAGTGTTGGTCAATTAGTTGAGAAAGGATTTCAGTTACAATTTAAGAATGGAAAATGCAAAATCATGAACAGAACTAGCTTAGAAATTGCAACCGGCAATCAGACTAGAGGTAATATCTTTCATTTGAATAACAGTGAAAAGTCATACTTGATTGCACATATAGATGAAAGTTGGTTATGGCATAAGAGACTCTGTCATGTAAACTTTGATTGCATGGTAAAGATCAGTACTACTAAGGTAGTTAGAGACTTACCTAAGATTGTCAGACCTCAGAATACAATATGTAAGGAATGTCAATTTGGAAAATAGGTTAGAGCTAGCTTCAAAAGCATTCCTAAAAAATTAAATAATGCTTTTGATTTAATTCACACTAATTTATGTGGTCCAGCTAGAACCAAAAGCTTACAAGGTGATAGATATTTCATGCTAATCATTGATGACTATTCTAGAATGTGTTGGGTTACTTTTCTCAGAGAAAAATCTAAAGCACTTGGAAAATTTAAACTGTTCAAAGTAATGGTTGAAAATGAAACTGGTAAGAAAATTAAGTGCTTAAGATCAGATCAAGGAGGAGAATTCACATCTAAAGAGTTTAATACATTCTGTGAAGTGAATGGAATCAGAAGACAGCTATCAGCACCCTGGACACCTCAGCAAAATGGAGTTGTTGAAAGGAAAAATAGAACTATCTTGGATGCAGAAAGAAGTATGATTCGGAAGCAAATTTACCACTATGTATTGGAGAGAAGCAGTCAGTACAGCGGTCTATACATTCAACAAAGTTCACATCAAAGGTGAAATCGGTAAGACCTCTCATGAACTATGGTTTGGTATTTCTCCTACTCTTAAATATTTCATAATATTTGGAAGCAAATGTTACATTAGAAGAGATGAGTATATTGGGAAATTTGATCCTAGAAGTGATGAAGGTATATTTCTTGGTTATTCATCTAAGAGTAAAGCATATAAATGTTTTAACAAGAGATTACAGAAAATTGTTGAAAGTACAAATGTAAAGATTGATGAATGATTCAGAGGAACTTCAAGGTACATAGATTCTGAACTGGAAATAGAAATTCTAATAAATGAACCTACACTGAATCCATTGATACAGAGTGAAGATCCAGGTACACCGGTATCATCTGAAAATTCCATTGTGACTGAAGAAAAATAGCAAACAAAGACACCCCAGTATATAAAGTTGAATCATTCTGAAGATCAGATAATTGGAAACAAATACAAAGGAGTTATGACAAGAGGAAGATTGGCAAATGAAGAGGTATGTCTTATTTCTCAAATTGAACCATCATCAGTTAATGAGGCATGTGAAGATAAGTATTGGACTAAAGCTATGGAAGAAGAATTAGAACAAATTGAGAAAAACAATACTTGGACATTAGTTCCCCGACCTAAAGATAAAAATGTAATTGGAACCAAATGGGTATTCAGAAACAAAGTTAATGAAAATGGTAAAGTTATCAGAAATAAAGCAAGACTAGTGTGTAAGGGATATTCTCAGAAAGAAGGAATTGACTACAGTGAAACCTTTGCACCGGTAGCTAGAATTGAGGCAGTTAGATTATTTTTGGCTTTTGCAGCACATAAGAACTACAAAGTATATCAGATGGATATTAAATGTGCATTTCTGAATGGAAATCTTGAAGAGGAAGTCTATATTGAATAACCTAATGGATTTTCTTTGACAGATAACAAAGCTATGGTTTGCAGGTTAAGGAAAGCTTTATATGGATTAAAGCAAACTCCAAGAGCTTGGTATGCAAGATTGGATAAGTATCTTTTGAAAATTGGTTTTTCTAAAAGTAATGTTGACAGTAACTTATACTATAAAGTGACTAATGATGACATCTTGGCTATTGAAGTTTTTTTTGATGATATAATTTTTGGAAAAGAAGATGGATTATGTAAAGAATTTTCTATCAAAATGCAGCAAGAATTTGAAATGTCTATGATTGGTGAAGTAAGATTGTTTTTAGGATTGCAGATTTCACAGATTGAAAAAGGTATGGTCTTGAGTCACTCAAAATAATTAAAGGAGTTACTCAAGAAATTTGGGATGGAAAACTCTAAACTGATAAGCACACCTATGACTACAAATGATAAACTATCTTTAAGAGATGAATCTACACCAGTTAATCTAACAAGGTACAAATCTATGATAGGAGGTTTACTATATTTAACACAAGCAAGACCTGATATCATGAATGCAGTATATATTGTTTAAAGATTTCAGAGTAATCCCAGAGAAAATCATGAATCAACAGTAAAAAGGATTTTTTGGTACTTACAAGGCACCCCAAATATTGGGTTATGGTATCCTAAAGATGAAAACTTTGAATTATGTGCATACACAGATGCAAAATGGGTAGGAGACATTGATGACAGAAAAAGCACCACCAGAGGAGCATTTTTTCTTGGAAATAGATTAGTTTCTTGGTTAAGTAAGAAACATAGGTGTACATCATTATCAACAGCAGAATCAGAATATGTTGCAGCAGCAACTAACTGTACATAGGTAATTTGGCTTAAACAAATGTTGAAAGACCTGAAGGTAGAATGCAAAGAACCTATAACTATCTGTTGTGATAACACAGTAGCAATTGATATATCTAAGAATCCGGTATTACATTCTAAAACAATACATGTCTCTATCAAACTGAATTTTTTAAGGGAAAAAGTTGAAGCAAAAGAAATACAACTGGTTTATGTGAATACTAAAGAACAACTTGCAGATATTTTCACTAAACCTTTGCCTAAGGAGACCTTTGAATATCTTAGAGAATAGCTTGGGGTCATATCCCCACCGATAGATACTTAGAGAGTTGATTTCTATCATCAACCGATAGAATTAACAGAGATATATTCTTACTCCGGCTTTGATGAGGAAACTACTTCTCAGGGGGAGTAGTTGGTATAGTGAAATTGATTGGTATTTCGTATAAAATAATTGGTATGTTAGAACTTTGGCATTTGATGTCAAAGGGGGAGAGATATATATGGAAACACACATTATCTTCTTTTGGAGAGATTGGTATGGAAACTTTGGATAACACATGTTGCTCCCAGGGGGAGAGATTGTTGTTTAAGAGAGACTATTACTCTCTGTATTCTGGTTATGATCTTTTTAGAGATTGTTGGTTTTTGGTATTTCTGTTTTCGCACTTTGATGGTTTTTCCATGTGTTGCCATCAATGCCAAAGGGGGAGATTGTTGGTATTTTGGTATGGTTTTGTCATTGATGTCAACACCTACTAAAACACTAGCACTTTGGAGATCTAGCAGCATTCACCGGCAAGCAAGTAACTATTGCACAGTTACTAGTATATAGTTCACCAGCAGGATTTAATAATCACTGACACTCAGAATGATGTGGAAGACACTTGGTGATGTCGAAGACATCATTTGGACATCTTGTCCTAGATTTTTGATCATTGGTATATTCATTTTTGCATATTTACTTTTACCGGCAAATAGGTCAAGGGTTACCTAGGGTTACACTGGCAGGTTTATCTTTTCTAGATCAGCATGGCAGGCTATGGAAATGATTAATTAATGTTGTAAATGCATTAATCTGATATGTTCAATTGGTTATTGCATCGGATATTATATTTTTTGTAAAATGTTTTATTATAATATCTTGTAGAGCCGACCTACTAAAATTGGTCTTAGGTTATGGTATAAATGTAAGATCTTAATTGTAAGATCAAGTGTGGAATGCGAAGAAGGTATATTGTGAAGGGATATTTGAGATTAAGCAGAGCTATACACGAAGACATCATTTGAAGGTGAAATTAGGGTTTTATGAAGGCATATCAACATTACACCAGTACTGAATCCAGCATATGAAGATGTTATTTCAAGCAATACATTCTTATTGGATTTAACCATCCAAATTGTAGTCAGTGTGACTCCCAGTTGTGTTTGAGCAGTGAGCTCTAGGTGCTTGGCCTTTCTACATGTGCAGACCCCATTTATGTACACTTACTATCTATAGTAGTATCATTTGATTGTGGGTAAAGTTTCCCACCGTGGCTTTTCCCCTTACAGGGTTTCCACGTACAAATATTGGTGTCATGTGTTGTGGATGATTTTATGTTTTGATTTCGTGCATTAATCTTTACCGGTATTGCATTTATCTATTAAATCTGTCCATCGGTATAATAGATTGTCTCACCGGTATTAAAGTAGTAATTGATTAAGTTGTTTTTGGTTTAAATTTTTAGACAACTAATTCACCCCCCCCCCCCTCTCAGTTGTCCTCAGGACCTAACAACTATCATTCAGCACTTGCAATAGGTCCAGTAAAGGACTACTGCAATACTACAATACTATCTACACTTCTGATTATGTACTAACTTCCTTCATTGTCCACACCTCACTACTTCTCTCTTATGTCTCCTTCACTACTCCATACTCATCCACACACACCTTAAACACTTCTTTTCACACTATCACACATATCACATGCTTATACATATATACCAAAGGATATATACATGGGAATAATGTGTTGGCCTATCTTAACATGCATCCTTTTATGTCTTTGCAAGATCTCAACACGCTTACTTTTACAGAATTCATTTACCGATGCATATACCATGATTTCCGGAATGGGACGAGGTCATCTAGACCCAAAGATACTAATCCATTATCATAAAACTAAAGCATAATATCTCCAAACTTGAAAGATACAGATTCCATGCATACCAAGAGTACCATAATGCAAAAATTGAAGAGATACAACTAACATGACCAAAAATAGTTGATACCAGGACACATAACTGATACCCAAACTAGAGCAAACACAATACAAAATTTAGAAGATATGGATCTTTCGAATATCACTCTATTATAAAAACTTTATCATACTTCATTACTCATAATACCAAATGCACAACACCTGTTCATAGAAAAAATTGCACATACCGACTGCATACAACATTGGAATCAAACCTGATAATAATGAACTATGCATAACTTATCCTGACCAAATAGTATAACTATATTGTCATTAATATACTGCATACATAGTTTGGTCCATATCGAATAACTAGTTTTACATCAATGACAATAATATTTACACAATTCTAACACTATTTACTATTGAGGAAGAAAATAACAAATGCACACAAGCTCAAACACCATGCAAAAGATCTATCCCTAGGAGATTGAGCTCTGGAATGAAAAACGAAGTAGGCAAATACAACATAGAGGAAGAAATAATTAATACCATTAATTATTTCTAAAATGGAAAATCTCATGGGACAAATGGCATATCAACATAGTTCTAAAAGGCCTATTTATAGTGGATTGTGGGTGACCTTCATGAGGTATACTTTGAAGCTATTAGATAAGGTTCATTGAGGAGAAGATATTAATAAAGGGGTCATTAAGATGTCAACAAAAGATGGAGATAAGAGAAATATCAGGAATTCAGAACCCACTGCATTTTTAAATGTCCTCCCAAATGTCCTCCCACTCATTGTGAATTAGACGCAAATTGGATTTATCAATAGGAGATACATATTAGAGGACCTTATTACAATTTGGGATTCTTCATTGGGTGAAGAGAAGTATCTAGGAGGCAATAATATTTCTTCTTGATTTTGAGAATGCATATGAACTGGGTAGAATGGTCCTCCATAATGATGGTATGGGTGCTTCACTTAGTGAGCCTAGGTTATATCACATAAATTCATGGCATACTAAAGAATCCCCCTTTTTTCAAAAAATATTACTCTAAACTCCCTTCTTGTCACCCTCTCCCAATACACGGCCCGAATCAAAAACCCCCCTATTTTCACCAGATATTGTATTTTTCATAGCCTGAATTAAAAACCCCCTATTTTCACCAAATATGCAATATATTATTTTTTCATTTTTAGGATATTAAACCCCCCAATATGAATGCATGTGATATAATACTGCCTAGCCAATGAAGCCCCGATGAATGATGGTCCTAGAAGAAATGGGATTCTAAAGTACCTTATGCAAGATGATCCAAGTTCTCTTCAAGGATGTCAATCCCCAAATTGATATAAATGGAGAATCAACTAACCCATTCAATCTTATAAGATCTATAAGATAGGGGTTCCCTTTAGCCCCTTCCCTATTTGGTATGGGTACCTGCAAGAAGTTGTGTCCACTTTTTGGCCAAAAAGTGGAAGTTTTTTCCCATTTTTTTCAATTTCATCATGTTTGACCTAAATATTTGAGGCACTTAGAGAATGAATCTTGAAAAAATTTAGTAATAGAAAATGTAGCGTTCAAAGTCTACTTTCCAAATATGTAATTTATTTTAATACCCAGATCTAAAAACCGAATTTTGCATAGGCATTACTAAAACCTATAGTTTAAAAGTCACTTTCAAGGACCATACCTTGCCCGTGTATGACAAGCATAATTTGACCTAAATGAAATTGTTTTTATAAATCCTTTTGGGAAAGGATCTTTCACTCACACACCTTTGATGAGAATATTTTCTTTTTATTTTTTTCTCCATGTTTTTTTTTGTTAATTTTTTATTGGGCATAATCATTGTTTTGAAAAATTCTTGTGTACGGCAAGCATAATTTGACCTAAACTTAATATTTTTTGGTTTTTTTTTTTAAACTGTATAGAATTGTCTCTAGTTTGATGCCATATAAAATGTTTTCAAAAACTTAGAGACAAAAAAGTTATTAAAAAACTAAGAAACCATGTTCTTTCGAGTTTATGGACCTCTTTCATTAGTAATTATTTTTAAAATAAAAATATTGATCCATTTTCTAAAAAATTATATATTTTGAACCTAAACAGTCTCTACTATAATGGGTTATCATTGTTTAAAAAAACTCTGCAAATTTGGTGTTCAAATATATTTTTGAAGTCATTATTTTATATGAAGATTGATTTGGCCTTCAAGTTCTAGGTCAAACCAAGTCCAAGCCAAAGGGTTGGGTCTCCAACCCATTTCCCAAGCCAAAACTGAAGCCACAACCGAACCAAAGTTTGAAATGTTTAGAAACGGGATCCCTTTTCATTTTTTTAAATAATTAAAAACACATTTAGCAAACTGGATCCCGTTTAGAAAACAAAACGAGAAAATGGGATCCCATTTCCCTTTTTTTAAAATAAACTATTTATACATTTTTTTTAATTTCTTTATTTAAACAAACTATATATACATGAAATATAACATTTAATTTTAAGTCACATTTCCCTTTGTCTTTTTCCTTTCTTATACTTTAAGTTATATTTCATGTATATTTTGGCAGGATGTTTGAGAGTGGTTTCAGATCTCTAGGAGTTATAATACAAATTCTATATTTTAGAAGATCTTATAAATTGTGATGTAATAGGACCTATAGTGTCATAATACAACCTATTATGTCATAATAGATCCCATTATGACATAATAGGTCCTATTGTGTCATAATAGGTCCTATTGTGTCATAATAGGTCCTATTATGACATACTATGACCTATTAAGTCATCATAGGTCCTATTATGTCATAAGACCCCTCAAAAGGACCTATTATGATATTATACCTCTTACTAGGACTTATTATGACTTAAGACTCCTTAGTAGGACCTATTATGACATAATAGGACCTACATAATAGGTCCTATAATGTCATAAGACCCCTTAAGAGGACTTGTCATATCATGATAGGTCCTATTATGTCATAAGACCCCTTAAGAGGGTGTATTATCATAATATACCCCTTAGGAGGACCTATTAAAGGGTATTACGTCATAAAATGACTAATTATGACATAATAGCATCTATGATGATGTGATTAATAGGTCCTATTATGACATCATAGGTCATATTACGTCATAAAACGCCTTAAGAGGACCTATTATGACTTTATACCCCTTACTAGGGCCTGTTAAGGGGTATTATGTCATAATAGGACCTATAATGTCATAATAGGTCTTGTTGTGACATAATAGGTCCTATAATGACATAATACAACCTATTATGTCATAATACGACCTATTTTGTCATAAGACCCCTTAGGAGGACCTATTGTGACATATGTAGAGAAAGATAAGTTGGTTGGAAGAGAGAGATGGTACATTTAGAGAGAGTTGAGGGGTATTATGTCATAACAGGACCTATTGTGACATAATAGGACCTATAATGTCACAATGTGACCTATTATATCATAATAGGTCACATTGTGACATAATAGGACCTATAATGTCACAATGTGACCTATTATATCATAATAGGTCACATTGTGATATAATAGGTCCCATTGTGACATAATATGACCTATTATATCATAATAGGTCTTATTATATAATAAGACCCCTTAACCAGACCTATTATGACATTACACCTCTTACTAGGATCTATTATGACATAAGACCCCTTAGTAGGACCTATTTTGACATATGTAGAGAAAGATAAGTTGGTTGGGAGAGAGAGGTGGTACTTTTAGAGAGAGTTCAGGGGTATTATGTCATAACGGGACCTATTGTGACATAATAGAACCTATAATATCACAATACGACCTATTATAAGTCGCATTGTGACATAATAGGTCCCATTGTGACATAATAGGTCTTGTTATGTCACAATAGGTCCTGTTGTGGCACAATAGGTCCTGTTGTGGCACAATAGGTCCTGTTGTGGCACAATAGGTCCTGTTGTGGCACAATAGGTCCTGTTGTGTCCCAATAGGTCCTGTTGTGACACAACAGGTCTTGTTGTGTCGCAATAGGTCCTGTTGTGACACAATACGACCTATTATGTCATAATATGACCTATTATGTCACAATAGGTCCTATTATGTCATAAGACCCCTTAAGAGGACCTATTATGACATAAGACCCCTTAGTAGGATCTATTATGACATAGTAGGACATAATAGGTCCTATAATGTCGTAAGACCCCTTAAGATGACATGTCTTGTCATAAGACACCTTAAGAGGACCTATTATGACATTATACCCCTTAGTAGGACCTGTTAAAGGGTATTATGTCATAATAAGACTAATAATGACATAATAAGATCTATCATGATGTAATAGGTCCTATTATGTCATCATACATCCTATTATAACATCATAGGTCATATTATGTCATAAAACCCCTTAAGAGGACCTATTATGACTTTATACACCTTACTAGGACTTGTTAAGGGGTATTATGTCATAATAGGACCTATTGTGACATAATAGGACCTATAATGTCATAATGCGACCTATTATGTCATAATAGGTCCTATTATGACAAAATATGATTTATTGTGTCATAATAGGTCCTATTATGTCATAAGATCCCTTAAGATGACCTATTATGACATTATACCTCTTACTAGGACCTATTATGACATAAGACCCCTTAGTAGGACCTATTATGACATATATAGAGAAAGATAAGATGGTTGGGAGAGAGAGATGGTACGTTAAGAGAGAGGTAGAGATGTATATATAGAGAAATATAGGTAGGTAGGGGGTAAGGGGAGGTGTATAGAGAGAGCGGAGATAAAGAGTAAAGAGTTAAGGATGTGAGAGAGAGGTAGAGACATAGTTTAATATTTTGGGAGAGAGGGGACACAGTGAGATAGAAAGGCAAAAAAAGACAAAGAGAAATGTGACTTATATATAAATTTTATATTTCATGTATATATAGCTTGTATTTTTTATAAAAAAAAAAATTAAAATTAAATTTAAAAAAAGGTAGCATGACCCTGTTTCTTAGATCTAGGCTCGAGATCCTGAAGCTAAATGGGATCTTGTTTCAAATTTTGGCTTGGGATCGCGACGTGAAATGAGATCCCATTTCGTTTCTCATGTGCTCCGTGTGATTTGCCATTTTTTCTAAGTGTAAAACTTCCACACTAAGTGGACACAACTTTGTGCACTTACTCGTATAGCTTCTAAAGCCCTTTTATTATGCACTTAGGGGTGGGTGCAAGAAGTTGGGTCCCAATTCCGTAGAAGTTTACGAGCAAAAACGTTTGCCGCTAGAAATGAGTGCCCATTTTTTTAAGAAATAGACATCCATTTAGCTTCAAAGCCCCGACCCATAAAAACAAAATGGGTGCACATTTTGAAAATTGGGTGCCCGTTTAGGATCAAACCACCGTAGAGAAACGAGTGCACGATTTTTAAAAATGGGCACACGTTTTTCAAAACGATTACCCATTTCTAAAAACGGGCACATGTTTTTCAAAATGGTTACCCATTTCTAAAAATGGGTACCCATTTCTAAAAACGTGTACATGTTTCTTAAAGTGCTATAAATTTCAAAATGCGTGCCCATTTTTTGAATTTTAAATAACGGGCGCTCGTTTCATAAAAGATGGAGCAAGAAACACACCTATGCCTGGATTTTTGCTTCGGGTTAGGCTTGGTGGGACCAAGCCTATTCTTGGTCCTCCAAAAAAATGGCTAAGGCACTGGAATACCAAATTTTTGCCTTGCCATAATTTTTTGAAGGTCTTCCTGATCATATTTTTTGATGAAACAAAAATCCATTACATTTCTCACTATCCTAATTTTAAAAATGTAAATTTCATAGTGATATGATTAGTTTTACTATTTTTGCATTATTTATTAATCGAAAGTGGTACCCAAATGTAAATTAGTGAGGTTTAGTAAAACTTTAATCTTTTTTGTTTTTAGTTTTTTTTGAAAATAAATTATATGACATAAATCTACATACAATTCTTTTGAAGATTGAAAAAAAATTAAAAATTATGAAATTCTCATCAAATTATGGTAGTCGTACAGTAGATGTTTTGAAAATGTACTTTATAGTCAATTACAAATTAATTAAAAAATATATATTCAATAAAAAAATAAGAAAAAATATTCTCATCAATATTTGGTGCCTTATGTATCTTTTCCCAGAAGGATTTGCAAACATTTATTTATTTACGTCAAAATATGGTGGTCGTGCACATGTGTGGTATGGTCCTAAAACAGGCATTTTGAAAAAGTGGTTTTTAAACATGCCTACTAAAAAGAAATTTCTACCATGTGGGTATTTAAATAAATTACATATTTGAAAATTAGACTCCAAGCACTATATTTTCTATTACTAAAGTTTTTCCAGATTCAATCTCTAAGTAACTCAAATTTTGACATCAATCAACAGAGAATTTGAAAAATAGGGAAAATACTTCCACTTTTTGCCCAAAAGTGGGACTCAACTTCTTGCACCCACCCTTAGAAATAAATCAACCAGTCCTAAACTAATGGGAATCACTCTTCTTGAACAATCTGCCCTATTAAATTTATAATTTGTATATGACACTATTGTGTTTCCTAATTTGGACAAAGAAAAAATGGTAAACTTGATCAGCAGACTAGAGTTTTTTTCATGACATTTCTAGCTTAAAGCTATCTCAAAATAAGACTACATTACTTGGATGTACTAAGAACCCTCCTAACTATTTTGATCAATTTGGGTGGCAATAGAGAGTGCCAAGAAATATTGTGAGATGTCTAGGCATACCCATCTCTATCTCTCCCTCACTACCTAGAATGTGGGTATGGATGTATGCAAAGATTGAAAGAAAACTGAGAAGTTGGAACATAAACATCGTATTTCTAGCAGGCATTATTCAAGCATGCCAAAAAAATTTATCCTCCTACACTATTAACTATACATATATTTTGATTCTTTGCTAGATATCAATTGAGAAAGTACAAAAAATTATTGGGAAATTTCTATGGTCAAGTGGGATATGGAAAAGAAGGATGCATGTTGTCAAATGAGATTGGTGTTGCTTGAGTCAAGACCTAGGTGGATTGGGGCTCAGGAATCTTTAAAAATAGGGTGTTTCCTTGGCCAAAAAATATATTTTCAAGGCCTTATAAGGTAAGGATCCATAGAAAGTCCTAATGAGAAGGAACATTCAGGCATCATAAAAAAGTTAAGAGATGGCAAGGTTTGCACTTCCATGATATTCTTTTTGAAACTTTTAGTGCTAACCCATCAGGATTTGATATTTTTATTAGCATTTGGAGGGCTTGATAAATGTGTAGAGGTAATGCATAAGGTACAATGGTAGTGAATAATACAAATAATAGGGTCTATGGCTTTAGGTCTACTTGGTGTAATATTTAATGTAAATATAGATCTTCAGCACTCTTGCGAGTGTGCTCTAGTAAGAATTGGAATCAAAAGGGCTTCACTAAATTAATAACTTGTTCTTAAAATGCTTTATCAAAGTTGGAAAAGACTTAAAATATAATTCAACCTTTAGAAAAGCAACAAAAGGACTTACACGGTTATGCTTAAAGTCTTATCTATCCTTAGAGCAATCAGTAAAGATGGAAAATGATGAAAATAATTTTATGTAGGTTAAATGGACTAATGGAATTCTTTCCCCTAGTTTCAAAGTCCACTCACTATACAAAATTCTCACCCAAAATAATGGGGTGATAGAACATGTGAACAAAAGTTAAAAAATTAACTTCAGTAACAAAGGATTAAAAAAAATGTTCACTGTTATGTAGTCTAGTAATATTAAACCTAAGAGAAAATGTTTTAGATGGCAAGTTTTTTCATAAAATTTGGCCATCAACCTAAAATCTTCTAATTGTTGACTATGTGGTAGTATAGAGGACTTTTAATTTTTAGTGTAAGTTTTCCAAATGTGTCTAGTCAACATTTGGTTGGAATATTGATAGTGAAGTCTTCAATATCAAATTATTGCTACTTATGTCCAAGATATATGTAAGAAGTCTAATCATTTTTTGTTTGTATTGACTATTGAAATCCTTTCAGTCTTGTGGTACAAAAGAACTGTACATGTTTACTAAGATAAATGTAGGGTGGACTAATTCTATTTTAATACTCACAACTCATGATTGTTGAACATGTTTTTACATTAAAGACGATAGCCGATAGATTTATGAAGATAATGGATGAAGAAATGGTTGTAATTTACAAATATGATATCCAAGAAGCTAACTTTTTTTCTCACAAACTTAAGGAAGATTTATAAGGGGTTTGAGGAAGAGTAAGAGTATATTAGTTTTATACACAAGTTCGTGAAAGTACACCGGTATGAAAAGAAGAGAGATGAGGTAGTAATATATATGAAGATGACACACCACAATTTTGATTGCACCAACTGGGAGAGGATATCTCCATCCTTGGGCAAGGAATATGACACTTATGAGATCAAAAGAATTTCTCCCAAACTGCTTGACAAAGGGAAGGCTAAAAATAATGAAGACATTGATAAAGAATAGGCTCCCACTAATAACTTTTTTGTTGCTATTTATATAACTAGATATTATACACAAACTTACATAATAGGCAACTTGTTATAACCAACAATAACACAAACTATTTTATCTTATTCAGTTTTGGTGATGTAGCCTAGTTGGGGCTTTCATAGTGTGATCAACTTGGTCACTTTATATATATCCAGATTATGTAATATATTGCTCTTATTTTGGTAATAGATCTTCAATTACCAAAATATTATATAAAATATGTAGAGATTTTTGTTTTGAAGTGCCAAATGTTCTTATATGTGAGTAATTGATGAAAAAATATGCCTTCCAAAGATATATCTTCATATATTATTTATAGATTTTTTAAAGCTACATATGGTAATATTAAATTAAATTATTATTTTAATATTTTAACTCTTGACTCATTTTTTTTCATCTAAAAACCTTTCAATCAAAACATTATTGTGTGAAAGGTTGTTGGTCAAAATCGTTTCTATCAAAA
The DNA here is from genome assembly GCF_030272615.1 of Cryptomeria japonica. Lineage (NCBI taxonomy): Eukaryota > Viridiplantae > Streptophyta > Pinopsida > Cupressales > Cupressaceae > Cryptomeria > Cryptomeria japonica. Next base: position 771,497,944 of record NC_081414.1, read on the forward strand.
ATATATTTCTAAAATAAATAAATAAATTAGATTTTTTCCAATTCAACCATATAAAGAAAACACACAAAAGAAGTTATTCTAGAAAGAGAGGCTATAAATTTTTAAGATACAATTATTTTTAACTTTTCACTGATTAATTTCAATTGTTTCTAAGATTGTGAGATTCTTATTTGTTCATTTTAGTGATTGTGCTCATGTATAATTGAGTCCTTATACCTATATGGCATCACCAATGTTGTTTATTTACATGTCATCTCTCTATTATAATCATGGTCAATAGTTTATAATAGGATTAAGGAGACATAACAACAAAATTAATCCAATCTATATTCAAAATATCTATATGTCTATTGCAACTAGCTTGTGGTCTTGCATACAATGTGAGGGATGGCCAGTGTGTCACAACCCTCCTCTATCACTCTTTGGATTTGATACAATTCTATTATATAATTTTTGTTAAACTATTTAAAATGATTGAATAAATGTCATAAAAGAATAAAATAGACACACACACACACTTGGAGAATATAATTCAAAAAGGCATTATTTTTATTTATTTATTTATTTTCCACTCCCAATTATGGCACATGTTGTAGGAAGAATAAGAAGCTTCTAGATGAATCTCCACCACCTTGAATGTATCTCCCCCACTAAGTTTAATCAATTTACATGAGTCAAATAGTGGAAAAGAATCTCCTTTTTAATTAATTTTTTTTAGATAGTGGAATGGAGGGATTTTTCTTATAAAATGATATGCAAGTTTCAAAGAAGGCAGTTGATTATGTTTTGAAGAAAATTTCCTAGGTTTGTAGCAGTAGGATCTCCTTTGGTAGTCTCATTTTTCGTTGCAGGATTCTAAGTTTTTGTTTGGAAGATTCCTCTCAAAGTTGCAAGGAAGGATCTAAGGAGGATTCAACACCAGACATCAATAAGCCAGATTCTCTTCTTGTTATTTCACATTCACATATGAGAAAATGGTATTATCTTCCTTTATAAAATTTTAGTGGTAAATCTTTTGGGGGTAATATTGAAAAAGATAGCTTCATTATTTGTTTAATTCTTTTTTTTTAAAGAGGAAATATTAGATCTTGCTTGCATGTGAAAGATAGCTTTAATATTTGTTTAAATTTTCTTTAGAAAATATCAGATCTTGCTTTCTTCTCTCATGTCATTACTGGATTGGGAATTTAAAATGTAATTATTTTCTACATTTAAATCTTACTTCCCTATGAACAAAAAATGCCTGATAATAAGATATAAATCTCATATATTTCCCTGTGAATAAACCTTTGTGTTATTCAACCCTGTGAATGGATCTTTATTCTTATTTGATTTCATAATTATTTTTATATATATTTGGTTACAAACTTCTCTCTATGAACATTAGTTGAAATCGAGGAATATATTTCCTTGTGAATAATCCTCTGTGTTATTCATCCCTGTGAATGGATTGTTATTCTTATTTGATTAAATAATTATTTTTATATATATCTGGTTATAAACTTCTCTCTATGAATATTAGTTGAAATCGAGGAATATATTTCCCTGTGAATAATCCTCTAAGTTATTCATCCCTGTGAATGAATCTTTACTCTCATTTGATATCATGATTATTTTTATATGTAGAAATAAATCCCTCTCTGTAAATATTAAATCCTAAAATTCTTCCTTTGAAAGCTTTGTTTAACTCAGCATAATCATCTATCTTTCAATTATCTATACATTGGTGGGAACGAATTAATCTCCCTGGGCTGTTTCATCTCTGTGATTATATTCATATTCACATAAAATATTCCTTTTGTTATATTTATATCTCTCTTATATTGTAAATAGATTGGAAATAAAACAGAAATATATAACCACATATAATTATATATATATATATATATATATATATATATATATATATATATATATATATATATATATATATATATATATATATATATATATATATATATATATATATATATATATATATATTATTAAATTTATATCAAACGAAAATGAACATATTAAACATTGCAAGCAATTTTAATTTTGAAATCACATCATTTATGAGTATTGGGTGACCTGCAGGCCAATGGAGGCGAGTTAGTAACCGTCGGGGAGGTGGTACCCTCCACTTCCCCTACGGTCACTGTCACGGTTGTGGCCGCAGGGTAGTGGAGGGGACCACGAGGTCCCCTCACCACTGCAGGCCTGCTTCCACAGTACCCGCAGTGGTGATGGGACCCATGGGTCCCACTCCCACTTCCTCCCTTTCATTTTTTTTTTCCTAAATGTCATTTCAATTAAATTCGTGGCAATTTGTATAATGTTGATTTTTATTTTTTTTTTATATATATATATTAGTTTAATAAAAAATTTAAACTTAGGTAAATTTTTAGATTTGTAATTAATTTTGGCAAATTTTTAATTGGAAATTAAATTATATCTTCTTAAGATCCACTTAGCAATTTATCCATGTCAATATGATTTGAAGCTAAATTCTATTTTTGGGACTAGTGACTTTATGGGCGATATTCTTGCATGTAACTTACACTACCTTCACCTCATGCAAATTCCTTACATTATTTACATTTATTGGCATTTCCATCTCCATGCAAGTTACACGTTTAATTATTATTATGCAAGTTTCCTAATTGTTATTATTATGCAAGTTATAATTCAAGTTTTGAATAATAAATAATTTTAGTTATGGTTTTTATTCCATGTAATTCATCAAGTAGTTAATTCAATTAATTGAGCTTTGCAATGTCTAATTATACGCGTTCAATTCATAATTATTTCCAAATATGATGTTTATCATAAGTTAGAAAATTAAATTAAAGATGTTGGAAAACCAAAACCTAGTAGCGTTCGGTATATACAGTGCCTCTGGGTCACACTTATGAGTAATGTCATCGTGTTGAACTACTGCACTTAACGCCTAATAAAGCTACAACAATGACGTCTATGGAATCGTCCCTATAAATCATCGGGGAGTAATAAGGGACACTTGGAAGTTAAAATCCAAGGGGCGGGTAATCCCCCTTGGATCGATAATTTAATAAGATAATTTTGAAATGATCTTTCATCTGCTGAGTTAACCATAGTAAACCCCTGTTAGGGTTGATTGAATGGAATGCTTTTATAAAATTGATTTAATCTCTAAGAATTGTTATCGATTGAAAATTGGTCAAGGGTGACGCTTATGATAAGAATTAGGATCTAGTTGTTTTCGGCCACAAGCAATAGGCCATCTTGAGCCTTTGCTTAAGCACTACCATCATGGGTAGCAACTGCAGAGAAACTGTCTCGGACATTGACCCTAGAAAGGGTTGCGTACCCACTAATCAATTTACATCAAACCATAGAGTAGAAAATAGAACTACATACTTTATGCCTTGATCCTGTGCTGAAACGGGTATGTAGGTAGTCTTGGGATAGAGTTGTCCCTAGTACTTAGGCGTTCATGGGTATTTAATTACTCCTAAGGATGGCAACCTCAGTGCACTTCTATTATAAGAGTGTAGTACTTAGTGAGTGGCTTAGGACCCGAATGGTCCCGATGAGTCTAAGTCTCTAGCCAGAGCACCTCCTATCCCGATTGGATAGATGCCTACCGTGTAAGGGTAGATGCCTATCCCATATTGGATAGATGAAATCAGATGTCCTGTATGGACAGATGCCTAACCCGTATGGTTAGATGCTCATCCCAGATGGATGAATGCCTAATCCAAATGGATGGATGCCCAGAGTATGTGATTGAATCAAACACAAATGATTAAATTAAACAAAAAAAAAGAGAATGGTCAATTTTGTTGAGTTAACTTATGGTGGGTTCTTACATGTGGTATCAGAGAAAAGGTTCAAATCTAGGCCTTGTGCTCGCTTCAATTTATACAACTAAGGGAATTTTTTGCAATGGTAGAAATGAAATTTTAAAATCCTAAACTAAGAACTAACTACATAATTTAACTTTTAGGTGAAAACCTAGAATGGCTAGAGGAAGAGGAAGAGGAAAAGGAAGGGGTAATGGAAGACGTACTACCACTAGGACTCAAAGGGAAGAAAACCATGAGGAAAACCATGAAGAAAACCATGAGGAAGACCATGAAGGGGATCAACATAACCCAGGAAATAATGAAGATGGGGTCGAGGCTATAATCAACCTTCTAACCAAGCAAAGAGATAAAATCAACTTCTTGGAACAATCAATGTAGGACCTTAGGGCAAGGCAGGATGACTTTGAAAATCAAAGTGGTACTGAGAATGGAAACCCTGGTAGCAATCAAGGGAATATGGTGGGTAATAGAAAAGAAAATAAAATATTGGAACTCTCCAAGGACTTAAATAGAATCAGCCCTCCTAAGTTCGATGGAAGGCAAATCGGTGAAGGAGCTGAGAATTGGTTAAATGAAATGGAAAATTATTTTCAACTAAGAGATTTTAGTGAAACAACCAAAGCCTTATGGGGTTCCTATCAACTCACAGGGGAGGCAGCTAGTTGGTGGACCAACACCAAGGAACAAAATGGGTATAGCAGGGATACGGTCACATGGGATCAATTTGTTCACCACTTCCCAAAGAGGTGGCTCCCTCAATTGTTCTTTGATGAGAAGGTGATAGAACTCCATAATCTACGTCAAGGGCCCTTATCAATCCAACAATATTGCGATAAGTTCGCCAAATTGCTTAAATATGTACCTATGTACTAGAAAGATGAAGAAGGCCAAGCAAGGAAGTTCATTTTGGGGCTAAATACCAACATAGGGGTAGAGGTTGACATGCATGGACCCAAAAACATGAATGAAGTACTTGAGAAGTCCCCAAGGCAAGCAAGGAAGATTCAAACATTAGCAGGGTGAAACTATAATGGGAACCACTCATTTAAAATGAAGTAGGAATTCAATGGGAACACTAACTTCAACAAAGGTCAAAGGAATAATTCTTTCGAAAGAAGGCCACCCCTAATCAATATCAGAGGAATGGAAATAATAATAATAATAACAGGGGAAATAATAACAGGGGCAACTATAATAGGAATGACCAGCAGAATAGGGTAACTTATCCACCCTGGGCCAATGAAATAATAAATGATCCCCCTAGGAATCAAGGCAGGAGGGGTCCTCCAGGTGGATGCTTTATGTGTGGGAGAAACCATTTTGCTAGAGAGTGTCCGAGGATGCAAGGTCAGATTAGGGCCAATCAACCCCAACAAGGGCCCCAACAAAGGATTCATGCAGCAGTTAGGAATTGAAGAGGAAGATACCAGAATGTTCTCGTGGAAACTACAGGTACACTATTTGAACAACCAATTTCAATTCTAATTGACACTGGGTCATCTGAATGTTTCATCTCACCTGAATTAGTAAGAAAATATGCATTAAAAGTTAATCAAATGGAGTCATCATGGACGGTTCAATATTGGGATAAGGCAACTAGGGAAGTAACTAAGTGTTTGTCGAGGGCAAGGGTACAATTTTTTGAGTTTGAAACAAGGGTAGATCTCTATGTGGCACCCCTAGGATTATATGATGTAATTATTGGAATGGGTTGGTTAACAACCCATCATGCTAATGTAGATTTCTATAGCAAAGTTGTTGAATGTTTGGATGATGGAGGAAAAGTGTTAAAATCCAAGGAAAGTTTAATCCCATTAATATAGAAACCATATCAGCCATGCAATTAAAGAAGGAAAGAAGAAGAGGAGGCCTAATCTATATGGTTGAAATTGATGAAGGAAAAGAGGAAAACACCCCAACCTTTGAGAATACCCTTTTCTTAAAAGAATTCAAGGATGTATTTCCAGAAGAATTACCCGGCTTACCTCCTAAAAGGAAGTTTGACTTTTCTATTGACGTACTACCAGGAGCTGAACTAGTATCAAGGGCACCTTACTGAATGAACACAACCAAATTACAAGAACTCAAAATGCAATTAGAGGAACTCTTAGCTAAAGGATTAATAAGGCCAGGTGTATGACCATGGGGAGCACCAGTCTTGTTTGTTAAGACGAAGGATGGAACCTCAAGACTATGCATCAATTATAGGATGTTGAACAAGGTCACAATAAAGAATAGGAATCCCTTACCTCACATAGAGGATATTTTTGACCAAATGAAAGGAGTAGAATTTTTCTCAAAGATAGACCTCCAGTCAAGGTACCATCAACTCAGAATTAAGGAGGAAGACATTCCAAAGACAGCTTTCAGGACTAGATATGGGCATTATGAATTCACAGTAGTTCCTTTTGGTGTAACCAACGCCCCAACTGCATTTATGAACCTAATGAATAGTGTACTCCATGACTACTTGGATAAATTTGTTTTGGTATTTCTGGATGACATATTGATTTACTCTAGGAATGAGGAGGAACGTTTAGTACACCTACAAATTGTTTTGCAAAGGTTGAGAGAACATAAGTTATATGGTAAATTGTCAAAATGTGCCTTCTTCGAGGAAAAGATTCACTACCTTGGGCATATAATGTCAAAGGAAGGAAAAGCAGTTCATCTAGATAAGATAAAGGCAATAGTAGAATGGTCAATCCCTAAAAATGTTTCAGAGGTAAGAAGCTTTATGGGGCTAGCAGGTTACTATAGGAGGTTTGTGGAAGGATTATCTAAGATAGAAAACCCCATCACCTCATTACAAAGGAAGGGTAAAAGGTTTGTGTGGACAGAACAAAGTGATAGGCCTTCCAAATCTTGAAGGGAAAAATAACTTCAACACCCATTCTAAAAGTACCAGATCCAAATGAACACTTCACAGTCGTAACTGATGCTTCTATTGAAGGTTTAGGAGGAGTACTTGTCCAAGATGAAGGGGTAGTAGCTTACGAATCTAGAAAGCTAAAGACTCATGAAGTCAATTATGCACCCCATGACTTAGTGTTAGCAACGATTGTGCATGCCCTACAGAAATGGAGACACTTCTTACTAGGGAAGCCCTTTAAGTTGAAGTCATATAACCAAGGACTAAAGTACATCTTTACCCAACCTCGCTTAAATGCTAGACAAAGAAGGCGGTTAGAGTTTCTAAGTAAATATGATTTTGAAATTGAATATATTAAGGGGAAGGAAAATAGGGTGGCAGATGCTTTGAGTAGGAGGAGACACTTGATGACTATAGCAACATTCAAAACTTCTTTCAAAAGACAAGTAATGGATGAGCAGGAACGTGACCCATGGTATGAGCAAGTCAAATTGACTATAGAACATGATCCAACCAATCCTAAGGCTGAAGGGTATACATTGGATGAGGATGGGTTACTCAGATACAATAATAGAATCTATATTCCTAATTCAAGAGACTTAAGGGAAGTAGTCTTGTCGGAGGCTCACAATGCCCCTTATTCAAGGCACCCAGGAGTTAACAAACTTTATGCAGATTTAAAAAAGTTATACTTTTGGCAAGGGATGAATAATGACATAGTCAAGTATGTGGCTAAATGTTTGGAGTGTCAAAGAGTAAAGGCAGAACATAGACATCCAACTGGATTGTTATAGTTACATGATGTACCTCAACACAAGTGGCAAGTTATTAGCATGGATTTTGTGCAAGGGTTACCCATGTCACCTTCTAGGCATGATACAATAATGGTGGCAATTGACAAAATCACTAAGGTGGCACACTTTATACCAGGGAACTTGACGGATGATGCACCTACCTTGGCTAGGCATTTTGTTAAGGAAATATTTAGGTTGCATGGAATACCAGAGAAAATCATATCAGATAGAGATGCTAGATTCACTTCAAGGTTTTGGACAACTCTTCAATCAGCTTTGGGAACTCAACTAAATTTTAGCACTGCATACCATCCTGAAACCAACGGTCAAACGAAAAGGACAAATTAGATTATGGAAGACCTACTTTGCATGTGCTGCATGGACAAACAGAAGAAATGGGAAGAGTACCTACCTCTGGTAGAGTTTGCTTACAATAATACATATCAAATATCCTTGGGAATGACACCTTTTGAAGCATTGTATGGTAGACCATGTCAAACACATTTGAGTTGGGATAGTCTTAAAGATAGAGTAATTGTTGGACTAGATATGTTGAAACAGATGGAAAGGAAAACTAAGGAAATTAGGCAGAGATTGAAGGAAGCGTCAGATAGGCAGAAAAGTTATGTGGACAAGAACAGGCCACCAAGGGAGTTTGAGGTGGGAGAGAAAGTCTTCCTAAGGGTTAGGCCATACAAGAGTTCCATAAGGTTGGGGAAAAAGACTAAGCTTGCACCTCGTTATGTTGGACCCTTTGAGATATTGGGAAGGATTAATCCAGTTGCATACCGGTTGGCCTTATCTCCCTAGTTGAGCTGAATCCATGATGTCTTCCATGTATCTCTTCTTAAAAAGTATGTACCTAATGAGAAACACATTTTGAATTGGGATGCTTTACAGGTCCAGGAAATGGGAGGAATAATGATAGACATTCAAAATCTTGGAGAGGCGCCAGTGCCAATTGCGCAACAAAGGGGTTGATCAATGCAAAGTACAATGGAACCAGTATGATGAGAAGAATGCCACGTGGGAAGATACTAGAGAGATGCAGTAGTTGTTTCCTCTTTTGTTTTAATCATGAGCTATAGACTCTTTTGGTTGCATTCAATAAGTGCATCGGGATGATGCACAAATTAAGGGGGGGAGGATGTCACTACTCTCCTCTATCACTCTTTGGATTTGATACAATTCTATTATATAATTTTGGTTAAACTATTTAAAATGATTGAATAAATGTCATAAAAGAATAAAATAGACACACACACACACACTTGGAGAATATAATTCAAAAAGGCATTATTTTTATTTATTTATTTTCTACTCCCAATTATGGCACATGTTGTAGGAAGAATAAGAAGCTTCTAGATGAATCTCCACCACCTTGCATGTAACTCCACCACTAAGTTTAATCAATTTGCATGAGTCCAATATTGGAAAAGAATCTCCTTTTAAATTATTTTTTTTTAGATAGTGGAATGGAGGGATTTTTCTTATAAAATGATATGCAAGTTTCAAAGAAGGGAGTTGAGTATGTTTTGAAGAAAAATTCCCAAGTTTGTAGTAGTAGGATCTCCTTTGGTAGTCTCATTTTTTGTTGCAAGATTCTAAGTTGTTGTTTGGAAGATTCCTCTCAAAGTTGCAAGGAAGGATCTAAGGAGGATTCAACACCAAACGTCAATAAGCTAGGTTCTCTTCTTGTTATTTCAAATTTACATATGATAAAATGGTATTATCTTCCTTTATAAAATTGTAGTGGTAAATCTTTTGGGGATAATATTGAAAAAGATAGCTTCATTATTTGTTTAATTCTTTTATTTTTAAGAAGAAATATTAGATCTTGCTTGCATGTGAAAGATAGCTTTAATATTTGTTTAAATTTTCTTTAGAAAATATCAGATCTTGCTTTCTTCTCTCATGTCATTACTGGATTGGGAATTTAAAATGTAATTCTTTTCTACATTAAAATCTTACTTCCCTACGAACAGAAAATGCCTGATAATAAGATATAAATCTCATATATTTCCCTATGAATAATCCTCTGTGTTATTCATCCCTATGAATGGATTTTTATTCTTATTTGATTACATAATTATTTTTATATATATCTGGTTATAAACTTCTCTCTGTGAATATTAGTTGAAATAGAGGAATATATTTCCCTGTGAATAATCCTCTATGTTATTGATCCCTGTGAATGAATCTTTACTCTCATTTGATTTCATGATTATTTTTATATGTAGAAATAAATCTCTCTATGAATAAGGAAATAAATCTCTCTCTATAAATATTAACTCCTGAAATTCTTCCTCTGAAAGATTTATTTAACTCAGCGTAATCATCTATTTTTCAATTATCTGTACAATGTTGGGAATGAATTAATCTCCCTGGGTTGTTTCATCTCTGTGATTAAATTCATATTCACATGAAATATTCCTTTTTTTTATATTTTTATCTCTCTTATATTGTAAATAGACTTGAAATAAAATAGAAATATATAACCACATTTAATTTATATCAAACGAAAAATGAACATATTAAACATTGCAAGCAATTTTAATTTTGAAATAATGTCATTCAAAATTTATGAGAATCGAGCGGCGTGCAGGCTAGTGGAGGCGGTTTAATAACCACCAGGGAGGTGGTACCCTCCACTTCCCCTGCGGTCACTGTCACAGCAGTGGCCGCAGGGTAGTGGAGGGGACCACAGGGTCCCCTCACCACTGCGGGCCTGCTTCCACAGTACCCACAGTGGTGATGGGACCCGTGGGTCCCACTCCCACTTCCTCCCTTTCATCTTTTTTTCCTAAATGCCATTTCAATTAAATTCGTGCCATTTTTTATAATGTTAATTTTTTATTTTTTTTATATATAAATTTTAGTTTAGTAAAAATTTTAAACTTAGGTAAATTTTTAGATTTGTAATTAGTTTTTTCAAATTTATAATTGTAAATTAAATTATACCTTTTTAAGATCCACATAGCAATTTATCCATGTCAATATGATTTGAAGCTAAATTCTATTTTTGGGACTAGTGACTTTATGGGTGATATTCTTGCATGTAACTTACACTACCTTCACCTCATGCAAATTCCTTACATTGATTGCATTTATTGTCATTTCCATATCCATGCAAGTTACACATTTAATTATTATTATGCAAGTTTCCTAATTATTATTATTATGCAAGTTATAATTCAAGTTTTGAATAATAAATAATTTTTCTTATGGTTTTTATTCCATGCAATTCATCAAGTAGTGAATTCAATTAATTGAGCTTTGCAATTTCTAATTATACGCGTTCAATTCATAATTATTTCCAAATATGATGTTTATCATAAGTTAGAAAATTAAATAAAAGATGTTGAAAAACCAAAACCTAGCAGCGTTCGATATATACAGTGCCTTTGGGTCACGCTTACAGGTAATGTCGTCATGTTGAACTACTGCACTTAACGCCTAATAAAGCTACAACAATGACGTATGTGGCATCGTCCCTATAAATCATCGGGGAGTAATAAGGGACACTTGGAAGTTAAAATCCAAGGGATGGGTAATCCCCCTTGGATCGATAATTTAATAAGATAATTCTAAAATGATCTTTCATCCACTGATTTAACCATAGTAAACCCCTGTTAGGGTTGATTGAATGGAATTCTTTTATAAAATTGATTTAATCTTGAAGAATTGTTGTCGATTGACAATTGGTCAAGGGTGAACCTTATGATAAGAATTAGGATCTAGTTATTTTAGGGCACAAGCAATAGGCCATCTTGAGCCGTTTCTTAAGCGCTACCATCCTGGGTAGCAACCGCAAAGAAACTGTCTGGGACATTGACCCTAGAAAGGGTTGCGTACCCACTAATCAATTTACATCAAACCATAGAGTAGAAAATAGAACTACATACTTTATGCCTTGATCCTGTGCTGAAACAGGTATGTAGGCAATCTTAGGATGGAGTTGTCCCTAGTACTCAAGCATTTGTGGGTGGGGTCTAGGCTTGGTAAGAGAAGGGTTGAGTAGAATCCTAATTTGAAAGATAAGCATAATAAAATGGAAAAAGTAATTCAACGCATACTCGGAAGGAATCCCGTATGGATTCGCTTGACTTCCCGAGGCTTTAAGCCAAATTTTGAGGTGGAATTCAAGCTTGAATTATGTTATTTAATTACTCCTAAGGATAGCGACCTCGGTGCACTTCTGTTAGAAAAGTGTAGTACTTAGTGAGTGGCTCAGAACCCGAATGGTCTCGATGAGTCTAAGTCTCTGGCCAGAGCACCTCCTATCCCAATTGGATAGATGCCTACCCCATAAGGGTAGATGCCTATCCCATATTGGATAGATGAAATCTTATGTCCCGTATGGACAAATGCCTAACCCGTATGGTTAGATGCTCATCCTGGATGGATGAATGCCTAATCCAAATGGATGGATGCCCAGAGTATGCGATTGAATCAAACACAAATGATTAAATTAAACAAAAAAGAAGAGAATGGTTCATTTTGTTGAGTTAATTTATGGTGGGTTCTTACACAGTGGATAAATTGTCCATATTGGTGACTTTTGGATTGGATGTAAATTGTCCATATTGGTGACTTTTGGATTGGATGTAAAAGTTGTGGCAACAATACACCCCATGAATACAATGAAAACCACACTCCCTATGATAACTTTACCCTCCTCCCAAGAATAAACAAATTTCTTAGAAAGAGAAGGGTTAAAGCCTTTCATGTCCTCCAAATAGGACATAAGATTGCCACTCTCTATTATAGACCAAATAATATCATTCTACTTGAAATTATCACTATTGTTTGGCTCAATTGGGATGAGATCACCTCCCATGGTAAACCGATTCATAGAAAAACCAATGAAAGTGACTAGGAAAGGGTATGACAAAGGTAGGTAAGATACGTCGACATTTATTAATGAGATCTTTTGTAGTGCAACCTAGCATAGCTTCTCCATGAAGCATCATAATTATATTTTTTGAATTGCCCTCAATAATGATTCTTTACATCCCTCTATCTTTAGCAATACCTATCCCATAAAAGGTCATCACCACTTTTGCTAAACTTGAGGTTTAGGTGCTAAGGTTAACGACATAAACCATAATCATATTACCTTCCTGATGAAACCACTCTCACTCGCCCAACTCGAGTTCCCTTTAGATGAACCGTCAAAATTTAATTTCATCCAACCAGTGTTAAGGGGGGACCTATTAATATCTTATATAAAATTTAATATCTATGAAATTGTATAATTTTCTACTATTATGATATCTATTTTCTCCTAAGGCAAAACATTATGTTAAGGTCCAACTATTTAAATCACACTAACATTTCTTTGAACATTAATAATAAAAATTATTCTTTCAATAATCATTATTAAAAATATTAAATTTATTTATATTATTCTTTCAATAATAAGAAAATAATTCAGTCAATATAAATGAGAAAGTAAATAATCTTGAATTCCTTTAACCCACAACTAATGTTAAAAGATTTAGGTCCGTGTTTCATTCAAGTTAAAAAGTTTAGGCACATGTTGTGCATTCATGCTAAAGATTTAGGTACATGTTTCATTCTGCGCCTTCCATTTTCCAATATTTGAGTATAAAAGCCACGGTGGGCGATCTGAGTGAATATCGCTCAGACGAATGGATTTATTAGCCGCCAATGATGAACCTATTTTGACTCGTCATCAGAAATATTGTACATGGACTCCGCGATTTACGTTAAATGTAAACACCTTTCTCGTTCCTGAAATTCCCTCAAATTTTGTGAACGCCGGTGGTGAGGCTCCAGGAAAGACACGGTTTATCACGAGGTTGTCTCCTAGATACAACGTGTGTTAAAGCTTTCATTACAATTTTATCTACTGCATCAGCAAGGGGAAGAAGTGACACCAAGAATGATTAGGGCTAGGCATTTTCTTTATTAGTTCCTGCCCACAGGCAGGATACTTATGCATTCATCTAGGTCATTTATTTATTTTAGCTGACCAATCATTATAGAGAATTAAAATCTGTGAACATAAATTCTATAGTTCATATTTTATTTTTATTTTAAATGATTATAATAATATGATTTTTCTTTGTTCTTATTGGTCTATAATGAAAAGAGTAGGTAAAAAAATAATTTTTGTCTAAGAAAAATACATTTTAATTTGATTGATTAAATGACTTGTCAGTAATATTAAATATTACATTGCTGAAAGGACTATAAAAATAAAAATAATATATTATATTATTTTGGGATCCATAGACCCCGCTTCAATCGTGCTACACCATACGATCTTCGTACATTGCATTCAATGTTCTGGGTACACTGCATTACATGCATTCTTTTTAATTTTGAAATATTAAAACTAAAAAGTCCTTTTAAAACTTTAAATGGCCCCACTCCAATTTTGAAATTTAATAAAAAAATTAAAAGAACAAAAAATTTGACGGCCCTCTTTTCTTTAATCATTTTATATTTTATATATATATATATTTTTTCTTCTTAATGAATATGGTAAAAACAAATAGTTTAAATTAATTATAATAGTAATTTTGACATTTTGATATTATTTTAATTATTATTATTAATCTTATTGAATATGGTAAAAACAAATAGTTTAAATTAATTATATATATAAATTTAAAAAATTAAAAAAATAATATCATTAAAAAAATTGTTTAAAATAAATTAATAAAAATTCGTGAAAGTAGGTTTATATTTTTACTTTTATTTTATGTCATAGACTAATAGTTTTATTCAAATTTTTATTTTTTATATTAAAAGTTTATGATCTATAAAATAAATTTTAAAAATTAAGGAAATAGTATCATAAAAAGGGAATTGTAACAAAAATTCACGAGAGTAGGTTTATATTTTTACTTTTAATTTATGTCAAAAGCTAATAACTTTATTCAAAATTTTATATTAAAAGTTTATTATCTCGTTCTCATATTGTGTATAGATTACCTAATGCATATAGTTTTTTTATAATATATGAAGATTTAATAATATTATTATTTATTTTTTAACATACATATAAATAAGAAATTTTTAATAAATGTATATATTTTTATTCTTTATTAATTTAATAGATTTATTATTTATTTTTTATATTATTATTTTGATATAGTTGAACTTTACATTTAATATTTTGTTTCTTATTTTTAATTTAAGAAGTTAAAACTTGCTTGTTATTCATTTTCATAAATAACTCTTCTTCCTTCTTCCTTCTTCCTTCTTCCTTTCTCTTTTTTTTTTCTATTTTATACTCTAAACTAACAACACTATTGGCAGGAACTTGACCCTTTGCGTCTCTTGTTATTTTTGTTTTTTTTGTTTCTGATATGTGAAAAAAGGAATTGAGTTTTCCTAGCTCCATTTTTTCTGAGTTTTGAAATAGATGAGAGACAATTTCCAACGTTTAATTAGGGCTAGGGTATTTGGACATAGCAAACACTGAAATTGCGGATTGTAGGTCCCATTAAATAGAACAATGGAGAAAAGGGGATTCACGTTTATTTTATTGAATGGCTCTGTCACTTGGTATTCCCACTGCTAGAATGACTATAAAATGAGGGGTACCCGCGTAGACAAAGCATATCGCTTTACATTTTAGTCTTAGAATTCATCTAAGGCTGTTTGCAATGGCTGGCAGAGCTTACGATCCAAGTGCTTGATGTGTGTTGTTATCTTTTGCAGATGAAGCGAAGGAGCATAATTACACATGGAAAGTAAATTACCAGACATGGGCTCCAGATTGCGTGCAGGTGAATATCATCTCTATAAATGAACAATACCCGGGGCCAACCATCAGAGCCAGACAAGGGGACAATATTACCGTGAAGTTAGAAAACTTGATGCCCACTGAAAACGTTGTTGTTCACTGGCATGGCATCCGACAGGTAAATGATCTCTTTTACTTTTCATTTCCGCTCAGTTTTAAATGCCACCCATCAAACGCTCCTACTTATATACAGTGGGTTGTTATCCATAGAATATAGTGCGTCTAATGTTTGTCATTTCCCTTTTGTTTTCGGGAAATAACTCTATCTTGGCGTTTTGCATTCCAGAACGGTACTCCCTGGGACGACGGAACGGCTTCCATGTCGCAATGCGCAATCTATTCAGGCGATACCTACGTCTATAACTTCACTGTGGACAGAGTAAGTTGGAGTCTTTTTCAGTACCAAATGTGTGTTTCTCTTCTCTCAAATAATATCGCTGATAAATCAAATGCAGCCGGGGGCCGTACTTTTATCACGGGCATTATGGTCTACAGCGGACAGCGGGGTTATATGGAATGCTGATAGTGGATGCGGCGGGAAAAGAACCCTTCACCTACGATGGTGAGCTGAGCATCATTTTAAGCGACTGGTGGCACAAGAGCACATACGAACAGGCGGTGGGCCTCTCTTCCAATCCATTAGTATGGGTTGGGGAGCCTCAGGTATATCTAAATGCTAATGATATAAAACCTTATAACTCACCAAGAATAAATTAAGATGAGTTTAATAAAATGTATTGCAAATTGCAATGTGTATGTTATTATTTTAAAATGGTATACACTCAAACCATCCATGATGGTTAAGCTGGGGTTTAAAATTCATTTAAATCTCACAAATCTAGCTTTTTGTTTTTTGCTGGTTTTTACCAGTCATTGCTGATAAATGGCACAGGACAATTTAACTGTTCAGCAACTAACAAGTACTGCAATGCTACAAACACACAATGCTCGCCTCTCGTCTCGCCGGTCCAACCTGGGAAGACATATCGTCTCCGTATTGCAAGTGTGGCATCTCTTGCAGCCCTCAACTTTGTGATTCAGGTTAGTCCCAAAAAGCTTCATTTATCAGTGAATGTTCAACTTGTTTACGTGCCGTAAATGGGTATTTTTAAACCTTTCCCATGTTTCTCACATTTGATTTTGTACAGGGACACAACATGACGGTTGTCGAGGCAGATGGACATTACGTAGAACCAGTGGAAGTAGACAACCTGGATGTATACTCTGGTGAAACGTATTCTGTTCTCATCACTGCAAACCAGGACCCTTCTCAAAACTACTGGGCCGGTGTGAACGTGAGAGGCAGAGACCCCAAGACTCCCACTGGACTGGCCGTACTGAACTATCTTCCAGATCTCCCAACCAAACTCCCCACCGGACCATCTCCCACGAGTCCCCAGTGGAATGACTACGCCTACAGCAAAGCTCTGGCTAAGAAATTTGTGGCTCTCAAAGACCACGAAGAGCTTCCCCCACTACAGTCCGATAGGCAGCTGATCCTTCTCAACACGCACAACAAGATCAATGGATACACAAAGTGGGCGATCAACAACATTTCGGTCGTGCCGCCTACAACTCCCTACTTAGCTGCCATGAAATACAATATCACGGGCGCCTATGATACCACCCCTCTTCCGGACGTTTACACTCCTCGTGACTACAACATCACCATTCCTCCGCCAAATCACAATGCCGTCGAAGGGAACGACGTGTACGTCTTCAAATTGAACTCTGTTGTCGATGTGATTCTTCAGAATGCGAATACTCTGACTCCCACCATCAACAACAGTTCAGAGATACATCCATGGCATATGCACGGTCATGATTTCTGGATTCTGGGATATGGAGATGGCGTGTTTGACCCCGTAAACCACCCTCCAAAGTATAACATGGCCAACCCTCCACTCCGTAACACAGTGGCACTGTTTCCATACGGATGGACGGCAATTCGGTTTAGAGCCGATAATCCAGGAGTATGGCCCTTCCACTGCCATTTGGAGGCCCACTTCTTCATGGGGATGGGAGTGATGTTTGCAAAGGGAATAGATAATGTAGGAGAGTTACCCACTACAGGGATGGGGTGTGGCCTGACCAAGAATTATATTCACATGCACCACTATCTCTCTACCTGGCTCGCAAGTTTTTCCAAAATAATGGCCATCAATTCCATGGTCAGTCGTCAATCATCCATTACAATAACAGAGGCTACATGGTAGCTACTATTCCTATCCAAGGCAGAAAGGCTGAAGTGTTCTTTTTTAGTGTTGAAAACACTAATGTATTTTCAATTGAATAAAATTATTATGGGAAAGCTGATGTATGTTTTAAAATCTCAGTTGCTATTTGTTACCAATGATTCAGCTTCAGTTGTTACAATAGGTAAATAAAAGTATTTTTATTAAAAGTTGAATTTGAATTTTTCATATTCAATTTTCTTTCAATTCACGACTTAAAAGTATATTATTAAGTCTCTATATATACAACACAACATGGTTATATTATAATTTGTAATAAGTGTGTCCTCGCTACAAATCATTGTTAATAATATAAATTCAAGTTTAGTTCTTAGAACATATGACAGTACTAAGTTGTGAAAATTGAATTTCATTTACAATAAACTTTGAAATTTAATAATAGAGCATTACATTTAACTTTGAACCACACGTATTATCATCAATTTAAAATTTAGAAAATTGATCTTTGTTGGGCATAAGACACAATTAGACTAATGATAGGCTTGCTAAAGACGGGCTAGCAACATAATTAGTAGAGAACTCCAACAACAAATGGAAGGTTGTAGGTTCTAGTCCTAGCTGATCCAAATAAGTTGTAGCTCAACATGTGGTATCAGAGCCTAAATAGGAGCTCCAAGCACCTATATTTTTTCTTAAGGGCAGTGTTGGAAGTAAGTCATACCTGGATCGCTAATGGATTGACCAAAGAGTGATCACTAGCCTAGTTGTTGGAGCACTCCAACAACAAATGAAAATTCCTCAATTTGAGTCCTAGCTAGTCCATGTGAGATGTAACACAACAATCATATCCAATGTTTGCTTACATATTCACAATATCCATATTTAAAATATAAAGAACAATGTCATTTTGTTAAATTGATCTAATTATATTCGATTTTCCAATATTCCAACTATTTGAGCACTTTTGTAATATAATTTAAATGTTTAATGTATGCTCATTTAAGGAAATGATGTATGTATGTCATTCTTTAAAGTATTCTCACCACCAAAAAATTTGTGATCCATTCATGGCATTCACAAGGTCATGATTTATGAATTCTTAGATATGGAGGACGTGTGTTTTATGTAATAATATAAACTACTATAAGGTCGTCCTTTGCAACAAAACATTGTTGTAGTGTTTGCAGATCGATGGAAAGCACTTAATTTAAAGTTAATAGTCTACGTGCATATGCCTTCCAAATCCATTTACAATTATAACAAGGTTATATGACTAGTGTCCAATCATTCCAACCACTCTTCCCTTAGCATTTTGTTGGGGATAGGAGTGATGTTTTCATATGAAATAGAGGACGAAAACTTTTCCACTACAATGAAGGGATGTCACCTCACTAATAATAAAGTCCACATACACTACTAATATCTTTCTTTGAGGAAAAAACATTTTAAGATAATGATTTTATCTACTATCAATCCCATCATTAATTATTAGTGTAACAATAATTCATAAGCATTATATATAGAAAATATCAATAAATCCTTTTATCAATTATCTGTTATCTTGAATTTTGGTGTTGTATTAGGAATCCTTATTATATTAGATGGTAGGAATTATATTAACTAGCATAAATCTTTTACAAACGTATATAAATATTTTGAAGAAAAGAGAGGATTGGTTCTACAACAACGAGAAACAATCAATTTTCTTGAGGAGTGTTGGAGATAGCCTACGATGTAAGTACCTACCTTTACCTTGGTTTTTTTCATCATTTGTGTTCTTCTATTGTCATTTATGTTTGTTCAATTTTTTGCTTTTGCTATTTTTCTTTTTCTTTTTGAGGATTGTCTATCCCTTATACCCTATTGCCGTGGGTGACTGAATGTTTGCACAAATGTTTTGATGGTCTAAGCATACCGTATGTACAGTGGGCTTATGGATGAAGAAAACAAACCCACTAATATTAAGAACCCAAAATAAAGAGGTAAGGATGAAAATGCTAAGGGAAAAAATATTTAAGGAAGCACTACAAGAAGAAGAACCAGAAACCCTACCAAAGCAAGCAGCCTTCAATGTGGTAATCAGAGGAAACAAATCAAGGCTCATCAAAGATCAAGGAGGAGGCAACAACATCCAAGCTGAAGGAGGTAAGGACCCAGTGTTGTGTAGGGTTTTAAGGCTTCGCCCTAATGAAGAAATGATCTATGCTCCCAAGAAAGGGAAAATAGACTCAAGAATCTAGTAATATTTTTTGCTTGTCTAGATAAAAATTTCCTCCCATCTATTAAATTCTTTGATAGCTGAAATATTACTATTCGGGGAAAAATATTGGGTATCTATGTTTCATTCTATTGCATTATTCGACAAGGGCTCTTTATTATTATTCTTAAAAATCACACTATGCAAGAAAGGATACTAGAAAAAATTATGGGATGTGGGTAAATCTCTATTTAAAGACATTTCATAGTCCGTAAATATTTCTCAAAATAAGATCCTATTCTATTATACCCCAAGATGGATAAACATTAAAAATATCCCTATGCAAATATGGAAGTTTATTCCAATCTTACTTAAACACATTGAGAAACCCCTCCAAATTGAGGGCACCCATGCTATTCTTCCACACATGGATGCTAGGATTCTAATCTCCTTCAATTAAGGAGTGCAAATACCTAATACTTTAGATTATACCCTTGATCTTGAACAAATTTTCAGGTATGAAATAACAACCCTTCAAGGCCTCAACTCATGTTTTTTATGTAAGAGTGATGGCCATCATAAAAGAGATTGTCCAAAACTTATGTTTAATAAAAAGAACCCTAATAATGTAGCCTTTAACAAATTTGTAAACCTAACTCCCTTGAAGGTGAGACCAATGGTCATGTTAGGGAAGCTCATAATAATAAATTAATGCTCACAATGCCTCTAAGAGAGATTCCAACAATAAGTATCATCATAAAGGAATCCAAGCCTTCAAGGATACTTCCTCTAAGGGGATTGATAAGTGCAATAAAAATGATAGGTTTGAGAAATCTAATCCCCTCTCTTAGGATGTACTTTTTGAGGCTACTAATGATATATCAAAATTTATAGTTAATTCATGTGACACTAGAAGAACTCTCCCTAGTGTTAGGAAAAATGAGGAAACCTTAACATCCATTGGCTCATCTCTTAGGGGAGTTGACGCCAAACATAAAGCTATGAGAATAGACAAAAAGGGGATAAATAATAGACATGTGAAGGAGAATCAAAATAATAATAATGAAAATGTCTTTAATCAAATCATTAAGTACAAGAAAAGTGTCGAGGAATTGGTGTTTCATAAACTAATAGAGTTTAATAAAGACAAAGACATAAAAAACTTATTTGTGGACTCTATTAATGTTGTTAATACACCAACTATTGAAGGGATGATGCTAAACCTAGCACACAATATCTTCCATGGACTAAAATGGGGATTGGTTTCAATTATAATACCACTTGTGGTATAAATAAAATTGGGAAGACCCCGCCATCTGACTTCTCTGACACAACCTTTTCAATGGGCTATGATGGGTCCATAGAAGATAGTGAAAATGATGGTATGACGATTGATTTTGACGATTTAAGCCCCACCCAAGAGGACATTAAGAAGGTTGATGTCATTGATGGAAAGATAGGCAACCCAAGAAAGACCAAATAAAAGAGGAATAATTACAACAGGAAGATTAGTATGGTCAAAATGGGCAATGAAGGTAAAGGGACTAGTCTCCCTAAATATTTTGATAGACTTTGCAAAAGTCACAAACATGATCCCTCAATATAATTTAATATGATCAGGCTCATCCGCTAGAACATTAGGGGATTAGAATCCCCAAATAGGAAATATAGTAATAAATCCTATTGTAATCTAAATAAAAATATTGACTTCTTGTTATTACAAGAAGTTAAAGCTACTAGATTTTGTTTGATCAATGACTTCAAGTTTATCTAGAGAAATGTCGTTATGTTCAATAAGGATCATAAGAAGGGGAAGGGAGGTATTGTAGTACTTGGCAATAAATCTTGGAAAATCCCATCAAAAAATCTTAAAAGTATAGACAAGAGGAATACTATAAGTCATAGGAGGATGGAATATAGATTATAGGAAAAATCATATGAGACTAAAATAAGTAAGACTAAGAACCTGATAATGTATATTTTATGAGCCTATATAAGGAAACACAACACAATTGGAGGAAAATCATAACATTTATCCACAATAATGGAGAGCGGGAATAGTATCAAGAGTTGGAGCGGGAGTTGTGCTAGGGTTTCTAGAGTTAATGGTGTTGCAGGGGATGTTGTAGGAGATAGCAACGATGGTGAAGAAGATGATAGATGAGGGCTTTTGGTAGTCAATACTGCCTTTCTTGAGCTGGTTGGCTCTCTCCTAGCTTGGGATTCCTTTTAGTGAGTTTTTTCATCACTTTCCTTTCCTTAGGCCTCACTTTTTTCTCCCAAAGGATATCAGTTTTGCTTCTTGTTCATCGGGATGTTGTTTTGGAGGTGGTTCATGTCGAATGTTGGTGTTTTATTGCCTACATGACCCCTACACCTTCTTTTGTCCATATTTCATGCTTCATATTGGGTGATTCAAACCCTTTTGCCTACATAATTGACCTTGTTTTTGGCTGCCTGCAAATCTCATGGTCAGTGGATGTGGGACCTCTTCTAGCTTCCCTACTTTGTGATGTCCTTTGCCTTTTTCCTACTTGTTGTTGGGTACACATTGTTCGGGCTCAAGATTTATTGGTCCTGATTTTTTTCCCCTTTGTGGTGTTTTGGTGATCCCTAGTGTTGCTTTTGGTGTTGTCTATGTTGGGAACTAGGTGT
Source organism: Cryptomeria japonica (assembly GCF_030272615.1). Classification (NCBI taxonomy): domain Eukaryota; kingdom Viridiplantae; phylum Streptophyta; class Pinopsida; order Cupressales; family Cupressaceae; genus Cryptomeria; species Cryptomeria japonica. The sequence continues at coordinate 771,520,270 of NC_081414.1, forward strand.
GGTGGTTTATGTCTTGCTTAATGTTGGGGATTCATATGCCCTATTGGTGGATCTATAGTTTTGTGTCTTCTTCTCCATGGAAAGGTGAAACAAATTTGATAACCATATAGAGTATTTTGCTAGTTGATTTGCCATTCTTGTAGGCTATGTTCCTGGAAAAAAAGAAAAATCCCCCATAGAATTGTAGGGCCATTGGCTTGTGCAACCAAATTGTGACTGTTGGATTGTATTTTGCTTTTTTCTTTGTGGTCTTCTTTGCCTTTCAATTTTTCTCTTCCTTTATTGGTGCTAGTACCACTAATGGTTAGAGGCTGATTGTTGGGTTTGAGAGATTTGAAGCATTCCCATTTTCTCTTTGTCTGAGGCCTTTTCTTCGTCTTCTTTACTGAAGAGGCTCGTATTTTTTATGCCAAATCTTTATTGTGTATCTTCTATCATGATGGAGGCTCTTCTTTGGGGGCTTGGTGATTAAGGCGATGGACCTTATTTTGTTCTACAGTGCTACTTTTCCTTTTCAGGTGGATGTCGGTGTAGGTGATGTAGTAAGGAATATTGCTCACAATCTTATATAGGTGGTTTGTAAGGAATATTTGGACCTTGTTGATCCTATGGAGGTGGGTCATGACATTTTAGCTAATATTGTTTGTAGGTATGCTTTTGACATTGTTATTAGCTAGTTATGTGTCTTTCAAGGTTTCTAGTTGCCTACAAAAACTTGGTTAAGGTTAAGGGATGCCTTTCAAAACCCTTCTAGTTTGTTTGTTCTAGCCCTCCCCTTGATTTCCCTATTTTGTGTCTACCTAGAGTGGCTAGGTATTTCATCTTTTTTTTGGGATGTTGGATGCCTTCCAAAACTAATTTCTTTTTAGACCTATGTGGTCTCATCATTCTTCAGAGCATGTCTCTATGTTTGGAGGTCCTTTAGGCATAAGGTTGCAAGAGGCCTTTCAAAAGTCACTATTTGTTTCTAGTTTCTTGTACTGGCTTGTTGCCAATGCAAGTTTGTTTTTTTGAAATATGGTTTGAGGTGCTTTGAAAAACACCTATGTTGTGAAAATCTAAGCCTGTTGTGGGCTTGGGATCTTTGTTCCCACTAGTTGGATATTTTTTTTCAAAATCCTCTCTTTGTAGGTGTTGGCAAGCTCTACTTGTTGTTTGGTTATCTCACTTCTTGTGCACCTATTTTTGGTGGTTATTTATCAGTAATGAGCCTATCCCATAGTTTTCTAACCAAAACATAATTTGAGGAAATATCAAACCTCCAAAACTCAATGGGCTAGAATAAGGGCTAAACTTAACTGCATCAAAGAAGGTGATAAAGGGTCAAAGTATTTTTTCAACTTTCTCAAGTATAAACAGAGTATGGAAGCTTTTGGTCCTATATTTGTAGATTGTTATTGGTGCCAAGAAAACTAAGAGATAAAAAATGCATTCATGAATTTCTATAAAACCCTATTTGTTGGATTGGTTGAAGGGACTGGAATACTAAGACGGGGGTGAATCAATATTCCCACAATATTAAATCTTTTACCAAACTTAAATTTTCTGATCTAACTAACCAAATATGCTTAACACACATGAAACAACAAATGTGGAATAAACATGAAAATCACAACCCTAAAACAAACACCAGATTTTATACGTGGAAAACCCAAATGAGAAAAACCACAGAGTGTGTTAACTCTCAATAGAATAACTAGTTATATGGTGTTATACAAAAGAGGTGGCTCACTACCAGATTACAAAAATGGCTCACTACCAGAATGCTCACTGCAAAGATACAAAAGATAGATAATTGTCGGAATGCTCACTGCAACAAAAAAGGTTGAACTAAAGAGGATTGCATCTCCAAATGCATGAGATTAGTTCCAGGATTAAGCTCAGATCACAAATCACAAACCTTACAGTAAATCCAGTAAAATATCTCTATACAAATGTCCTTCAACACTTTCAAGAGGTTCGGTAAAGGACTATTGCAATACTATCTACACTTTTGATTCTATAATAACTGCCTTCGCTATCCACAACTCGCTACTTCTCTATTATTCTCCCTGCTTTGTCTCCTTTGCTAATCAATAAACACACACACCTTAAACACTTATTTTCGCACTATCACACATATCATATGCTTCTACATATATGCTAGAAGACATTTACATGAGAATAATGCATTGGTCTAGCTCAACACATTATCCAATAAAACCTTGACCAAGTTGGAATCTGTGAGATCTCAACATGCTTCCTTTTACATAATTCATTTACTGATGCATATACCATTATTACTGAATAGGACAGGGTCATCGAGACCCAAAGATACTGATCTGTTATCACAAAACTCAAATATAATATCTTCAAACTCCAAAGAAATAGATTCCATGCATACCAAGAGTACCACAACACAAAACTTGAAGAGATACAATTAACATGACCAAAAATAGCTGATACTAGGAAATGCAACTAATATTGGAACCAGAGTAAACACAATATAGAATTCCAGAGATAGGGATCCTCCAGACATCACTCCATTATAACAACTCCATCTCACTACATTACTCCTAATATTAAAATGCACAACACCTGTTCATAGCAAAAATTGCACATAATGACTGTATACAATGTTCAGATAAAATCTGATAATAATGAACTATGCATTACTTATCCTGACCAAACCTTACAACTGAATTGTCCTCAATATACTGCATACATTGTTCGGTCCATATCGGATAACTCGTGACATCAATGAAAATAATATTCACACAAGTCTAACAATCTCCCTCTTTGTCATTGATGACAAAACATATGTGCATATAGCTCAACTCCACCGAACTCATACATTTCCTCTATATTTTCTCCCCCTTTGACATCAAGGACAAAGGATGCCTTTCATGAAAAAAGAAAAGAAAGAAAAACAAAGTATATACACAACTGCAAAAATGTCAAAACTGAATACCAGTCTGGATATAACCTTCAGTTGCTCTTCTTCAGAAAGATAAGCTTGTATTTCTCCTTTAGGTCAGGATAAAGTACTTCCCAAGAATCTATGGCCATTTTGATGCTAAATGAAAGACTTTTATATTCCACTAATAGATCAATGACAAGGGAGAAACTATCTAGAGCAGATGGGTTCTGTTCATACTCAATTACATTACTAAGCAATACTGAAAAGTCGTCCAACTTTGCTTCAACAATCTCTTTCACTTTCCAGAACTTATTCACAAAGTCTTATTTTTGCATCTACAAGAATAAGAGTTCAACTTGAAGAAAGCTTATCCTTTTTCTTTTTCCACCATCCTTATCACTCAAGAAATCAAAATATTTCCCTAAAGTACTCAATTCATCTTCAATTGGATTGATTTTTTCTTTGTGCTTTGTGTTATACCTGTAGATTCTATTGGCACTATGGATACAATCTCTCAACTCCTCAATGCACACTAATATGGCTCAAACCTCATTCATAATCGTGGTAATGATCAATGCTCATTGATCACCCTTCATGCTGATTAGGGCTTCCACTTCTCTTTTCTCGATTGACTTTATAGTCGGAACCTCTCCATTGTTGGATAAATCAGTAATCACAAAATAACCTACTTCATGATTGGATAGCATTTATCCAACATGATGCTATCATCCCACACACAACTGAGGATCAATCTAACAACTTCCACATCATCAAACCAAGGGAATGATGTCCATAAATTCAAACATTTTCTCTCCAATTCCTTAACACTCTGCAACTCAACATCACTCAAACCAGCATTAACATTTCTTATTTTCTTTGGGTTGATTTCATCTAGGAACACTTTGTCCAAAACCTTAAATTTCTCGCTACTAGATTCTCTGACAATCCTTTTGCTTTCCATGATTTCTCGCACTGTTCTCTTTCTTTATTTCTCCTCTACTATTCACAATATTCTTAAGCACAAATGACTAATAATGAATTAAAAAGATGATACATATCTTGCCAAAAGCTTCCTTTTAGGGTTTTGTATCTAAGAGTTGTCTTAACAATGATGTCAGCAAAAGTTATTTGATTGGTGAATAGCCTCTAAAACATATTCATGCTAGATCAATAACATGATCCACTCAGACAAGGGAGAGTGAAATATTTTTCCTTTAGAATAGAACTCCCCCTAAGCCAAAGCACTATACTCAGTTACCAGAGGAAGAGGTTCCTGCACCGGATTTTGGTACATCAAGATCACTTCCTTCTTTCTCCAGACCAAATTTTCCTTCTTCTTTGATTTATATTCTTAATCACACTCTTCTCAATAGATTTCTCCATATTTCCATTGCTACATTGATTAGCATAATGTCTAGAGTGTTTACACTTGAAACAACCGATCACCTTCTTTACCGAATGAGATACATATCTCCATTAGTTATCCTTATGTCCATAGCCATTGTAAGTATAACAGTATCCATGAAAGTTGTAATTCATCTTATTTGCTTCAACCAAATTGTGATTCTAACTCACAACATGGTTTCTACAATTATTTGCCTTATGACCAAACTTCTTGCAAGTATAACATTGAATGCTTCTATAGTTTGTAACCTTATGTCCAAATTTATTGCATTGAAAACAATAACCATTGAAAGATAGGTACCTTTGCACATTAGGTTGTCGAATCAGTGGCCTTCTTGCATTAGAATTCGTATTCCAATTCTTTCATGCATCCTATAGTTTCTTTTCAACTTCATCTTTAACTTCTTTACCTTTGTCTTTCTTATCTGAACATACACCGGGCTGAAATCCAAGTCTGGCCTTGTCTAAATTAGCTTTATGCATATTGATCAAATCTTCTAGGAGCTTGCTACTATTAAGGACCTTATTTTCTACCTTCATCTTCTTCACTTCTTCCTCTAACTTTCCACATTCCTCAGACTTTAGCTTGATTTTTTCATTTAGGGATTGCTCTATCTTGTCTTTCTCCTCAATCTTCTACATCAGATCTTTAATAGTCTCATTTTCCTACTTCAACTGATTGTTAACCTCCTTATGCCTCAATTTAATTTTTTGGATTTTCTCTCTCATCTTCTGCACACATTCATTTGATACCTTCAAATTTTCATTTAGTTCCTCATTCTTTGATTCAACACTTTCCAAATCTTCAAGAGTTGTCTACAAGTCTTTATCCACCTGAAATTCTCCAGTAATGCACATAGGTGCCACGATTAAACCAACATGGATCTTCCTCAAGTGGTTAAGCTTCCAAGCAAGGGACCAAAGCTATGAAACCAATTGTTGGATTGGTTGAAGGGACTAGAATACTTGCAGGGGGTGAATTAGTATTCCCACAACTATTAAAACTTTTATTGGACTTAAAATTTTTGATATAACTAACCAAATATGCTTAACACACATGAAAATAAAAATGTGAAATAAACATAAAAATCACAGCCACAAAAGGAAGACCAAATTTTATACATGGAAAATAATAAATGGGAAAAACCATAGAGAGTGTTATCTCTCAAGAGAATATAACTTGTTATATGGTGTTTTACAAAAGGGCTCACTACCGGGTGGCTCATTGCTAGATTACAAAATGGTTCACTATCAGACTGCTCACTGCAAAGATACAAAAGATGGCTAATTGTTGGAATGCTCATTGCAATAGAAAAGGTTGAACTGAAGAGGATTGCATCTCCAAATGTATGAGGTAAGTTCCAGGAATAAGCTCAGATCACAAATCACAAACCTTACAACAAATCCAATGAAATATCTATGTACAACTATCATTTAGCACTTGCAACAGGTCTAGTAAAGGACTACTGCAATACTACAATACTATCTGCACTTCTGATTATGTACTAACTTCCTTCGTTGTCCACACCTCACTACGTCTCTCTTATGTCTCCTTCACTACTCCATACTCATACACACACACCTTAAACACTTCTTTTCACAGTATCACACATATCACATGCTTATATATATATATATATATATATATATATATATATATATATATATATATATATATATATATATATATATATATATATATATATATATATATATATATATATATATATATATATATATATATATATATATATATATATATATATATATATATATATATATATATATATATATATACCAAAGGATATATACATGGGAATAATGTGTTGGCCTATCTTAACACGCTTCCTTTTACATCTTCGCAAGATCTCAACATGCTTACTTTTACATAATTCATTTAACGATGCATATACCATGATTTCCGGAATGGGACAGGGTCATCTAGACCCAAAGATACTAATCCATTATCACAAAACTTAAGCATAATATCTCCAAACTCGAAAGATACAGATTCCATGCATACCAAGAGTACCATAATGCAAAAAATGAAGAGATACAACTGACATGACCAAAAATAGTTGATACTAGGACACGTAACTGATACCCAAACTAGAGCAAACACAATACAAAATTTCAAAGATATCGATCTTCCGGATATCACTCTATTATAAAAACTTTATCATACTACATTACTCCTAATACCAAATGCACAACACCTGTTCATATAAAAAATTGCACATACTGACTGCATACAACATCCGAATCAAACCTGATAATAATGAACTATGCATAACTTATCCTGACCAAACAGTATATCTATATTGCCCTTAATATACTGCATACAGAGTTCGGTCCATACCGAATAACTAGTCGTGACAATAATATTTACACAATTCTAACACTATTTACTATTGAGGATTACAATAACAAATGCAAACAAGCTCAAACACCGTGCAAAAGATCTATCCCTAGGAGATTGAGCTCTGGAATGAAAAACGAAGTAGGCAAATACAACACAAAGGAAGAAATAATTAATACCATTAATTATTTCTAAAATAGAAAATCTCATGGGATAAATGGCATATCAACATAGTTCTAAAATGCCAATTTATAGTGGATTGTGGGTGACCTTCATGAGGTATACTTTCAAGCTATTAGATAAGGTTCATTAAGGAGAAGATATTAATAAAGGGGTGTCACCAAAAGATGGAGATAAGAGAAATATCAAGAATTCGGAACCTATTGCACTTTTAAATGTCCTCCCAAATGTCCTCCCACTCATTGTGAATGAGACGCAAATTGGATTTATCAATAGGAGATAAATATTAGAGAGCCTTATTACAATCTGGGAGTCTTGATTGGGTGAAGAGAAGTATTTAGGAGGCAATAATATTTCTTCTTGATTTTGAGAATGCATATGAGCTGGGTAGAATGGTCCTCCATAATTATGGTATGGGTGGTGCACTTAGTGAACCTAGGTTATATCACATAAATTCATGGCATACTAAAGAATCCCCCTTTTTTCAAAAAATATTACTCTAAACTCCCTTCTTGTCACCCTCTCCCAATACATGGCCCGAATAAAAAACCCCCCTATTTTCACCAGATATTGTATTTTTTCAGAGCCTGAATTAAAAACCCCCTATTTTCACCAAATATGCAATATATTATTTTTTATTTTTAGGATATTAAACCCCCCAATATGAATGCATGTGATATAATATTGCCTAGCCAATGAAGCCCCCATGAATGATGGTCCTAGAAGAAATGGGATTCTGAAGTACCTTATGCAAGATGATCCAAGTTCTCTTCAAGGATGTCAGTCCCCAAATTGATATAAATGGAGAATCAACTAACCCATTCAATCTTAGAAGATCTATTAGATAGGGGTTCCCTTTAGCCCCTTCCCTATTTGGTATGGGTACCTGCAAGAAGTTGTGTCCAATTTTTGGCCAAAAAGTGGAAGTTTTTTCCCATTTTTTTCAATTTCATCATGTTTGACCTAAATATTTGAGGAACTTAAAGAATGAATCTTGAAAAAATTTAGGAATAGAAAACGTAGTGCTCAAAGTCTACTTTCCAAATATGTAATTTATTTTAATACCCAGCTCTTAAAAATAAAGTTTGAATAGACATTACTAAAACTTATAGTTTAAAAGTCACTTTCAAGGACCATATCATGCCCATGTATGACAAGCATAATTTGACCTAAATGAAATTGTTTTTATAAATCCTTTTGGGAAAGGATCTTTAACTCACACACCTTTGATGCGAATAGTTTTTTGTAATTTTTTTCTCCACGTTTTTTTGTTAATTTTTTATTGGGCATAATCATTGTTTTAAAAAATTCTTGTGTACGGCAAGCATAATTTGACCTAAACTTAACATTTTTTGGTTTTTTTTTTTTAAACTATATAGAATTGTCTCTAGTTTGATGCCATATAAAAAAATTTCAAAAACTTAGAGACAAAAAAGTTATTAAAAAACTAAGAAACCATGTTATTTCGAGTTTATGGACCTCTTTCATTAGTAATTATTTTAATAATAAAAATATTGATCCTTTTTCTAAAAAAATTATATATTTCAAACCTAAACAGTCTCTACTATAACGGGTTATCATTGTTTAAAATTATTTTGATAATTTGGTGTTCAAATATATTTTTGAAGTCATTATTTTATATGAAGATTGATTTGGCCTTTAAGTTGCAGGTCAAACCAGATCCAAGCCAAAGGGTTGGGTCTCCAACCCATTTCCCAAGCCAAAACTGAAGCCACAACCAAACCAAAGTTTGAAATTTTTAGAAACGGGATCTCGTTTCATTTTTTTAAATAATTAAAAACACATTTAGCAAACTGGATCCCATTTCAAAAACAAAACGAGAAAAGGGGATCTCGTTTCCCTTTTTTTTAAATAAACTATTTATACATTTTTTTTAATTTTTTTTTTAAAACAAACTATATATACATGAAATATAACATTTATGTTTAAGTCACATTTCCCTTTGTCTTTTTCCTTTCTTATACTTTAAGTTATATTTCATGTATATGTTTGTAGGATGTTTGAGAGTGGTTTCAGATCTCTAGGAGTTATAATACAAATTCTAGGATTTAGAAGATCTTATAAATTGTGATGTAATAGGACCTATAGTGTCATAATACAACCTATTATGTCATAATGGATCCCATTGTGACATAATAGGTTGTATTGTGTCATAATAGGTCCTATTATGACATACTACGACCTATTAAGTCATCATAGGTCCTATTATGTCATAAGACCCCTCAAAAGGACCTATTATAATATTATACCTCTTACTCGGACTTATTATGACTTAAGACTACTTAGTAGGACCTGTAGTCACATAAATCTGTCCACTTAATTAAATGAATACTTAGTATTTATTTGATTATTTAACCATCAATTAATAATTAATTAAATTAATATTTAATTAATTCATCTTAACCCTCTTCTCCTATTAATTAAATAAATTATTCAATTTATTTGATTTAATTCACTTAACCAAATTCAGACCATTAATTAAATAAATAAAGCATATTTATTTAATTAAATATTCTCTCACATTTAAATAAATTAATATTTATTTAAATCCCCCAAAATCCCACCTCTCACATTTAAATAAATTAACATTTATTTAAATCACCTTTATCCTCTACCCACTTGCATTTTCCTACAAATGCAAGTTGCACAATTATTTTAAATAAATAATTTATTTAAATCACCTTTATCCTCCACCCACTTGTATTTTTCTACAAAAGCAAGTTGCACAACTATTTTAAATAAATTATTTATTTAAAATCCTATTTATCCTCACCCACTTGAAACCTTTAATGGTTTCCCTTAAAGTCTTCAAACTTGATGGCTTTAAAGTCTTCAAACTTGATGGCTTCCTTCTATAGTCTTCTTAAGCCTTTAATGGTTTCCCTTAAAGTCTTCAAACTTGATGGCTTTAAAGTCTTCAAACTTAATGGCTTCCCTTAAAGTCTTCTTGAGACTTTAATGGTTTTCCTTAAAGTCTTCAAGCCTTTAATGGTTTCCCTCAAAGTCTTCAAGCATTTTAATGCTTTATCTTCCTTTTTCTCATTTAAATAAATTAATATTTATTTGAATATTTATCCAAATGCAAATTACACCATTTAATTGAAATAAATGATTTTATTTTAATTGAAAATACCAAAATTCCTCCCACTTGCATTTTCCTACAAAATCCACTTGCATGCCTAAACCCCTTCTAGATTCTTCTAAACCCTTTCTAATTAACCTAATCCATCCCCTAAATATTGTCACATTCCTAAGCAAATTGGAGTCACTTCTCAAAGACTCCAAAGTCTTTGAAAAGCAATTAATGCTTTGTGTGTTCAACAAATTAACCTCTAAAGTCTTCCAAACCACTTATGGCTCATACATGACCATTAATGGTTAATTCCACTTGCACCCATGGTTAAGGACTTTGACCCCTAACTTAACCCTCATGTAACCCATGTGTCTCTTCAAAGCATTTATTTCTTTGACTAGGGTAACCATCATGTCCCCTCAAGCATTTAATGCTCCTTATCTCTCCTCTCAAGCCTCCTCATGGTGACACTTGTCAACATGGGATTGGGTTGAAAGTCTCACATGGATTGAATATCTTTCAATCCTAACCCTTGTTAAGATTACTCAATCTTAACCCTTCATTTCCTCATTTCTTCTATAAATAGAACCCTTCTCCTCAAGCAAAAGGAAGCATGAGAGTATTGTTGTTATACTGGTATTAGCATAGAGCTTTCTCATAGCATCACTATCTACACTTGCATAGCATTTGCTTATCATATTCAACCATCTTGAATCTCCGTATGGCATCCATGGCTAGTGCTAAAAGTTGAGAGCTACACTCATGTGGAACTTGGAGAGGAGAGGAACAAGGGAGGAGCATCTATGAGCATCTTGATTAGCTATTTTATTCTATGTTTATATGCTTTCTATTTCATGCTTAATATCTCTCTTGATATGCCTATTTAGGATAATCTTTTGTTGCTAACACTAACGTTTGTTTCTTGTGCTCTTGTGTGTGTTGCCATCAAATAGATTTTCTAATCCTTTTTGCAGAGCATCATTTGGTGAACCCGACGTGAATCAAAGAGCAATCATTTTGAAGACTACTAACTTTTGAATGTTTTAATTGACATACAGGTCATTCTCTTGCATTTTTGTTCTCAATTTAGCACCTTCGCAAATTGATACTTTAGCGCTATTGTCTATATTGTTTCTCTTTCGTGTTAAATAGCACTTTTGTTTTCACACAGAGTAGAGCTATTGTAACAGAGAGTTGTAAGAAAATTCCTTGTAACCGAAAACCAAAAATTTTAGGCTTGTAGAAGCCCACCAAAACATGCGGATTTTTCTAACTAATTATCTTTTGTGCAGGTTTTAACTAACCCCTACAATAGGATTATTTTTAGCAATTTTAGCTTAGGAAATAAATTTGTTCATATTGCTAACTTTGTCTTTCAAGTTAGGATAAAATAAATTCATTTTCCTTTTGGGTTAAAATCAACTACACTTTCATTTGGAGTTTTAAAAAGAACCACATCTTTCATTTAGAGCTCTAAAAAGAATCACACTTGTTCAAAGTTAAAAAGAATCACAAAAACAATCACGCAAATTTATTTTTTTGCAAAGTTAGGAACAAATTCTTTTGGTGCTTAAAATCAACAAGGCAAATTTTATTTCTTGCATCAAGCTAAAACTCACAATCCACACTTCCATTTTTGGTGCAAATAAAATTCAAAATTAACTTGTTTCATTTTTACAGCAATTTTACTTCATGCAAACGTGTTTTTCATTAAGTTAACCAGGATTTTTGAATTCTAGTTTACTCAAACAATTGCCTTTGAAAATTAAAAAGAACACCATGATTGTTGGAGCAACATCTCCAAATAGATAGAAAATCATTGCGATGACAAGTTAAAAGGAACGAGTGAATTTTGTGTTTGGCACACTTGTACAAAAGAGTTGGTCGAGTGGTCCTACTTCTAACACACACTATCCTCTCCCTTGGCTCTCGCGGTCCTAGGTGCAAGAGAAAAGTGTTAGTAACACTCAAATTTTATCTTTTTAAAAGAGGCCTGCCAAGGGATTGATACTCTTGGGAACGACCTCGAGCGGTAAATCCTTCAAGCCGCTATAGAAATTAGGTGTGAGCGAAAGTTGTAACCTTGGGTATAGCTATTCCTACAGTGTAACTGGCTGAAAGGACAAATGGGCCCCACCACTGGTTACAAGGCTCTTAAGTGAGTCACTGCAGAATGAACTTATGTCCAAAAACATCGAACATGACTAAACACCTTTAAGTAGTAGCCCACCCATTCTATTGATTGAGGATATTTGCAATATAATTTAGTGCAAGAGCATAGATGGTTTTTCTCCCAAGATACTCACCATACATATTTCCTTGAGTAGAAACATAGCTTTTTGAAAAGTCACTTGTGGCTTGATAAAAGTGGTGACTCCCCCATCATAGGGATCATCTATTTGTTATGCTCGTGCAAGACTTAGTATATCACATCCTTACCTACCAAGGCGGGATTCATAAGGTATGTAGTACCAAAGTCGAAGAAATATCAAGATGTGGGCTAAATTTATCACAACTGGCCATTTGACCTTAGGGATAAAAAGTGTTTGAAGTGTGTTCATTTTAGCCAAGACCAAGTGCAAATTGAGCCGACTTCAGGCTTTGGAAATACACCTTAAAATACATCTAAAAGAAGGGTCATATACAAGTCCAAGGATTGGGTTGATCTAGACCCATACTCATTTGTGCTTTTGGGGCAACATTCTTGTGTTTGTGTGCTTGCTTTGTTTTCTTGTCAAAGAAAAATCAAAAAATCACTCCCAAAAAAAAAGTATTCATCCAACCAAACATTTTTCAAAACAACCAAACACATCAAAAACAAAGTACAAACAACAAAAGAGTCAAAATTTTATGACCATTCTTCACATCTTGCGAAAGAAGAAGCGTCATCAGAATATCAACTTGAAAAGAAGACCATTAAACTCAAAGGCTTTGATCAAAAGGAGGAAATTCTTCTATATCAATAGACAAATCTTTGTCTCCCATAGAGTTTCCTTGCGTCACATGCGTCTCTACCTTCAAGGCAAAATAGATGAATTTGATTCAGAATCATTGAACCGCAGAGCTTTTATGCAATATAGAGCTCTGAGTTATCACAAAAACCAAGGCGGTAAGATTAATCCCAACTTTTTCCCAAACGTCTGTATCACCTACAACACAGCTCGAGAAATACCATCAACACCCGAAAGAGAAGAGGTGGAGTTTGTCCCATTTGTAACGCAAAGCTTTTATTGAAGTTGAAAACATTTTATCCATCATCTTTTTCATACATCATCACTTCATCATCAATCCGTTCAAACTCTCAAAACATTAAGAGGTTCTTGTCCCAAAGTTCTCTTTTTAGATATTGCTTGAATCAATCGCATCACATCACTTTTTAGATTGTTTCTACATCTAGGATAAGCTCATCCTAAGAGACACATGTATGCAGGTTAAAACTAGTTCATGAGTGAATCCTCTCATTACTAGGTAGTTAAATCTGTAACACATCTCAGATTTCTCTACACCTTATCACATCAAAACTTATCAAACAAACAAGCAATTCAAAGAAGGAATTTCGGTTACATCCACCTTAAAGGTGCTAGAGATCCATGTGCAACACAATTCACCAACCATCAATTTCTCATTTCAACAAAAACTCGTCATCATTTTCACACAACTTCAACAAAAAGCTTATAAACAAAATGGCCCAAACCCGATCACAGTCCAGGCAACGAGAAATAGAAAGGGAAGAAGAAGAAGAGGAAAATCTCAATGAATTTCAAGAAGCACTTGGAGGAAATGCAGATGACGAAAACCCAAGTACTCCCACTCCTGCAACAATAGAAAGGGCTCAGCATAACCCTCTCTTTAATAGAATTTTTTACGAAATACTCAGGAGCAATGCTAATGCTCACTTCTTAAGACTCACTCAAGAAGGAGCAAAACTCCCCTCTAACTTTGATCTTGCCCAATTAAGACAAGCATCAGAAAGACAAAGTCGCCATGAAGAGGAAAGAGGTAGAGATCCCATCAGATATAACATTCCTTGAGGTAACCCACCACCTCCTCCTCCAAATGAAATGGAGATGTTGCGGCAACAAGTCGAGAATCTTGCCCAACAACTTCATAGTGGTGTCAAGACCAACCAATTCTCACTCAATGACATCTGTCCTTATCCTTTTGATCGAAATCTTTATATGCCACCCTTTCCACGAGGATTCGAAACACCCAAATTTGAAAAATATAGAGGAAAGGGGGATCCCCACGATCATGTCAGAGAATTTCATTCCTCTTGTCTCGAAGTGGCATATGAAGACACATACCTAATGCGCCTTTTTCCCCAAAGCTTGGGAGGAACAACCACATCATGGTTTTCTTGACTATCAGGTGGCATTAGAACATTTGAGGAACTTATCCAAAAATTCCTCGCTCATTACTCTCATAACATTGAACGCGACATCACCATGGCTGATCTGTGCAACACCAAACAAAAACCAAGTGAACTATTCTCAGTATTCCTGCAACGATTGCGCCAAATGTCTAGCAGACGTTCTCTTCAGTTACCTGAATGAGAACTAGTGGAAATATTCATTTCCAACTTAAACGAAGAAATGGAATTTCACCTGGATGTCAAAGACATAGACTCTTTTAATGATATGATCACCAAGGGTTTAAAATGTGAACGGGCACTCATCAAGAAAGGACTCATCAAAATCTTTAATGAACCAAAAGATAGTCCTCGCCCGCGCTTCAATAGTGATAAACCAAGCTTCTGGAATAAAAACAAGAATATCATCAATGATGGGGTTGTGGATGCCTGGACTATCCAAAATGCACAACCTTTGGTTCGATTTGCAGGACATAATCCTCCACCTCAGAATAACACAAATGTTCCTTCAAATCAAAGTCGCATCACATCTCACGATGAACCAAGACCTCATCAGCAAAAACAAAAATGCACATACACTCCCTTAGGGGAACCCATTGAAACAGTATTGCGACAACTCATTTCTCAAAATTTGGTCACTCTACCTAAACTATCAAACTATGAGCCTCAGGTCAAACCGGCATGGTGGAGAGATACTGAACACTGTGAATTCCATCAAGGAAGAGGACACAAGACAAGTAATTGTCACCGCTTGAAAGATCTTATTCAGGATCTTATTGACCGAGGAGAAATTGAAATTGAAGGACATGACCCAAAAACAACAAATAATGATCATCTGATGTTCAAAAATCCACTTCCATCACAAGATCAAAGGGCTCCTTCCACTTGCAGGCGAGGCACTGATACCACTGATTATACACAGGTTGCGTATAATTACACTGTAAATCACCTGTATGATGCCAATGAACAAGTTGCAACAATAGCCTTCAAAAAACCCAACTCAAATTGCAATGTTGTTACACGTCACGGCAAGGTCACCAAAAAGGCAGCTCCACAAGGCACCACCTCCATCCCAAAGCAGTACAATCTTGTGGAACAATTAGACAAAACCCCTGCACTTATATCCATTTTAGAGCTTTTGCGCCTATCGCCATCTCATAAAACTATCTTGGATCAAGCCCTCCAAGAGGCGTCAGTCCCTACAAATCTGAATACAAACCAGTTTCAAGCCATGGTTGGAAGTCTAAAGTCATCACCTTGTCTCACTTTTTCCGAAAGTGACAACTCTTCCTTCCAACAACCTCATAACGCTTCGCTACACATTGAAGGCTTTATCAACCAGCATAGGATCAAGCGAGTCTTGATCAATAATGGAGCAGGCCTGAATATTTGTACATTATAGTTGGTCACATCATTGGGATATGTAGTAGAATCAGTGGATCCTCGCAAGAAGATCACAATCAAAGCCTATGACAATGCAGAGCGTTCATCCAAAGGAGCTGTGGTACTCCCAATCCGAGTGGGCCCCGTGGTAAAGCACATCATCTGTCAGGTTCTAGACCTTCCTCTGCCATACAATCTATTATTAGGAAGACCTTGGATACATGCCATGCAAGCCGTTCCATCTACCTACCATCAATGTATCAAGTTCCCACATAACGGTGTAGAGATCACAATTCTGGGCGATGCAAATCCCTTTGCATACTGTCATAATATCAACCATCAACCAGAGATTACCGTTCCCAATAATAGAGAAGCCATTTCCTCCACATCCTATATAAGTCTAGCCTCTCTTGCCAGTTCAAACACCACTATACCCAAGCAAGAAAAGCTTAAGATGAAAGTAGCAGAGGAAGGTCCTGGGGAATACAACTTGAGTCAACTCTTTTGTGTGGGACAAATGCCCACTTCTCCTAGAACACATGGTAAACCACAGTAGTTACTCCAGCAACCACTAATCATGCCAGTATGTGCTTTGACGCCTTTCATCCTTGGAAAGAGTCAAGAAGAAGAAACCCAAGATAAGGACTTGGCGGACTGGATCTATAAAGATCCCATCACCACTGATCTACCATAAGTTAAACTTCCTACGGAGCAGTATGGCAAAGGCCTCCTCATTATGCAAAGAATGGGGTATGATGGTCAGAGTGCTTTAGGATATTGCAAACAAGGATGACATGAACCTCTGCTACTAGAATTAAAGACCAAAGATAATACAAGCCTAGGCTTTGAAAAGGAGATATTTCCTAAGCTCAAATTCAAAGGAAAACCTAGCAAACCATTATGTCAGCCTACTACAAAAAGGACAGCTTTCATTATCAAAGCAGCCTCAAGCACCATCCCAACTACCCCATCGAGGCTCAAAACCCCAACACAATTATCACCAATGCCAATCATCCCACCAATCGAACCAGTAATCCCATCAACAACACCATTAGTAGCAGCAACTGTATCAGAACCCACAGCAGCATCTATAGCACCAGCAGTCCCAGCAGAAGCAACTGAGTCAATATTACCGATACTCCCCATACCAGATCCTTTAATCCCCACCAACCTTCCTGCAGCACCGATCACTACAAAGGTACATCAACCAATCACACCTGCAGTATTTAACTCAAAAGACATCCCCGTATGGTATAGTAATTGGATGCTGGAAAGTGACTCAGAGACCGACTCACATGAGTGGGAATTTGATTCAGTACAACTTAATACTTCAGATGAGGAAGACACATCACCACCTCCACCACGCCAAGACATCCCTGTTTACGGAGAAGCACAGATAAAGACCACTTGGGTTCCTGAACTGGAAACATCTTCCACAGACCCTACGTCTCATCCTATGCCTGATTCTGACAAGGAGAGTACCATTAACGACCTTCACCATAACGTCTTAACCCTCACTGATACATCTAATGCACTTAACCTAATCGATGAAGTAATGCCCATTATCCACCCTGAACTCATCAAATGGAACCAACCAAATCCCCCATGTCCTGACTTCTTCCAAAATGATGAGGCCATCATTGACTTTTTGGAATTAAGGGATAACCTACCAAGTGGGGATCACAAAGCTGGATTTGCCATCGAACTTAATAGCACAGCATACTTCAGGGCAGATGCCAAACCTTTCAACTACAAAAATATAACAATAAAACATGGATCTTCCAGTGAAAACCACACTATGGCACTATTTGATCCAACAAAAGCAAAAAGAAAGAGCATATCCAATGGTGAAAACCTCTCTGAGGCGCCTGAGGATGAAGGGTTTGACATTCTCCCTGCTCGTACACAATAGGAACGATCAACGATTCTCATAGAGGAAACCAAAGAATACAATGTGGGGACTCCTGAAAATCCTCATCTCATACATTTGGCATCTCTTCTCACTCCAGAGGAACAGCCTAAATTTATAGAGTTCTTTCAACAACGTCAGATCAACTTTGCATGGTCATATGCAGACATGCCTGGGCTTGATCCTGATTTAGTCATGCATCACCTCACCGTCGCAGAAGGAGCCAAACCTATCAAGCAGAAGCTTCGTAAGATGCATCCTCAGATTGCAGTGCTAGTCAAAATAGAACTCAAGAAACTCCTAGATGTTGGTTTCATTAGACCAATTGATTATGCAGTATGGATTTCCAATATAGTGCCTGTCGGCAAACCAAAAGGGGGCATCCGCATTTGTACTAACTTCAGAGATCTGAATAAGGCATGTCCTAAGGATGACTTCCCCTTACCAAATATCAACATCATAGTGGATCTAACAGCAGGACATGCCATGCTTTCACTCATGGATGGCTTTTTCAAATACAATCAAATAAAGATCACACCAGAAGATCAACATAAGACAGCCTTCACCTGTCCATGGGGCACATATTGCTGGAATGTAATGCCTTTTGGTCTCAAGAATGCAGGAGCAACCTATCAAAGGGCAATGACCACCATCTTCCATGACATGATGCATACTATGATGGAAGATTATGTTGATGACTTACTAGCAAAATCACTCACCAGAGAAGGGCATCTCCCCATCTTAAATAAAATCTTTGATAGACTGGAACAATACCATGTTCGACTCAACCCAAAGAAATGTGTCTTTGGAGTAACCTCCGAAAAAATTCTAGGATACATTGTCTCAAGCAAAGGTATTGAGGTCGATCCAGCCAAGGTAAAAGCAACCATGGACATGCCACCTCCAAAGAATATCAGTCACCTAAGGACATTACAAGGACGGCTTCAATCCATCTGAAGATTCATTGCACAATTGGCTGATAAGTGTCACCCATTCACACACCTGCTACACAAGAACATCCGCTTTCAGTGGGATGCCAGATGCCAACAAGCATTTCAGACACTTAAAGACTATCTCATGAATCCACCATTGCTGATCCCACCAAATCCAAGTAGACCGTTGTTACTCTATATCTCAGCAACTAGTACAGCATTGGGTGTACTACTGGCACAACATAATGCAGAAGGAAAAGAGTGTGCTGTTTACTACATCTCTCGCACACTGGTGGGCTGTTTACTACATCTCTCGCACACTGGTGGGCTATGAACTCAATTACACACCTATTGAGCGAGATTGCTTAGCAATAATCTTAGCAGCCACTAAACTGAGGCACTATCTGTTAACACACAAAGTACAACTCATTGCAAAGATTGATCCACTCAAGTATTTACTCAGCAAAGCAGCATTGACAGGTTGCTTGGCCAAATGGGTGATGATTCTAAGTGAATTTGACATCGAGTATGTAGACCATAAAGCTATCAAAGGTCAAGTCATTGCGGATCAGTTGGTCGATGCACCACTCATAGGCGATCATCCTCTCATTTCCAATTTTCTAGATGAAGAGATATTCATGATCACAACAACACAACCATGGAAACTATATTTTGATGGTTCATACACTAGGCACAACTTGGGGGTAGGCATTTTGTTTATCACACCTCAGGGTGATAGCATCCCGAAGTCTTACAGGCTCACATTTCCATGCACAAACAACATAGCAAAGTATGAGGCCTTGATCACAGGACTCAGGTTAGCCGTACAATGGAAATTACAAGAACTGCAAGTATATGGCGATTCCCAACTAGTCATTCGACAAGCAATAGATGAATATCAGACCAAAGATGATAAACTCATGCCATATAAGCAAATGGTGGACACTCTAAAGACATCATTTACTACTATCACTTTTGAGCAGATACGAAGAGATCAGAATCGAGCTGTTGACGCTATGGCTACCATTGCATCTCTCCTAGATCTTCCACAAAATTCAACATGCTACGAGTTCTTGGTAGAACAGCTTTGGATCCCCGCTTATGATATCCCTGAATCCGAGATGATATGTCGCCTTGTCGGTTCTGAATCCCCATGGTACGGTGAGTTCTACACCTATCTCTGCGATCACACCCTTCCTCCCAACCAATCAAATAACCAACGAAAAACCTTCATTCGCCAAACTGCTCGATATACCATTATTGCTAAAACCCTATACCGATGCAATCTTGATGGTACTCTCCTTCGATGTCTAGAACAAGGTGAGATAATAAAGGCTTTGGAAGAAGTCCATGAAGGAATTTGCGGGACTCGGTCAAGTGGTCCGTCACTAGCCAAGAAACTCCTGCGCAATGGATACTATTGGCCATCTATGGAAAAAGATTCCTACTACTTTGTCAGAAAATGCAAGAAATGTCAAGTTCATGGTGACCTGATACATGCACCAGCCCAGGAACTACAACCAATCACGACACCATGGCCTTTCTATCAATGGGGTCTTGACCTTGTGGGTAAAATCCATCCCTCTTCATCCAACGGCCACAAATTCATTATTACCGCCACCGAATATTTCACAAAGTGGATCAAAGCTGTTCCACTTACCCAAGTCACTGGCAAGCAGATCGCCTCATTCATCCTTAATTACATCATTTGCTGGTATGGTGTGCCCATGTCCATCATCACAGATAACGGTCTTCCTTTCAAAAATCAGGATGTCCGTCAACTTTGTGAAAAATTTCATATTCAACACCATTTTTCCACTCCCTATTACCCACAAGGCAATGGTCAGGCCGAAGCATCCAATAAAAACATATTAAGGATCCTAAAGAAGACAGTCAATGATGTCGGTCATGACTGGCATGTTCAACTAAATCCGGCACTATGGGCATATCGAACTAGCATTCAAACCCCTACTGGTACAACTCCTTATTCATTGGTCTATGGTGCAGAAGCTATCTTGCCTATTGAGGTCGAGATACCATCATTACGGGTTTCCTTGCACAATCTCATCGATGATGAAGCTTACAGAGTCTCACGTCTTCAGGACTTAGAGTTACTTGATGAGAAACGACAAGCTGCATACAATCACCTCAAAGCCTATCAACAGCGCATGAGTAGAAGCTACAATCATCGAGTTAGATCTCGTACATTTGAGGTAGGTGATCTTGTTCTACAAGAGAATCCTCATAACCAACCACACAAAGAACATCAGGGAAAGTTTGAATCAAACTGGCTGGGCCCATATGTTGTCACTGTTGTATTCGGGTCCGGGGCATATCAGTTGGCTACATCAAAAGGAGAACCAATCGTAGATCCAATTAACATCATGCACCTCAAACGGTTTTATACCTAATTTGTACAGAGCATCAGGCTCCCCTGCATACCAGAAAATACCAAAAACATTCAGAAAAATGTCCTGAAGAAAATACAAAAACATTCAAAAAAGTAAAGAAAAATCATGCATCCAAATGGTGAACAACCACTCTGGTGGCACCTTGGGTAAGTACGATGGTGAAAACCTGGCAAACAAGCACCACTCGTAAAGGCTATGGCTCCAATATCTTTCAGGCTCGTTGCGATCACATTCATACATACACACATCCATCCATCCAAACCATGGCTTGTTATTTGATCTGTAATCAAAGATAGTACTTCATGCGTCTTGCATCCCACTTTTTCATAGTCATGTCTACACTTGGGGGCAATACCCTTAACAAATCTAGATGATGGAAGTGGATTCTACATTACTAGTGATTCATTGACAAAAACAATCAAAAAGGTCTCACAAAATCCAAAAATATTCAAAAAACATCTCACAAAATCCAAAAACATCAAAAATAAAACAAAAACATGGCAACACATTGTACATACTCATCTGCACAGATACCAAACAAACATTGTGATATACTCCACAAAATAACCACTTATCAATCGACCACACAATCAACATCAACACTCAAAATTGTCTTCAACAAGGATGCATCCTTCCTTACCAAAACAAAGACAAGATGACATTTTCTTTGACAAGAAAATTCTGTTTATGCTATCAAATACTTGGTTGATTTATGGTCTAGTAATTTATATCAGGTTCCTATGGCATTGTTTGTGTATCTTCGACACATTATTCCGATGAAGTTCTGGGGCATGTACTAATGGTGTCTACGTGGGAAGTTCAATAAGCTATATGATCATAGGCAAAAATACAGTCATAGATCACTACGGCTTGCTGACTACAGCGTATACCTCGACCATATGAGCATGAACCATTACCAAAGATCCATATTCTTTATTCTTTATGTATATATTGTTTGTTTGCAAGTACAATGCTTTTTATTTGGTTCCTCCTACCTCCTCCAAACTGGATAAAGATTTTATCTCTTATTACGGTATGCACTTGTCTCAGGATATGATCAGCCTAAGATCAAGGAGGACGATCCAAGTCATGCATGAAAGGAGATAATCCTTGTCTGTTCCACAAGCAATACTCAGGTCAACTTGATCCATTATATCAAGTTGCTTGTATTAACTTGCTATATAAAATCCATGTAAGAAATACTCTGGTCATCTTGAATCTTTATGTCAAGTTGCTTGTATTTTCTTACAACATTTTAAAGCTCAATGATGAAAAATAAAGCACCATGGATCGTCATTCCATCTCATCTGTATATATTGCATTTTGTTGCATTCCACCCATCCATACATTCATAATAGCTGCATATCATGCATACCTAGTCATAATAATGCATACTCTATTTTACTCATCTTCTTCCATAGGACTCGGTCCTAGTCCTCCATATCTTCTATCTAACATCAAATCCCCCGTCACCCTCCCTATCTTGATCATCAACATCATCCTAATCCCTTCATCGCTTCCCATCCTCACTCATCCACAAAATTAAGCCAGTTACTCTGTCTACACAGATACATCGACTCCCACACACCTAGACTATCAACAGATACTCTGATCAAGTATCTTCGGGTCTCAACAGGTAATTTGATTATGGTAATCCTAGACTACATCAGGCATTTATCACAATGACCTAGTCTCAACGGGGTTACCATGATTCCCCACAACCATCCATCACACGCACACACTATCAATTGATCAACCAATCAAACACAATCCAATGGACAATTACATTAATTGTCTACGTCTCAATGAGTATTTTGCTTCATATACCTTGACTTCATCAGGCAATTATATCAATTGTCTAAGTCACATCAGGTCACTTTGATTCACTTACTCAGACTTTATCATGTCCAAGTGACCAACTGACATCAACTATCATGCTTTGACTTGACTGGGGCAATTAAATCGATTGCACCAGATTGTCCAACCAATTTTGATCAATTGTATAGCATCAATCCAAACCCCACACTACATCTACTATGTATCTCTTGCATGACCTCAGGGTACTCGCTGGCTTGTTGTTTCTTCATATTCACTCCATTTTCTCCCATTCTTTCATCATTAGTTCTAATTTCTTCTATTCTACATCCCCTCCACTTTTCATTCTTTTTCGAGAGACCGCCCGATTTTTCAAAAAAAAAAATCGGCCCATCTCTCGAGGGGGCATACCACCCATTAAATTTACATTTTATGGCGCATTTCTTCACACCTATTTTTCTTTCTTTGAAACGACGCGATAAACTGTACCGTCTCAAAGAGGGGCAAATGTAGTCACATAAATCTGTCCACTTAATTAAATGAATACTTAGTATTTATTTGATTATTTAACCATCAATTAATAATTAATTAAATTAATATTTAATTAATTCATCTTAACCCTCTTCTCCTATTAATTAAATAAATTATTCAATTTATTTGATTTAATTCACTTAACCAAATTCAGACCATTAATTAAATAAATAAATCATATTTATTTAATTAAATATTCTCTCACATTTAAATAAATTAATATTTATTTAAATCCCCCAAAATCCCACCTCTCACATTTAAATAAATTAACATTTATTTAAATCACCTTTATCCTCTACCCACTTGCATTTTCCTACAAATGCAAGTTGCACAATTATTTTAAATAAATAATTTATTTAAATCACCTTTATCCTCCACCCACTTGTATTTTCCTACAAAAGCAAGTTGCACAACTATTTTAAATAAATTATTTATTTAAAATCCTATTTATCCTCACCCACTTGAAACCTTTAATGGTTTCCCTTAAAGCCTTCAAACTTGATGGCTTTAAAGTCTTCAAACTTGATGGCTTTAAAGTCTTCAAACTTAATGGCTTCCCTTAAAGTCTTCTTCTTAAGACTTTAAGGGTTTTCCTTAAAGTCTTCAAGCCTTTAATGGTTTCCCTCAAAGTCTTCAAGCATTTTAATGCTTTATCTTCCTTTTTCTCATTTAAATAAATTAATATTTATTTGAATATTTATCCAAATGCAAATTACACCATTTAATTGAAATAAATGATTTTATTTTAATTGAAAATACCAAAATTCCTCCCACTTGCATTTTCCTACAAAATCCACTTGCATGCCTAAACCCCTTCTAGATTCTTCTAAACCCTTTCTAATTAACATAATCCATCCCCTAAATATTGTCACATTCCTAAGCAAATTGGAGTCACTTCTCAAAGACTCCAAAGTCTTTGAAAAGCAATTAATGCTTTGTGTGTTCAACAAATTAACCTCTAAAGTCTTCCAAACCACTTATGGCTCATACATGACCATTAATGGTTAATTCCACTTGCACCCATGGTTAAGGACTTTGACCCCTAACTTAACCCTCATGTAACCCATGTGTCTCTTCAAAGCATTTATTTCTTTGACTAGGGTAACCATTATGCCCCCTCAAGCATTTAATGCTCCTTATCTCTCCTCTCAAGCCTCCTCATGGTGACACTTGTCAACATGGGATTGGGTTGAAAGTCTCACATGGATTGAATATCTTTCAATCCTAACCCTTGTTAAGATTACTCAATATTAACCCTTCATTTCCCCATTTCTTCTATAAATAGAACCCTTCTCAAGCAAAAGGAAGCATGAGAGTATTGTTGTTATACTAGTATTAGCATAGAGCTTTCTCATAGCATCACTATCTACACTTGCATAGCATTTGCTTATCATATTCAACCATCTTGAATCTCTGTATGGCATCCATGGCTAGTGCTAAAAGCTGAGAGCTAAACTCATGTGGAACTTGGAGAGGAGAGGAACAAGGGAGGAGCAACTATGAGCATCTTGATTAGCTATTTTATTCTATGTTTATATGCTTTCTATTTCATGCTTAATATCTCTCTTGATATGCCTGTTTAGGATAATCTTTTGTTGCTAACACTAACGTTTGTTTCTTGTGCTCTTGTGTGTGTTGCCATCAAATAGATTTTCTAATCTTTTTTGCAGAGCATCAGGACCTATTATGACATAATAGGACCTACATAATAGGTCTTATAATGTCATAAGACCCCTTAAGAGGACCTGTCATATCATAATAGGTCCTATTATGTCATAAGACCCCTTAAGAGGGTGTATTATGAAAATATATCCCTTAGGAGGACCTATTAAAGGGTATTATGTCATAAAAAGACTAATTGTGACATAATAGGATCTATGATGATGTGATTAATAGGTCGTATTACAACATCATAGGTCATATTATGTCATAAAACCCCTTAAGAGGACCTATTATGACTTTATACCCCTTACTAGGACTTGTTAAGGGGTATTATGTCATAATAGGACCTATTGCGACATAATAGGACCTATAATGTCATAATAGGTCTCATTGTGACATAATAGGTCCTATTATAACATTTAGAGAGAGTTGAGGGGTATTATGTCATAACAGGACCTATTGTGACATAATAGGACCTATAATGTCACAATGTGACCTATTATATCATAATAGGTCCCATTGTGACATAATAGGTCCCATTGTGACATAATAGGTCCCATTGTGACATAATACGACCTATTATATCATAATAGGTCTTACTATGTCATAAGACCCCTTAACAGGACCTATTATGACATTATACCTCTTACTAGGATCTATTATGACATAAGACCCCTTAGTAGGACCTATTATGACATATTTAGAGAAAGATAAGTTGGTTGGGAGAGAGAGGTGGTACTTTTAGAGAGAGTTAAGGGGTATTATGTCATAACGAGACCTATTGTGACATAATAGGACCTAAAATATCACAATACAACCTATTATAAGTCACATTGTGGCATAATAGGTCCTATTGTGACATAATAGGTCTTGTTGTGTCACAATAGGTCCTATTGTGACACAATAGGTCTTGTTGTGTCCCAAGAGGTCCTATTGTGACACAATACAACCTATTATATCATAATACGACCTATTATATCATAATAGGTCCTATTATGTCATAAGACCCCTTAAGAGGACCTATTATGACATAAGACCCCTTAGTAGGATCTATTATGACATAATAGGACATAATAGGTCCTATAATGTCATAAGACCCTTTAGGATGACATGTCTTGTCATAAGACACCTTAAGAGGACCTATTATGACATTATACCCCTTAGTAGGACCTGTTAAAGGGTATTATGTTATAATAAGACTAATAATGACATAATAAGATCTATCATGATGTAATAGGTCCTATTATGCCATCATAGGTCCTATTATGACATCATAGGTCATATTATGTCATAAAACCCCTTAAGAGGACCTATTATGACTTTATACCCCTTACTACAACTTGTTAAGGGGTATTATGTCATAATAGGACCTATTGTGACATAATAGGACCTATAATGTCACAATGCAACCTATTATGTCATAATAGGTCCCATTGTGACATAATAGGTCCTATTATGACATAATACGATTTATTATGTCATAATAGGTCCTATTATGACATAATACGATTTATTATGTCATAATAGGTCCTATTATGACATAATACGATTTATTATGTCATAATAGGTCCAATTATGTCAAAAGATCCCTTAAGATGACCTATTATGACATTATACCTCTTACTAGGACCTATTATGATTTAAGACCCCTTAGTAGGACCTATTATGACATATATAGAGAAAGATAAGTTGGTTGGGAGAGAGAGATGGTACGTTAAGAGAGAGGTAGAGATGTATATATATAGAAATATAGGTAGGTAGGGGGTAAGGGGAGGTGTATAGAGAGAGTGGAGATAAAGAGTAAAGAGTTAAGGACGTGAGAGAGAGGTAGAGGCATAGTTTTAGATTTTGGGAGAGAGGGGACACAGTGAGATAGAAAGGGAAAAAAAGACAAAGAGAAACGTGACTTATATATAAATTTTATATTTCATGTAAATATAGCTTGTATTTTTTATAAACAAAAAAAATTAAAAATTAATTTAAAAATTAAAATTAAAATTAAATTTAAAAAAAGGTAACGGGATCTCGTTTTGTTTTTGAAACGGGACCCCGTTTTGTTTTTGAAACAGGACCCTGTTTCTTAGATCTAGGCTCGAGATCCCGAAGCTAAATGAGATCTCGTTTCAAATTTTGGCTTGAGATCGCGACGTGAGATGAGATCCCATTTCGTTTCTCATGTGCTCCGTGTGATTTGCCATTTTTTCTAAGTGTAAAACTTCCACACTAAGTGGACACAACTTTGTGCACTTACTTGTATAGCCTCTAAAGCCCTTTTATTATGCACTTAGGGGTGGGTGCAAGAAGTTGGGTCCCAATTCCGCGGAAGTTTACGAGCAAAAATGTTTGCCGCTAGAAACGAGTGCCCATTTTTTTAAGAAACAGACATCCATTTAGCTTCGGAGCCTCGACCCAAAAAAATAAAATGGGTGCACGTTTTGAAAATTGGGTGCCCGTTTAGGATCAGACCACCATAGAGAAACGAGTGCACAATTTTTAAAAATGGGCACACATTTTTTAAAACAATTACCCGTTTCTAAAAACGGGCACATATTTTTCAAAACGGTTACCCATTTCTAAAAACAGACACATGTTTCTTAAAGTGCTATAAATTTCAAAACGTGTGCCCATTTTTTAAATTTTAAATAACGGGTGCCTGTTTCATAAAAGATGGAGCAGGAAACACACCTATGCCTCGATTTTTGCCTTGCCGTAATTTTTTGAAGGTCTTCCTAATCGTATTTTTTGATGAAACAAAAATCCATTAGATTTCTCACTATCCTAATTTAAAAAATGTAAATTTCATAGTGATATGATTAGTTTTACTATTTTTGCATTATTTATTAATCAAAAGTGGTACCTAAATGTAAATTAGTGAGGTTTAGTAAAACTTTAATCTTTTTTGTTTTTACTTTTTTTTGAAAATATATTATATGACATCAATCTACATACAATTCTTTTGAAGATTGAAAAAAAATAAAAAATTATGAAATTCTCATCAAATTATGGTAGTCGTACACCAGATGTTTTGAAAATGTACTTTATAGTCAATTAAAAATTAATTAAAAAAATAATATTCAATAAAAATATAAGAAAAAATATTCTCATAAATATTTGGTGTCTTATGTATCTTTTTCCAGAAGGATTTGCAAACATTCGTTTATTTACGTCAAAATATGGTGGTCGTACACATGTGTGGTATGGTCCTGAAACATGCATTTTGAAAAAGTGGTTTTTAAACATGCCTACTTAAAAGAAATTTCTACCATGTGGGTATTTAAATAAATTACATATTTGAATATTAGACTCCGAGCACTATATTTTCTATTACTAAAGTTTTTTCAGATTCAATCTCTAAGTAACTCAAATTTTGACATCAATCGATAGAGAATTTGAAAAATAGGGAAAATACTTCCACTTTTTGCCCAAAAGTGGGACTCAACTTCTTGCACCCACCCTTAGAAATAAATCAACCAGTCCTAAACTAAGGGGAATCACTCTTTTTGACCAATCTATCCTATTAAATTTATAATTTGTATATGACACTATTGTGTTTCCTACTTTGGACAAAGAAAAAATGGTAAACTTGATCAGCAGACTAGAGTTTTTTCGTGACACTTCTAGCTTAAAGCTATCTCAAAATAAGACTACATTACTTGGATGCACTAAGAACCCTCCTAACTGGTTTGATCAATTTGGGTGGCAATAGAGAGGGCCAAGAAATATTGTGAGATGTCTAGGCATACCCATCTCTATGTCTCCCTCACTACCTAGAATGTGGGAATGGATGTATGCAAAGATTGAAAGAAAACTAAGAAGTTGGAACATAAACATCGTATTTCTAGCAAGCATTATTCAAGCATGCCAAAAAAATTTATACTCCTAGACTATTAACTATACATATGTTTTGATTCTTTGCTAGATATCAATTGAGAAAGTACAAAAAAGTATTTGGAAATTTCTATGGTCAAGTGGGATATGGAAAAGAAGGATGCATGTTGTCAAATGAGATTAGTGTTGCTTGAGTCAAGACCTAGGTGGATTGGGGCTCAAGGATCTAAAAAAATAGGGTGTTTCCTTGGCCAAAAAATATATTTTCAAGGCTTTATAAGGTAAGGATCCATGGAAAGTCCTAATAAGAAGGAACATTCAGGTATCACAAAAAAGTTAAGAAATGGCAAGGTTTGCACTTTCATGATATTCTTTTTGAAACTTTTAGTGCTAACCCATTAGGATTTGATATTTTTATCAGAATTTGGAGGGCCTAAGAAATGTGTAGAGGTAATGCATAAGCTACAATGGTAGTGAATAATACAAATAATAGGGTCTATGGCTTTAGGTCTCCTTGGTGGAATATTTAATGTAAATATAGATCTTCAGCACTCTTGCGAGCATGCTCTAGTAAGAATTAGAATCAAAAGGGCTTCACAAAATTAACAACTTTTTCTTAAAAGGCTTTATAAAAGTTGGAAAAGACTTAAAATATAATTCAACCTTTAGAAAAGCAACAAAAGGACTTAGACGGTTATGCTTAAAGTCTTATCTATTCTTTGGAACAATAGGTAAAGATGGAAAATGATGAAAATAATTTTATGTAGGTTAAATGGACTGATGGAATCCTTTCCCCTAGTTTCAAAGTCCACTCTCTATACAAAATTCTCACCCAAAATAACGGGATGATAGAACATGTGAACAAAAGTTAAAAAATTAACTTCAACAACAAAGGATTAAAAAAAATGTTCACTGTTATGTAGTCTATTAATATTAAACCTAAGAGAAAATGTTTTAGATGGAAAGTTTTGTCATAAAATTTGGCCATAAAACCTAAAATCTTCTAATTGTTGGCTATGTGGTAGTATAGAGGACTTTTTATTTTTAGTGTAAGTTTTCCAAATGTATCTAGTCAACAGTTGGTTGGAATATTGATAATAAAGTTTTCAATTTCAAATTTTTGCTACTTATGTCCAAGATATATGTAAGAAGTCTAATCATTTTTTCTTTGTATTGACTATTGAAATCCTTTCGGTCTTGTGGTACAAAAGAACTATACATGTTTACTAGGATAAATGTAGGGTGGGCTAAGTCTATTTTAATACTCACAACTCATGATTGTTGGACATTTTTTTACATTAAAGATGATAGCTGATAGATTTATGAAGAAAATGGATGAAGAAATGGTTGTAATTCACAAAGATGATATCCAAGAAGCTAACTTTTTTGCCCACAAACTTAAGGAGGATTGATAAGGGGTTTGAGGAAGAGTAAGAGTATATTACTTTTCTACACAAGTTCATGAAAGTACACCAGTATGAAAAGAAGAGAGATGAGGTAGTAGTAGATATGGAGATGACACACCACAATTTTGATTGCACCAACTGGGAGAGGATATCTCCATCCTTGGGCAAGGAATATGACACTTATGAGATCAAAAGAATTTCTCCCAAACTGCTTGACAAAGGGAAGGCTAAAAATAATGAAGACATTGATAAAGAATAGGCTCCCACTGATATCTTTTTTGTTGCTATTTATATAACTAGCTAGTATGCACAAACTTACATAATAGGCAACTTGTTATAACCAACAATAACACAAACTATTTTATCTTATTCAATTTTGGTGATGTAGCCTAGTTGGGGCTTTCATAGTGTGATCAACTTGGTCAATTTATATATATCCATATTATGTAATATATTGCTCTTATTTTGGTAATAGATCTTCAATTACCAAAATATTATATAAAATATGTAGAGATTTTTGTTTTGAAGTGCCAAATGTTCTTATATGTGAGTAATTGATGAAAAAATATGCCTTCAAAAGATATATCTTCATATATTTTTTATAGATTTTTTAAAGCTACATATGGTAATATTAAATTAAATTATTATTTTAATATTTTAACTCTTGACTCAATTTTTTTCATCTAAAAACCTTTCAATCAAAACATTATTGTGTGAAAGGTTGTTGGTCAAAATCTTTTCAATCAAAAATATCTTTCTAAAATAAATAAATAAATTATATTTTTTCCAATTCAACCATATAAAGAAAACACACAAAAGAAGTTATTCTAGAGAGAGAGGCTATAAATTTTTAAGGTACAATTATTTTCAACTTTTCACTGATTAATTTCAATTGTTTCTAAGATTGTGAGATTCTTATTTGTTCATTATAGTGATTGTGCTCATGTATAATTGAGTCCTTATACCTACATGGCATCACCAATGATGTTTATTTACATGTCATCTCTCTATTATAATCATGGTCAATAGTTTATAATAGGATTAAGGAGCCATAACAACAAAATTAATCCAATCTATATTCAAAATATCTATATTTCTATTGCAACTAGCTTGTGGTCTTGCATACAATGTGAGGGATGGCCAGTGGATAAATTGTCCATATTGGTGACTTTTGGATTGGATGTAAAAGTTTTATATGGACTTTTCCCCCAATTTAAAATGTTACTAACTAATGTAGGATGTATCCCCTCTTCTAGGTGCCTATACATGTATGTATCCATGTGCAATAAGTTCCTTCATATTCAAGTTCGATTAGATAATGTTGGATTCATTTCTTGTCAAAAATTATCGATTAACATTCATTGTTGTGTGCACTATTATTCTCCAATTATTTACCATCACAATTAAATTGCATTTTTACTCTTTCATGAACGAATGGATTCTACTTGACTAATTGCATAACTATTGTAGTCCTTTCATACATAGCTAAGTGGTCAAGTTATTCACTCTTAGTAAACTTCAAAGTAGCTTCATTCTTTTGTGTCCCATTCTTCATATTCCTTATTTAATAAGTAATAAGAGAGCCAAACAATTCATCCATTATCAACTTATCTTGATCTCTATCTTATAGGAAAGACATTTTTATCATACCTTATAGGAAGAGATCTGAGAACCCTCTTTATAATAACAACTTCCTTCACTTCCTCAAATAATCCTCCGAGAACTCTAACAACTTCATCCACCTCAAGCAAGTAGTTAGAAATGTTTTCCTCTTCTTTCATGTTTAGGTTTTCAAACTTGCCTCTATAGGTTTTCAACTTTGCTTGTTTTACTTTGTTATCTCCTTCATAGATGCCATGAAGTTTTTCCTAGATGTCTTTAGTATATTTGTAATGCATCACTTTCACAAATTTAGAATTTGGCAATCAACATAGGATAACATTCTTTGATTTGGCATTGCTCGCATATGCCTTCTTACCAACTTGATATGTTGGAGGTGTAGGAGGTACAATATATCCATCCACAAGAAATTGTCAAACATCGAACCCTAATGATCATAGGTAAGATTTCATTCTTATGTACTCCAAAAAGAATAATTTATTGCATGTCTTGTTTGAGTAGGAACCTTGTTTACTCACCATGTGTTCCAATCTAAGATCTATCTTTATTTGTTAGGATACACCAACGAATCAGGGTTCTAATTCCAATTGTTGAAACACACCAATATATTGAAGAGGGAGGGTGGGGGGGTGTTGAATCAATATATAATCAAATCTCAACTTTATTAATTTACAACCACTAATTACTTAATTATAGGAGCATTAGTCTAATCATCAATAAGTGCAAGAAAAGAATGCAACCGCACAAAGAAAAAATACACCAAATATTATATGGAAGCCCTAGAGGGAAATAAACCATGCTGAGTAAGGTGTTTAGATCTACTGCCAAATCCTATCTCACAGAGAAATATGAATGTTATAATCAGTTATGAACATATATTATGTAATCGCCCTTTATTTTATAATATTCAAATTTTTTGAGTTAGTGTACAATATATTTTAAATGTCATGTCTATACTTGTTTGAAGGGAATGATATTCCATTTCTCACATTAAACTACATTATGGATATAAATACACTTGTCATCATCAATTCAAAGATCTTCCTATGGCATCTATATGACCATGATTTCTAAATTCTTTTATATGGACAAGATGGGTTGAAGCTAGAAAAAGACCATCTAAAAAACAAGAAATGTCTTCATTTATTACAAATGAGTATTTAAAAATGTTTTGGATTTTGACCAATGTAAAAAGGCCTTTAAAATATATTTATATTTTTACTAAAACTTAAGAATGACCTTTTAGAGTGTCTACAATTATTTAATAATTTAACTATGTCAACTATGATAATTATAGACATCCACTCTATTCATCATATCATATCATGATAAAAATGGAGGAAAGAATCATACACATTCATTGAACTATGTCTAATGAAAATTTCCAATGTGATAAGATGGTGAAAATGTTATGTTTTAAGTGGTAAGACAATGAAGGTTTTATGTTTCAAGTTGCATTAGAGGGAAAAACAAAGTATCAATATCAAAGGGTGGCAAATATTTAGTGTGCTTCATGTTGTTCATCATTTAAAAATCAATAAAAATTATTGTTCCTTCCTTTATAAACTTAAGAGTAATAAATAGACTTTTCAAGTACTCTATTAATACCTAAATGGTAATTATGGACTTATCAAATGTTAAGAATATACTTTTATTTCCAAATTTAATGGTTATTTATACTAGTGTATAAATATTTAACAATCTACATAAAATATATTAAGAGATATCATTCTATGTGAAAAATTGATTAAAATATAGGTATCTAGAGAAAAATATCTCTCTCTAGTTTATATAAATTATTACAAAAATATATGTTTGTAGCTAGCATAGTTGCAACATGTAAGACACTAAATCTATTCCCATTATAATTGTAAAATAAGTAATACTAATTTTATATTATAATTTAATATTAATCCTAACCCCAACCCTAATCCTAATTTAAAATGAACCCTAACAATAACCCTAAATTAACCCTAAATAAGAAATCCTAACCCTAACCACAACCTTAATTATAACCTTGACCTCATGCTATATCCTAGAACAATAACCCTTAGTCTTATCCCTAACCCCTAACCTAATTGTAAACCTAACCCTTGCCCTTATTCTAATCCTAATCCTAACTATAACCACAATTCCAAGCCTATTTGTACTAATTCTAACACTAACCCTAATTCCAATGGCAACCCCAATTTTTATTTTTATTATAATTGAACCCTAACCCTAACCTAACCTTTCAATTAACATTAATAAGGAACTTACTCTAATGCTAATTGAAGCCCAACCTAACTATAATCCTTACCTAATCAAGTAAGATAGTAATTGAATTCCATGAGTGACAATATCTTTTGGCTAGGGTTGTAGGGAAATATTTTTCTACTTACTAGATAGTGGATGATACAAAATTCATAAAAAATTAATAAGATGTTACATAAAATTTAAGCATGTTGACAAGAGAAAACATGATAGCCCAACCTAAAATGAAAAATTATAAGAGAGATGTGGAGATTGGGAATGGGGAGAAATGTTAACATGGTGTTAAATTTTAAGTGAAATCATGAAGGTCTAGGTTTAATGATAGAAAATCAAGGCGGGTTTCAAGTATTATGGATGCCACATGATTGTACTTTGGGGATCGGAAGAGATAGAGGATGAAATCTAGAAATCTAGAAGAAATGAAAGGATAAATCAAGGGCATGGCAATTAAGGATCCCACACGCCATTTATTATTTTTTAGGTAATGTGGTGTGCAAAATTTTGCAAGCATCCTAAATAGTGGAGTCAAAGAAATTAAAAGAAGAATAAAAGAATGGGGGATTTTGAGGGTAAAAAAAATCATTCCATTAGAGAAATATTTACAAACATAAATTGTGTAAAAGACAAAAGAAAAAGGAAGGAATATAAGGTTTTAGAGACAAGTGAAAATCTTTTGGGTAGAAAAATTCCCCAAAACCTAATATATGTTAGCAAACCAATCAGGAGATAGTTATACTTGGAGGATTTATGGATTTTTGTAATTACTACATATTAAAGAGGCCAAAAATAACCAAAGTGCAATTTTGACAATGGATCTTATTGAAGAATATGTTTGATGAAATGCCAATAGGGGCCTTATAGAAAAAAAAACAATTATGAAAGTACATTGGTTCGTCATTCTAAGAGTGATATACAAACTAAAAACTCAAGAGAATTAAAAAGAGAGGCTCCTTGGTAGGTGGACCAGCCAAGTGACAAGCTCTTTTAGAATTATAAGTTTTATTTACCCATCCAAAGGTTAGCATTCCTCCTCATCTTGTTAGAAGAGCTCTATTGAACTATTAGTCCATTCCAATCCTATGTGATGGGTGGACCCAAGGATTTCAT
This sequence comes from Cryptomeria japonica, assembly GCF_030272615.1. NCBI lineage: Eukaryota > Viridiplantae > Streptophyta > Pinopsida > Cupressales > Cupressaceae > Cryptomeria > Cryptomeria japonica. The sequence continues at coordinate 771,555,432 of NC_081414.1, forward strand.
TGAAAGAGATAATAATTTAAATGTGTGTGATTTTTTATAATCTCATGGGGATAATGAAGCAAAAGATTAGATTAATTAAAAAGAGAAATCTTAAAGAATAAATCAAAGTATGGAAAATCTATAGATAAACATAACAAAAATTTGAAACAAAAGAAGACTCTAGTTGTTAGTATTTTTAGTTTCTAGATATTGTTTATGTAGATTATTTCTTGTCATAAATATTTTGGATTACACTCTTTGATCCTTTATCGGGATGAAGAGAGAGTTATAGGAGAATAAATGAACAAGTTGTAGACTAAGAATAAAAAGAAGAGAGAAGTGAGAGGGTAATGGTGGCACAAGGATTAAGGAGAAAAGGTAAAAAATAAAATAATAGACAAAGAAGCCTAAGCTACAAATATAAGAAATGAAATAAAAATAAAAACAAGATAAAGAGAAGATAAAAAGAAGGAAGAAAGAGAAACTAGAAATGATTAAAATATAAACTATGAAAATAAGAAAAAATAATACAAACAAACAAGTAAGACTAGAAAATTGGCAACCTCTAATTATTAACTATAGCATACAAATAACAACAAAGGCATACCTAGGAGAAACATAAAGGTAAAAAATTAAAAACTAAAAATATAAAAATAATTAACAACAAAATGAGCAAAGCAACCAAAACCATACCAAACAACTATGTCTATGCATTTTAGCTGACACGCTATTTGTAAATCTATTTGCATGAATTAATGATACATTCTTGTTTGATTGTGCGCCATTTAATTCTATCAATGTTGTTATCTAATTTCTTTATTCTTGTATATGCAACATCAATTAATGAACATAAAAATGTCAAGCCTCTACAAATTAATTATTGAATTATTTTCCTTTCATTATTGTACTTGTGCATATCTTAGTTTGTATTGTTAACCTTATGTAAGTAAGTCCTACATGTGGATAGCGAGTTTTATTTTGATGTTTTACCATTTTAGTTTAGATTTACTTGTTTTATTTTTCTCTTTTCACTAACCCACTTTTCCCCTAACTAACCCTCTTTCCCCTATCCAAACTAGACTTTATTAACCAAATTTGATTTCCCAAATTTAATACTTTATTCTTTCCTTTCATATTCCTAATATTACTTTTTGTTCAAATTATTTTTTTTTATTATATTAACCTATGTACATTTGGAACCTTTTTATATTTCATGTCTTTCATGTCCTTAATATTACAAATCTTCTAAAATATAATGATTTTAAAATTGTTTTGATTTTTCAATTTAAATCTTATCTTAAATGTTGTTGATAAAAATAAGTAAATTATCACATGATTCATATCGTGTTGTCCATTCATGTTCAAACATTAACCATAACTCTAGGTACATTTTTCAAAATTTGATCATGAAAGTGTTAGTGGGTTATATGTTTAAATACTACTCATACAAATGATTTTATGTGCATAACTTGTGTACATCTAGAATCTTTTTATTTCATGTCTTTCATATATTTCAAAATATATTGATTTTAAATTATTTTACTTCTTCAATTTAAATCTTATCTTAAAAGATTGAAAAAAAATATATATCGCATGTTCATATCATGTTGTTCATTCATGTTCAAATAGTAATGCATGTCCAGATGATTTAAGTTCCTAAACCTCTTTCATATCTTTTTCATCTCCTATTTATCATCTTCTACTCCTATCAATTACTCTCATATAATACTTGTGGGATAAACACTCTTCATTTACGCCCTAATCTATTATCCCACATTCGTCTTGAAACTTGGATTCCACCCTAAGAACATCTACAATTATCTTGCTCCTCCTCATTTATAAGCCGGGGAAAATTAGTCCATCTCTCACATCTTTGTTTTCATTTTCATTCTAGTTAGGTAACTTGCATTAATCTCTTGTATCTTTCAATCATCTTGCATCCATCATATCAAATCTTTGTTTCCTCGTAGCCTTTTGTGCATGTGCTTCTGAGAGAAATATTGTTATAAAACACAAAATCTTGAGGAATAGGAGTGCAATGGAGTAGGTTTTCGTAGCATGCATTTGTGTTCTAGCTTAGATTTTTGGTTTGCATGTGTGTTTATTGTAGGAATTCCATTGTTGGATGATTAATCTATCTAAATATTCTCTCATAAGATCTCAGATCGGATTTTCGCATCTACAAATACTTATTTTAATGCATATGCTTTAATATAATCTCATGGGGATAATGAAGCAAAATATTTAATTTATCTAAAGATAAAACATAAAACACAAATCACAGTATGGAAAAGTTATAGAAAAAAATAACAAAAAGCAAAAACAAAAGAGGACTTATATTGATTACAGATAAAACCTTGCATCTAGAAGATACCTTCACCTGAGACTTTTTTTAACTCATCTGAAATCTCCCTCTTTTCTTATATATAGCAACTTGCTCATTTAGATTTGGGATTCTTTAACGAGGGAAGCTCTATCAAATTCTATGGTTGGGAAAGCAAGTTTTGTATTATTATACCCATCAACAAACAACTATGTCTATGCATTTTACTTGACATGCTATTTGTAAATCAATTTTCATGAATTAATGATGCATTCTTGTTTGATTATGCTCCATCAAATTCTACCGATGGATTTATTTAACTTATTTATTCTTATATATGTAACAACAATTAATGAACATGAAAATGTCAAATCTCTACAAATTAATGATTGCATATTTTCCCTCTCATTATTATACTTGTGTTTATCTCATTTCATATTGCTAATCCTATGCAAGTAAGTAGTACATGTGGATACCAAGTTTTATTTGACGTTTCACCATTTTAGTTCAAATTTACTTGTATTCTTCTTCTCTTTTCACTAACTCACTTTTCCCCTAATCACCCCCTCTTCCCCTATCCAAATTAGATATCATTAACCAAATTTGATTTCTCAAATTCAATATTTTATTCTTTCCTTACATATTACTAATGTTCCTTTTTATTTATTCTTGTATATGCTGCAACAATTAATGAACATGAAAATGTCAAAACTCTACAAATTAATGATTGCATATTTTCCCTCTCATTATTGTACTTGTGTTTATCTTATTTCATATTGCTAATACTATGCAAGTAAGTAGTACATGTGGATACCAAGTTTTATTTGATGTTTCACCATTTTAGTTCAAATTTACTTGTTTTCTTCTTCTCTTTTCACTAACCCACTTTTCCCCTAATCACCCCCTCTTCCCCTATCGAAATTAGATATCATTAACCAAATTTGATTTCCCAAATTCAATATTTTTTTCTTTCCTTTCATATTACTAATGTTCCTTTTTATTCAAATTATTTATTTTTATTATATTAACCTATGTATATCTAGAATCTTTTTATTCAACGTCTCTCATGTCATTAATATTACAAGTTTTCTAAAATATAATGATTTTAAAATTGTTTTAATTTTCAATTTAAATCTTATCTTAAATACGATGTGGATAAAACGAATTAAATTATGACATGATTCATATCGTGCTCTCCATTCATGTTCAAACATTAACCATAACTTTAGGTACATTTTTCAAGATTTGAACATGAAAGTGTTAGTGGGCTATATGTACAAATAATGCTCATACTAATAATTTTATGTGTATAACTTGTGTACATCTAAAATTCTTTTATTCCATGTCTTTCATGTCTTTTAAAATATATTGATTTTAAATTGTTTATTTTTTCAATTTAAATCTTATCTCAATAGATAATAAAAAGGAAAATCATCACATGTTCATATCATCATGTTCATTCATGATCAAACATTAACCTTAGCTCTTGGTACATTTTTTGAAATTTTAGTATGGAAGCATCGGTGGGCGATCTGTATAGATAGTGCTCACAATGATTTTATGTACACAAGCACGAAGCTATTTTGATTCGTGATCGGAAATATTGTAATGTACACACCTTTCATGTTCAGAAATTTACACAACTTTTGTAACGCCGGCACAGTTTATTATGAGGTTGTTTCCTGGATACGGTGTGTGTAAAGATTAAAGAGAGAGCTGTTTAAAATAATTATCTGTTGCATCAGCAAGAGGGGAGAAGTGACACCAAGAATGATTTGTGGCCAGGCATTTTCTTTATTGTTTTTGTTTCCCATTTTTTCTGAGTATTAGAGTAGGTGAGAGACAATCTCTAACATTTAACTGGTTAGATTGAGTTAGATGTTTGGATATAGCAAACATTGAAATTGCTCATAGTCGCTGAACAATGATTTTGTGGGTCCCAATAAATAGAATAATAGAGAAAAGGGAATTCACGTTTATGGAATAGCTCCTCCACTTGGGATTCCCACTGCTAGGATGACTATAAAATGGGCGTTACGCGGAGCGAGAAAGTGTCTAGCTTTAGATTTTGGTCTTAATATTCACGGGGACAGGGTCGCAGGGACGCGTTTCCAGGATGGGGGACCAAGGGCTTCAGTTTGGGGACGGCAGGGGGCGGGCGTGGGGGTTGGCGGGGTGGTGGTGTTCATATAGCTATACATATACATATAGTACTTGCAAAACTAGTTTTGAAAAGATGTATGACAGTATAATAGTATAAGAATTAGATTTCAAATGAAACTATAGGAAATACCAAGATTACTTAGATTAGTAATTGCTAAATGCTAAATAAAATTTGACAAATGAAATTGTCAAATTGGAGATTTCTATTATATCGAAAAAGGAAAACGAAAATATGAATATCTGATGCCATTGCAAAGTCTATAATAATAAAAATGATTACATGATTCATCATTACAATGAGTAGCCAAATACAAATACATGTAGCAATAGAATTACAAAAGAGACTAGAGTCAAAGACAAAATGATAAAACTCAAAATGTAGCTAATGGAGGCCTCTAATCATCTGCGAACTCCTCCTCACTGGAACTATTGGACTCCTAAAGATCAAGGTCCCTCAAGCTCACACCAACTAGCCCTGCATCTGAAGTGGTAGGATCATCCTCATCAATTTGTGAAGGCTCCTCTGGCTCTACATCCCATCGTGACATTGGACTCTCCTTGTACACAAGTGTCTTGCTGTCCATGAGATGCAAAGCACTATGTATAGCCACAAGCTTCTCTGCTCTCTTAGAGGTAAGTTTGTTCCTCTTAAGAGAGTGGATGAAGCTATATGTAGACTAGTTCCTCTCAACAGCTAAAGAATTGGAAACCTGGGATAGCAGACGGATGGCTAGAGTGGTGGTCAAAGATTTCAGGCCATGACAATTCCACCACAAAAGTGGGTCCTCCTGTGCCATAGTGTCTATATCCATCTTTGCCACATCTAAATAACGTCTAAGAGTGGCAAATCGTCCCCACTCAATGTGCATTGTGTTGGCATCTCTGGAATCAAACATCTTCTCTATGCACCTAAAGAAACTCGCCTTCACCTCATCATCTTGAATCGGTGTCAATCTACCCGGTCTAGCCTTGTACCACTTAGGATTCAAGGCAAAGGTAGACATATGCAAAGGAGTGTTCAACTTGCCCCATCTACGCTGAATAATAGGTTGGATTTGCTCATTCTAGAATGGTAGAGAGGGGTCCTTCACTCGTACAGCAGCCATCATCTAGTCAAGCATAGATTCAATGCACTCATACACCTCTCCAAGGTTAGGTGCATCCCCATCCCCATATCTGATCACCTAGAATAATGGAGAAATCATGGAGACAATGTATTGTGCATCAGTCCAAAACACATCACTCTTCACTATCTCCTTCACCCTTCTCCCCTACTCTATCTTGGCCTCAACTCACCTATTCCACTCATTAATCATAACCATGAGTTGCAATGCCTCTTGCAACTCAATCATTCTCTCCAAGAGAGTGAAATAGGATGCATATCTAGTCTCAGCTGGTTTCAAAAACTCCTTCTTCACGAAGGTCCTGAAGAGTGCATGTGAAGTATGGTGGTTGCAGATAAACATATACACATCTCTCACATCGGTGACCACTCCTCTAATCCAGTCTATCTTCCCCATGTCCTTGAGTGCATTGTTCATGACATGCACACAACATGGGGTCCACCAAATGTGTCTATAGGCTGCCTCAATGAGTCTCCCTGCTGCTCTACACACATGGGCTACATTTATCACTACTTGGACCACATTTTCTGGCCCAACCTCCTCAATAGCCTCCCTGAGGACCTGAAACTTGAAATCAGCATCTTTACATTGCTCTGTACAATCAACTGCTCTAAGGAAGTATGAGCCCTCTGCACATGTGACCATGACGTTGATGAGTGGACGATGGCTCATGTCTATCCACCCATCCATAACTATGTTGCACCCCGATGCCACCCAACATGCCTTCATCTTCTCCATCAAAATATTGATCTTGGAATAGCATTTATCCAAGATCTAGGTCCTCATTTTCGTCTCCCCTTGTGGCACATAAGATGGTCCTCCCTTGGCCACCATAGCCATCATCTCCTTATAATAAGGAGACTATGTAACATGAAATGGAATGCCATAGGCAAAGAAGAACTTGCCAATGGATTCATCTATCTCATCTCTTAGCTGCACATTAAACATATCAGCAATGGGGTTGCTCTATAGTTTTTGCAACCTATGTTTCCCAGGCCTGGCCGCAGTAGAAGTGGAAGTGGATGGATAGCCAAACATCATTCCTCTCATCTGCGAAGCATGAGAAGTATGTGGCACATTTTGGTTGCCCTGAAGTGCTGCCCTAGAAGACAAAGTAGTAGGCATTGATATATTTGTGTCATCTGGAACCCCCCAAAGCCTGTTGCTCAATTTTGTACTGTATATTTTTAGCTTCCTCCAAAAACTTACAATGTTTCACGCATTTTCCTCTCCAAAACAGGAAGTGTGCATTCACCCTACTAATGTTACCAAACCATTCAGTGTCACAAATGTTGCACTTCCACTTCCTTGTTACCCCACTTGAATGTGATGTGCCTTATACTGATATTCATGAAGCAAACTATTTTAGAGGAGACTTAGAATCAAAATGACCCCTAACATATGGTGCCACCAACTCTAAAGGGCAACCTGTACTAGCTGGTGCACTCGCCATAGAACTAGATTGGGCTCCAGGATCAGCCCCATGGTCACCCCTCTCATTTTTAGGTTCATATTCTGAATCATTCTCACTATGAGAATGGATTTACATGTCATCTTCACTCATGCCTTGGGAGCTCATTGTGAAATTGACACTGCATTTCACAAAATAAAAATAAAAATAAAATCAGCCTAGTTTAACAATATATTTTTTCCCTATTCATCTCAATTATTCATCATTTTGCCCTCAAGATTCAACATCAAATCTCATTTTGAGATGAATAGGGGAAAAAAATCCAAAAATGACATAGAACAATGAAAATCAGAAAATAAAACCAAAAAAAAAAAAGAAAAATTTGAAAAACCCTACCTTGTGCTTGAAAAACCTCTCCAAAATGTAGAAGAATCTTCTTCTTCCTCTTCTTCTTGCTTCTTCTAGCTCCTATCACGCTTGCAATCACTTTTCTCACCCCTTCAATCACTCTTCTTCAATTTTTTCCTCCTCTTCAGCTTGCTGGAAAAAAAATCAGTTTTCCAAAATGAGAATGAAATCTGAAAAAAAAACATGTTTTTGTGTTGTTTTGGGGGATAGGGTGGGGCCCACGTCCAATTAGGGTTACCCCTTAACCACCCAAAAAGTCACATGTTTATATTAAAAAAAATTGTTTGCTTTTGATGTGGGTGACGCGGGAGACGTCTGGGCGTCTCCCCGTCCCTCGAGAGATGTCTGCACATCTCTCGAGAGACGGGGAGACGCCCAACCTTTCCAAAGGAGATGGTCAAACGTCTCTTGGGAGATGTCTCCACATCTCCTTGGGATACATGCTAGCTAAAATAATAGGAGCTACATGCTAGCTACTATCCCTATCCAAGGCAGAAAGGCTTAAGTGTATTTTGTAGTGTCTGATGTATTTCCAATTGAATAAAATTATTAGGGGAAAGGAGCCAGTAGTTGCTATAGCTAACTTCGCGCATCTTAAGCTTCTAAATGGTTCATCTCATTTCGACGATTTTTTTTTGGCTCTCTATGTATGTGACTTAACTACTTAAAGTTATTGTTTTGGCTTGTGGGTAGTAACGATGCATGTTGTGGAATTCATTATGTGCACAAAGGTCAAAAAGTACACATTTCAAAGTGTGGTCCAATACATGATCACCTTTGAGCCAATAGTAGATAACTCAAAATAGCCAGTAGTAGTGGACAAATGCCCCAATAGTAGTGGACAAATGCCCTAGTAGTGGTGAACAAATGTCCCAGTGATGAGCTAATTATGGTCAAAAAAGCTAAGAAATGCACCACTATTGGTGCATGTGATATTTACTAATGGACCTTCCATTACCATTTTTTTTGGTTCCTACTATGTCTACTAATGGGGGGTGAGGCTGACAAAAAGATGACGGTTATTGGTCCTATTGGCTCCTTTCCCCTATGGCAAGGCTGATGTAAGTTTTAAAATCGCAGTTGCTATTTTTGTTACAAATGATTTAGCTTTAGTTATCATAATAAGTAATACAAAAAAAAATTATCAAAAGTCAAATTTTATTTTCTCATAGTCTATTTTCCTTTATTCGTGCCTTACATTATTAAGTCTTTATATTTACAACACAACATACTAAATTATAGTTTGTAATGCTCGATAATAATACAAATTCAAGTTTAGTTTTTAGAACATATGGTAGTACTAAGTTGTGGTGAACCCAGATATATAGATATATATGCATATACATAGCCCATATGACAGAGTATTTGGTTGTAGCCTTGATATCAGCAAGACTCGGATATCTATATTTCTGAGTATAGATTCAGTATATATTTCTTAGTATTGATTAAGATATACATTTCTGAGTATATATTTTTGAGAGTATGATTCTGAATATAGATTCAGATTTCTTCAACGACATTCTACAAGACTTGTTGGAGACTTAGTTAAGTTGAATATATAAATTTGAATGTTGTTCGAACTAAAGATAATATCGTGCCAATATGCCCATCAAAAAGTTGAAGAGGAAAGTACGATATGAACAACATTTTTATATATTAAAGAACCTCACAGTAAAGAGGGTTATCATTTTGATATGCTCACCGATTTATTAAAGGATATGTGCGATTAAATTATAGAATATAAAATAATATACAGCAATGATCTCATAAAATCGAAATGCTTTAGGAAGTGCAAACTTATTAAAGAGCTACGATTTCATTGGCTAAGTAATAACTAACAAAAGGTGTGGGCTCACTAAGTCAATGATTTGGAGTAAATGTGGGACCCACTAAAATATGAGTGGGACCCAGTCAACAATTTATTTTAAAGAGGTGGTTCTTATTTAATATGAATTGTCATTCATATAAAGTGGTTATATAAGACAAAATCTATTTTGTCTTATTCAAAAGAGATGTCAGCAAGGAGACCCGATAAATGAAGAGGTGAGTTTTTGTGGCAATAATAAAGTGCTACCGTGTATCTATGATCAGTAACCAATACGTATGACAAATGCAAGTCAAAAGACACGATTAAGTGAGTGGTGTGACAGAGGAGTATGAACTTTACTAGATTACATAGCATATGTTAATCGGTAAAAATATAACCAGTAGCCACAACCCACGATAATTACAAATAGTTGTTAACCAATGTTAATATAACATAACTATTCATCGGTTAAGGAAAGGGCATGATTACTAATCATAACCATTGGATACGAAAGGAAGCAACCCTCCAGAAAGTTACGTGAGAAGTATATAAAGGAATTAAAATCATTTTGTGTAGTGTGTGGTAAACGTGAGTATAATGTTGAAAGTATAATTCTGAAATAATTTTCAGACTAAGTGTATGGAAAACATGATGTGTTGAGTGAGAGTAATTTGCGGAGTGTGAAGAATAAAATAAAAGAATATATTTTGGATGAATGCGTGGAAGTTTTGAAGATGTATACAGCAGAATAAGAAATTAAGATAAAGCAGATGTAAATAGTATAAATACAGACATAAAGGAAATTTATTCAGATATACAAAAGGAACATGAACAGGCTGAATAAGAATATATAGAAGATCATTCCAGATTTGTAAGAGCTTTATATGGGCAGACTTGCGATAGTTTTATGGCAGAGTTATAAAAAGGATTATGTACAGATTGAAGATATTATAGAAGATTATTGAATGCAAATTTCTGTAGATTTGTGTAGATAGATTCAGGAAATATTTACAGCAGATTTATGAAGCATTGTGTGCAGATTCATAAAGGATTTTTGAGTAAGTGTGATCTGTTTATCAAAATTATTAGGAGGAGATTATAGCAGATTTATGAAGCAGACTTACAGCAGATTATAGATAGATGTATGCTCACTTAATGGGCAGATTATAGGTAGATTTGTGAAAAGTTTATAAATTGATTTGTATCACAGATTGATAAGGTAAGTGTGGCCAGATTTATATGACTGGTTAGTAATGTTCATCATAGCAGTTTGAAGAAAGGAATTAAGTGTCCATCATCAGTTGAGATAGCAACATTGTCAAGATAGAAATTCAGACTTATATGAAGTGGGTTGGTGCTCACTAATTATGGATTGGGGAGTTGGCTTCGAGTGGGTTGGTGCTCACAAATTCAGATTTGGGAGTTGGTGCTTCTAGTGGGTTGGTGCTCACAAACAGTGTTAGGGGTTGGTGCCTCTAGTAGGTTGGTGCCTACAAATAATATAAAAGAAGAAATATATAAAAGCATTGATGTATCGTGGTTTTCTCCCATAAGGGTTTCCACATATATATATCTTGTATTCTATTTGTGTTCATAATAGTTATATTACATGTGAATGTTGATCAACAATGAATATGTTTATAAGATAAGTTATATACATGTAATTGAAGTTGAAAAAGTTTAAGTTGGTGAAATTTGTTGTTATACTGATTCACACCCCCCCCCTCTCAGTATAACCATGTGCTCTTCAGTGTGCGGATTAAAGAAAGCCCTATATGGACTGAAACAAACCCCCAGGGCCTGGTATGAAAGAATTGACAACTAGCTCATGGGATTGAGATTCTCAAAGAATAACGCAGATCCAAATCTATACTTCAAACGAATCAAAGGCGCGAGATGTTGATATTGATCTTGTATGTTGATGATCTTTTGATTATAGGAGAAGGTCACCTTATTGATCAATGTAAGAAAGACCTTGAGAAGGAGTTTGATATGAAGGATTTAGGCCTTCTACATTACTTCCTTGGATTGGAAGTTTGGCAAAACTCTGACAATATTGTGTTTAATTAAGGAAAGTACACCTTAGACATATTGAAGAGATTTGGCATGATGAACTGCAGACCGATGACTTCTCCCATGGAAACTAATCTTCACAAATTGAAGGAGGCAGCAACAAATTCCCCATTGGTAGATCATGCGCTCTACAGGTAGATGATTGGATCATTAATGTATCTAGTCAATACTAGACCTGATATTTGCTATCCAGTAAATGCCTTGAGTCAATTCATGTGTGAACCTAAGAAGATTCATCTTATGGTAGTAAAACATATAATGAGATAGCTTCAAGGCACTCTCAACTATGGACTCAAGTATAAGAATATTCATTTGAATCTACACGGGTTCACTGATTCAGATTGGGTTGGAAGTGTGACTGACAGGAAAAGCACCTCAAGGTGTTGCTTCAGCTTGGGTTCAGCCATGATATCTTGGATTAGCAGAAAACAGTCTTTAGTAGCTCAAAGCTCTACAGAGGCTGAATATATCACAGCTTCCATGGCTGCATGAGAAGTTGTATGGCTATGGAAGTTACTTGTGGGATTATTCGGAGGACCAATGAAGCCTGCTATAATTCATTGTGACAATCAGAGTTGTATAAAACTCTCTGTAAATGTAATAACCCACCATGATTCATCCAACAAAAATGAGTATATATTTTTTTTTTTTATTATGTTTTATTCAATTGCATACTCTGGGCATCCATCCAAATAGGATTGGGCATTCATCCATTCGGGATGAGCTTCTAACCATACGGGTTAGGCAATTGTCCATACGGGACGTAAATTCCATCTATCCAATACGGGATAGGCATCTACCCATACGGGGTAGGCATCCATCCAAACAGGATAGGAGATGCTCTGGCCAGAGACTTAGACTCATCGGGACCATTCGGGTCCTGAGCCACTCACTAAGTACTACATTCTTCTAACAAGAATGCACCGAGGTCGCCGTCCTTAGGAGTAATAAGAAAATAATACAAGCTTGAATTCCGCCTCGGAATTTGGCTTAAAGCCTCGGGAAGTCAAGCGAATCCATACGGGATTCCTTCCGAGCATGCATCGAATTAAGTTTGATTATCTTATCTTTCAATTAGGATTCTTGCTCAACCAAGCCTAGACCCCACCCACGAACACCTGAGTACGAGGGACAACTCCGTCCCAAGACTGCCTACATACCCGCTTCGGCGCGGGATCAAGGCGTAAAGTATGTAGTTCTATTTTCTAAACTATGGTTTGATGTAAACTGATTTGTGGGTACGCAACCCTTTCTAGGGTCAGTGTCCCAGACAGTTTCTCTGCGGTTGCTACCCACGAAGGTAGCACTTAAGCGAAGGCTCAAGATGGCCTATTGCTTGTGGCCTAAACAAAATAACTAGATCCTAATACTTAACACGAGCGTCACCCAATTGCAAATCACCAATATCCCTTCGAGGATGAATAAATAAATAAATAAGAAAATAAATTCCACGAGAGCTTTTAACTTGACCATCCCTAAGAGGGGTTTACTATGGGTTATCTCAACGGATGTGAAATTCATTTAAAGGTTATCTTATTAAATTATCGATCCAAGAGGGATTACCCGCCCCTTGGATTTTTAACTTCCAAATGTCCCTTATTACTCCCCGACGATTTATAGGGACGATGCCATAGACGTCGTTAATGCAGCTTTATTAGGCGTTAAGTGCAGTAGTTCAACACGACGGCATTACCCGTAAGCGTGACCCAGAGGCACCATATATACCGAACGCTGCTAGTTTTGGTTTTCCAACTTCCTTTATTTAGTTTTCTATCTACGAGCTATGAAACATCATACTTGAAAACAACTACTAATTGAATGCGCAAAGTTCAGTTAATTGAAGTAACTATTTGAAATATAACTTGCATAAAAATGACCATCATGAAACTTACATATTAATGATTACATGTGTACTTGCATGAAAATGTCAATAAACATAATTAAACCATAAGTAATTTGCATGTTATAAAAATAGTGCAACTTGCATGAAAATGTCAATAGACGTAATTAATCTATAAGTAATTGCATGTTATAAAAATAGTGCCACTTGCATGAAAATGTCAATAAACGTAATTAATCTATAAGTAATTGCATGTTATAAAAATAGTGCCACTTGCATGAAGATGTCAATAAACATAATTAATCCATAAGTAATTTGCATGTTATAAAAATAGCATCACTTGCATGAAAACGTCAATAAACATAATTAATCCATAAGTAATTTGCATGTTATAAAAATAGCGCCACTTGCATGAAAACGTCAATAAACTTAATTAATCCATAAGTAATTTGCATGTTATAAAAATAGCGTCACTTGCATGAAAACGTCAATAAACATAATTAATCCATAAGTAATTTGCATGTTATAAAAATAGCGCCACTTGCATGAAAACGTCAATAAACTTAATTAATCCATAAGTAATTTGCATGTTATAAAAATAGCGCCACTTGCATGATTAAGCAAACTAAAAATAGTGATTGATTAAGGCATTCGATTCATGAATTAATTGCTAAAGGCGAACAAAGTAACCCAATGAACTTAATACTTGGTAAGAAGAGGGTTGACTATAACGTAAGAAAATGGAGCATGCTAGTTTAATACTTGGCAAACATCTAGGGAAACCATTTTAAACAAAACAATGTTATACAAAGAACAACACGCCGATTAACAGATGATTAACCAGAGGGTACCGTGATAATATTAATTGGTTATCAAATGTTACTTGCCGATTATGTAAATCGAATAACAAGGTAAAACAAGAGTCGAACACAGAGTGGAAACTGAGGAAATATTAGTTAGGCACTGCACAACCCAAGGCTTGAAGACAATATGGATAGCTATCGGGTTTAACCGGTTGACAAGGAAAACACACTGAATACAATCAAATGGGTTCCAAGGGTCTCTATACCGATCATATCAGTCGAGTAGTTCAATCTTTACCGAATGCGAAAAGAACAACACAGTAATTTAATTGATAGAAATCAAATTAGTACCGGAGATAACAATCAATCAATGAAGAAACATATTCTAAGGCACAACTAAGACATAAAGGAAAATGCATACCTATTTAAATTCATGGCAACAAATGGTAGAATACCTATAATAGCGACTGGTAGTAAGGAACAAAATCAGTGGATGGCTACAACATTACCCTATGAAGACATGTCGATTCGGATGCATGACAAAATAAGAAAAGTGGATAAAACCAACAACATCCACGCACTTATACAGAGCTCAAAACGATTAGAAGGGATATGCTTATCGATCATTATAACTCGGTGAAAGGAGGGAGTAACCCAATTATATTATTCGGTTGGTATGGTGAAATCAAGGGGGGTGCATGGTCATTGCATGCATAAAAGGGACAGATTGAAATTTGAAAAAAAAAAAAGTCTCCGATCAGACATATATTCACAATTACATCTTGATGGTAATAAAGGTTCGGAAAAAAAAACAAAGGCAGACGATAGAGCACCAAAAACATAAACTAATAGAACATTACGTAGGACACTATACAGAGGTAAGGCAAGGTCAATAAAATCTCCAACCTGGAGTCCAACGTCCGATGGAGTATTCTCGAAGATGCAGAGCAGTCCACAATTTTTGTCGAACACCTCCAGTATCAAAACCCAAAATCCTTCAAACAACCAACTCAAAAATTCCTGGATGCTTGAAGATGGAGTAGAGTCTTCCTTGATCCTCCAAATTGAAGAGAAATCCTCCCAACAAAAATTCTTAGCTGCTAATGGAAGTGGACTACAAAGGAGATTTCAACTTGCAGAAATTTCTTATGGAATAGCTAGCTTTTCTTTTGAAACTTGTACCTATTTTATAAAAGAAATTACCAATTCCCACTACCTATTTTTTTAATTGAAAAAAAAGAGATTCTTCTCCCAATTTGGCCTCCATGCAAATTAATTAGGCTTAGTGGGAGGAGTTACATGCAAGGAGGCGGAGAAGCCTCTAGAAGCTTCTTATTCCTCCTACAACATGTGCCTTAATTTGGGTGAGGGAAATTAAATAACAAATTAAAATATATATGCATTTTTCATGTGTGTGAGGTTTATTATTTTTATTCCCTTACAATATTCATTCAATAATTCATCCAAAGAATATAAATAGAGTTTTGTATTTAAATCAAAAAAGGTGATAAAGGAGGGTTGTGACAGTAAACCCTGTATTTCATGATAGATCCAAACACATTGAGATCCCTTATCACTATGTGAGAGATGTGGTGGATAGAAATGTGATTCAATTACAATATATCAGTACAGGAGACCAGACAGTAGACATACTAACCAAACCTCTAGCCAGAGTAAAATTTGAACACTTTAGAAAAGGTTTTGGTATGATTGAGTTATAATTAGTTTTTGTAATCTGTACTAATATATAAGATGTTTAATGTGTAAACTTCTTTTGTCGTGTTATGACTTTATGGGATCCACCCCCGGTGTACAATTCTAAAAGGTGATGAGCTTTTAGACTATGAACACTTGTATTAAACATTATGAGGTGATGATCTTGTAATGTTGATATCATGTTGAATTGATATCACTCTGACTCATGGATGTGCCATGATATGTTATGGTAGATATTATGTGACGTAATGTCAATGCACATGCATAACCTAGATATAAGGGAATTCAACATTGTTAAGTATTTTATATCCAAGATATCACGTGTTATATGATACTAATATCACATGTTATGTGATCTCTATATCACAAGATGATGTGATATATTCTTGTGTCACTCATTATGTGATGCTTCATGTGACGAGCATATGTGATATGATCCTTTGTATTATGTAGTCATATAATACATTTTATTATGAGAAATATGGTGCTTATTTCATAGGTCTATAGTTATCTTCCCTAGCTAAGAGGGAGTGTTGAAACTTACTAGCTTCGGTAAGATAAATGATTGAATGAGAGACTTCATTTATCTCTCATTCAATCATCTACCTTATCGATATAACTACAATATAATTATAGACCTCATGATTAAATAAATGAACTTTTTATAATCATCTTATATGCATAATCGATAATATTACTCATGTTGTAATCAGACCAGAATTATAACTACCATAGCTATCATACGATAGCATCGATTGATGCTATCATATGATAAATATAATAGTTATCATCCTAAAATGCATGTTAATATCGATCATTTATTTTTTTATTATGATTGACTTATCCCGATCATTTATCGGGTAACTATATTACTTCACGTTCCCTCGATTATTAATAGTTATCGGCATAAGCATGTTAAATGACATGGCCAATAATTATCAGTATAACACAAGATAAAGAGAGATGACATGACCGATAGTTATCAGCATAACACATGGTAAGTGGTTACTGAAATGGTGTCTATGCACCAATCAAGACATGTCTTGATCGGGCATGTCTAAAAGACATGACCGATCAAGGCATGCCTTGATCGGTGAAGCATAGAACTATAAGTATATGCAAATGAAGTGTTGAAGATGCATAAAAATAATTAATGTTATCTTCAGCAACCTATGACATAAGAAACAGAAAATATCATTAAAGAAAATAATAATATATATAAATTCATACTTGAACATAAATTTGAATATCATTTACACTTTTCAACTTCTACAACCTACATTAGTATCTTGTCTTCTTCAGCATTCTCTATTGGCCCTTCCCCCTTTTCATTTGTCATATTTTTCAAGAACTCTTCTTCACACTAATATCCCAAATTTGTAATTGTTTATATGCCTTTAATAAGACCAAACTTTGTTGCAACTTGAAGTTGTTCATCTTTGTAACTCTGCAATTATCTACTACAGCAATAGTACTCTTTTCACTTGCCCATCGACAATTTCATTTGTCTCTTTTTCATGTAATTTACCATCAAATTTTATTTTGTATATTTTTTCATATGGAATGAGATGGACCAATCTAGCTAGTAATTTAACTAGAACCAACCTTTCTCCCATAAAATATTAGAATACAAACTAACCAAAGGTGTTTAGTTTGAGTAACTCTAAACAAAGAGAGACAAACAACTTGAGTACTATTATTTTGTTGTGTAGAAGATTGATTGATGTATTTAAGTGTTGTTTAATTATGTTTGAAAGAATGGACAAATGATAATATAAATAGATAAAATAGAGTTGTAAACACACAAAAAAAAATTGAAAGGATACAAAGGTGCGCCTATGAATGAAAGTAGAACATTTTTCTACTGGACTAATGTGCTCAGTGCCCTAGTCTAGAGGTTGTCCAAACTATAGAAACTATCCAAATCTGAGGTTAGAAGACACAAAACTCTTGTTCCACAAAAATCCAAGTCAAATAGGTAGGACTAGCATTGGGCACCCATTCCCAGATCTTTGCTTTCAAAATTATTGTTATTGTTTACGTCTTTGTAAACAAAATTCATGTATCTTTGGACTATTGCAAAATTTTGCATTTGCCCCTAAAAAACCATAAAGAGAGGACAACTTTTTTGTGGCTATATAGGATCTTGCCTTAGTTAAGCTCCCAATTTGGTATTTCTACCTCCACGAATAGCCAAATTGGATATCAAATAAAGTGTATTCTCTAAACCTTAAATGTGTCTAAGATTGTAGTGAGAAATAATATGCATAAACATAAAAGGAAACCCTATTCAAGTGTGTTAGAGTGATTCCTAGATGAATCAGTCAAAAGATGGTTTACAAACCAACTCAAGAGTGCATAAACATGTAGATAATAGCAAATGAATGGTAAATATCAAATCTGAAGATTTAAACTCACAAATGTGAGAACAACATAAGATCATACCAAACGCTTAAGGAGAGCTACAAGTCAATCATCAGTCAGTAATGTTTATCACCCTCCAACATTCCTTGAGATTTCAATCATCTTTGCAATGATGGTGAGTGAAGAATGTTAAAAACTTGATGTTGCAAATTATCCTTCAACTTTGCAGACATGTGTGATCAATTCAGCAGAGCTTCGCTATAATAAAGATTGGATATCCAAATAAGGAAAGATGCTAGCTTTTATATGAGTCACAAGGTTGAGTTTTGATAATAATAATAATAAAAAAGATGACATAAAACAATCATAATCAAAAATTAAGACCAAATTTTGTAATGTCAAGACCGACACTGAAAATATTTAAAATTTTGAATAATTTTGGTGGGACATGTGTGTTGGGCACTGAATTCCCACCAAAATAGGTTCGTAAAAGGGATATATGAGAATCTAGACTTGTGATTGTAGATTCGGTCCTAATTTTGATTTTTGACAATGAATAAATACAAAATAAGATTTAAGAGAGATTTAAAATAGAATAGGATGCATCTCCTTGAGTTGGGGGGTAAATTCAAGGCTAGAAATGGCCCTAAAATGGTTTAAATGAGTTTAAACTAAAGAAACACTCAAGAGAGTATGAAATCAGGCTCACAATTAGGAATACAATTTACGACACTACATTTAGCCTCCACTTTAATAGTCAAATGACACTACATGAATATGTAATCTAAAGTACATAAAAGTAAATACTCATTAAAAAGGATACTCATAAGGATGTTAAATGAAGCCCGCAATGTAGGGATACCTACAATACAATGTTAGGAAATGCATCCTACAAAACCACTTCTAAGAGTTATGAAATTTGAGGGTACATATATGACCACTTGTTTCTACATTCTTCTTGTGTAGGTAGAAACATGATATCATGTATACCACATCATATTGTGAAAGGAGTAAAGAAAAATGATTCTGGTAGGTTCATTTAGTAACACAACACTATGTCGAGGAGCACTTCATACAAAATAGAGAAGAATCATGATTCCAATGCAATAAACAGCACAAAAAACAAAGTTCTAAAGCTCGTGTTATGATAAAATGATTGAATATGAAAATTTAGGGTTTAGAGAAATCGTACCATAAATAGTGAATATTTTTACTTTTCCACTATTCATTTGTCTTTTTCACTTTATCGTTGTTGTAGACAAGTCCATGTGAGTGACAAAACAAGGATGTTGTGTTGACAAGTATATCAGCCACCCAAACTCCAGATGCTAAGGGAACATGTCATAGAAGGCATCCAAACTCATAAGGTGTGCCACACTAAATTTGCTATGCTTTCAATTTTTTTTATTTTTATCTTGAGGAAAACAAAATAACCCTTTTTAGGGCTCTAGTACCCTAACTGAGTGCTAAAGTCCATCTTTGGTGCTAGAGTCCAAATTGGGTGCCTAGGTCTTATTTAGGTGTTTAGGTCCGATCTAGGTAGAAGAGTCTAGATTCAACTCCATGGTCCAAACAAGTGTCCACGGGATTTTACATGAAATCTAGTGATTTTGATAGGAACTTGCTTATTTGACTAGAAGCAATGATTAAATCTCTCATTTTTTATCGTAGGTCCCACCAATGATGATAAGAAAATGTGGGAGGTCACATATATAGACTATTACAAGACCAAGCATATTCCATATCACTTAACAATGCAACACATATTTGAGAGGTTAGCCTATGGTGGGTTTACAACATGTCGAAGATGAAATTCATCATGTCATGATGACTCTCATGGATCAGTGAGACGTAGATACCTCCATGTTCCAACTTCTTATGAGGGAGATGATAGCCACACTAGATGATGTATACAAGATATTGTGGCTTCTAGTGCGAGGTGACACCATGAGTCTAGTAGGAACACATACACTAAGCATCATTGAGTGTGATCAAACATATTATGTTGGTCAAGTCATATGAGAAGATTCCAAAGGTTGCATCAAAGAAACAACATAGAGGAGGATGAGGAGAATGAGGATAGAGATGGAGAGAAGCAGTAGGACCAAGCTTAGTATCAAGATCAGTGAATTGAAAAGGAGAGATGGAAGAGAGTACAATAGAGAGAGAGGAGAGGGATGATGATACATCACTAGAGAGACCAACATCTTGAGCATGTGTATCATGATCATCACCTTCTTCAATAGAGGAACTAAGTCATTATGAGTTGAGTGGAGTTGCCACTACTATGCTCCCAGCTATAATAATGACTACGATGTTACGTGATCCTACCAATTCAATCAATATTGAATGGTGATATGAAGATCTAGGTTAGAACATTATATATACGCATTGACTTTAGAATATTACATGTTTCTTTCTATTTTGATATATATGATGAGATACTCGATTTCATATGTGTTTACTTTCTTGCAATTGGCACACAAGGATGGCACGACTTTGTGGGTCACATCATAGTTGATATTGTCCCTTTTGTAGACATACATCAACCAATTTAGGCCAACTATAGGCCTCATCATAGTGCAAGACAACACGTGGACATCTTTGAGCTCATGTAGCTAAAAGAAACATATGAGGAGAGGATGGTAGATTACTCTTGCATGGAGTTCGTATAGACAAAGGTGAAGTGAGTACAAGTTGAGAGAGATTAGTTGTAGCATAAGTATATAATATATAGAATGCTCTTTACCATTGTCAATGCCATCTGTCAATAATACAACAAGAGCATTGGATAAAGAAAAAGTATAAAGAAGGAAAGGACAATCATGAACCATTGGTTGTAAAATAGGAAACTTAGCTAAGCATCATTTTAAATCATCAAAGGTTTTTTGACAATCTATGTTCCATTTGAAACTGTTATCCTTTTTAAGAAGTTCAGTAAAAGGAAAAGTTTGGTTTTCTATTTGTGAAATAAATCTTCAAACAGCCTAATTTTTTCCTTATAAGTTACGAAGTTGAAAAATATTTTTAGGAGGTGGCATGTTAACTAAAGAATAAATTTTCTTTTTGTAGCATCATAAATTGTACACCCTTAATCAGGGTTGTACAATTCCACACTTAGGTTAGCACCCATATGTTGCATTTTGCATTTTAAATATTAATTTAAGTATTTAATTAATTAATTTAATTAAAAATAAAGTCCTCTTTTATCATTCCATGCATTATAAAATTGGGCCCTTAACTCTAAGTGTGCCCCGTTTTATTTTATCTTATCTTTTTCAATTAATTAATTAATTAAATCTTAATAAAGTCCTATTTCGACCTTCTAGGGTCAAATTAACATATCTAAACACCTTGGATTGGCACGCCGAGCTAGGTTTAGCTTTGTGATCACAAAACTTTGCATTCCTAAAAATTTGGAAAAAAGTCAGTCGAACCATGGTGCGGAACCATGGTCCCGACTTTTTCTCCCCAAATTTTGGGATCATGTTTTGACGGTATTACAATGTTTAAATCTTTCTTTGTGCAAAATTATATCAATTATAGGTCGGCCTATGATCAAAACTAAAGTTAGAATTTCATATATATAACCTTTCATTTCCTTATTTGAAGGATCCATCTACAAGAAATTGGAGGAGACCTCTTATGAAGTGAAAGCAAAGGTTTATCAAAAAATCAACCATTCCTCAAGTCTTCATCAACCCTTTTTCATCATCAATCGAAGCTTAGGAGATACTGAAGAATAATAAGGAGATCACTGACTGTTGATTGGCTTGTACCTCTCCCTTAGGGTATCTATGATTTCATATTATTTTCATAGCTCTATGTGAGTTTCACATCATTCATTTTCATATTTACATTATTGCTTTAGATCTATATTGCATTTGTGATTTGAAGCATAAAAATTTACATTATGTTCATTTAGGGTTCATACTCAAAACATAGGGTAGAACTCTAATTTGTATTCTAGCTCATTAGGATCTTACAAACACATGAGATTCTAGGGTGCACACACTTTTCAATATTACATCGGCAATTTGTGAAGGTGAAAATCGCCAAAATAGGGGATTTGACTAAGACAAAACCCTATATAGCCACTCATACAACATTTTTTCAGATCACAGATGCAGGTAAAGGATTTTGATGCAGCTACAAACTTTCGAGAAACTGGAATTTGCAAGTACAGGTCTAGATATAGACGAAGGCCCCAAATCACTAGGACTAGGGTGCCCAACACCATGGTCCTGGACCAATGCGCCCAGTGCCCTGGTCCTCTGCATTTTTGGGCAGTTTTTGGTAATTCAGATTGTGGGGAACTCAATTTGGAGACTTCAAATTACCAATTTAGTACAGTAACAAGGACCAAGGCGCCCAACACCCTGGTCCAGCTTAGTCAAGCTCGAATTTTAGTGCCAAGTGCAAATCAAAATTTCCTCTTCAATTTTGTACTTTGTCTTAGTTTTAGTTATGTATCTTTCTATTATTGCAATTTACATAGTTGCTTTTGTTCATTTCTTTAGTTTAGCTTATCATACCTTACATTAGACTCATTTCCCTCCAACAAAGGAATAGAAACCATAAAGATATTTCTTGACTCTCTTTCATAAGAGGAAGTAAAAGTGAATCATCTCCTTAGCCTCTTTAATATTCCAATGTATGGAGGAAAGTGGGGTTAGGTCATAGTTTACCCGATCCCATTTTTCACCATCACACTTTCTAACCACATCAATGTCATGATGAGAAACAATGAATCCTAATAGTTATCCACTATCAATGCCAAAGACATATTTACGACGACTCAAGCTCATATTATATTCTTAGAGTATTTAATATTTACTTGGCTTAGATTTATTTGTATTTAGTTTAGGATATTCCTTTGCAATCCGTACATGTAATTTGTCCTCTTGTACATGTGTGAGGACAAGTCATTTCTTTTATTTTCCTTTATTAAGGAATATTAGTTTATCCTCCTTAAGAGGATGGTGACACTTTGCACACACATATTATGAATGGTGGCATTCATAGATTTGGGAGTTACTTTGTATCTCCTCTTCTCATCTCTATTTAAGAGATGCTTCTCCTCTCATTCTTCACATATTATTCTAATGAACTTCTCTCTCTCTCTCTCTCTCTCTCTCTCTCTCTCTCTCTCTCTCTCTCTCTCTCTCTCTGCTTTTCCTTCATTCATAATGCATAAGGGGTTTTTCTTTGTTTTTCTCTTTTCAAAATCTCTTGTGTCTCCTCTTCAAGTTTTGGGTGATTGCTCTCAAGTTGTTCTCTACTTTGGTAACATTACTTCAATCAATATACTTGGCTTTATTTTTTATTTTCTTACTCTTGTATTTCCTTTCATGGTATCAAAGCAGGTTACTAATCCTTGTTTAAGTGGAAGTTGATGAAGGTTGTCATTTTTCATTTTGGAGCTCACCTTTCTTGAAGGCACTCTTTGAGAGAAGAGAAGAAGTTTTCTCTTTAACGTTTTGTTGTGTAGGTTTTAGTTTAAGTTTTAATTTTTAGTTTTGGAAGGCTTGTCGCCAAAACTCTGTTCTAACCTCTTTATTTTCCTGCATTCTTTAATTTATCCATTTTGGAAGGCTTGCCGCCAAACTTTTTTTTTCTTTTAGTTTAATTTTAGTTTTGGAAGGCTTGCCACCAAACCCATTTTGTATAACTTGTTTTGCAAGGCGTGCCGCCAAAACTATTTCATCATTCAGTTGCATCTCTTATTTGTTTGTAGATTCTTCTTTTTTTTTGCAAGATTTTGTTAAAAAAAAGGTTTTATATTGATCTTTGATATCTGGTTAGTCCTACATGGTAGGTGAATTGGCTTGGGCCATGGGATTTCTCCCTATTGGTCTCGGGTTTGATTCCCTGCCAGATTAACCCAGCGATTGGGGACTGCGGGTGGACTCATCTGCTTCCAGAGGACTAGTCTCCCCTCATCTCTCCCCTCCTCTGACCCCAACTTGGCATCTATAAGTCCAATGTAAGGTGGGATTGGTTGTTGGGATGAGACACGTGGATAACTCTGGGTTACCAATATATATATATGGTTATATTCTCCAATTTATGTATTGCAGGATTTTGTTACCAAAAGTTTAATATTCTAACGTATTTTGTTTATTGTGTATTCGTCATATCTCATTATGTATTCTAGCATTTCCAATGCTACAGATATTTGTAACGACCCTGCATAATATATCAAAACTTTTTTATCATTTATTAATGTTTGTAAAAAATTTAACACATCTACCATCTCCCTGCCTCTACACCTGTTTGTATTGATTCCTATCTACTCAGCAAGAAACACCTCTTCTTTTGATTTCTTTGTAACATCTCTTTTCCTTTTGTTGCATACGTTATTGTTGTAGGATTATTATTAGTTCTTATTCGATCTCATGAAATAAGTCTTTAAAAAGTAAATCTTAAACAGTTTTAAATTTCATATCTACCATGTATAAAGTATATCTTAGTTTATTTAAAATAAAAGTTTAAGTTCTTTTCTTACTAAAACGTATTTCAAATTTTTTTCAAAGTTTATTAAAAAAAAGTTTAAAATTTATAACATTAAAAAGTTTTAAATAGTTTTTAAAAAAGCAATACACATTTTATTATATATAAAGTCTTAAAATAATATTTTTTATTATTAAAAGTTTTTTAATTAAACTTTTTAAATAAAATTAAAGTTTTTAAAAAATTTTAATAAAAAAATTCAAGCTTTTACCATATACAAATATAAATTTAATCTTTCTTACAAAAACAATTTAGATATAGTTTTTTGTTTTTGATTAAAAATGTAGCGTTAATCAGGGCGCTAACCCTTAACATAGCTAGAGACTATCAAAACAACAACCAAAACAAGGCTGCAGACCCTTAGAAAGGAACAGAGGAAGAAAAACAACCCAAACCCACTCAAAGAAGAGGAAGGATTTGGGGGAGTGGGGAGGACTTCCCTTTCGCCTACGACAAGCCACAGTCTAGGGGATACAATTTTTAGGACCAGCAAGAGATAGGTCCAGCGGGGAGGACCCCGTAAGGTTATAAATAGTATTGTCAACAAAGTGTTGTTGCAAAGCAGCAGAAGGTTGTTGCAGAGAGGTAGCAACAGTAGCAGAATCAGAAGCATCAGTACGAGAAGAACGGGGCAGCGAAGCTAGAGCAAGAGGAGTTGAAACCATAGGGGCATAAGAGGAGTCCACCAGAGGGGCCAAAACATCGATAGCAGCATCAATAGCAATAAGAAGCACCTCATCCTCATGAGAGGAGCCATCTGAAACAACCTGGATGGTCGGGTGATCAGCAGTAGCATCCTTCCACCAAGTAGCAGCACCTTTGTGACACGAAATAGAGCAGTCTGAAGCAAGATGACCCGTACAGAAGTATTTCCTGCAATGAAAGGGGAGGCCCTCAAAATCCAACAGTTCTGTCCAAGGTCGATCCCCCACCATGAGAACAACATCCCCCGGGAGAGGCAAGGACATGTCAATGTCCACAAGGATGTGGGCAAATGTAGTGTGGTCCATTGAGGACGTAGCATTTTGACCTTCAAGAATCAGCCAAAATAGTTACTGATAGCTTCATAGCAAGAGTGCTCTGAAAAATGAAGAGGGTGATTTGGGAGGCGAACCCAAACTGGATGCACATTAAGTGGTTCAGTGAGAGGGTTAAAAGAGGTTGACCATGGGTTAATAGAAAGGGAATGCACTCCCCAAGCCCACAACTTGTCCAAAACCAAATCTCGATCAGGCAGAAAAGTAAACGAAGCAATGAAAAATCCTTTAGCTCAAGGAAATAGCTCAATATTGTGAGCCACCAAAGGCCTCCAAGAGTCACACACCTAGCGATGGAGATCCATTAGTGAAGGCCAGAGCCTAGAGAATCTGCACACAAGAGCACAGTGTTGGTAGAATCCAATGTTGTCCACCACATCCTGTCCACAAACCACCACAAGGGAATTTTTGGCACAGGGAAGAAGATGAACCCCCTTGGAGGAATGGGCAGCAGGTCTAGCCACACGAGCAAAGCTATAATTTTGAGTAGAAGAAGGTTTGGGTTGGATGTTTGTGCCAATAGCATCAGCAACAGACAGTTTAGGAGCATCACTAGAAGCATGAGCAACAGCCCTTGAATGAAAAGCCACATGTGGCAGAGGGCACGAACCCTCCACACTGGCAGCACCCACCATAGAAGGTAAAACCCCAACAAGGGGAGGATCACACGACCCAGCAGGAGGTGTCATGTGGGGAGCATAACCAATGAGGGTACCAATGGCTCCAGCACGACGTGGAAGGGGAGAGAAAGCATCAGCATTGAACACAGCACGAGCAGACGCAGCTGGAAGAGGAGAGTCGTTGCAAGCAAAAATGTTGCAAACATTTGAAATCACAGAATGAGCGGGAGCAGGAGTGCCAGACATTGTTCACTCTATTTCAAGATTATAAAGTTTTTTGTTATTAAAGATTTGAAATTTATTATTTTTGATAAATATATTTTTTTAAAAATTATTAAAATTTAGTTCAATTTTGATCAAAGAGGTTATTTTTCATCTTTTAATCAAAGGGGGCCATTTTTTTCATTCTAACCATTACTTGCTCATGTTTATTATGTCATCATGTCTAGTTTAATTCTAGAAATTAAATTAAATAAATCTAATTATCATTCATGGAAAACGCATATTTCTTTTATTTTTTGTTTCAAGCACCCTTTGGATGTTGCTACTAATAAAAGTTCATAGCCAGCTACAACTGCTCCTAAAGCCAACCAAGATAGATGGAAGGCTCAAAATGAGGAAGCACTTGGTTTAATTGGTATTTCGATGGTTCCTAAATTGTATGTTCTTATTGGAAATTGTACAAAAGTGTATGAAGAATTAACTTATGATAGCTCAAATGAATCTCGAAAAAATTAACTTCAAGATCAACTAAAAGACGTCAGGTATATGGATTTTAAATCCATGGATGAATTCTTATTAGATTTTGATTCTATTAATAGTCAATTAACTGGTTTAGGAGTTAACCTAGTTGATATACATTTAATTCATCTTATTTTTTAAAAATGTCTTCCTCGTCAATTTCAACAATTTATTACTAATATTCATGCTCAACTTGCTATTCCTAGTTTAGCTACTCAATTAACTTATGATATTTTTCATAATTTATTACATCAAGAGGAAGCTAAATTAATTCAATTTGGTACTCTTAAAAGTAGTGAACATGCTTTTATGTCTAAAAATCAGAATCATAATAATCATTTTAAATCCAATAATAATAATCATAATAATCATTATTCTGATAATAAATTTCATTCTAAATCCTATAATAACAATTCAAATAATAATCAAAAGAATAATTATTCTAAGAGGCCCCATTGTACGTATTATGGTAAGGATGGTCATGTGTCTAATTAATTGTTTTAAGAAACAAAATGGTAAAAAGACCATGAACCAAAATAATCAAAACAATCAACACTATAAACCTAATTATAAGAAAGGTAATCAGAATGGTAATTCATCTCATCATGCATTTACTTGTAGTTACAATGTTTCAAAGCCTCTTGAATGGATTATTGATTCTGGTGCATCTCAACATGTTACTTCTCATAAAGAAATTTTTGATTCTATGCATCCTGATACTTCAAATATTCATGTTCAACTTGCTAACAATTATACTTGTAAAGTAGAATCTATTGGTGATGTCAATGTTCCTAATGGTAAATTACATGATGTTCTTTATGTTCCTAAATTAAAATCAAATTTGATTTGCGTTGCTAAGGTTTGTCAAGATTATAATATTGAATTCTATATGGATATGTGTTATATCATTGATCAAAAGCATAACCAAGTTATTTCTAATGCTAAAATGGACAATGATAACTTATTCAAATTTTATGAGTTTGCTCATTCAAAGTATTAATTGCTTACTACCATTGATTTTAATGTTTGGCATGAAAGACTTGGCCCCATAAATTCTAATAATATTGCCTTGGTGCAAAAAGAAAATATGGTAGATGGATTGCCTAGCATTGCTCCTTCTAAGATTGTATGCACAGGATGCATGAGTGGTAAGATGCATAGGGAGTCCTTTCCTCATGGTCAATCATGGAGGGAAAATCATAAATTGCACCTCATTCATAGTGACCTTTTGGGACTCATGGAAAATACCTCCATCCAAAGATCAAGGTATGCACTTACTTTTTTTGATGATTTTTCTAAGAGAACTTGGATCTATTTCCTTCATAGTAACGATCAAGTTCTTGATGTTTTTACTGAATTTCAAATGTTTGTTGAAAGGCAATCTGGTTTTAAGATTAAAATCCTTAGAACAAATAATGGTAAGGAATATGTTAATAATGTATTTAATGGTTATTTGAAATCTTTTGGTATTAAACATGAGCTTACTATTCCCTATACACCTCAACAAAATGGTGTAGCTAAAAGGAAGCATAGAACCATTGTTGAAATGGCTAGATAATTATTGCATGCTAAGAATATGCATTATAAATTTTGGGTTGAATTTATGGCTTGTGATACTTATCTTATTAATAGAACACCTACCAAAGCCTTAAAGGATATAACTCCTAAAGAAGCTTGGTCTGGTAGAAAGCCCAATTTAAACCATTTAAGGATTTTTGGTTCCATTGTTTATGTTCATAAACCTAAACAAAAAAGGCACAAATCAAATTCTAAATCTTCTCCTTATATATTTGTTGGTTATGATGAACATTCTAAAGCATATAGAGTTTACAATCCTATCACTAACAAAGTTAAAGTTGCTAGATATGTTTGTATTGCTGAAAATGGTATTCATGATTGTTCTAATGTGCAAGATAATGAATTTGTTTAAAGTAAGGTTGTGGTTGTGGAGGACACACCTCCTTCTCTAAACCCTAGTCCTTCTCTGAACCCTACTCCTAATGCATCTATTTATAAAAGTGATAGTGATGATGATCATGATAATTCTACTCCTAATTATTCTTCTTCTAGTGATGATTCTATTACTTATAAAAGGAAGCCTAAATGGTTTAAGACTTTGATTCAAGAAAGTGATGATTATTTAGCTAGAATGGATAAACTTAATGCTAGAAGAATAAATTATTGCAATTATGCTTTGATGACTACTACTATGAATTTAAATGATCCTATTTATTTTGAGCAAACTAAAAATCAACCTCATTGGAAAAATGTTGTGCAAGAAATAATATGATACTTTGCTTGCAAATCAATCTTGGGATTTAGTTCCTTTACCTCATGGTAAAAATCTTGTTTCTTGTAAGTGGTTATATAAAACTAAATTGTGTTAGCATTTTTGATGTTTATGTTGTGATTGTCATTGATGGACACACACTTGTATTGAGATCCCCTTTATATGTATGAGCTCATGCTCAACCGGTATTTGTTCCAACCGGTATGTTGTACTCTAGTCTTTTGACTAGTGGTGATTTTGCAGAATGTGTTTCCCGATCTGAAGCGACATGTCGACCCCAAGCAGTTCGCAGATCACAAGCGGTACGAGGAAGCAAAGTGGCACAACACATTCTTACCAGTCTTCATTTTTGTCAAACCGGCAACCGGCATTTTTGTCAAACCAGCAACCGACATTTTGTATGAACTGGTAACACTCTGTGATGAGTTACCAACTGGCATTTTGTGATGAGTTACCAATCCACCAATTGTTTAACGGTGCTGACACATTGACGGTGATTCTTGTGTCGTGAGTATGTCTAGATTCACTGAACTTAGGAAATTGTAATGTAATCCTATTGGACCGACATG
The DNA here is from genome assembly GCF_030272615.1 of Cryptomeria japonica. Taxonomy (NCBI): domain Eukaryota; kingdom Viridiplantae; phylum Streptophyta; class Pinopsida; order Cupressales; family Cupressaceae; genus Cryptomeria; species Cryptomeria japonica. Next base: position 771,585,213 of record NC_081414.1, read on the forward strand.
AAATCAGATTCCTTTAAAAGGACATCATGTCTAGGGTTTTTAAGTTGTTGAAAGAGCTATGAATAGGGTTTATGTTGAGCTAGGGTTTAAGGTGGAAGAGCAGAGTGATCTTATCAAAGAAGATCAAGTTGTAACTGAGAGTGAGATAGAGAAGACTGAAGTAATGCTGGAATGCATTAGCTGTGAGCAATACTGGATCTAACCAAGTAGTTTGTGCTAGTAGATAGATCAAACACTTATTGATTACTCACATCTTTGACAAGTTTGTAGCCCTTAACCAAGTAGGCCTCAAAGCCTTTGTAAAATCCTCTAATAAGGTGGTTCACACATGTGAATCTAAAATCCTCTAACAAGGTAGTCTTTAATCAGACTTATCTCCTAACAGAGATTGAGATTCGTAATAGGATCTGTTCTAGTGAAGAACATTGTAAGACCTTAACCGGTCTGGTTTCTATTCTGCAGATAGTGACTTGTGAGTTCCATCTCACCGTGGTTTTTCCCAGTTGGGTTTCCACGTCAAATATCTTGTGTTATGGTTGCATTGCTTTTGTGGGTGAATGGTTTATTCGCATTTTGGTTTGTATGTGTGATAACCGGTTTGATTGTCAGACTGCTTTACCGGTTTATCTCTAGACTGTGTAAGTGTTTTAGTGCAAAGATTTTTGGCATACTAATTCACCCCCCCTCTTAGTATTCATCAATTGGTATCAGAGCCAACCTTTCTATAAGTTTAACCACTTGGAAAGAGATATGGGAGAATACACATTGAGGGAACTTACTCAACGGCTCACTAAGTCTGAGCAAGCCTATGATGATCTTATGGTCAAATACAAGGCATCTCAAGCAAAAAGAAGAGAACATGCAGAGAGGCTGATGGAACTATCTGAAAGTAGTTCTGAAGATGAAGCTAACATGGAAGCTATGATTGTTGAAGTGAATAAGCTGAATGATTCAAACTCTAATTTGAGAAAGGAGTTGGAAGGACTGACTATTCGGTTTAGCCAAGAGCTTGAGAACTGGAGAAAGGCTGAAGATCTGGTAAAAGACAGAGATCATGAGATCTCCAAGTTGAAACAAGAGATTAGTGCACTAACTGCTCGCCTTCATGAGAGTAGAATGGAGAAAGAAGACATGCAAGGAGAACTGAACATTGCCATCTCAGAAAATGCAAGTCTTATGGAGACAAACACTGCTATTTCCAAAGAACTCTTTGAATCAAAGGAAATACTAGCTAAGTTTGGCAAAAGTACAGTCAGGCTAGAGAAAAAGCTTGAGTCATCTAGACCAGCAAAGAATACCAATGGTCTTGGTTTTTCTAGACATGAGGAAGGAGAATCCTCAAGGACAAATGCTGAAGCATCAAAGAAGCAACCGGCACTCAAAGGAAAAGGTAAGCAAAAATTCAAACCTGTTTGCTTTAACTGTCTTAAAGAAGGACACACTGCCAATGTGTGTAGGAGCAAAGCCTACAATAATTTTCCTTATTTTATCAACAATATACCTAGATCCAATAAGTTCAATGGTCATTGTTATGCATGCAACAAGTTTGGGCATAGAGCATTTGAATGCAGGTCTGTAATGGATAACACCGGAAGATATCCTCAGAGGACCAAAGGAGCTAGTCTTGAATCTTTTATGAACCGGAACCACAACCGGTTTAATGTCTTCAATCATCAGTCAAGAAGTGGTGGTCATCAAGCAGCAACCGGATGGAGAGAAAGTTGTATGATCTGTCATGGTCATGGTCACACTACTACAACATGCAGAAGGAAGAATGGAAACATGTACAATGGACCTTGGAGAGCACCTGGACTTGTTTGCTATCACTGCAACAAACCGGGTCACATTGCAAGATTCTGCAGAAGCAGAAAAAGTATATTTGATGATATACCGATCACTCAGGAAGGAGAAATAGATGTTGAAAAAGTTCAAGAAGACATGAAGAAAGTATGGAAGAAGAAACTAGTATTATTGGAGGAGGAACCGGTTTCTGCACCCAGTGTGGAAATATCGAAACCGGCAAACTAAGCCTCAAAGGCTTAGGGGGAGCAAACGAAAAAATGCTTTTGAACCCCCGGTTAACACGAGTAAAAGACCTTAACCGGTATGCTACACCTGTCACTTGGCAGAAGACCAAAAATGGTAAAGAGGCAAATTAGGGTTTACGCCCTAATATAGGAGCATTAATGATGGTAGGTGAGAGACATGTATAAATGCAATTTTCAAATCATTTCTCACTATCTGTTTTTCGAGAGAAGAAAAGTTTTCAAGTGCAGAGCGAAGAGAAGGTGATTTGAGCTTAGATTTTGAGGAATTGGAGAGATTTGAAGGAGATTCAAATATAGTTTGCAATCGGCAGTGGAGAACTCAAAGCAGTGATTTGGCATCCGACAGAGAGCGAAGCAAAGCAGAATCAAGAAGCCCTAAATTCGCGTGTGAAAGGTATTTTTCGGATTCTTGAAATACTCTTCAATGGCTTCCGCATCTCATACCAGTTCAAGCACATCCATTGAGTCAGAAAATTTCACTCAGAGGAAGTCCAAGTATAATGCTTTGTCACAAGTCCTAGCTGGAGTCATAGTCGAAGAAGGAATTTTAGACTATATTGATTGCAAGATAGAAGACCTAGGGTCCTTAGCCATTCATACTCAATTAAGTCTATTTTGCGATAAGGACAAAAGGATCAAACCAGAGTTCAGTATCTTAGAGAAGAAGAAACTCCATAATGCGGTGTATTTTCTGGAAGATTTCACAGAGGATCACATCAGAATCATCCTGAGTAGAGTCCATGGTGACAAGATGTACCTGGAGAGAACGCATGATATCACGCCTGGGGCAATTCATGCAGTCACCGGTTTCTGCAACATAGGGGAAGTACCAGCCCTAAGAATGGTAAGCAAAATGGAAATGACCAAGCTCACCGGTTCGACAAGTGATTCATGAGGTATGATAGTTAATCCTATCAAGGATGAACTGGTAAAATATGCCTGCATGGTGGTAGGCTACAGGACATTCTCAGCCAACAGGATTAATTCTGTATCTACTGCAGCAATAAATGTCGCTTACCGGATGATTATAGAGGATAAATCATTTGACCTATGCACTGGTATGCTGAGACAACTCCTGTCAAATCTCAAGGCAATCAAAAAAGACAATTCACTGAGATTTAAATTTGGACAACTACTAGTAGGATTGTTTTTCTAATTCCAAGGCTACTTTCTGGATGTAGGAGATGTCCAGTGGTCCCCTGACCAACTGGTAACCAAGCAGATAAAGGAAAGTGTTGAAGCCATTAGAACCGGCTACCCTGAGATCTTGAACAAATACTTTGATGAGTTCAGAAGAAAAATGAGTCAGAGGATGCGAATCTCAGGTGACATAGAGAAGAAGTATGAAGACATCTGTTTCACTATTCAGGTGGACAAATGTCTAATGGAGGCTGTTGAGCCTAGAATGGAGGAAGTGAAGCCTATGGGCTATGAAGTCATGTATGACATGTTGGAAGGGTATGCTTCAACCCTTATTGCCTCGCCTCTTGATCCAAAGGTGAAGTGAACCAGAACCTACTTGGAGAGGATCGCACCGATTGAAGAACCAACGGTGAAGAAGGGAAAAGAACTGGCAGCCAAGAAAGCTAAGGTAGTGATTGTGGCATCAGCACTAGCTACCACTGAGACTCCAAGAGTGACCAAGCAGTCACCGGCAAAGAAGAAACCGGAGGTAACACCGGCAAAAGTCTTCGAAAGAAAGAGAAAGACTAAGGCAAATGAACCAGACTCTGAAGAAACTGAGTCTGATGAACAGCCAAAGAAGGCTAGACAGACCAAGAAGGTGAAGAAGAATGAACCGGCAACATCCGCACCGGTAAATATAGATATCTCCTCTTACAAACCTTTGACACATTGTAAAAGAACAGTAAAGAATATTAGGAGAAACTTACTTCATGATTTAATTGATTATTATGATGATTTCAATAGTGAGGAAAAAGATGAAGTACTGCAGGAGATTATTCTTTATTTATGTAGAAATGACCGGTCACCATCAGAGATTAAATCTCAAACACCAGATTCATTGTATAAAGCATTGGATAACAAATGGCGCATTGCCATTGAAAAGGAACAAGAGATTAGGGAGAAAGTTTTTGCACATTACTTCCCCAAACTCTCAAACTCAAAATTATTTGATGTATTATATCAAAATAAAGGTCTCTTCTTCACAAGGAGAAGAAGACTCTGGTTGCTAGAAGGGAGAGTTGATGATGTAGAAAAGGATACACATCAACACATGGCCCATGCTATCAGTTCACACAAAGCTCGGATGGCCAACCTCCAAGCAGAAAAGGAATCGGTTATTTCCAAACCGGATGAAGTTTTTGATGAGGAAGGAAACCTGGTGGAGGAACCAATCGACACCATAGATGTTGATGCCCTAGATACAGAAGATGTCACTCAGGATATACCATCTGAGGGAACTGAACAGGGGCAACAGGCCGATCAAGGTGGTGAACAAGCTGTGGACACACAGCAAACGGGAAAAGAAAAAGAAGAAGGATGAAGATGAGAAACAGAGAAAGGAGGAAGAGAAAAAGAAAGAGGAAGAGGAGAAAAGAAAAGATGAAGAGAAAAAGAAGCAAGAAGAAGAAAGGAAAAAGAAAGAAGAAGAGGACAAAGAAGAAAAGAGGAAGAAGGAAGAAGAAGAAAAGAAGAAGAAAGAAGAGGAGAAGAGGAAGAAGGAAGAGGAAGACAGGAAGAAGGAAGAGGAAGAAAAGAAGAAGGAAGAGGAAGAAAAGAAGAAGAAGGAAGAGGAAGAAAAGAAGAAGGAAGAGGAAGAAAAGAAGAAAAAGGAAGAGGAAGAGAAGAAGAAGAGGGAAGAAGAAGAAAAGGAAGAGGAAGAGAAGAAGAAGAGGGAAGAAGAAGAAAAGGAAGAGCAGAAGAGGAGAGCAGAGGAGAAGAAAAAGGCAAAAGAAGACAAGGAAGAAGAGAAGAGAAGAGAAGTGGAAAAGAAGAAAGCTGAAGTAGCCAAGGAACGTGAAGCGGCTAAAGGCTCTCAGTTGGAGACTTTGAAGGCAACCGGAAGTCAATCCTCACCGGTTGATATCTCTAGTCCTATCGATCTCCAATCTGCAAGCGAGTCGGAACTTATGCAAAGCATCAAGGTTGCTCAAGAGCGCCTTGAGATCATCCGCAGGAAAAAGGAACAAGACATCATTCAGGCAACTGTAGACACGCTCACCGATTTAATCCCCGGTACTAATCTTCCTGACACTGATTCATCACTAGCACAACTCAAACTTCTGTGTACTGTAGTGGATGATCAGGTGCAGAGCCTAGAAGAAGCAGCTGAGGCCAATGTAAAGAAAGAGCACCAAAAGGCTCTTAATGTTGCTCTAGTGAAGAAACTGAATGAGCTTAGGACTGAACTATCAAAGGATCAAAAGGACATAAGGAGTGCTTTGGATGAGGGAAACTTGCTACTCAGCAAAATCTGTCAACCTCATCTATTTTGTGATGATGTACTAGCTAAGAAGCAACAGCTTCAAATGGACTTACAGTCCTACTTAAGCACATTCAAGACTCCTTACGAATCCTTTGTAGCATATGGGCAAACCGTTCACTGGTTCCAGATCCAGTCAGCCAAGATAGAGCAAGAGATTAGCACAAGATCTAGGGATTTGCAGGAACTCCAACTAATATTACTTCCACGACTGCAAATTCTTCAGAAATGCTATCTAAACCTAGAAGCACTGACAGTTACCCAAGAACTGAGCACAATAGATGCCATGGAGGAACAGGTATCACAAATGCAGACAGAGAAGGAAGTGGCAACCTCCCTACTTGAGTCTTGGTCTCTCTCCATGAAACAATTTTTGTAGGACTACAAAGCGGTTTTTGACAAGTATTATTCATTATTGTCATAAACTCTTTTATATATATATGGAAATAGGTTTTTGTAGTGGCACTTTGTCATTGTTGGCAAAGGGGGAGAAGTACATGGTTTTAAAATTTTGATGGTCTTAAATTTTGAAATTTTGATATATCAGGGGGAGAAGTATATCAGAGGGAGAAGTATCTGTTTTTGGAATTTTGATATATGCTGTGATATATGCTATATGCTCTAATGATTATGCTCTGAATGCAAAATTGCTATACACTCTGTTGATTAAAGGATAGTGTATATGCTTAGGGGGAGCAATTTTGTTAATGGCAAGTTTTTGTTGTAAAACACTTAGATGTCAAAATTTTATTTTCCTAAGTGTTGCCATCAATGCCAAAGGGGGAGATTGTTGGCATTTTTTATGTTTATGTTGTGATTGTCATTGATGGACACACACTTGTATTGAGATCCCCTTTATATGTATGAGCTCATGCTCAACCGGTATTTGTTCCAACCGGTATGTTGTACTCTAGTCTTTTAACTAGTGGTGATTTTGCAGAATGTGTTTCCCGGTCTGAAGCGGCATGTCGACCCCAAGCGGTTCGCAGATCACAAGCGGTATGAGGAAGCAAAGCGGCACAACACATTCTTACCAGTCTTCATTTTTGTCAAACCGGCAACCGGCATTTTGTATGAACCGGTAACACTCTGTGATGAGTTACCAACCGGAATTTTGTGATGAGTTACCAATCCACCGATTGTTTAATGGTGTCGACACATTGACGGTGATTCTTGTGTCGTGAGTATGTCTAGATTCACTGAACTTAGGAAATTGTAATGTAATCCTATTGGACCGACATGAAATTAGATTCCTTTAAAAGGACATCATGTCTAGGGTTTTTAAGTTGTTGAAAGAGCTACGAATAGGGTTTATGTTGAACTAGGTTTTAAGGTGGAAGAGCAAAGCGATCTTATCAGAGAAGATCGAGTTGTAACTGAGAGTGAGATAGAGAAGACTGAAGTAATGCTAAAATGCATTAGCTGTGAGCAATACTGGATCTAACCAAGTAGTTTGTGCTAGTAGATAGATCAAACACTTGTTGATTACTCACATCTTTGACAAGTTTGTAGCCCTTAACCGGGTAGGCCTCAAAGCCTTTGTAAAATCCTCTAACAAGGTAGTCTTTAATCGGACTTATCTCCTAACAGAGATTGAGATTCTTAACAGGATCTGTTCTAGTGAAGAATATTGTAAGACCTTAACCGATCTGACCTTAACCGGTCTAGTTTCTATTCTGCAGATAGTGACTTGTGCGTTCCATCTCACCGTGGTTTTTCCCAGTTGGGTTTCCACGTCAAATATCTTGTGTTATGGTTGCATTGCTTTTGTGGGTGAATGGTTTATTCGCATTTTGGTTTGTATGTGTGATAACCGGTTTGATTGTCAGACTGCTTTACCGGTTTATCTCTAGACTATGTAAGTGTTTTAGTGCAAAGATTTTTGGCATACTAATTCACCCCCCCCTCTTAGTATTCATCAAATTGAATACGAATAATGAAGTTACAAAGTTTAAAGCTATATTAGTTGCTAGAGGTTTTTTTTCAAATTGAAAGCTTAGATTATAATGAAACTTTTTCTCTTGTTGCTAAAATGCCTACTATTTAACTTGTTCTTGCTTTAGCTTCACATATGAATTGGCTTATTCATCAAATGGATATTAAAGTGTTTTTCTAAATGGTGATTTACATGAGAAAATTTATGTCTCAGCCTCGTGGTTTTGTTAAAGAAGGTAATGAACATTTAGTTTGCAAGTTAAAGAAATCAATTTATGGTTTGAAACAATATCCTAGTGAATGGTATTCTAAGATAAATGCATTCTTTCTTTCTCAAGGTTTTATTAGAAGTAAAAATGATCCAAATTTATATATTAAACATAGTGAAGATGACATTGTGATTATTATTTTATATGTAGATGATTTAATTTTAACTTCAAGTTCCAATAATTTGATTTCCGAAATTAAGCTTCAGCTCAATCAAAAATTTCAAATGACTGATTTAGGACTTTTACATTATTTCTTGGGAATGCAAATTTGGCAAACAAATAATGGTATTTTTCTATCTCAAAGTAAATATGCTCAAGATCTTTTGGACAAGTTTAAAATGAATAATGCTAATCACGTTTCTACTCCATATGAATTAGGCACAAAGTTAATACTTGATATTGTAAAGCGGAAAAATCGAACCCTAGTTGTTCTCCCCTCCCCAACTCCAAGGAGAGAGAAGGGAGAGTCACTAGGGTTGATGGTTTTCACTTAGGGGAGACTTTACATTCAAAAGAGGGGTTGAAACCCACAAGATCCAATCCCTCGCAATGCAAGATTGGATTCTAAATGAGTTTCAAGGGTTGTGATAGCAAGGATACCCTCTTTTGTAAAGAATGTAGAAAGATTGAACTAAGAATGCATGTAAAGTAGGAAAGATTCGCTTATAAATAGAGATAGGGATATGGGATGAAGCTGCGGACCTGGAATTAGTAGTAAAATGTCAAGACAGTGCTGTTTTGCAAATTTGAGCGAAAATTGATGGGACGATGGCGCCCGGCGTGCACACGGTCCTCCGAAAAATCCGCGAAACGAAGGGGGATCTGTTCGTCTCTGCACAAGGATTCCAGATCTTCAATTACAGCCGCGTACCTGCAACCTTGTTGTAAGAATGTTTGTATTCTTACATGCGAAGGTGTAATGAATGTTGTATTTTGTATGTTGTAAGTGATCTCCTCTTCAATGGTTGAATCCTTGTCTTGAATGCAACACTTAGCCTTGAATGGAGACTTAGAATGCTCAATTGCTTGAAGGAATGCTTGAATGCTTGAATCCTTGAATGTTTGAATATCACTTCCGCCTCTTGCGCACATATCTTTTTTCCTTTTTCTTTTCCTCTTCAAATGGGAGGGGAAATGTAGTTTATATACTTGTCAATTAGGGCTGATAGACTGATTTTCCCGATCTTAGGCCGACCAGGAAACATTATTTCCCGAATTGCAAACTTAAAGACCCGATGCCCAAAAGAGACCGGGCCCAAAATATGGCCAGGGACCAGGACGCTGGGCGCCATGGTCCCACCTCCCGGGACAGCAAGGTGCAAGGAGGGATCAGGCCAGGGTGCAGAAAAATGCAGTTTTTGGTGTTATAAACAGGTTTCAGGGTCTCCATTCAGGTTCAAAGTTGCGCCACCATCGTGAAGACCCAAATACAGTCGAAATTGCAAGTGTCACAATTTTAGGACGCTACAGATATAAATACTCATTTTGTTGATGCAACTTTATATAGACAATTAGTTGGAAGTTTAAATCATTTAACTCTTATTAGACCCGATATCGTTTATAGTGTGGGTTTAGTTTCTAGATTTATGTGTAAACCTCAACAAACTCACTTTAAAGTTGCAAAAAGAATTTTCAGATATATTAAAGGAACTCTTAATGTTGGTTTATTTTACGATGCAAATTGAGATTTTACTTTAAAAGGATTTACTGATTTAGATCTAGGGGGAGATCCCAATGATGGGAAATCTACTTGTGGATATTGTTTCTTTATTGGCTCGGATGTCTTTTCTTGGAATAGTAAGAAACAACAATCCACTTCACTTGGTTCCACAGAAGTTTAATATAAAGGATGCACTAATGCAGCTAAAGAAACCTTATGGCTTAGAAGATTGCTTGAAGATTTGGGGCTACTTCAACAAGATCCAACACCTTTGTATTGTGACAATCAAAGTGCCATTGCCATGGCTAAGAATCCTATCTTCCATGCAAGGACCAAACATGTTGCTCTCCAACACCACTTTATTAGGGAACAAATTGAAGACAAGCAAGTTTCATTTCTATATTGCAAGGGTGAAGATCAAGTTGTAGATATTCTACAAAGCCACTTTGGAAAGAAAAGTTTCAATTTCATTGTAAAAATCCTGGTTTGCAACCCATTGAAGGGTTTGATGTAAACTCACCAAATAAAGCTTAAGGGGATCTGTTAGAATATTTAATCTTTACTTGGCATAGGTTTATTTGTATTTAGTTTAGAATATTCCTTTGGAATCCCTACATGTAATTTGTCATCTTGTACATATACGAGGACAAGTCATTTCTTTTATTTTCCTTTATTAAGGAATATTAATTTATCTCATTTCAAAAGCTCGTGTCTCCTCTTCAAGTTTTGGGTGATTGCTCTCAAGTTGTTCTCTACTTTAGTAACATTACTTCAATCAACATACTTACTTGGATTTATTTTTCATTTTCTTGCTCTTGTATTTCCTTTCATATATTTATGTGTGTGTTCAAATAATTGATAAAGGATTTTGACATGACCTTAGCAGGAAATAGATTTAGCTAAGATATCATCGACATAGTCTAAAAATTTATATGTTGCAAGTGTCGCAATTTTAGGACACTACATTTAGCCCCCACTTTAGCGGGAGTATAAGCGTATGCCCATACTTCTGGTAAAGTACAAGGAAACAACATTGAAAGACTTTCACCACGTCAAGGAGGCAAGATACACCAAGCCCCCAGTGGACTAAGGATCTTACGACTTCGATTGACAAAGTAAAAGGGAAGATCACGAGGGAGAACCATGACTGTCAGTAGTAAGGTTCCCTCACTATGAGTCACGCAAGAAAGATATCAAAATTTTCAAGGCAAAGCTAAATTTGTCAAGAAATTTTCAAGTATCTTGAAAAGATATGAACGGGATGTATGCCCCCCTACGTTAAAGCGATCGCACACGCCTCACCGGGGGTGATTGCTTTAAGGTAGTGATACATATAAGAAATGAGAAAGGAGCACATTATCACAAGGATTTAGCCCCCAAGTGTGAGATAAGCCCAAGGATAATAGACACAAAACACAAAGCACGAGGTGACTTCGCTTTCCTCGGGGTCAGTATGCTATATGATAATTCATGTATATCATATGTATGTATGCATAATTGTTCTTCATTCCCCAATCAAGGAAGGTCACCTAGAAGAAGGGAACACATGTGTCTTTTGAGTCAACATGAGAGAGACCAAAAGAGATCTCAATGTTTTGCATCGTCCTCAAGTAGACAACACTAAGGACAACAAATAGAAGAATGAGAGTAACACATAGAAGAAGTAACAAAAGAGATCAAGAGAGGAGGAGAGAGTCTACTATGCTAATGAACTAGTCTAGCACGTCATCTACCCCCCGATCTTGTTGATCAATATTTCGGGAAGGTAGGAAACACGCTAGAGGAGGAACATCCAACACAGCAGATGGAGCTATCACAAGATCCAAACAAGGGCTATGTTCATGTTCCGAGCCACGTTGTTCTTGTCTAGGAGCTAGGATAAGTGCTTTAGAAAATTCGTTAGATAAATGGTTATCAACATCAACATATTCATACTCACTATCAGAATGAACCGGAGTAACATTTTCATCTATATCATCATCAAGATTTATAAAAATAGGATTCTTAACTCGCACAGGATCAAGGCCATCATGCATCTTATGTTTAGGAGATTTCAGCTCAATCGTCGGCTGAGGAGAAAATGGAATAATACTGGTTGAAGGTGTTTTTGGGGATTGCAAAGTTTGAGAAGCAGCTGCCTGAGCTCTAAGACGACGCTTTCGTCGGCGTTCATGTGCAGAATGATTTCGTCTAGTCTTAGTAGGGAGTTGAGAGGATTGAGGAGGAGGAATGTTCTCATCCTTATCACTTGGGTGTTTAGGTTGTGGTCTCTTAGGTTGAACAATAGGAGAAGAGGAAGGTCTCTTCTCTCCATAAGAGGAAGGAGGAGGAACTTCTCCATATAAGGGAGGAATATTCATTTTAGGAAGGAGACCAAGTCCATCATGACGAGGAGGTATAGGTCTACTTTTAGGAAGTTTATTAGTCATAGGCATAGCCACATTCATAGGGATGGGTTGGGAATCTTCTTGAGGAAAGACATTAGTTTTATCTTTCAAAGGAAGAACTTCCTTCTCAAGAATGATAGGAATATCAAGTTTGGGTGTTCTAGGTTTTCTTAGAGATAGGATCATATCTTTTTTCCACTTTTGATAAGATTTAAAAAGATGATCACTTCACAGAGGAAGAGATTGGAATTGTTTAGGCCAAAAGTAATCAATAGGAATGCTAGAAGTTCTTTCAGCTGGTTTAAAGAGGCTATGATTGATAGTAACAACTTCACCATTATGGGGAAATTTCAAACACTTGTGAATAGGAGAAGCAATAGCTTTCATGGAAGATAGCCAAGGATAGCCTAGCTTCACACGAAATTGTTCAGATGATGGAATAATAGCAAATTCCACATCAAGGGATTTGTTATGGACCTCAATAGGTAATGTAATAGAACCAATTGTAGGAGAAGAAAATGCATCAAATAGTTTCACAACCACATTTGTTTCATCATAGATCACTTGATTCAATTGCAAAGTAAAAAGAAATTCTTCAGTAATGATATTAACCATATAAGAAGGATCAATAAGCACTCCACGGCAAGGTGTATCCTTGACTTTTGCAACTATATATAAAGGACCATCAGGTGCCCTGATAGTTTCACTAGAATCAAAGGTGATGGAAGGTTCTTTAGGGATTTTCTGCTGCTCTACAAAGTTAATCACATTCGGAGTCATAGACACAAGATCATTAGGTGAGACAGAGGAATCATTAGTATCAATCGCATTAGAGGTATGAGAAGGCAATGGATCAGTAAAAATATGAAGATTTTGGTTAGGAGGAGCTACAGATGTGTTGCCTTTGTCATTCACGCCAGAAACAGAAATAGTATTATTATCAATCAAATCTTGAATTTTACCTTTTAAAGCAAAACATTTTTCAGTATCATGCCCAGGATGACGATGAAATTGACAAAAAGATTTGTTATCAAAATAGGGTGAATTAATCTTTGTAGGATCTATCTGCTTTATAGGAGGAAGAGTAAGCACATTTTGTTCCAATAACTTATTCATAATACTATGCAATGATTCATTCAAAGGAGTAAACTTTCTTTCTTTCTTGAAAAACTTAGAAATAGGAGGCACACCTGATGCCGCATTCACATTGTTGTTGATGATGTTTTCATTGAATTTAATTGACTCTCTGTTCGGTTTAAACTTCCCAAATGGTTGCTGACTACTATCACCCTTATCACTCGGAGCCATAGGATTTGCTTGTTCCATTTGACTCACAGTCAATTGATAATTGTGAAGAGTTGTGCACAACTGTTGGAAAGAAGTAAACTCAGAAAACAGAAGTTTTTCTCTAATATCTTTTTGTAAATTAGAAATAAAGATTCTTTGAATATCATTTTCAGGTACTGGAAAAGAAATTTGAGCATACAAATGCTTATATCTACCAATGAAATCAGTCACTTTTTCTTTAACACCTTGTTTACAATGCATTAAATCAATCAAAGTAACTTTAGGACTTATATTGTTTTGAAATTGTTGAATAAAAGCATTTGCAAGTTGTTCGAAAGAAGTAATAGAATAAGAAGGCAACGAGCAATACCATTGTAGGGCTTTATCTCTTAATGTTCTAGTAAACAGTTTTGCAAGCAACCTTTGGTCATAAGCAAAATCAGTACATATTGTTTGAAAGGTCTTAACATGTGTTAGAGGATCACCCTTACCATTATAAAGCTCCAAATGCGGAATTTCAACATGTTTAGGGGGGATAGCTCGAACAATGTCAAGAGAAAGTGGGCTCGCAACATCAAATGTGGGCACACTAAACTTAGATTGATTCATAGAGGCAATTTGTTGCTGTAAAGAAGAGACAGTTTGTGCAAGATTGTTAATGGTCGCTTCAGTCGAAGAGTTCATATTAGACGTGTTAGATTGTGATGGAGGTGTTATGTTATTGAAAGAAGGTATTGATTGAGAGTAAGGTGGTGGGACACTATGATAGTTAGTCATAGGAGATGATTGGAAAGGAGGAACACTACAAGGAGGAATGGAATGGTTAAATGAATTGCCCCCTTGCGTCATGTTTATTTGTGGAGATGTAATAGGAACACTCATTGAAGGAATGAATGAAGGAAAAGGGTTGATTGAAGAAGAGGGATTGCCCCCATGACTGGTGATCATAGGAGGAATGTCTTGTATTGAAGTAGTCATTATGTTTGATGTAAAAGTAGGTATACTAGCAATAGGAGTTGTCAAAGGAATAGAATGATTAACTTGAGTAGGAGGTTGTGTATAACCTAAGGTTTCGGCACAACTTTTCATCGGCATCACATTCAAATCCACAATGTGTGCAATACCACGCAAAATATCAATTCCATTCTTATCACTTTGAACCATATGCTTTAGACCCTCAATTAATGAAAGAGCTTGACTATCAGGGTATTCTTGAGACATCCATTGTCGAAAATCATCAAATTGGTTATCCAATTTTGAAAGTTGTTCTATAGAAACCTCATGGAGAGCTTCTTCATCATTAAGCGGATTAGAGGAATTACCCATGTCCTCGTTAAAAAGGCCATTCAAATTAGGTTCCATCTCCTCGGTAATTACACCTTGGAAGGACTTAATTCTAAGGCTTCGTCTAATGGGAATAGTGTAAGTAGGGCTTATTGTTGTAAAACTCATGCACTAAAGAAAGAGAGAAGATTTTGAATTTTAGAGGTAGCAAATTTCAATAAAACCAGCCAATCTCCTAGATTTAAGCTGTTAAATGCAATCAGGACAATCTCCCGAAATTTCAGAAAAAATGTCCAGGACCGTGGCGAACGGAGTGCACACGGTCCTCGCAACTTTTTTTGAAATTTTCAGGGATGAAAGTTATGATGATTTTAAAGCTAATTTGAAAAAATCGAGTGATTTTACGATCTGTAGATAGGCCAAATTAAAGTTGCAATCTCAAAATTGAACCCTACCAAGATTGTTGAAAAATGTAAAATTTGAATTTTGAAAAAGAGGGGGAAACTAAAATTTTGAATTTTATGATTTTAGAAGAAATACTGAAAGTAATGCAGGCTTTGAAATTTAAAAGTTGACTCGATTTCATGCAAAATTCGAATTTGAAAGTGGAAATCAAAGTTGTTGCAATTAAACACTTAATTTCAAAAGTCACAAATTGTAAAGGTTTGAATAAAGTACTGAAATTTCGAATGAAGGCCAACACATTTTTCAGATTTAGGACTGTAAGAAACACAATTTTGATATGAATTTCAATTTCAACAATTTTTGAATGATTAGAAGCCTCAATCCAAGCAATCGCTAGACCAACTTTGACTTTAATTTTGAAAGTGTTAGAATGATAAAATCAGCCAAAATTCTGGATTTTAGCAGAAAAATACAGTAAGATCTAGCTCCCGAAATTTCGGAAAAAATGTCGGGGACGATGGCGCTCGGGGTGCACACGGTCCTCGCAACTTTTTTCCAAATTTTTAGGGATGAAAGATATTGTGATTTTATTGTGGAATCCAAAGTTACAGCCGATTTGGAAGTGTTTTGATTAGTGAAATTATCAGTCAAAGGTTGAATCAAGAAGGTTTTAAAAATTAGGGTTTTGACATTTAACCACTTAATTTTCAGAATTAAAGCACAAATATGAATTGATAATTTGCAATAGAAAGGTAGATCTAAAACAAGCATTAACAATTAAACATTTCACAAGCTTAATTACTTAAAAAGAAAATTTTAGGGTTTTTATGCAATCAACCTCTAAAATTTGCAAAAGATCAAACATGGAAATATAATTAGGAAAGAAAAATTTTCAGATCTAACCATGAATAATCAGAATGAGGATGTTCACGTCGGGTTCACCAAAATGTAAAGCAGAAAAATCGAACCATAGTTGTTCTCACCTCCCCAACTCCAAGGAGAGAGAAGGGAGAGTCACTAGGGTTGATGGTTTTCACTTAGGGGAGACTTTACATTCAAAAGAGGGGTTGAAACCCACAAGATCCAATCCCTCGCAATGCAAGATTGGATTCTAAATGAGTTTCAAGGGTTGTGATAGCAAGGATACCCTCTTTTGTAAAGAATGTAGAAAGATTGAACTAAGAATGCATGTAAAGTAGGAAAGATTCGCTTATAAACAGAGATAGGGATATGGGATGAAGCTGCAGACCTAGAATTAGTAGTAAAATGTTGAGACGGTGCTGTTCTGCAAATTTGAGCGAAAATTGACAGGACAATGGTGCCCGGCGTGCACACGGTCCTCCGAAAAATCCGCGAAACGAAGGGGGATCTGTTCGTCTCTGCACAAGGATTCCAGATCTTCAATTACAGCCGCATACCTGCAACCTTGTTGTAAGAATGTTTGTATTCTTACATGCGAAGGTATAATGAATGTTGTATTTTGTATGTTGTAAGTGATCTCCTCTTCAATGGTTGAATCCTTGTCTTGAATGCAACACTTAGCCTTGAATGGAGACTTAGAATGCTCAATTGCTTAAGGAATGCTTGAATGCTTGAATGCTTGAATGTTTGAATATCGCTTCCGCCTCTTGCGCACATATCTTTTTTCCTTTTTCTTTTCCTCTTCAAATGGGAGGGGAAATGTAGTTTATATACTTGTCAATTAGGGCTGATAGACTGATTTTCCCGACCTTAGGCCAACCAGGAAACATTATTTCCCAAATTGCAAACTTAAAGACCCGATGCCCAAAACAGACCGGGCCCAAAATAGGGCCAGGGACTAGGGCGCTGGGGGCCAGGGACCATGGCGCTCCCACCTCCCGGGATAGCAGGGTGCAAGGAGGGATCAGGCCAGGGTGCAGAAAAATGCAGTTTTTGGTGTTATAAACAGGTTTCGGGGTCTCCATTCAGGTTCAACGTTGCGCCGCCATCGTGAAGACCCAAATGCAGTCGAAATTGCAAGTGTCACAATTTTAGGACGCTACAGATATAAATACTCATTTTGTTGATGCAACTTTATATAGACAATTAGTTGGAAGTTTAAATCATTTAACTCTTATTAGACCCGATATCGTTTATAGTGTGGGTTTAGTTTCTAAATTTATGTGTAAACCTCAACAAACTCACTTTAAAGTTGCAAAAAGAATTTTCAGATATATTAAAGGAACTCTTAATGTTGGTTTATTTTATGATGCAAATTGAGATTTTACTTTAAAAGGATTTACTGATTTAGATCTAGGGGGAGATCCCAATGATGGGAAATCTACTTGTGGATATTGTTTCTTTATTGGCTTGGATGTCTTTTCTTGGAATAGTAAGAAACAACAATCCACTTCACTTGGTTCCACAGAAGTTTAATATAAAGGATGCACTAATGCAGCTAAAGAAACCTTATGGCTTAGAAGATTGCTTGAAGATTTGGGGCTACTTCAACAAGATCCAACACCTTTGTATTGTGACAATCAAAGTGCCATTGCCATGGCTAAGAATCCTATCTTCCATGCAAGGACCAAACATGTTGCTCTCCAACACCACTTTATTAGGGAACAAATTGAAGACAAGCAAGTTTCATTTCTATATTGCAAGGGTGAAGATCAAGTTGTAGATATTCTCACAAAGCCACTTTGGAAATAAAAGTTTCAATTTCATTGTAAAAATCCTGGTTTGCAACCCATTGAAGGGTTTGATGTAAACTCACCAAATAAAGCTTAAGGGGGTTTGTTAGAATATTTAATCTTTACTTGGCATAGGTTTATTTGTATTTAGTTTAGAATATTCCTTTGGAATCCCTACATGTAATTTGTCATCTTGTACATATACGAGGACAAGTCATTTCTTTTATTTTCCTTTATTAAGGAATATTAATTTATCTCATTTCAAAAGCTCGTGTCTCCTCTTCAAGTTTTGGGTGATTGCTCTCAAGTTGTTCTCTACTTTAGTAACATTACTTCAATCAACATACTTACTTGGATTTATTTTTCATTTTCTTGCTCTTGTATTTCCTTTCATATATTTATGAGTGTGTTCAAATAATTGATAAAGGATTTTGACATGACCTTAGCAGGAAATAGATTTAGCTAAGATATCATCGACATAGTCTAAAAATGTATATGTTGCACCAACGTTCTTTAATCCAAAAAGCATAACTACCTAACAGAATGTTCCCCATGATTTTATAAAAGTTGTTTAATATTGATCTTGAGGATTACTTTAAAATTGGTTGTATCCTAGGAAGCCATCCATAAAGGACAATAAGGCATGGCTCATAGAGGAATGAATAATCACATCGGTGTTTGCAAGGGCAAGTCATCTGTTAAGGAAGATTTGTTAAGATTTTAAAGTCAACACTCATTCAAATATGGCTATCTGATTTAGTAAACACAACAATGTTTGAGATCTAAGGAGAACAATTGATAGGGTGGATAAAGCCAACTTCTAAGAGCTTCTCACTCTCAACCCTAACAATGTAACATTGGAGTTCATTTTTTGCAAGCTTGGCATTGAGATGCAACACAAGATTATGGGTCACAGTTCGAGGATCACTATTGAGCATGTCCAAATAGATCCAAGCAAAAAATTCAGGAAATTCATGTCGAAGAGAAAGAATATTCGTGTTGTTCATCGACATCTAGGCATTTTCTAATTTTAATCACCTTTTTAGGATTATCTGGATCCATTGAGACATAAATAGTATCTCCTATAAGAAGAGTACTATGTTCAATAATATCCAACATATGAGAGAGTTCTTGAGTCATTTACAAGGTATCATTTAATAATTTAGCTTTTTTCCAAAAGTATGCTTCAGCATTTAAACAATATGGAAATCCGCGACTATGATGATATCAAGGAAGGTGGGCATAAGCTCCCGTGAATATAACCAAGGAATCATCCATGGAAAATATATCAAATAAAAGTATATTGGGGGTGAAACTAGCATCAATTAACTGAGGATTAGTTAAAGAAAGAGGCTTAGATGATGTATAAATCACATTCACATTGAGAGATGGTTATTGGGAAGCTTTGGTGGATATTGAAGGATTGTAACCTAGACCAAATGAAGCTTCACACATGTTCGGTTCTATGATAGCTTTAATTTCTTGTTTATTTATGCCACAACGATTGCATCTATATCCACTCTTAATTAAGATATGCAAACCACAACCACAAAGAGAGATTTTTTTGATAGAGATGGCAGAGCCTCATGAGTCAATGCCATAAGAAGATGAAGAATTAGAAGAACTTGTTGAAGCGGTTGTGAAATTAATCTTAGACTATTTAGAAGAAGTTAAAGACATAGTGGATGAAACTAATGCTACCTTTTAAGTCTCAAGTTTTAATGGAGGTTCTTCAAAAGCTCCAACGTAGGAAGGTGTAAAGTCCTACAAACCCCAATCATCACCTCAGAGTACCTCTTTGGGTGAAGTTTCATCAATAGGAGAGGATGTATTCACTTTTGTTCAAGGAATTGTAGAATTTAAAGGAGATTTAGATCCTACTTCTATTTGTAAACAACTTTGCAAATTTGTATTTCCTTCCATTGTGTACAATTTTTTATTGTATATGAACTTGATTATCCAATGAAGAGCAGAACAAACTGGTTGCATAGCATAAATCCACGGTCTATCTAGAAGAAGGTTGTATGTGAGAGTATCATGCATGACATGGATAAGCATGGATAGAGTCATAGGTCCTATGTAATAGGCCCAATGTGATTGTACCTAACGATTGTCTACCAATATTATCAAAGTCACAAATAGAAAGAATCTAGTTGAGTGAGAGAGGTATTGATGCAGGAGCATCCCCGGTTCATCGCAATCTTGCATCAACCAAAAATATTTTCTTTTTTATTTTTAGTTTTAGTTTTCCTTTCTGTGTGTCCCGGTTTTGGCACACTGGTTTCCTGTGGAGTTGGTTTCTTCCTGAAGACCTGATCACCCTTCTTTCTCTCTAACCGCATCTCATTTGGATCACTTTCCAGCAAGATATCGATATCCGTTTCCTCGACAGTTCTTGTTACTGGATTGTTTTGTTGTTACTGATTGCTTAAGACCTATTCTAGTGATCTACCGGAATCCATTCTGATGCTTGCAGAACCTTGGACGTTGATCTCTATGTTTCTTGACATGTGGTCGACCTTCTACGTTTCATCCTTTGGGATTTTTCGGAGGTCGGCTTCACTCATTTTTGCACGTTAAGGTTTTGATCCTTTTGGGCCAACCTAATCCTTTGGATCAATATATATTTGCAATCATGCTTTGCAATGGGGAGATCAACTCGAAGATAAAGGAGTATCAGATAGATAGTGCTTAGAAGATAGATCTTTTGACTCAATGTCCCTGTGAGACCTATTCTACTAGGCATGTGTGCTGGTATGTTGTCACCCGGTTGTTACCAATTGGATGTAATTGACTTTTCATACAATACATTAATCTGTTCTACATTTGCCTCCATCATATCTGTGTGTTTCTGTTGTGTTAACTCTTGCTAACTGGGTTGGACTGATCTCTTCGAGGTCCCTCCTCATCGGTGATTGCTTCAAGTGGTATGAGAGCGAAATTCCTTCAAGAGGTTGCATGTCCTGAATCTTGTTGTAGGGTGGCGGATTGCATATCTGACCTTCAATTGCAGGGGACTAGTGTGGATCGATGGCGCAAAGAGGAACTAGGAATGGTGGAGCGCGTGGGAATGCAGACCCTGCTATAATGGAGATGACACACCACAATTTTGATTGCACCAACTAGGAGAGGATATCCCCATTCTTGGGAAAGGAATATGACACTTATGAGATCAAAATAATTTCTCCCAAACTGCTTGACAAAGGGAAGGCTAAAAATAATGAAGACATTGATAAAGATAGGCTCCCACTGATATATTTTTTGTTGCTATTTATATAACTAGCTAGTATGCACAAACTTACATAATAGGCAACTTTTTATAACCTACAATAACACAAACTATTTTATCTTATTTAGTTTTGGTGATGTAGCCTAGTTGGGGCTTTCATAGTGTGATCTTGCAACTAGCTTGTGGTCTTGCATACAATGTGAGGGATGGTCAGTGGATAAATTGTCCATATTGGTGACTTTTGGATTGGATGTAAAAGTTTTATATGGACTTGTCCCCCAATTTAAAATGTTACTAACTAATGTAGGATGTATCCCCTCTTCTGGGTGCCTATACATGTATGTATCCATGTGCAATAAGTTCCTTCATATTCAAGTTCTACTAGATAATGTTGGATTCATTTCTTGTCAAAAATTATCGATTAATATTCATTACTGTGTGCACTATTATTCTCCAATTATTTACCATCATAATTAAATCACATTTTTACTCTTTCATGAACAAATGGGTTCTACTTGACTAATTGCATAACTATTGTAGTCCTTTCATACATAGCTAAGTGATCAAATTATTCACTCATAGTCAACTTGAAAGTAGCTTCATTGTTTTGTGTCCCATTCTTCATATTCCTTATTTAATAAGTAATAAGAGATCCAAACAATTCATCCATTATAAACTTATCTTGATCTCTAGCTTATAGGAAAAACATTTTTATCATACCTTACAGGAAGAGATCTGAGAACCCTCTTTATAATCACAACTTCCTTCACTTCCTCAAACAATCCTCTGAGAACACTAACTTCATCCACCTCAAGCAAGTAGTTATAAATGTTTTCCTCTTCTTTCATCTTTAGGTTTTCAAACTTGCCTCTATAGGTTTGCAACTTTGCTTGTTTTACTTTGTTATCTCCTTCATAGATGCCATGAAGTTTTTCCTAGATGTCTTTAGTAGATTTGTAATGCATCACTTTCACAAATTTAGAATCTGGAAATCAACATAGGATAGCATTCTTTGATTTGGCACTATTAGCATATGCCTTCTTACCAACTTGATATGTTGGAGGTGTAGGAGGTACAATATATCCGTCCACAAGAAATTGCCAAACATCGAACCCTAATGATCATAGGTAATATTTCATTCTTATGTACTCCAAAAAGCATAATTTATTCCATCAAACAATGGTGTCTTGTTTGAGTAGGAACCTTGTTTACTCACCATGTGCTCCAATCTAAGATCTATCTTTATTTGTTAGGATACACCAACGAATCAGGGCTCTAATTCCGATTGTTGAAACACACCAATATATTGAAGAGGGACGGCTGGGGGATGTTGAATCAATATATCATCAAATCTCAACTTTATTACTTTAAAACCATTAATTACTTAATTATAGGAGCATTAGTCTAATCATCAATAAGTGCAAGAAAAGAGTGCAACCGCACAAAGAAACAATACACCAAATATTATGTGGAAGCCCTAGAGGGAAAAAAAACCACGCTGAGTAAGGTGTTTAGATCTACTGCCAATTCCTATCTCACGGAGAAATATGAATGTTATAATCAGTTATGAAGATAGCAACCTTCGTGAGATTCTAATCCCCTCAACAATACATCATTTCTGGACATGTTACGACATATATTATGTAATCGCCCTTTATTTTATAATATTCAAAGTTTTTGAGTTAGCGTACAATATAGTTTAAATGTCATGTCTATACTTGTTTGAAGGGAATGATGTTTCATTTCTCACATTAAACTATATTATGGATATAAATACACTTGTCATCGTCAATTCAAAGATCCTCCTATGGCATCTATATGACCATCATTTCTAAATTCTTTTATATGGACAAGATGGGTTGAAGCTAGCAAAAGACCATTAAAAAACAAGAAATGTCTTCATTTTTTACAAACGAGTATTTAAAAATGTTTTGGATTTTGACCAATGTAAAAAAGCCTTTAAATTATATTTATATTTTTACTAAAACTTAAGAATGACCCTTTAAAATGACCTTTTTAAGTGTCTACAATTATTTTATAATTTAACTATGTCAACTATAATAATTATAGACATCCACTCTATTCATCATATCATATCATGATAAAAATGGAGGAAAGACTCATACACATTCATTGAACTATGTCCAATGAAAATTTACAATGTGATAAGATGGTGAAAATGTTATGTTTTAAGTGGTAAGACAATGAAAGTTTTATGTTTCAAGTTTCATTAGAGAGAAAAAAAAAAGGATCAATATCAAAGGGTGGCAAATATTTAGTGAGCTTCATGTTGTTCGTCGTTTAAACATCAATAGAAATTATTGTTCCTTCATTTATAAATTTAAGAGTAATAAATAGAATTTTTAAGTATTCTATTATTACCTAAAAGGTAATTATAGACTTATCAAATGTTAAAATATACTTTTATTTCCAAATTTAATCGTTATTTATACTAGTGTATAAATATTTAACAATCTACATAAAATATATTAAGAGATATCATTCTGTGACAAATTGATTAAAATATAGGTATCTAGAGAAAAATATCTCTCTCTAGTTTATATAAATTATTGCAAATATATATGTTTGTAGCTAGCATACTTGCAACATGTAAGACACTAAATCTATTCCCATTATAATTATAAAATAAATAATACTAATTTTATATTATAATTTAATATTAATCATAACCCCAACCCTAATCCTAATTTAAAATGAACCCTAACAATAACCTTAATTTAACCCTAAATAAGAAATCCTAACCCTAATCACAACCTTAATTATAACCTTGACCTCATGCTATATCCTAGAACAATAACCCTTAGTCCTATCCCTAACCCCTAACGCAATTGTAAACCTAACCCTTGCCCTTATTCTAATCCTAATCCTAACTATAGCCACAATTCGAAGCCTATTTGTACTAATTCTAACACTAACCCTAATTCCAATGGCAACCCCAATTTTTATTTTTATTCTAATTGAACCCTAACCCTAATCGAATTCCAACCCTAACCTACCCTTTCAATTAACATTAATAAGGAACTTACTCTAATGCTAATTGAAGCCCAACCCTAACTATAATCCTTACCTAATCAAGTAAGATAGTAATTGAATTCCATGAGTGAAAATATCTTTTGGCTAGGGTTGTAGGGAAATATTTTTCTACTTACTAAATAGTGGATGATGCAAAATTCATAAAAAATTAATAAGATGTTACCTAAAATTTAAGCATGTTGACAAGAGAAAACATGAAACCCCAACCTAAAATGAAAAATTATAAGAGAGATGTGGAGATTGGGAATGGGGAGAAATGTTAACATGGTGCTAAATTTTAAGGGAAATCATGAAGGTCTAGGTTTAATGATAGAAAATCAAGGCGGGTTTCAAATATTATGGATGCCACATGATTGTACTTTAGAGATCGGAAGAGATAGAGGATGAAATCTAGAAATCTAGAAGGAATGAAAGGAAGAAAGCAAGGGCGTGGCAATTAAGGATCCCACATGGGTAATGTGGTGTGAAAAATTTTGCAAGCATCCTAAATAGTGGAGTCAAAGAAATTGAAAGAAGAATAAAGGAATGGGGATTTTGAGGGTAGAAATAATCATTCCATTAGAGAAATATTTACAAACATAAATTGTGTAAAAGACAAAAGAAAAAGGAAGGAATATAAGTTCTTAGAGACAAGTGAAAATCTTTTGGGTAGAAAAATTCCCCAAAACCTAATATATGTTAGCAAACCAATGAGGAGATACTTATACTTGGAGGATTTATGGATTTTTGTAATTACTACATATTACAAGAGGCAAAAAATAACCAAAGTGCAATTTGGACAAGGGATCTCATTGAAGAATATGTTTGATCAAATGCCAATAGGGGCCTTATAGGAAAAAAAAAAACAATTATGAAAGTACATTGGTTCGTCATTCTACGAGTGATATACAAACTAAAAACTCAAGAGAATTAAAAACAGAGGTTCCTTGGTAGGTGGACCAGCCAAGTGACAAGCTCTTTTAGAATTATAAGTTTTATTTACCCATCCAAACGTTATAATTCCTCCTCATCTTGTTAGAAGAACTCTATTGAACTATCAGTCCATTCCAATCCTATGTGATGGGTGGACCCAAGGATTTCATTGAAAGAGATAATAATTTAAATGTGTGTGATTTTTTATAATCTCATGGGGATAATGAAGCAAAAGATTAGATTAATTAAAAAGAGAAATCTTAAAGAATAAATCACAGTATGGAAAATCTATAGATAAACATAATAAAACTATGAAACAAAAGAAGACTCTAGTTGTTAGTATTTTTAGTTTCTAGATATTGATTACGTAGAGTATTTCTTGTCATAAATATTTTGGATTACACTCTTTGATCCTTTATCGGGATGAAGCAAGAGAGTTATAGGAAAAGAAATTAACAAGTTGTAGACTAAGAATAAAAAGAAGAGAGAAGCGAGAGGGTAATGGTGGCACAAGGATTAAGGAGCAAAGTTAAAAAATAAAATAATAAACAAAGAAGCCTAAGCTACATATATAAGAAATGAAATTAAAAAAAATAAGATAAAGAGAAGATAAAAGAAGGAAGAAAGAGAAACTATAAATTATTAAAATATAAACAATGAAAATAAGAAAAAAATAATACAAACAAACGAATAAGACTAGAAAATTGGCAACCTCTAATAATTAACTATAGCATACAAATAACAACAAAGGCATACCTAGGAGAAACATAAAGGTAAAAAAATATTAAACTAAAAATATAAAAAAAAAAATAACAACAAAATGAGCAAAGCAACCAAAACCATACCAAAAAAATGTACATGAAGAAGAGAAATCAAAAAAGAAAGAAAGACAAACAATAAAATACAATATCTTTTGATCTGAGACTTTTTTACTCATCTCAAATATTCCACTTTTCTTATATATTGTAACGTGATCATTTAGATTTGAGATTCATTAAAGAGGGAATCTCTATCAAATTCTTAGGATTTTCAAGCAAGTTTGATATTATTATACTCACCAACAAACAACTATGTCTATGCATTTTACATGAATTAATGATACATTCTTGTTTGATTATGCGCCATTAAATTCTATCGATGTTGTTATCTAACTTCTTTATTCTTGTATATGCAACATCAATTAATGAACATAAAAATGTCAAGCCTCTACAAATTAATGTAATGTCAAGCCTCTACAAATTAATGATTGAATATTTTTTCCTTTCATTATTGTACTTGTGCTTATCTTAGTTCCTATTGTTAACCTTATGTAAGTAAGTCCTACATGTGGATAGTGAGTTTTATTTTGTTGTTTTACCATTTTAGTTTAGATTTACTTGTTTTATTTTTCTCTTTTCACCAACCCACTTTTCCCCTAACTAACCCTCTTTCCCCTATCCAAAATAGAGTTTATTAACCAAATTTGATTTCCCAAATTTAATACTTTATTCTTTCCTTTCATATTACTAATATTACTTTTTATTCAAATTATTTATTTTGATTATATTAACCTATGTACATTTAGAACCTTTTTATATTTAATTTCTTTCATGTTCTTAATATTACAAGTTTTCTAAAATATAATGATTTTAAAATTATTTTGATTTTTCAATTTAAATCTTATCTTAAATGTTGTGGATAAAAATAAGTAAATTATCACATGATTCATATCGTGTTGTCCATTCATGTTCAAACATTAACCATAACTCTAGGTACATTTTTCAAAATTTGATCGTGAAAGTGTTAGTGGGTTATATGTTTAAATATTGCTCATACAAATGATTTTATGTGCATAACTTGTTTACATCTAGAATCTTTTTATTTCCTGTCTTTCATATATTTCAAAATATATTGATTTTAAATTATTTTACTTCTTCAATTTAAATCTTATCTTAAAAGATTAAAAAATATATATATCACATGTCCATATCATGTCGTTCATTCATGTTCAAATAGTAATGCATGTCCATATGATTCAAGTTCCTAAATCTCTTTCATATCTTTTTCATCTCCTATTTATCATCTTCTACTCCTATCAATTACACTCATATAATACTTGTGGGATAAACACTCTTCATTTATACCCTAATATATTATCCCCCATTCGTCTTGAAACTTGGATTCCACCCTAAGAACATCTATAAATATCTTGCTCCTCCTCATTTATAAGCTAGGGAAAATCAATCCATCTCTCACATCTTTGTTTTCTTTTGCATTCTAGTTAGTTAACTTTTGCATTCATCTCTTGTATCTTTCAATCATCTTTCATCCATCATCTCAAATGTGTGTTTCCTCGTAGCCTTGTGTGTATGTGCTTCTAAGAGCAATATTGTTACAAAACACAAAATCTTGAGGAATAGGAGTGCTTCATAGCATGGGTGAACTCACAAAGCTGGTTCCCACTTTTGCCAACGAAGGAAATTGGCGAAAGTGGAAAATTTTGTTTACGGGGGGTTCGAGCGAAGTGGGCATGTTCAAACAGAATACCCTTTGCAGTTCGAGCGAAGACCCTACTTCACTCGAACCCCATCTTTCGAGCGAAGCACCTTTAATGCCCATTTATGGCATTTTTCAATTATAGCGCGGGGGTTCGATCGGACCCCCCTTCAATCGAACCCCCTTAAAAATGTTCGAACCCCTTTTTTAACACTTCTTTGAAGATTTCTACATTTTTTTGCCGATTTTTGGCCTTGAAACCTCTGGTTGAAGGCTCAAATGGAATGATCTTGACAACCCAAAATGTAGTATTATAGTCCTCAAAGAAAGCTTTCCAATGAATATAATTTTATTACATATTGAGTTTATTATGAACTTGTTTTTTTAATTTTTCCAAATATAGGTTTTTCACCGAACATGAACTTCTCTGTTCAACGCATTGGGAAAAATAGGAAACTAATTCAAAAAAATTCTGAAAAATATCTAAGCCCTAGGTATTTATGTCTTCTTTCTAACAAAAAAAATAAAATTGAATTTTGATATATATAGAATAAGTTATGTGTTCAAATGTAAACCTATGTCTGAATTATGACTAGTCAAACTTCAAAACTTAATAAAATGAAAAATATTAAACATATCACTGTCAAACCAACTACAAGCCTTGGATATTGATGTTACAAACCAAAATTCGAAAGAATTGAGTTTTTATCATTTATAGAAAAAAAGTTATGTGTTTCGGGAAGCACATCACTCTTAAAAAATGTAGTTTGTTGTAAAAAACTACTTTTTGAGGGAGATGGAAAAAATTTTAAAAAAATCCTTCAAAAAAATTTCAAAAAAATATATATAGAATCTACAGACAAAATTATACAAATCACTACTTTACATCATCTTCAAATTCTTAATAGTTTAAAATTTATAGTTGTCGGAAGTTGAAGATTATTTTAAAATTGTTCATCTCAGTGTCAAAAGTGGCAAAAAAGTGGGAACCATTATTGTGAGTTCACTCGCATGCATTTTTGTTATAGCTTAGATTTTTGGTTTGCATGTGTGTTTATTGTAGGAATTCCATTGTTGAATGATTAATCTATCTAAATACTTTCTCATAAGATCTCAAATCGGATTTTCGCATCTACAAATACTTATTTTAATGCATATGCTTTTATATAATCTCATGGGGATAATGAAGAAAAACATTCAATTTATCTAAAGATAAAACATAAAACACAAATCACAGTATGGAAAAGCTATAGAAAAAAATAACAAAAAGCAGAAACAAAAGAGGACTTATATTGATTACAGATAAAACCTTGCATCTAGAAGATACCTTCATCTGAGACTTTTTTTAACTCATCTCAAATCTTCCTCTTTTCTTATATATAGCAACTTGCTCATTTAGATTTGGGATTCTTTAATGAGGGAAGCCAAAAATTCCGACGAAGAAGGTATATTGTGATCAAACTTGATTTTTTTTTGAAAAAATGCCCGATTTCATCGAAATTCCGACGATAATTCAACATTTGGTTTTGATGTAGAAGGAATTGGCAATGACATTAGGGTTTTTTTAGAAAAAGTGCCTGCGTTCGTCGAAATTCCGACAGCCACGTGCATTACTTAAAAAAAAAAAAAAAGACCAAGTCATTTCATAAATCCCGCCTCTTTACAAAATCTCGCCTCTATAGCGAACCTATGGGTTTAATCGTGGCGGGGAAGCTCATTGGTCACTTCCCAAGGAACTGCCCCAAGTAGAGCTTGAACTAAGATTGCTGGAAGCTCTAGAGATTTACCACCCTATCAAATTACAAGGTTGCCCTCATTTCAATCCCTTCCATTATTTTATTCACGCGAATCATATTGTTCCCTTTTTTTGAGTTTTGTATGAAAATAGTGATCATAAACTGAAAAATATTGGCATGGCATGGATGGTGTGTCATTGTTGGTTTTGCTTGGTGAGGCCAACTTTAATGTAATAAAAACAATGCTTTGATCACATTCTTGAATATTTATAAATCGAGTCAGACTTGAATGTCACCTATAATTGTTATGCTACAACTTAATCACATGTCTAGTGGAGTAATAGACGACCTTATTTTGCTGGACGGATTTGGCAATTGGGTCATACTGTCGTGAGTGTCTCCCATTACCATTCCATTGTAACCTTTTAGACCACAACTATGGGATGCATATGGGACAAGTCACTGCTTAGACTTTAAATCAGAATACTTCCACGGCCAAGGATTTAAACTTTAAACCTATACATATACTATTGTTGTCCATAACTGAGAAATAACTACGAAAACCTAGATGAGCTATTGTTTCTCAATTTATATGGATATATATGTGTTGGTGTTTCCTACTGGTTCTTAGATGTTCTCTAAAGAACAGTCATATCTTCATTAGTTTACTAATTTGAAAGAAATTAGGAAAGGTCTAGTACCTTGTAGAGTCACTATAAAAGTTTTAAAAGAAGATTGTGATTTACCTTCCTCTAAATGTGTTACTAGTATAGGGAGATCCTCTGTCCTCTACTTCCTTGATCTTCTTGAGACCTATTCATTCTTATAGTATGTAGTTCAGTTAATTCATATATCATACTAAAAACCCCATCTTCATTATTTTCATCATTGATCTTTGAGAACAGATTCAAAAAAGTCATATTGTTTATAGAGATATATGTCTTCTTCTACTACACCCCTCCATGATATTACATTAGTCATGTAGACTAATTTAACAATTGTGTTCTTACAAGAGCAATTTGAAGTGAGGTGGCAAAGCTTGTTGCAAATATAGTAGATTATAGTTTTGGATTGAGGCTTGGGATACTTGCACTTGCAAAGGTAAGTGTGTTCGGAGCATGAAAATGATGATGATTAAAGGATCACTTACAAAAAAATGAGTTTGTATTTTTTGTGAGAATAATGCTTTTGAGTAAAGGGCTAGCAACCAAAGGGACCAGTTTAAGGAAAGTAAGGATCACGAGACTTGTTTTATTGCTTAGTAAAATTTTGAATATATTTGTTCTGATTGATGAAATGAATTATTTCAATTTGAGCCATATCAATGAGATGAATCAAAGAACAAGTAGCAATAATTGTTGATGTAATAGGGATATTACCTAGCTACTTCCACTATTAGGTCATTTTTATGCCATATCATTTAAGTTTACTTAAGGTATACATAGGATACTTATCACTTTATGTCTCATATCATAAGATTAAGATACTTTCATAATCTTATGATATCCTACATGTCTCATCTTGACCTATATAATCAAGGGGTTCTATTTATAATCTCATTCATTCATATTGTAAACTCGCATTCATTGATAGGAATATAGTTTATTCGTGTCATATTGATCTTCTCATTTTGTTGTGCTTTCCATTAGACCTCTAGATCTTGGGTGGCTATCTCCATAGTCAAATCTTAAAATATTTACCTTTCTAGATTCTATAAAAGAAATGGTTTTATCAAGAATATCATAAGGAATAGCTTCTAAATATTTGCATTTGATAACAATATTGTTAGAGCATTTTGCTTTATAGGAAAATAATCTAAACTAGACTTTTTTTTTCAAGCTAAGACAAAACAAAGTAAGGTAATACAATAATCACTTTCTCTAAATTGAGATTTTTTGGCAAAATTTTCCAAAAAAATCTCTAAATTAGTCACATAAACATACTTTCTCACTATCTTCCCCTCCATATAACCCCTTGGATCAAATAAGGGTATAATTCTAAATGCTCTCAAGTTATACATAGTAATATCTTTGTCACATTGTTTTAAGTTTCAAATCTCATGGCAATGGTTACTCTTGTCATATGATTGCTATTGTGTAGATGGGTCCTTGAGCCCTGGTTTAATCCCATTTTTTTATCTATATCAAAGATATTCTTGGCATCCTCACTCAATGGCGATCAAGCTCTCCCTACCCAGATTAACCTATCTCTAAATTTGGAAAATGGGTGCAGAAGTTTGAGTATGAGTACTCTCCAGTTCTTTGTCATGCTTGTAAGGAGAAAAATAAGGATGAAACTTTCCCTATTTCCCAGGAGATTCAAAATATTGATTCTAATCAAGGGAGTTCCCCTTTGCATTGTTCATGGATATATAATGCTTTGGGTTCTAATGATGGATGTGCCAATGATATTATGTCCCTTCATTGTCTCAAGAAAATAGGATTTGGAGAGAAGGGTCCTTCCTTTGTGCTCAATCAAAGAGCTTTGGATCAATTTTTTAAACCACCCTGATTTTAGGATGGTTCATTTTTGCTTTAGTTATTCCGCCTCTTGTTGTTTTGTTGTTTTGGAGCTGTTTTGTTTTGTTGTTTTGTTGGGATTAATGCTTAAAGAATAAATCACAGTATGGAAAATCTATAGATAACCATAATAAAACTTTGAAACAAAAGAAGACTCTAGTTGTTAGTATTTTTAGTTTCTAGATATTGATTACGTAGAGTATTTCTTGTCATAAATATTTTGGATTACACTCTTTGATCCTTTATCGGGATGAAGCGAGAGAGTTATAGGAGAAGAAATGAACAAGTTGTGGACTAAGAATAAAAAGAAGAGAGAAGCGAGAGGGTAATGGTGGCACAAGGATTAAGGAGCTAAGTTAAAAAATAAAATAATAAACAAAGAAGCCTAAGCTACAAATATTAGAAATGAAATTAAAAAAATTAAGATAAAGAGAAGATAAAAGAAGGAAGAAAATAAATTATTAAAATATAAACAATGAAAATAAGAAAAAAATAATACAAACAAACGAGTAAGACTAGAAAATTGGCAACCTCTAATAATTAACTATAGCATACAAATAACAACAAAGGCATACCTAGGAGAAACATAAAGGTAAAAAAATATTAAACTAAAAATATAAAAAAAAAACTAACAACAAAATGAGCAAAGCAACCAAAACCATACCAAAAAAACGTACATGAAGAAGAGAAATCAAAAAAGAAAGAAAGACAAACAATAAAATACAATATCTTTTGATCTGAGACTTTTTTACTCATCTCAAATATTCCACTTTTCTTATATATTGTAACTTGATCATTTAGATTTGAGATTCATTAACGAGGGAATCTCTATCAAATTCTTAGGATTTTCAAGCAAGTTTTATATTATTATACTCACCAACAAACAACTATGTCTATGCATTTTACCTGACATGCTATTTGTAAATCTATTTGCATGAATTAATGATACAGTCTTGTTTGGTTATGCGCCATTAAATTGTATCAATGTTGTTATCTAATTTCTTTATTCTTGTATATGCAACATCAATTAATGAACATAAAAATATCAAGCCTCTACAAATTAATGATTGAATATTTTTTCCTTTCATTATTGTACTTGTGCTTATCTTAGTTCCTATTGTTAATCTTATGTAAGTAAGTCCTACATGTGGATAGCGATTTTTTTTTTGTTGTTTTACCATTTTAGTTTAGATTTACTTGTTTTATTTTTCTCTTTTCACCAACCCACTTTTCCCCTAGCTAACCCTCTTTCCCCTATCCAAACTAGAGTTTATTAACCAAATTTGATTTCCCAAATTTAATACTTTATTCTTTCCTTTCATATTACTAATATTACTTTTTATTCAAATTATTTATTTTGATTATATTAACCTATGTACATTTAGAACCCTTTTATATTCCGTTTCTTTCATGTCCTTAATATTACAAGTCTTCTAAAATATAATGATTTTAAAATTGTTTTGATTTTTCAATTTAAATCTTATCTTAAATGTTGTGGATAAAAATAAGTAAATTATCACATGATTCATATTGTGTTGTCCATTCATGTTCAAACATTAACCATAACTCTAGGTACATTTTTCAAAATTTGATCATGAAAGTGTTAGTGGGTTATATGTTTAAATATTGCTCATACAAATGATTTTATGTGCATAACTTATTTACATCTAGAATCTTTTTATTTCCTGTCTTTCATATATTTCAAAATATATTGATTTTAAATTATTTTACTTCTTCAATTTAAATCTTATCTTAAAAGATTAAAAAATATATATATCACATGTCCATATCATGTCGTTCATTCATGTTCAAATAGTAATGCATGTCCATATGATTCAAGTTCCTAAATCTCTTTCATATCTTTTTCATCTCCTATTTATCATCTTCTACTCCTATCAATTACACTCATATAATACTTGTGGGATAAACACTCTTCATTTATACCCTAATATATTATCCCCCATTCGTCTTGAAACTTGGATTCCACCCTAAGAACATCTATAAATATCTTGCTCCTCCTCATTTATAAGCCAGGGAAAATCAATCCATCTCTCACATCTTTGTTTTCTTTCGTATTCTAGTTAGTTAACTTTTGCAGTCATCTCTTGTATCTTTCAATCATCTTGCATCGATCATCTCAAATTTGTGTTTCCTCGTAGCCTTTTGTGCATGTGCTTCTAAGAGCAATATTGTTACAAAACACAAAATCTTGAGGAATAGGAGTGCTTCATAGTGCATGCATTTGTGTTCTAGCTTAGATTTTTGGTTTGCATGTGTGTTTATTGTAGGAATTCCATTGTTGAATGATTAATCTATCTAAATATTCTCTCATAAGATCTCAAATCGGATTTTCGCATCTACAAATACTTATTTTAAAGCATATGCTTTTATATAATCTCATGGGGATAATGAAGCAAAACATTCAATTTATCTAAAGATAAAACATAAAACACAAATCACAGTATGGAAAAGCTACAGAAAAAAATAACAAAAAGCAGAAACAAGAGAGGACTTATATTGATTACAGATAAAACCTTGCATCTAGAAGATACCTTCATCTGAGACTTTTTTTAACTCATCTCAAATCTTCCTCTTTTCTTAATATAGCAACTTGCTCATTTAGATTTGGGATTCTTTAACGAGGGAAGCTCTATCAAATTCTATGGTTGGGATTTTCCAGCAAGTTTTGTATTATTATACCCATCAACAAACAACTATGTCTATGCATTTTACTTGACACGCTATTTGTAAATCTATTATCATGAATTAATGATGCATTCTTGTTTGATTATGCTCCATCAAATTCTACCGATGGAGTTATTTTATTTATTTATTCTTGTATATGTAACAACAATTAATGAACATGAAAATGTCAAATCTCTACAAATTAATGATTGCGTATTTTCCCTCTCATTATTGTACTTGTGTTTATCTCATTTCATATTGCTAATCCTATGCAAGTAAGTGGTACATGTGGATACCAAGTTTTATTTGGTGTTTCACCATTTTAGTTCAAATTTACTTGTGTTCTTCTTCTCTTTTCACTAACTCACTTTTCCCCTAATCACCCCCTCTTCCCTTATCCAAATTAGATTTCATTAACCAAATTTGATTTCTCAAATTCAATATTTTATTCTTTCCTTTCATATTATTAATGTTCCTTTTTTATTTATTCGTGTATATGCTGCAACAATTAATGAACATGAAAATGTCAAATCTCTACAAATTAATGATTGCATAGTTTCCCTCTCAATATTGTACTTGTGTTTATCTCATTTCATATCGCTAATCCTATGCAAGTAAGTAGTACATGTGGATGCCAAGTTTTATTTGATGTTTCACCATTTTAGTTCAAAATTACTTGTTTTCTTCTTCTCTTTTCACTAACCCACTTTTCCCCTAATCACCCCCTCTTCCCCTATTGAAATTAGATATCATTAACCAAATTTGATTTCCCAAATTCAATATTTTTTTCTTTCCTTTAATATTACTAATGTTCCTTTTTATTCAAATTATTTATTTTTATTATATTAACCTATGTATATCTAGAATCTTTTTATTCCACATCTTTCATGTCATTAATATTACAAGTTTTCTAAAATATAATGATTTTAAAATTGTTTTAATTTTCAATTTAAATCTTATCTTAAATACGATGTGGATAAAACGAATTAAATTATGACATAATTCATATCGTGCTCTCCATTCATGTTCAAACATTAACCATAACTTTAGGTACATTTTTCAAGATTTGAACATGAAAGTGTTAGTGGGCTATATGTGTAAATAATGTTCATACTAATAATTTTATGTGCATAACTTGTATACATCTAGAATTCTTTTATTCCATGTTTTTCATGTCTTTTAAAATATATTGATTTTAAATTATTTATTTTTTCAATTTAAATCTTATCTTAATAGATAATAAAAAGGAAAATCATCACATGTTCGTATCATCATGTTCATTCATGATCAAACATTAACCTTAGCTCTTGGTGCATTTTTTGAAATTTTAGCTCTTGGTGCATCGGTGGGCGATCTGTATAGATAGTGTTCACAATGATTTTATGTACATAAGCACGAAGCTATTTTGATTCGTGATCGGAAATATTGTAATGTACACACCTTTCATGAATTAAATGTGTTTACTCTTTCATGAATGAATGGATTCTATTTGACTTATTTCATAACTATTGTGGTCCTTTCATACACATATTTTGAAAATAAAATTTGCGTATAAGGAATCACATATTAAGTTTATTATTACCTATGTTTTGATTTGTATAGGAAGTTACATCACATTATTTGTCTTTCTCTAGTGAATTTTTCGTATCTTCCATTTTTCCTTTTCTAGTGAGTCTCAAATATTATATTCAACTTATCTCTTTCCTTCAATACAAATCAATATTTTTCTCAATTGTTTTTCAATCTCTCCATACTCAATTATTCTTGAATATTTTCTCACATTTCATTAATACATCTTAATATACTTTATTATTTCCAAATCTAATGATCATCAAGTGTAAATTTATTAAATGTTATATTCCTTTGAAATTATCTTTTCATCTCAAATTTTACAATCTTTTCAATTATAACTATAACTAGTAATCTACATGTATAAACTATTTATTTAACTTGACCCAACAATGTCCTGTTCTATTTCTCTATCTATTCCTTTGCACTAATTTTCTTGAAGTTTCTCTACTATCATGACATCTCCCTTATTCTTTGTCTCTACCGAGCGATCTTTCTTCCCTCTATTTCTTTATTATTCTTTTGTTTCCCTTTCAAATGATGTTTTTCCTCCTCCATTTCTTCTTTTGCTTTTCTAGTTCACTACAGTCATTTTTTCTCATTATACTTAAAGATTTCCTTGTTATGATGGATAATGATGATCTGCTCTTTGCTCACTATCATGTGTCTGTTATTAAGACTTACTCAATCAACATAGGCTACTGAAATTGATAAATGTTATGTAATTGTTAACTCTTCAAGTTAATTTTTTGATGTTATATTCAGGTATGATTTATTGATATAATCATTTTCAATAGCTCCATTAATTTTTATTCCTACCTCTTAGGGGCATGTTCATTTACATTCAAGTAAAAACCATACATTTCTTGTTTACCTATATTGGGATGTATGTATGCATGTATAAGTGTGGGTGAGTAGGTGGATTTAAAAAAGCAATTTGTGATGGGGAATAAAAGGACTAGATCAAGGTTGTATGACCAAAAAAGAGAGACAAAAAAAAGATATACAAGGAATTTTGTTTTAAGAACATCTAATCAAGAAAATTATTGATGACCAATTTAATGTAGAGATACAAGAAGAAATTGGTAGCAGTGATAAGAAATCTGGAAATGATATGGAAAATCTAATAGAGATGAATGAATATTCTCTTTTCAAGGAGATTTCAGCTAAAGATATGTTAGCTGAAAACACAGTAAAATTACACTAAAATGATTTGGTATAATTTTATTAAAGAAAAATCTTTAATTTACAGAGCACAATCAAAGAGGAAAAACCCATTGGTATGGAGGAAGATGAACTCGACATTGTGGAACCTAGGACCATTAGCAAAATAGTGGCTGATCAGGATGCTTCAGGCGCTAAAAACAGAGTTGGTGGGAAATCTAATAAGAAGAAACGTGAAGAAGTGGGGATGCTTCTTGATCAATCCTCAACCAAATCCTATCTATTGAGATCCAGGGGAGGTAAACCCTCCTCTAGCGGCCAATTAAAGTTGTCACATGGAATTTTATGGGCCCTAATGCTCCTAAAAGAAGGCGTATGATCAAACGTCATATCTATAGTCAATTGATCGATGTTTTCCTTATACAGGAGACTAAACTTTCGAATGAGAAGCCAGATCTCTTTATCAAAAGTTGTCATGGTTAGAAGGGTCATTCTCAAGAAGCAGGTGGAGCCTCGAGAGGTGTCATGATTATATGGAAATCCTACAGAGATGATATTTCCATTGAGACATCTTATAAAAACTGGATCATATGTTTAGTTAAAAGCCAATCCTCAGATCTTGTCTTCATTTTATACAATATCTATGGCCTGCTAAATCATCTGAAAACTAGAACTGTGGAATTCTTTAAGAGAAGACCTGAGTCAAAGGCAAAATAAGGCTATTCTTGCGGGGGACTTCAATGGTATTCTGAAACTAAGTGAGAATATTGGTGGTTTGGGGAAATCGGCACAATCCATGGAATATTTTTGTAGATTCACTTCTGATGTTGGTTTAGTGGATATTGCTCCTAATAATGGTAGTTTCACATGGACAAATAGGTGCCTTGGTTTTTTGAACATAGCATAATGGCTAGATATATTCTTGCTCTCAGAAGACTGGATGACTCCAACCTCAACTATTATGCCGATTCCAATCTTGGATCATTTTCCTATTCAGTTGCACATACCGGAAGAGTCTCATCCTTTCAAAAGTCAATTTAAATTTGAAAGTATGTGGTTTCAATGGTCGATACTATTGGATATTTAGAACATTTGTGGAACGAATTTGTGGACATTCAAGGTACGTGCATGTTCTCTTTTTTTAAAAGATTGCAATTTGTAAAAGATAGAATAAAAATATGAAATAGAAATGTCTTTAAAAATAAATTGCAAGAGAAGAAAATATTGGAAGAGGAATTACATTCCTTGGGTGAAAAAATTATCGATAGAGGCATGTCTAGTGAGGAGTATAATAAGGAGAAAGATCTTTGGGAGAGTGAGGAAATTCTTGCTAGAGAAGAATGTTTTTGGAAATCTAAAGCCAGAGAGACTTGGTTGAAAGAAGGTGACAGGAACACTAAGTATTTCCACAATACTACAAAGATGAAGAGAAGTTGGAATAAAATCTTCCAAATTACCAATCATGAGGGTATAGTTCTCTCAAAAGAACCTAATATACAAAAGGAAAGGGTTAGATTTTTTGAAGATCTTTTAGGAGGTAATGACAAGCAAAAACACCTTTGCAAGGATGATTTGGTCTTTATTCCTTCACTCATCACAGATGATGACAATGATATGTTAATGGCCCCTACTTCTCTACAAGAAGTAAAGAAAGCAGTTTTTCAGTTGGGTGCAGACAAAGCCCCTGGCACAAATGGGTTCATGACTTTGGTTTTTCAAAAGTGTTGGAATTTTATGGGAAATGATACCAAAGCTTTGGTAGAAGAATCCACGAAGAAAAAGTTAATGTTCAAGGAAATGAACAACACAAACATAGCTCTAATTCCCAAAATTTGATCTACTCAAATTTTTTCAGATTTTAGGTCTATTGCACTATGTAAAACCATTTATAAGATGGTCTTGAAAGTCATGGCCAATAGAATAAAACTTTTGTTACCAGAAATCATCTCTTCGGTATAAAGTGGGTCCATTCCAAGCAGTATAGCTGATGGTATCATTATTGCTCATGAACTGCTACATTCCATCAAAAAGGACAATTTGTGAGTCATGATCCTAAAACTCGACATAAAA
The DNA here is from genome assembly GCF_030272615.1 of Cryptomeria japonica. Classification (NCBI taxonomy): domain Eukaryota; kingdom Viridiplantae; phylum Streptophyta; class Pinopsida; order Cupressales; family Cupressaceae; genus Cryptomeria; species Cryptomeria japonica. The sequence goes on from NC_081414.1 coordinate 771,624,000, forward strand.
AAGGCATATGATAATATGCAATGGAGATCCTTGATGCTAACAATGGAGAAATTGAGGTTTTTTTAAGTTTGGTTGAATTGGGTATTCGAATGAATTTCTTCTATCAGATACTCGATGATGATCAATGGTAAACCATGTGGATTCTTCCAAGGAGAAAGGGGATTGAGACAATGGTGAAGGAGCGCCTAGTTTTGAGTGCAATTTCTTCATTTTGGTGTGTTTTTTCATAGTTTGGTTTTGGATGGTGAATAAGAGTCTTCTCATATTTCCTCATATAGTTTGGTAATGCTTTGATAGGTTGAATGTCCATAGGACAATGCATTTGCTCAATTTTGGCTTGTAAGCCTAAAATGGCATAGTCTTGCATTTTGATGTAAAATGTCTTGAATAGCCTTGTTTGGCATTGGGACATACTCAAGTAGTGGTTTTTAGTCATCCTAGATGGTTTGGAGAAGGAAACCAAGCATGTAAAGAAAAAATGCACTTTTTAGCAAAAATCATCAAAGTTGCTTGACAACTTTTTGCAACATTGAGCAACTTTTTGCATTTTTTAGCAAAGGGTTGGTTAGGAAACCGACAGAGAGTTATTTGGGCCAAAAATGGCATATAAATGACCTGAGCATGAATGTAATAATATTGATGAATGCCAGGAGTAGATTTGAATACATTTTGGAGACCATTTTTGAGTTTTTGTCTTGTGTTTTCTAAAGAATTAGAGAAACCGTCCGTACCTAATGGATTGATTGCATTAATTTTCTTTGCTCATTGTTTTGTACATATTCTTGTAGTTCTCATGAATCATTTTTATTAGTTTTGATGCAGGTTTGAATTGAGTACTTCATTTTGTAAGCTCTCGACCTGAGCAAGGGTTTGAGAGGCCCAGACATGGTTCCAGCTTGAAGTCCTTTGAGTTATTCTCAATAACCCTTGGGACTTGAGCCATGGAACCTTTATATAGTGTACATAATCTTTATTTTCCTTTGGAGGTCATTGAAGGGCCAATGAGAATCATTTCCTAGGCGAGCTTAGTCATAACCCGGTTAGGAAATGAATGAAATTATGCAAGTGTTTGTAGGGTTGAGCATGGTAGGAGTTGCAGAGTGTTTGGAATGAACAAGTGGGGTGTGGCAGAGCATATGTGTGATTTTGGAGGTGTGGCAGATCAAGGAAGACACTAAACCCTTGGGAAAAGACCAAAACAAGCCTAAAACCCTCTAAAACAAACATTTCTCGGGTTTCCTACCTGTACGGTCAGACTGAGATTCCTCACTTCACAAATTGGAAATTATTTCCAAAAGGGTACTCATATCACCAAATGGTTTATGTGGTTCTAGATGTAAAAAAATTACCATATTCCTAAATGAATATTTTATGTCCATTCCTCTATTTAATTAAATCACCCACATTCCTCTATTTAATTAAGTAAATTATTCAATTTATTTAGTTAAATTCACTAAAGCCCTTTTTGCATCATTTAATTGAATAAATCATTTTATTTAAGTAAAACCCTTCTCTCTACTTTTTAATTAAATTCACATTTAATTAAATAGTTTACCCCAATTAAATAAATCTAATTTATTTAAAATCCCTAACTTGCAACCAAATTGAAATAAAGCAATTTATTTTAATTAATTCTATTTTCCCTCACCCACTTGCATTTTCCTACATCTCCCACTTGCATCCTAAACCCTATTCCTAAATTCTTCTAGAATCCATCTGATCCTAATCAATTAACCCTAACCCATCAATTATCCCCTTTCCCTAAATTTGAGGAGGTCACTTCTCAAATTTGGAGTAAAGTCTTCAAATGCATTGAAGCCTTTATCCATTCAACAAGATAACTTGTTGAATGCCCCCAAATTTGGAAGGACTCTTGCAAATTTGTCCCCAAAGTCTTCAAACCATTAATGGTTAACTAACCCTTAGTGGCATGGTTAGAGACTTTTTGCCTAACTTAACCTCCATCTAACCCAAGGGTCTCATCAAGTATTTATTGCTTTGACCATAGTTATTCCTTTAACCTTTGCACAAGATTTTATCCTTTGGGTAAAAGCTTTATCCAATGGATAACCTTAACCTAATCTTAACCCTTACCCCCTAGGGTAACCATGAGGTCTTCTCAAGCATTTAATGCTTCTTACATCTCCTCTCAACCAACCTTATGTTGACAATTGTCACCATTTCATTGGTGAGAATTGTAAACATGGTTTGACAACTTTCAATCTTGACCCTTGATTAACTCTTTCAATCCTGGCCATCCATTGCCCTATGTTTGCTATAAATAGAGCTCTCCTTCCTCCATTTTGCACATCCATGAATCTAAGAAATCTATTATCTAAAATCCATGCAAGCTTTAGTATCTCATTTATGCTCAATTTTAGCACATCTAGTCTCTCTTTGCAAAAGGAATTAATCTAATAAACATTTTAGACTACATCCTTTTATCATTAGCTTAAATCATATAACTAGTATATCATGTTAGGATAGTATTACTACTAATCTTGTCATCTTATAATCTAGTTTATTGCATTTATAGGATCATGCATAGATAGGATGCATTCTCATGGTAAAATCAATCAAAAGCATCCCTCGTTCTTCCATTTGTCATCCCTAAACCACTTTGCTCAGTGATTTGAGAGCAAAGGCATTGGTTTGAGGGACCTTGTGAGATAGAGAACCATGGAACCAACCTTGGGAAGTTGAGTCATCCTTCATGACTCCATAGCTTGCACCAAGAAGTCTTGTGGGTGTGTGGACAAGCCTCTTGGAGCTCCATTTTTTACATTTTAAGTTTCATAGACTTGCTTTTCCTGCATACAGTGGGTCTTTGGAGTTATTGTGAGCAAATTCACAAAAACCTATTAAGTAGGGCTAATTGGGGCCCTATGGCTACTAGGTCTTAAAAAATAGGGAAAGAAAGGAGCGATGGGGAAATGTATTAGACCCCTACTCCAAACCAGTTGATTACCCTTGGAAAACATCAAGAACACTTACGACAACCTCTGCAAACATTTGTTAGGAGCTTGAGAGTGTAAGGTTGGATTTACCTCTGTAAATCTCAACCATGCCTGAGCAGCCAGTGAGCACATCTTGATTGGGAGCACTCCTAGAGAGTTGAGATTCCTAAATTGATTAGTAGACTAGATGAACAATGAAGGGAGCCCACTAATACAACACTTGACTTCCCTTTGACAAGGAATTAACTCTCTTTGGGTATACCTCTCCATGAGACAAGGGGACCCCCATTATCCATTTTTTATTTGTCATTCTAGTTGATTCTCTTAGTTGGGCAATCTCACATTCAAAATTGGTGGGAAGATTAGAAGGCATTCATGCATTATTCTCTTTACCTTCCTTTTCTCATCAACTTTTTCCCGATGACACAATCTTCTATGGAAAAAGGTCATTGCAAGAGGCTTTAACCATTAGAGGGATCCTGGATAATTATTGCAAAGTTTCAGGGCAATAAATCAATGCAGAGAAATCCCGAACATGTACTTTTTCAATACTAGACAAAGAGGTAGAAGAAGGATATCATCCATTCTAGGTTTCAGCAAAGACAAACTTCCAGGTAAATATTTAGGAGTTTCTCTTTTTAATCGGGTGATAAGAAGAAAGTTATGGAAAGATATTCTAGATTAATGTGAGAAGAAGATTGATAATTGGAAAGGCATGTGGTTGACCATGGTGGGTAGATTGACCATGATAAAATCAATTTTGGCAAGCATTCCAATCTACATATTTTCTACCATTGAAATCACACACAAAATGGTGTCGGACCTAAATAAAATGTTTGGAAATTCTTATGGGATGGAGCCAATGATACCTATAGACACCTAAAAATGTCTCATCAATCATGTCCTAAGTATTTATCTAATTAATTAAGTAATTCATTAATTATTTAATTAAGTTAACTATTCTTCTAAACTGACTCAGTCATCACATTCAACATTTCTAATTATCGAATTTCTATTCTTTTATTAATTAATCAATTAACCCTATCTCAAATATTAATTAAAAATTATTTATTTATTTAATTACGGTTATTTCTTTAATTAAATAATCTTTTATTATTTAATTAATTATATTTCTAAGGATTAAATAATTTCATCTAAATTATTTAATTAATTAATTTATTCCTCCACTTCCCCAAATGTTAATTTCAAATAATTACATCTAATTTCATTTCTCTCAAACTTACAATTCCCCAAATGTTGATTTCAATTAATCTCATCTAGTTCCAAATCATAAAATTACCATTTCACTCCAATCCCCCAAATGTTGATTTCAATTAATTTCATCAAATTCCAAATCAATTAACCTAGTTAACTCTCCAATCCCCCCTTTTCACTCCAAATCACCTTTTTTGGCTAATCAATAAAATCAGTCATCTCCTCAATCTATCTAGTCAACAGGCTAATCTATTTAGTTCACTATTCAATCTATTTAGTTGACTACTCAATCAAATGAGTTAACAAATCAATCAACTCTGTTAACTAATCAAAATCAGTTCACTCCCAATCAAGACTTGAGTTCAAAATTCCTCCGCATCTCTCTTGAAAATCTATATAAACAATATCAATTTCTAAAATCAAGCTAGAATCACAGTCTTCAAAATAATTGTCTACTTTATGCAAGAATCCCAATGCAATACCTGAGAGCCACCTTCATACACAATTCAGAGAAGAGCAACGGAAGCCTTGTTAAATCAATTGAGGGAGTCTTAATTAGATTGTTTATTCAATTCAATTGATTTTGCATTATTCTATTGTCATTTAGGAGTAATCTTAATTAGATTAGAGTTTTGATTCGCTCTTTGATAGTTGATTATGTTATTTATGACTAATTTACCCCTAAGAAACAATGGTGAATTATGCCTTGAATTACTTTTTCCTTTATTTCCCTTATCTTTCAATTAGGAGACTTTGCAATCCATCTACTTGCATTAACCAAAATCCTAGACCCCATCCCCGAACACCTGAGTACTAGGGACAACTCCATACCTAGAATGCCTACATACCCGTTCTGGCATGGGATCAAAGTGTAAAGTATGTAGTTATGTTTTCTAATTTATGTTCACAGAGAGAGAAATATTTATTCGGAGAGAAATAATAAATAAGTATAAAAGATTCATTTACAGAAAAATAATTAAATTTTATCCACAGGGAAAGTAAAATTTATTTGCAAGGAAAGAATTTTTTTTTTCACAAATGAACAAATATATCTTTGCAGAGAGATGCATTTATTTCTCAGAGAAACAATAAATAAGTATAAAAAGATTTATACATAGATGAACAAATATATGTTCACGGAGATAAATTTATTCACAAAATAATTAAATTTTATCCACAGGGAAAGTAAAATTTATTTGCAGGGAAAGAAAAATGTATACACAGATGAAAAAATATATGTTCACAGAGAGATAAAATTATTCATAGAGAAATAATAAATAAGTATAAAATATTCATTCACAAATAAATAAGTTTACAAAAGATTTAATTATAATCCTGGGAGATTATTAGAAAAAGTACAAGAGGATTCATTCACAAAGAAATAATAAATAAGCATAAAAGATTTATGCCCAAATAAACAATACAAGCTTTTTGCAAGGAGCATCAAAGGGAGAAATTTTATTGGAAAGAAAATATTTTTATTCACAGATTATTTAAGATTAAAATCCAATAAAGCAAAAACTAAAAATCAGATTTTCTTTCTTTCTTTCTAAACGGATTTAGTAAATAAAAGGAAATCTACATATTCAAATTTGAACAAATTATGTATATATTTTTTTAAAACAATAGAATTTCCTTTGATTAACCTATGTAATTAACTAAGATGACGGTTTCTCAAACATAGATCATTTATATGAAAGAAAATCTGAGAGAGGAATAAAACTATTTCCTTTTGCAAAATACAAAGTTTCACATATGTAAATAAAAGAATGTGAAGAGAGGAGAAACTGGATTGTCAAAGCTTGATGTAGAATCTCTCCAAATTTTCTAGCTATCCTTCTTAGATCCTTCCTTGCAACTTAGTAATAATCCTTCAAGGGTAACTTAACAAATCTACAAAAGAATTATGACTACTAGAAAGATCCTATTACTATTAGCAAGAAACTTGAGAAAATTTCTTCCCATCCAAAAACAATCAACCTCCCATTTTTGAAAGCTTGCATACATTATATAGAAAAGAGTCTTCAATTCCACTACCAAGAGTGTAAATTGAAAATAAGATTATTTTTCCTAAATTATCCTCATGCAAAATTGATTGATCACTTAATGGAGGAGTTACATGCAAGAAAATGGAAATTGAAGATTCCCTCTAGAAGCTTCCAATGTCTCCTACGACATGTGCTCAATTGAATTTAAGTAATTAAATAATTTTCCATTTAAATTATATTTTCAAGTGTGTATGTGTGTTCCCACTATTTAATCCTCTTTAATTATAATATCTTTTTCAACCATATTCAATAAATTGTTTCTAACAAAACCATAAAATGATATAATAATAATAATAACAATAGTAGTAGCAAGTTTTTATCAAAAATGGAGAAAGAGGGTTATGACATGTTATCCCTAAGTTCAGGAAATCCTCATGTAATTTTTCTACCAAATAAGAGGCGTAACCAAATGGTATGGGCTCATACATTTGGATATCTGAAGCTAAGACTAACAGCCCAGTACTCATTAGATGGGGAACTTCAACTCCTAATTTCCCACAAGACATATAAGTATATTGTAGGTAATGTCTGAATAACTCGATATTGAATGGTGGTCGGTCCTGTTTTGTTAGTATACCTGCCTCCTTATGGATAGCTAACTTCCACCCAATATATGTTGTATCCATTCTGAGGTATTCTTCTTTCGATTCTCCGAAAGACAAGGGTTTATCAGGGTTGGGATCTAGGTTAAATACTTCATTTAGTATACCAATAGAAAACCTAATAAAGGCATCTCCATTGGGGGCCTGAATATACCTCCCCACAAAATTAGTATTTCGCTAGGGTTTCTAGCAATTTCACACTTACAAACACATTTGGGACAATCAGCTTACCCAAATTGGTCTTCCATGGGTTACACGGTGGCATTTCCTTGTCTCTTATCAAGTAGTAAAACAGGAACAATTTGTATCCTCTCACTTTGGTCCACACATCTCTGACAGTTTTGTATTTATCTTCCAATTGGTCCCTCCCCGGCAAATGTTGTTTCGATCTTCTGGACTTAGGGCCTGGTGCTTGCATTTTTTGTATCATATCTTGGTTCAGTCTTTGAATCAAGGCCTCCTCTTCTTTCTTAGATTACTTATCCCTAGATTCAAAGTTTTTTGTCACTCTTTTCTTTCCTATGGAACTTGAAGACTCCATTTTTGCAATCACATTTTTTTGCTCTAACTCTTAGGAATTCAATTCTCTATTCAATCAATTGCTTTGCTGTGTAAAAAATTGTAATGATGATCCTCTCATAAATCTACCTCGTGTAAACCATAAATAAATCTACCTGATGCAAGCATTTAATAAAAGCTCACTATTTCAGTTTTAAATTCTGATATGACAACGGCTCATAGGCGTATGTCTCTCTGATGAAACTTCATCTTTGGCACCATCAGGAAAATCACTTTTCCTTTTAGAAACTTTATCTTTCCTGTTGGGGTAACATAAACCGATGACACTCCTTCTGCTTTATCGATATATATCAACCCGATACTATCATCAGGCATCGGGGTAACTTCAAATGTGTCATGGCGACAAGCATAGTTTTCCCGATGACCTTTCCCTTTGATAACTTTTCTCGCTACATCATGTTCTGTTGGCATAATCTTTCCCGATGATATTCTAACCAATCACTTCATCGGGCATCGGGGAGACTCAAAATGACACATCCTGACTCCTTTGGCTACGTCAGTGATCTTTCTTCATTATAACCTTCGCTGATGCACTTTTATCCTTGGTTGTGTTCATCGATATAAGTCTTATAGATAGCCTCAACGGCTTTCGACAAGACAATATTTTTCCTTTGCCGCCAGTCTATGTTTTACCGATGAGCATAATCGGTATATGTTTCCCCGATGTACCCAACTTCCTTGGCTCCTTGGAAATGATCAATACAACTTCCTCCAATGTATCTGACTTTGGCTTATCATGCTTATACATCGGTATATGATATCTCGACCATGCGCTACTCATTTTTTCTAAGTGTTTTTATCGGGATAACTTTGGCTGATAGTACAAGTTTCAATTATTTGCAACTTTTACTTCATCTTATAGATACAAATGTTTATAATCTGCTTAATGGATTCAATATAAACTGAACAAAACCTCTAAACATAGGAGCTTTGATTTTTCTTGCCATGATCTCTGAGATTCTTTTTGAAATATACACTTGGGTAAAATATACGTATCATGTAATGCTTATGATGCTCAATGGTTGGTGTTTGATTATATGTATATATTTTGTCTGATTTTGTCATCCTTGGTGGAAACAGGTAAATTGACTACAGACATCATCAACCCTTTTGTTGAGGACCTTGCACTTTCTAGATAAACGAAAGGTAAGAAAAAAAATATACAATGATTATGATGTCTGCATATTGTTCATGTTGTCTACTATGTAATTTTTAGCATACATATCATGTAATTTTTAGCAAACATAAGATAAATGAATTACATATGCAGGAACCTGAACCCCTTTGACGAGGATCCCACACAGTGTCGTGGAACGATAGGTATAAGTCAATACACCCTATAGAAACCATTTATTAATTGCATGCTTTCTCTTTAATAATAAGTCAGGTTTAGCAACAATATTTTGTCAAAACTTTGAATTTTTTTTCTCATCGAAACCACATGTTATAGCTCATTCCACCTTCTCGCCCCTCCTATATGCAAAAAATCTAATACAATTATCAACACTTGAGGCCCCAAATAGGCTTATTCAAATATTAATCTCAACATCAACTTTAGGGCTGACTTCTTCATTTGATGGAGTGCAAGTACCATTTGAATAATCCCCAACAATGTCGCCAAAAATATGTTGGTTAACATATTTGCCACCTAACTCAATATTCTATTGCCCACGAAAGTGACAACTGAAACTAAAAGTTGAGCTAGCTGTAATAATATTTTACACCTACTCTCTCTTTATCTTACAAGGCGCAGCTACCTTCTCATAATATAGAAAGAATAAACTCCATGTATGCTTTTAAATAGAAAGCAAATAAGGCAGAGATTTTAACCAAAAAGCTTTAAAAGGTAATGATGTCATGGAAATGGGAACAAGGCAACAACAAAGTTCAATGTTAATAAGTTAGTTTCAACCATAAAACCAAAACAAAGAACTATAAACCATTCCAAACATATCAAAAGAGATTTCAAAAAGCATGAAAGAAGTTTAACAAAACAAAAGAAAGGAGAAGAGCCTCCCTAAGATGCTTCCATGATGCCTTTTGATGCTTTCATGGTGTCTTTTAATGTTTCGCCCTTATTTCTCCCCTCTCCAAGTCCCTAATGAGTGTAGCTCTCAGATTTTAAAACTAGCCATGGATGCCATATGGAGATTCAAGATGGTTGAATATGATAAAAAAATGCTATGCAAGTGTAGATAGTGATGCTATGAAAAATATCTATGCTAATACCAGTGTAACAACAATACAAGTACTCTAATGCTTCCTTCTTTGCTTGAGGAGAAGGGTTCTATTTATAGAAGAAATGGGGAAATGAAGGGTTAAGATTGAGCAATCTTAACAAGGGTTAGGATTGAAAGATATTCAAACCACGTGAGACTTTCAACCCAATCCCATGTTGACAAGTGTCTGTTGGCATTTTCAGTAGAAAGAAAGATTGTGGATATTCATTAAGGATATTGAGAAGGTTGTTGAAGATTATTGATATAACTGAAAAAGGATAATAACTATCTTTATGTAGCGTCCTAAAATTGCGACACTTGCAATTTCGACCGCATTTGGGTCTTCACGATGGCGACGCAACACTGAACCTGAATGGAGACCCCGAAACCTGTTTATGACACCAAAAACTACATTTTTCAAGCACCCTGGCCTGATCCTCCTTGCACCCCGCTGTCCCTGGAGGTGGGACCAGGGCGCCCAGCGCCCTGGTCCCCTAGGACCATGGTACCCAGCGCCCTGGTCCTTGGCCCTATTTTGGGCCCGGTCTCCTATGGGGCTTCGGGTCTTTATGTTTGCAAATTGGAAAATACTCTTTCCTGGTCGGCCCAAGGTCGGAAAAATTAGTCTATCAACCCTAATTGACAAGTATATAAACTACATTTCCTCTCCCATTTTGGGGTGGATGAAAAGAGGAAGGACATAGGTGTACAAGACGCAGAAACGATATTCAAACATTCAAGCATTCAAGCATTCAAGCATTCCTTCAAGCAATTGAGCATTCTAAGTCTCCATTCAAGGCTAAGTGTTGCATTCAAGACAAGGATTCAACCATTGAAGAGGAGATCACATATCACATACAACATACAACATACAACAACATCTATACCTTCGCATATAAGGATACAAACATCCTTACAACAAGGTATTAGTACTTGTTTTACATTACATTTACAGCATTCTCATTTCTTGGTTAATTCCAAAACTGGGGTTTGACCTAAAGGCAACACCCTCATCCCTAACCCCCCAATCATCTTCGCTTTTCTGTGTGTAGGTTGCAGGTACGTGGCTGTAATTGAAGATCTGGAATCCTTGTGCAGAGACGAACAGATCCACCTTCGTTTCGCGGATTTTTCGGAGGACCGTGTGCACGCCGAGCGCCATCGTCCTGTCAACTTTCACTCAAATTTGTAGAACAGCACCGTCTTGACATTTTACTGCTAATTCCAGGTCCGCAGCTTCATCCCATATCCCTATCTCTATTTATAAGCGAATCTTCCCTACTGTACATTCCTAGTTCAATCTTTCTATCCACATTTCTTTACAAAAGAGGGTATCCTTGATGTCCTAACCCTTGAAACTCATATAGAATCCAATCTTGCATTGCATGGGATTGGATCTTGTGGGTTTCAACCCCTCTTTTGAATGTAAAGTCTCCCCTAAGTGAAAACCGTCAACCCTAGTGACTCTCCCTTCTCTCTCCTTGGAGTTGGGGAGGGGAGAACAACTAGGGTTCGATTTTTCCGCTTTACACTTTATAACATTATTTTGTCATTGATGTCAAGAAATTGATTTTCTAATTCAGTATGATGTTGCCATATCTTAAGAAGTATGTTTTGATGAGTATTAAGTGGTCGGTAAGTGACATAGAAAGAATGTGATGAATAAGGGGAGAAATAAGATATTCAATGGGCAATTATTACTGATGGGGAGGCTATAGTTGATTGTAAGGTTAATACTATACAATGTCACCGAGCAAAGAACCTAGTTGGTAAACCCTAAGGTTATCAATATCGGTTAATGAAGGCGGAATGTCTACCGAGTAAAGTTTAGTATTTACTGAGTTGCAACCAATTTATGACAATGCACATTGGATGTATACAAGCATTATTTAATGAAGGACAATGATTAGCTAGAGATGTATAAATGATTGGTATGTCGTGCATGAAGTTTGTTAAGGATCTATGGCAATGAAAGATCGGCAAGAAGATCTACAGTGCAGATTGAACCGCAATAACCTTGTGCAAGTTCCTAGAAAGGAATGCAAGTCCCGAGGCAAGGTAAAACATTTTTAGATTGGAAGGATACATTGAACCTAGTCAAGTTTGAAGATCTGATGGCTAAGATTGATCATGGGAAATGTGATCGAGGAGATTAACCGGTTAGCAATCATTTATAAATAAGGAATTGTTGATAAAAAATGTATGTGGGCAAGTGTAAGCACAGGGATGCTACATAGTGATTACCGAGCATAGAAGCTTGAAGACCTGTTTGAATAATAGAGTAGAGAGTCCAGCAGAAGGACAAGATAAGTCCTATGACAAGACTGTTTTGAGCAAATAAAAATCTGCTTTAGCATTTTAGATGTAAAATTGCAGATATATTTTATTACTGTTATTTTGTAAGTGACAAAAAATCCCTTAACCGAGTGGACTTAATAGACTTATTTGTAAACCCTCTAGCAAGGTAACATTCTAAATGAGTGTTTGAAATCCTTTGACAAGGTCACTTCTAACAAAGTGAAGATCCTAACAAATCTGAGGGAAATCCCTTAACCGGGTCACATCTAGCAATGTGTTTGTAATCTTTAACAGGATTTTCTTTTAACCGAGCATACTCTAGAAGAGTATATTTCTTAGTGGGTCTGAAATCCCAAAATGGTTTTTCCCTATTTGGGTTTCCATGTTAAATCTGGTGTTATGAGTTTTATGATGATTATGTGTTTATGAGTTTACATGTTTAGCAGTTTTGGTTATATTGCAGAAGTATAAGTTACCGAGGTTGAATTTGTTCATTTTATGGATTATTAAGTTTGTATGATTCACCGCCCCCCCCCCCCTCTCATCTTGTTAGCTATTGGCATCAGTACTTTACAATTAGTATCATAACTATCAATTGGTATCAGAGCTTTGGACTCCAGAAGAAAAAGTTTAAAGGTACTTGAGGCAAAGATCCGAAGATGTATAAAAGGGATGCACCAAAGTTGAACAAGTAAAGTTTCTCCACATGGCAGAAAAGGATGAAGCTGCACTTATCAGGAATTGGAGAATATGCAACATATTATTTGGAGAATGATTACATTCCACCGAGCACCAACCCATTGACCTTGGAAGAGATAAAGGCAAAGCAAGAACATATTCAAGCTATGATTGAAATAACATCAACATTGACCGACTCAGAGTTTAATGATCTAGAAGGCTATAATGATGCAAAAGAAATGTGGACTAAGCTCGTATCTGTGTATGGAGGTGATGAACATGTTCAAAGAGAAAAAGTAGATAGTCTAAGAGGACAACTTGAATCCATGAGAATGAATGAAGGTGAGAACATAACCCAATATAGTACAAGGCTAAAGGAGATTGTCAATCAAATTAAAGGAGCTGGAGGAACTATTGAAGAAAAGGATGTAACAAGTAAGTTGTTGAGAACCCTTCTACCAGATTATGCTATTCGAGTCTTTGCAATCAATGAATTAAGATTTATACCTAACATGCCAATTTCTTTGGATGCTACTATTGGTAAGCTACATGCTTTTGAGTTAAGTAATTTTGATAACAATGGGTCTTTGGTAAATAAAGTAGAATCTGCATTCAGTTCTTTTCATATTGGTGAATCTAATGATTACAATGATAGAATGAGTAAGTACTCTGAAGGGGATCACAGTGGAGCAAGTGAAAGATTTCGCAAGAACATGGAAAAAGTGCGCAAACTGTATGAGGAAATCAAGAAGCAAGAAGAGTTTGAAGCACTATTAGTCAGAAGGTTACCGAGAGGAAAAGGTAAGTATAAAGGAGAGCTACCTTTAAAATGTTTCAATTGTGATAAAATAGGACATATGGCTTCTAACTGTCCTGATAAAAAATCTAGTGAAAAGAGAGATTACCGAGAAGACAAACAGAAAGACAACCACTACAAAGGACACCGAGACTTCAAAAGGAGAGATAGAAAGACATGCCTAGTAGCTGATGAGGAATCCAATGATGATGAATCTGATGAAATTGATACTGAGGAAGTTGTTTATGTGTCTATTAAAGATGGATCTGATGAAGAAAGGTATGAAGAAAAAGCTCTAATATCTCACATAAATAATAACGATTCTTGGATCATGGACAGTGGATGCTCACATCACATGACAAGTGATAAACACAAATTTGTTAAATTAGAAGACTATGATGGAGGCTATGTAAGATTTGGTAATTATGCACCATGTCCGGTGAAAGGTAAAGGATCTATAACACTTCTTGACAATGCTAAATGTGATGATGTATACTGGGTTGAAGGTTTGAAATACAATTTGTTGAGTGTAGCACAGCTAAATAATATAGGATACCGAATAGAATTTCAGAAAGGAATTGTCAAAGTTCATGACAAGCATGGAAAGTTAGCTGCTACCAGGACACAAACAAAAGGTAATACATTTCATCTTGACTCAACTCGAAACAAGTGTCTTTATGCAAAGATAGATGATACCTGGTTATGGCATAAAAGGTTTTGTCATATAAATTTTGATAATCTGATCAAAATAAGCAAGAAGCACTGAGTAAGAGGTCTACCGAGTCTTGAAAAACCTGAGAATGCTATGTGTCGAGGATGCCAAATGGGTAAGATGACAAGATCAAGCTTTACAAGTAAGTCCTACACTTTTAAAGGAATTTTAGATCTAGTACATACTGATCTTTGTGGTCCTATGAAAGTTCAAAGTTATTATGGTGATAAATATTTCATATTATTTGTGGATGATTACTCAAGGATGATGTCAGTTATGTTTTTAAAAGAAAAATCAGAAGCTTTTCAAATGTTCAAATGGTACAAGGCAAGAGTTGAAAATGAAACAGGAAGACAACTGAAATGTCTTAGATCTGATAGAGGAGGAGAATTCACTTCTGATGAATTTAACCTATTCTGCAATGATCATGGTATAAAAAGACAAGTATCTGCACCAAGAACACCTTAGTAAAATGGGATAGCTGATAGAAGAAACAGATCAATTGTTGACTGTGTCAGAACCCTGATGATAGAAAAGAGGGTACCTCAAACATTTTGGAGAGAAGCAATCAGCACTGCAGTTTACACCTTGAACCGAGTTCAACTAAAGAAAGGAACTATGAAGACACTATATGAAATCTGGTATGACAAGAAACCTAATGTAAGTTATTTTAAAATCTTTGGAAGGAGATGCTATGTTCACAAAGATGACAGAAATGGAAAATTTGATCAGAAAAGTGAAGGAACATTTCTTGGCTATTCTTCTAGAAATAAAGCATTTAAATGTCTGATCAAATCATCTAACAAAATATTAGAAAGTGCAAATGTGAAAATTGATGAATTTATAGAAAGAAATGATGAAAGAAATTCCAAAGAACCAAAAGATTATGAAGAATTTGTTTATGTGCAACCGAGAGGTCCTACTGAGAAAGCTGCTGAAGAAAATGAAGATAATGTCCGGTTACCAAGTGATGAAGAAGATCATACGGAACCTACCGAGCCTATATTAGCCAAATATGTCAAAAGACACCATGCATCAAGTCGGATTATAGGAGATAAGGATGATCCAGTAATGACAAGGAACTGACTAAGACAAAACACATGTCTGATATCTGAATTTGAACCAAGAATAGTAAAAGAGGCATTTAATAGTGAAGATTGGGTAAATGCTATGACAGAAGAGATTAATCAAATCAAGAAAAATGACACATGGACACTGATCCCAAGACCGAAGGACAAAAATGTAATCGATACTAAGTGGATTTTCAAAAACAAGCTAAATGAAAAAGGTGAGGTCATTCGGAACAAAGCAAGACTAGTTTGCAATGGTTATGCTCAAGCAGAAGGAATAAATTATGGTGAGACTTTTACACCTGTGGCTATACTTGAGGGAGTAAGAACATTGTTGGCATATGTTGCTTTCAAAAATTTCAAGGTATATAAAATGGATGTTAAATCTACATTTTTGAATGGTATACTAGAAGAAGAAGTTTACATTGAACAACCTAAAGGATTTGTTGAAGACAAGAGTAAAGGTCAGGTATGCAAACTGAACAAAGCTTTATATGGTCTGAAACAAGCACCTAGAGCATGGTATGAAAGATTGCACTCTTACTTAATCAAGATTGGTTTTACAAGGACAAGTGAAAACAGCAACATGTACATGAAGAGTGATGAGGATAATGGAATACTGATCTCAGCCATATTTGTTGATGATATTATATTTTGTGGTAATGACTCCTTATGCAAGAACTTTGGAAATGAAATGAGCAAAGAATTTGAGATGTCATTAATCGGTGAGATAAAGTATTTTATATGTTTACAAATACTACAAATGAAAGATGAGATTTTCATTACTCAATCCAAGTACATAAAGGAAATTTTAAAGAAATTTGGAATGGAGGATTCTAAACTGGTAAGTACTCCTATGACTACCAACTGTAAATTGTCAAAGAATGATGAATCTGCATCTATTGATGAGACACTTTACCAATCTATGATTGGAAATCTGTAATATGTTGTTCACAGTAGACCGGATATAGCACATGCAGTAGGTATAGTTGCAAGATTCTCTGTAGATCCCAAGGAAACCCATATGATAGCAATCAAGAGAATTTTCAGATACTTGAGAGGCACTGAAGATTATGGCTTAGTATATGAAAAGAAGAATGATTTTGATTTGAAAGTTTATACTGATGCTGATTGGGCAGGTAACATAGATGACAGGAAAAGCACGAGTGGTGGAGCTTTCTTCTTAGGAAGTAGAGTTGTAAGTTGGCTTAGTAAGAAACAAGGATGTGTTTCATAGTCAACAATAGAAGCTAAATACGTTGCTGCAGCATTGAATTGTACCAACATTGCATGGATCAAACAACTATTGGAAGGTATAAATGAGAAAGTTATCGAGCCAGTAACTATATTCTGTGATAATACTAGTGCCATTAACATTTC
This sequence comes from Cryptomeria japonica, assembly GCF_030272615.1. Lineage (NCBI taxonomy): Eukaryota > Viridiplantae > Streptophyta > Pinopsida > Cupressales > Cupressaceae > Cryptomeria > Cryptomeria japonica. Next base: position 771,640,554 of record NC_081414.1, read on the forward strand.
AAAGAATCCAGTAATGCACTCTAAGACAAAGCATATATATAAAGTATCATTATCTCAGAGAAGAAGTTCAAGAGTAGAATGTTATGCTGGAATATATCAGTTCAAAGGAGCAATTAGCAGACATCTTCACAAAGCCACTGCCAAGGGACACCTTTGATTATCTCAGAAGCAAGTTAGGGGTCCTACCCCTATCTTCTACTCACTGATCGAGTTCGGTGAAAGCATCAATTCGATGAATCTACAGAATATTATGTGTGGATTGATGTTGATTTATGCACTTTAGAAGGTTTTCTAAAGGTGTGCATGAAATAGTGAATAGAGACAAGTTGCTCTGACTAAGACTGAGATGATACATAGCAAGGCAAATCACTTCACATGGGAAGAAATCATGATTTAGTTCTTTTACTTTTTTTGGCATTGTTGTCAAAGGGGGAGAAGACTAAATGGCTGGCTGAATGGTAAAGCCCTAAATGAAGAAGATAATAGAAGATTAATGACAGGAGGAGAAGACTACAAAAAAGAGAAGACTTCAGGAGATTTTAACAGCTCAAGGATAACAGGAGAAGTCTAACAGCAATCTGAATCCAAATCAATTTGAATATCTTGTTGGTATTACCATTTAATTGTTGGTTTTGCCATTAATGCCAAAGGGAGAGATTGTTGGCATTTTCAGTAGAAAGAAAGATTGTGGATATTCATTAAGGATATTGAGAAGGTTATTGAAGATTATTGATATAACTCAAAAAGGATGATAACTATCTTTATAACATTATTTTGTCATTGATGTCAAGAAATTGATTTTTTGATTTAGTATGATGTTGCCATATCTTAAGAAGTATGTTTTGATGAGTATTAAGTGGTCAGTAAGTGACACAGAAAGAATGTGATGAATAAGGGGAGAAATAAGATATTCAATGGGCAACTATAACCCAGTTAGACAATGATGAGATCATGATGCTTAGATTGTTTTGATGTCCTACATATGTTGTTGATTGTAAGGTTAATACTATACTATGTCACCGAGCAAAGAACCTAGTCAATAAACCCTAAGGTTATCGATATCGGTTAATGAAGGTGGAATGTCTACCGAGTAAAGTTTAGTATTTACCAAGTTGCAACCGAGTTATGACAGTGCACATTGGATGTATACAAGCATTATTTAATGAAGGACAATGATTAGCTGGAGATGTATAAATGATTGGTATGTCGTGCATGAAGTTTGTTAAGGATCTATGGCAATGAAAGATCGGCAGGAAGATCTACAGTGCAGATTGAACCGCAATAACCTTGTGCAAGTTCCCAAAAAGGAATGCAAGTCCCGAGGCAAGGTAAAACATTTTCAGATCGGAAGGATACATTGAACCTGGTCAAGTTTGAAGATTTGATGGCTAAGATTGATCATAGGAAATGTGAGCAAGGAGATTAAGCGGTTAGCAATTGTTTATAAATAAGGAATTGTTGATAAACAATGTATGTGGGCAAGTGTAAGCACAGGGATGCTACATAGTGATTACCGAGCATAGAAGCTTGAAGACCTGTTTGAATAACAGAGTAGAGAGCCCAACAGAAGGACAAGATAAGTCCTATGACAAGATTGTTATGAGCAAATAAGAATCTACTTTAGCATTTAGATGTAAAGTTGCAGATATATTTTATTACTGTTATTTTGTAAGTGACATAAAATCTCTTAACCGAGTGGACTTAACAATCTTATTTGTAAACCCTCTAGCAAGGTAACATTCTAAATGAGTGTTTGAAAGCCTTTGACAAGGTCACTTCTAACAAAGTGAAGATCCTAACAGATCTAAGGGAAATCCCTTAACCGGGTCACATCTAGCAATGTGTTTGTAATCTTTAATAGGATTTGCTTTTAACCGAGCATACTCTAGAAGAGTATATTTCTTAGTGGGTCCAAAATCCCATAGTGATTTTTCCCTATTTGGGTTTCCACGTTAAATCTGGTGTTATGAGTTTTATGATGATTATGTGTTTATGAGTTTACATGTTTAGCAGTTTTGGTTATATTGCAGAAGTATAAGTTACCGAGGTTGAATCTATTGATTTTATGGATTATTAAGTTTGTATGATTCAACCGCCCCCTCCCTCTCATCTTGTTAGCTATTGGCATCAGTACTTTACAATTAGTATCAGAACTATCAGTGTCACCATGAGGAGGCTTGAGAGGAGAGATAAGGAGCATTAAATGCTTGAGGGGACATGATGGTTACCCTAGGGGTTGGGTTAGGGTTAGGTTAATGGATATTACTTTTATCCAAGGGTTAAATGAATGTGCAAGAGTTAAATGGTTACCTTAGTCAAAGAAATAAATGCTTTGAAGAGACCCATGAGTCAAAAGGATGGTTAAGTTAGAGGAAATTCTCTAACTAGAGATAAAATGTGAGTTAACCATAAATGGTTATGTAAGAGCCTTTAATGGTTTGGAAGACTTTAGAGGTTAACCATTTGAAGACATAAAGTCTCTAATGGTTATTGAAGACTTTGGAGGTTTTTGAGAAGTGGCTTCCTTTTATTTAGGAATGTGACAATGATTAGAATAGGATTAAACTAATTAGAAGGAGTTAGAAGAATCTAAAAGGGATTTAGGCATGCAAGTGGATTTTGTAGGAGAATGCAAGTGGAAGGAATTTTGGGATTGTCAATTAAAATAAAATCATTTATTTCAATTAAATAGTGTAATTTGCATTTGGATAGACATTTAAATAAATATTAATTTATTTACGAATATTAAATCTTAATTTATTTACATGAGAAAAATGAAGATAAAGCATTTAAATGTTTGAAGACTTTGACAGAAACCATTAAAGGCTTAAGAAGACTCTAGAAAGAAACCATTAAGTTTGAAGACTTTAAGGGAAACCATTAAAGGCTTAAGAAGACTCTAGAAGGAATCCATTGAGTTTGAAGACTTTAAGGGAAACCATTAAAGGCTTGAGAAGACTCTGTTAGGCCCAATATGGAAAGCTAATGTACTAAGAGGGGAGGGGAGAATTAGTACTTCAAAACCTTTCTTTAATAATAACCTTACTGTTATGCATAAACAGAATAGTGCAGTAACATAAAATAAAGTTAAAACAAACATATAACAATCATACATGATTCACTCCATAACACATATATTTTGGTTACGCAGAAACTCTTGGTTAGAGAGAAAAACTGCGGTGGAGATGGCACCCACAACTTCACTATCGCAATAATAAAGAATGCTCGGTTAGAGCTACATTTAGCTATTTTTGATAGCTTACCCTGTTAGGAGTAACAAGATCTATTAGATCTACCTTGCTAAAGGATTTTACAACATTTATTCTGAATGTTACACCTGGTTAGAGGCTTTACAATTTATAGACTTGGTTAGAGTCTTTTACTTTGTTAAAGGTTTCTCTTTCAACTTCTCAATATTACAATAAAATCATTACAAATATCTGCAACTTTAGATCTGAAATGTTATAGTAGATTCTATGTGCTCAGGATAAGATTACCTTGCTTATAGCATACCTCGGTAACTCATATAGTAACTTGGTAAACCCTTCTGTTTACTCTATTCTTTGATTGTTCTCTGAAAACCTTCTCGGTGACCTTTGTGTCTCTGTAACAGTCTTCATGCATACATACACTTCAATAATGCTATATATATAGATCTCTTAAAATGGTGATCTAAATCATTGCTTGGATCTTGCAAACAAGATTCCTCAAATGAATAACTAAACAAAATATTTCATTGGTTGGATTGGCCTCGCAATCATACACAATCTTCTAGTGCAATTTCCAATGTAATAACGGTTAGATGTGCCTCGATCTTGTAACACGTTTTCATATGCATGTCCAGGTTCAATGTATCTGGTTACATGTTTCACTAGGTGAATATCAACTCGATGTTTTAACTTTACTGCTCGATAGCCATAAAAAGATACTCGGTAGACAGCTCGGTGTATACTGCATTCTATGACTGCTTTCTTCTATAACCGACTAGACTGTGCATACCGACTTCTCTGTTTATACCGACTGCATGATTCGGTAGTGCTAACCGACTAGAATATATAGTATGACTTTGAATATAAAAACTAATGGCAACTTGATAAGTAGTAACAATCTCCCCTTTTGACATTAGTTGAGATGTTTGACAAAAACTACTTTCAAAGTCATAACTCAAAAATCTATATACTTTGCAAAATGACTACACTTGACAATATATACAATAGTCAATGGAATAGTATATGCAGATATACTCCCCTTATCATTATTTTGTATATTACTCGGATTTTGCATGCTCAGTTCTGTTCTATGCTTGTATGCTCTGCTTTCTCTGCATGCTCTTCTCGGTATACTCCCTTATATACAATACTCAAAACTGTATTACCAAAATTGTATCACTCTCCAAGTATATTATTCCCCTTATGTAGTATTACTCCCCTTTTTTGACAAACATCAAAAACTTAATTTCCATCTGGGGGCGGTAACTGATCAAAAATAGATTTATACTTGTTCCAGGCGTCAGTGAGTGCGACTGAGAGTGCATCCTTTGCACTTTCCATTAAAGAATTTTGTGCTTGAATATCAGCCAATAGTGATATTAAGCCATCAAGAGTGCTTCCCTCTTGTGTAGTAGATAGGCGTGTAGCTCAGTTAATCTGCTCTTGAACTGAGGAGAGATGAGGAAGGAATAATGTCTGGAGGGTCATTATATCCATCCTGATCTTATGTTCTTCATTTCTGAGTTTTAACTGTTGAGCCATGAGCTGTTGAAGCTTGGTATAAAAATTCTAAATCGAATTAGGCTCGGTGGTCAACTTAGTTGAGAGATCGGTGATCTCTTTCTCAATTGCATCAGTTTTATTCTTGATATCTTTAATGAATGAGGAAAATGTACAAAGTTTCTAAAATAAATAAAGAATATGCTTGAGTTGAGGGGACAACTCAGCAATGAATTTGACAAGCTTTACTTTTCCTATAGCGAGAGCTTTTTGTACCTCTTCTATCATCTTTGCAGTAAGGTCTTTATCTTTTAGCTTTCTCAAGTACTCAGATGCATCAACTCCTGATGTTTCTATTTGAGTAAGGAGTTCATCCAGTTGAATGTGGATGGCTGCATCGGTTGACACTATTGTTGAAGGTAGCATATCTGTTAGTAGTGTCTTTACCTTCTGTAGTACTTTATTCTTCTTTTGAATGGCCAATTGTTTTTCTTGTTCGACCTTTGCTTTGCATAGTTCACCAAAATCAATAAGTGTTTGCCCTTTTAATTTTGAGATATCCACATTGGGCAACACTATCAATTTAGTTAAATCAACTTTGAAACTATGCTTTCTCACCTTCTTCTCTTTACCTTTGATCGGTTGAACTAAGACAAGTGCTTGTGAGGCTTGCTGACCCTCAGTAGGTTGCTCGGTAGATGCAACACTTTGGTCAGTTCCTGTAGCCGTTGTGGTGTCCTTGGGTGTCTCGGTACTAGGGATCTTGGCTATAACATTTTTAGTGCTTGACAATGCTTGAAACATCTGATCTTTAGTTGTATCTTCTGCTGCTTCAGACTTGTGAGCTTCAGTGCCTTGTTTTGTATCCTTAGGAGCTTCGGTAGAGACAGGTGGCTTGACCGGCGGATAAGGCTGAACTTGTTCTAAGACAGATTCACTAGATACAAGTTTTGCATAGGTAGTGCCTTCAATCATTTCCTACTCCGGTGCTTCTTCATCCATGACATCTTCATCAATTTGAATAGTGTCAGTCAGGTCTTGCTTGGTAGCATCAGGACCTTTCTCGGTGACATCAGGATCTTGCTCGGTGCCATCAACAATTTCAACTTGAGATTGTTCACCAACATCCTTTGGTTTGAAGATTTCATGCCACTTGTCTTTTGTCTCATTTTCTACATCAATGTATAGCCCATTCATCAATTTTAAGGCTCTCTGTTTGACAAGAAATTTAGAATTGTATGTTGTCAAATGCTCCTTAATTTCTGCTACAGACATATTAGGAAATAGATGGACTAGACTTCTTTCTCTTATTTGTTTCTCTGAGTCCATTGCATATTTCCATCTGTTATCAATATGTAAGTATAATTCACTCGGAAGTGACTTTACTAGTTCTAATGGAGCTAGCCAAAACTTTAGAAGTGTGCAGATGACAGCTTCTTCAATTTGTCGCTTCTCATCATTATTCCTAGTCTCATACTTGACATATCTAAATCTTGCAAATCCACCATATTCTTTAAGATTGGCACAAAAGTTTTCAACACTATGAATATTTACCTTCTTGCTTTTTACAATCTGAAATTTGTTTGCATCATTTGATTCTGTATCACTAGACTCTTTTGCCAAAATGAGTCTCCGAGGAGATTTCTTGTAGGTCTTGGTTACCTTGGGTGTAGTAACACTCTTTTGTTTCTTACTCGGTGATGCAGCTAATGCTCTAGTGTTAGGTCTCTTTGTTGGTGGAGTCGGTAGGGCCTTTGAAATGTCCTATTTCTTTCTTTTCAAAACTTTAACCTTAGGCAACTCAGTACTTAATGTTATTGCTGCCTCTTGAGCTTCTAATTCCTCTTCAATAATGGCAAGAGTGCCTTTGACAAGTGTAGAGGAGGATTCTTCTCCGAATTTCTCAGATAAAACCTTTATCATCTTTGTAGCTTTTCTTGTAGCCTTGGGTACTACAATGCTCATTTTTACTTTTTCTTTCACCTCTTCATAAGTTCCATATCTTAGTTCGGTAGCATGCCTTGGCAATGAAAGATAGGCATCAATTTGTTGTTGTGTGATATCATAGTCAATCTCATAACCCATTGGTGGCAAAGATTGAGTCCTTGGTTCAACAGCATTCATATAACAGTAATCAATGTCTACCTCAAAACATATATCATCCTTATATTTCTCTACCAGCTGTGGTGGAATCTGGTACCTGTTGTGCATCTTCTCTTGAAATTTGCTGAAATAGTCATCCATGATATCATTAAAATTATCTCCCAGTTTCTTGATAAAATCATTGATTTGATGGGTGATAGGTCAGTGTAGCTCCCAAACTAATTTACCGACTGAGGGAAAGAACTTCTCAAAGTAGAAAAACATACATACAAGAAGTGAACCAAACTTCAGTGTGTTTGTTGAGTTGTTCTTCTTCGGCTTCCTTATTGTGTTCAGGTTCTCAAACAAGTTCTTCAGTAGCACTTCACATAAATCTACTTTCATTCCCTTTTTCACTATTTTATAGGATAAGTCAACTACGGCACATGGTACACTATTTTCCCTTGCTGATTGGAAGAAACAGTAACCAATTACTCTAATTGCAAACTTAAGTTCTGCATCAGTGACATTGTTCAATTTCAGTCCTCGGTAATCAGATTCTACTCCAGTTAGACTGATTAGCTCCTTCCGTGATATCATTTTCTGTGCTCATGCATGATCATAGATAGGATACTCGGTGAACACATGAATGATTTCCTTGGTGATTTTGAATGGTTGCTCCTCTAGCCACATAAAATCGTCATGAACTCTGCTTAAAACAAACTTAACCCACTAGTGTTTGAACACACGGGGATAGGCTAGAGCTTCACTTAATCCCTTGATTTTGATATGGTCATACTTGCTATCCATTTTGCCATCGGTACAAAGTTCATCATATGTGTCACTAATCTCAACATGACCGAGTTCTTCAACACGGCATTTGGTGAAGAATCTAACATCTTCGACTAACAAGACTCGATCAGGGATGAGTGAAAATGCAGTTTTGTCATCTGGTTCAGAGGTGACTTTAGGAGTCAAAGAGTACTTCAGCGAGGGCTTCTCCACATTCTTGACAACTACAGGATCTTGGATCTTGGGCGCCATTGTAGGTTTCAAGTAAAACTTAGAAAACTATCCTTAGGGTTTGACGGCTTACAAACGATTGATGCTTCACACTCGGTAGATAATAGCAATTTGACAAGATCGAAAACCAGCTTAACAGTGTGATGAGATTTGATGTAAATACCTTGAAATTTGCTCTGAATGAAGTTTGATCGCCTTGATTCACTCTGCTCTGCTCTCTTGAAAACTTGGTGAATGAAAATGACCGCGAAAATACCTTTAAGTACACAAAATACCTTATCGGGTTCCGTACGAGTTAGGTCAACACATTAAATGCACTCGGTTCACCTTTAACCGATTTACTCCCTTTTTTCGTTTTAACTGAGTAACCAAATTTCCTTCATTTACCGACATAACGGGCTTCTTGTATACACGGACTTGACAGGTTTCCCATAAAGTACTTTTGATAGAATTTCAAACTTACTAATTGCATCTTAACTATGTAGATTTTGAATTTTGTACATAATAGAATGGGAACTGTTATGATTTAACTTTTGGAGAATGCAGTCCCTTCATACCTTTTCTGATTAATTTGGAATAGGTGCACCTAACTCGGTAGGTAAGGTGCTTTCTTCATCTAACATGATTTCCTTCTTTTTCCAAATCATCCTAAATTTTTCTTTTATCTCTTCCGTGTCTCTTCTAGGTTGATCTCTGCAATCTCCAGCTAAATGTCCAACTTTGTGACAATGAAAACATGCCATACCAGGATTTCTCCATAATCTTCGGTTGTTCATTCCAAACCTTATAAAACAGTTGGCACTAATATGTCCATATCTTCCATGACATTTGCACCATATCCTTGTATTGTAATCCCATGGTACTGCTGCATATTGTCGGTAAGGATCTATGTGAGTTCGGTAACCTCTAGTGTCTGCTCGGTGTGGACACCGCATGTAGTTCTTTTTCTTAGACCAGCACTTCTCAGTACTATGTCCATATCTATTGCAGTTTCTACAAAACCCTTTGAATTTTGCCTTCTGATAGTTGTTAATAGACTTTGTCCTACATTGATTAGGTGTGTGACCATATTTATTGCAATTGTAACAATATCCATTGGACTTGGTGATATTCGGTTGCTTACCTTTTCTAATCTGGCATATGTTGGCAGTATGACCTTGATTTCCATAGTAGTATCAAATAGGCTTCTTACTTTTGATGTTATTCCTGTTTCTAGCTTGCTTTGATGATTCTCCTCTCTCTGTAGTATGAATTCCTTTCTCAGTTGATTATTTTCCTTTGTAACCGAGTCCTGCATCTTTGTTGAGTCTTCTTGTATTCAGTTTCTCATCCAACATCTTTGATGCATCATAACTCTTCTTCAATGTTTCTTTGGATTTCTTCTCTGTTTCAAGTTCATCAGTCAACCTTGATACTTCAAGTTTTAATGCTTGATTTTCATCATTCTTTAGAATTGCTTCATGATGTGCATAACCTAGTTGATCTGTCATATTTTGTTGAATCCCAGTTAACCTTATGATTTCATCATTCTTATCAGATACCAAGACTTCAAGTTGTTGTTTCTCTCTTTGTAGATCTATTGCTTTATCCTCTGCTATCCTTAATGCATCTAGATTTTCAGTCATCTATGTATTGAAATGTTCATGTTCTCTTTTCATTGCTTTTAGTTGATCAACTAATGCTTTGTTCTTTTCTTTCAATACTCCAATCATTTCTTCAGTCTCTTCAGATATACTATTCTCAGATGATGTCTTAATTTGTTCCACTAACTCTTGAGAATCCTGCAAGTCATCAGATAATCTTCTTCTTACTTTCAGAGATTTTTGCATTTGCCTTTGCATGTCTGCAATCACTTAATTTGCATGATCCGGCTCTTCTTGCAGATACACAATCCTCCAAGATTGTTTATAGCCTCCCATTGATAAGATCTTTCTCTTTAGGTAGTTAAACCCTTTTCCAAGATAGAAGCTCTGATACCAATTGTTAGGCCCAATATGGAAAGCTAATGTACTGAGAGGGGAGGGGTGAATCAATACTTCAAAACCTTTCTTTAATAATAACCTTACTATTATGCATAAACAGAATAGTGCAATAACATAAAATAAAGTTAAAACAAACATATAACAATCATACATGATTCACTCCATAACACATATATTTTGGTTACGCAGAAACTCTTGGTTAGAGAGAAAAACTGCGGTGGGGATGGCACCCACAACTTCACTACTACAATAATAAAGAATGCTTGGTTAGAGCTACATTTAGCTATTTTTGATAGCTTACCCTGTTAGGAGTAACAAGATCTATTAGATCTACCTTGCTAAAGGATTTTACAACATTTATTCTGAATGTTGCACCTAGTTAGAGGCTTTACAATTTATAGACTTGGTTAGAGTCTTTTACCCTATTAAAGGTTTCTCTTTCAACTTCTCAATATTACAATAAAATCATTACAAACATCTGCAACTTTAGATCTGAAATGTTATAGCAGATTCTATGTGCTCAGGATAAGATTACCTTGCTTATATCATACCTCGGTAACTCATATAGTAACTCGGTAAACCCTTCTGTTTACTCTGTTCTTCGACTGTTCTCTGAAAACCTTCTTGGTGACCTTTGTGTCTCTGTAACAGTCTTCCTTCATGCATACATACACTTCAATAATGTTGTATATATAGATCTCTTAAAACGGTGATCTAATTCATTGCTTCGATCTTCCAAACAAGATTCCTCAAATGAATAACTAAACAAAATATTTCATTAGTTGGATTGACCTCGCAATCATACACAATCTTCTAGTGCAATTTCCAATGTAATAACGGTTAGATGTGCCTCGATCTTGTAACACGTTTTCATATGCATGTCCAGGTTCAATGTATCTAGTAACACGTTTCACTTGGTGAATATCAACTCGGTGTGTTAACTTTACTGCTCGATAGCCATAAAAAGATACTCGATAGACAGCTCGGTGTATACTGCGTTTTGTGACTGCTTTCTTCTATAACCGACTAGACTATGCATACCGACTTCTCTGTTTATACCGACTGCATGATTCGGTAGTGCTAACCGACTAGAATATATAGTATGACTTTGAATATAAAAACTAATGGTAACTTGATAAGTAGTAACAGACTCTAGAAGGAAGTCATTAAGTTTGAAGACTTTAAGGGAAGTCATTAAAGGTTTCAAGTGGGTGAGGATAAATAGGATTTATTTATTTAAAATAGTTGTGCAACTTGCATTTGTAGGAAAATGCAAGTGGGTGGAGGATAAAGGTGATTTTGGGGGATGGGATTTTGGGGGATTTAAATAAATATTTATTTAAATGTGAGAGAATATTTAATTAAACAAATATGATTTATTTATTTAATTAATGCATTGAATTTGGTTAAGTGAATTAAATCAAATAAATTAAATAATTTATTTAATTAATAGGAGAAGAGGGTTAAGATGAATTAATTAAATAATTAATTATTGATTGATGGTTAAATAATCAAATAAATACTAAATATTCATTTAATTAAGTGGATAGATTTATGTGTCTACAGGTAAAAATCATAACTTAATTATAATTGAATAGAATACAAAGATTCTAACCCAGAATACTAAGGTTTATACCATTCAAAATATCACCATTTCATTTGTTCAAAGACAAAACATTCACATCAATGTGCATACACAATTTTCATAAATCATCTAATAGATATAAGAAAAGATAATCCAAATAATAGAGTATTCAACATAGGGAGAATAATCAATCCATCAACCATGACTCAAAGTTTACGATCCATGAAATTGCGTTCAGATTTCTATTATTAATATCTATTCAAAACAATCAAGTATTTGGAAAACAACCAAAAAGGTCCCATTCATAAGCATCCATCTAACATATATAGATATCTATCTGTAACTATCTTGAAACTAACGGCCTCTTAAAGATGATTGTTTCTAAAGCAACTTAAAAGTCATGACATAAATAAAATATTAAGATAATGCCCCCCATAGCCAATAGCTTGTGTTTCCCCATCAAGAAATAAATATAAAAACATCAACAAAACAAGATTTTAAATAATGATGATGGCTCCTCCATCTTCAGCTTCTTCTTCTCCATGTGGTACCTCCTTGGCAACATATTTCATAGGTGTTTCTTGTGTCGCTCGTGCTAACATCTTTTCTCTATATACCCTATACTTGGAGACGATCGATGTTATTGATGCAGCATTGGAGTTTTCTATGATATTAACACTCAGCTTGTATTTACTTAGCTTATGATCTGCTTCTATAATTTTTGGGTGTATATCATCAACTTCATTTCTAAAGACTAGGATATAAGATGTCATGTTCTTTAGGGTCTCCATTGTCTTTTCATTCACCCTTTCGGTAGATGGTTGCTCATTAATTTTTGTCTTGAAATTCTAGGCTACATCTGTGCTCTTACATAGCTTATCTTCACCTTCTCAAATATGCTTATCTCCAAAGTAGACAAGTGATTCTTTAAATCCTTGACGTCCTACCAAAAATATGCTAGGGTTAACCTTATTTGAGTGTCTAGCTCATTGATTATAGAGAGTTTCCACTCCAACATATCTACCTGCATGGAAGATTCATTCTCATTCTGCTTGTTGATTATTCCTTCATTAATTAAAAGTCCTAGGGATAACTTTGAAACTTCTTGTAATTCATGAAGGATCATTGACAGATTATTTTTCTCCCTTTTCACATTTTGCAAATCATTATTCCAAGCCTTCTTCTCTGATATTAGATCATATGCTCTCGTATATTTCTCGATGCATATTACTCCATCCAATATGATTTCACTGGCCCAATTATCCATCGTTGCGGTGACAGATTGACTCCTTTTGATTTGTTTCAACTTATTGGGGTCCAACCCCTCAATAGTAATACTTACAGTTTGATCAATGTACATATACCTTTGTCTTGTCATTGATGCCTACGCCTTTGTTCTGGAAGTAGTCCTAAATTTGGAAGTTTAATAGAAGCAGTGGTTTGGGTGAAGCAGTATTTTGGGTCCGGAATCTGTGTCCAGAATGTTCGTGTTGATCCAAAAGTGTTATGTTTTGATTACATCATCAAAGTTTATTGGAATACTTTTCATGTATCGGCCATCAGTCTAGCTATTTACTTTTGGTTTGGAGCTTTTTGGGATTGGATCAAGTGCAATACATTTCATGTTCTCGGGTCTGCTTGTATATTTAGGGTCAGAAGCATGTATACATGTTATAATATTCTTATGGCCGACTTTGTGAAGATAATTGTTTTGGCTTGATATATATGATGATTTGTTGAAAATAATTTATGTATGTGTGTGCGATAGAGATATGATGAAAATTCAAATATGAATATGAGTGAGACTTGATGCAAGTCTGTATAGAGGTATTTCAGTGCAGTTCAGTAAGAGTGAACATAGTTACAGTGATTTGGAAGGTTTGGTGGTCCAAATATTTCAGCAAGAGCAGAGTTTGTGCTTTAAACAGTAATTGTAATATGCATATAGAGATGCTTTTGTTCATATAGTTCTCTTTGATATTGTAATTATGTATATTGCCTTGAGTGCAGTTAGCTTCAGGTTTGCAAGTCCCTTTTTGTATTTTGTCCCATAAGCAATTAGGCTTTGTGTCCAAGTCCAGAGAAATGAGCTCTACTGTTTGTAATCATTTTCTATATAGTGGATTATCTTGTGGATTAAACTCCCACAGTGGTTTTTCCCAATTCGGGTTTTCCATCTATAAAATTTGGGTGTTCTTGTGTGGATGATTTATGTTCTTATTAAACTCTTTGTTATGTGAATATGAGATCAACTGGTCAATTTAAGTTTGTAGTCTGGAATTTTATCTTATGTTGATTCACCTCCCATCTTAGCATCTAGTGTGTGTTCAACAAGCACATATGGAAAGACTCCCTCTAGATATAACTAGCTAGTTGTTCTTTCAAATGGTGGCTTATTAGCCTCACCCAGTTAATGTATTTATTATCACCATAGATAACTATCATTAAAAGGGTAATTGCATCAAAAATTTCATCTTTGAAATGGTCCCTTTTGAGAAGTGAAGGGAATCTAGACTTGCCCTTTCTCTTAACTTTCAAATAACTGGTTGCAATTTGACTTAGGCACCATTCGTTTTTCCCAAAAAAAAAATCTCACCCAGACTCTACGCATATATTCACAAATTATTCCCGTTGAAGATGCTTGAGTATTTGGGACACAACTTTGGGATCAATTTTGGCAAATACTGAACCACTGGAAGTTTGAATTTCATGGGACTCAAGGTGGTAATGGTTGGCACAAGAAAAAATTAATTCAAGACAGAAAACGACATGTGGAAAACCACCAGCTTCAAGGAGGCCATTCTGCAATTTTCTTTGTAATGGGAGAGGCAAATTTTTCCCTCATTCTTCTAAGAATACCATGAAGACTCACATCACCTAACTTGATGTCTAACATATCGTCTAGATCATTCTCTATACTAGGTGACATTGAGGAGGTTACAGTTCGAAATTAGTGGTATAAAAAACAATTTATTAAGGACTCTGCAATTTTGGTTGGCAAGGGATAGCTCTATACTAGAGTTCCACCAAGCACACTTAAGAGGAAGCTCTTAATTAACCACACTAGCTATCTTTCTATAAAAGCTTCACTTCTAATTTAAAGGAGAGAGGAAAAGGAAATAAATATTTAACCTAACCTATTCTTGTGTGTGATTGCAAAGTTTCCTTCGTCGTGAAAACTTGAAACTTCTTCCTACTAGCTCCTCAAGACGAAATGAGTTTTTCAAAGTAATATCACCTTGTTGTAAAGAGGAGCATTAAATTTATTTAATTTTAGTGATAGAATTACTCTCATTCTCTTTCAAAAATTATGCCAACATACTTGCATATCTTTTTCTACTTAACTGATCATTAATGCATCATACTTGATAGTGCCTTGGAATGACTGCTCCTCGAAGAATGAGAAACCTCTTGAGTCAAGACATTGGTAGCTTTTTGAACTCTTGAACCATAACTATTAAGGGGTGTTGAGGTTTGAAAATATTCTGACTAGTCAACTATAAAGACAAAACCAACACAGGTGACAGATGACAAGACACACCAAAGAGTAGTCGTATCATCGACAAATTTAGGAACTTTTGAACCAAACAAATAAAGGGGTATGAAGGCTCAAACTTGCATGACTGGCCAATATAAAGACTTTTTTAGCACTCATGACTAACAATAAGGACTTAAGTGTATAGAATGGTCGGGTGGTTGACAATTCTATGAAATTTTGCACCATGAACACTAGGTTGGAAAACTTAAAAGTTTGTTGACTAGGTAAAAAACTTGGACAAAGGGGCGACTAGGAAACATGAATTAGTGACAAAAATGAAGGCAAATAAATGCTAAGGACAAGTTTTGGACTAGAATTGGGGTTCCAAAGAGGGGGATCAAAAAAATAAAAAATTTAGGGTAACACAATCGAAGGAGACAAAGGGTCCCAATCATCTGGCTTGACCGATACATGACAATTACGTTTTAAATATACTCTTTCTCTGTTGCTACAACATCATCTTTAAACTCCTCATATCTTTCCACTTTAAGCATTTTATTTGTATTCAAATCAGCATCATCAAAGATTTCACAAAATTCAAGTTTTACATCAATTTTTCTGTAACTTTTGCTCAATGTGTTGTCAATGCTAGACATTCCTTTTTGTTGGTGTTGGAAATAAGCTACACCCGGACCGATGATGGATTGGTCCAAGAGGGGCCAGTAGCTCAGTGGTAG
This sequence comes from Cryptomeria japonica, assembly GCF_030272615.1. Classification (NCBI taxonomy): domain Eukaryota; kingdom Viridiplantae; phylum Streptophyta; class Pinopsida; order Cupressales; family Cupressaceae; genus Cryptomeria; species Cryptomeria japonica. The sequence goes on from NC_081414.1 coordinate 771,656,150, forward strand.
AGCACTCTAGTGGCGTATGGAAGGTCCTAGGTTCGAGTCCTAGTTGGTCGATCTCTCAACATGGTATCAGAGCCACACCAATCAAACCTAAGGAATTCAAATTTGAGAAGTTCAAACCAAAGATATAAACATCATATTTCCCATGGCTAACGCTATCAGATTTGAGGACAGACTTTAAGGAGGCCACAATTTCTCAGCATGGAATTTCATAATTAAAATGATTCTAAAAGAAAACAAGGTTGAATCATTTATTAAAGTTGAATCTAAAGAACCAAAGGATGAACTTGACAAATCAACATGGATCGAGGGAAATGAAAAATCTATGAAGATCATAGTTGATGGAGTAAGAAATCACATCGTGCCAATAATAACAAAACATGAAACTGCCTATCATATGTTCAAATCACTCGAAAGTGCATTTGAAATAAATAATGCAAGTAGAACCCTAGCTTTAAAAAGAGAAATAAATCATATAAGTATGAACAAAGGGGAGTCAATCAATGCATACTTTATGCGGATATCATCCCTAAGGAATGAACTAGCAACGCTTGGATATGAGATCCAAAGAAAAGAGCTAACACTCATTGCTCTAGATGGGTTGCCTAGTACATGGGAGACATTCGTTCAAGGCATTAGTGTAAGAGATAAATATCCAAAATTTGATATGCTAAGAGCAGATTGTCTTCAAGAAGAGTCAAGGATAAATAAGAAGGGGATCAAACAAAAGAATATAGATGAATATCTCCAACGTTTTAAATACCAACTCCAACAAGAAAAACAAGAAGAGAAAGAACCGACATGACAAAAAGTCATATAAAAGAGACAACTCTCACATTCAGTGCTTTAGGTGTGATCAATATGGACACTACGCAGCAAGATGTCCAGACAAAATCAAACAACAAGCTATATTTGCAAAAGTTAAAAGGGAAGAATATGACTCCGAGAAGCATGTATTCTACTTTGCTCTCTAGTCAAGTATCCAATAAATCTAACACCTGGATCATTAACAATGGGTCTTCAAGACACATCACTGGGCATAGAGAATTATTGGATTCCATGGTAGAAGAAACTAATGAGGAAGTAACCATTGGTGATGCCTCTGCACATCCAGTGAAAGGTGTCGATACCTGCACCATTAAGCTGAAGACAGGCATGTCCCTTCAACTCACTGGAGTCCTATACATTCCGGGCATCAAGAGGAACATAATCTCCATATCTGCACTTGAAGATGATGGGTACAAAATAACATTCATGAATGGTATTTAAAGTTCTAGTATGGCCACAAAACTCTTCCATCAAGAAGGCTACAACCCTAGGACATAGAAAAGGCTATTTATACAAGCTATGTATTGAACCTAACCTAGCCCTACTTCATGAGATTACATATTCAAATGAAATTTGGTATAGAAGATTAGGTCATTTAAACTTTCGTGCTTTATGTTCAATGGAAAAATTAGTAATTGGTTTGCCTAAGTTAAAATAATACCATTCTAGTACATGTAAGGGGTGTGCCCTAGGCAAAAATACTAAGAGTTCCTTTCAGAATAGTTCTAGGAAAACAAGCAATGTTTTAGAGCTAGTTCACTCTGACCTATGTTGGCCAAGGGTTGTACCATCATTAGGGGGGTTCCTTTACTATGTAATATTCATTGATGACTTCTCCAAGAAGACCTGGATCTATTTTCTTAAACGTAAAGAATCGGAAGAGATTCTCAAGAGATTTAAGGAATTCAAATCTCTCTCTGAAAACTCTTCTGAAAGGAAAATAAAAACCTTAAGGACTGATAATGGGAGGGAATACACCTCAGACATCTTTAGAGAATTTTGTAAAGATGTTGGGATTAAGAGGGAGTTCACTGTCCCCTACAACCCCCAATAAAATGGGGTTGCTGAGAGAAAAAAATAGAACCCTTGTAGAGGCAACCAAAGCCATGCTCCTTGACCAAAACTTAGAAACTCATCTTTGGGCAGAATCCTCCAACATTGTTGTATACATACAAAATAGATGCCCTCACTCCCACATTGAAGATAAAACCCCTGAAGAAGTTTTCACAGGTATAAAACCTGATATCACTCACTTTAGGATATTCGGATGCCCTATTTATATTCATATACCTAAAGAGAAAAGAACAAAACTAGAACCTTCTGGAAGAAAAGGAATCTTTCTTGGGTATAGTGAAACTTCTAAAGCCTATAGAATATTTGTACCTGGACATAGTAATATTGAACTCAGTAGAGATGTAATATTTGAAGATGGCATAGCCTTCAAAAGGGCTAGATACTCTATTGAGTCAGAGACTTAGTTCCATCTTCAGACCTAGAAAAGGATCATGTTCCTGAGGTTCAGATGGAGTATTAAGAAGAGAATGAGAATGAAGTTCAGATTCCACACCAAGAAAACCCTAAGAAAAGAACACTATGGGTTCAAAAAACAATGGAAAATGCAAGGAATTTCCTAGCTCCTTCAAGGACCTTTAGAGAAAGTAAGAGGCCCCAAAGATTCACTAGCTATGTAGCCTTAATGAATGATCTCTCCAAATCATAACCTTATAATGTATCAGAAGCACTTAAACACCAATTATGGAAAGATGCCATGTTAGAGGAATATCAATCCATCTTAAACAATTATGTTTGGGAAATTGTTCCTAGACCAAAAAGAAAATATGTTGTTTCATCCAAGTGGCTATTCAAAATCAAACATGTTGCAGATGGTAGCATAGAGAAACATAAAGCCAGATTTGTAGCCAGAGAGTTCTCACAAAAGGAGGGAATAGACTATGATGAAACTTTCGCTCCAGTTGCTAGATACACCTCAGTCACAGCAGTACTAACCATTGCATCAGCCAAAGGATGGAAAGTCCATCAGATAGATGTAAAAATTGCTTTCCTGAATGGGAAAATTGAGGAAGTCTACTTAGATCAGCCATAATGGTTTGAGATCCACAATGCAGAATCACATGTGTGTGATGGAAATGTTGTCATTGATGTCAAAGATGTAAGAAGACAATTAGTACTGTCAAAGGTGATGATTAAAGAATTGGATAGCTGTGATTTATATAATTGGATAGTTGTGAGTTATATGAAGAAGACATCTAGAAGGCATCTCCATGATCAGATTAGTGATCAGCATTGAAGATGAACTCCATATACAAGATGTAGGTATATAGTGATCAGAGCATAGTGATTGAGAATATATATTGTATATTCTGATATATAATATTGTACATACACAAAAAGACACGACTACAACAACAAATGGCTACAGAATACATATATGTTTATCTACAGCAGCATATAGAGACTCAATAGACACAGAATACATATACAGTGTGTGTATATACTATATATACATGTAATATATAAAAAGATGACAGCATATATATGACAACATATACAGGTCACAGCATAAAGAAGACCCAGATATATAGATATATATGCATATACATAGCCCATATGATAGAGTATTTGGTTGCAGCCTTGATATCAGCAAGACTCAGATATCTATATTTCTGATTATAGATTCAATATATATTTCTTAGTACTGATTAAGATATACATTTCTGAGTATATATTTTTGAGAGCATGATTCTGAATATAGATTCAGATTTCTTCAATGACATTCTACAACACTTGTTGAAGACTCAGTTAAGTTGAATATATAAATTTGAATGTTGTTCGAACTAAAGATAATACCGTGCCAATATGCCCAACAAAAAGTTGAAGAGGAAAGTACGATATGAACAGCGTTTTTATATATTAAAGAACCTCACAATAAACAGGGTTATCATTTTGATATGTTGGCCGATTCATTAAAGGATATGTGCAATTAAATTATAGAATATAAAATAATATACAGCAATGATCTCATAAAATCAAAATGCTTTAGGAAGTGCAAACTTATTAAAGAGCTACGATTTCATTGGCTAAGTAATAACTAACAAAAGGTGTGGGCTCACTAAATCAATGATTTGGAGTAAATGTGGGACCCAGTAAAATATGAGTGGGACCTAGTCAACAATTTATTTTAAAGAGGTGGTTCTTATTTAATATGAATTGTGATTCATATAAAGTGGTTATATAAGACAAAATTTATTTTGTCTTATTCAAAAGACATGTCAGCAAGGAGACCCGATACATGAAGAGGTCAGTTTTTGTGGCAATAATAAAGTGCTACCGTGTATCTATGATCAGTAACCAATACGTATGACAAATGCAAGTCAAAAGACATGATTAAGTGAGTGGTGTGACAGAGGAGTACGGACTTTACTATATTACATAGCATATGTTAATCGGTAAAAATATAACCGGTAGCTACAACCCACGATAATTACAAATAGTTGTTAACCAATGTTAATATAACATAATTATTCATCGGTTAAGGAAAGGGCATGATTACTAATCATAACCATTGGATACGAAAGGAAGCAACCCTCCAGAAAGTTATGTGAGAAGTATATAAAGGAATTAAAATCATTTTGTGTAGTGTGTGGTAGACATGAGTATAATGTTGAAAGTATAATTCTGAAATAATTTTCAAACTAAGTGTGTGAAAAATATGATGTGTTGAGTGAGAGTAATGTGTGGAGTGTGAAGAATAAAATAAAAGAATATATTTTGGATGAATGCGTGGAAGTTTTGAAGATGTATACAGCAGAATAAGAAATTAAGATAAAGCAAATGTAAATAGTATAAATACAGACATAAAGGAAATTTATTCAGATATACAAAAGGAACATGAACATGATAAATAAGAATATATAGAAGATCATTCCAGATTTGTGAGAGCTTTATATGGGCAGACTTGCGATAGTTTTATGGCAGAGTTATAGAAAAGATTATGTACAGATTGAAGATATTATAGAAGATTATTGAATGCAAATTTCTGTAGATTTGTGTAGATAGATTCAAGAAATATTTACAGCAGATTTATGAAGCATTGTGTGCAGATTCATAAAGGATTTTTGAGTAAGTGTGATTAGTTTATCAGAATTATTAGGAGGAGATTATAGCAAATTTCTGAAGCAAATTCAAGCAGACTTAGAGCAGATTATAGATAGATGTATGCTCACTTAATGGGCAGATTATAGGTAGATTTGTGAAAAGTTTATAAATTGATTTGTATCATAGATTGATAAGGTAAGTGTGGCCAAATTTGTATGATTGGTTAGTAATGTTCATCATAGCAGTTTGAAGAAAGGAATTAAGTGTCCATCATCAGTTGAGATAGCAACATTGTCAAGATGGAAATTCAAATTTATATGAAGTGGGTTGGTGCTCACTAATTCTAGATTGTGCTCACTAATTCTGGATTGGGGAGTTGGCTTCGAGTGGGTTGGTGCTCACAAATTCAGATTTGGGAGTTGGTGCTTCCAGTGGGTTGGTGCTCACAAACAGTGTTAGGGTTTGGTGCCTCTAGTAGGTTGGTGCCTACAAATACTGTAAAAGAAGAAATATATAAAAGCATTGATGTATCATGGTTTTCTCCTGTAAGGGTTTCCACGCATATATCTTGTGTTCTATTTGTGTTCATAATAGTTATATTACATGTGAATGTTGATCAGCAATGAATATGTTTATAAGATAAGTTATATACATGTAATTGAAGTTGAAAAAGTTTAAGTTGGTGAAATTTGTTGTTATACTGATTCACCCCCCCCCCTCAGTATAACTATGTGCTCTTTAGTGTGCGGATTAAAAAAAGCCCTATATGGACTGAAACAAACCCCCAGGGCCTGGCATGAAAGAATTGACAACTACCTCATGGGATTGGGATTCTCAAAGAATAACGCAAATCCAAATCTATACTTCAAATGAATCAAAGGTGAGATGTTGATATTGATCTTGTATGTTGATGATCTTTTGATTATAAGAGAAGGTCACCTTATTGATCAATGTAAGAAAGACCTTGAGAAGGAGTTTGATATGAAGGATTTAGGCCTTCTACATTACTTCCTTGGATTGGAAGTTCGGCAAAACTCTGACAATATTGTGCTTAATCGAGGAAAGTACACCTTAGACATATTGAAGAGATTTGGCATGATGAACTGCAGACCGATGACTTCTCCCATGGAAACTAATCTTCACAAACTGAAGGAAGCAGCCACAGATTCCCCATTGGTAGATCATACGCGCTATAGGCAGATGATTGGATCATTAATGTATCTAGTCAATACTAGACCTGATATTTGTTATCTAGTAAATGCCTTGAGTCAATTCATGGGTGAACCTAAGGAGATTCATCTTATGGAAGTAAAACATATAATGAGATACCTTCAAGGCACTCTCAACTATGGACTCAAGTATGAGAATATTCATTTGAATCTACACGGGTTCACTGATTCAAATTGGGTTGGAAGTGTGACTGACAGGAAAAGCACCTCAAGGTGTTGCTTCAACTTGGGTTCAGCCATGATATCTTGGATTAGCAGAAAATAGTCTTCAGTAGCTTAGAGCTCTACAGAGGATGAATATATCACAACTTCCATGGCTGCACGAGAATTTATATGGCTATGGAAGTTACTTGTGGGATTATTTGGAGGACCAATGAAGCCTACTATAATTCATTGTGACAATCAGAGTTGTATAAAACTCTCTATAAACCCTGTATTTCACGATAGATCCAAACACATTGAGATCCCTTATCACTATGTGAGAGATATGGTGGATAGAAATTTGATTCAGTTACAATATATCAGTACAGGAGACCAGACAGCAGACATACTAACCAAACCTCTATCCAGAGTAAAATTTGAACACTTCAGAAAATGTCTTGGTATGATTGAGTTATAATCAGTTTTTGTAATCTGTACTAATATATGAGGTGTTTAATGTGTAAACTTCTTTTGTCGTGTTATGACTTTATGGGATCCACCCCCGTTGTACAATTCTAAAAGGTGACGAGCTTTTAGACTATGAACACTTCTATTAAACATTATGAGGTGACGATCTTGTAATGTTGATATTATGTTGACTTGATATCACTCTGACTCATGGATGTGCCATGATATGTTATGGTAGACATTATGTGACATAATGTCAGTGCACATGCATAACCTAGATATAAGGGAATTCAAAATTCTTAAGTATTTTATATCCAAGGTATCACGTGTTATGTGATACTAATATCACATGTTATGTGATATTTATATCACAAGATGATGTGATATATTCTTGTGCCACTCATTATGTGATGCTTCATGTGACGAGCATATGTGATATGATCCTTTGTATTATGTAGTCATATAATACATTTTATTATGAGAAATATGATGCTTATTTCATAGGTCTATAGTTATCTTCCCTAGTTAAGAGGGAGTGTTGAAACTTAGCAGCTTCGGTAAGATAAATGATTGAATGAGAGACTTCATTTATCTCTCATTCAATCATCTACCTTATCGATATAACTACAATATAAGTATAGACCTCATGATTAAATAAATGAACTTATTATAATCATCTTATATGCATAATCAATAATATTACTCGTGTTGTGATCGGACCAGAATTATAACTACCATAGCTATCGTATGATAGCATCGATTGATGCTATCATATGATAACTATAATAGTTATCATCCTAAAATGCATGTTAATATCGATCATTTATTTGTTTATTATGATTGACTTATCCCGATCATTTATCGAGTAACTATATTACTTCACGTTCCCTCGATTATTAATAGTTATCAGCATAAGCATGTTAAATGACATGGCTGATAATTATCGGTATAACACACGATAAAGAGAAATGACATGACCAATAGTTATCGGCATAACACATGGTAAGTGGTTATATTAAACTGAAACGGTGTCTATGCACCAATCAAGACATGTCTTGATCGGGCATGTCTAAAAGACATGACCGATCAAGGCATGCCTTGATCGGTGAAGCATAGAACTATAAGTATATGCAAATGAAGTGTTGATGATGCATAAAAATAATTAATGTTATCTTCAGCAACCTATGACATAAGAAACAGAAAATATCAGTAAAGAAAATAATAATATATATAAATTTAGACTTGAACATAAATTTGAATATCATTTACACTTTTCAACTTCTACAACCTACATTAATATCTTGTCTTCTTCAGCATTCGCTATTGGCCCTTCCCCCTTTTCATTTGTCATATTTTTCAAGAACTCTTCTTCACACTAATATCCCAAATTTGTAATTGTTTATATGCCTTTAATAAGACCAAACTTTGTTGCAACTTGAAGTTGTTCATCTTTGTAACTCTGCAATTATCTACTACAGCAATAGTACTCTTTTCACTTGCCCATCGACAATTTCATTTGTCTCTTTTTCATGTAATTTACCATCAAATTTTATTTTGTAGATTGTTTCATATGGAATGAGATGGACCAATCTAGCTAGTAATTTAACTAGAACCAACCTTTCTCCCATAAAACATTAGAATACAAACTAACCAAAGGTGTTTAGTTTGAGTAACTCTAAACAAAGAGAGACAAACAACTTGAGTACTATTATTTTGTTGTGTAGAAGATTGATTGATGTATTTAAGTGTTGTTTAATTACGTTTGAAAGAATGGACAAATGATAATATAAATAGATAAAATAGAGTTGTAAACACACAAAAAACCACTGAAAGGATACAAAGGTGCACCTATGAATGAAAGTAGAATATTTTTGTACTGGACTAATGTGCTCAGTGCCCTAGTCTAGAGGTTGTCCAAACTATAGAAACTATCCAAATCTAAGGTTAGAAGACACAAAACTCTTGTTCCACAAAAATCCAACTCAAATAGGTAGGACTAGCGTTGGGCACCCATTCCCAAATCTTTGCTTCCAAAATTGTTGTTATTGTTTACATCTTTGTAAACAAAATTCATGTATCTTTGGACTATTGCAAAATTTTGCATTTGCCCCTAAACAACCATAAAGAGAGGAGAACTTTGTTGTGGCTATATAGGATCTTGCCTTAGTTAAGCTCCCAATTTGGTATCTCTACCTCCATGAATAGCCAAATTGGATATCAAATAAAGTGTATTCTCTAAACCTTAAATGTGTCTAAGATTGTAGCAAGAAATAATATGCATAAACATAAAAGGAAACCCTATTCAAGTGTGTTAGAGTGATCCATAGATGAATCAATCAAAAGATGGTTTACAAACCAACTCAAGAGTGCATAAACATGTAAATAACACCAAATGAATGGTAAATATCAGATCTGAAGATTTAAACTCACAAATGTGAGAACAACATAAGATCATACCAAATGCTTAAGGAGAGCTACAAGTCAATCATCGGTCAGTAATGTTTATCACCCTCCAACATTCCTTGAGATTTCAATCATCTTTCAATGATGGTGAGTGAAGAATGTTAAAAACTTGATGTTGCAAATTATCCTTCAACTTTGCAGACATGTGTGATCAATTTGGCAGAGCTTCGCTATAATAAAGATTGGATATCCAAATAAGGAAAGATGCTAGTTTTTATATGAGTCACAAGGTTGAGTTTTGATAATAATAATAAAATAAAAAGATGACATAAAACAATCATAATCAAAAATTAAGACCAAATTTTTTAATGTCAAGATTGACACTCAAGAGAGTATGCAATCAAGCTCACAATTAGGAATACAATTTATGACACTACATTTGGCCTCCACTTTAATAGTCAAATGAAACTACATGAATATGCAATCTAAAGTACATAAAAGCAAATACTCATTAAAAAGGATACTCATAAGGATGTTAAATGAAGCCCGCAATGTAGAGATACCTAGAATACAATGTTAGTAAATGCATCCTACAAAACCACTTCTAAGAGTTATGAAATTTGAGGGTAGATATATGACCACTTTTTTCTACTTTCTTCTTGTGTAGGTAGAAACATGATATCATGTATACCACATCATATTGTGAAAGGAGTAAAGACAAATGATTCCGGTAGGTTCATTTAGTAACACAACACTATGTCGAGGAGTGCTTGATATAAAATAGAGAAGAATCATGATTCCAATGCAATAAACAGCACAAAAAACAAATTTCTAAAGCTTGTGTTATGATAAAATGATTGAATATGAAAATTTAGGGTTTAGAGAAATCTTACCATAAATAGTGAATTTTTTTACTTTTCCACTATTCATTTGCCTTTTTCACTTTATCGTTGTTGTAGACAAATCCACGTGAGTGAGAAAACAAGCATGTTGTGTTGACAAGTATATCAACCACCCAAACTCCAGATGCTAAGGGAACATGTCATAGAAGGCATCCAAACTCATAAGGTGTGCCACACTGACTTTGCTCTGCTTTCAAATTTTTTTATTTTTATCTTGAGGAAAGCAAAATAACCCTTTTTAGGGCTCTAGTACCCTAACTGAGTGCTAAAGTCCATCTTTGGTGCTAGAGTCCAAATTAGGTGCCTAGGTATTGTTTAGGTGTTTAGGTCCGATCTAGGTAGAAGAGTCTAGATTCAACTCCATGGTCCAAACAAGTGTCCACAGGATTTTACATGAAATCTAGTGATTTTGATAGGAACTTGCTTATTTGACTAGAAGAAATGATTAAATCTCTCATTTTTTATCGTAGGTCCCACCAATGATGATAAGAAAATGTGGGAGGTCACATATATAGACTATTACAACACCAAACATATTCCATATCACTTAAGGATGAAACACATATTTGAGAGGTTAGCCTATGGTGGGTTTACAACATATCGAAGATGACATTCATCATGTGATGATGACTCTCATGGATCAGTGAGACGTAGATACCTCCACGTTCCAACTTCTTATGAGGGAGATGATAGCCACACTAGATGATGTATACAAGATATTGTGGCTTCTAGTGCAAGGTGACACCATAAGTCTAGTAGGAACACATACACTAATCATCATTGTGTGTGATCAAACGTATTATGTCGGTCAAGTCATATGAGAAGATTCCAAAGGTTGCATCAAAGAAACAACATAGAGGAGGATGAGGAGATAGAGGATAGAGATGGAGAGAAGCAGTAGGACCAAGCTTAGGATCAAGATCAGCGAATTGCAAACGAGAGATGGAAGAGAGTACTGTAGAGAGAGAGAGGAGAGGTATGATGATACATCACTAGAGAGACCAACATCTTGAGCATGTGTATCATGATCATCACCTTCTTCAATAGAGGAACTAAGTCATTATGAGCTAAGTGGAGTTGCCACTACTATGCTCCCAGCTATAATAACGACTACGGTGTTACGTGCTCCTACCAATTCAATCAATATCGAATGGTGATATGAAGATCTAGGTTAGAACATTATATATATGCATTGACTTTAGAATATTATATGTTTCTTTCTATTTTGATATACATGATGAGATGCTCGATTTCATACGTGTTTATGCAATTGGCACACAAGGATGGCACAACTTTGTGGGCCACATCATAGTTGATATTGTCCCTTTTGTAGACATACATTGACCAATTTAGGCCAACTATAGGCCTCATCATAGTGCAAGACAACACGTGGACATCTTTGAGCTCATGTAGCTAAAAGAAACATATGAGGAGAGGATGGTAGATTACTCTTGCATGGAGTTCGTATAGACAAAGGTGAAGTGAGTACAAGTTGAGAGAGATTAGTTGTAGCATAAGTATATAATATATAGAATGCTCTTTACCATTGTCAACACCATCTGTCAATAATGCCACAAGAGCATTGTATAAAGAAAAAGTATAAAGAAGGAAAGGACAATCACGAACCATTGGTTGTAAAATAGGAAACTTAGCTAAGCATCATTTTAAATCATCATAGGTTTTTTGACAATCTATGTTCCTTTTGAAACTGTTATCCTTTTTAAGAAGTTCAGTAAAAGGAAAAGTTTGGTTTTCTATTTGTGAAATAAATCTTCAAATAGCCTAATTTTTCCCTTATAAGTTACGAAGTTGAAAAATATTTTTAGGAGGTGGCATGTTCACTAAAGAATGAATTTTCTTTCTGTAGCATCGTAAATTGTACACCCTTAATCAAGGTTGTACAATTCCACACTTAGGTTAGCACCCGTATGTTGCATTTTGCATTTTAAATATTAATTTAAGTATTTAATTAATTAATTTAATTAAAAATAAAGTCCTCTTTTATCATTCCATGCATTATAAAATTGGGCCCTTAACTCTAAGTGTGCCCCGTTTTATTTTATCTTATCTTTTTCAATTAATTAATTAATTAAATCTTAATAAAGTCCTATTTCGACCTTCTAGGGTCAAATTAACATATCTAAACACCTTGGATTGGCACGCCGAGCTAGGTTTAGCTTTGTGATCACAAAACTTTGCATTCCTAAAAATTTGGAAAAAAGTCAGTCGAACCATGGTGCGGAACCATGGTCCCGACTTTTTCTCCCCAAATTTTGGGATCATGTTTTGACGGTATTATAGTGTTTAAATCTTTCTTTGTGCAAAATTATATCAATTCTAGGTCGGCCTATGATCAAAAATAAAGTTAGAATTTCATATATATAACCTTTAATTTTCTTATTTGAAGGATCCATCTACAAGCAATTGGAGGAGACCTCTTATGAAGTGAAAGCAAAGGTTTATCAAAAAATTAAGCATTCCTCAAGTCTTCATCAACCCTTTTTCACCATCAATCAAAGCTTAGGAGATACTGAAGAATAATAAGGGGATCACTGACTGTTGATTGGCTTGTACCTCTCCCTTAGGGTATCTATGATTTCATGTTATTTTCATAGCTCTATGTGAGTTTTGCATCATTCATTTTCATATTTACATTATTTCTTTAGATCTATATTGCATTTGTGATTTGAAGCATAAACATTTACATTATGTTCATTTAGGGTTTATACTCAAAACATAGGGTAGAACTCTAATTTGCATTCTAGCTCATTAGGATCTTACAAACACATGAGATTCTAGGGCGCACACACTTTTCAATATTACATCAGCAATTTGTGAAGGTGCAAATCGCCAAAACAGGGGATTTCACTAAGACAAAACCCTATATAGCCACTCATACAACATTTTTTCAGATCGCAGGAACAGGTACAGGATTTTGATGCAGCTACAAACTTTTGAGAAACTAGAATTTGCAAGTATAGGTCAAGATATAGAGGAAGGCCCCAAATCACTAGGACCAAGGCGCCCAGCACCATGGTCCTAGACCAATGCGCCCAGTGCCCTAGTCCTCTGCATTTTTGGGCAGTTTTTGGCAATTCAGATTGTGGGGAACTCAATTTACAGACTTCAAATTACCAATTTAGTACAGTAACAAGGACCAAGGCGCCCAACACCTTGGTCCGGCTTAATCAAGCTCAAATTTTAGTGCCAAGTGCAAATCAAATTTTCCTCTTCATTTTTGTACTTTTTCTTAGTTTCAGTTATGTATCTTTCTATTATTGCAATTCACATAGTTGCTTTTATTCATTTCTTTAGTTTAGCTTATCATCACCTTACATTAGACTCATTTCCCTCCAACAAAGGAATAGAAACCATAAAGATATTTCTTGACTCTCTTTCATAAGAGGAAGTAAAAGTGAATCATCTCCTTAGCCTCTTTAATATTCCAATGTATGGAGGAAAGTGGGGTTAGGTCATAGTTTACCCGATCCCATTTTTCACCATCACACTTTCTAACCACATCAATGTCATGATGAGAAACAATGAATCCTAATAGTTATCCACTATCAATGCCAAAGACATATTTATGAGGACTCAAGCTCATATTATATTCTTAGAGTATTTAATCTTTACTTGGCTTAGATTTATCTGTATTTAGTTTAGGATATTCCTTTGCAATCCCTACATGTAATTTTTCCTCTTGTACATGTGTGAGGACAAGTCATTTCTTTGATTTTCCTTTATTAAGGAATATTAGTTTATCCTCCTTAAGAGGATGTTGACACTTTGCACACACATATTATGAATGGTGGCATTCATAGATTTGGGAGTTACTTTGTATCTCCTCTTCTCATCTCTATTTAAGAGATGCTTCTCCTCTCATTCTTCACTTTGGATATTATTGTAATGAACTTCTCTCTCTCTCTCTCTAGGCTTTTCCTTCATTCATAATGCATAAGGGCTTTTTCTTTGTTTTCTCTTTTCAAAATCTCTTGTGTCTCCTCTTCAAGTTTTGGGTGATTGCTCTCAAGTTGTTCTCTACTTTGGTAACATTACTTCAATCAACATACTTGGCTTTATTTTTCATTTTCTTCCTCTTGTATTTCCTTTCATGGTATCAGAGTAGGTTACTAATCCTTGTTTAAGTGGAAGTTGATGAAGGTTGTCATTTTTCATTTTGGAGCTCACCTTTCTTGAAGGCACTCTTTGAGAGAAGAGAAGAAGTTTTCTCTTTAACGTTTTGTTGTGTAGATTTTAGTTTAAGTTTTAATTTTTAGTTTTGGAAGGCTTGTCGCCAAAACTCTGTTCTAACCTCTTTATTTTCCTGCATTCTTTAATTTATCCATTTTGGAAGGCTTGCCGCCAAACTTTTTTCTTCTTTTACTTTAATTTTGGTTTTGGAAGGCTTGTCGCCAAACCCATTTTGTATAACTTGTTTTGCAAGGCGTGCTGCCAAAACTATTTCATCATTCAGTTGCATCTCTTATTTGTTTGCAGATTCTTCTTTTTTTTTGCAAGATTTTGTTAAAAAAAATGGTTTTATATTGATCTTTGATATCTGGTTAGTCCTACATGGTAGGTGAATTGCCTTGGGCCGTGGGTTTTCTCCCTATTAGTCTCGGGTTTGATTCCCTGTCAGGTGAACCCAGCGGTTGGGGACTGCGGGCGGACTCATCTGCTTCTAGAGGACTAGTCTCCCCTCATCTCGCCCGTCCTCTGACCCCAACTTGGCATCTATAAGTCCAAGGTAAGGTGGGATTGGTCGTTAGGATGAGACATGTGGATACCTCTGGGTTACCAATATATATATATGGTTATATTCTCCAATTTATGTATTGCAGGATTTTGTTACCAAAAGTTTAATTTTCTAACGTATTTTGTTTGTTGTGTATTCTTCATATCTCATTATGTATTCTAACATTTCCAGTGCTGCAGATATTTGAAACGACCCTGCATAATATATCAAAACTTTTTTATCATTTATTAAAGTTTGTAAAAATTTTAATACATCTGCCATCTCCCTACCTCTACACCTATTTGTATTGATTCCTATCTACTCAGCAAGAAACACCTCTTCTTTTGATTCCTTTGTAATGTCTCTTTTCCTTTTGTTCCATGCATTATTGTTGCAGGATTATTATTAGTTCTTATTCGATCTCATGAAATAAGTCTTTAAAAAGTAAATCTTAAACAGTTTTAAGTTTCGTATCTACCATGTATAAAGTATATCTTAGTTTATTTAAAATAAAAGTTTAAGTTCTTTTCTTACTAATACGTATTTCAAAGTTTTTTCAAAGTTTATTAAAAAAAAGTTTAAAATTTATAAAAGCATTAAAAAGTTTTAAACAGTTTTTAAAAAAGTAATACACATTTTATTATATATAAAGTCTTAAAATAATTTTTTTTAATTATTAAAAGTTTTTTAATTAAACTTTTTAAATAAAATTAAAGTTTTTAAAAAATTTTAATAAAAAAATTCAAGCTTTTTCTATATAAAAATATAAATTTAATCTTTCTTACAAAAAAAATTAAATATAGTTTTTTTGTTTTTGATTAAAAATGCAGCGTTAATCAGGGCGCTGACCCTTGACATAGCCAGAGACTATCAAAACAACAACCAAAACAAGGGTGCAGACCCTTAGAAAGGAACAGAGGAAGAAAAATAACACAAACCCACTCAAAGAAGAGGAGGGATTTGGGGGAGCGGGGAGGACTTCCCTTCCGCCTACGACAAGCCACAGTCCAAGGGATACAATTTTTAGGACCAGCAAGAGATAGGTCCAGCGGGGAGGACCCCGTAAGGTTACAAATAGTAGTGTCAACAGAGTGTTGTTGCAAAGCAGCAGATGGTTGTTGCAGAGAGGTAGAAACAGTAGCAGAATCAGTGGCATCAGTAGTAGAAGAACGGGGCAGCGAAGGTGGAGCAAGAGGACTTGAAACCACAGGGGCATAAAACGAGTCCACCAGAGGGGCCAAAACATCGATAGCAGCATCAACAGCAATAAGAGGTACCTCATCCTCGTGAGAGGAGCCATCTAAAACAACCTGGATGGTCGGGTGATCAGCAGTAGCGTCCTTCCACCAAGAAGCAGCACCTTTGTGGTATGAAATAGAGCAGTCTGAAGCAAGATGACCCGTACAAAAGCATTTCCAGCAACGAAAGGGGAGGCCCTCAAAATCCAACAGTTGTGTCCAAGGTTGATCCCCCACCATGAAAACAACATCCGCTGGGAGAGGCAAGGACATGTCAATGTCCACAAGGATGCAGG
Organism: Cryptomeria japonica; assembly: GCF_030272615.1. NCBI lineage: Eukaryota > Viridiplantae > Streptophyta > Pinopsida > Cupressales > Cupressaceae > Cryptomeria > Cryptomeria japonica. Next base: position 771,672,503 of record NC_081414.1, read on the forward strand.
CAAACGTAGTGTGGTCCATTGAGGACGTAGCATTTTGACCTTCAAGAATCGGCCAAAAGAGTTACTGATAGCCTCATAGCAAGAGTGCTCCAAAAAATGAAGAGGGTGATTTGGGAGGCTAACCCAAATTGGACGCACATTAAGTGGTTCAGTGAGAGGTTTAAAAGAGGTTGACTAGGGCTTAACAGAAAGGGAATGCACTCCCCAAGCCCACAACTTGTCCAAAACCAAATCTCGATCAGGCGGAAAAGTAAACGAAGCAATGAAAAAGCCTTTAGCTCAAGGAAATAGCTCAATATTGTGAGCCACCAAAGGCCTCCAAGAGTCACCCACCCAGCGATGGAGATCCGGTAGTGAAGGCCAGAGCCTAGAGAATCTACACACAAGAGAATAGTGTTGGTAGAATCCAATGTTGTCCACCACATCCTGTCCACAAACCATCACAAGGGAATTTTTGGCACAGGGAAGAAGACGAACCCCCTTGGAGGGCTGGGCGGCAGGTCTAGCCACACGAGCAAAGCTACAATTGCGAGTAGAAGAAGGTTTGGGCTAGACGTTTGCACCAACAGCATCAGCAACAACCGGTTTAGGAGCATCACCAGAAGCACGAGCAACAGCCCTTGAACAAGAAGCCACAGGTGGGGGAGGGCACGAACCCTCCACACTAGCAGCACCCACCACAGAAGGAAAAACCCCAACAAGGGCAGGATCACACGACCCAGCAGGAGGTGTCGTGTGGGGAGCACAACCAATGAGGGCACCAATGGCTCCAGCACGAGGCGGAAGGGGAGAGAAAGCATCAGCATTGAACACAGCACGAGCGGACGCAGCTGGAAGAGGAGAGTCGTTGCAGGAAAAAATGTTGCAAACATTTGAAATCGTAGAATGAGCGAGAGCAGGAGCGCCAGACATTGTTCACTCTATTTCAAGATTATAAAGTTTTTTGTCATTAAAGATTTGAAATTTATAATTTTTGATAAATATATATTTTTTTAAAATTATTGAAATTTAGTTCAATTTTGATCAAAGAGGTTATTTTTCATCTTTTAATCAAAGGGGGCCATTTTTTTCATTCTAACCATTACTTGCTCATGTTTATTATGTCATCATGTCTACTTTAATTCCAGAAAATAAATTAAATAAATCTAATTATCATTCATGGAAAACGCATATTTCTTTTATTTTTCGTTTCAAGCACCCTTTGGATGTTGCTACTAATAAAAGTTCATAGCCCGCTACAACTCCTCCTAAAGCCGACCAAGATAGATGGAAGGCTCAAAATGAGGAAGCACTTGGTTTAATTGGTATTTCGATGGTTCCTAAATTGTATGTTCTTATTGGAAATTGTACAAAAGTGTATGAAGAATTAACTTATGATAGCTCAAATGAATCCCAAAAAAATCAACTTCAAGATCAACTAAAAGATGTCAAGTATACGGATTTTAAATCCATGGATGAATTCTTATTAGAGTTTGATTCTATTAATAGTCAATTAACTGGTTTAGGAGTTAACCTAGTTGATATACGTTTAATTCATCTTATTCTTAAAAAATGTCTTCCTCGTCAATTTCAACAATTTATTACTAATATTCATGCTCAACTTGTTATTCCTAGTTTAGCTACTCAATTAACTTATGATATTTTTCATAATTTATTACATCAAGAGGAAGCTAAATTAATTCAATTTGGTACTCTTAAAAGTAGTGAACATGCTTTTATGTCTAAAAATCAAAATCATAATAATCATTTTAAATCTAATTGTAGTCACACAAATCTGTCCATTTTAATTAAAATGAATATTTCGTATTTATTTGATTAAAAATCCACTAGCCATCAGTTAATTAAATTAATATTTAATTAATTCATCCCCAAACATTCTTCTATTAATTAAATAAATTATTCAATTTATTTTAATTAATTCATTAAACCAAATACAAATCAATTAAATAAATAAAATCTATTTATTTAATTAAATCCCCCTTTTCCTCTTTTAAATAAATTAAATAAAACATTTATTTAAATCATTATCCCCACCCCACTTGCATTTTCCTACAAATGCAACTTGCACACATTTATTGAAATAAATGAATTTTTATTTTAATAAAATCCTATTTTCCCTCACCCACCAAATCCACTTGCAAAATCTAATCCCCTTCTAGATTCTTCTAACCCCTTCCTAATTAGCCTAATCCATCCCCTAATTATTGTCACATTCCTAAGCAAAATGGAGTCACTTCTCAAATGGCCCAAAGTCTTGGATAACCATTGAAGGTTTTCAACCTTCAACCACCAAAAACCCCAAAGTCTTTGAAAACCATTAAAGGCTTCCAACTTTCAACCACTTAATTCACAAAGTCTCCAATAACCATTAATGGTTAATTCAACTCTCCCACATGGTTAAAACATTTGTTTTGACTCAACCTCTATCCAACCCAAGGGTCTCATCAAGCATTTAATGCTTTGACCATGATTATCTCTTAATCATTTGCACAAAGGTTTATCCTTGGATTAATTCCTAATTCAGTGGGTAAATCCTAATTTAGGCTTGACCCTTAGCCTTTAGATAACCATGAGGTCTTCTCAGGCCTTTAATGCCTCCAACCTCTTCTCTCAACCCAATCCTGTGTTGACACTTGTCACTATTTTATTGGTGCCAATTGTGCACATGGATCCCCAACTTTCAAGCTTGACCCTTGATTAAACCTTTCAATCCTGGCCATCCATTGCTCCATTTTTCCTATAAATAGAGCCCATTCCTTCATAATCCAGATCCTGAAAACTTGTAAGCATTTAGACTATAGCCATTTTAGAGAGCATTTAGCATAGCATAACTAAATCTTGTCTTTTTGGTTAAATACATCATTTTAGCATAAAAATAGCTTTTCATTTCATGTTTGGAGCTATTCTACAATCTCAATCCTCCATAAGCATCCATAGTGCAAAAAGCTGCTGAGAGCTACACTATTTTGGAACTTGGAGAGGAGAGGAACAAGGGAGAAGGAGCTAATCTCATGGTAAGAGATAGTTGGAGATGTCTCATTGTCTTACTTCTTTAGTTAGATTCATTAGTATGTGTTTTTAGTATCTCTCTTGGAATGCCTTCATTTGTGTTTAGTTTTTGATTGATTAACTCTAACATCTTGTGTGTTTTGTGTTGTTTGATCATAAACTAACATTGTGTCATTTAGGAGGGCATCATTTGGTGAACCCGACGTGAATCGAACACGCAACCTTCTGATTGATTTTTTTTGAAATTAACATTTTTCTTGTTGAAATTGCCACACAGGTCACGCTTCGGCGCTTTTGAACGCGTTTTAGCGCTTTTGCAACAATTTCTTTTAGCACTATTGACCCTAAGATAGCGCTATTGAAAATGTTCCAGCGCTATTGACAACATTTCAGCGCTATTGTCCCAGTTTCAGCGCTATTGACACACTTCAGCGCTTTTGTCTTCTCGGATTTATTTCTTCTTTAAGCGCTACTATGTATAATAGCGCTTCTGATACCACAGATTAGCGCTTTTGTATCAATTAGCGCTTTTGTATAAAAAAAAGCAGAATAGTGCTATTGCGACAGAGTGTTGTCCAATTCGCTTTGTAACCCAAAATCAGCATTTAGGCTTGTGTAAGCCCACACTAACATTTTGGCCATTTACCAAGTGCAGGTTCTAATCTTGTTGTGTGCAGGAGGAGGAGTTAGTAGACGCCATAAAATCTTTTCTTTTTACTTTCTTTAAAAAGTTGGTTAAAAAGAATTCATTTTCCTTTTTTGCACAAAATTAAAAATCAAACCTCACATTTTACTTTGAAGTGCATAAAACGAACCTAACACTTGTTTTTGGTGCTTAAAAAGAACACTCACCTTTCTTTGCAAAATAAAAAGAACAACAAAACTCAAAAGTTTTGCTTTCATTGCAAGTTAGGGATGCATTTTTGTTTTGGTGCTTAAAATTAATCCACTTGTCTTTATTTTTGGCAAAAACAAAAATTTTCCTTCAAAGCAAAACGTGTTTTTCATTAAGTTGACCAGGATTTCTCAATTCTAGATTACAAAACATATTGCTTTGAAGCTAAAAATGAACACCATGGCTGTTGGAGCAACATCTCCAAATAGTTAGATCATCTTTGCAAATGTTGGATTAAAAGGAACAAGTGAATTTCGTGTTTGGCACGCTTGTGCACAAAAGTCAGTCGAGTGGACCTACTTCTAACACACACTATCCTCTCCCTTGGCTCTCGTGGTCCTAGGTGCAAGAGAAAAGTGTTAGTAACACTCAATTTTTATCTTTTTAAGAGAGGCCTGCCAAGGGATCGATACTCTTGGGAACGACCTCGAGCGGTAAATCCTTCGAGCCGCTATAGAAATCAGGTGAGAGCGAAAGCTGTAGCCTTGGGTATAGCTGTTCCTACAGTGTAACTGGCCGAAAGGACAAATGGGCCCCACCACCAGTTACAAGGCTCTTAAGTGAGTCACTGCAGAATGAACTTATGTCCAAAGCCATCGAACATGACTAAACACCTTTAAGTAGTAGCCCACCTGTTCTATTGATTGAGGATATTTGAGGTATAATTTAGTGCAAGAGCATAGATGGTTTTGCTCCCAAGATACTCACCATACATATTTCCTTGCGTAGAAACATAGCTTTTTGAAAAGTCACTTGTGGCTTGATAAAAGTGGTGACTCCCCCATCATAGGGATCATCTATTTGTTATGCTCGTGCAAGACTTAGTATATCACATCCTTACCTGCCACGGTGGGATTCATAAGGTATGTAGTACCAAAGTCGAAGAAATATCAAGATGTGGGCTAAATTTATCACAACTGGCCATCTGACCATAGGGATAAAGAGTGTTTGAAGTGTGTTCGTTTTACAGACCTAGTGCAAATTGAGCCGACTTCAGGCTTTGGAAATACACCTTAAAATAAATCTAAAGGAAGGGTCAAAAACAAGTCCAAGGATTGGGTTGATCTAGACCCATACTCATTTGTGCCTTTGAGGCTACAATTTTGTGTTTGTGTGCTTGCTTTGTTTTCTTGTCAAAGAAAAATCAGAAAATCAATCCCCAAAACAAAGTATTCATCCAACATCTGTCAACACAACTAAAAATACCAAAAACACAGTGCAAACAACAAAGAATCACATTTTATGACCATTCTTCACATCTTGCGAAAGAAGAAGTGTCATCAGAATATCACCTTGAAAAGAAGACCATTAAGCTCAAAGGCTTTGATCAAAAGAAGGAAATTTTTCTATCTCAATAGACAAATCTTTGTCTCACATAGAGTCTTTCTACATCGCATGCGTCTGTACCTTCAAGGTAAAACAAACGAGTTTGATTCAGAATCATTGAACCGCAGAGCTTTTATGCAATATAGAGCTCTGAGTTATCACAAAAATCAAGGAGGAAAGATTAATCCCAACTTCTTCCCAAACATCTGTATCACCTACAACACAGCTCGAGAAGTGCCACCAACACCTGAAAGGAAAGAGGTAGAGTTTGTTCCATTTGTAACACAAAGTTTTTATTGAAGTTAAAAACAAAAACATCCATCATCTCATTCATACATCATTATTCCATCATCAATCCATTCCAAAAACATTAAGAGGTTCTTGTCCCAAGATTCCTTTTTAGATATTGCTTGAAATCAAACACATCACATCACTTTTTAGATTGTTTCTACATCTAGGATAAGCTCATCCTAAGAGACACATCTACGCAGGTTAAAACTAGTTCATGAGTGAATCCTCTCATTGCTAGGTAGTTAAATCTGTAACACATCTCAGATTTCTCTGCACCTTATCACATCAAAACTTATCAAAACAAGCAAGCAATTCAAAGAAGGAATTTCGGTTTCATCTACCTTAAAGTGCTAGAGATCCCCATACAACACAAATCACCAACCAATCAATCTTTCATTTCATCACCACTCATCATCATCTTCAATCAACTTCAAAAAAAAAAAACTTGCAAACAAAATGGCTCAAACCCGATCACGATCAAGGCAACGAGAAATAGAAATTGAGGAAGAAGAGGACAACCTCAATGAATTTCAAGAAGCACTTGGAGGAAATGGGAATGATGAAACCCCAGGTACACCCACTCCTTCAACAATCGAAAGGGTTCAGCATAACCCTCATTTTAACAGATTATTTGATGAAATACTAAGGAGCAATGCGGATGCTCACTTTTTAAGACTCGCTCAAGAAGGAGCCAAACTCCCCTCTGACTTTGATCTTTCCCAATTAAGACAAGCATTAGAAAGACAAAGTCACCATGAGGAGGAAAGGCATAGAGATCCCATCAGATATAACATCCCTCGAGGTAACCCACCACCTCCTCCTCCAAATGAAATGGAGATGTTGCGGCAACAAGTCGAGAATCTCGCCCAACAACTTCATAGTGGTGTTAAGATCAATCAATTCTCACTTAACGACATCTGTCCCTATCCGTTTGATAGGAATCTTTATATGCCACCCTTTCCACGCGGGTTCGAAACACCAAAATTCGAAAAATATAGAGGAAAGGGAGATCCCCGCGATCATGTCCGAGAATTTCATTCCGCTTGTCTCGAAGTTGCATATGAAGACACATACTTAATGCGCCTTTTTCCCAAAGCTTGGGAGGAACAACCACATCATGGTTTTCCCGACTACCAGGTGGCATAAGAACATTTGAGGAACTCATCCAGAAGTTCCTATCTCATTACTCTTATAATATTGAACGCGACATCACCATGGCTGATCTATGCAACACCAAACAAAAACCAGGTGAACTATTCTCAGTATTCCTGCAACGATGGCGCCAAATGTCTAGCAGACGTTCTCTTCAGTTACCTGAATGAGAACTAGTGGAAATTTTCATTTCCAACTTAAACAAAGAAATGGAATTTCACCTGGATGTCAAAGATACAGATTCTTTTAACGATATGATCACCAAAGGTATAAAGTGTGAACGGGCACTCATCAAGAAAGGACTCATCAAAATCTTTAATGAACCAAAAGATGGTCCTCGCCCGCGCTTCAATAGCGATAAACCGAACTTCTGGAACAAGAACAAAAATATCGTCAACGATGGAGTTGTGGATGCTCAGACTATCCAAAATGCACAACCTGTGGTTCAGTTTGCAGGACAAAATCCTCCACCTCAAAATAACACAAATGTTCCTCTTAATCAAGGTCGCATCACATCTCATGATGAACCAAGACCGCGTCCACAAAAACAAAAACGCACATACACTCCCTTAGGGGAACCCATTGAAACAGTGATGCGACAACTCATTTCTCAGAATTTGATCACTCTACCTAAGCTATCCAACTATGAGCCTCAGGTCAAACCGGCATGGTGGAGAGATACTGAACATTGTGAATTCCATCAAGGAAGAGGACACAAGACAAGTAATTGTCATCGATTGAAAGATCTCATTCAGGATCTTATTGACCGAGGAGAAATTGAAATTGAAGGGCATGACCCAAAAACAACCAATAATGATCATCAGATGTTCAAGAATCCACTTCCATCGCAAGATCAAAGGGGTCCTTCCACTTCCAGACGAGGTCCTGATACCACTGATTATACGCAGGCTGCGTATAATTACACTGTCAATCACCTGTATGATGCCAGTGAACAAATTGCAACTATCACCTTCAAAAATCCCACCTCAAATTGCAATGTTGTTACACGTCGTGGCAAGGTCACCATCAAGGCAGCTCCACAAGGCACCACCTCCAATCCAAAGCAGTACAATCTTGTGGAACAATTAGACAAAACCCCTGCACTTATATCCATTTTGGAGCTTTTGCGTCTGTCACCCTCTCATAAAACAATCTTGGATCAAGCACTCCAAGAGGCGTCAGTCCCTGCAAACCTGAACACGGGCCAATTTCAAGCCATGGTTGGAAATCTCAAGTCATCACCTTGTCTCACTTTTTCCGAAAGTGACAACTCTTCATTCCAACAACCTCATAACGCCTCACTCCACATTGAAGGCTTTGTCAACCAACACAGGATCAAGCGAGTCTTGATCGATAATGGAGCAGGCCTAAACATTTGCACACTACAATTGGTCACAGCATTGGGATATGCAATAGAATCAGTGGATCCTCGCAAGAAGATCACCATCAAGGCCTATGATGATGCAGAGCGTTCATCCAAAGGGGCTGTGGTACTACCAATCCGAGTGGGCCCTGTGGTAAAGCATATCATTTGTCAGGTTCTGGACCTTCCTCTGCTATATAATCTATTATTAGGGAGACCTTGGATACATGCCATGCAAGCCGTTCCATCTACCTACCATCAATGTATCAAGTTCCCACATAACGGTGTAGAGATCACAATCCTGGGCGATGCAAATCCCTTTGCATTTTGCCATAATATTAGCCATCAACCAGAAATTACTGTTCCTAATAATAGAGAAGCCATTTCCTCCACATCATATGTAAATCCTGCCTCTCTTGCCAGTTCAAACACCCCTATGCCCAAGCAAGAAAAGCTTAAGATGAAAGTAGCAGAGGAAGGTCCTGGAGAATACAACTTGAGTCAGCTCTTTTGTGTGGGACAAATGCCCACTTCTCCTAGAACACATGGTAAACCACAGCAGTTGCTCCAGCAACCACTAATCACGCCAGCATGTGCCTTAACGCCTTTCATCCTTGGAAAGAGTCAAGAGGAAGAAACACAAGATGAGGACCTAGCGGACTAGATCTATAAAGATCCCATCACCACTGACAAACCGCAAGTTACACTTCCTACGGAACAATATGGCAAAGGCCTCCTCATTATGCAAAGAATGGGATATGATGGTCAGAGTGCTTTGGGATCCTGCAAACAAGGATGACACGAACCGCTGCTGCCGGAATTCAAGCCCAAAGGTAATACAGGCCTAGGTTTTGAAAAAGAGATCCTTCCTAAACTTAGATTCAAAGGAAAACCTAGCAAACCATTTTGCCCACCTACTGCAAAGAGGACACCTTTCATAATCAAAGCACCATCAAGCACTATCCCCACTGCCCCATCGAGGCTCACAACCCCACCACAACCATCTACAATACCAATCATCCTACCAAACGAACCAGTAATCCCATCAATAACACCAATAGCAGCAGCAACTATATTGGAACCCGCAGCAGCATCTATGGCACCAGCCGTTCCAACAGCAGCCACTAAGTCAACACTGCCAATACTTCCAGTGACAAATCCTTTAAATCCCATCACGGTTCATGCAGCACCGATCACCACAAAGATACATAAACCAATCACACCTGTCGTGTTCAACTCCAAACACATCCCAGTATGGTATAGCAATCGGATGCTGGAAAGTGATTCAGAGACCGACTCACATGAGTGGGAATTTGATTCTGTCCAGCTTAACACTTCAGATGAGGAAGACACATCACCACCTCCACCCCGCAAAGACATCCCTGTTTATGGAGAAGCACAGATAAAGACCACTTGGGTACCTGAGCTGGAAACATCTTCCACAGACCCTACGTCTCATCCTACGCCTGATTCTGACAAGGAGAGTACCATTAACGACCTTCACCACACTGTCTTAACCCTCCCTGATACCTCTAACAAACTTAATCTAATCGATGAAGTAATGCCCATTATCCACCCTGAACTCATCGAATGGAACCAACCAAATCCCCCATGTCTTGACCTCTTCCAGAACGATGAGGCTATCATTGACTTTTTAGAATTAAGGGATAATCTACCAAGCGGGGATCACAAAGCTGGATTCGCCATTGAACTTAATAGCGCAGCATACTTCGGGGCCGATGCCAAACCTTTCAACTGCAAAAATATAACATTAAAACATGGATCTTCCAGTGAAAACCACATTGTGGCACTGTTTGATCCGACAAAAGTAAAAAGAAAGAGCGTATCCAACGGTGAAAACCTCTCTGAGGCGCCTGAGGATGAAGGGTTTGACATTCTCCCTGCTAGTACACAACAGGAACGATCAACGATTCTTATCGAAGAAACCAAAGAATACAATGTGGGGACTCCTGAAAATCCTCATATCATACATCTGGCATCTCTTCTCACTCCAGAGGAACAGCCTCAATTCATAGAGTTCTTCCAGAAGCGTCAGATCAACTTTGAATGGTCATATGCAGACATGCCTGGGCTTGATCCTGATTTAGTCATGCATCACCTCACCGTAGCAGAAGGAGCCAAACCTGTCAAGCAGAAGCTTCGTAAGATGCATCCCCAGATTGCAGTGCTAGTCAAAACAGAACTCAAGAAACTCCTAGATGTTGGTTTCATTAGACCAATTGATTATGCAGAATGGATCTCCAATATTGTGCCAGTTGGCAAACCAAAAGGGGGCATCCGCATTTGTACAGACTTCAGAGACCTGAATAAGGCATGTCCTAAGGATGACTTCCCCCTACCAAATATCATCATAGTAGATCTAACAGCAGGACATGCGATGCTTTCACTCATGGATGGCTTTTCAGGATACAATCAAATAAAGATCGCACCGGAAGATCAACATAAGACAGCCTTCACATGTCCATGGGGCACATATTGCTGGAATGTAATGCCTTTTGGTCTAAAGAATGCAGGAGCGACCTATCAAAGAGAAATGACCACCATCTTCCATGACATGATGCATACTATGATGGAAGATTATGTGGATGATTTACTAGCAAAATCACTTACTAGAGAAGGACATCTCCACATCTTAGATCAAATTTTTGATAGACTGGAACAATATCATGTTCGACTCGACCCAAAGAAATGTGTCTTTGGAGTGACCTCCGGGAAACTTCTAGGATACATTGTCTCAAGCAAAGGTATTGAGGTCGATCCAGCAAAGGTTAAAGCAATCATGGACATGCCACCACCACGGAATATCAGTCAACTAAGGACACTACAAGGACGGCTTCAATCCATCCGCAGATTCATTGCACAATTGGCTGATAAGTGTCACCCGTTCACACACCTGCTACACAAGAACATCCGCTTTCAGTGGGATGACAGATGCCAACAAGCATTTCAGGAACTTAAAGACTATCTCATGAATCCACCATTGTTGATGCCACCAGATCCAAGTAGACCGTTGTTACTTTACATCTCAGCGACAAGTACAGCATTAGGTGTACTACTGGCACAACATAATGCAGAAGGTAAAGAGTGTGTTGTATACTACATCTCTCGCACACTGGTTGGCTATGAACTCAATTACACACCTATTGAGCGAGCTTGCCTAGCAGTAATCTTGGCAGCCACTAAATTGCGGCACTATCTGTTGACACACAAGGTACAACTCATTGCAAAGATTGATCCACTCAAGTACTTACTTAGCAAAGCAGCATTGACAGGTCGCTTGGCCAAATGGGTAATGATTCTAAGTGAATTTGACATCGAGTATGTGGACCGTAAAGCTATCAAAGGGCAGGTCATTGCAGATCAGTTGGCCGATGCACCACTCATAGGCGATCATCCCCTCATTTCCAATTTTTCAGATGAAGAGATATTCATGATCACAGAAGTGCAGCCATGGAAACTATATTTTGATGGGTCATACACTAGGCACGGCTCGGGGGCAGGCATTTTATTTATCACACCTCAAGGTGATAGCATCCCGAAGTCTTACAGGCTCACATTTCCATGCACAAACAACATAGTAGAGTATGAGGCCTTGATCACAGGACTCAGATTAGCCATACAATGGAAATTACAAGAACTACAAGTATATGGCGACTCGCAACTGGTCATTCGACAAGCAACAGATGAATATCAAACCAAAGATGATAAACTCATGCCATACAAGCAAATGGTGGACACTCTAAAGACATCATTTACTACTATCATTTTTGAGCAGATACCAAGAGATCAGAATCGAGCTGCTGACACTATGGCTACTATCGCATCTCTCCTAGATCTTCCACAGAATTCAACACGCTACGAATTCTTGGTAGAATAGCTTTGGATCCCCGCTTATGATATCCCTGAATCTGAAATGATATGTCGCCTTGTTGGTTCCGAATCCCCATGGTACGGTGAGTTCTACACCTATCTTCGCGATCATACCCTTCCTCCCAACCAATCGAATAACCAACGTAAAACCTTCATTCGCCAAACTGCTCGATATACCATTATTGCCGAAACCCTATACCGACGTGGTCTTGATGGTACTCTCCTTCGATGTTTGGAACAGGATGAGATAACAAAGGCTTTGGAAGCAGTACATGAAGGAATTTGTGGGACTCACTCAAGTGGTCCATCACTAGCCAAGAAACTCATGCGAGCTGGATACTATTGGCCATCTATGGAAAAGGATTCCTACTACTTTGTCAGGAAATGCAAGAAATGTCAAGTTCACGGTGACCTGATACATGCACCAGCACAGGAACTGCAACCAATCACAACACCATGGCCTTTTTGTCAATGGGGCCTTGACCTTGTGGGTAAGATTCATCCATCTTCATCCAATGGCAATAAATTCATTATTACCGCCACCGAATATTTCACAAAGTGGATCGAAGCTGTTCCACTTACCCAAGTCACCGGCAAGCAGATCGCCTCATTCATCCTCAACTACATCATCTGCCGGTATGGTGTGCCCATGTCCATCATCACAGATAATGGTCTTCCTTTCAAAAATCAAGATGTCTGTGAGCTTTGTGAGAAATTTCATATCCAACACCGCTTTTCCACTCCCTATTACCCACAAGGCAATGGTCAAGCCGAAGCATCCAATAAAAACATATTGAGAATCCTAAAGAAGACAGTCAATGATGCCGGTCGTGATTGGCATGTTCAATTGAATCCAGCATTATGGGCATATCGCACTAGCATTCGAACCCCTACAGGTGCAACTCCGTATTCATTAGTCTATGGGGCCGAAGCTATCTTACCTATTGAGGTCGAGATACCATCACTACGGGTTTCATTGCACAATCTCATCGATGATGAAGCATACAGAGTCTCACGTCTTCAGGACTTAGAGTTACTTGATGAGAAGCGACAAGCTGCATACAATCACCTCAAAGCCTATCAGCAGCGCATGAGTAGAAGCTACAATCACCGAGTTAGACCTCGTACATTTGAGGTAGGTGATCTTGTTCTACGAGAGAATCCTCGCAACCAACCAAATAGAGAACATCAAGGCAAGTTTGAATCAAATTGGCTCGGCCCATATGTTGTCACTGCTGTATTCGGGTCCGGGGCATATCAGTTGGCTACATCAGATGGAGAACCACTCGCAGATCCAATCAATAGCATGCACCTCAAACGGTTTTATACCTCAGGTGTACAGAGCATCAGGCTCCCCTACATACCAGCAAAAATACCAAAAACATTCAGAAAATGTCCTGAAGAAAATACAAAAACATTCAAAAAAGTAAAGAAAAATCATGCATCCAAACGGTGAACAACCACTCCGGTGGCACCTTGGGTAAGTGCGATGGTGAAAACCTGGCAAACAGGCGCCACTCGTAAAAACAATGGCTCCAATATCTTTCAGGCTCGTTGCGATCACATTCATGCACACACACATCCATCCAAACTATGGCTTGTTATTTAATCTGCAATTAAGAAAGTACTCCACGCGTCTAGCATCCCACCTTTTCATAGTCCGATCTACAAACTGGGGGCAATACCCTTACCCTCGTGATGGAAGTGGATTCTACATTGTCTTATGATTCATTAAGTTCTTCATTCAAGCAATCATCAAAATACCAAAAACATTCAAAAATGTCTCAACAAAATACCAAAAACATTCAAAATAACTTTCAAAATACCAAAAACAGTCAAAACAATACAAAATCCAAAAACATCAGAAAACATCAAAAATCACACAAAAACATGGCAACACCTTGTACATATTTATCCGATCAGATACAAAACAAACATTGACAAACTACTCACACAATGACCATTTACCAATCAAACCAAAACAATCGACATCAACAATCCAAACCTGTCTTTAACCAAGGATGTATCCTTCCTTACCAAAACAAAGACAAGATGACGTTTTCTTTGACAAGAAAATTATGTTAAGCTATCAAATACTTGGTTGATTTGTGAGTACAATCGTTTGTTTATCTGTATCGGGATCTTTTCAGCCTTGTTTTGTTTTGTTTTGTTTGCGCATTATTCCGATGAAGTTCTGGGGCATGTACTAATGGTGTCTACGTGGGAAGTTCACTAAGCTACGTGATCTTATGCAAAATGCAGTCATAGATCACTACGGCTTGCTGACTACAGCGTATACCTCGACCATATGGGCATGGACCATTACCAAGGATCCATATTCTTTATTCTTTATGTATATATACTGTTTTGGTTGCAGGTACAATGCTCATTCTTTGGTTCCTCTTCCTCCAAATTGGATAAAGGTTTTATTTTCTTAGTACGGTATGCACTTGTCTCAGGATCTGATCAAGCCTAAGATCAAGGAGGACGATCCAAGTCATGCATGAACGGTGATAATCCTTGTCTGTTCCGCAAGCAATACTCTGGTCGACTTGACCCTTATATCAAGTCGTTTGTAGTCACTTACTATATTAAAATCCATGAAAGAAATACTCAGGTCATCTTGAATCATTATGTCAAGATGCTTGTATTCTCTTCCAACATTTTAAAGCTCAATGATGAAAATCGAGCACTATGGATCGTCATTTCACCTCATCTGTTTATATCTTGCATTCCGTTGCATATCACCCATCCACTCATTCATTCATATATAGGCTTTTACATGCACAAATGACTAATAAAAAACCGGTCTTGGATACAATCACAACCGAGTACTCTGATACATCATCAATGCATCATACAAAGTCTTAAAAACCTTGCATTCCTCATGATCATATCATCCTTGCATTTAGGTGCATCTTGCATTAACATCCATTCATGTCATTTTTCAAAAACATTGCATATAGTTCATTATTGACATTACTTTTCATTTAACAATCATTTTCATCAATCATAAATAATTAGATTCATTCATGGGATCAAATTGTCTTTGGTTGTATTGCATCATTTAATAAGCATTCATTTCATATCAATTATCCATTATCATTTTATTAACCTTTTCACCATTTATCATTTGCATACATTTCTTTATAGTAAAAAGATGCATTCATTCATTACTAATTATCTTTTTATGCTCATTGTAAGATTCATTCACATTGCATTCATTATCATTACATTTAGGTGCAGTTATTATACTCATTAGTTATAGTATCATCCCATTATCATTTGTACTTACAAACATATTTTAAACGCATTTTAGATTCATAAAACACCATTTGTTTACAAAACATTGGTTTATACCATCTCCTGTATCCCTTTTACATATGCATTCATTTAAAACACATTATCATAAATAAACGCTTGTACTTTACATTTGTTTATCCATCTGCATTCATTTCGGCATCATCATATAAACATTTGTACTTTACATTTTGTTTATCCATATGCATTCACTTAACATTTTGTTTATCCATATTACATTTATCTAAAAACACATCTAGATGCATATCCATACATAAAATCATTCATCTAACCATTACATTAACATCATCACATAAATCATCTCATCATTACATTGCAATAGGAAACATCAAAAAACCTGTTCATACATCAAAGCATAAGCATATATCATCATGGCATTTCCATACATAAAGCATTACATCACAAATCAAATCCATCATACACATATAAACCTGCATTCATATGTCAGTATCTCACATCATAACTTATCATAAAAACATGCATCAAAGAAACATCTCATCAAATGCATACATGTCCACATATACATCTAAGCAATAAATCACAAACATGCATAAACATCCATACATCATCACATGCATATCATCACAAAATGGGATCTCCTCATATATATCATCTCATATATCAGAGTACAATGAAGTCTACAAAATCGGCTACCAAGAACCATCCAAGATACAGTCCAAAAAATAGACAAAGATACAATAAATAGATGCAAAGATGCTCTCTCAAATGCCGCTCTGGCCAGATGTTGTACCTGCCCCACCCCTACCTACTCCACCACTGGTACCGGCACCACCTGATCCATCTCTCCATGGAGGCCTCATCGAACCCCCGCTCCCTCCTGCATCTCCTGATCTATCCCGCCTCAAAGGACCCATCACTCCCCCACTGCTCTGCATCCTCTGTGATCGCTCGGATCTCGACTGTCGCATCTGGGTATAACTGAGAGCTCGCTGACTGAATGGCACCACCTGCTCATATAAACCTCGCCAGTACTCTATCTCAACCTGTGCTCGCCCAAACTGCCTCATAGTCTCCCCTGAAGGACCCTGTGCTCCCGCTCGGACTCTCTCCTGCAGCTCCGCCAATCTCTCCACTGCCGTATCTCTCTCCCGCAGCACCACTGTCAGCTCTGCCTCACGTGCAAATAGCTGCACATCTCTAGCTGCTACCTCCGCCTCTAATCTCTCTACCCGGGTCTGCAAATAACCTATCATGTGCTCCCGCAGATCCCCAGTAGCTCCCTCCCCCATGGTCATGGCTGCCGCACCTGTATCATCCCCTCCACTAGGTACCTCCCCTGCACCACCCTCTCCTGCACCTGTATCCATCGGGATCTCTCTCTCCATCCCCCTCCCACTCAGCTGAACTCCTCCCTGCATCAAAGGACCCTGTGATATCTGCAGCGGTAATCCACCTCTCCCTCTCCGCTGTCTCGGCATCCCCAAACCTCCACCTCCTCCACCACCTCCTCCACCTCCTCCTCCTCCTCCACCTCCTCCTCCATCTCCTCCTCCTCCAACTCCTCCTCCTCGGCCTCCTGCTCTCCGTCCTCGTCCCCTCTCATCCTCAAACGATGGGATCGGCTCCGCTGGATCTGATATCCGTCGAATCGGGTGCGCCGCCCGATACTGGGTATACTCTGCTGTAACCCCTGCATCAACGACCCTCGGTCGTAGATCCCATGGCCTCGCCTGCAGTGTCCGGAACTCTGCCAATGCCTGATCATACGGTAGCACTGGACCCCATGCATACCACTCTCGAATAACTCGAGCATACTCTCCCGATCCGCTCGACAGTCCCTGCTGCCGTCCAAACTGCCTCATCACCCGTCCTGGCACCTGTCTCTCTACGTGATAAGAGGTCCTCCCAATGAGGAATCGGGTCATAAAGCAATACGGCAGTGCCTCTGCATCATCCTCCCATGGCTCACACTCCAAGTATGGCCGCCATATCACTGCATCTAAATCATCTAATGCCCGCCTCCACCACTCTAGCTTCCCCAAGTGGGGCTGGCTCATCATACCACTATACATGAACATATAGGGCTGGTCCACGGCTCGGAATCTCAGACTCACTGGTCGAGTCACTGGTAGGTGCTCCCATGCCCACACATGCAGTAGCGTCATGCCCACTGCAAGAGACCCCCGCCCTCTGTACACTACCTCATGTAACTCCTGGTACATGTGCGCTAACACGCACGGCCCCCAGGCATATCGGGTCCCCTCTGTCACCATCATCTCTATCACCTGTCCCCATCCGACCGCCAATCCATGTGACCGCCTGTCTGGACACAGAAGTCCTCCCACGATCCCTGACAAAACTACTGGAAGGGGCTCATATAGTGCCGCTATATCCTCCCATGCGATTGAGCCATCATCAATATATACGTCCTCATCAAATATCCTCTGGCAAGACACCGTCCCCCAAGATCGATCATATGTCACCAGCTGCCCTCGAATCGGAATCCGAAGAATACGCCACACGTCCTCTAAAGTCACCGTCATCTCTCCCTGAGACAGATGGAACGTACAAGTCTCACTGTGCCATCGCTCTGCTAATGCTGTAATCAGGCCGTGATTCATCCGAATCACGGGCATATGCATCACCTCATAGAGCCCAGTAGCCGCAATACAATCTATCTCTCGCTGTGTCAAACGATCTCGCAACCCCTGTGTCGCGAGGTGGCGCTCGCGTAACTGCAACACGCGTAGATCCTCTGCACATAGACGTTCATCCAAACACCATCAGTTGTTTTGTTATCAAACTTTCTTAAGTTTAAACCTAGACTATCAACAGATACTTTGATCAAGTATCTTCGGGTCTCAACAGGTAAGCAATCATGGCCGCCTAGACTTCAACAGGCATTTATCCTAACAAATGACCTAAGTCTCATCGGGCTGCTATGGTTCAAAACAACTCCCACTTCACCTCGTCATCCATCCATCGCTAGGCATCAGGAGATTTGTTTTGTCCGAAACTGGGGCATCTTGTTATCCTAAGTCAAAAGCGCTATTTTATCTACCATAGCGCTAGTTATACACAATAGCGCTACAACAAAACCAAAAGCGCTAAAACTGCCATACAATAGCGCTAAAAAACCAAAAGCGCTAAAAACACTATACAATAGCGCTATTCCAAGCCAATAGCGCTCAATTAACCCTACGATAGCGCTAATTTGTCAAAAGTGCTAACACTTGCCTACAAAAGCGCTCAAACTAGCCTACAAAAGCGCTATTGCGGCACAATAGCGCTAATTCATGGAACAAAAGCGCTAAAAACCTAGTTCCAGCGCTCTTGCTCCGACTTGACTTGGACTCAGCTAAAAACATATTAAAAATGCATGAAAAGACAGTTTTCGAATTTGCGTACCGCTGGTCCATAGTCGGCTGGGCGCTGGAATCGTCGCACTCGCTCAAATCGGTGCTCGGTGATCGGAAACGGCATCGTTGCTCCTCCTTGCTCCTCCAAATGTCACTGTCAGAGCTCAAGTTTTCAACTGGTCGCGGTCACAAATGATCCTGTTTTCACCCCTTTCACCCCATTTATACCCCCCGCCGTCACCGTAACTTCGCCTCGCTCATCGCCATGGTTCCCGTGAACTTCCCGAGCCCCCCATTTCTCCATGTTTCTCCCGTTTTCTTCTATTTTTCCCCAGTATACCTAATTTCTTCTTTTTTATCACCCTACCAATTTTCATTCTTTTTTTCGAGAGATCGCCCGATTTTTCAAAAACATTCGGCCCATCTCTCGAGGGGGCATACCACCCATTAAATTTACATTTTATGGGGCATTTCTTCACACCAATTTTTCTTTCTTTGAAACGATGCGATAAACTGCACCGTCTCAAAGAGGGGCAAATGTAGTCACACAAATCTGTCCATTTTAATTAAAATGAATATTTCGTATTTATTTGATTAAAAATCCACTAGCCATCAGTTAATTAAATTAATATTTAATTAATTCATCCCCAAACATTCTTCTATTAATTAAATAAATTATTCAATTTATTTTAATTAATTCATTAAACCAAATACAAATCAATTAAATAAATAAAATCTATTTATTTAATTAAATCCCCCTTTTCCTCTTTTAAATAAATTAAATAAAACATTTATTTAAATCATTATCCCCACCCCACTTGCATTTTCCTACAAATGCAACTTGCACACATTTATTGAAATAAATGAATTTTTATTTTAATAAAATCCTATTTTCCCTCACCCACCAAATCCACTTGCAAAATCTAATCCCCTTCTAGAATCTTCTAACCCCTTCCTAATTAGCCTAATCCATCCCCTAATTATTGTCACATTCCTAAGCAAAATGGAGTCACTTCTCAAATGGCCCAAAGTCTTGGATAACCATTGAAGGTTTTCAACCTTCAACCACCAAAAACCCCAAAGTCTTTGAAAACCATTAAAGGCTTCCAACTTTCAACCACTTAATTCACAAAGTCTCCAATAACCATTAATGGTTAATTCAACTCTCCCACATGGTTAAAACATTTGTTTTGACTCAACCTCTATCCAACCCAAGGGTCTCATCAAGCATTTAATGCTTTGACCATGATTATCTCTTAATCATTTGCACAAAGGTTTATCCTTGGATTAATTCCTAATTCAGTGGGTAAATCCTAATTTAGGCTTGACCCTTAGCCTTTAGATAACCATGAGGTCTTCTCAGGCCTTTAATGCCTCCAACCTCTTCTCTCAACCCAATCCTGTGTTGACACTTGTCACTATTTTATTGGTGCCAATTGTGCACATGGATCCCCAACTTTCAAGCTTGACCCTTGATTAAACCTTTCAATCCTGGCCATCCATTGCTCCATTTTTCCTATAAATAGAGCCCATTCCTTCATAATCCAGATCCTGAAAACTTGTAAGCATTTAGACTATAGCCATTTTAGAGAGCATTTAGCATAGCATAACTAAATCTTGTCTTTTTGGTTAAATACATCATTTTAGCATAAAAATAGCTTTTCATTTCATGTTTGGAGCTATTCTACAATCTCAATTCTCCATAAGCATCCATAGTGCAAAAAGCTGCTGAGAGCTACACTATTTTGGAACTTGGAGAGGAGAGGAACAAGGGAGAAGGAGCTAATCTCATGCTAAGAGACAGTTGGAGATGTCTCATTGTCTTACTTCTTTAGTTAGATTCATTAGTATGTGTTTTTAGTATCTCTCTTGGAATGCCTTCATTTGTGTTTAGTTTTTGATTGATTAACTCTAACATCTTGTGTGTTTTGTGTTGTTTGATCATAAACTAACATTGTGTCATTTAGGAGGGCATCACTAATCATAATAATCATAATAATCATTATTCTGATAATAAATTTCATTCTAAATCCTATAATAACAATTCTAATAATAATCAACAAAATAATTATTCTAAGAGGCCCCATTGTACGTATTGTGGTAAGGATGGTCATGTGTCTAATTAATTGTTTTAAGAAACAAAATGGTAAAAAGCCCATGAACCAAAATAATCAAAACAATCAACACTATAAACCTAATTATAAGAAAGGTAATCAGAATGGTAATTCATCTCATCATGCATTTACTTGTAGTTACAATGTTTCAAAGCCTCTTGAATGGATTATTGATTTTGGTGCATCTCAACATGTTACTTCTCATAAAGAAATTTTTGATTCTATGCATCCTGATACTTCAAATATTCATGTTCAACTTGCTAACAATTATACTTGTAAAGTAGAATCTATTGGTGATGTCAATGTTCCTAATGGTAAATTACATGATGTTCTTTATGTTCCTAAATTAAAATCAAATTTGCTTTGCGTTGCTAAGCTTTGTCAAGATTATAAGATTGAATTCTATAAGGATATGTATTATATCATTGATCCAAAGCATAACCAAGTTATTTCTAATGCTAAAATGGACAATGATAACTTATTCAAATTTTATGACTTTGCTCGTTCAAAGTATTATTTGCTTACTACCATTGATTTTAATGTTTGGCATGAAATACTTGGCCCCATAAATTCTAATAATATTGTCTTGGTACAAAAAGCAAATATGGTAGATGGATTGCCTAGCATTGCTCCTTTTAAGATTGTATGCACAGGATGCATGAGTGGTAAGATGCATAGGGAGACCTTTCCTCATGGTCAATCATGGAAGGCAAATCATAAATTGCACCTCATTCATAGTGACCTTTAGGGACCCGTGGAAAATACCTTCATCCAAAGATCAAGGTATACATTTACTTTTGTTGATGATTTTTCTAAGAGAACTTGGATCTATTTCCTTCATAGTAATGATCAAGTTCTTGATGTTTTTACTGAATTTCATATGTTTGTTGAAAGGCAATCTGGTTTTAAGATTAAAATCCTTAGAACTAATAATGGTAAGGAATATGTTAATAATGCATTTAATGGTTATTTGAAATATTTTGGTATTAAACATGAGCTTACTATTCCCTATACACCTCAACAAAATGGTGTAGCTGAAAGGAAGCATAGAACCATTATTGAAATGGCTAGATAATTATTGCATGCTAAGAATATGTATTATAACTTTTGGGTTGAATTTATGGCTTGTGATACTTATATTATTAATAGAACACCTACCAAAGCCTTAAAGGATATAACTCCTGAAGAAGCTTGGTCTGGTAGAAAGCCCAATTTAAACCATTTAAGGATTTTTGGCTCCATTGCTTATGTTCATAAACCTAAACAAAAAAGGCACAAATCAAATTCTAAATCTTCTCCTTATATATTTGTTGGTTATGATGAACATTCTAAAGCATATAGAGTTTACAATCCTATCACTAACAAAGTTAAACTTGCTAGAGATGCTTGTATTGCTGAAAATGGTATTCATGATTGTTCTAATGTGCAAGATAATGAATTTGTTTAAAGTAAGGTTGTGGTTGTGGAGGACACACCTCCTTCTCTAAACCCTAGTCCTTCTCTGAACCCTACTCCTAATGCATCTATTTATAAATGTGATAGTGATGATGATCATGATAATTCTACTCCTAATGATTCTTCTTCTAGTGATGATTCTATTACTTCTAAAAGGAAGCCTAAATGGTTTAAGACTTTGATTCAAGAAAGTGATGATTATTTAGCTAGAATGGATAAACTTAATGATAGAAGAATAAATTATTGCAATTATTCTTTGATGTCTAGTATTATGAATTTAAATGATCCTAATTATTTTGAGCAAACTAAAAATCAACCTCATTGGAAAAACATTGTGCAAGAAAGAATATGATACTTTGCATGCAAATCAAACTTGGGATTTAGTTCCTTTACCTCAAAGGTAAAAATCTTGTTTCTTGTAAGTGGTTATATAAAACTAAATTGAATACGAATAATGAAGTTACAAAGTTTAAAGCTATATTAGTTGCTAGAGGTTTTTTTTCAAATTGAAAGCTTAGATTATAATGAAACTTTTTCTCTTGTTGCTAAAATGCCTACTATTTAACTTGTTCTTGCTTTAGGTTCACATATGAATTGGCTTATTCATCAAATGGATGTTAAAGTGTTTTTCTAAATGGTGATTTACATGAGGAAATTTATGTCTCGACCTCCTGGTTTTGTTAAAGAAGGTAATGAACATTTAGTTTGCAAGTTAAAGAAATCAATTTATGGTTTGAAACAATATCCTAGTGAATGGTATTCTAAGATAAATGCATTCTTTCTTTCTCAAGGTTTTATTAGGAGTAAAAATGATCCAAATTTATATATTAAACATAGTGAAGATGACATTGTGATTATTATTTTATATGTAGATGATTTAATTTTAACTTCAAGTTCCAATAATTTGATTTCCGAAATTAAGTTTCAGCTCAATCAAAAATTTCAAATGACTGATTTAGGACTTTTACATTATTTTTTGGGAATGCAAATTTGGCAAACAAATAATGGTATTTTTCTATCTCAAAGTAAATATCCTCAAGATCTTTTGGACAAGTTTAAAATGAATAATGCTAATCATGTTTCTACTCCATATGAATTGGGCACAAAGTTAATACTTGATATAAATACTCATTTTGTTGATGCAACTTTATATAGACAATTAGTTGGAAGTTTAAATCATTTAACTCTTACTAGACCAGATATTGTTTATAGTGTGGGTTTAGTTTCTAGATTTATGTCTAAACCTCAACAAACTCACTTTAAAGTTGCAAAAAGAATTTTCAGATATATTAAAGGAACTCTTAATGTTGGTTTATTTTATGATGCAAATTGAGATTTTACTTTAAAAGGATTTACTGATTTAGATCTAGGGGGAGATCCCAATGATGGGAAATCTACTTGTGGATATTGTTTCTTTATTGGCTCGGATGTCTTTTCTTGGAATAGTAAGAAACAACAATCCACTTCACTTGGTTCCATAGAAGTTGAATATAAAGGATGCACTAATGCAGCTAAAGAAACCTTATGGCTTAGAAGATTGCTTGAAGATTTGGGGCTACTTCAACAAGATCCAACACCTTTGTATTGTGACAATCAAAGTGCCATTGCCATGGCTAAGAATCCTATCTTCCATGCAAGGACTAAACATGTTGCTCTCCAACACCACTTTATTAGGGAACAAATTGAAGACAAGCAAGTTTCATTTCTATATTGCAAGGGCGAAGATCAAGTTGTAGATATTCTCACAAAGCTACTTTGGAAAGACAAGTTTCAATTTCATTGTAAAAATCTTGGTTTGCAACCCATTAAAGGGTTTGATGTAAACTCCCCAAATAAAGCTTAAGGGGGGGTGTTAGAATATTTAATCTTTACTTGGCATAGGTTTATTTGTATTTAGTTTAGAATATTCCTTTGCAATCCCTACATGTAATTTGTCATCTTATACATATGCGAGGACAAGTCATTTCTTTTATTTTCCTTTATTAAGGAATATTAGTTTATCCTCCTTAAGAGGATGTTGACACTTTGCACACACATATTATGAATGGTAGCATTCATAGATTTGGGAGTTACTTTGTATCTCCTCTTCTCATCTCCATTTAAGAGATGCTTCTCCTCTCATTCTTCACTTTGATATCATTGTAATGGGCTTCTCTCTCTCTCTCTCTCTCTCTCTCTCTCTCTCTCTCTCTAGGCTTTGCCTTCATTCATAATACATAAGGGTTTTTTCTTTGCTTTTCTCATTTCAAAAGCTCGTGTCTCCTCTTCAAGTTTTGGGTGATTTCTCTCAAGTTGTTCTCTACTTTAGTAACATTACTTCAATCAACATACTTGGATTTATTTTTCATTTTCTTGCTCTTGTATTTCCTTTTATATATTTATGAGTGTGTTCAAAGAATTGATAAAGGATTTTGACATGACCTTAGCAAGAAATAGATTTAGCTAAGATATCATCGACATAGTCTAATAATTTATATGTTGCACCAACATTCTTTAATCCAAAAAGCATAACTACCTAACAAAATGTTCCTCATGATTTTATAAAATTTGTTTAATATTGATCTTGAGGATTAATTTAAAATTGGTTGTATCCTAGGAAGCCATCCATAAAGGACAATAAGGCATGGCTCATAGAGGAATGAATAATCACGTCGGTGTTTGGAAGGGTAAGTAATCTTTTAAGGAAGATTTGTTAAGATTTTTAAAGTCAACACTCAATGGCTATCTGATTTAGTAAAAACAACAATGTTTGAGATCTAAGGAGAACAATTGATAGGGTGGATAAAGCCAACTTCTAAGAGCTTCTCACTCTCAACCTTAACAATGTAGCATTGGAGTTCATTTTTTGCAAACTTGGCATTGAGATGCAACACAAGATTATGGGTCACAGTTTGAGGATCACTATTGAGCATGTCAAAATAGATCCAAGCAAAAAATTCAGGAAATTCATGTCGAAGAGAAAGAATATTCGTGTTGTTCATCGACATCTAGGAATTTTCTAATTTTAATCACCTTTTTAGGATTATCTGGATCCATTGAGACATAAATAGTATCTCCTATAAGAAGAGTACTACGTTCAATAATATCCAACATATGAGAGAGTTCTTGAGTCATTTACAAGGTATCATTTAATAATTTAGCTTTTGTCCAAAAGTATGCTTCAGCATTTAAACAATATGGAAATCTGCGATTATGATGATATCAAGGTTGGCATAAGCTCCCATGAATATAACCAAGGAATCATCCATGGAAAATATGTCAAATAAAAGTATATTGGGGGTGAAACTAGCATCAATTAACTGGGGATTAATTAAAGAAAGAGGCTTAGATGATGTATAAATCACATTCACATTGAGAGATGGTTATTGGGAAGCTTTGGTGGGTATTGAAGGTTTGTAACCTAGACCAAATGAAGCTTCACACATGTTCGGTTCTATGACAGCTTTAATTTCTTGTTTATTTATGCCACAACGATTGCATCTATATCCACTCTTAATTAAGATATGCAAACCACAACTACAAATAGAGATTTTTTTGATAGAGATGGTAGAGCCTCGTGAGTCAATGCCATAAGAAGAAGAAGAATTAGAAGAACTTGTTGAAGCAGTTGTGAAATTAATCTTAGACTATTTAGAAGAAGTTAAAGACATAGTGGATGCAACTAATGCTACCTTTTAAGTCTCAGGTTTTAATGGAGGGTCTTCAAAAGCTCCAACGTAGGAAGGTGTAAAGTCTTACAAACCCCAATCATCACCTCAGAGTACCTCTTTGGGTGAAGTTTCATCAATAGGAGAGGATGTATTCACTTTTGTTCAAGGAATTGTAGAATTTAAAGGAAATTTAGATCCTACTTCTATTTGTAAACAACTTTGCAAATTTGTATTTCCTTCCATTGTGTACAATTTTTTATTGTATATGAACTTGATTATCCAGTGAAGAGCAGAACAAACCAGTTGCATAGCATAAATCCACAGTCTATCTAGAAGAAGTTTGTATGTGAGAGTATCATGCATGACATGGATAAGCATGGATAGAGTCATAGGTCCTATGTAATAGGCCCAATGTGATTGTACCTAATGATTGTCTACCAATATTATCAAAGTCACGAATAGAAAGAATCCAGTTGAGTGAGAGAGGTATTGATGCAGGAGCATCCCCGGTTCATAGCAATCTTGCATCAACCAAAAACAAATTCTTTTTTGTTTGTAGTTTTAGTTTTCCTTTCTGTGTGTCCCGGTTTTGGCACACTGGTTTCCTGTGGAGTTGGTTTCTTCCTAAAGACCTGATCACCCTACTTGCTGTCTAACCGCATCTCATTTGGATCACTTTCTAGCAAGATATCGATATCGGTTTCCTCGACAGTTCTTGTTATCGGATTGTTTTATTGTTATCGGTTGCTTGAGACCTATTCTAGTGATCTACCGGAATCCATTCTAATTCTTGTGGAACCTTGGACGTTGATCTCGATGTTTCTTCACTCATTTCTGCATGTTAAGGTTTTGATCCTTTTGGGCCGACCTAATCCTTTGGATTAATATATATTTGCTATCATGCTTTACAATGGGGAGATCGACTCGGAGATAAAGGAGTATCAGATAGATAGTGCTTAGAAGATAGATCTTTCGACTCAAGGTCCCTGTGAGACCTATTCTACCAAGCATGTGTGCTGGTATGTTGTCACCCAGTTGTTACCAGTTGGATGTAATTGACTTTTCATACAATACATTAATATGTTCTACATTTGCCTCCATCATATCTATGTGTTTATGTTGTGTTAACTCTTGCTGACTGGTTTGGACTGATCTCTTCGAGGTCCCTCCTCGTCGGTGACTGCTTCAAGTGGTATCAGAGCGAAGTTCATTCCAGAGGTTGCATGTCCTGAATCTTGTTGTAGGGTGGCGGATTGTATATTCGACCTTCAATTGCAGGGGACTAGTGTAGATCGATGGCACGAAGAGGAACTAGGAATGGTGGAGCGCGTGGGAATGCAGACCCTGCTATAATGGAGATGTTACGAGGAATAGCAACCTGGTTAGAAGCCGTGGAGACAACCTAGAGAAGAGGGTGACATGTTGAGGATGTGAGCAAAGATAAAGGAGAAGCCCCGGCAAAACAAGTAAACCTACTGGCAATTGATCCGGAGGAGGAAAGGTTTTCAAGGGTTTTGAGTAGGGCAAACACTAAAACTCATTTTACCCCACCGAAATATGATGGGAAGTTAGATTCAGATGAATTATTAGATTGGATCTCAGAGATGGAGAAATATTTTGACTTTGAAAACGTTGCAGAAGAGAGGAAGGTGAAGTATGCCTGTACCCGGTTGAAGGGTCATGCATCTCTTTGGTGGAAGCACTTGCAAGTTGATAGGCAAAGAAGAGGTAAAGAAAAGATTAAGACATGGGATAGGATGATTGCTAAGTTAAAATCAAAGTTTGTCCCAACAAATTATCAAGTAGATCTATTCCAGAAGTTGTAGAATCTGAGACAAAAGGAATCTAGTGTGAAGGAGTACACCAAAACATTTTACAAGTTGAACATCAAATCCGGACATGTTGACGATGAAATTGAACAAATTGCAAGATATTTGAATGGATTGTGGATGTCTATGGAAGATGAACTCAATATGATCAAATTAGAGAGTGTTGAAGAGGCTTATTAGTATGCAATAAAGGTTGAAGATAAATTGAATAAAAGGCATAAGCAAAGACAGAGAGGTAGAGGTGGAAGGTTTACCGGAAGAAGATTTCAAGGAGGAAGAGGATACACCGAAGGAAGAGGAACCAATACGGATCAGAACAAGGACAAGCAAGTAAGCAAAGAAGGTAATTCATATCGGAAGGATGATAGAAATTTCTATCGGAGGAGAGAAGCGGATGGTTGTCATAATGAGAACTTTGGAAGACAAGACAAAAGGATAGTCAAAGGAACCTGTTTTAAATGTGGAGGAGGACACCGTGCATTTGAATGTAAGAAGTCAGAGACTACCGGAAGAGCGGCAATGGTGGAAGAGAACCCCACCGGATCAAACAATAAACTGGAAGATGGAGAACTGTTCATGATGAGGACAACTTTGTGTCATACCGGAGAAGATAAAGAACCCTTACAGAGGAAGAACATGTTCAAGACCATATGTAAGGTATCCAGTAAGTGTTGTAAAGTTGTTATTGATAGTGGTAGTTTGGATAATCTTGTTTCAGAAGAGATGGTGAATAAGTTGAAATTGGAGTGATTGAAACACCCTAAGTTTTACCAGATGGCATAGATTCGGGATGAAAATAAGTTGTTAGTAAGTGAACAGTGCTTAGTAAAATTGAAAATTGGGAATTATCATGATGAAGTTTTGTGTGATATTATGCCTATGGACATTTGTCATCTTTTGTTGGGAAGACCTTTGCAGTTTGATAGATAGGAAATACATGATGAAAGGAAGAATACATACACTATTGTGGCCAATGGGATGAAGCAAACCTTGTTGCCTTCGGAGGAACCTTTGAAGAATGAAGTTTGTACAAATACCAAAATCTAGCTTGTAGATGGAAGGAAGTTCGTGGATGGACTGAGACATGAGAATGTATGTTTTGCCTTCATTCCTAAGAGGACTCAGAGATCGGAACTGGAAGGAGAACACCCGACAGAGATAGGAGATTTGCTGACAGAATATGAGGACATCATTTCAGATAATGTACCTGATGGATTGCCACCTATTAGAAGCATTAGTCATTGCATGGACTTAGTTCTCGGAGCTAGTTTGTCTAACAAAGCTGCATAGTGGTTAACACCAGTAGAGAATGAAGAACTGAATAGACAAGTGCAGGAGCTATTGAAGAAAGGTTTGATCAAGGAAATTCTGAGCCCTTGTGCAGTACTAGCAGTATTAGCACCTAAGAAGAATAGAGAATGGAGGATGTGTACCGATTCAAGAGAAATAAATAAGATCACAGTGAAATATCGGTTTCCCTTGCCTAGGATGGATGACATAATGGACTGTTTGAGTGGAGGAAAGTACTTTACAAAGATATATTTGTAGAGTGGATACCATCAAATCAGGATCAAAGAAGGTGATGAATGGAAGACTGCATTTAAGACTAATGAAGGATTATATGAATGGTTGGTGATGCGTTTTGGACTGACTAATGCACTGAGTACTTTCATGAGGCTGATGAATGAGGTTTTGAAGAAATTATTGGGTAAGTTTGTTATTGTATACTTGGATGACATTTTGATTTTCAGTAAAACAAAAGAGGAACATTTGTTGCAATTAAGACAAGTTTTGCAAAGGTTGAGAGAAGAAAAGTTACTGATCAATATCAAGAAGTGCACTTTCATGAAGGATGAGTTAGTCTATTTGGGCTTTGTGATATTTGAGGATGCTTTGAAGATGGACCCAGAGAAAGTGAAAGCCATTGTTGAGTGGCCTACACCAGAAAGCATTGGAGAGGTGAGATCATTTCATGGATTGGCTATTTTTTACTAGAAGTTTATCAGAAATTTCAGTTCAGTTTGTAATCCTATGACTGAGACCATGAGGGGAGATAGGAAGGAATTCAAGTGGACCACCGGAGCAAACAAAAGTTCAAGTTGTTGAAATAGAAAGTGACTAAGCAGCCTGTGTTGGCTTTACTGGATTTCAATAAGGTATTTCAAGTAGATTGTGATGCAAGTGGAACAGTAATACGAGCAGTTTTGAGTCAAGAGGGGAGAGCAATAGCATATTTCGTGAGAAATTGAATGATGCCCGAAAGAGATATTTAGTATATGATCAGGAATTTTATGTCATAATTCAAGCCTTGAAGAAATGGAGACATTACTTGCTACCTAAGCAGTTTGTGTTGTATACAGATCATCAAGCTTTGCAATATTGAGCAATCAGAATAAGTTGAATCAAAGACATATGAGATGGGTAGAGTTCTTGCAGAGTTACATCTTTGCATTGAAACATAGAAGTGGGAGATCTAACAAAGTTGTTGATGCATTGAGTAGGAGAAGGAATTTGCTGACAGAGATGAGAGTGACAGTATTAGGTTTTGAAGATTTAAAGACCTTGTATTATGAAGACTCATATTTTGCATAACCTTGGAAAGCCTATAGAGAACCGATTATGGTTGATAGGAGCAAATGGTTGGATTACTTCATTCAGGATGGAATGTTATTTCAGTGAGTTCAATTGTGCATACCTAAAAGTTCCATGAGAGAGAACCTAATAAAAGAGAAGCATAGTGGAGGTTTAGTTGGACACTTTGGCATTGATAAAACAGTTGCATGGTAAGTGTGCAGTACTTTTGGCCCCATATTCATAAAGATGTTAAGAGATATGTTTAGAGTTGTAGAGTTTGTCAAGTTCCAAAAGGTAGTAGTCAGAATGTGGGATTGTACAAACCTTTAACAGTACCTGTAAGACCTTGGGAAGATATAAGTATGGATTTTGTACTTGGCTTACCTAAGACACCGAGGGGGAATGATTCTATATTTGTGGTAGTGGATAGATTTCCATAGATGGCTCATTTCATAACTTGTAAGAAGACATCAGATGCATTGCATATAGTAGACCTATTTTTCAAGGAAGTGGTAAGATTGCATGGATTATCTAAGAGCATAGTTTCAGACAAAGACACTATGTTTGTTGGCTATTTTTGGAGAACACTTTGCAAGAAGATGAAGACAGATTTGAAGTTCAATCCTACTTTTCACCCATAGACTGATGGACAAACAGAAGTAGTTAACCGGAGTTTGGGAAACTTGTTGCGATGTTTAGTAGGAGATAAGACCGGAAATTGGGATTTGATCCTTGCAAAAGCAGAGTTTGCCTATAACAATTCAGTGAATAGAAGTACCAGAAAAACACCTTTTGAGATTGTTACCGGAGTGCATCCTAAAGGAATAGCAGAATTGGAGACATTAGCAATAAAGATCGGAAGAGTTGGAAGAGTTTAGAAGCAGAAGAATTTCCAGATCACATGGCAACATTGCACATTCAGGTTAAACAGAATTTGGAAGACATGAATAGAAAATACAAGGAGAAGGCAGATGAGAAGAAGAGACATAAGAAATTTGAAGTTGGCAATGAAGTAATGATCTATTTGAGAAAAGAGAGATTCCTGGTTGGAACTTCTAATAAGTTGTAGATGAAGAAGTTTGAACCCTGTAAGATCTTGAGAAAGTTCAGTTATGGAAATGCATATGAAGTGGAGCTACCAGATAGTTTAAGTATTTCACCTATATTCAACATTGAAAATCTTCATGAGTACCATGAACTAGAAATTAGTGAGGACGGTATTGCAGACTTGGAGAAACAATTTCCTCGGAAGGAACCAGATTAGATTGAAGAAATTTTGGATAGTAGGATCGAGCGTAGCACCCGAAGCAGTTAGTACAAAGAATACCTTGTGAAGTGGAAGAACAGACTAGTGGAAGACTCATCTTGGATTTCTTAGGAAGAGGTAGATCGCCTTGGTTTTCCTCTGACCCGAGCAAAGTGAGAGGCTCACTTTCTATTAACCCTGGATGTCTGAAGCAGGAGTATCCCCGGTTCATAGCAATCTTCCATCAACCAAAAACATTTTCTTTTCTATTTGCAGTTTCAGTTTTCCTTTTTGTGTGTCCTGGTTTTGGCACACCGGTTTCCTATGGAGTTGGTTTCTTCTTGAAGACCTGATCACCCTACTTTCTCTCTAACTGCATCTCATTTGGATCACTTTTCGGAAAGATATCGATACCAGTTTCCTTGACAGTTATTGTTACCGAATTGTTCTGTTGTTACCGGTTGCCTGAGACCTACTCTAGTGATCTACCAGAATCCATTCTGATGCTTGTGAAACCTTGGATGTTAATCTCGGTGTTTCTTCACGTGTGGCCGACCTTCTACGTTTCATCCTTTGGGATTTCCTGGAGGCCGACTTCATTCATTTCTGCACATTAGGGTTTTGATCCTTTTGTGCTGACATGATCCTTTGGATCAATATATATATTTGTAAGCATGCTTTGCAATAGGGAGATCAACTCGGAGATAAAGGAGTATCAAATAGATAGTGCTTAGAAGATAGATCTTTCAACTCAAGGTCCCTGTGAGACCTATTCTACCAGGCTTGTCTACCGGTATGTTGTAACCCAGTTGTTACCGGTTGGATGTAATTGACTGTTCATGCAATACAACAATTTGTTCTACATTTGCCTCCATCATACCTGTGTGTTTCTATTGTGTTAACTCTTGCTGACCAGTTTGGACTGATCTCTTCGAGGTCCCTCCTCGTCGGTGACTGCCTCAGGTATCCACATTGATTTGATGTAATAGGTTTATGCTACAAATATTAAGATGATCCATTATCAATTAAGGTACACTATATCCCATGTTTAATAATGGCGCCAATAATAATGAGGGCATCATATTAATTATGAACTTCCAAGGTGGTAACTCATGTTGTGGAAACACAATATTCAACTTTGTTGCACGCATACGCTCTAACAAGTTTTCTACATCATTCAATCTCACATATGGTGGAACAATTATCTTTCACAAGGATTTTTAGAGCATAGAATGGTATGTAAGCAAAATTTGAGTTGATTCCCAAAGGGAGATCTTAGTTGGAGTACCACGAAGTTGCTCAACAAGATCATACTCCTTACCAAAGTGTTTAGTAAGATGAAGTACGAAAAGAAGCACAAGTTGAGAAGGTGGAAGAGAAGAAGAAAGAACAAATTGTATAGTGTTAGGTTTTTTATTGTTTTTGTAAAAGTTGTAGAATACAACCTCACAGAACCTAGGGAACACCTGTATGCAAATAACTTGTCACGACAATGGAAGATTCACAAAACGCAAAGATTGCTTTGAAAACATAGGGCAAAAGAATGCAATAAATGATAATCAAATGATGAATTACAAAAGGGATCAATCCTTATAAAAGGAGATCAAACCTAAAAAGGGAAAACCCTAAAAGAAATTAATAATTAATAATAAATTAATTATTAATATTCCTCAGTTTAACTTCCTAAATTTAGCTTAAGTGAAATAGAGAAAAGCTGACTTAATTATTAAATCAATATGATTTAATTAAGTAAACTAATACCTTTACTCTAACACCCCCCCTTAAGATGAAGATAGGGAGAAGCTAAAAAACAACTAAGGACCAGATGCATGAAAGCCAAAAAAAATGGGTCAATAAGGCCTGATATGGTACTCAATTACAATGAAATCTTTGTAAAGTGGAGAAGGGGAGAAAAACCTTGTGGGAACAAAACTCCTCTCCAAGAAGAGATGAATGCTCAAGTAAAGGACTAAGAAGCCTCCAAACAAAAATGTTCCAAAAGATAGGAACAAAAGACGAGCATGAATAATCACTGAAGCATCAAGAAGTTGCAAACACTATCATAGAATGACTGTTGTGATGCTGAAATAAGAACCTCCTCTGAAACAAAAGATGATTAGGATCAAGAAGACATGAATCTACATGAGTTCCCTCAATGACATTACTCGAATTTGAATCAGATGGCAAACACAGGAAAAACATCTGGAATCCTAAGATACAGATGGCACAAGTACCAATAGTCTGAAGAACTGATTAAATGAAACAATGGAAGGTTGCCTCCAAAATAGGAATGCAAGAGTGTGTTGGCAATTGACACTCATCCATTTTAGTTGTGTTGTCATTGATGGCAACACACCTCATTTTGGGTTGGACACTTAACCGGTACTCACCAGTATTCATGATTTGGCAACCGGCATTCAAGTCATCTGATAGGCAAGGGAAACCGGCAAACTAGGAACCGGTATATGAGGCCAACATAGGAGATTGATCTGGCAGGTTTACATGGCAGCAATTAGCAGCATCGGTCACGAAGTTTAATGTATTAATTTTTGTCTCGGCCAACATGTAAGTAAATTGTAAGATCATTGTAAGCCGACATAAGGCATTCATGTTTATGTTTGGGAAGGGTATTTAAGTCAGTCTGGTAAGGTTATTTTGGATATATATAAAGAGAGAAGGAATATATAGTGGTGTGATATTATGCAAGCAATGTTGATCGATTAAATGCGAATGTAATATTCTATAGTCAGTCTTGGTTATTGATTTAGAGGTTTGGGATATGAAGTAAGTTACCATTAAAGGAGGACATGGTGAAAACCGATACAGACAGTGCTTGAACCAAAACTCATCCAGCATAGTAGATGCATTCTTTGAGTTCAGAATTTTGTTTGTAAACCAATATTTGGTGTTTGTAGTCAGTGAGGCTCCTTTTATGTTGAACAGTGCACTCTAGGTTGTTGGCCTTCCTGCATGTGCAAGCCCCTATTGTAATATTTATTCATTTGGCCAATGGGTAGATATTGTGGGTCACCAATCCCACCGTTGTTTTTCCTCTTTGAGGTTTTCCACATATAAATCTCTGTGTTATGGTGTATGTTCTTGTGGTTGCATCATTTCTACTTACTGTTATATTGTTTTATGGTTATCGGTTACTGAATTACTTTGTTAATAATGTTAAAATTGATCTCACCGGTAGAAAACTGATTCACCACCCCCTCCCCCCTCAGTGTTATTGGATTCCAACAAAGTGTCCATATGGTAAGTATTCCATCTCACCGAAATGCATGGGTAACCAATCACTGCATCTGCCTAGTACATAGGAACAAATATTGAATACATAGCTCACTCCAATGCGAAACCAAGGAAGCATTAGCACCAATAGTAGAAAACCCCCCATGATGATGACAAGGGAGAGGTATGACAGGTACAATGAATCTAAAAGCCATAATGTAGTGCATGAAGAAGAACCAAGAACATCTGACCATGCAGACATAAAAGTACAAGCAAATACAAAGGGTGTACAAACCAAGGCACACACACATGAGAAGGGTATGAAAGCAAACAAAGGCAAACATCAAACCCCCATGGCACCTTATATCATAGTGCGAGTACAATAAGGCATAATACTGATGTGCAAGATCCTATCATACATGTGCAATACAGAGGCACTTTATCTCAGTGCAATTACAAAATCATAAGTGCTTACAATGAAAGCTTAGAATGTCAAAAAAAGACATAAAACTGGAAATACATGAACAACCAAAAAATAGAGCCCACACAAACTAGAAGTTTCCACGAGCTCATATGTCCAAGTAATTCACCAGAGTGTAAAAACACAAAATATTGAATTAAATGTATCTGAAGTAAAATCTGGAAAAAGTGCATGAATGGTTGTGAAGAGCTCTGAAACATCGTCCCAACATTGCTAGAATCGCAAAATATGGAGAAACTGGCGAAAAGTTATGAGCTTGGGACTGAAAACATCACTTTTGACTTCAAATGGCTATGGAATGTACCAGCAACAAAACAAGGTGACTAAACCCACAAATCAGAAAAGTGGACAAAACTAGCTTTTCGACAATATCTTGTTTGCCAAAAAATGATATCGTATGCCCAAATTATGGCCAAAAGAAAAAAAAACCTCACTTTTAGGGCACAAAGAGGGTCAAAGGGGTCGTTGTGTAGTTCATACTGCTGACATCAGCATGACGTGATGCTGACATCAGCAGAATATGCCGAGAATATTCTGTCCCACAAAAAAAATCCCTCCCTCTCGAAAAATTGACGGAAAAATATTTTGTTGCCGGAAAAAAAATTCTACCAAGAAAAATCGTCGGAAACAAATTCTGGCAATTGGAAAAGAGGCGACGGCAGTCGGGAAAAACGCAGTGACCAAAAAAAAGGTCGTCAGGGGCCAAAAGGTGGCGTGGGCTAGTGGCAAGGTTGGGAACCAGTGGTTGGGAGGCGTCGTGGGTCGGTGGCCATAAGAAATTGTCGATGGTGGGTGGGGCGGGAGCCTATGGAGTCGGCAATAACCGTCAGCCTGTTGCAGGCAAAGAGCGGGGGGTGGGTCCCGGCAATAAATGTCGGCCCTATTGCAGGCCCACGGTTGTAGGTCATACAACCTGCAGTTCGTGCAAACCTACAAGGGCCGCCAACCCCCTCGCCCCCATTTTGGGGTAAAAAAACTTATGAACAAACCAAAAAAAACATTTAAAATAAAGTTTTTTTCATTGGATTTTTTTTTAATTTTTCTCGAAAGAGAAAATAAAACCAAAAAGGGAAAATAAAAAATAACCCAAAAAAAAAATTCTTGAAGTGCATGCATAGGTGTCGATACGATCGTACAGGTAAAAACATTTTGCCTCAAAGGTCAACGATGCCCAAATATATCGAATTATATATGAAAATTTGTGGAATCGGCCACCTGAAGCCAACTGTGACGTCTGTTTTTGCCCAAATTGATGCAAAAAATAGTTTCCACCCTGGATCACGAAAAAATATGAATTTTCAATCCCTCAGAGATCTGGCCTCGTGAATCAAAAATTGACAAACAAAAGGTCAATCTTGACTATTTGACACGTGTCAAATTCAATGGTGAGGTCCAAATCAGCCAAATTGCACAGAAGACCTGATTTAGGTAGAATCTCTCAATCTGAAGAACAGGAAAGCCTCGGGTCTGAAGCTCTGATACCATGTAAAAGTTGTAGAATACAACCTCATAGAACCCAGTGAACACATATATGCAAATAACCTTTCACAACAATGGAAGATTCATAAAACACAAAGATTGCTTTGAAAACCTAGAGCAAAAGAATGCAATAAATGATAATCAGATAATGAATTACAAAAGGGATCAATCCTTATAAAAGGAGATCAAACCTAAAAAGGGAAAGCCCTAAAAGCAATTAATAATTAATAATAAATTAATTATTAATATTCCTAAGTTTAGCTTCCTAAATTTAGCTTAAGTGAAATAGAGAAAAGGTGACTTAATTATTAAATCAATATGATTTAATTAATTAAGTAAACTAGTACCTTTACTCTAACAGTTTCTATGAGCAACTGCATTATAATGAATTTATTGTGACACTTGTTGATTACGTCTATTACTTTGAGTGAGTTGTTTTGCAAAGTTTAAGTAATAATTAGGAGACCGAGTTAGATTATTAACACGTTTAACAACAATCGTTGGTTTTGTTTGAGGTTGAAGAACATTATGTTGAAGATGCACAACAATTTTAGGTTTTTTAGGTTCATTCTTATAACCAAAAACATATATCATGTTGATTAATCTCTAATAAAAGGATGGTTTAGGAGACGTAGAGGATGATTCAACTGAGATGAAGTCATCAAGGGCTTCACCTAACTTATCAAAATCATCACTACTAAACGGCTCATCGAATGAGATCTTGTAAAAAGATATCCAACATGGTAAACTTACTTTCTCCAAGATGTGTTGATAGAAAAATGTATGTGAGAGAGAGAGAGAGAGAGAAAAAAAAAGAAGAAAATGATAAAGATGAAAAATGTTGATTAAGGGATAAAAGAATGTTGTTTTAAAGTTTTCATTTTCTAATCTAAGAAAAGAAAAACTTGTTTTAACCAATATCTTTAAATGATGTGATCTAATGAAATGATGAAGCATTCAAATACTTAAGCAATTAAGAAAACACCATATAAGACATAAACAATTCATGTAAATCAAATTTTATGCTTTTTAGAATTAAAAGGTATATAAAAGATGTCAGATTCACCAAAATGTTTGATATGGGAAAGAGATGGACTAATCTAGCTAGTAATTAAACGAGAACAAAAATCTTTCCCATAAAACATTAAAATACAAACTAACCAAAGGTTTTTAGTTTGACTAACTCTAATCAAAGAGAATAAAACAACTTGGGTTCTATCCCATTGTTGTATAGAATATAGATTGATGGATTTAAGTGTTGTCTATTTAGGTCTAAAAGAAAGCATAACTGACAATATAAATTGGTAAAACAAAACAATAAACACACTGAAAGCTATGAAAATGGAACAAAAATACAAAGGTGCACCTAGTGTGTTGTCGTGTCAAACTAGTGTGTTCGGCACCATAGTCCAAAGGTTGTCCAAACTGCAAAAATTATCTAGATTTAAGGTCAGAAGACAAAAAACACTTGTTCCTCAAAATCCAACCCAAATAGGTAGGACTAGAGCATTCGGGACCCCTATCCAATTCTTTTCTCTCACAATTCTTTTATTTGTCTTTGTCTCTATAAACTTAGACTTCATGTACATTTAGACTATCATAAGTTTTTGGATCTACACCTGCACAAGCACAAAGAGAGGAAAGTTTGGTTGTGGCTATGTAGGAGCTTGCCTCATTCAACCCCTCATTTTGGTATTTCTAACTCCACAAATAAACAAATTGGATCTGAAATAAAGTGTGTTCTTTGAACCTTAAGTGTGTCTAAGATTGTGGTGAGCAACAATATGCATAAACATAAAAGGAAACCCTACTCAAAGGTGTTAAAGTGAACCTTAGATAAGTCAATCAAAAGGTGGTGTACAAACCAATTCAAGAGTGTATAAACATGTAATAACAACAAATGAATGATAAATATCAGATTTGAAGATTAAAACTCAAAAATATTAGAACAACATAAGATCATACCAAACCCTTGAGGAAAGGTACAAGTCAATCATCGACCAATAATCTCTATCATTGTCCAACATCCCATGCAGCTTCAATCATCTTTGAATAATGGTGAGTGAACAATATTAAAAACTTGATGTTGTAGATTATCTTTTAGCTTTTTAGATGTGCAATCAATTTGGCAAAGCTTCGCTATCATAAAGATTGTATATCCAAATGAGGAAAGCTACTATCTTTTATGAGTCACAAAGTTTATTTTTGATAAAAGGGTAAACGCACAAAGTTGGGTCCCAATCCCGCGGAAGTTCGCAGGTTGGAAAATGAGACCGCTAGAAATGGGTGTCTGATTTTTACAAATCGGGCACTCGTTTAGCTTCAGGTGCCCGAGCCATTAAGAAACGGGCACCCGTTTCTTTCAAATCGGGCGCCCGATTTGAAAAAACGGGCACCCATTTTCTAAATGTTTTTTTTTTTTAAAACTATTTTCCATCATTTTCACTGTTTGGAAAATGGGTAGGCATTTCTGAGGAGCACGGTTACCCATTTTTTTCACCCCAGCTGACCCCCTAGACCATTTTTACCTCCTTCCAGGTATTTAGTTTTATTTTTTATATTCTATTTTATTTATTTTTATTATTTTTCATAAAAAAAAATGTTAATGTATTGTTATTTTTTAATTTTTATGTTTTAAAGTTTGAAAATCATCTTTTATTTTATTTTATTTCATGTTTAAAATAGTTTTTAGTTTTCAAATATTGCAAAAAACATTAATTGTAAAAACCGTAGGAAAAAAACAAAAAAACATGAATGGTATTTAAACCGTAGGAAAAAAACAAAAAACAAAAACGTAAATGAACAATAAACATTAGACACAAAAAACAGACAATAAACCATGAACAGAAAAACGAACACTAAACCCTAAATAGAAAAAAACGAACAAGTCCCAGGAGAAATTTGACTATCTTGGTTGATTACTTGGTCAATACAACATTGGATTAAGATTCAATAGTGGCAATATACCATTATTCCTAGCTCAAGAAAACATTTAGAGTAACATGTATGTTATCAACCACCTTAAGCATTCGTTATGGTGGCTATATTTAGTGTCAGAAATTTTAACGTTTTCATGTCCTAAGCAATTGAGTTGGACACCATGGATTAATGTTCCTTAACTATTATTGAGGTTTGATAAGGATTCTATTAAGGAGAATTATAAGTTTTAAATAAATGGTTTTAATTTCATTAGATTAGTGTTCATTTTGTAGAATGCTAATTTAATGGATTAACTTAATAAAGGTGGTGCTATAACATTTGAAGGAGTGTTATTGATGCTTATGGTATTAAATGGTGTTTAGTGATCAGTGTTTTTCCTAGCAGTGTTGTATCAAATGGAACATATATTTAGTTTTTAATTGGAGCTTTTAGAGTTAAATTTAGTTTTTTTTTGTTATAGGAGAGTGTATTTTTCCATTGGATTGGATGATAAGTATAATAAACATAGAGAAAGGAAAGGATCAAAAACCCTATAATAATTTATTTTACAAAAGGTTTAACCAAATCTTTATTTACAAATCAAAATAAACTCTAGGATTCATGAAAGTTGCACTAGAAGAGACAAGTATGGAGGTAGGTAACATCACAAAAAAATTCATCTAAGAGGGGTTTTTCTTCAACCTAATTATGTTCATTATTAATGTAGGCTTATGAAAATGATCTTAAGACTCCTTTTAATTATGGACATGAAAATTGTTAAGGGAGAATCAAGGTAGGGTTGTCTAAGAAATGTTTGTTGATTTCTCGAAAGGATTGGACTTAGTGACCTACTTGCCTTAAATGGAAAGCAAGAAAGTATAAATAGAAGGTGTACATCAAGAGTTTGAGGTATTGCAATCTTATTGTAGCAATATTAGTAAAGTGTTGGTCGGTTTGCAAAATGCACATGAAAATAGTAGAGTGTGTGTTGGAAGTGAATGTATTATATTATGTGAAAGCATTAATTGAAATAGTAAAATAAGAACCAACAAGAAGGGAGAGTTGAGGGTGGTGTATATATAGGGTAGATGAGTTATGTATTTTTTTCCATTTGTATCTTATAGGAAATTGTCCATATCTTTTCTTTTATAAAGAAACATGTTTTTTGTTAATGTGTATTTTACATATTTTGTTTACAACACATAGATATATAGCAATCTTGTGAGTCATGATCCTTAATTTATATGGTAAGATAAAATATCTTATTCTAATATATGACAAATTTTCTTGGATAGGTTTCATTATAAACCCCACTAAATTACTTAAAAATTTACACTTCTATATACATTTATTTTGCCAAGTATATATTAAATTAAAAAACTGATTATATATTTATATGTGTATGTATCATTTTACATTTAGAATGAATTGATTCTAAATTATTTATGATAATTGCTTGTATTTCAAATTACCAAATGTTTATTCTAATTGATATAATTGATGTACATAATTAAAATATATTTTGAAAATTATTTAATATGTAAATAAAAGTTGATCTTAAGTAAATAAATTATTTGATATGATATAATAAATTTCCTCTTAAGTATCACCATCGAAGGGTATGTGATCTTCATCTACAAAGGGAATGAAACAATCTACAATAGGATCCTCTGGGAATGGAGAGATATGTGGGTCTCCATGGATCTCCTAAAGTCTATTCCAAAGTGTGTGGGGAAAATCAATATCCAATGCAATACACATAGAATCATGATCTTGATACTAGATCAAATCACTCCTACATGGTCAATGATGTTACACCAAGATTATATAATTTTTAATGTCTCTAGTTTAGGTATGACTCTATACATAAAAGGAAAATGATTACACCACCTAAAACTTATCAAGATACCATTTTACAAAAGAATCATAGTTATCCCTTTCTAATTTTACCACAAAAGGATGAATAGAGAAACCTATGATACCTCCTCAAATAAAAACTTAAAAGATCAATAAAATCAATACATATAAAACATATCAAACAAATTCATCTCATGTAAGACGGTCATTTTCAAGTGCCAAGATGTCCAAGTAAATGACTAGAATGTGAAATCACAAAAAATAAAATATAAAATATGAGGGAATATTCTAGAAAATAATTGTGTGATCTATGAAGATTTATGAACCACCTTTTCAATGCCACATGAAGCATGAAAAAATATGCTCTCTATCAAAAGTTACGAGGCTTTAAATTTACATAGCTTGATTTAAGTTAAGAGGACAATAAATCACACTAGTGGCAGATTTAATAAAAATAAGAATCAAATATAGATCAATACAGTTTTTTTTTGTTTTTAACTCCTCCAAGAGTAGAGAACCTACTATTTATTGAAGCTTCAACTTAGTGTAGTACTACTAGTTGCGATCACTAAATCATCCAATGATTCTAGAAAAGAACACAACAAAGTAGTACATGTATTGACAAGTTCATAGATATAACTTAAATGACTTTAACTTATGATTATTTTTATGATTTTGATGGAACTTATCCTAATTCATCTTTAGATGTTAATAAGTATTGTTTGAGTTGCATGGGCATTATGATGTTTTATTTTGTAGAATTTTTCTTATACTTTGATTTAAGTGGATAATATTTCTTAAATGATGCTTATTATTACCCACCTATTAATAATATTATAGATCTATGTGAGTTTCCTTTTTTTATATTTAAGTTGCTAAATTGTATTTAATTATAAGTTTTTTTGGAAGGTGAAATGTAAATTAAATAGTTTGTAATTGTAAATTTTCATGTTTGTAATTGTATTTGTAAATTTTCAAATTTGTAAATTTTCATGTTTGTAATTGTAATTGTAAATTTTCATGTTTGTATATATATGCAGATTATTTTCACATGATGGATGAGTTTGAGATAGATGAGCTATTAGGTCTAGTACCATCTCCACCTCCACCTCTGCCACCACCTCCACCTCCACCTCCAACCGATCAGTTGAGATAGACAATTAGGACGAATATTGATGCTTTGATTAGAGATATTCATACTATTAGGCGTGAGCCTCATCCACCTCCTCAGTTGTTACGCCTTGCAGAGAGTATGCAAGGCATTGTATAGTCTGTGCAGGCATTAGATAGCAAGCTAGATAGCTATCGTAGTTGGCATGAGAGACTGCGTGCATTTTACGCTGATGGCCTCACATACAAACAAGTTAATGAATTAAAAATAACAAAAATGGATTTGAAAAAATATTTTATGAACCCTAAGACGGGTGAAGAGATAGATCTGAAGAAGCCACGGATCTCTATTCGATGGTGTAGGCACCCAGGCATTGCTAGCCACTTTTGGGAGCGGTGGACTCCAATCATGAGGTCCTGATGTATTTTTTGAAGAAATTATGGGCCGAATTTGAATTGGGCAAAAAGCCCAATTACTTTGATATTAGATCATTTTAGGGGGTTGGGAGAGGCATGCCCCAGGATAGGCCAGGAGCAAAATTGAGTGATAGGGTTAGAAACCGTGTGCGCGATAATCCATTGGTTCCTCTTCCATCACTAGTTGTTCCAGCACCTGCCCATCATCCAGCAGTGGATTCTGCTCTAGGTTCATTAAGTGCCTTGTCGGGCAATTTGGTACAGCAGTTGTGGGAGGTGAGGGCTACCCCCAGCTTAGCACATGTTTGCTCGAGCTGTGGGGATGTATGTAAGGGTCCACAGAGTGAGGCTGCCCCTGGAGGAGATGGTGATTTTGATGATGTTGATGTTGCCCATGGTGGTTATGATGATGTCAAGGAGGCTGCACATGCTGATGCTACCTATGGTGGTTATGATGATGTTGAGGAGGCTACACATGCTGATGTCGTCTCTTCATATGTTGATCTCTTGTGGGCAGACGATGATCAGCCTACAGAGGTACAAATTTATTTGTATAATTTACAGTGCAATATTAAATTCATTCTATATACACATATGAACCATAACATGAGTCATTTTTTTCTGAACAGAGGATGGATCATACCACATCATTGAGGAACCAATAGCATGTTACCTCAATACCTAGAGATGTTGGTACCCCATTTACGGTATGCACTTTCATCTAGATACATTGTATTGATATGTACATTTAGAATAAACAATAATTTTTTTAATGTAATGATGTATATGATATGTTTTTTTCAATTTTGTAGGGTGCTTCGTGTAGCACTGAGGTGGGTAGTTCTTCATGTGACCCGTGGACCGCT
Source organism: Cryptomeria japonica (assembly GCF_030272615.1). Lineage (NCBI taxonomy): Eukaryota > Viridiplantae > Streptophyta > Pinopsida > Cupressales > Cupressaceae > Cryptomeria > Cryptomeria japonica. The sequence continues at coordinate 771,716,299 of NC_081414.1, forward strand.
GAGGCTCAGCCTCATATACCACTAGTATGTTTTTCATCCATTAATTTGAAGTGTTTATATGCTTACTAATTTATGTACAACTTTGATTCATGTTCGTTATTTTTTGCAATTGTAGGCTTCTAGATTGTTTGATGGCGAATCACATGTACGCCTTCGACCATCAGTTACTTTGCCTGCATCACATGTATGTTTTTCTGTGATAATCTTGTATTCTATATATCTACTTTATAATTTATGTATATATACAAGTTTGATTCATGTTTTATATATGTTGTTCGGTCGATACCACTACCAGTATTGGTATGGCTATGGGATTGAGCTAGATGCAACCATCGACATTATCATTTGAGGTGATGATTAGAAAAGTAATTTCTAATTTGTTTATACTATGTGCCTGGCTTTTATAGGGATTATCAAAATTGATGCACAATGTTTTTTTTTTTGCAGGACTTGACTACGACCATTTTTCTTGTTCATGATAGTGGACCTCCACGTACCAGTGAGGGCATTGTAAAGAACGATCGTATGGTAAGTTATTTAAATTTTTTTAGTATTTAATTAATTTATAAGTAAATTATGCAAGTAACTTTTGCTCATGTTAAATCTTCTTCTCATGTAAAATCTTTTAATAATATACAGGAGGGTGCAGACACTGATACTGCACAGGAGGGTGGAGTCACTGATATTGCACAGGAGGGTGGAGACACTGCTACTACACAGACACAGGATGGTGCATCTCAGGACCACGTGCAGCAGGATGATTCATCTCAACCACCTTGACGTGGACTGAAGAGGACTGCAGATGAGATGCATGCGAGTTCTTAGATTGTATATTTTAGATCATGCCATGTTATTGTATTGTGGACTTTTTATGATGACACTTGTTATGTTATCCTGGGACTTGTTATTATGTGATTATATGTAGGACTTGTTGTTATGTGATTATATATAGGACTTTTTATTATGTCATTTCCTTGCTATTATGATATCAGGTTGTGTTATACGATTTGGCGCACTCTAGTGATTATATATGTGATACATTGTTTTGTTATTATGTTGTTTATGAAACCAAAATTGTATCAAATGTAGACAAATACAATGTTAAAGGGACAAAGAAAAACAATTATCATGATTAAATATTTAAAAGAGTTCACACAAGTAACACAAACTTACATGCATATAAATTTGATATGAAAATTATAAAAGGATTATTAATTATAAATGAATCTCATAGAGGAATCCAATAGATTGATGGAACTAAGGCTAACGAAATTATTAGGAAGGTTTGAAGAACATTATTCAATGATTTGAAATAAGTAAAGGAAGCCCTACTATATGGAATAATTACATTGAAATAAGTAAAGGAAGCTACAAACATAGTATTGACTTTCCTCTTAAGTTGACCACACTACTTTACTAGTGTATTGATGGTTTATTAGTGCGGATAGTAGTGGTTTACTAGTTGACTTTCCTCTTAAGTTAACTTACAATTAATCTATGAAGAGATTACGATAAAATAAATATATCATAAAAAATTAGAAGTCAATTGTAACACAATTACAATGTGCACAAAATAACATTAAGAAAAAGATAACTAATACAATGTTGTTTATGAAACCAAAATTGTATCAAATGTAGACAAATACATTGTTAAAGGGACAAAGAAAAACAATTATCATGATTAAATATAAAAGAGTTCACACAAGTAGCACAAACTTACATGCATATAAAATTGATTCAACCTAATGTACCATCTGCATCCTCTCTCTTCTACAATGCGTCTATGATTGCCTCATGCTCTTCTACTAAAAGTGTCCACAATACCTTATTAGCAGGTCTACCTTTGTATCTTTCTAATTTGATGTTTGTTGCCACCACCAAATGAGAATAGTGTATAATCTTCTTTTCTGATTGGTAGTCTTCATAAGCTGGTAAGTCATTCCTTCTTGTTAAGTATTTGTGTAGCCATGTACCAACTACCACAACAGACCCAACTGGATACTGAAAACCATCATCATCTACTTGATCACATATCAACTTTTTTCTTAGGTTCTACACATCTCGCTAGCCAATACTCAACCTGCTCATCATTATCCTCAGGTGCAACAACAGCATACACATGTCCTAGAAAAAAAATTTAAGTACATGTAGAAATAAAACTTGTTAGAATTTATAATTCAAATATGAAATCATAAATTATATGACAATACATAAAACTATATAATTTAAAGTTATAAACAATAAATTGAATTAAATTGTCAGGTTGTATGAGGTCTGAAACACGATCATAATCTTCTGATGCAAATGCATGATCGGGGTCTTCATTTCTTCTAACATCTTCATATTGTGTCTCAGTAGGTGTTAAGGATTTGTGTTGCCATTCTTCGACCCATTCCGTATTCTCGTATTCTTCTCATTCACCTGCAACACAAAATTGACAAAAACATGCAAGCTCTCTAGTCCATATAGTCCAAGTGTTAGAATTAGAACTCTATAATGAATGCCATCTAGCTGATCCATTGATTGTATCACAATCATATCTTGGAAGGATATTCTTCTCTTTAACTAGCCAAAAGAAACGTCTAATTGTAGAGTTCTGACTTGATCGTGTGGATAAATTTGCACTACACCAATCCACAATTGCACTTGCATTTTTAAATTTAGCCTTTTCCTCAAATTTGAGTTGCTCTCTGCAAAGGGCTCTCTTAACACATGCACCGGCACCGTCATGTTCTCCTTTCCTGTGTCTAGCCTCAAAAAAACTCCACATGTGTTCAATATTAGTTTTCTTATGAATCCTACTCAACCAATAAAACATTCTAGCATTCTTGAATTGCCCTATGCAATTATCAGACCATATTAGATGTTGTGTCATCTGAATTTCTCTCTCCCTCAAATTCTCAAAAAAGGTCTTGAAGCAAAACTGGACAAACTCAGATGAGTGTAATTTATTATAACTCATATAGAAATGGTACTCTCTCAAAATTTTGCGATCCTCTTCTGTACTATCTGGTGCATGCCTATAGACAATATGGACAAAAATCGATACTTGAACTGAATTGTAGTATTGTGATTGGACCTCATCTTGTGGTGCAAGTGTGTAGTTCTCTGCAAAGTCAACAACTGAAAGTATACTACCAACAAGAAATGTATCCTTACATATTCGAAACTGACCATCGAGCCATCTAGCATTTTGAGTGTGTTTAACATATTTAAGTACGATGTTACTCTTGAATTCATTCATAAATGCATGAACACTAACTTTTTCAGTGATTAGATCGCGTCGTTTTCCAACCTTTCTATCCTTTGGTGGATACTCAACAGTTTTAAATCTTTTAACATCAACTAATTGTTGTCCAAAATCATTTGAAAGATTTTCATGCAAACATTCATTCAACAATGCAAGATTGCCACATATATCACATACACCAGAAACACATGCATTGAAAATAAAATTTTGTTCATTTAGTGGGTTGCAAAACAAACTTGAAATAAACTCCTTTATAGTTTCAAGTGGTATATTTATACCACATTCTTGGAACATTCTATTACTATGCATGGTAACACGTATATATTGAAATACATCATAATGGTAGCGAAATTGAACACGAGTTTGCAACAACATGTGACTCTTTCCTTGTTAATTCGAACATACCAAGGTTTACACTTTTCAAAAGACCTTTGACAAATGCTAATAGTCAACACCTTATCATCCAAAAAAAATTTATACAATTCAGTTTGAGTCATGTCCAATAGGTGTTTTGGATGTGGATCACGAATTTTTGACCCAACTCTTAATTTAAGAACATCTCTAACATTAAGTGATACTCTCGTATTATCGTGCCAGAATTTTTCGATCAAATTTTTGACTCCACCAGTAAGTTTCATATCAAACCTTGGTAGTCTACCACTAAAAGTCCACAATTTGTTTGCCGAATCAATTTCAAAATTAACTCTTCTTTTTACAGCTCTTGACAAAGTTTTGCAATGAATATTAAGATATCCACTTATGTTACTCATCATTCTTTTATTAGAAGTTGTTTGGCTTACTAAAGCTGTTGTTATTGCCCGTCGTGCCACATTTTTATCTTTAGAACAACTTTTCTTTCCAATTGTATCAAAGGCGCTAGCAACAGTCGATACAACTTGTTTTAAAGTCTCATCCTTCTTCTTGGGTTTGACATAAAAGCCTAACTTCTTCATCACTTTTCGCATTTTAGTCATTTTAATTAGTTGTACCATTGACATTGAAACGCAAATTTCTTATTATAAAAAAAATGTCTAGACAATCTATTTGCATGTGTCCTAATCTGTCTCCATGAAACCAAGCCAGGAAGGTTGTTTATTACATCACTTTTAATTTCAAAATTTTCAAGAAGATGATTATCATTCAAACATGTTTCATTTTCAATTGGTGTTTCCATGTCTACGTACACATTATTGGTTTTAGTTGCAGGTGGATTTTCAATTTCATTTGGAGTTTCAAATTCGGTTTTAATTTTAGTTTCAAGTTGAGATCTAGTTTCATTTGGGGTTTCAATCTGGTTTTTAATTTCAGTTTCAACTTGAGTTCTAATTTCATTTGGGGTTTAATTTTCAATTAGAATTTCATTTAATAAGTAACATGCTTCTACTAAATCACCAATTTCTTCATGAGAAAAAACATAGGGCTGTGAAGACATACATGTATCCAATAATGGATTAGAAAATGCACCTGAATTAAATGGTTCTATTGTGTTTCCTTTGTCAACATTTATGGTCTCATTGATGTTCTCCTCTTCTAAAACGATTGTGGAACTTGAAGCTCCTTCTCTCATTCTTGATCTTCTCTCTCGTTGACGCATTGCCTCCTTCTCCCTATTTGCTGCAATCTCCTCAGTTTTCAGAACCTTCCTTTGCCTCTTCCTGCGTTGATTTGATCCCATGGCTACACCAAAATTTGAATTCGAATCGATTTCCTTACCAAATCAACAATAAGACAAACAAAGAAAATGATTAATCAAAACATTCTCTTTGCAGATCGTACATGTCAGGCAATGATTGAAAAATCAGTCAATCATTGGGATTTGTGCTTGTGGGCTAGATTCTGACCCAACAGATCTTTTCAGAAACGAGCGCCCATTATTGAATGAAACAGGCGCCCATTTCGCTTTCAACGGTACAAAGCAAAATGGGCGCCCGTTTGTTAAAATTAGGGGCGGGAAACAACCCTTAGCTTGTTTTTTGCTTCGGGATAGGCTTGGTGGGACAAAGCCTATGTTTGGCCCATTTCGCTTTGTACCGTTGAAAGCGAAACGGGCGCCCATTTGTTAAAATTAGGGGCGAGAAACAACCCTTAGCTTGTTTTTTGCTTTGGGATAGGCTTGGTGGGACAAAGCCTATGCTTGGACCTCCAAAAAAATGACTAAGGTAAAACGACATTAGATTTCTACCTTGGCCTAATTTTTTGAGGGCCTTCCTAATTGAATTTTTTGACGAAACGAAAACCCATTAGAGTTTTCAGCGTCCTGATTATAGAAATGTAAATTTCATAGTGATAAGATTACTTTTACTATTTTTATATTATTTATTAATCAAAAGTGGAACCTAAACCTAAAATACCAAGGTTCACTAAAACTTTAATAACTTTTTTTGTTTTTAGGATTTTAGAAAAATAATTTATATGACATCAATCTACATACAATTCTTTTGAATATTAAAAAAAAAATTGAAAAATATAAAATTTTCATCAAATTATGGTGGTCGTACACTCGATGTTTTGAAAATATACTTTATTGTCAATTAAAAATTAATAAAAAAAAAATATTCAATAAAAAAATAAGCAAAAATATTCTCATCAATATTTGGTGTCTTAGGTATCATTTCCCAGAACGATTTGCAAAAATCTATTTATTTACATCAAAAAAGGGTGGTCGTACACATGTGGTATGGTCCTGAAACGGGCATTTTGAAATACTGGTTTTTAAACATGCCTACTAAAAAGGAATTTCTAGCATGTGGGTATTAAAATAAATTACATATTTGAAAATTAGACTCTGAGCACTACATTTTCTATTGCTGAAATTTTTTGAGATTCAATCTCTAAGTGCATCAAATTTTGACATCAATCGACGAAAAATTTGAAAAATAGCGAAAACACTTTCACTTTTTGCCCAAAAGTGGGACTCAACTTCTTACAGCCACCTAAAAGGAAACATAAAATGATCATAAACAAAAATCAAGACCAAGTTCTATAATGTAAAGGTTGACACTCAAAATATTTGAAATTTTGAAAGATTTTGGCAAGACACATGCTAGGTGCCCAGGTCCAACCAAAATAGGTTCCCCAAAAGGGAGATACGAGCAACTAGACCTATGATGCTAGATCCAATCCTAATTTTGATTTTTGACAATAATTAAATGTAGAATAAGATAATTGGGATATAAAATAGAATATGACACATCTTCTTGAGTTAGGGAGTAAATTCAATCCTTAAAAAGATCATAAAATGGTCTAGGGGAGTGGAAAGTAAAGAAACTACTAAGGAGAGTGAGAAATTGGGGTCATAAATAAGGAGCACAATTTACAACTCAACACAAATATTAGGAAAACAACAAACCACCTATGTAATCTCTTTCTTCCTTGTTGTTGCCTCAACCTCTTGTTTAAAAAAAAATCATGTACATCTTGTATACTTCCATTTTCTTCCTCTATTTCTATTCCAAGTTCAACTTTACCTCGTTTATACCCTCAAAAGAACATGCTACAACCATAAATTGTTTATTTTCATCATTTTCTTTTTTATCCTCTTGCATGAGGATCCCTTCTTCTTCAATGCCACATGTATGACACTTTCTTGCATCTTCTCTTACATGTGCATTCAAAGAAATGTTAGCACATAAAACATGGGATTCATCTTTTACCATCTTCATTTCCTCTATCACATCTCATTCAAATAATTTTATATCTTCTTTGTCTCCTATTTCTTTCTCCATTCTTTCTTTATGCTTCTCTCCTTTTCTTACTTTCCTTCAACTCCAATTGTGTGGGATTCTTCCACAAGTTCTTCCTTCCATAAGCTCCCCATCATAGGGTTGTAGTAATACGTCTTCTCATCTTTTTTCTTGTTGCACTCTTTACCTAATCTCTCCATTTCATGAGAGAATATCTAGTTCTTCTCCCAAGCCTTTCTAGATAACACTAAACCCTCTTATCACATCTTTTTGCATTATGTCTTTCATTAACCACCATACCATTTTCACTTAATCTCCTTTCACATGTTCAATTAGCTAATTCAATTCCTTTTCTCTATTTATTCTCTATCACATCCAATCTAGCCTCAATCTCTTTTAATTCTTCAATAAGAAATTTTCTAAACCTCTTTTGATTTCATTCTTCCCAAAGTAAAAACCTTGCAAGTCTTGTCATCGCCCATCTCATACACTTCTTCAAAGGCATCTTTAGAGACTCGCAAGTTCCTCTGTAGTTACAAGTTCTCCTTGCAACAACCTCCCTCACTTCAGAGTGTCAACCATCTATAATTATAAGTGTAGACACCCAATTCTATCCACTTAATTAAATAAATATTCAGTATTTTTTTTATTATTTTACCATTTTAAACTATTAATTAAAATTAATATATAGTTAATTCATTCTACTAATGTTCCTCTATTAATTAAATAAATTATTCAATTTATCTATTTAACTCATAAACCACAATCTAACTATTAATTAAATGAATAAAAATCATTTATTTAATTAATTCACGTTGTCTCTCTTCTTCATCACAAATTAAATAAATATCTGGTATTTGTTTAATTAACCTTTTATCTACTTCTTGCATATGTAATTAATTAAATATTCTTTTTTATTTAATTAATTTCTCTCCGTCCACTTGCCTTCTCTGACTTTTCCCACTTGCCCCCTAACATTTCTTCTAATCATTCCTAATCCATCTCTAATCAGATGCACATTCCTAATCCCTTGGATTAGGAAAGGGTCACTTCCTTTGCCATTAATGACTTCCCACTTGTCTTACAAAGCCTTAAAAGCCTTCTCCTTTTGGCAAGAAAACCCACATGGCCTTTCTTACAAAGGGTCACTTCAAGGAATTATTTTATTCTCTTCTTCTCTTCTTTTCTTCCATCCTCTTTGGAGTGACAAAGAAAGCCTTTATGGATTGATCCTCCTTACACTTCATTTTCCTCTCAAGATTTCCCATGTTGACACTTGTCAACACCTCATGGGTTGAAAATCCTTTGATCCATCCAAGCCTATGAGAGTCAATCCTAGCCCTTCTTAAGACATTCAATCTTGACCATCCATTAGCTCGTTCTTCCTATAAAAAGGAGCTCCCATTTCCATTGTTGGAGAGGTTTTTGGCTAGCAAATATAGAGTTAGATCAAGTATATTGTGAAGAATTTGCATATCTTAATGAATTTGTATCATTTTCCTCTCAAGCTTTCTCATGTTGACACTTGTCAACACCTCATGGGTTGAGAAGCCTTTGATCCATCCAAGCCTATGAAAGTCAATACTAGCGTTTCTTAAGACATTCAATCTTGACTATCCATTAGCCCATTCTTCCTATGAAAAGGAGCTCACATTTCCATTGTGGGAGAGGTTTTTGGCTAGCAAATATAAAGTTAGATCAAGTATATTGTGAAGACTTTGCATATCTTAATGAATTTGTATCAATTGTCATAGGAGTACCACTATCTTCGATGTTACTATGGACATTCAACAAACCATTGCATAATCAACCACTTCAAATCTCTCATTTGTCATCTTGTGTGTGTGCCAATGCTGAGAGCACATTTAAAATAACAAGAAGATCTTGAGGAGGAGAAGAACAAGGGAGAGAAAAGGCATTGGAGCACACAAGGAAGTAATGTTAATTTGGTTCTTTGTTTTCCTCACTTGCTTCTTTGTTAATCTTTCTTGATTGATATTTAGAAATGTATGATGAATTCTTGTCTCATTGCTTATGGTTGGGCTCTCATATTAGAGAATTGCATTGACTACTAAAATGTCCAACTCTAGCATCATCAATAGGGCTCTCGCACACCTACAACAAAAGTCATACTCAAAAATTATCCTCTTCCCAACTATGACTCTAGAAGATGTAAGCTCAAAACCCTCTCTACCCACATTCAATTGTGGAGGAAGTTATCACACCTTCTACCAAGCTTTATCTTTGTTGGAGGACAACCCTCAAATCTAAAACTCTTCTCCTCACACACATTCCATCATCAAACCCACTTTGATACCATCTGATGCAAATCAACAACTAAGAAACCTTACTAGGTGTTATTTGTTCTAATTGTAAACCAATAATATACCATTTAGAATCTTTACAAGTAACCTCTGCAATCTAAATAAATTAAACACACAAAATAATGGATTCTTGCAAAAAATGTTTACTCAAATTAATCAAACTATAGGAAAACCAAACTCCAAACTATCTCATTCAATATCAATTTCTTCTTACACACATGCAAGCAATAGAAAATCAAACTACAAATCTGCAAATAAACATTATAAAAACACTCCAAACACACACTTTCAAGCACATTTCTTTGTGGCTTCTCCAACTAGGGGCCATGAACTGTTTTCTTTACATTTCATCTTTTGAAATCTGCAATTGTTTTCTATCCCATCCCTCTATCATTTCCTTGTTCTTTAATCTCCTTTGCCTAATTTATGATTTTGTTGTACTTTTCTTCTCTTTTTGGCATTGAAACCCTCCTTGCAAAACCACTTCCCTCTAATTCTGATTTTTTTTTAAATGTAACCTCTGCATTCAATTTTGTGAGATTTTGCCAAGATCAAGAGGCAATGGAAAACACAAATAAGAGAGACAAAATATATGATAGAAATAAATTGTATTTTATCAAGATGAAAATATTGATCAACTGGATCATCAATCGTTGTTGTTTATACAATGAATATGAGTCTGCTTATATAGGCAAGGCTATATGGATATGTGAGCACACAAACATGACATGTGGCTCAATAAGAAACAAGAGTAGGTAGGAAATAAGTGTGGGTAGATAGGAGAAACAATATAATATTCCACATGAGGTGGATCACCCACTGAATGTGGAGTGTAACAACAAGATCAACACCATAAAAGGTGGAAATTCTCCTACACACACTATCCCAATGTGGCACAAACACCCAAGCGTCTCATACCCAAACTACTATGAAATGCATGTACCTAAGTAAACTTAAGTAAGGTGTAATAATATCCAAGTTGAATAATTATTTACACCAACAAATTTTCCTCCACTATTCGACCTCCTACCAATGCTCAACACTTGGGAAAGAGAATCTCTGCAAGATAGATGTTGTAAAACCAAAATGAAGCCATAAATCAGCATTAAATGTCCCTCTCCCCAACTTGGACATTGCATTTTCCCCCTTTAATTATTTTAAACCATTTTAGAATCAGAGATCATTAAACATGTGAAAATGAAGATAAAACCAACACTTTTCGAATGAATATTAAAATTGAATTTATGACTACCTAGAGATGTATGGAGTGTCCCAAAATCATGCCTACAAGACAAAAATGAGAACACAATAAAATAAAACAAAAGAGCAAAGTAATTGTTTTTGTGTGTGCAGGATTGCCCATGCACCCATCATTTCTCGAATGGAGAGAGAGTATCCTTTTTATTGAGAACATTGTCAACCAAAAGCTATTATGTTTGTGATTCTTTATCCACCACGATCTCAAAAAATGATCCAGCTCGAAATGCTCTTGCATCACCTATGATCATTGACTACCATAATTGATGCATTATTTGTACGTCTATTAAAATCCACTACGGAGAGATGAAGATTATGTCTAGATTTCTACTATATGGTTGTTGCAATTTTTTCAATGGTCAAAATAAATAGTCCCTATTTAAATTTCATTTCAATTAAACATATAAATGAAAGTTGACTATTGAAGCATATTCTTCCTTTCTTATCTTCAAGTAATTTATGTCTCTGTTAAGATAATTGTTTGTTGTATACTTTGGCACCAATTTCTTATTCTAAATACTAAATTACATTTGCCCCACCTAGGGGATTATATATATCTACTCTTTCCATGAAAATAGGCTTGAGATCATTCCTTGTGTATATGAGATTGAGAATTGGAGGAATTTGTGGAGGGTTTCCATTGAACAAATACTTTTGTATCATAGCAAAGATGAATATACTTACCACCCAAAGCACCCTTGCATTTTATTCTTTAAAGGTTGCTAGTTTAGGTTGTTTCTTGTATCAATTTGACATTCTCCTATGTTGCGAGTAGTAGCCATTTGTTGTGTACACATATATCTACTATTTCAAGATAAAATACAATTACAAGGGTTTTTGTGTGTTGTGATTAGTTTCATCTAAAGACTTCTCTAAGTTGTGCATCTTGTGTCGAATTTTGTATATTTTTTGCTTGAATCTACTATGTTTTGGTTATTCTTCTTGTAGAATGATTTCAATTAAAGACTTTTTTTTGTTTCTTCTTCCAAAAGTCTTGGGCTCCCACATCTGGAAATTCCTTGAGATGAGTTACTCTAAAAGGTTGTTATTTGTTGGGGCTTCTTTCTTTTTTGTTTGGTCAAGACATTTCAATATGTGAGGTGGATGGGACTGAGTTCTTTGGATTAACATTTCATTGTCATTGTCCTTCTATGCCAGTTTGTGTGTATTAATTGGGATCTAGGAGATATTAATGAAAGTCACATAAATACCCTCCATCTCTTAAATTTTTGGTTTTGCAAGTGCAGCAAATTGATTCACTAGTTTTATTTGTCAATCTATTCATTTGATCTATCTAAGTTTCCTTGAGAATGCCTTTTAGTTTATTATAGACAAAAGATAATCATAGCTAATTGTATGGAAAGAATCACAATGATAACTACAAGGTAAAATCAATGCAAGCAACCACCAAGAAGAACCTACTCATATTGGTGCAAGTATAATAAACCATTCCAAGGAGGCTTTGCCAAAATGACAAAGCCTAAAAGTCACATATGAGATTTTAAATAAACTCATGGTCTGCTTATGAGAATATGAATATTTGTTATCACCCTCAATAAGATTAAAATTGCCTAAAACGGTTATGCATCATCTAACAATCTCTCTCCCAATGGAGGAGAGGGAGGCAATTTTTTTCATATATCAAAAAGGCCATTTCCATTTTTTCCCTTTTTTCCAACATTATTGGGCTCCCGTGCCTACAAAATACTTTTGACGGGATTGTTTATTTAAGTGGTTCACTTGCTCCTTATATTTGGTCAATTCATGTCATCATGGAAGGTCAATGGAAGTTCTTTCGATTTACCTCTCTTGTTGCTTTATTAGTACAAGTCTATAAGGATCACCTAAGACATGAAAAATCAAAGTGAAAGTTATATAAATACCCTCCATCTCTTCATTTTTTTCATTTTACAATTGCAGAAAACAATTGCACATCTCAACCTAAGAGGAAGCCAAAGGCCCTTAGGAATTTTATTTGACATAAGAGGATTACGTATTTACTCAACTTTATAATGTCTTTTGAATGGTTCATGATAGCAAACCACTCAACCAATGTTGGAGATTCAAGGCCTCAACCGACGAGAAGGTTGAGATCCACTCTAAATGAAAAAGATTAATTTCAGGAGAGGAAGACAAAGGCCTTATTTGACATAGGAGTGAGATCTTTCCTCAATTTCCTAACATTAGTCGAGTGGTTCAAGATAGAAAACCACTTGACCAACATAGGAGGTTAATAGCCTCAACCAATAAGAGAGGAAGAGTTGTACTATAAAAGCAAATAAAGTGTTTATTAAAGAATACTAAAAGGACAATAAGGTGGAGATGGCAATCTCTGCAAACCAATATAAGCACAAGTCCTAACTTGCACTTGCAATTGATATTCAAACCAATCATCACTACCATCTATTATTGACTTCTTTGCAAGTGTGGCATGAATACAATGTCAAGACAATAACTTAAAGAAGCAAAGCATTGAATATAATAATTCACCAAAAACAATGCTGGAGATTACAAGAATTAAATTATATGAGAAAAAAAATCCTTAGCTTGGTAGATCAAATCTATTATTTGGAAATCTTTAGATTCTCACAACCCTTATAATCAACACACATCCTAGTGCAATGCAAATGAATTCCACAAGGTCAAATTATGTCGGAAACGGGAAACCCTCTAAGCTTTATTTAGGTTATTTATTGAACAAAATGAAGCGAACATCCCAATTTGGGAATGTGTTGATGTGTTTTTTATGCACTATGCAACACGGAATAAAATGCTAAGTATTCTATCCTCACTTGAACAAACTATCCTCTCATGCTAAACTTCGTGATCATAGGAGGTAATTCCAAGGTTCTGAATATCAAGTCTTGACGTGCTCTTGGATAGACTCAATGTGTTTGATGTGATTTGTTAGAATCGCAAGGAGGAGTTACCTTGAACTTGAAAGCTTGAATGTTGTTGGAACATGGAATTTTCTTGATTTTAAAAAGGGGACAAAAGAGATAGGGTTAAGGAAGCTACTTTAATCCTAGGAATGTAAGAATGATGGACAATCTTGGTGAAGCTCAACTAGACTTTGCTTTGCCATGCAAAGCAACAACTCCAAAAAAGTTTAGTGTGATCTTCTAAGGGGAGCAAAATGATGTTCAAACTACTAACAACGGCATAGACATCATCAATGTAATGCATATCAATGTGTAAGTAGTAATCAAAGTTGACTTCGAATAAGATGGATCCAGTTCACTACGCAAGACACTTTACAATCAACAAAGTGTTAGTAGTATGGATATATGAATTTCACCATTGATCATGCACAGTCTTCTAATTCTGATTATGGTGACTACTCTCAAGAGGATGAGACCTCCTATCGGGATGAAGTTGTGCCTCTTATTGTTGGTGTCGATGTTCTTGTTGTGGCTTCTCTCGTCCCTAAAGATTCAACTCATGTTGCTCCTATTTTGCAGCTCCATCCTCCTACTGAATCTACTAATGATGTTGTTCCTCTACGGTAGCATGTTGATGTTCTGCAACAGCACTTTACTGGCACTTCTAATCGTAATCCTACAGGGTCCTCCCCGCTTGATCTCTCTTTTGTTTGTTCTAATGGCAATGTTCCCTAGACTGTGGTTTGTCACAAGCGCAAGGGGAAGTCTTCTTCCCTTCCCTAAACCCCTCTGTGTCACAATTCGGGTGTCTCTCCCCTTCCCTAAGTTAGGTTATGGGTTGTGTGCTGGTTTGACAGGTTTTTTTCTTCTAACATGTCCGATTTTTTTAAGGACTACTCACTTGTTTTGTTATCTCTCTTTCTGCCTACAGGTTGTTGTATTAAAGGTTAGCACCCTTGTTTTTGCTAATTTCTTAATCAAAAACATGAAAATTAAATGAGAAACAAAGACCATGCAAATTGTTGAATCAACATATGAAGTTCACCATATCTTCAATGAAATTTTTCATGCTTCTTGAAACAATGTCTTGACAAAAAATCTCCCTTTTTTCCTACTCTACTCTAGCTATTCGCTTGTTATCTACCTTATATTCAACTATTCTTGAACTATTAAGCTTTACAAATGAAGAAGTGGAGCCTTATAAAGTGCTCTCAACGTATTAGAGTTCGTTACACCCATTACAAAGCATTTAATGCTTGACCAATGATAAAATTACATTGAGAGGGACACACAACTTTCATTGAATTATTCACCAATAGATGATGAGGGTAAGTACATCGAAGCTTGTGCCCACAGTGGTAGTTATCTCTTGTTGGATGAGTCGGGTGCATTCAATCTAGACACCTTGTCTTGGAATGATGTGATTGGATAAGTGATGACTGGACACCACCTCAACTAGCTCATTGTAACTTATCACATATGTAGGCAATTCAAGCATATCTCTTGATCTAAGCTCAATCATGAATGAGACGAAGGTAAGAGTAATTCCCAAATTGCATCATCCTTAGGGATTAGTCTTTCTAACTTTGATTAACTCTTCTGGAACTATCTCCCTTGCAATGTTGATGAATGTTGGCGTGCTCGAACAATCCTTCACTTCTTCATGTCACTAGATATCACATCATCCTTCTTCCTTGTATTGGTAATTGATCTTTCATGCCTTGCTTGAGGAAGTATCTCCATGTATAGCAACCTGCATGTAGAGCATCTCCTTGTAAAGTAATTCTCATTCGAGAATCCACCTCCTATGCTGATAGTAACAGTGGATTTTCAAATGAAATTCAAGCTTATCAAATTTTCCTTCCTTGTATTGACCTTCATACTGTGATGATGATCTTATCCTTGCAATGTTATTAGCACCTTCTTGTGAATCTCATGCTTCCTAGCGAAGTCTTCTTCTTGTTTCAGCTAGTTTGTATCTTGTTTCAACTAGTCCTTATCTTAGCCTGGACCCCATGGATCTTAACGCCCTCCTAAAAGGTGGAGCATATCTTTCATTTGTAGACTATATCATTGATTTGATTGATCTTATCCTTGTAAATGTATCATCCTTCATCATCATGCTCCTTGCTCATCATTTTTGGCCTCCTTTTGTGATATTGCTTGTAAGTCTAGAAACGATGGAGTTTGGTGATGAAAGATCACTCCAAATCAAGGCATTAACATCTTGATTCACTAGTAAGATTTGCTTCTTCCCTGATGGGTTCGCACTTCCACTTCATACCTCTATTTATTTGCTTCTCAAGTCTGATTCTGACTTGAATTCACAAGTTTGATTTATATTCTTTTGTATCTGATTCTCCTTGATTTGTTTCTGATTTGGATTGCTTCCTTGCGGTTGCAATGTTTGAAGTCATGATGTCACTCTCCATGGTTTCATTGCTAGGCTCCAACCTAAAATAAACACAACCTAAACCGAAATTCAACTCAAACATTTTCAAACAACATTAATCATCTTTAAAATTTAATGTTTTTGAAAATTCGCCTTTCAATGAGTGAGATCACTACTGCTAGGGAGACCAATCGTATAAGATGGTTGATCAAATGAAATGATCAACTATCCTATATATGGGTTGATCTCAAAGGGTATGCTCTTTTGTTTTTTATTTTCCTCATAAGGCCAACTTCATATTGGCTTTTATTTAATGATTTGCATTTTCAAATTTTGTTTCTCAATGTATAGAAGCCGACTTTGTTTTTGCCTTGAATTTTTTAATTAAAACTTACATCTCAAGCGAGCCCCTCCTTAAGCATAAGCACTCTACACGTATCTTCCTCATCGCAATTTTAGACAAGCACAAAAAGTTCGGACTTTGGAAAGGGTACTAACTAAGACTCAAAAACGATCAAACTTTTGCTACACCACTGTGGGAAAGATCGAACTTTTGGGGGGTCATCAATTGAGAAAGATCGAACCTTTTGGGGAGCACTGATTGTGCCTTCAAACTTTGATGATCCGTCTTGATCTTCCTTTATCATACTTAACACCTTGAATTGATCTTCCCAACTTAAACATCTTCTTTTATCCTTGGGCGGAGATCTTACCTAGCACTGACAGATACCTTTGGGAGGTCATGGATTTGATAGAGCATTGACTGAGAAAGGTTGGGCTTTGGATATGGTGTTGATTGTGCACAAAAGATGTTAGCCTTGCTTACTCAATCACTTCGATTTCATCAAGCATCAAGCATTTACCATTAAAAATGCTTACCTCACTATGTTAAGGTCTTCTCACTATAGATTGAACTTTCAAGAGGTTGTTGACTAAAAGTGGTCGTACTTTTGAGGGGGCACTGACTATGAGCTAAGGCAAGTCAGGGTTTTGGGGGGTCAGTAACAGTGACTCAAACTTGCCTTAATTTCATGAGTAGTAGCACTTGTCTCACTAACTCTAAGGGTCTCTCACCATCAACAAAGTTTTTCCATGTTATTCAAGCCTCCATCCTGATTGACTTGCATCCATCATCCCAACTCTCATGACTGATCTCCACACTTGCACTCATTGTCTCCATCTCTAATGATGATGATCAAATGAAATGATCATCATATCATTCATCGTCAAGCCTTGAGAGCTATATAACCCCAATTCCACTTAAAGAGATAGACATGACATGGTTACTTCCTAGCAAGCTAAGATAATGTGCACCTTCAAGTGGAAGGTTAATAGCTAAAGACACTACAAGTAACCTAGAAAGAAGAAAAAAAAGTGGGGATCCCCATTTACAATGTGTCGATGTGTGAAAACGTCACAACAAGATGAAAGTTCAAAAATAACAACATTAGGAATTGTCTTAAACCTAACATGTCATCAACCATAAAAAGACAAGCTACAATTTACTTTCTTGTTGCCATAAGAAGTTTTTGAAGAAATAGGAAATCTAGTTATGAATATTTGTATTCCTAAGTACATATCATGAAAAAGGTTAAAGATCAAACATTGTAGACAAAGGTAAACCTAAAAAAGGATCAAGAGCAAATACACAAGAGCCTTTGAAGAGGTGTGAATCTCAACAAATTTAGAGGCATGAATAGCTTCAATAGGAACATATCAACAAAATTATTGAGATGGCCACCTACATGACAATCCAAACAACATAATGGGATGAGATCATATCCATTTCATTATGTGGATGCACTTATTGACTTGAAAAGCCAAGTGGCCCAACAAGGTGTGATTGACAAGTCCATTTCTACATAACTTTGAGCAACTCCCTACTATAACTTTCAACGTTAGTAAATCAACTTTTTACCTATAACCAAAAATTAAACCTGTTCTATTCAGTAAATCATATTTGCAAAATTAATATGGAAAATAGGGTAGCATGCACCGCCACCATGATTTTTGTTGGTCCACATGTCAAAGGGGAAAAAAAGGAGTTTCCCTCAAAAAGAAAATATCCTACTATTAGTGTGAATGATGAGACAATGGGCTTCTTAAATGAACATATTAAGAACATAGAGCATACTCAAAATCAATGTGGAAATAGGCCTTATCAATAACCTTGAGGCAATGTCTAGAGAAAAAAAAAACAAAGCTAGAGACCCCATTGAACTAAAGATGAGGGCAGAAACACAAGACCACTAATTAAGCCAATCAAGGCATTTTCATGTTACCATGTGAGTAGATTGGAGAATTTATTGCTTAGATAAAAGCTCATTTCATTTGTCAAGTTCCAAAGATTTTGATGTAAAACAACAAAAAGACCTTTTAGTAACTTATAAAAAGATGTATTATGAATTTTAACGTTTAAGGGGCCTCTTCATGTGGATATCTAAGCTATCATCCATATACATTCAGTTAACACTTTCAGAGCTTGTAGCAGTGTTGACGTGTATTTTGTACACAGTCATACACAGAATAAAATACCAATAGGCATCTTATCCTCTCTTGAGAAAATAGTCTCTAACTGCTGAAGATTCGCGTAATGGATCAGTTAGGTAGACTCCAAGGTTCTTTTAGTAGGGTCTCTACGTGTGGACAAGCTTTTTTAGTGGTATGATGTGATTTGTTGTTTCCTCCAAGGGGTCTTACGCATTCTAAAGCTCGAAGATTTTACTAAACTAAAAGGAACTTTCAAAAAATAGCAAAAAGATAGGGTTTAAAGAGGTCTAATCTAGCCTAACCCTATGAATGACTTAGTATGGACGAGATTTGGCAAGACTCAACCAACTTCAATTTTGCCATAAGATAACAACTCAATTGAAATTAGTGCGATCTTCTAAGGTAATATAATGGTATTCAATGCATCAAAGATCAAGGACACTACTACGAAGGTACATATCCAAGACACAATGATAATTGAAGATTAAGGACTCAAAGTGTTCTCCAGTCGACCACACAAGGCGTTCCTACAATCAGCAAGAAGCTAGTGGCTTGGATTACGAATCCTACCAAATATCAAATCTCACACTTAGTCTTTCAAATTAACAAACTACTTCGATTGAGCACGATTCAAGTGTATCAAACAACCATGAAGATAACTCAAGAAATTTGCAACAAAACACCATAACTTCAATATTTTATTGATTTCCAAATCATCATGTACAACAATTGTTTGAATTTCTCTCTTCAAGACTCAATCTTGCTACAAAATAAAATTGCTTCTAACTCTAATCTCTCTTACATCAACTATTGACTCTTACTCTATTGACTCTCTATTACACTATTCACTATTACCAAATGAAATGAAAAATGGGGGTATATATAGCATCCCCAGTTACAATGAAAGGTCCAGATTGAAAGTAAATCAACGGACAAGATCATGACACCTAAACCCTAATTAGGGTTTGTTACAAATGACCTCCTTTTTACTGAACAATATTAAATACATAGCCAAATATTAAATTTGGCAAAAAAACCTAGGAGGTATCAACCAATGAGAAATAAGATGTCATGTCATCTGTAACAACCTTTCATCTAGAATCTTATTCCCTTTCCAATTCTCTTTCTTAGCATATGCAATGAATTTTGTCACAATTCCTTCGATTTCTGTGATTGGAATCTCGGGAAGATTCTTGATACTTTCTTCTAAGTGGATGATCTGATCGAATGCATATAGAAGAGCTGCGTCCCAAGTAGGTTCAAGTTCCTTCGTTCTATCAATCAGGAGCATGGTGGCGTACATCTGATCATACTGTTCATCTGTAACATCTGCGTCCTTGCGAAAAATGATCTTGATTCTATCCTCAAATTCTTGCATATCCACATCTGTCTCGACCTCGATCCTTCTGCCAAGAATGGTACGAAGTACCTCAAATACTCTGTCCTGGATCGGATTGATCACCTCCTCAACTTGACCACATCTAACACTGATGTCCTCGAAGAGAACACTCTTTATATGGAGTAAGGTTGACCACTGAAATAAACTGTGAGAATCACCTTCCAAGATCCTCTCCTGCGCTAAAATTCTTCTGGATGTATGTCTTATTACTTTCAAGACAGGGATGATAACGTCCTTGGTATGGGCAAATGCAGCTACTGTTACCATCAATCTGTGGATTATCTCAAGAACTTGGATAGCCTGATGAATAATCTTCGTCATCCTTGTAACAAACTCTATGGCCACTGTATGAGATCTATCCATCCAACTACATGTACGCTGGACCAGGTTCCTGAATCTTTCTGCTTCATTGATCGATTGAAGGGGCAATGCCTGCACTGGTGATCTAACTGGATCCTGACGTCCCAAAAGTTCATTGATGTGACTGAAATATGTCCTCCATGCACCGACCTCTCTCTCAAGCTTTCTATTCTTTTCCACTTCTTCTCTAAGCTTGTCCTTCAATGCTTCAAATGTGTCGGTGGCATCATCTAAAGTCTGCTCTACGGTGGATGGTCCTAACTCAAAAGTCTGTATATCATATTCCTCTGCTAGGATCTCACCCTCATATTTGTCTGCTGCCGGTGTAGCTATCTGCAGTTTTCTGGATCCAGTCTCATCTCGAATCATCTTGGACATCTTGGTAGCCTTCTTCTTTTCCGTTACTTCATGTGAGCGTCCAACAAGGCTCTCTAAATCAATTGCATTGTCCTCGTCCTCTACTACGATCACCTTAGTCAATCTTTCCTTCAACCAATCTGGGATATTCGATCTTGTCTCTTGAACTTGAATCTCTTTATGCACTATTTCTTCTTGTCTGGGAGGAGATGTCATTTCATTGTCTTCTTTGTCTTCATCCAACTCATAGTCTTGGAGAGATCCATCTGACGAAACATGCTGTGCCTGTCCTTCCTCCTGTCTGTCATTTTGTACCATAGACTCCATGGATTCTTCTACTTGAATTGTTCTATTCTCTGATCTAGAAGAAGTACCTGGTACTTGATCTTTGTTGGCCCCCTGCTTTTTCTTGGAAGACTCTTTCTTTTCTGTTCTTTCCTTTCTCTTTGAACCTCTCGGATGGAGATTGCCCTCACTGGCACATCGAAGGTTACCTTCACCTGAATTCCTAGGATTGGGATTGCCTTCACTCACACTGGCTCCACCTTCGGCTGATTTTTCTTCCAAAGTGAAAGACATAGCTATGCCTTGTTCTCTCAACTTCTGATGTTGAACGTCTACCCATCTGCAAGTACAAGACAAGACTGGTGCCATCAAAGCATCTAAATCCACGACCTCGGGCTCATTCCAATCCAACCTTATTGTTTTGCTTTCTCTATCATAGGAAGACTGGATATGTCTGCCATTGTCCTGAGCTTGGTTGGCCACTCTGTAAATCCTGCATTTCCTGATGAAATCCAAAGGCAATCTAGAATGTATTTTTCGTTTCACTTCAAGATCATCTAGGAGGTTCATCATAAAATCCTCAATCTGATGCTCATGTCTAAATCTTCTACCGACCGTCTCCAAATGTCCATGTGGATCAAAGCTATTTCTCCAAGCAAAAGATGAAAAAGAATACAAGGCTAACTCCTTCTTTGCGTCATCCATGGCTAAGACATTAGGACATACCTCAACTGAATTACCCAAAATAATAGGTACCTGAACTCCATTCTGATGTCTGTGTCTGAATGCCTTCACATATGCTGCCAACTGCCTTGTTACCTCAAGTAACACAATTCTGTCTGTCGGATACCTCGGCAACATGTATGGAGGTAAAGGACATCCATGCACTCTAATGTAAGTGAATTTGGGAAACTGAATGAACCAAGCACCGTACCTTTTGATGAATTCCTGGGCATCCTGAGATAATCGGTTGTGAATCCCACCTTGCAACGTCCTTGTGATGTTCATCGTGAAAGTATCATTAACTAACTTGTAGTTTTTCCCTGGCGGATGATGTAAGTAGGCATAGGATTCACAAGCTCTGACCTCGCCGGGTCCTCTTCCAATCACTCCTCTGTGAGGTAGTCCTGCGTACTCAACACTCCTGATCAAAGCATAGATGACGTATGAACTCATGTGGAAGGACTTAGTAGCCCTGAGTCTCCTCAACTGTACGTCTAAGCAATGGCTAATTATCCTAGCCCAATGTATCGTACCCTTTCCTTGAACAATCACCTGGATGAAGTAAAACATCCACTTCTCAAAATAGAAGGCATGAGGTGCTCCTGTAACTCGGTTGAGCATAGTAATCAAATCTCTGTATTCCTCCTAGAAATCAATCCGGTGCGGTGTGTTCGGTACCTTGCTTAGACGGGGACGACTCTTGAGTAGCCAGTTCTTGTTGATTATGCTTAGGCAAGCATCTGGATCATCATCGTACACTGATCTGGCTCCTTCAATGCTCTTATATATCATGTCCCTGTGCTCTGGAAGATGGAAAGCTTCACTTATAGCTTCCTCTGACAGGTACGCCAAAGTGTTTCCCTCATTGGACACAATTGTCCTGGACTGTGGATTGTAGTGACGGGCACACTCGATCATCAACTCATGGTACTGAATAGCTGGAGAAGAACCGGCCGCCTTGATGATGCCACTCTCTATTATTCTCCGGGCGACAGGTGATGGCTTGCCAATGTAAGGGACCTCTCGAAACTTCTTCGTGCTAAAGTTCCCCAAGTTTGTATCTCCAATGTTGCTCCACTTCGACACGATCTTGGTCTCCACTTCTTCGGTCTTCTGATCTTCTTTCATGAGAGCTGAGCGACTGGTGGATGCTCCCGCCTTCGGGGTCGCCATACCTACACAACATTTCATTATGAGAACTAGATTTTGCAATGAATAACGTAGATTAGAGAGAGAATTTTTTAGGAAACATCATGATAAGTCTCTAGAGTTATCATTTCCTAAAAAAACAACGATGATTGAGCTAAGAGATTCAAAATTTCAAAAATTTCAAAATTTAAAATATGACGATCAATAAATAAAACAATAAAATCAAGTCGCCATACCTCAATAGAGAGCTAACTCTAGAATGCAAAAAAGACAAAATTCGCCTAGGCAAAATTGAGGACGAATGATCGTCAACGTTATCTCCTCAAGAAGTCAACTTCGCCACCTTTGGATTGAACGTGATCTTCAATTGCACCTTTGACGTAGTCTTCAACCCTTGACAAATTCGCTCAAATGAAGGTCTTGCAATATCGCACCACCTTGGATGTACTAGCGCCTCCTTGGATAATAGTTCGCACCTTTGGATTTGAATAGAAATTCGCACTCCACACTTGAAATATGCCTCGCACTTCCTTCTTTCTCCTCAAGATCGCATGTAGAAGGCTAAAAATGATTATGTGAAAGTGATTATTTTCACCCTCCATATATAGCGCTTGCATTGCATTCATCCCTCAAGGCCGACTTGGAAAATAAAACCATTTTTAAATGATTTTCAATAAAATAACAAGGCCGACTTCCAGTTATAGCGCTCCATTCGATTTTAATAATTAATTAATAATTAATTAAATGCCTTTCGTTTTTAAATTATCAATTTCGATTTTTAAATAAAGGCAAAATAATTAATAAATGATCAACGCCATATTAAATGCTAATTTAAATAAGATTTTCAATTTTATCGAACTTAGCATTTAAGGAAAATTTGAAATGTTTATTTGGCGCCAAAATTATGAAAATGAAAGGGACGTACCTCATCGCCCTGGTCCCTTGGAGAGGGACAGGAGCGATCCATGATTTTGTCATGTTTCTTGCAATTTTAACGTTCATCTCCTTCCTTTCCACGTTCAATATCGATCATTTTGATGGGTCCTTCGAATTTGATTGCCTTGTATGTGCGCATAAGTGCCTTTGGATGTTCATCGCCCTGGTCCTTGTTCAAAGGACAGGAGCGATCTCCACGTTTTCACGTTCAATATGCATCTTTGATCTTCGATCTTTCATTGTGAAGCGAATACCATCTTTGCTCGTTTCTTCTACGCTTGTTCCATTTGTTTGCATGTGGTGTTTGGACATTTAGAGGGATCATCGCCCTTGTCCCTTGGAGAGGGACAGGAGCGATCCATGTCTTTCTCCATAATCTTAGTAACTTTAAACTTCAATCTTTGTTGTGATGCCTTCCAAACACCGTCCCTTACCATGCCCATCCTTGCTTTGCCTTGACTGTGAAGGAATATGAGTGTTTTTGATGGGATCTCCTTGGTCCTTGTCCAAAGGACAGGAGCGATATGAGCTCTTTAGCATATTTAACAATGTTTGGACGTTCAAAACACTTGCATGTGATCTTCAAACAATGTCTCGAACCTTGTATGACCTTATGAAGTCTTGACTTAGCACGCATTTGAAACAAAATGGAGAGTCCAAGGCAAATCGCCCTGGTCCCTTGGAGAGGGACAGGAGCGATATGGTCTCTATGTTCAACTTGGTGATTATTTTACGTTTGAAATCTTCGTGTATCACCTTCCTATCATACCATGAACCCTCTAAGACCTTGCAAAACTTTGACCCTACGTAAATCTTGCATGAAGTGGCCAATATATCCAACATCGCTCTGGTCCCTTCCTGAGGGACAGGAGCGAAGTTCATCATTATGTGCTTGTTCTTGTTTGTACCAACTTGCAATCATCTTCATTACGTGAAATGATGTCCTTTCGACCCTCTTGGTTGCTCGAAACTTGATTGTCTTTTGAAATTTATGTCATTATGTAGATATCGCTCTGGTCCCTTCCCAAGGGACAGGAGCGATCTGGGTCTTAGAGTGTAAATCTCTTCATTGTGATGACCTTTAAGTGCTTGTGCTCGATGAAGATGTCTTGAAATGTCCTTGCCACCCTCGTTCCTTGACTTAGATCGATTTCAAACTTAAGTAAAAGGCAATATAACCATTGTATCGCCCTGGTCCCTTGGAGAGGGACAGGAGCGATCCATCTCTTGTAGCCTTCATTTCATTTTGTCAGGTTCCAAATTTATATTCAATGGATTCGTCATGCTCTACTCCATTCATCCATGCCTTGATATCGTCCGCAACTTGGCAAGAAAATTAATTATAACAAAAATCGCTCTGGTCCCTTCCTGAGGGACAGGAGCGAACTAGGTCTTTTGGGACCCTTGTGGACGTTTAAAAATCTTCAATTTGTATTCAATGAGTTCATCTCACGCTCTTCCTTGCCTTTGGACGTAAACTTGTCTTGATTTTTGCCTGGATTTTGCCCAATGAAGGACATCGCTCTGGTCCCTGGGAGAGGGACGGGAGCTATAAGGTACTTCGCCCTGGTCCCTTCCTGAGGGACAGGAGCGAACTTTGCATTCTGGACCATTCTCCTTCATTTTTGCATCTCAAATTATATTCATTTGGTAAAGCATCTCCCTTTGGACGTCTTCAAATCATCGAGTCGTCAAAATCTTGCAAGGACAAGGCAAAATTTGATTTGTAGCTCCGGTCCTTCACTGAGGGACAGGAGCGATTTTCCTCCTGGAGGCGTTTCGGTGCTCATGAAAATCTTCAATTTATATTCAATGGAAAGATCTCATCGTTCTCTATCACTTCCAATTTGAAATTCGTCTTGACTCTGCAGGAATAGTGAGATATTTGAAAATGAGCTCCCGTCCTTCACTGAGGGACAGGAGCGATTTTGCTCCTACAGGCCAAAATAACATGATTTTTCACATTTTATCACTTCACACGGCGAAAACAAATCATTTCCAATGCCTAGGATCAAAATCAAAAAAGTCAAAATTTGGTCAAAAATATTCAATCGGACAAAAATTCACATTTCTCTCTCAACACTTAGACAAATTTAAGCTCTGCATCAACATTCCCATTGAACATTAGACCATTCTGGCGAATTCATTGCATTCAAAATTTGCATCCTAGAAAAGGAAGCTCAAAAGCTCTCAAAAACGACTGGATTTTGGCCTGAAAAGACAAAAATAAAAACCCTAAGGCTTGACCCTAAATCCAGACGACCAACTGACTAACAAAATCCTAAAAACGAAGGCGAAAACGAACGAAAAACGAGCAAAAAGAGGGGGTCCCCATTTGCGATGGGGCGATGTGTGAAATGGTCACAACAAGCAGGTAGAATTAAAAAAATCTACAACTAACAAGCTTATAATAGAGGTACACGCAGCAATAAATGTTATGGCAGTGATTTCAACATCATTAAAACTGCTGGAAACAAATAAATTATAGGAAGTCACATGCATACACACTAGAGGAGGGATTCAATTTCAGATGTTATTACACATGATATATTAGGTGTGAGATCAAACCTCCTTTATTTTGCATTAGAAGCCATACTATGATCATGTGTGTGATTAAAAATTGTTTATTTTGCATTCTAAACCATACCATTTTACTCTTTCTTACATGCAATGGCATTGGGAAGTGGCATATTTTATGTATCAGTTAAAATTTACAAGCTTTTCGCACTCCAAGAGAATTCTTCATTCATCGACTTCTGCCATATTGGATTAATAATTTTCATTTAACATTGGCAAATTATAGATTTTTCCTTTCAATCATGGAATTTTTCTATGAAAACACAATGCTGTGTAAGTGAATAGTGGCAAAATATTAAATGAAGTCAATCTAATTTTAGTAAAAATAAAAATGGCACTATGATATTTGACAGTTAAAAAGTTTCCCTGGTATATATGATGACTTTCAATAGATCTTCTATACCGAATAAAGTTATTGGCAATTCAAAAACAATGGCTGCATATAAAAGGCATTTATGAAAAAATATGCCAACAATGCACATTGGCTCATATAGATTAATAGCCTAGTTACTATCTTTCATACTGTTAAAGAGATCCAGGCAACATCATGTTCATCTATCAAAGATATTACATTCTTTTGCTTCTTAAAAGCATTTACGCAGCTGGAGCTCATTTTGGCTTTCTCCATCAACCTTGAGAAACTCTATCTCTACTTGCTCCAATGGAATATAACTGCCTATTGATTTAACAAGTAGGTTTTGACAAAAACTCAAGCATGCTTAAAAAGTTTCATACTCAGCCAATGAAAATATACTAGTACCACTAAAATAGGAAGTGTCAAAGGGACCAACAGGCAGTAGTACCTGTACAAGCCATTACAAATGTCTCAGGAAATCACTTCGAGAGCAGTAAACCAATCAAACAACAAAAATGGACATGCATTTTGGCATGTAACTTATACATGGAAAAGAATGAAATATTAAACCAAGCAATCAATCGTGAAAACTAGACCAATAATTATGAAAAGAAGAAAAAAAATCACATGAACTACATTGTAACACAGAAGTGCACAAGGCATCTCTGTCTAAATAATAAACAATAAAAAAATGACATATCACTGAAAGAAATGCAACTATGTGCTGAAACAGCTGCTGGCAAAAACAATGCAGAATTAGGTGACACTGTTGCACGGCTTGAAATATACAAGAAACTAGTCGATCGTCATCTAAAACTAACTAATCCTTAGAACTGCCTACAAAAGCCAGTTGATAATCCATGTTCATGGTTCCTTTGGATCTTAATAATACAGACCAATCTATCAAGCATCACCTCTTGAGAAAGATTATGAATTAAGAGCATGCAAGCAGTAGAATTATGCAAAAGAACAACTAAAGATACAAAAAGAAGCGCTCCTAGGCATGAACACATTCTCAATTTACCGATTTCCACAAGAGCAAGGTGTGTAGTAGCATTGTCAAACATTATCACATTCCATAATCTCACTTCTCCTCCTCTTCCTCTCCCCCTTCCTCTTCCCCTCCACCCCTTTCTCTCCCTCTCCCTCTCCCATTCCCTCTAAAGTTAGCTATTTCTACTAGGGATTGCCAATCCTCTTATTCTCATTCTAGGCATCATGTATCTGCTTCATTTCAGCATGAAGGACCATCTAGATCACCTTGCCATCACTCAAGTCATGCAAATAGACATGGACTACCAGATCAATTTCTATATTTGGAGGTTCGTTGGCTTCAAGGTTTTATACCATTACAGATGAGCTAATTTGTCATATTAGAGGAACCAAAAGATCCACAGAATCTCTAGAAGAAGACCAAGGGTCTCTATGAGACTTTCAACGAGTATCGGGTCCTATTCCTTTCCAACAAATTGAATGACCTATGCATATTTTTAGGCCAAATTTAATAAAATTCAAAGATCAAGTGACAGCAATTTGATATTTTGAGTCAAAATTATCCTTCAATACGAGATCTAAGAACAAACAGGCAATGGTATACACCACTTTAAAAGACTAACTACAAGTTTACAGGTTTGAAGGAGGAAAAGCACATCGTGTTTATGGCTATCCTCCGTACATGTGGCATAATCAAAATTCCTCATTACATATGCTAATCTACGCCTTGAACTGGGCATAATACAAGGACAGGCATGGTAGGATCCCACCTTCAGATGACACAATGCTGAGGTGTAAAGATCAGTTGAAAAAAATATCCTCCAGAACAAAATATCTATATAAGATAATTTCCTTGCTTTGATTTGTTCAGGAGACTGGAAAAAGATTGGTGAAGAAATGCAGAGCAACACTGCCTCAAACGATCCAATTGGTTGGTGTATGATAGATGGAGTTTGATCTGTACTTGTGGAGGTTCAAAACTTGGTTATTTGATCATACTTCCAGAATGACAACTGCCTAGATGTGAGAAGAAGTAAAACAGATCCTCTATTCAATCAACAAAGAGGAAGGGACGATCAAAATATCTGTATATATAAATTTATGCTGCAACTTCCAAAGATGACCAGCTTATTTGAATATATCTACAATACAGAGATGCAGACAAAATGAGATTAATAATTCAAGTTATGTGGTCAGTACGGATGATTAGTCGTTTCTGAAAATTGAAACAGCTAAGAATTACTAGGAAAGCTGCTCAGTTATAACCTGATCCATGATTCCTGCCATTTTTTGTCAAGTTTGTTTTTTGTTTGTTTCTGTTATGGTAATCATCTAAATTAACATTAATGAAGAAAGCTCTTATAAAGAGATTACATACATGAAGTTTCTAAACAAAATAGAAAAACTAATTTAGAAACTAGCTAACTTAATTAACTATTACATAATCAGCCATTAATATTAAATAAGCTAAATATTAATCTAATACCCTCCCTTAATGGTCAATCTATCAACTACCAAAAGTTGCCCCCTAAATTTAACAAACTTATCCGGCCTCAAAGACTTGGTGAGAATATCTGCAATCTGATCCTCTATCGGAACATACTGTAGCTGAACTAATCCATCTAGTACTAGTGACGGTGAAGCTCAACATGCTTGGTACGTTCATGGAAGACTAGATTTTTGGCCAGTTTGAGCACCCCTTCATTATCACTGTACAAGGTCGAAGGACCTGCTTGAGTCATTTGCATATTTGAAAGCATCCTTCATAGCCAAACTACCTCACACACTGCCTTAATTGTTCACCGATATTCTATTTCAATCGAGGAAAAGCCACTGCCCATTGCTTCTTGTCGGTCCATGTTACAGCACCTATACCCAGAAGTGGATTTTCTATCATCCATTGAACCTGCCCAATTTGAGTCTATATAACCAATCAGCTTTGGGTTCTTGCACCTACTATACAGAATGCCAAAATCTGAAGTACACTTCACATATCGCAACACGCGCTTTGCTGCAACCCAATGATCATCTTTTGGGGCTGTCATGAAGCGAGAGATGTAACTCACAGCAAAATTGAGATCAGGTCTAGTGGCAGTGCGGTAGATGAGGCTGCCCACTAGTTGCCTAACTGTTGTTTCATCCACCATAGGTGAATCAGACTTGGCTGACAACTTCAGCCCTTTCTCCATAGGCGTGGAAGTAGGTTTACAATCCTGCATCCGAAATTTGTCAAGCAGACTTCTAACATATGTAGACTGTGAGATAAAAATAATGTCACTAGTCTACCAAACCTCAACAACTAAGCAGTAACAGAGAAGCCCCAAATTTGTCATGTCAAAAGCTTGGCACAAATCCTATTTGATTGCTGCAATCAAATGTGTTGAACTGCCAATAATGATTAAGTCATCAACATAGACAACAAGAAAAAGAATATCATCACCAACGTGTTTGACATACAGATTAGTGTCAAAGGGACTACGCTAAAAACCATGATCAACCAAGTACTGATCAATCTTAATGTACCATGCCCAAGGAGCCTATTTCAAGTCATAGAGTGCTTTAACCAATCTGCAAACCTGATGTTCCTTACCATGAACCTTGAAACCAAGGGGTTGCGTCATATAGACTTCTTCCTGCAACTCATCGTTGAGCAAGGCACTCTTGACATCCATCTGATGGAGTTTCAATGGAAACTGAACTGCAATAGCAAGAAGAAGACGAATTGTGCTCATCTTGGCAGTACGAGCAAAAGTCTCCTCATAGTCAATGCCCTCCTGCTGTGTGAATCCTCGAGCTACTAACCTTGCCTTGTATTTCTCCAAAGTACCATTTGCATGATACTTGACCTTGTAAACCCATTTGCAGCTAATAGGTTTCTTCCCAGGAGGAAGATTAGAAAGGTCCCAAATGTGATTCTTCAGAAGACTATGGTATCCATCTTCCATAGCCTTTTCCCACTCAAGAATTCCTTTAGCCTCTGAATATGTATGAGGCTCATAGATGTTGTGGATGTTGGCCATAAGAGCAAAATTGACTATGTTTTGTTGCTTGTTCTTTGTACAAACTAATCTGCCCTCAATGAGCTCACCATCATGAAGAGCCCCGATAGTCTTGGCCCACCATTGAGGCTGCAGAGTAGAAGTACCAACATTTGGCAGAGGAGAAACAGCATCTCCTAGGGGTGCAGAAACAAGGTCATTTGAATGTAGATCCTGAGGAAAATCAAGTGGTGCAGTATAATACCTAGGAGACTTCTCATCTTCAGAGTCGGAAAGATCTGAAGACCTCCCATCATGTGATCCTAAGGGAAGACAAACACCCAAATCAAAAGCCTTCATAGGCTAATTCTAAAGTCTCATAGTAGTAGAAGAAAGAAAGGGTCCAGTAGTCTCATCAACCACAACATCAAGACTGGATATGAGATAATCTGCTTCCACATCAATCAGCCTATATGCCTTGTGATTGTCGTTGTAACCAGTAAACATAAGTTTATGTCTCTTGGAATCCAGCTTGGCACGCTTGGCTTCTGGAATCCATACATGAGCAATAGAACCAAAGACTTTCAGATGGCCCACCTTAGGCTTGCGTCCTAACCAGGCTTCTTCAGGAGTCTTCTTAACAGCCTGTGTAGGTGACCGATTTTGAAGATAGACTACAGTATAAACTGCTTCAACCCAATATTAGGAACATTTCGATGCTCCAACATAGAACGAGCCATTTAGTAATGGTGTGATTCTGACGCTCAACGACACCATTCTGCTAAGGGGTGTATGGTGCGGTAAGTTGGCGCTTAATGCCACGAGTAGCACAAAAAGTGGAGAAATCAAACGAACAAAACTCCCCCCCCATTATCTAACCTTAGAGTAACAATCCGAGAATCTGATTCTTTCTCAACTAAGGCCTTATACTGCTGAAATGTACTGAACACATCTAATTTACTCTTAAGAAAATATACCCACATTTTTCTACTGCAATCATCAACAAATAATAAAAAGTACTTGGACCCAGTAACAGAAGGAGTGTTCATTGGTCCACGTACATCAGCACGAACCAATTGAAGTACCTTGGAGGCTCGCCAAGAATCGCCATCTGAGAATGGTGTTCGATGCTACTTTCCAGACTAACAAGCTTCGCAAATGCCATGATACTGAGTTTGAATCTCAAGTAGACCAGCAACCAAACCCTCCCGAGATAACTGAGAGAGATAGTGCACATTCAAGTGCCCATAACGCTAATGCCAAAGATTGTTGATAGAAGAACTTCTATCTGCCATGGCGTGCTCCTAAGAATCACCCGAATCAACAAGTCTATAAAGACCATGATCCTCAAGTCCCATAGCAACTATAGTGCAGGTCTCCCTATCAACAATGTTGCGGGTGTGCGAACTAAAAACAATATCCAACTAGGGAGAATGTCTCATGATCTGGCTAGCTGAGAGAAGATTATGTTCCATGCCTAGAACATAGTATACATCAAGAAATATCAAATTTCTCCCTCTAGAGTGAATCTATACATTGCCCTTGCCGATAACAATATACTCCTCTCCTCCAAAGATCACTTAATCAAAGAATGGTTCAAATTTTGTGAACCAATCCCAACGATAAGTAAAATGCCGAGAAGCCTCTGAATTCATATACCAAGCAGAAGATTTCACTAGATCTGTAGTTCTTTTGACCATAAAGGCGTAGAAGGTGGATTTTTTCTGATCAGAGTGCTCTACAACATTTGTTTTGGATTGAGACCCTCCCTTCTTCTTTTGCTCAAAATCCAATCGATTGCGATCATGTGACCATACTTGTGACAATGGTTACACTGAGCGTTCTTTTTCTTCTTGCTATCCTGAGAAGGACCTGAGCCCTTTGGCTGAGAAGATTGACCTTTCCCTTTGTCCTTAGCAGAAGATTTAGCAGAGCGCTTGTTTTGTGGAGGATGAACTGGCATTACTACCAAACTGTTGTCTCCAACGATCCTGCTATAGAAGCTTATTGCAAAGATCTGGAAACTTCAAATCAACATTTGTTGAGGTAATGTTGAGCATTTCAATGAAATGATCATAAGATTTTGGTAGACTTTTCAAAGTAATCACAACCATATCTTCTTCATCCATTTTTCGACCAATAGCCTCCAACTGGTCGCGAATATCCTTTATCTTCGTCGGATGCTCCTAAAGAGATGTTTTCTTGTCCATCATGATCGTGAAGAGCATATGCTTGAGAAAGAATGCACGGCTCTTACTTGACGTTTCATAGAGATCTTTCAGGTGCTTCCAGATCTCAGCAACTATCTTGTTGGACGCCACTTGGGGCATCTGATCGTCAGTCACTGAAAGTTTGATGAGCATCACTGCTTCACGGTTGCACTCGTCATACTTTTCTTGGTCCTTTTCGGTTTTCATGGGTCTAGTTTGGTGCCTAGAACAACTTGATCAAGGCAACGATATTCAAATATCGTTAGCATGCACTGCTTCCAGGTATTATAATGGTGCCCATTAAAAATTTTACTACTTTCAAGCATAATATTTGTCAAAGATGCCATTGTACACGCTTTTGCTATGCAAACTTTAAAACAGGTCAGAAAAAGACAGTTTGCAAGCACGAAATCAAAAGCGCAACAAGACTGATGATGTGGTCAAAGTTAGTCAACTAGCACAGATCCTAAGGTACTGCAAGTACAAAGACCCAAAAACCCTGGGTCGAAATTCTACAGATGGGAATTGTCAGCAAAACCCTAGATCGAAATTCAAATAAAAGCATCTAGAAACAAAACACCACTAAAGCTTGAGGGCACCTTCGAAGTTAGAAAAAACTTTGATTTATTTTTGCAAATTGCAAAAAAAAAGACTAGAAAAAACTTTGATTTATTTTTGCAAATTGCAAAAAAAAAGACTACCCAAAAACTTGTCGCAACCCACAGATGAACAAAAAACAAAAATGCACAGATTGTAGTCATGAGCAAAACAAACTCCCGATGCAAAAGATAAACCCTATTGTCGCACGGGTAGAAAAGTCATGCCCATCACGAGAGTCGGGTTGCACGAGATCACGCGCACAAAGAGAAAAAGAAATGTCGTCATGAAATCCGTCGAACAGGGACGCACCCAAAAAAATCGCGCTGCGATTTAGTCCCGCCGGCACAAACAAAAAGCATAGTCGCGAAATCCAGCGCGGAAAGAAGCAGAGCCCACATTGAAAACAAAAAATGTAGTCGTTCAGTCTCAGGCAGTATAAAATCGTGAATTATAGACTAGAAATCTTCCTCAAAAAATTTCGTAGGCAATCACAAAAAAATCGAAGGCCACAAACAATTTTGCAGGCCCTAAAAAAACTGTTTTTCAAAAACGAAAAAAATTTCATTTGAAATTTTTAGAAAAACAAATTTTATTTTTCTGCTCTAATACCATGTTATGGTAATCATCTAGATTAACATTAATAAAGAAAGCTCTTATAAAGAGATTACATAAATGAAGTTTCTAAACGAAACAGAAAAACTAATTTAGAAACTAGCTAACTTAACTAACTATTACATAATTGACCATTAATATTAAATATGCTAAATATTAATCCAATACTCTAATACTTTTAAACCAAGACATTGGGTTTTTTCACAAAACTTCCAATAACCCAGCATTTTCAGTCTATGGGGTTTACTTGGAAGCCTCAAAACTCAAAAGTAAATCCCATCTCATATTTTTAAGTTACCACATTGTATAATTTTCATAACTAGTTCCTTAGTTAAATATAGATTATTAACATATGTTATGCTTGTGTATTTAAAATCCATAATCATATTTAATCATTTCACCATTTAGTGTCTACTTAGCATTTGCCTATATCTGAAGCATTTCAATCTTTTCAAAGATTTTGCCAATAACCATTGTTGAATCATCGAGTCTTTGGTGTGATCTTTGCCATTTTCAATCCATAATCAGATTTAATCATTTTACCATTTAGCGTCTACTTAGTATTTGCCTATATCTGCAAGCATTTCGATCTTTTCAAAGATTTTGCCAATAGCCATTGTTGAATCATCCAACCTTTGGTGAGATCTTTGCCATTTTCCTATTGTGGGGCACTTCGACTAAGAGGCACATACCTCTTTTTTGACTCTATAACACATAAATAACTGCTTATTCTCTCTTGCTTGGCTTAATTTAGGGGCCTTCATGGCAGTCTCCTTGACTTCAAGACTTAATTCAATAAAACTGAAGTTTCAATGAAATGCCACAAAATCAATTTGGGTGAAGAATTTGATATATCTAAAATTTGTTAGATATAATACATAGTTTAATATTGTTACGATTGTATTAGCATGTTGTTAGTTTGTAACAACTAGTTTATTTTAGGAATGGGCTTGTACCCATGATATTACATTGATCTCATGGTGTACTAGTTGCCTGATTAAAGATATGTAGGAAAATGCAATTTTTCTTCCTTGTTACAACAACCTTGAATGGTAGCATTCAGTTACATGTACAATTGTCTAGATTCCAAAAATGCACAACAGTTTAAACTAGGGGATCTACTTGACACATAATTTTACTTGCCATTCACCTAATACATAGAATAACTTATCGGACATTAGTAGTTATATTCAAAGTTGTATTCCAGCTGTAGTAAAATAGGAACATCACCTAATTAATTAATTAATCATCAATTAATAAATCAGGTCTCCTTTTTACTTTATTACTATAAAGCTAAAGTTAAGAGTGTTTTCTAATGATTAGATTATATCCTTTATTGTCACATTGCATAGAATGAGGACACTTGTCCTAATTTAATTTAACCCTCAACTAGGGTCTCATTTAGGGTTGGTTTTTCCTTTTGTAAGGATTCATTATTCATCATTGTAATCATCCAAATCTATTCAATTTAGAAGCTCAATCATGGAGCCCTTTTGGATCAAATCAGTTCTCAACGTTGCATTGCAAAATGAATGGAATTTTCTCTCTTCATCTGATGGGTGTTTTGGTTGCGACTTTTGGGGGTTGTGGGGTTCAACAATCAACTCCAACATGATATTGGAGCTCACTACCTACTCTTATATGGTACCCAAGCACCAGATCTATGACTTCATATCAATTTTTTGAGAGATCCGGCCTTGAAAAACTTGGCTCATCTTGGAGCAAAACAAACCTCACTATTGCATCCAAAATGGCCAAAAACCCTAAGCTTGATTGTCAATTTGTCAAAATCTGAGCAAGGGAAATCTGAAGCAAACAACATCGTACAATGTCTATGCAAACAATCACCCTCTACTTACTTCAAAATCCAACAAATTTATTGTGTGCAACGATGGTCGAATCAATCAAAACTTGGCATATTGCAATAGCTATTAATAAAAAATCCGACAATTTAATTGGGGCATACAAAGCCAATAGGTTTTAAATATATATGATGGTCAATTTAAATTTAGTATTGTCGACTTAAGGTTCCTAGCCATCTGTTTTATTATCAACGGCAACGTGAAATTTTCAGCGGGCCACATATACCCTTCGACAACACAAGAAAACTCTCAACAGCTTTTTCAGTGTTAGTTGACAATCTCAAAGCCGACATCTCAAGAACCACAAAACCCCAAACAACCCTAGAAAATCATTCTAGCGAATTTTGCACTTATCTATGAATATTCCAACGTCAATAGAATTGACGCAACAACTTAAATAATATTCTAGCACTTTGTGAGCATATTCCAACGACTTTTGCCATTTTCAAGCAACTAGCCTTTTTTTTGTGGCACGAGGCAATAATCCAACTAACAAATAGTATATTCCAATCAACAGATTGTTGATGTCAGTGACATCAACCCTTATACCGTCAACCTAACCCCTAAACCCTCGTTTATGTGTCCTAAAGGAGCTAGTTTTTCTTTTTGGCATAAACTGGTCATATAGTGTCAAAAATTGACAAACAAGATCATCAGAAATCTGGTTTTGTGTTCTTTCTAATGGTGCAAATCTCATCATCAGATGTTGCTGGTAAATTAAAATCACTTGTTAAAGTCAAATCATCATTTTCTACTTTCGAACTCATAATGTTTTGTCTGTATCTCTGATTTTTGTGATTCTTGTGATGTTGGAAAGATATTTTAAATCTCTTTAGATCTATCCATGCACTTCTTTAAAAAGCTGCCCCAAGTACATTGTTAATGCATTAGTAGCCTCTGCAAGATAAGATTTTCCTAACTCGTTAATCTCCTCTATTCTGTTTTGGTTTACTCATCTATGCTATTAGATTATCTGATTTATGCTTTCCAAACTAAATATGTTTATCAGACTGTAACTTTGATCTTGATTATGATATTGATATTGGATAAAGATGGATTAGATCGACGACCTGCTTAACATAGTTAAGCGTCGATCTAAATGCTATCGGGCTAGTAACCCGATAGCATATTAATGTCGATTCATTTATGAATCGGCATTAATATACTATCGGGGTATTAACCTGATAGCATATAATGCTATTAGTTATTGTTATTGTTTATATCGATCCATTATAATCTGCTTTAACACCGATTCATTATCGGGTATGTTTATATCGATTCATTATAATCTGCTTTAACACCGATTCATTATCGGGTATGTTTATATGGATTTGTTAACATATACAAATGGCACCGATTAGTTATATCGATAGACAGTCACGACCAAGTGACATCTTGGTCGGACATGTCTAAAAGACATGTCCGATCAAGGTGCCACTTGATCGTGACTGCCTTGCTATATATACATCATTCAAAAGAAAAGGAATGACATTGAAATCGATACATGTTTATCCTTCAGACCTGCAGAAAAGAAAGACGATATTATTATTGTCATAGTAATAATACAAAAATTGAAAATACACTATCTAACATATAACTTGTTCATTAAATTGGAAATTGCAATAACATTTACATACATTTTATTCAATTTGTCCCTATTTCACATTTTGGTCAATTACTTGAACATTTTGGCACCTGAAAATCTTCAGTTTGCATGAGATGACCCATTTGATTTCCTTTACATACATTGAGATTATTGATCTCTAATTCTAACATTTGAGGAGGCATCATGGGTTTTTTTATTCATCCTTCTAGGGTAACCCTAAAAAAGGATAATCATGAGTCTTGGCAATATAGCATCATGACAGATCTCAGGTGGCTTACTATTTTTTCTTATCTTTATGGACTCATACATGAACTCGACACACTAGGGAATAGATCGACATTGGGTAACATTATTGATCATGTTGTAGGAGTGATTCGTGACACTGGGTTGTATCGAACATTGATTGTCCCCACACACTTCAAACTAGACTCTGGTAGATCTATGGAGACACTCATATCTCTCCATTCCTAGAGGATCTTGTTGCAGATTGGCTCATTCCCCTTGATGATGCAGATAACATACCTTTGATGATGATACTTTAGAGGAGCTTGAGTATATCATAAATCTTGCATGTTCCAATGGTTCAAAGGCTTGTCTCCTTGTTCCTATTCCTCATATTGGGACACCATCTCCATATTTTGTTGTTCTTGATCAAATTAGTCTCACAACATCCATGGCCCCTATTAATTCAATGCAATAGGTTATTGATCCTCTTCCAAATACAGCCACTTGGGATTCATATCTGTCAAACATATCATCAATGTTGTGGAGTCTCATATTGCAGATTTCAAGAGTTATTTTGAGGACATTCATCTCCTCTTTCATGACAACCAAAACATTGTTGTTAACCCATCATCACTAGCTTTGGAGCTTGTTCTACAACAATCCTCACAAGATTTTGTATTGATACCAGCTCATTCTAACATATGGTCATTTGAGTAGTTTTCAAAGGAACACATCATTTGGATTTGGATTTCCTATTCATCCACCTTATGGGAATGGCTTCTCTAATCACCACTGGATCTATTTCTTCCAAAGGGGAGAAATGTTGTTTTAAGCAATGGATTGTGTTCTATCTTCAAGCTTTTGTCATTGGTATCATTGGTACAAGAAGTACTTCTTTATGAGGGATTTATAATCTCATTTTCTCTCTCCAATTGGGGGGGCATTCATTGTACTTATGTGACACAAGCAATCCTTAGGGGTCACATCAATTCCTTTCCTCCTTTCACTAGTGCGCATTTATTTCATTTTTTCTTTTGGAGAGGAAATGTTTCCCATGAGCTTTTCTTCTTTTCTCCAACTATGAGACATTTATCTATTTGTACATGGGTACCTCATCAAGCCTTGTAGTCAGGACCCATCCATGCATCCATCCTTGCATTCATCATTAGGTTTTTTTAGCTTCTCCCTAAGTTGAACTTAAGGGTGGGGGGGTGTTAAGAGTAAAATTGGAACATCACCCAATCAATTAATTAGGTCCCCTTTTTACTTTATTATATCTAAGATAAACTTAGGAGTTCTTTTCATAATAAAGTTATGTGTTTTTTGTCACGTTGCATAGGATGAGGACACTTGTCCTAATCTAATTTAATTCTCACCTAGGGTTTAATCTAGGGTTGTTTTTTTCCTTTTATAAGGATTCATTATTCATCATAGTAATCATCTAGATCTATTCAATTCAAAAGCTCAATCATGAAGCCCTTTTTGAATCAAATCAATTTGCAAGGTTGCACAGCACAATCAATTCTTTTTTATCTCTTCATGTGATAGGCGATTTGGTTGCGAGTGATATATGGGAGTTGTGGGGTTCAACAATCAACTACAACACCAACTTGGGTGTGCCAAAGTACACAAACATTTGAAACTAGACCTTACATGCTGATGGTTTATTACTATGTTACCAGTTTGGCTCCTCCTATGCCCAGATACAAGTCTTGTTCATACCTAGCTTGAATTCAGGACCAATTCAATGTAAGGTTCATACCTAGCATGTACAAATGAATGTGGATTCGTCTCAAATGAGCCCACATGAACCTATGAAGAACTCGATAAAAAATTGCTGCCCTATTCCAAACCCTGTGTGTATCACCTTCAAAAAATTTAGTATCTCTATTTTTTTGGACTTGACATTTTGAGAAAGAAAAGAGTAAAAATCCTAGACTACTCGAACAAGGACAAGCTAGGGAATGTTGATCGGCAATTTCTATATTCATCAAAAATCGATGTCATGGGCACCCTTTAGCTCTACACACGAATACAATAGAATGGATGCAAATGGCTAGTGCATCGCCAAGATTGAATACCATTATAGAGGTTGCAAGTAGAACAAGGAAAAGCCAACATTAAAATGAGGGTAGAAAGACAAAAATTAAATAAATAATTAATATTACATCCTAATTCTTAATTTCAAATAATATCAATTCTTAATAATAGCCTAATAGCCTAATTCTTAATTTCAAAATAATATTTGTTATGTTAATACTTTTTAGTTTTTATTAATAATGAAGATTCATGTAAATAAATTATTAATAATACAAAATTAATAGCTACGAGTGTTAATTGATTTTAAATTTTAATAATATGTTATTATATTTTCTCTAATCATCTCCTTCCTTCACTTGACTACTCAAAAATCAAATGAAAAATGAAAGCCCCCTCGAATGGCTCATGGAAATTAAATTTCAATGGAACTTCCCATGGAAATCTAGGTCCCTCCAATGCAAGATGTGTCATCCATGATTCTTTCAACAACTTGATCAAAGCCTTCTAAATAAAATATTAATAATATAAAATTAATAGCAAGGTATGTTAATTAATTTTAAATTTTAGTAATATGTTATTATATTTTCATTAATCCTCTCCTTCCTACACTTAAACACTACCTATAAGGAATAGCCAATGTGGAATTTAAGGATCAAGAATATATTAAACAAAGATTGGACTATGTATTTTCCATACATCATTCTTATAGGGAAGGCAACAAGATTGTTGATTATTTCTTCAACCACTGTATCAACCTAACAAAGGATATGATCAGTGACAATAGCATTGTGAAGTTCTTTGAAGACTATGAAGAAATGATTGTGAAGCAAGCCTAGCTTCACATTAAATAATTTCAAGTGTCGTCAGCAAGGTGGCAACATAGATAATGAAATCATCACCCATTGTGGCCAGTATTGATAATCTCATTTGTTGTGCCCTTTATCATCGTTGGTTCAATGGATTTTTCATTAACTTCATCCCTATCATCTATAGCTGATATGAAGCCTCTGCTAGGGTTTGGCTCAACCATTTGGCAAATAGCATTTATAGGAAGTGGCAAGACTGAGAAAGGTGTTCTTCTAGGAGGACAAAGTATTGGAGTGTGATGTATAACCCTGATTTTTTTCTTTTTGAAAATGTTTGCTGATTTGAAAGACCATAAGGAAAGGAAATGCACTGTTTGCTGATCATCTTTATTGCTTTCAGTTTTCATTCATGTTCTCATTGTGATAACATTTTAAAGCATTCAACATATAGCATTGTGAAAGAGCAAGTGCATAGAATCACCAGGAAATCTATTGTTTTATCTAATTCATATTACATAACATCAAAAGATAGATTGATTACAACTATTGCAGACCTGCAGAATGCAGATTTTACTGTGATTTGTGAATAGCAACACACACTGGAAGTTTGAAGTCTAATTTATGCACCAAACAAGGGTCTAGGGCGTGTATTTGAGTCAACTCCAGTAGCAAAAAATACCATTCACTTGTGGACTTGTAAGATCAGAATTTGATGACTTAAAAGTCTTCCTAAGTTCAGAAATACCTTCACAAGCCCTGCTGCAGCAATTACAGTGTCCTCATACACCAAGAGCGATCCATATAGAAATTCCAGCCACTTCTTTTACTCTCTAAACTGATCTAGATCTGTTAGGAACCCTTAGACACCTCCAAAAGATGATTTTGCAGCCTTCAAACACAGGAAAATACCTCACAAATTCCCACGTGCCAATACTCAATTTGGGTGCTGCCTACAAGGAGCGACTTGAGCTAGAAAAATAAATGCCAAACCAAAACCCACATATTATATATGAATCCTCATCACCTAGCCATAGGGAAACCTTTCAGACAACACCCAGCATAATTTCTTATTTTCTAAGATATGAGCAAAAATGTGAATCTCACGGTTGTTGGAAATTGGAATGATATGGCTAGCATTGGAAAATGTTTCCAAAAACCCTTGAAACTCGAACAGCACTCAAAAAAAACCATAAATCACACCAAAAACAGAAACACAAATCAAAATACCTTATAAATCTTCATCTTCTTCAAACCCTTATCACCAAACTTTGAGCAAAGTGCAAACACTAAAAACTCTATCTGAAAAGCAACAACCAGCTACGGTGGATCTTGCACCACCGAAACCAGATCAACTATAGAGAATTTTTTTTGTCCTCAATAATCTCTAAAAGAACTCTCCAAGTTCATTTCAGTAGCATCTTGTTATTTGTGCACAAGCAGACTGAAAGAATGAGAGCCAAAATCCCATTATATAGGACTTGGAGAGAGAAATAAGAGCAAATTTGAATATTCAAATATAATATTACCTCAAAAAAGGCCCCCATATGACTTTAAAACATTACTTGTGTCTTCCAACTAGGTGTCCCCTTTTCGAGACATGCTTGTAAGATATTTAACACTTAAGTTAAATATTAAAAAGTCATTTTTAAAACAAAAAATATTAAAATAATTTCCATCACCTTACGTAAACTCGCTAAGACATTGAAAACAAAGAATTGAACATGCCAAAGCCAACTGAAGCTAAAAGATGATAATGCCAACACAAGCACATACTATAAATAGCAATGTTCTCCAAGAACTAAAGAGAACAAACCCAAAAAAAACCTAGAAAGATCAATGCCATGCAAGCACTTACTATAAATGGTAGCATTCTCCAAGGACCAAAGAGAACAAATCCAAAAAGATCGGTGCCATGTAAACACTTAACTATGAATAGCAATGTTCCTGTAGACCAAAGAGAACAAGACAAGGTGCCACAAGAAGTTTTGGGCTATGACTTCCTCAAAGGTGCCACAAGACAAGGTAAATTCAAAATCTCTTCCATGTTTCTGGGTAATATCCTCATTATTGGTGACAAGGAAATCACAAAAGCCCTCGAAAAATATTATGTCTAGGAGAAATTCAAGGTGGGGATTGAGAAGCTCTCATCTCTCTCTATCACGAATTTTGAATTTACGGGATTGGCTTTAGTGAACACTATTGGAGATATAGAGAAAAGATTATAGGCTTTAATCAAAAGTGGCAGCTATTCAATTCTTTCTATGAAGTGGTAGTGGCATTACCTCATACCAAGAAGCACTAGATGTCATTGAGCTATGCAAACTACAAAAGTCTTACCCCTTCCAAGAATTTTTCAATGTACTGAAAGCAAAGAAAGAAATCAAATTCCTTGTGAAGTGTGCAACCTTGGCAAAGAAAAAAATAATCCCTACAGTCCTTGCTACAATAGTACGATCTAGGTTAATATATGACTAAATGTCATGCACCCACGACAAAAACAGCAGATTATTATAGAGAAACACTAAATCACACTCATCAAGGGAAAAGATACATTGAGTGAAACCACAATTTATAAACAAATGTACCAAACACACATCTGAAAAAAACTATGAATAGACCACATTACCTGTCATTCTCTATGGCAGAAAGAAGTGGAATCCCTGATGGCGGTAGCATCTTAGATAGAATAGCTGCATAGAGAAAAGCTATGAATGAACCAGAACCAGATATAATCAAAGCCAGTCCCCAATAAAATGAGTTTGAACCTAGTTGGAGAGGACAAGTAGTGGACGAGTATAATTGAAGTTTCTCTGACTTGGTACTTGTAAAAGCTTTTGCCTGTTTTCATAACATAGGTACAAAATTAGGTAGTGCTCATGAAATATCCTTATCTTCCCTGTACTTTCATTGATAGTACTAATACGTAGCACACATATTCAGGTTTTGAGTAATTCCCTGCACACTAGTAGCATTACATTGGACAAATGAACCAGTGATTATCTGTCTTGGGCATCTAAAACTTCATAAGAAATAACCTTGAGAGATCAATGTATGGTAAATGTCAGTGTCCCAATGTATACATGGAAGACTTTTATTATTTTACTAATCCAACTTTAGCAGACGTGAAGATTAAAAAAGTAATTTATTCCTACTGTAGCTCGAAAAAAGGAACACAAAACAGAGGCTAAACCCAAAAGTAAATACCTTGACTTTATTATCCCTCTTGTCTAGCATGACTGGAATAACTTGTTCATAAAAAAAAAAGTGTTGCTCTCATGGATCGCTTATTCATGACTCGTTTCCTGTGTAGATAGCACAGTAACAATGAAAGGTAATCAAAGTTTAAACAACAAAATATTAGTCATGAAGCCTCAAAATGTGTATAAAATAAAGATTAATCTTCAATCCACTGCTATATTTAATGAGGATGAACCAAAAACAAAATTTGAAAGGTCTACTTTCAAAGCATTTTACAAATTGTAGGTCCAATCAAGAAAGATACATCTAGTTACTTGCATACATAGTGAATCCTACATATGCATCTTCCGAAATAGGGCACCCATTCCTTGCATCAGTGACAATTTGAGGTCATAGGCATGCATAAGAAACACCCCCTGACAACCCAGAATGCAGAGATTAGCCCAGTGACATATGTCCTCTATTAGAGATATCTGAGACACATTCCCCTAGTGCCCCTTGCTGAAGAGAATGTCTAAAGGGAGAGGAAAGAGCTAAGAAAGCTGGCATTTCTGTTTCACTATCATCAGCAAGGACATTTGTCACATCAACAAGGATTTCCTCAAGTGTTTGTATTTTGTATCGAGCGATCTGCTATTGTTAGAAGTAATCATAAATGATGCCCTAAGACAGAAGGACTGCATAATAGAAGGAAAGAATAAAAGATAAGAAATTTTAAACCTCATTGTTCACTGTTCACTGTTCACTGTTCAAGTGAAATTACACCAATGTGCTCACACCAAGCTCCTCCCACAATGAGCAAGTACAAGATGATCAAGTAATGAATAAGTCCATCCAAAGCCCCTTACTCATAGGCAAGAGAGCAACAGTAAGAGA
This sequence comes from Cryptomeria japonica, assembly GCF_030272615.1. Lineage (NCBI taxonomy): Eukaryota > Viridiplantae > Streptophyta > Pinopsida > Cupressales > Cupressaceae > Cryptomeria > Cryptomeria japonica. The sequence continues at coordinate 771,760,724 of NC_081414.1, forward strand.
AAAAATGACACAAAGCTTCCCAAACAACCTTGCCACCAATAATTAATGCCCTTCAAAAAAAAGCAATGAATGCACAAAGCATCTCCAAGATGGGAACCCAGGTTTGCCAACAAATTATGTGCCAACACATTCTCATAGACACCAATATTGCTCCTCTCCAAACCTTGCACCCATGACCCAAGCATTAAATGTTTTATACAATATGAAATGCATCAATGAACCCAATTGACCATGTGCTCCCTAAACCATGACCACCTAATGCACCACCCATACTAAATACATTTACAATGTCATATGCAACCTTCAATAAGAAAATATTGCCCAATCCTAATGTGTGGCATCCCACATAGACATGGACCACAACATTACTAAATATAAAATCATTTACATGCAAGGTGTACAATACCTTCCCACCATTGATAGTCATCTTCATTTGTACTCAAGTCTATCAAATTTTTGGTTTGTTAATTTTGAATGGTTCATGTGCAAGTACCAACATAATCATTGTTTTGTCTTGTATTGTACCATAATCTATAAGCTATGTTACCAGGTTCTTCACCTAGTTACCCCATGCCCACTCCAAAATAGTATGGGTCTAGGAGTGGCAACGGAAGCACCCTGACCGCACCGTGTTCCCCATGGGTACGTGGGTCGCATACCCACAAGGAACCAGAGGCAACTGGGGCTCCCAAACGCTCCCACAAGCAATAGGAAAAAAAATAAAGTGAAATGAACATTTTTTTATTATAAAAAGTGCAAAAACCACCCTAAAACATCCACTATACCTAAATTTCACCCCAATGTGTGATGTCACTATCCTTAACCTATTAATACAAACTCCTTTGTGGTCAAGGGGTGGTAGACCTTAAGTACCTTAAGACAGTTAGGAGATAGTTAGTAGCAAATTGTACATAGCAGGTAAGAGTTCAAGTAGATAGTTGCATATTCTTTCCATAAAGAGTCAATAAGGATCAAGCATATCAAGGAAAATTGTGAAGTCTTATCAATAAGGTGAATTTCCTATTTAAGGGGTACATCAGAGAATGCAATACAAGAATCTCCATCTAGCACTAAAGAGCTCACATATTGTAAGGATAACAATCTTGAAAAAACTCCTTTGTGATCAAGGGGTGGTAGACCTTGAGCACCTTGAGCACCTTAAGATAGTTAGGAGATAGTTAGTAGCAAATTGTACATAGCAAGTAAGAGTTCAAGTAGATAGTTGCATATTCTTTCCATAAAGAGTCAATAAGCATCAAGTATATCAAGGAAAATTGTGAAGTCTTATCAATAAGACAATTTTCCTATTTAAGGGGCACATCAGAGTGCGATATAAGAATCTCCATCTAGCACTATCGAGCTCACATATCATCAAGGATAACAATCTTGTGGACAACCACCTTATCAACATGTAAATCATGATTCTACTATCCCATCAATATAAGAAATAGTAAACCCATAATAAATCATATTCATAAGATGACATCCTATGTCAATCATCATCAAGACAACAAGAAAGAAGTATGGTACTTAATGAAGATATGGATAAACCATCATGATCAAATAAAACCATCATCACAGAAGATCAATCAGCATACGAATCAGATAATAAACATCATGGGTATCGACATGATAAACATGAATGAGCAGCCAGCAAGAATTAATTAAATATCCGATAAGGATGATATTATAAGCATCCGATTGCTTTGGATCAATTATCGCTGCATAGTAGGGATCGACCAAGAATGATTAAGTAACAACCAAAGAATATCGATTAGGACAAGAGATAACAAACAATGATTAATCATGGAAGACAGCAATTATACAAATGAAAAGCGATTTGCATAATAAACTAATTGGTTTCATGAAAGGATGCAATTTGTATAACAAACCGATCTATTTATACTAGGAAGAGGTACGATTTGGAAGAGATCTATCCCTTAGACCTTCAAGAGATGCAACCCCTTCGCTATTGCAAGATATATAATGGATATCAAATCCATTCTCTCATCATCATCAGATTTGTCTTCTATTCTTCTTTGTATTCAGATTGGATAGGCTCTATTGAGCATCAGCCCATGGGCATCAAATCAGTTGCATACTTCCAGTGATAACTCAGAAACAGGACCTCATTTTTGCATGTGTATGCAGACCAAATCAGATACAGCAATATAGAAGTTTTGCTATCATTGATAAGGAGGATCACAGGATTCACTGCAAGCATCATATAGATATATTAGAAAGGGCAGAGATCTTTCCATATTACAAATTGGACCATATTACCAGTGCAGATCAGAGATCATCCTTGCACAATTATCATCAACCATATCAGGGACAGCAGAGATACTCTATATTGATTGCATAATTCAGTATCAGATATATATATATATATCACAATCATCTTGCACACATCTAATTGTTGAATCAGAAATAGCAGTGGTATTGGTCTCATATATCCTATATCATCAGATTATAAATGATATTAGTCGTATGACATAAGGAATTATCTTTTAGAAGTAGTATCTGTTGTCAGGTATTCACACATCGCCCCATTGCAAATGGGGACCCCCCACTTTTTGCTTTATAGGTTGTGTTGGAGTCTTTGCTATTAGTCTTTGCATTGAAGGGATAGAGTTTCTCAAGTATCTAGAATGTCATCATGTCAGGTTGGTCTCCTGAGTGGAGTGAAGTAAGACATCAAGTGTTGCAAAAAATGATTTGTAGATGAAGGACTTAAGATTGAACAAAATGAGCAAAGTCAGGTGAAAGGACTAAGTCAAAAATCTTTCCTAAGGAGGCGTACCTTGCTCCCTCGATGGAGCGAAATTTGCCCAAGTACCTTGACCTCATACCTTGCTAAGGACATAGACTCCCGTACCTTGCAAAGGTCCTAGAGCGAAATTTCACCAAGGTCATGTCCTTGCTAAGGTCCCAGAGCGAATTTCCCCCATAGGTGTTTTTAAGGGTCGAATTGATGGTGCTTTTATGTGGAAAGATTGGAAAACTTGAGCTCAAAACCAGCCAAGTGAAAGAAGATTTCCAAGGTCATGTCCTTAGAGAAGTCTTAGAGCGAGTTTTGTCCAAAACATGTGCGTACCTTCCGAAGGACACAGAGCGAACTTAGACTTATTGATGTACCTTCCTAAGGGTCCAGAGCGAAATTTTGCTAAGCTGGGTGAAAATGTTCAAGCATGTACCTTGTTGAGATTTGAGATCAAAACTAGTAAGTCTTGAACCTTCCAAAGGACACAGAGCAAAATTTTCCTTCAAGTCTTGTCCTTGGAGAGGTCCAAGAGCGATTTTCAAGCCATGTCCTTAAAGAGGTCCTGGAGCGAACCTTGACCTTGTCCTTCCAAAGGACATAGAGCGAACTCTCCACCTTGACCTTGTCCTTCCATGGGACATTGAGCGAACTTTTTCACTTAACCATGTACCTTGCTCAAAGCTTGGGGTGAAAAATTTTATCAAGAGATATGTACCTTGCTTCAAGATTGGAGCGAATCTTTTAGAGCCTATCCTTGGGAGAGTACATGGAGCGAATCTTTTAGACCCTGTCCTTGGGAGAGGTCATGGAGCGAAATTTCTTACTTGACCCTATCCTTGCTAAGGTCATAGAGCGAATTTTTATTTTAGGTCCTCTCCTTCCAAAGGACATAGAGCGAATTTCATTTTTGAGTCCTATCCTTGGAAAGGACCTAGAGCGAAATCCTCATCAAAGAGTCTTGTCCTTGCTAAAGACATGCAGCGAACTTTTTTACCTTGACCTTGTCCTTGCTAAGGTCTTAGAGCAAACTTCTTTATCTTGACCTTGTCCTTGGAGAGGACATAGAGCGAATTTTCATTTTAAGTCTTGTCCTTCCAAAGGATTGAGTGAAATCTTCATCAAGACCTTGTCCTTCCAAGGGACACAAAGCGAATTGCATTTTAGGTCTTGTCCTTGCAAAGGACAAAGAGCGAATTTTGTTTTAGGTCTTGTCCTTGCCAAGGTCAAAGAGCAGAATTCTTATCAAGAGTCTTGTCCTTCCAAGGGACACAAAGCGAATTGCATTTTAGGTCTTGTCCTTGCCAAGGTCAAAGAGCAGAATTCTTATCAAGAGTCTTGTCCTTCCAAGGGTCCTAGAGCGAATCATGTGTGTACCTTGCCAAGGACCTATTGATGTGTTTTTTATGCACATGCGAAAACAGAATAAAATACGAAAAAGTATCTTATCCTCTCTTGAACAAAATCTCTCAAATTCTGAAGATTAGCTTAAGGATCTGTTGGTGTTTGTTTTATCATCTACCAAACATTAGGATAGGATACCTGAAGGTATTCTATCCTCTCCTAAAAAATCACTACTGATTCCAAGGTCTATATGTGCGAACAAGCGACTTTAGTAGAATAGCTTCTTGGGTAGTGTATGCTGAAATTTCAAGGGGGACTTACGTTGACAAGTATCTTGAACTGCTGAACTTAGATGGATTTGGCAATTTTAGGCTCTTCTTTTTTTGGGGGGAATTTTCTGGGGATTTAGACTTTCAAAAGAAAGGGAAAAAGGGACAAGGTTTGAGAGGGCTAAATCCTACGAATTCTGGAGACGGTATCAACTGGGTGCTCTCGAGAAACCAAACCTTGCTTCGCCACACTAGGGAGTAGGGACAACTACACAAGGTCGGTGCAATCTTCAATGGGTTGTGCTTATGATCGAGATGTTGGGATGCACAAGGGATGGGCTCAGACTAACTTTGCACGGTAGAATGGAAATCATCCATTTACCAAAAGTATGAGCGGAGATACACCATCAATTGATATTTATCAAATCCTTCATTCAAATTAACAATAATGAAAGCAAATCTAAATTAATTGTAACTAAGTGTTGAGGCAATTGAAACCATGCAAATCATTCAAATAATAGAGATTACAAAGCAGCACACATGCGATATATTATCTGGGAATGACCTTAAGCAACAATACATCAAAAACCTCACTCTCCAAATGAGAGGAGGCAACCTTATATAGTTTTTCAAAATGAATGAATGGCCGAGATCAAACAGCGATCAAGGGCCAAGATTGAAAGTCTTAAACCCTAATTAGGGTTTCCCAAAATGCTATCAGTTCAAACAAATGGAAGAGTGACACGTGGCGCAGCTGCTAATTTCACTAGGGTGAGTGGCCACTTTCTTCTTTCAAAGTTTCAACGTATCTGGACACAATGAGCTTGACCTCCTCCATGGTGACACTTGGCAAACCGCCAATCTGGAAGTCGACGAGGTCCACATCATTGATACATGTGGCAAGGATGCCTTCCCACTCAACTGCTTGGGTGAGGAAGGCATCATCAATGGAAAGGAAGTTTGCAATCTTTGAAAGATCGCCTTTGTCAATCATCCCTGAATCCCTGAAGAAGCTTGCCTGAATCCGGGCTCTCAGGTTCTCTACTTGTAAATGCTTCTCCCTTAGGCTTTCCTTCTTCCAGATCTCTGACGCCACACGGAATACCTTGCCCAGGATTTCTCTAACACTTGCCTCTGTCTCAAAGCACTTGGTCTCGGATTTCTTCAAAACCTCAATCCGAGTGACCAGAGTATAGTACCATGTGCCGAAGTCGTACCTGTCTCCTATCTGTATGATGCCTGCATCCACTAAGCTTCTCTTCGACATGCCTCGGATAACCTTTAGATGAGGGAGTATTTCATTCTGAATTTCATCCACCTCTTCCCAATTAGAGGCTAGATCCTGGATACAATCAATCAATAAAGAAGTTGCCTCGCGTGTCGATACTAAGTTTTCTACCAGTGTGTCAGCACGCACCGAAGCGTCTGAAATCCATTCCTTTTCTTGAGTGTACGAGCCCTTCATATCACCATAGTCCTTCATTGATCCCTACTGAAGAGGTTGTGGCGAAGTAGCCGAGACTTCACGGTTGAGTGGGCTGGTAAGATGGAGAACATACTTCTTCCACTGTTGGTTCTCTTCTTCAACCTTCTTCCTCTTTTCCTTTCCATGAGCCAGCCTCGTCTTTAGAACGTTGCAGGAGTCATCAAAATATTGGATCTCTTGGTCCTGGGTGGGCTTACCCAGCTCTATGGTGGTAACCTTGTAATCATCTGCGGTGACATTGTCTCTAGTCTTCCCTTCTTTGGGCACCGCTATCTGGACTGTCTTGAATCCGGCACTGTCTCTCTGAATTAGGGAAAACTTCCTGGCGGGTTTGGGTGGTTTAGCTATAGCGGGTTCATTCACCTTCTCCAGGAATGCTGTGGTGACCTCCTCGGTTGAGTGGGCCTCCTTGTGAACCTTGGCCTTTATCCTTGCTCTCAGCCAATCCGGAATGGTTGATTGTTCTACAATGTTCCGATCAAACTCATCATCTGCCTCTCCTGGGTTTGCTGGTATGCCATCCAATAAGATTGTAGGTGCTTCAATTTGCTCTCTGTCTGGACTTTAGAAGACCTTTTCCACTACTTCCTCAACTGGCTGGGAAAGCACTCTTACTTCATCATCAATCACATAGATGTTCATCTCTTGCTCCCCAGTTGCACTCTGATCGGGCGTAATGGAAGCAGCACTTAGGATGGAGTGAATCTCGTTGGATTCTCTTCTCTCACCTACAATCCTTTTTCCTGTGACCTTTGTGGCGCTTCCAACCAACTCCTTCCTCTTTCGAGACCCAACACTTTCTGGATTTCGAGCATCACCGGTGGAGGTACAAGGATTGACGGACAAAGTATCATCTACTCCCATTAATTCATAAGTCAAGGTCACACCTTTGGCCTTCAACTATTTTGTCTTTTCAGACGCCCACCACCTTGAATACTCAATCACCGACCTCATGAGGTCTGCTAGATCTGATTTCTCTCCTTTTGTCCAATCTATTAAGACTAAGGGTTCATTTTTCATCTTCTCAAATCTCGGCTGCTGAAGTTCTAGGCTTTCTTCTACTTGATCAGCAACTCTGAATACTTCTGTTGCTCTCACCATACCCAACGGGATTCTTGACCAGAATCTCTTCCTGATCTCGAAGCTATCGGCTGCATTAGCCCAATAGTCTTCTAGATCCAGTCTGTGCTCAAACGTTGTTCCTTCGATCTTCTTTATCCTATGGAATGGATCGAAATCTTTTCTTGCCTTGTATTGATAGAAGGGATACCAGGCCAGCTCCTTCTCAGTGGTGGCAACAGCCTATGATGATGGACATGTTTCCAACCCATTACCAATTGTAAGTGAGGACGTCCCTACCTCCTTCTGCTTATCCCTTTGAATCACTATATACTCCAATTGTCTCACAACCTCGAGCAACACCACTCGGTTGGTAGGGTAAGCTAGAAGCTTGTATGGAGGCCCGAAGAATCCCTGAATTCAGAGGTAAGTGAATTTTGGATATTGGATGTACCAACACTCGAACCGACCGTTGAAGTCCATAGACTCTTGAGAGAGCCTCTGGTGCAAGCCACCTTGAAGTGTCTGGGTAATGTGCATCAGGAAGGTATCATTCACCCTTTTGAAATGGAATTTCTCCTCCATGTGGAGTTGGGGATAGCAATCGTATACTGGAAACTAGTTCTCCTTGTTCCCAACTTCTCCTCTACAAGTGAGACCTCTGTACCTGTAGATCCTAGCCAAAGAATAAAACAAGTAAGAACTCATGAAGAAAGTCCTATTCGTCTCCAAGTTCCTTAGCTAGCTGTCTAGGTTGTCGCTGATCATCCGGGCCTAGTCTATCATTTTTACTCCATTGATTATTTCATTAATGAAATAATACATCCAGGGTTCGAGTGGAGCTCCCTGAGGATTTCCTATTATTCTATTGAGCAGGACAATCATGTCCCCAATGTCCTCCTTGAAGTATGCTCGCACTAGGCTCTTTCTCTGGAGTTTGGAGGCGCCCTTCCTCAAGTTGTCTAGCCAGGAATGGTTAATTATGGCATCATATTCCTCTAGATGGTCATGGTACAGACTGTCAGCTTTGTCCTTTGTCATATACACTGCGTTGTGGTACTCAGGGATCCTGAAGGCCTCTCTGATGGCCTCATCGCTGACATTTGCCAACACTCTTCCATCAATTGCAACAATGTCCTTACTGATGGGGTTGTAGTGTTTGGCACATTCGACTACTAGTTCGTTGCACTGCATGGTAGGGAGGAAGCCAGCAGCATGCACAATACCACTCTTCATCATCTTTCGCGCAATGGTGGCAGGCACAAGGTTGTCCAGACCAAACATTCGCTTCTTAAATTCCCTCAGGTTGATGTGTCCGAGGTTGGTGCCACTGATGTTCTTCCACTTTGAAGTCATTCTCGACTTTGGAGGAGCATCTTTGTCTACCTGGAATTTCATAACGTCTGGGGCCTGCAAGCAAATAACGAAATTTTAAAGTTAGAAAATGATTTGCAAAGTTTTGAAAATAACGGGGCTGCGAAATGGCTAAGTGTTGGAAAATTTTCCATTTTTATTCTCATACTTAGCCATAAAAATCGAATTTCCACCTAAAAACCCTCGGTCTTAAGGCTGGTTGTGGTTATCACCAAGTGTCAAAACTTTCAAAAAAAATTCATACTTAGCCAAAAAAAACTGATTTTCTTCCTCCAAAATTTTCGAAAAATCATTTATCAAATTCTGGAAAATATTCAGAAAATTCATAATTTTAATTTCACCTCTGACTGGGAGAAGTAAGGCTAGAATTTTCTCTAGAATACTCAGAAAATTCAGAAAAGTTTAGATAATTCTTCCTCGTGGTAGTTGCCTTTCTCCAAAAATCTGTAAAACTTTTGCCAAAAAATATTATCCAACTTCCAGCAATATCTAGAATTTTCTCCAGATGATCTTCAAACTAACATACTTTACTAAGCTCTCCTTAGTAACTTTGAACTTCTTGGTGTAATAATGAAGTTGATAATGAAGTATTTGTAGACAAGGTTAAATCTTCAAGTAGAAACCCTTAAAATCATCCAACTCATACTTCTAATTTGAACTTCATGTTTCCCAGTTTTAAGACAATATCTCAAAAAAAACATTCCATTTTGATTTAAGTTTGATGATATTTGTCAATTCTCCAATATTCCCTTTCAAAAAACTTTCCATTTTGATTTAATATCTCAATAATCTTTCAATATTTTTTTCCTCAAAAAACTTTCCATTTTGGATTTATTTTGAAGATATTTAATAATCCTTAGATATTTTCTTCATTTTGGATTTAATTTTGAAATCTTTGTGGATTTTTGTGACATCATGTTGACTTTGTTTGACCTCCCATGTGTAGGCAGACTTTTGGAAGTTTATCTTCATCTTCTCCAAGTTTTGGCGGACTTTGCCTACCTCTCCAAGGTAGGGCGGACTTTAGAAGGTCTTCCCATGTGTATGACGGACTTTGGAACGTGTTGGTGGCACCCCTTGGTGGCATCACACACATGGCAGAGTTTAGACCAACTATCTCACATGGCCTAGGGCGGAGTTTAGACTTGGTGCTCTTGGGTGGACTTTGGTGGCTTCTCCACCTTGGGCGGACTTTGGAGGTTGCTCCCATCTTAAGACCTTGGGCAGACTTCAAGCACCTCTCCTCATGGCTCTCTAACCTTTGGCGGACTTTGGAGGTTGCTCTTGGGCAGACTTTGTAGGCTCTCCCTAACTTGGGCAGACTTTACAAACCTCTCCTCGTGACCCTCCTAGCCTATGGCGGACTTCAAGCTAGGCTCCTCCATCACTGGGCATGCTTGGGCGGACTTTAGGCTATACCCCTATGCACCCTACACATACATGGCGGACTTTGGAGTGTTGGTCTTCATGGCCTCCCAACCTTGGCGGACTTTGGAGAGTGCTCCCACATGGCCTCCCAACCTTGGTGGACTTTGGAGAGTGCTCCCACATGGCCTCCCAATGCATGGCGGACTTTGGAGAGTGCTCCCACATGGCCTCCCAACCTTGGCGGACTTTGGAGAGTGCTCCCACATGGCCTCCCAATGCATGGCGGACTTTGGAGAGTGCTCAACACATGGTCTCCCGCATCGTGGTGGAGTTTGAACCTGCAACCATACTTCAAAACCCTTATTAGCCAGACTTAGAAGAATTTTCAGAGAAATTTCAAAATTTCACAGCTTAATCAAATTTAACCGGGTTAACTTGAAATTTGAAATCCATGCTTAGGTGGATCGTCTGAAGCAGCAAAAAGCCTAAGATCTAGGGATTTAGCTTTTTTAGGTCAAAACTTGGAATTTTCGAGTTCCGGTCAAAGTTGGTCAGTGGTGAAAATGTAAACCCTAGGTTTGCATCCCAAAAAAGCAAAAAGCCTAAAATCTAGGGATTTAGCTTTTTTAGGTCAAAACTTGGAATTTTCAAGTTCCGGTCGAAGTTGGTCAGTGGTGAAAGTGTAAACCCTAGGTTTGCATCTCGAAAAAGCAAAAAGCCTAAAATCTAGGGATTTAGCTTTTTTAGGTCAAAACTTGGAATTTTCGAGTTTTGGTCGAAGCTGGTTAGTGGTGCAAGTGTAAATCCTAGGTTTGCATCCCGAAAAAGCAAAAAGCAGACATCCCTAAAAAATAGGGAAAACTTTCTAAAAAAAGCCATACCGGGGATTGGGCTAAAAACGCCAAAAACGAAACTTCCTAAAAAATAGGAAAAAGCAAAAAAGCAAACTTTCTAAAAATAGAAAGTTGTCCAAATTCGTCCAAATCAATTGCGATCTTCGTCCTTTGGCCTCTCTAAGCACTCTAGTGGTGTTCACATTTCGGAATCACATAACTTGCAAAAACTAACTTTCAATTGTCAGGGCCTGAAATGCTCTGAACTGGACAAGGCTTGGTGAAACTGCAACAAAAGGTCACAGGACACTAACAAAACCCTAGAAAGCAGGAAAAGAGAGGATCCCCATTTGCAATGGGGCGATGTGTGAAAAAGGTCACAACAGGATCACATGAGAAGACTCCAAGGTTCATGAATGTAGGGTCACTATGTGTGGATAAGCTCTGTTGGTTTGATGTGATTATGTTGGAATCACAAGGGGACTTACGTTTGAATGTTTGAATGCTTGATTTGTTGGAACTCGATCATCTGATGTTGCTATACGGTGATGTTCTTTGTCCTAAACTAGCTCGAGTTTGAAAAAATGGCAAAAGGAAAGCGTTGAGAGAGTCTATTCTAAGACCTAGAATGTAAGAAGATAGTTGAATGATTAGCTGGAATCCTACTGGCCGAGGTCTCACCATCAAACTGAACAATTTGACACAAGCTCAGTGCAATCTTCTAAGGATGTTTCAAAGATGTTCAAATCATTACCATCAACATTGATCACCATTCAAGTTAATGTATAAGCAATGGACGTATAATGATTCGAAGTTAAGCTCATATTACTCCAATTGACCACGCAAGGCACACTTACAATCAGCAAGAGGCTAGTGGTATGGACAAAACGAATTCCACACAAATTCATTCAACAATTTCTTCCATTCAATCTAATCAACATGAAAATAAATTGAGAAGTAAAGACCATGCGGGTTGTTGAAACAACAAATCAAATTCACCATAACTTCAATGAAATCAATTGTTCTTTGCAACAAGGTTTAGCAACAATCTTTGCTTTCTCCTAATCTAACTTCTATTCTAATTGCTATTCTATTCTATCTATTCACTACTCTATTCCCTTCCAGCCAACTATTAACATTTACAAATAACGAGTCTGAACTTTATATAGAGAGCTCATTTACAATGAATGGCCAGGATTGAATCTCCATCAATGGCCAAGATTTTACAGTGAAACCCTAATTAGGGTTTGTTACAACCAACTCTCCTTAGCCAATGAGAAAATTACATTCAATGAGCTTGGACCAATAGATATCAAAGGTAGGTACATTGGAGTTTGCGCCTTCATATATGAGCTTGATTCATTGAACTTGGACGTGTTGAAGTGAATACTTTCTGATTGGTGGAGGTAGTGACTGGGACGATGACTAGGATTCCACCTTTATCTTGCACTTCATAGTCTTGATTTGATTCATCATCATGAAGGGATGTTGAGAGATATCTCTTGATACTCAACATTATCCAGTTGCTCAATGTGATGATGATGATGAGAAGCAAACTTTGATTAACTCTTCTGAAACTATATGCTTCTTCAATCGTGCTCGATGTAGGTCTTGTGATGACTTTGGTTGATCCTCCTTCGTTTTTCGACATACTTGATGAATGGTGCACCTAATTGAATGTAGCTCTTCATCGTACTGACTTCAATTCTTGGATTCCCGAAGGGAATTTAAGATTACAAAACATCCTTCCATCATGTCGGTTATCCTTCCTTGATGCTCTAGTGTTTGCTGATGAAGCCTCTTGATCTTGCATAGTGATGAAAGGAAGTATTTGTCATGGTCAAGTCATTCCTTCAATTCTTGCTTGTATATCTTGCCTCGTGATGGTTGTATGATCTCCCCTTTGCCATCTTCTGATCCCTCCATGTCAATGTGATAGAATGAGAACCTTGAAGATATCCCGCTCTACTGCTTGTAGGTGCTTAGTACTTTAAGTCTTCTTCATGCACTTGAGGTGTTCTTGATGTTGATGGAGCTTCTTGAAGAGGTCTTCCTTGTATCTTGACCTTGGTGCTGAAATTCTCTCCTTGAGATCCTTGTTCTGATCTTCCTTCAACCTGGCCCATTTGAACTCTTTCTTTACCTCCTGCAAAATGAACAATTGCACATCAAACACACATGATATACAGTTTGATCTAATCTTCGATTTTTTATGATTTCCTTTTAAATCTGAGCAAAGGACTGACAATAATCAATGAATTCACTATGTGGAAAGCAAACTTAATGTCTTAGGGCAAATTTGGGCTGTCTTAATGATTGAATTTACTAATTGATATTTCTCCCAGCTGAGTATAATTTGCTCCCTTGATTAATTCACATTCTTTAAGGTGATTTCGACTTTCTAAAGCATCAGATCTGTATTCTGAATGCTTAAATTTGTTTGTCTTGATCCTCAGGTCTGCACTTCAAATGTCTAAGTTCACCTTTGTGCTGGAGCAATTTGCTTATATTTTGGTGAAATTCACTCATGAATAGATGAAATTTGCTTCCTTGCTGGAGAAGTTCGCTCAGCCTGCTCTCAAATTCGCACTTGAAAAGAAGAAAATGCTTGAATTGATGGTTAAAATGAATCTTGATCCTTCTTTTATAGGCGCTTAGGGTAAAAGAGGTGTCTTTTGGGTATAAGGCTGACTTGATTAAAAAAACAAATTACCTTCTTCATGCTGGCCGACTTCACCTTCTTACCAAAATGCTTGAATTTTAGGAATTTGCTCAAAACTAGGGGCAAGATACATGATTTCAAGAAATTTGGACCATGTCCTTTGGAAGGACAGGACCCAAATAAAATTTCACTTCATGTCCTTTGGGAGGACAGGACCTAAGTAAAATTTCGCTCCATGTCCTTTGGAAGGACAAGGTCAAAGCAAGAATTTTGCTCCATGTCCTTTGGAAGGACAAGGTCAAGGCAAGAATTTCACTCTCTGTCCTTTGGAAGGACATGGTCAAGGCAAGAATTTCGCTCCATGTCCTTAGCAAGGACAAGGTCAAGGTAAATAGTTTGCTCCATGTCCTTAGCAAGGACAGGACCTAAAATGCAAATCGCTCTTGAACCTTAGTAAGGTACACGACCTTAAAAGAATTTCGCTCTACGTCCTTAGCAAGGACAGGACCTAAAAATAGAATTAGCTCTATGTTCTTTCCAAGGACATGACTTGTATAAAAAATCCACTCTATGTCCTTTCTAAGGTACGTGACCTTGATAAGAATTTCGCTCCAAGACCTTGGCAAGGACAAGACCTAAATAAAATGCAATTCGCTCTCTGACCTTGGCAAGGACAAGACCTAAAATACAATTCACACTCTATCCTTTGGAAGGTACGCACATGATTTTAGACAAAGCTTGCTCTAAGACTTCTCCAAGGTACACATATTCAAGTTCGCTACGGACCCTTAGGAAGTACATGAAAATTTCGCTTTGGATCCTTTAAAAGGTATGCAACAAAGTTCGCTCTAAGACCTTTCCAAGGACATTTGCTCTAGGACCTTTCCAAGGACATCACTTCAAAATTCGCTCTGGATCCTTGACAAGGACATTCGCCCTAGGACCTTAGCAAGGTACATGACTTCAAAAATCGCTCTAGGACCTTTGGAAGGTACATGTCCTTGGGAAGATTTTTGCTCTAGGACCTTTGCAAGGTACATGGCAATTTCGCTCTGGAACCTTCGGAAGGTACGAGAGTCTATGTCCTTAGCAAGGTACGGGGTCAAGGTATTGTAATCACAAAGTTTGCACCCTTGTTGAGCTATCAACTCAACAACCTTGTGAAACACTGAAACAACCCCGAAGTGTGGGACCTTGCGCAAGGGTTTGAATCTCCGAAGAAGGTCGGCTTCCTTCTCAATCCAGGTGCAGGTGTTGAACCAACTCAACACTTCAAAACTAACTCCTAAGCCTATCCTAACAACTTGCAGAGGTAAAGGGAAGAGAGAAATGCTTAAAATAAAGGGAGGTGATGCACCAAGAAGAGATTGTTCCTCTCCCTACCAAAATGACACAAAGTATTAACTGAAACACCCAGGTAATGCACAAACTTCAGTTGTATGAATGATCCCAATACATGTGTGGAGGTTAGAATTTGCTTAGTGTTGAGAGGGGAGAAGGATTCCCACAAGTCACACTCAGAAAACAAACTAACACAGCATACATGTGAAAGAAAATCACAAACATACACTTATAATGGAGGTAAGAACACATACACAGCATGCATAAGTTGAAGGTAGGCAAGAATGGTGATTTCAATTAATTATAAGGCCAATGGCCAAACTTACAATTGCAGAAATGCAAAAAAAAACTACAAGTCTTCAAGAGAAGAGAAAAGCATAAGAAAGCTAAAGGCAATAGGGAGAGAACCCTTTACAATGAGGCTTAACAGCCTTTATATAGAAAAAATGGTTACAAGGGTGATCATGACCCCTGCATGTCAATCTGGAGATGCTGGGAAGTGCATGCACTTGACTTGTACATGCAAGCAACCTAGCCATACCCACAAAGGGCAATCCTGAGAAGGTGGATTGACTAACCTTCCAAAGTCAGGCATGACATAAGTCACCAAGCATGGCTCCGTACCTCCCTTGATGGAAATCCTGCCAAAAACATTAAATGCATCCCTGTGGCTCCAAAAAAAAGTGCATAAGTTACCAAAATTGTTGGAGCATTTAAAGCCTTGAGTGTCGATCACGCCATCCGGAAGTGTTGCAAGCCAGAAGCAAGTTTGGAAAACTTCGGGGACCTGGGTCACGTAGTTGGGGAACTTCGGGGACCTGGGTCACCGTAGTTGGGGAACTTTGGGGATCCATAGTTTTGGGGTAGAAGAACAAGGAACTTGGGAACCTGGGTGTTCCGGAGTTCCGGGGTTGAAGAACAAGGAACTTTGGAACCTGGGGGTTCCGGAGTTCTGGGGTTGAAGAACAAGGAACTTGGGAAGCTGGGGGTTCCGGAGTTCCGAGCTAGAAGAACAAGGAACTTGGGAACTTGGGGCTCTCGGAGTTTCGGGTTGAAGAACAAGGAACTTGGGAACCTGGGGGTTCCGGAGTTCCAGGGTTGAAGAACAAGGAACTTGGGAACCTGGGGGTTCCGAAGTTCTGGGCTAGAAGAACAAGGAACTTGGGAACCTGGGGGGTTTCGGAGTTCTGCTGTAACTTCGGAGACCTGGGTCACCGAAGTTGGGAAGACTTAGGAACTTCCTTCTAACAAGACAACACTTCACACTTCATAATTCCATTGCTTTTCTCCTTGATCAACTGGGGCAGCGCTGGTCCATGGAACATATCTCTGATCGGTTCTCACCGATGGACCTAGGGTGTCAAAAAATGACAACATTTTTGGCGATTTCTGCAGGATGCTTGCTTGCTAAGCATGAAGTCCAGAAGCTTTAAGCATCCATTGGGCACTTGTTAGGGTTCAAAGACACACCATACTCCCTGCATTTCATGAACAGCTGCTCAAGATGACCAAGATGGTCAGCTACATGCTTCGAATAAACAGTTATGTCATCAAGGTATACAAGCACAAACTTTGCTAATACACCCTTGAAAGCCATGTCCATCGCTCTTTGGAATGTGGCACCTACATTTCTTAGCCCAAAGGGCATTTTGCAATAAGCATAGGTACCCCACTTAGTAGCAAACGCAGTCTTGTATTGGTTTGATTCTTGGACCAAGATCTGATTGTAACCTGAATACCCATCCAAGAATGAAAATCTTTCTAAGCCACTGACCTTTTGGAGAATCTGCTCCATAGGGGGAAGGGGATAGTGATCTTTAAGGGAGGCTCTATTGAGATCCCTAAAGTCTACACATAGTTTGATCTCTCCATTCTTCTTCCTTACAGGGACAAGTTTGGCCACCCAGGAGGAGTGCTTGATAGGGAAGATGATATTGGCTTCTATGAGCTTGGTCAACTCTTTCCTCATTAGTGGCTCAATTTTGGAATTTATTGGCCTTTGCTTTTGCCTAATTGGCTTTGCATCCAGGTTTATCTCTATGGTATGCTGGGCTAAGCTAGGGTCAAAACCCTTCAAATCTTCATAGGTCCAAGCAACTATGTCATCATACTCTTGGCAAAGCTCAACAAAGGCCTCTTGCTTGGTTGAGGAGCACACCTTGCCCAAGTTTAAGGACCTACCTTCGACGACAGCAACTGGCTTGTAATCACCCCTCTTTTCAGCCAAGTTCATTTTCTTCTTCAACTGATCATCCGAGTTGAAAATGCCTTCCAAGATAACTAGACCTTTAGGCAACTTGTTGGAGTTGAGCTGCATGATTTGATCTCCATACTAATCTTGCAGCCTAGACTGATTTTTAGCAGAAAATTCTACTTCATTTTACAAGAAATTGACGATCTGTTGATCGCTTTCAAACACTTGCCAATTCACTTGATTGTCTGGGACAGCAGGTCTCACAACAAGCCTGATGTGTTGCTCCCTCTCACTTGCAACATGCGTTGGTATGTCGAATTGAGCACCAACCGTTGCAAGCCTATCAACATATTTGTTCTGACCCCTAGGAATGCTCTGGATATTGAAGGCCTCGAATCCTTCAATCAAGTCCCAAACCCTGTGTTTGTATGATTTGAGTAGGTTGTTTTTGGTACACTTTGGGCTCGGATGTGTTTAACAACCAATTCACTATCTCCAAATACTTGCAAATCTCTGATCTTTCTGCTTTGTGCAAGTTGGAAGCCTTGATCAAGGCTTCATACTCAGCGACATTGTTGGTGCAACCAAATTGAAGCCTAAAAGAGAAGAAATATTTCTCCTACTTAAGAGAAACAAGCATCACACCGGCACCTACATCATTCTTGTTTCTTGAACCATCAAAAAACATGTTCCATAACCCCTCTGAGTCTCCTTGTGTCTTGATGAGGTTAGGGATAGGAGTATCCTCTTCATGGATACAATAGGTGCCAAGCCCAATCTCTTCTGTCTAAGATAATGTATCAAACTGAAAAGCATTAGCCCATTCGTCCAGCCAGCAATCAGGAGCCTCTTGCAAAAGAGTGGCAGGCTCACGAACAGTACACTCCTCCCCCTCTTCATGCAAAGTGCAATTCATGTTTATAGGGTTGGGGGTGTAGGGCTCAATGTGGTTTTGGGCAATGGGCTCTACCCTTATGGTGACCTTGGTACCATACCTTGTTCAAAATAGCATGTGGGACCAATCAGAAGACAAGTAGCCACCTATCTTGGCGGTGAAGTCTCTAGACAGGCAGATGGCAAAGAAGGCAAGGAGGTTGATGATTGATACGTCTTGCAAGACAGTGCAACCAGGGCATGCATGCAAGGTTAACTTCAATTTTTTTACCACCCCTACTGTCTTTATAGAAGTGTCATCTAATTGGACCACCCCTTTGGTTACAGGTTCGTATTCTTTTCCAAGAAGATTAGCTACCTTCTTAGGCATGAATGAGCTACTAGCTCCTGAATCTATCATGCAGTTGTGAATCAAATTATCTCCTATAAGGAGAGATAGAAAGGGGGAGACTTGCTGATCTTGCTTGAATCTTCCTCCTTGGGTTGCACCAAACTGGTGGATACTGCCTTTCCCCTGACTGCTGCCTCACCACCTAACTGATCGACGTCCTTCAATGCCTCCTTAAGCAAATCCCTTTCAGATGGGATTGAAAGGGTCTCCCACATAGTGACGTTGAGGTTGGCCTTCTTCATATGATCAACTATGTTGAAAGGAACACCAGCTAACTTTAGAGGCCCCTTTGAGGCTACAAGGTCTACTTTTTCTCTTTGGACGACTTGGGCCTCTTCCTGCCTCTTGTTCCCTTGCATGGTACTTTGGCTGGTATCATGGACAGCTATATTGGGTGTTGGAGCTTGGACTGATGTTGAAGGTGAGGAAGCCTCCATGGTTCTCTTCTTTGACCTCGCATACTGCAACATGGACTCACCATTTGTTTGGTTCAAACCACAGAATTCTGCCTCCTGCCTCCTTGCATGGTACTTTGGCTGGTATCATGGACAGCTATATTGGGTGTTGGAGCTTGCACTGATGTTGAAGGTGAGGTAGCCTCCATGGTTCTCTTCTTTGACCTCGCATACTGCAACATGGACTCACCATTTGTTTGGTTCAAACCACAGATTTGTTGCCTTTGGAAGTATGAACTGCACTATATGAGAGTTGAATGTGTGCCACAATTTCATTTTAAATCTTAGGATTATAATTCCAAAAAGCCCTTATGTCAAATCAAATGGCAAAGGATGAATCTCTCAATGGATTCACCCCACCACCATCATGTGCCAAAGAGAGCTAAGTAGCCGCAAAATCAAGATATCTATGTTACATACAACTGTACACAAAATTAAATACATTTGTGGACTGGTTGAAGTCCTATTACCAAAGACTCTCAAACCATTGAAGGCATATGTTGGCACTGACAAAACTGCAAACTCTGGCAGAAACAAGGTGTTGATCCTCAGAAAAATATGATGACTCTGCTCCCAGCATGGCCTTAAATTAACCACTTAGCAATTGCATTCCTAATTCTGATGCAACCATAAATATAGATGACAGTGGACACATTAGCTTTCTTATATTGTATTGTGTCACTTGATCAATATAAAAATACTGTTCCTTCATATTTCCAACCTTTACTTGAACAAGATTTGATCCCAATGTTATCTGGCAACCCTTAGCAGTCAATTGCCTTCCAATTAGAGTTAACTATTCAGTCCTCTTGTTAAGTAATCCACTATTTAACTAGCTGGTGTAAGATACCATCAGTTACACCAATTAAAATTAAAATTCAACATCAGCCAAGAATTGATAAACACAAGGATTTCCCTTTATCACCTTGATACATTTGTCAATCATGCAATCCATTACTTTGATTGTTTCATCTACTCACCTCTATTTGGTGATTACATTGTCATTGATATTCCCATCACAAACATATCTTCTCATCAGCTAATCACTTTCCAATATTAAAGCTTCGAGCTCATTCTACACTTTAGGTCTCAAAAATTCTTTATATAGACTGGATTGACATCAAGTATAGTTATTATTATTAACTTTTCACATCATCTTCTAGACCTATCCAATCAGGATCAACATCTTTCACGTTCTCTAAATGGTACAGCCTCTGTACATTGTTGAGAAATTTATCTCACCAATTGTCATAAAGTTCCTTTACTATTGTCCTAACTTATAGAGCAAGAAACCTAGACATCTCTGTACACCAATCGTGAAAAGTGTGTAATGATAGAGTAAACATCATTTAGGGTATTATATGTTCGTCATAATCACTGCCACAGTCATAATCTGTACTTGATACTCTTTGTACTGGAAGCTCTTCCATTTCCTAACTCTAAACAGTCATTATCATTTTACAATCTGCTTCCCACTATCACACATTGTGAAACATCACTAATATCATGTTCAAGATTGAAACAAGTATTGAAACCTAATAAAGTACAGAAGACGATTGTACACAGTGATCTGTCACTATGTCAAGCTTCTTTATGAATATTAAAAAATTAAACTCATAACATTTCACCTTCTCTCAAACAATTGTGTTAAGGTACAGTTATCACACAAACAATTAGGATTCCGTAAATATATTCCCAACATCATAAGGTCTACATTTTATGACAGTTAAGCATCACCATTTCACCCTAGGGTATACTCTTACCTGCTATACATAACATAGCTATTCTTTGTATGGTCTATCTGTTGGATATCATTGGCATATGATGAACCGGCACATTAATATGATGATGATATATGTTGTCATTGATGTCAATAAGTTCAAATGAACCGGTATTGAAAAGGTATGAGGAGATGCAGTGAACCGGTGTTGGGATTTCATTGAATATGACTACCGGTTGGTAATCTCAGCTCTAAGGGTTATCGGTTTGGCGATTCAACTTGTGCGATGCAACCGATAATAACTCTATGATGAGTTAGCTAAGAGATGTGAATGAAATCAAGGTGCCACGACAGCCTTGTGCGTGTGAAGATTTTTCTTGAGGATCTTGCATGAGAAGATCGACCGCGTTTGAAGTCTACCTCGGGAATGATTATTCCTGTTAGTGTTATGAGAAGAGAGCGTGATGGGTTACTGATTCCCATGTGCGGTGATGAATGAACGACGCAGATTGTCTTGTGATCTGTTTGAAATTGTAATGCTCTATGCAATATGCTTGGACGGTCAGGATTGGACCGCCTGTGTTGTAAACCTAAGATGCTTAGGGTTTAGAGTTTATGCTACCGACCTATCTGTTACCTATAAGGTCGATGATGTTTGTATTGAAAAGTTGTTGGCAAATGTTGTGTGTGTATCTGAGTGAAGAGATACTTGATACTTGCCAGACCAGTAAGAGGGAAACTACAAAGTGTGATTGCAGAGTAGAGGATATAAAAAGGATTTGACTTTGCATGTAGTGCTATTAACAGATTAGAGTTTTTACTTGTTGTCTTCTAATCATTTCAACAGTTGGAAAATCCCTTTACCGGGTAGCTTTAACAGGCTTATTGTAAAACCTGTAAGCAAGTGACTCAAGATCATTGAGTTCTTCAAATCCTCTAGCGAGGTAACCTTTAACAGGGTTTCAACCTTTAACAGGGTATATAGCCATCCCTTAACCGGGTGATCTCTAACAGGATTGGTTCCTAACAGAACTTTATTGTAAAGTCTTTAACCGGACTAGGCTCCTAACAGGGCGAGCTTCAAAAGAGTTCAAAACAAGCTTGTGGGTATTCATCCCCACCGTGGTTTTTCCCATTTGGGTTTCCACGTGAAAAATCTGTGTTATGTGTTATGCATTTTTCATGTGATGCTTGTGACTTATTTGGTTGAAAGATTATGCATGCAGAGTTAATATGTTATGGTACTACCAGCATATCACATGTACATGTTTATGGGTGAAGTTGACGTTGTGTATTGATTGTATTTGAAGTATTCAGACTTATCAGTTTAAGGTGTCTGGTATCTTACTGTATTTGACCAGTATTGTCATGATTAAAGTTTCAGTAATGATGACAACCAGTTGGTATTGTTTCAGCTAAATGAGTTGTTGAGAAATATCTTTACCAGTACTAATTCACCCCCCCCTCTCAATACCGGTTGAGGTATCTGCTGCTCATCATTATTCATCACTATCATCAATAAAGAAACTCTAACATTTCTACAAACAAAGCATTTGTTTTGCTGTCAAACAATGTTCTTGATCCAAAATAGTATTGCACCCACCTATGTTGCCTTGATACAATATTTTTTCATCTTTTTATTATGGCATTCATGAGAGGGAACCTTGAATAACCATCCCACAAAACTCACACTGGTGCACATAAGTTCATACAGAAGAAGGAAATCATTTCATGAAGGGATTTTACTACAAAATAAAGATCTTTTATTGGAGAAGGGGGAATTATTTTTACCAAGGCAGGTAGTATCATTTATAGTGCATCACCATAATGTTTCTATGTTTTACATCTTGGGTGAGTGGGAAGGAAGAACAGCATCACCATAATGTTTCTATGTTTTGCATTTTTCATGTGATGCTTGTGACTTATTTGGTTGAAAGATTATGCATGCAGAGTTAATATGTTATGGTACCATCAGCATATCACATGTATATGTTTATGGGTGAAGTTGACATTGTGTATTGATTGTATTTGAAGTACTCAGACTTATCAGTTTAAGGTGTCTGGTGTCTTACTGTATTTGACCAGTATTGTCATGATTAAAGTTTCAGTAATGATGACAACCAGTTGGTATTGTTTCAGCTAAATGAGTTGTTGAGAAATATCTTTACCAGTACTGATTCACCCCCCCGGTTGAGGTGTCTGCTGCTCATCATTATTCATCACTATCATCAATAAAGAAACTCTAACATGTCTACAAACAAAGCATTTGTTTTGCTGTCAAACAATGTTCTTGATCCAAAATAGTATTGCACCCACCTAAGTTGCCTTGATATAATATTTTTTCATCTTTTTATTAAGGCATTCATGAGAGGGAACCTTGAATAACCATCCCACAAAACTCACACTGGTGCACATAAGTTCATACAGAAGAGGGAAATCATTTCATGAAGGGATTTTACTACAAAATAAAGATCTTTTATTGGAGAAGGGGGAATTATTTTTACCAAGGCAGGTAGTATCATTTATAGTGCATCACCATAATGTTTCTATGTTTTGCATCTTGGGTGAGTGGGAAGGAAGAACAGCATCAATAGAAAGCATCACCATTAAGGTCACAAATGTGTGTCATGCTTCCAATCCTCATCTTAAAATGTGGAAAGCTTGCCCTTGCTTTGACTCCAAGAGATATCCATGATATTGTGCAAATGTTAATTCAACAAAATCGCTCCAATGCAAATACAAGTGATGCCAAACAAGAAATCGATTTTCAGATTCATAACTTTGCCCTTCCTCTCTAAGGATGAGAGGAAAAATATTCTAAATTACGAACCTTGCAAATTTCCAACACTTGGTTATGTTGAGGAGAATTATTGGGATAACTCACTTTAACTTAAAGGAAAAACCCTACCCTAGTTCAAATTTGCAACTTGAGATAATATCAGAGTAGCATAACAGAAGAGGAATTCACAAATAGATCCTCATAAAAGAAAATTCAAAAGATGCATAGACCAAGCCTTATTCTATTACACGGTCATCTTGAACACTCACTCCATGATCATTCCACTTTAAATTGCTTGAGGACAAGCAATCTTGCCAAGGGCAAACTGTTGTGCCCCCACCTAAGTAATCACAGCATTCAACAAACCTGGTCACAGATAGTTATATAAATAATTAAACCTAGGTGATAAAATTTAATAAGTGATGGGGCCGACTCATGCTTAAAGGGCAGCGATTAAATAAAGAGGCCAACTTGAATTAAAAAGAATTAAAATACCAGCATTTTATTTAAAGAGGCCGACTAGGTTAAAAGTAAAATAATTCCAAGGCAACAAATTCCAAAGGAGCTCAACCAAGAGATAAAAACATGTTCCAAGCAGTGCATTTGAATAGAGGTGTCCCTTGCAAAAGAAAGGATGTGACTATCTCACATTAGAAGGTAGAAAGAGGAGACACTTCACTTGTAGAAGGCAGCAAGTGGAGAATGGATTGAGAAATTACAGAATTCTGAAATCAAGTGAAATCAGAAAACAGAAAAAGAAAACTAAGATACAAAGCAGAAATAATTATTATCATTAGCCAATTCAATTATATGGAAATGATTGGCACAATGTGCGAAGGCACATTTGGGAGCGAAGGAAAGCAGGCGAACTAAGTTCGTGCGTGCAATGATGATGGCGGTCGTGGCAGTATGGATGAGGAGGTGCGTGGGGAGCAGCAGAAATGACACTCACGAATGACAGAAAAGAAGGTTTCTTCTCATCAAGTGGGTAAATCCCAGTGGAAAGTTCTGGGATCCACCCCTCCTAGGGTTTCTATAGAGGGCATCCTTCTGGTTTCTTCTCCCGCAACCCCTAACCTTGCAGTCCTTCAGGCTTCTCCTGCTCCCTTTTTCATCAAGGCTTGCAGGAATCGGTGTGATCCATTCCATGAGTGTAACGACTTTTGCAAGACCCAGATTGTTGTGGAGAGCCCTAAGCCACCACCTTGTTGTGATGTTTTCACACATGGCCCCATTACAAATGGGGACCCCCACTTTTTTCTTAGTTTAGGTGTCTTAGTTAGGTCGTCTTAGCCTGGCATGTAGTCATAACTGTTAGCCTTTGCTAGTGAGAGAGGTGTAAGTTGCTAAGATGTCGTGCTGTCGGATTTTGCTAATGTTGTTAAAGTTGCTAAGTGGCTAGGCATACAAGATATCGTTGGAGGTTGATGTTTGTGCATGGAGTGGTAAGTTTGCTTGTAGTTCCGTCAGGAACTGCGAGCACAATGCCTAGGGTCCTGAATCTCAAGTTTGCCTAATCCAAGATCTAGAGGGGTAAAAATGTGAGAATTTGCCTAAGTAAATTTCAAACCCCTTATTTCACGTACAAATTTATGGAGGACCAAGGGGGGTAGGCTGTGTATTGATGTCAAGCCTTAGTTCAGGTTAAACATTCGAAAATGTCTAAGTAAGAGATGAGGGAGGGCAAGAAATTTTCTAAGTTTGAGTGCAAACTCATCACCTAAATGCGCCTTAGTTGAGTTGAGCAAGCATGGGTCTTAAGCCACTATGCAAACATACCCCTCTCATACACTCATAAGGTTGGAAGTTGTGTAGACCATCACCTTCTAGGTGTCCATTACCTTTGAACTGCAAAGCAAGTTGTTAAGTGCACTCAAGGAAGTAAGAAATGTGGGAAGCTAAAAATTTGACTAAGATGTCAACCCCCCTCTATCTTATATAAGTTTTATACAAAGCACCCCCTCAATGCCGCCATCACCAGTGCACATCAACCCTTGAATCCCGCCAATGCATGAAGGGGTCTCAACTATGCCTATCACCTTGTAAAGTCTACTCCTTCATATGCGCTCAACCAAACCTTGTGCAAGCCAACATTTGATATGTGCCCAATGGAGGATGATAGTGGAATGGTCTAGGTGGCTAAGTTCATTCAAGATATTAGGTTGTCCAAGCATGTCCATCAAATGCACTCTATCTTCATTGTCTTGTGCAAACCAAACATGAAATCCCACCAATGAGTGAAGGGCAGACCTTAGAACCCACTCAAAATTGCAAGAGACACCCCTAGATCCCACCAATGCAAGTAAATGCCTTCATATTTATGCAAACATCAGGGTAAAATCCACTCTAGCATCAAGGTTATACAAATGCAACTCGTGGATGCACTCATTGTCTAAGGTAAGAACTTTGTGCAAGATACCCCTTAGCATACGCCCTCTTCTTTGTGTTGTGCAGGGCAACACCAAAATCCCGCCCTTCAACCTTACCATTTACTAAGTGCAGAACCCCTTAAACCCACTCAAGACTTGAATTGTGCAGATCCACACCTCAAATGCACTAAAGGAGAGGCAAAATTTGTTGAAGGCAAGGGTTAACCCCATCTTGGTGTGCACAAATCTGTACAATGCCACCTTTAGAATGTGCTCTTTCACCATTTGTGCATAAGCAGGCCTAAAGTCTGCCCTAGGTTGTGCAGACTTACCCCTGAATCCTGCCCAGGTTTATGCATTAAGACATCTCAAATGCACTCTGCTGTTAGTGCAGATGCTCACCTCAAATCTGCTGTGCAGGCCTAGGGCTCATTTGCACCCAGGGGAAGGCATCTTTTGTGCAATGTTAGGCATCAAATCCACATTGCAGAGACATGTTTCACATGCGCTCATGAGTAATCAGGTCATATCAGACCTAAAACATGGAGATCTGACCTAAAACATTGCAAATCAGACTTGTGAACAATCAGAAATCAACTCAAAAAGCAACAAAGATCAGTCCTAAGGGGATGAAAACTCAGGCAAGAAGGTGGAAAATCAAACCTGAAAATCAGTAAACATCAGACCTAGAGGCCCTAATTCGCATGTGCAGAGCAGAATAATATATATTGAGGGCGCCCCCACGGGTTAGAGTAGTTGGTCTTAAGTCTCGGGTATGCTCCCTGGGGTCTTGGGTTCGACTCTCTCGCCCGGATGTTATTCGGCCGCGGACACCAGGGGGCAGGTGCTAATTGCACCGCGGCCGCAGGGATTAGTCTCGCCCCTAGCTCGCCCCTTGCCTGAACCAGAGTAAGGTCAGGACGCCGGGCTGGGGTCGCGGGGATACCCTGCGACATCAAAAAAAATATATATTGAGGGCAAATTGTGATTGAAAGGGGACGGATTGACAATATATTTATACCACTTAGGATGTAGGGGGTTCACAAACAGGGACAGCCAACTTCATCGGGATAAGGGTAAAGCAAATTTCCTAAATGCCACCCTCAACCTGTGCGGGCTTCCACATGAAATGCACTCCATGTTTTGTGTAAGGTAGGGCTCTAAGTGCGCTTTCCTCTATACTTGGCGCCAGGACCTCAGGGAGGAGTTGTGAGAAGAAGACACTAAACGTGTAAACAGATCGTCAGACATTGGGCAGTTTGCACCGGATTTCTCGAAATGAGTTGAAGTAAGTATATCTTCTATGTACAGATAGATCGCCAAGCAAAGAGGCAGTTTGTAACTAAGATAGCTGATTTGGAAGTGGAAGTAGAACCGTCAATTTGAGGCAAATTCGCACTAAGAAACTTACACATCAAGTGTAAGAAAAGAGAAGAGAAAGAGAAGATCAAGGTAAAGTAAGAATTTCGTGTTACACAATGAAGGGAATAGATGTGAGACCAAGAGTCCGGATTTTGGACTTAGAAGAAAGAATTAATTTTTTTAGACTTCATAAACAAATAATAAAGATAAGAAAAATATCATGTATGATTGATGAGATAGAAGAAACGATGGAAGGGATTTTTGGAAGTTTGATTTAAAGACAGAGTGTTGTTGGAAAAGAGGAGAAGAAGATTAGAGAAAAAAATAAGATTGCAGCTATGAAAGAGATGGTGCAGAATGGGATGAAGGATCTCATGAACAAAGTGGCCATATTGACCGAGCTAATCAGAAATAAGACTAGAATTTCAGAGATCAATTTAGAGGAACATAAAGAGGAAAGTGAGAGTTATCTTGAAGAGGTAACAACATCGAGTGTTGCTGATTTGAGTAGTGCAGTGGAGAGTGATAATGACACCATATTTGGTCATAAGTTTGAAGATGAAGATGTGAATGAAGAAATGCCTGAAGAAGGTAAAGGTAAAGAAGACAAGAGTTTTTGTGACAAACTAAGAAGATACTCAAGATGTAGAAGGTGAGATGATGGACTTTGTGGGTCCTAAATTTGAAGAACTTAGTGAAGGTGAAGAAGATGTGGTAACAAAGAATGGTGATGAAAAGGTTGCAGTGAAAGAGGTAATGCATAATGTTTTTAATTTTTATGATGAAAATGAGAGAGGATTGTATGTGGCGGCAGTAGAAGAACAGGTGAAAGAGATAAAGCTATAATTTCTCGAATTTGTGAAAGATGGTTTGCATGTTGAGATGAACGAGGTAGTGAATGTAAAAGAGTTGGTTCAGATGGATGTTGTTAGTGTTGATTTATATGCAGAGAAAGATTTGTATGAAGAAGTAGACGATGTGAGAAGTGATTGCAATAGTAGGAAATAAGGTAAATTTTTATGAGTTTTGTAATAAAGAATCTGAAATGGATTTTTGTACTCAAGTAAGTGAAAAAGAGGATTGTGTAGTGACAAGATGGAATATAGATGTTGCATATCTATTTGTGGAAGTTGTGAAAGATTGTGTAGGTGAAACTTGGTGGAGGTGGTCAGTTCGTGGTGGATTGAAATCTGCGAAAGAGGGGAAGAGTGCAGAGGATATTTGATGGAGGAAATCAGCTGATGGTGGGTTGGATCCTACGAAGGAGAAGAAGAGAGGAGAGAGCCATTGGCAGAGGAGGATGGCACATAATGGATGCCAATCCACGAGAGAAGCAAAGAGTAGTAAGCAGAGTTGCAGAAGAGTGACAGTTGTTCCGACAAGATGCTGGAAGAAGAGAAAAAATAAATAGTTTCATGTGCAATTGTCATAGCGATGGAGTTTTCTACGGATTGTACGCAATCTCAAAGGGTGATTCTATCACTCAACTCCACTTTTGTGAGTATATGTTCACAAACTTTCTATCAGGTGCGTCTGATGCAGGAGCATCTAATAGCCATTAAAAAGCATTATGACAGAGAATCTTGGAGTTACAAAATATGCATGTAAAGAATATTGTGCCAAGTGAGGTAGACAGATGTAGCAGGATAACTGTTCAATAAAAGTCCATTCATTGATAGCAAAAGGGAAACCATTTCTATCAAATTGCCAAAGAAAGAAATGAAATAAAGGCATCGAACATGCTGAATATGGAGCTGTAAAAAGACATGGAATGATATAAATGCAGATTATAATGACATGCTTAAAAAAATCACAGAAAAAGGGTGGTATGGATAGAATAAAATATGCCAGCCAAGGAGGAGAGAAAAGGGGGTGGAGGGCTGCGTATTGGGGGAGAAGACAATTGCAATTTGAAATGCATCGACCAAAACAGATTAGGGGGAGCTGCGTTGAAGGGTGAGCAGCGAGGATGAAGAAACCATGGGCTCCGTGAGGACAGCGAAGTGGTTGCAAAGAAGAGACTGATAAAAAGAGGAGTGGTGAGAAGAGTATTGGCACGGACAGGGGCATTGGCCCAATATGATATGGGTTGTTTTTTATTGCATCACTAACATGCAAGTTTAGCATTGTCTGTATAAAATCCTATAAAATTGAATAGGAAGAAAAGTTGCAATCGATCCACAGCAAGCAAATTATATACGCTGGTAAAACCATGACCCAGAACTGGAGCTTGAAAAGATATGACAAATATGAAAAATGGGTAAACTGTCTATCTGTGAATTATTCCTTAATCCTTAACCTAATACATTGGTTTTAAAGAGTAAGCTGAACAATAGGAGTACCTTTTGAAATTTTGAAATCTTCTTCTGAATCGCCCCTTCAATGGTACATTGGTTTGACTGTCACTGGAGAGTTAATCCTTACTGTTAGAGGAAAAAAACGGGTAGAGACATATTTCATCAATTTTGCGAGTGCAGACGAAATTGAAACACCAAAAAATTGAAAAATTGACAGAAATTGGGTTTCTCTGCAGGTGGATTCGTGGATTCGATTAGATCTCACTTCTCATGTCAGAGCATCGGAAATCAAGCTTTGAACAGAGACCCAACAAAAAAATTCAAATGTAGCGAGAAGGTAAGGTGGTCCGAGCATTCTTTTGTTGATTATCTTTATTTTTTGAAGCTAAGCGTGGTCTAGTATATAGAACAATTCACGACATTTAGGTTCACCTTCATTGAGGTGTGCTTTCTAAAAATATCTATATATTATTTGTGGCTTCATATTTCAATATAGTCAAGAAAAGTGAAAACTGAATTTCAATTTAGTGTTTTATAGAGTTATTTAAGATGTAATATGAAGATAATTGAGCACTGTAAAATTCTATCACAAAATAGAAATATGACTAGCAATCGTAAATTGGTGTGCAATGGGTACGTCGAAAAGGTGTGAAAGGTCAATTAGGGAAAATATTGGTGTAATTTACATACATTTGTTTAGTGTGTAAGTTTAATTGGTAGGCCATTTAAAAATTGATGTTGTTTGTGCAACCGAGGTCTCAATCAAGAAGTGATAGCTTAAAATGAACTATGCATCTAGTTATAGGGATCCAAACATGAGTTAAAAAAGAAAGATAGAGATAATGAGATATAGATAGAGAGAGAGAGGAAGAGATGGGAGGATAGAGCTAAAGGGATCAAGAGAGAGAGAGAGAGAGAGAGAGAGAGGAGGTAATAGAGAGAAGAAGAGAGAGGGAGGAGAGATAGAGATAGAAATAGAGAGGGAGAGGGAGAAACAAGGAGTGTGTGTGAAAGTGTGAGAGATATTGAGATAGAGATGCAGAGGAGCAACAAGGAGTGTGCGAACAAGATTTAGATAGATAGAGGATAGAGAAATAAAGAGATATAGAAAGAGGGAGTATCATAGAGAGGAAGGAGAGGGAGAGGTATATATATATATATATATATATATATATATATATATATATATATATATATATATATATATATATATATATATATATATAGAGAGAGAGAGAGAGAGAGAGAGAGAGATGCACGAAGAGGTAAGGAGATAGAGGTAGGGGAGAGAGATAGGGAGAAAAATGTGGAGAGGGAGAGAGAGACATAGAGGAAGAAGGAGAAGGTAAATAGAGAGATAGAAAGATAAATTAAATGTATTATATAAATTAAAAAAAAATTCAAAATATAATTGTTCTAAAAAAAATTTAAATTTTAATAAGATAAATAATTATAAATTAAATTAAGGGGGATGATCCCACAACGCAACGGTGAGCTACGAGCCTCCTACATGGGAGGTCTTGGGTTCGAGTCTACTCGAGGCCCACATGTCCCACACACAAGTAATGGAGAGAGAAGGTGATGTCTGGGAATGGAAGACAAGATGACACAAGGAGATATAAAGGTGTTCTTGTCGAACATACATGACGATGAGGCCCCTCAAAAATGTAGTCTCACTAGTTCATAGCTCCATTCAAAAGCAAATATTGCTTCGATTGTGATTGATTAAAAAAATTATAAATTAAATCAACTCTAATAACTTTTAATTATTATTTATAATTTCGTAAAAAGACATAATAATTAAAAATATATTTCAAACTTAAGTCTTCTTGCTAATGGGAAATATAGGGTTAATCCTAGGAGGTATAGGGAAGATGTGGAGTGGATCAAACCGGAACAAGGTTGGGTGAAGGTTACTTTTGATGGTGCTTTTAAAGGGAATCCTAGACCTTCGAGGGAGGGGTGTGTTGCTAAGGACTCTGATGGAAACATTCTTGCCATAGATTCACATAAATTAGAGAATGGGACAAACAATGTAGTAGAGGTGCAAGCAACAACATTGGCAATTGATTTATCAAAAGGATCAAAGTTGATCAATTGCATCAAGAAGGGGATTCTCAAATAGTATTAAATGAAATTGCAAATGGGGGCGGCTATGATTGGAAAATTGACAAGTGGGTCAAAATTATTCAAATAAAATTAGAAGGTTTCAAATCTTTCACTCTTTCGCATGTGTACATAGAAGGCAACGTTTTGACCAACTTGTTGTCCAAGTTGGTGGTTGAGTTGGTAGGGTGATCTTGATGCCATTGGTTTAATGTTGGTCTTGGTGATGTGTGGCATCGATACGGGTCTTATTTCATTTATTTTTGGCGGTCTTAAGGTAGGGAAGGATGATATTTTTTGAGGTGGCAGAGTGTGGGAGCTTATAAATTTATTGCCCACATGCTTTGAGGCTTTAGGTTTGATATTGTGTTTATTTCTGATTTGTGTGCATTTGTGTTTGCTTGGATTTGGTCTGGAAAATTCCTGGAGAAGCGGCGCGTGGGTAATCTATTTCCATGGAGGCCAACTTTAGCTTGAAAGTGAGTAAGCAACAAATGGATTTTTGGGAGAAAATCACAAATGACCATTTGAAGAATGTATTCACTACAAATGACCACTTCTTTCTCATCCAGGTCAGGCAAGTTTTGGGATATGAATTTTTGCTGCCAAACATGAAGTATAGGGTAAATATAACTTTTTGTCCATGTTTTGTGCATGGGGCTTGGAGTGCAGTATTGTCCAAGAGGTGAAGAGAATAATGGAGCTCTGTGTGAAACCAGAATGGAGGGTGGGATTGGATGCCCTACTTGCATTGACAGAACCAGGACAAGGGTTTGTCATGACTCTCGGTGATAGGGTCGCGGTTCCCGATTACCCTCCCAATGTGCATCCTTTCTTTCTATAGAAATCTATGGAGGGTAGAAATACTCGCAGGCGCATTGTCGTGGAGGGGTGGCAGACTATCAAAGATTATGTGATTGATTGAGAGAAAGTGTTGGCATCTGGATTGTCAAGGGAGATGATGGACCAGTCTCAACTCAAGTATAAGCTAGCGAATTCTTGGAGGGGTGGTCATCCACAGGGCAGAGGTAGGGGTCGAGGTGTGCATGGTCAAGGTGTCGGGGGCGGGCGTCGGACCTCAAGTTCTTGCAAACAAAATAATGCAGAGGTACTACCTATTGATGGGGATGGTGAACGAGCATGAAGTTTTTTCTGTTGCTTATTTTGTAAAAACTTTGTTCCTTTCCGAATAGTTTTGTTGTGGGTTTGTGGTAGCCTGGGTGATATTTTTTGTAATGCCCGCACGTTGGTAGATAGATATGGTAGGGTTTGAACTAGTTTTTGATACTACCAGTGATGTCATCTTTTGTATTTTGGACTTTTAAATATTATTAATAAAAAAAAATATTTTACAGACCAAAAAAAATAAATTCAAATTTAATTCTAAAATAAAAAAATTAAAGTTGATTAATATTTAAATCATAATTTAATTTTTTTATAATAAATAATAAATATTTTAAATTGAAAAATAACTAAATAAAAATAAAACTACTTTTTAAAAAATTATTAGATCTAAAATATTAATAAAACATGTACCTAAAAAATATAATTTAATAGATTGCAAACATTAGTAACATTAATTGAATCACAATGCAAATCCTAACCTTAAGATTTATCATATCTTAAATGATGCATAATGAATTAGTTAGGCTATGTTCTTGCATTATTTTGATCAGATCTATTGTATCATGTCTAATAACTTAACTATAATTATGATTTTCTTTTTAAATTGGTTATGTGTGCACCGTGGGCTAGAATTAAACCATAATTAAGTATTATAAGGGTTATGGTTAGGAATATTATAAATTTAGCATTAATAATAAATATTTTATTTACTTTTAAGTACATTTTCATTTCTATGTGAGATTAAGTAATTGGATCTAAAATTATTAATCAAATCACCATAATATTTTTTAAGCTTACATTTAACTTTAAAATTATAATAAATTGTTAATTTTAAAAATTTATAACATTTAGTATCTAATACAAATAAATTAAATTTCTATTAAAAAAACCAACAATGGCTAATTATAATTTTAGAATAAGTTAAAAGACAAAAGTCTAGATTTAAAACTAACTTTCAATTCTAATTTATTCTTTTTGTATGCAAATCATTTCATGTTAGAAATTTTAAATGATTAGTAAATTAAATAAAATTAAATATATAAAATGATATATATTCACTAAAAAACCATTCTATTTTATTTAAAAAATCACTTTTAACAAGAAAATCAGTTTTTTTTAAAAAAAAATTATGTATCTAATTATAAAAAAGCATTGTATTTTATCAAATGAAATTGTTTTTAAACAAAAAATTAAGTTAAATAAAATTTTGTGGGATTTATATTGCTTTAACATCTAATGGTTGTAAACGTTTCAATCGTCTTGCAAGCCTCTAAGATGATATCAACTGTGGATCGTCCAATTAAGCTTGTAAATCTCACATAGGGAACGCCTTCGACGTAATTATAAACTAGCAGTTACAGGGGAGTGCCTGCAATAGGACGCTGATAGGTGAGAATTGGTTAGTTGTGATTTGAATAAAGCCAAGTGAACAGAGCATAAAGTATGTAAAGAGTAGGTATGTAAAATCATCATACAGTATTTGAATTTAACCACCCACCAATCCCCATGCCGCGGAAGGCAACATGATGTACAGTACCATAGAGCAATATAAATGTTTTATTACAATATTTTTTCTTGTACAAAATTATAAAAGCATATTATTTTAGACTGTATAAAACCCAACCAATTTGATGTGTTGGTCCCAAAAAATCTAAATTATCCAACTCCCATGTTGGTATTGGCAGCATGTTATACAGCCATTTAAGGTATTTATTTTTGAAGTACATAATCAAAGTTATCTAATATGTTGGTCGCAAAGTTGAATGAAAGCATTGAGGAGTTGTTGCTGTGAGAAAGACATTTTGATGTAGAAGTGGAGAAAGCTTTGTAATCTGAATATTGTATTCTATTGTATTGAGGTTGTGTTGATCATGCATTTTGATGTTGGACATTGTTGTAGACTATATCGAAGTCATCGTTGTGTACCTGTGAGCATTAAAATTGTATTAGAACATTGCAAGTGCATTAAATAATTGAAAGTGGAAAAAGTTGCAGATGGAAAAGAATGGGAAAGGAAGGCACTCAGAGTTGTTGAAAGTGAGGTAGATGATATGTCTGATGAAAATTTGTTGTGGTTGTTAAATCTGCAAAGAAGATGACAAGTGCAAGCAAAAGTTAGCATTACTAAAGTGGAAGGTCAAACAGATCGAGATAGCATTGTATCATGTGTAATTTAAAACGATGTTTTTTTGATGGCCTGCAAGGATTAGAATAAGAGAGAAGTATTAGCAAGACATGAGATATTGTAATTGTAGGAAGTAAACAATAGAAAGAGGGTAACAACAAGAAAGTAGAACAATGTGGAGTGTGAGTGGAGGTGTTGTGCAAACCTGTATTGCTTGAATGTGAACGGCAATGAGAAAGACAAGTATGTAAAATTGTAACTTTCTTGTTTCGATGGAACCTTTCACATTTGTTGACGACCCTGCAAGATGCAAGTGTTATGACGTGTGGAAATGCATGAAATAAGTTGTATGATGTGCAAAAAAGTATAGACGTTGTGCTTGCAGTACCTGTGTTGGACATTTTTGCAAGTGTTTTGTCTTAGTGATCTCAGAAAGCTTAAGCAAATGAGCTTCTTCGTTCTTTCTGGAAATGGTTGATGGATTGCCTTGCAATTTGGAGTACCTCTCATAAGTGAAGGCTGGTTGAATTAGGAGATCTTCAATTGATTTTACTCGAGACAGTGATGTGAATGTGAGACCTTGTTTTTCTATTTTTTCAATGTCAATTGTTGCAAAGTCTAGTGTGAGTCCTTGCGATTTGTGGTTAGTAATACCCCAAGCCATTGTTAGTGGGATCTGTGTGTGGTTTCCTCTAGTAATTGGTGGAATGGGAAGATATTTTGGATTGGCAGCATCCCATGGTGGTCCAGTGTAATGTAGGAAAAGGACAACAACATGTTTGGGTAAGTCTAGTGGTTTAGAACCTACATTGTAGACAATCATTTTGATTTGTCCAAAAGAACCATTGATAGGACCAACTTCAATCCATAAATTTGCAATGATCATGACTTGTTGGTCTATAGAAAGAAGAATTTCAAATGGGAGCTGCTCATCTTGGTCACTTTGTTTGTCTTTGTGTGTTGCTATGATTGCCAGTTTACATGCAATGGGTAAGTGCAATTGCTTTAACATTTTAATATTGTGCAAGTTTGAAGTTGCATTGGTTGCAAATAAATGTTTTTTTTGGTCAAAATGCCTGTTCTAGTTGAGACTTGGGGCATGTGTTGAGCGCATCTGCAAAGTTTCCTAGTCTGATTGCATTGGTGTTGTGCTGCATATATTTAGCAAAATTTTATGGAATTGCATCTATGATGTGGAGAGCCCTTGTTGGCGGAAAGAAACATATAAGGTCATGACATCAATGAAGGAGTGTCATAAAGCGATTTTCGTTGAGTGGGATGCATACAATGGTTTGTCCATAACTGGGGGCAACTGGCCGAGGTCGCCGACCAGCACAACTAAGAGGCCTATGAATGGTTCATGTTGTCTGGTGGGAAATACTTGTCGCAATTTGTTATCAGCTTTGATGAGTAATTATGGGTCAAGGAAACTCATTTCATCAATCAAAATGTACCCTAAATGCTTGCATTGCTCTTGAAACATAAATAAGGAATTCCCTCTTAAAGGACGATATTCTTGAATAGGTATGTGGAGGGTAGCATGGATTGTTGTTGCTTGAATGTTATATGTGGACACACCTGTTGGTACAAGCACAAGCAATGGGTATACTTTTGGATTTAAACTAATATTTAGCTTATTTCGTACGCGTTCAATAAGGAGCGATTTCCCAGTACCTGTTGTGCCTTGGATGATCAACCGTAATGGTGAGGCATTCAAATTTTGTGTAGTGTGAGAGGATATAATATCAAGTGCAAGTTGTTGATTTGCTGCAAGTTTAGAACTATTGGGGTGACTTGAGTGAATTTTGCCAAGGGTGGCAACCGATTGACTTTTTCGATTGAAATGAATTGAGGAGCTATGCTATGAAGGAATTCATTAGGCAAGGATGCACTCCAATTAAAGTGGAGGTCATAATCACGTGTACCAAGCATTTTAAGGGTAGTCACATCAAAGTTGTTTGAAGCACCCATTTGTGAGAGGAACTCCCTCTCGTACAGTTCTTGATCAGTAGATTGTGGAATATCTTCTAAGTGTCAGTTTTCATCATTTTCAGGAGTGGAATGTTGTTGGATTACATTAACATGCCATTAGACGTAATGAGTGCTATGAAGTTATTTCCAATTCAGTATAACTTCATCAACTGATTTTCCTATGTGTAGAGGAATATTGCGGAAAGGCTTGTACAAAATAAATTCACTCCAACAAAAAGATTCAAATGTACTATCATCTTCTGTAGGCAAGGATTTGAACTAGGGGAAGACATTTACAATGGTTTTTAGTTTTCTTTTTTATCATTTACTTTTTTTGTGACGTTGGTTGTATGTATATTGTTGGGCTGAATGAAGAAAAGTAACATTAGATAACTCAGTCGGTCTTTTCATGTAGGCGGAAATGAAAGAAATGGAAGCCTGAGAAGGTTCATCATAGTTTGTTAGACATTGGAAGAAATTTTTGCCAACATTGAGGGTGACAAATTGATGTGTGCAAGAGATCAAGGGGGGTTTGAGCAGCATATGGCAAGTTTCCTGAGCACTAATGTCCCTATCAGCAATAATGCCCATCATAAATCTTTGATATACTAAGAGAATTGTATCTTTTGTATTTGTTGATACAACAATTCGTTTGAGCATGTCAGTATAGCTCTCTGATTTGTGTTCAATTTTCGATGTGTATTTAGAAATATATTAGAGAACTGCCTTTTTTGAGCAGATAGGCTAGAAATCAACATTTTCCCTCCATATGGATAGCATCGTTGGGTTGTGAACATTGAGACGACTATCATTCCTTGCTAGTTGATAGCATGGGCTATTACTATGGTTTATTGTCAATGTTGAATTTTGTTGTTCAGCCCAAGGTACTTTGTAACAACATTTGAGAGTTGTGTTCTTATTTTTCAAGCAAGTCAACTCTGAACACTTTGTATGACATTGGGCAACATTGACTAATTCAACATAGTCTGTGGAAGGATCAGATATTAAAATGACATATGTGTTTGATAGGCATGGATATGAAACAACAAGGGTATATTTCTTATTTGATCAGTCGACTTCACTGTGTGGATTCCATGTTGTGATGTATTGGTCAAAGAACATTTTAGTTGATTGAACGGTTTCATGGTCTGTCCAATCAAGGTTCTCCATATTAGGTGCATTTAGCAACCATAGAAAGTCATGTATGTGTGCGGACCCTCGGTGTTGTCATTCATACTTGTACCAATGGTCAGTTGCATGCAACAGATTGATAATTACTTCATCACAAAATGTCTGGAATCTTAGATGCAAGTATAAAGTGGTTATATGCGGGTTATTGACAAGATTCTCAACACATTGTTTTCTAGTGGGTTGTAAAATATTTGGAGGACTGTTTGGTCCAACATTTTATGTAGGTCAGACCATTTTGTATTAGTTGAGCTTAACGTGAAGAAAAGTGTTGGTGGTCCCAATTGTTCTATCATTGTGGTGAGGTCCCTATGAGATTGCTCCAAAATGTACGTGTGTCACGTAAGGAAGCAACATAGCGCATGATGTGATTAGGCAATTCATTTGAAAGTATGTTTTGCAAGTTCTCCCTCAATGCTTTAACATTTCCTGGAAGAGAATCTTCCAAATTTGTCTTTATGAAAACAACAATCGATTGTTGGGAGCAGTGCCTCATCATAAGATTGTAGATATAATATTTGAATCGCACATGTTGACCAAGTCGTTGATCATGATATTTAATTAAGTGCAAAGCATATTCATGCAAATGTACATGTTTTGGTCTATCTTGAAGTGGCAAAGCCAATCCATTAGGAAACAATGTTGGAAATTCCATTGGAAGTAAACCTTCTGTATTGTATTCATTGATAGGTGAGGAACTGATTTGTGGCCAAGGGATCACATTGTTCTCGGTAGTATCTAGATGTAGTATTGTCCTAATTGCATTTGGTTCAGGCATCGAGGATGGAAGTCGTGGAATAAATGAGGATTTTTTTTCCACTACATCTTCGTTATGGTCAGTGGAGGCTACATCATCATTGTTTTGTATAGGTTTTTCTTGAGGTGTCTCAAATCTATGTAACAAATTTGAAACATCAGTATTGGTTCCAGGCAATAGCTCTAGCGCAACAATATCAATGAGTACATCTTTGTAATATTGGTCATGCTAAATTTTGTAATTCAATGCATCCATGATGTGATGCCTATTAACGTAATAGTCATAGCTTAGCCCTCCTAAATTAGTTCTACAAACAATAAGGATTTTTAAATTCTATATTTTTCATGGCAAGGAAATAGCAATTTTTGAAATGTCTTGTGGGAATTTAATTGTGTGGCTTGTATATTTATATTGGCCTCCCCTTGCATGAGTAACTTGCAAAACAGGAACAACCCTTGCTATGAGCATTTCTTCTACTTGGGAAAGATGCTTTAAAATAAAAGGTTGCTCACCTGGGTCCATATTGTTTGATGAAGAGAAACCATGATGCCTCTCTCAGTAGAACACCTCATGCAAACAATAGCATGCTCTGCGTGTTTAATAATTATGCCCACATAGCTTTCTTTACAAACAGAACACGTTTGTGGGAGTCCCAACTTGTCAATCTTTTTTCGGAAGTTAGACAATGTGTGTTGAAATACAGGAGTGTGGAGGATGAGTTTAGGAGAAGTGTGAGGTGTTTGGGGAACATTGTTTGGCTGAGGTTGATCGGTTTGCATTCCCAACAATGTTTGGAAGCTAGTATTGGGTGCTTGCTATGCATGTTGTTTCATTTGTCGTTTGTTGGAGATATCCACTCTATTCTTTGCAT
Organism: Cryptomeria japonica; assembly: GCF_030272615.1. Taxonomy (NCBI): domain Eukaryota; kingdom Viridiplantae; phylum Streptophyta; class Pinopsida; order Cupressales; family Cupressaceae; genus Cryptomeria; species Cryptomeria japonica. Next base: position 771,799,825 of record NC_081414.1, read on the forward strand.
AGTAAATTCTATTTGTTTCCTTCCTCTTGGCTTTGACCACATCACCTTGTTGTGTGGAACATTGAAAGGATATCTAGTAGTTGTAAGAGAACAAAAGTGTATTAGAAGTATGATAATTGAAGAGGGTAGGGATGCAAGCATGTATGACAGGAAGGATACAGTTACAGTGTTGTATATTAATGGAAGTGGAAGAAAATCAAGGCACATAGATAGACATATAATATATATATATATATATACTAGATATTTCTATATAGATAAATGTGTTTGTATATATACGCACATGTAAATACATATGCATACATACATACATATGTACATAGATATATGTATGTATGTAAATACATATATAATTTTATTGAGACATATGTATATATATAAATACATGTATATGTATATAAAAGTATACAATCACACATATATGTATTTATGTGGACATATTTAGGTGTATACAAACATATTTGGTTGCACCATAATTTAATATGAGTGAGTTGATTTGTTGTTTAGTGGCGATGGTGACATGTGTGTTGTGCATGCATCTCGAGGAAAATATCGATCTGTAACTGGAAGGCTTCTGTTTTGGTTTTCATTTCTTACATTATTTTTTGTCTGCAAGTTTTCGTTTCATTAGGGTTCCATTTGGCATTTGTTGAGTGCACACTTTGGGTGCAAGAGCATTTGTTGAAGGTATTATGTATGTGTGTGTGTGTGTGTGTGCATAGATATATATTTATATATACATACAGATGTTTGTATATATATGCATATGTATATACATATGAATGAAAATATGTGTATAATTGTATAGACAAATATGCACATATATAAATACATGTATATGTATATATAACTGTATAACTATGTATATATATTTATTTGGATGTACATGAATATATATACATATCTATATATGTTTTTTTCTATATAAAAATGTACATGACTATGTTTATATACAAATCTATATATACATATAAATAAATATGTATGTGTATATTAGTTTGCATGCATAGATAATTTTTTGATGTTTTCTATATGTATGAACAATGAGTACTTACATATGGAGGAAATCGTAAGGAAAACAAGTTTATTCTACAAGGCAAGTAACCAATATAGATGAATATGTATTCAAAGACATTGTGCAATGCAGAGAGGAGTGTTGCAACAGATGTTAAGCACCTTGTATATTTGCAAGTACATTTACATATGTATTTATCTATATGTAGAGATGCATATTCTTAGTGTTCAATGTGTGAGCATAGACATATATATGTACATGGGTGCATCTATATAAAAACATGCAAGCATAGACTCACATTCTTCTAATTCTTGTTGGAGACATTGAAAGAAAGAAGTTACTTATATAATAAAGAAGTGGAAGCCTTTTTATATTAGAATATGTAACTGTACATAAATGAATTAATTTAAACTATAATATGAAGTGCAAAACTAATAAGCATTAGAGAAGGAAGATGATTTTTATATAGTCTACAACAATGTCGAACAGTAAAATGCATGATCAACACAGCCTCAATAGAATACAATACAACAACAACAACTCATTAATGCTTTTATTTGGCTTTGGGACCAACATATTAGATAACTTGGATTATGTACTTCACAAATAAATACCTTAAATGGCTTAAATATTTAGCTTATATGGCTTAAATGGCTTAGATAACTTGGATTATGTACTTACAATTATTTAGCTTAAATAATCCAATACATCAAAATGATGTCATATGTAAGAGGGTATGTTCTAAGAAATGCATAGATATATATTCATATATACATACAGATGTTTCTATATATATGCACATGTATATATATACATACACACACACACAAATGTGTGTGTGTGTGTGTGTGTGTACGTAGCTATACATGTGAATGAAATTGTGTATATAACTCTATAGACATATATGCACATATATAAATACATGTATATGTATATATAACTATATAACTATGTATCGGTTGATTTATTAATTTGAGGTTTTGCTAATTTGTAGAAAGCAGATTTCAATAATCAGAGTTTGCAGCTTCTAAGTGTCGGTAGTTTCCTATTTTCGATCGTGTACAGGTAAGGAGGTTACAAGTGCAATAAATTACTTTGTTAATCATTCCATGTATGTGTTCATATATGTCTTAATATATGTGTTCATATTCAACACTTCATATATGTGTTAATATATGTGTTTTCGTATTTCTTTATGTGTGTGTGTGTGTGTGTGTGTGTGTGTGTGTGTGTGTGTGTGTGTGTGTGTGTGTATCCTTTTATATAGAGTACAATACCGTGTATTCATATTTCTCTATAAAGAAAGAAAATGTCAACATTCGTTGTAAAACGTACAATGGAGCAGAAGGAATCACAAAACAGAGTAAAGTAAACCAAAAGAGTAACAACACTTACAATTATTTAGCTTAAATAATCCAATACATCATAATGATGTCATACGTAAGAGGGTATGTTCTAAGAAATGCATAGATATATATTTATATATATATATACAAATGTTTCTATATATATGTTCTATGTGCATATATATGTACGTAGCTATACATATGAATGAAAATATGTGTATAACTATATAGACAGATATGCACATATATAAATACATGTATATGTATATATAATTGTATAACTATGTAGCATTTGATCTTACAATTTTTTAGCTTAAAGAGTCTAATACATCAAAATGATATCATACGTAAGAGGGTATGTTCTAAGAAATGCATAGATATATATTTATATATGCATACAAATGTTTCTATATATATGCACATGTATATATATACATACATATATATGTACGTAGCTATACATATGAATGAAAATATGTGTATAACTATATATACAAATATGCACATATATAAATACATGTGTATAACTATGTATTAGTTGATTTATTAACTTGGGGTTTTGCTAATTTGTAGAAAGCAGATTTCAATAATCAGAGTTTGCAGCTTCTAAGTGTTGGTAGCTTCCTATTTTCGGTCATGTACAGGTAAGGAGGTTGCAAGTGCAATAAATTACTTTGTTAATCATTCCATGTATGTGTTCATATTCAACACTTCATATATGTGTTAATATATGTGTTTTCGTATTTCTTTATATATATTCGTATCCTTTTATATAGAGCTGTTGATCCTAATTGTAAATTTGACAACTATAATTCTTCTTCGTTTCCATGTAATAACGGGTCGTTTTAGTGTGAATGGTTCGTCAAATATTTGGATGTATTCGTTAAAAAAAAAGGACTATATGTGAATTCCCAAAGTTCGCCCAAGTTATAATTGTACTTCACATCATGATGGTGAAGGGTCGCAAATCATGTTTTTGAGAAAATCGAGAAACTCTTTTTATTTGTATTTGTAATCCTATGAACGTTTTCAAAGTAAAGGATATGATTCAAAATAACATGTTGACTTCTAAACTCCAAGTTAAATGATCCCTCGAATCGCCAATAAATGAATGATAATATTGTATTGTCTAGGATTGTTATTGGCATTTTCGAAGAGTTTAAAGTAAACATGATCATCAACGGTCTACGCTGATAGTTGACCAAGTGTTAGCGGCAACATGGTAAAATGGTTAAAGGGACCAATGAACACCAACTTCGAGTTGCGAATGAGAAATTATCATCAAGTTGGTAAAAATCATCAAGTGACCGATATGTTTCTTTACGCAAGGTTTAAACATTGACATCTTCTTCATCGGTGAGTTGGCCAACTTTAACAAGTTACCAAGCATTTTGCATCAAACTCACTTATGCATGAAAGATATCGGCAAGTTGACCAAAGGGTAAACAAGCCAATATAAATATCGATAGCCAACTAACTATTTTAAGTTATGTTTTGGATTGCTATCGGCAGCTTGGCTAAGTTGGCTAACATGTCGATCCTTCTCCAACTGGGAAATCGCTCCACCAAGCTCATTTGAACGTCCATTTGGCAGAAGGAACCTACCGTGTGGCCAGAAAAGAAGGTGAAAACTGGTTTTATAACTACCTTCACCGTTTGTTGTGCATGCCGATAGATATGTCTGCTATCGTGCTATCTAGACTCCACTCGCAAGTTGAAGACCACTCGCAGAGGTTGGATAAAAAGTGTTTAAACGCCTTATTTCTGCATGGCTCCTTTCACGCGGGTGTAGAGGTATTCATTTCCAAGTGAATGGAATTGCAAACATAGCGCCAGGCTCTACAAACATGGAATAGGTTGTAAACATCCACCAAACCATCGATGGGAGGAAGATGTATATCAGATATCACAGTTACAAATGCTCTGGTCAACTTGCATGCTATCGTGCCCCTTAACGCTACTCACACTTGCAAATTTTAAAGATGAAATATTGCATTTCGAGGTGTTTTCTGCAGGTTATCAATGATATGCAAGAACTTCACAGCAAGGAATAGAGTCATCAGATGTTCCAAGGTTTCCCAGAAAGGATACTATCTCATGGATAGCTGAGAATAGCACTACGCCACCTTCCTTAGCATCCTCACTCCTACATGAAGATATGAAAGCTTTAAGACAGTGATAAGAGGCTTAGATAGAAAAAAAAACCAAGACACAATGGTTTAGTCTAATACAATGAGAAACAAAGTAAATACAGTGCCAAAGTTTTCAAATAGAAGCCGACCATAGACCTGTCAAAACAGTGAGTAGCATAACTATAGGAGATATTAGCCTTAGGTCAGTAAACAGAGTTATGAAGTTTTGAATGATGAATAAAGGTAAACCTTAGTCATAAAGAACGGTGCTAACAAATCTAAAGATCTGAGACAGTGCATACATTACATCTCAAGTAGTGCAGTCCAAGCTATTGGACAATTGATTCACAATACTGAAGACATTGACAACATGAATGGTTGATAGAAATCATCAATGAGCAGAGAATCTTTCAGGCATGGTCACAACTATCACAACAACCCCAATAGATCTAATGCACAGTTCAATAAACAGTGAGAAGATAATGATCCGAGTCTTTGTCATAATCAGCCCCAAAACACCAAAGGAAAAGTCATTTTTCCATTCAAAGAAGTGACAGAGAGGTCAATCACAGACCTCAGTTTCAAGAAGGTAACATTGTGTCATTGATTGTCAAGATAATCATGAGCAGATTAATATCAGATGCCAGCTAAGAATCATTATGATGATCACTTAAAGGCCAATAAAGTAATATCAAATTCTATGAGCAGCCATTCAAGGAGGAACAAATGGATCATCCATGATAAAGATAGTGGGTAGATCTTACTTATGGGCGAGACATAGTCACTTAATCAAGTCAGTCGCAAATCTCCAAAGTCTCAAAGTTTCAGTAACATTGACATAGAGAACTTCAATACAAAGGGTTTGCAAAAATACCATCATGAAGTACAAGGCTCAGGTTTATGAGTACGCTCTGATGATCACCACCATGATTCCAGAGGTTCATGATACTAAGATTGGGCACATAAATTTGCAGGAGATCAAAAGGTTCTTCATGGAAGGTGACAGATCAAAATTGTCTTGTAGAGTGGCGGGAAGTGGCTTGATTGAAGCAACATGTTTTCCCATATCAATTCAATGTGCAGATTTGGTACTGGAATGCTCAAAAAGATATAATCCCAATGCAAGAGAGATAAGAGTTGTAGACGGATCCTTAATGGCCAAACTAGACGAAATTTCAATAGCTATTATTCTTCGTTTGCCATATAAGGAAAAGTTCACTCACATCGATAAGCAAAAAGCTTATAAATACTTCAACGATAATAGAAGCAAATGCCTCAACAATCTGGCTAAAGAATGGATGGTTGCACCACGGGGAGGACAGTCTCAGCTTCCAAAAACACTCCATCATTCTCTTTTCATCAAAGAGATTTGTTACCTGATTTTGTTACTCCATAGAGTGACAGGAAGTCCTGACTCCACTGAGTTTGAAATGTGGATGTATCTCTTCATAACAGTCATCTCTGTCGGTAAACAATTCATTGTCTGGGGCCATCTCATCAGCAACTGCATACATGACCAGTTAGTGCACTTCAAAACAAGTCAATGTTTCCATATGATCTCTTACTTGATATATGCTATTGCTAATTTGAGGTCATGGCCAGGGTTGAGTACTAATGGTGTCCTGAATCAAGAAACTCAAGTTTACCATTATTACAAGCAATTGCAACTTGAGGAAAGCTTTGTGTATTTCAGGCGGGTGAATGATGCTTTCACAATGTGGGCAGTAAGGTTATTACAAGGAGACATTGCCACCAGAATATCAAAGGAAGCCGCTAAATTGATAAAGAAATATGGAAGTTTCTTCATCTAGTTTCTGAGATTTACCTATCTTCGAGTAGGAGGATTTGAAGGTTATCCACACAAGCTACCCAGATATGTTGATGATAAGCTCATTTTAGTTGAGCTTTGTCGGCAATTGGTTTTAGTTCAAAAGAAATGCAGAGATAGAAAGAAAAAGGGGTAGCCTTTCCCATTTGTCTCGGGCACTATAGATGTGAGTCAAGTTCAAGAGCAGATGAGACAGAAAAAGCTTTGTCCAAGGTCAACTTGTATCCATATCAGATGAGGTTTCCTTTTGATAGTAAGGATTATGTCAAGAGTAGCTTAAAGTTAGGCCCTGGCTATTTTCATTTTCCTAATCTCGAAGACTTTTGGGAGGATTGCGAAGACGAGTTCGAGGTTAGAAAAAGAGATTGGACCAGGTTAACTTTGAAGCAAATGAAAGATTTCAAGATGGATTGGACCATAGAAGGCATTGAAGATGATGGATCTAATTTGATTGATCCTATCTATTTTGAGCAAGTCCAGTCCCAGCCACTTCCCAGTTTGAATTGGGCAGATCCAGAAATGAGAGATGTCAGAGAAAGAACAAGTTTTGTAATCAAGAATTCTGAAGCCTGGATTAAGAAGAAGATTATGCAAATGACTGCTACCAGACCAACAAAGGAAACTCCAAGAAGGAAAGGAAGTCAGCTTGAGAGCTCTACGTCGCTACATTCTTCCCATACTCTAGCTAGGGATACTCCTTCTTACCAGAATACTCAAGGAAGTGATGGAGATGAAGACCCTCCAAGGAGGAACAATCTTCAAAACACATGTGGTGATGAACCCCGACAAAAGAAGAAGAAATCCAGAGCAAAAGACATAGAAGAAAATTCTATTGCAAGTCAAGTAAAGGATCAAGTTCCAGTGGAAATTCTGGATGACACAAGATTTGATGATGGAATGCATTCCACATCTCCCTCAGTTCCTATTGAATCCCTATGACAAGAAGCACAACAAAATACTTTAGTCATGGATTCATCATTTCCAAGCAATCCAAGCGATCAATTTGAAGAAATCAGAGAGATGACTACAACACTGGTAGCAAGACAGGAAAACATCCAAGAGTCCACAGAAAATTCTTCATTCCCATGGTTAGAACAAAGTCTATTGAAGAAGAGGAGGGTAGAAAAGCTAGTGGTACCTGAATTTAGTAGCATATCTGATCTTTTTGAAAGAGCTGAAAAACCGAAGAAACTCAAAGTATCCTCAAGAATAAAGACTGATCCAAATTCAAGGAATATGTGCTTAGAGATTGCTCAACCCATATCTAAGAAGGATACAAATGAGGCCACCTCTGCGGACTTTGTTATGACAAAGATTGATATGGGACCTTCTTCTCATGAGTCTGATATTCAGAACTTTAATGTGATGGCAGCCAGAATGGTGGAGAGAAGTGAAAAGGATAAGCAATCCAAGGATCAATTGAAACAACAAGTGCACACTTTGTCTTCTTACTTGAGATCCGTAGTTGATACCTCCACTATGCCACTAAGTGTAGATCGCCAGCCAATTATGTTTACACCAGAAGGAGTAATTGAAAAGAATGTTATGGATAATCTTCAAAAGTACCAAGCCTATGGAAAGGTAACTGAAAGATGGGTAGAAAAGGTCAAAACTCTCGCATGTGAATTCCTAGTCCAAGCAAAATCTATCCATGATGAGGCCTTAATAAAGAAAAATACTATTGAGAAAGACTTGAAGAATGTCAAGAAAGGGGAGGCAGCCTGGAAAGAAATTGTGAATGATTTTAAACAAATGATAGAAATTGGAATGGACACCCTTGCAACCGAGAAAATCTTGCCTAGTAATGAAAAAGATTATCCAGAGATATGGATAGAAAGCATTAACTGGAAACTAGTGATCATAGACCAAGTTTCATCAGAGTTAGAAAAGCTCATGCTTTCATGTGATCAAGTGTGTACCAAACTCCAAGGACAACTCACTACTCTTCTCCCAGATGTGACATTGATGGAAGATTTGCAGGTGTTATAGAATAGCTTCCAGAACATGGTAGATCAGCAGCTTTTCAACAGGACAAATTTCAGTGAAAATACCATCGAAAGGTTGATTGATATTTACTATTCCTTGAGAACTTCTATGCCTCAGACACTTAGCATGGTGACAGAACTAAGTGGCATTCATAGAAACTTGAAGACATGGAAAATGAGGATAGCTAACATCCTAATTCCCAAAGGAAAATTCATCACTTTGGCCATTCGACTTTTCAGAATCTTCAGAGACAAAGGACCTGGACAACCTAATGTGCCTACAGAAGCAACAACCTCATCGGCAATGCAAGGAGTTAGCTTAGAATAAGAGTAGAGTTGCATTTTGTATAGTCTTCATTTTTGTTGTGTTACTCGCATCATGTTTTTGTCTTTCTTTGTAAATAACTCTCATGATCGAGTTTCCTTTCTCTCATCTCTATTTCTGTATTGTAATAAAGGATAATCTTGGCTCTTTTCATATGAGGTAGTTATCCTAAGTTCTCATTTTGGGTAGTTATTCTAAGTAGTTATTTCTCCCAAAGTTGAGGAAGTTATTTCAAGTAGTTGAGGAAGTTATAAAGTAGTTATAAAGGTGGTTAGGGTAGTTACCTCGGGTGGTTACCACTTCACCTATATATACCTCATTATTATTCAATGTAAAGGGGAGATTCCACTTTTTCACAAGCTTTGTATAAGAGACTCGAATAGTATTATTCAAGAAATTAAGCAATAGAGATCAATTTGGATGTGTGTTCAACTTATTCTCACGGGTTATTATCAATGTTCTTATGTTTAATTGATGATTACCTAATGCTTTCCCTTTAACATTGAATGTGAAGAAGATTATTTCAAGTTGTGGTATCTCAAACTTGATTATATGGAATTTATTTTAAACTAGATTCATACCTTGTATGGCATTCAATCTTTCTTTATTGTTCGTTCTTTAAATTTTTGAAAAATCCAAATACCCCCATTATACAAGGGAGCTGCCCCTCTCAAACGCAGAGAAGAATTACCATTCTTTTGTTTTTGTGATTCTTCAACTGTTGTGAACGCTTTGTTGCTAATTACAGGGCAAAACAGAGTTTTTCAAGAAAGTTTCTTAAAGCAACAAATTTGTTTACCAACAAGAGTACAATACTGTGTATTCGTATTTCTCTATAAACAAAGAAAATGTCAGCATTCGTTGTAAAACATACAAGAAGGAAACCCAAAATAGAGTAAAGTAAACCAAAAGAGAAACAACACAGTGTCGTGTGGATATTTCTTTTATGTTAATTATAATAGGTACACTGAGACAAAAAATCACGGTACTGATTTATGAGTTCTACATATAAGAATCGAGTACGAAAAGGATGAATATCACTTCAAATATCAAAATAACAACTAAACGCATGTGACAATGGGTAAGCAACTCTAATCAGTATCTACCCATGCAACCCACCCATCTTGATTATCATTCCACTTAAGGATCTTATCTCCTAGTTGAAAAATACCTACTAGATCAATTAACCGTTCAATACTGGGTATAGGAAGAGGTCGGAGATTGAGTTTGTTAATACTATAATCATCATCCCCCATACTGAGAATGATGGAAATAAGAGTGGCAACAACAGGAGGAGGGGTTCTGGGTTGCCTGACCATTCTATGTTCCAATTGATCAAGAACCCTTTTGAGGTTCTACTTTATCCTATTGCTCTCTTCCAAAAGCTTCCTCATCACAATATTAACATCCTCACTTTCTTGGATCCCTCTATTCATTGTAAAATTTTGTTCAATTATTTGTGTCACTGTTATGTGGGAACCAACAAGTGAAAAACACATCATTAAGAAAATTCCCAAATATCATTAAAACAACATGCTATAAATGAACATTTTTAATCATTTTGATGCAAGGCAATGGTAGGAAAACACCAATTAGAAAGTCCCTAGAAGGAGTTTTACCGACTCTTGTACAAAATATCTTCTACAGATGTGACAATAAGGGTTGGAAATGTGGACAGTTATTATAGATTGTGATAGTTTAAAAAAATGCTACATTTTGTTAAACATGCCATAATAAACCATTGACAAAACTATACTATAAAAATAATTAAAACTGATTCTAGAACAACAGTAAACTTTGGCTAACGATTAGATGATGTTTTACAATTTCTAAATGAGTTTCACTATTTATATCGATAGTAACAAATTGGTATCCAGACAAAAAAATTTGGAAACTTAAGGGAAAAACAAAGGAAAATAACAGTACGTAAGCACATGCAAATGACCTAAATCGAAAAGATGAATGTGAACAAGGACCACTTTGCAGTTAAAATCAAGAAATAGAAAAGTAATCACCACACAAATTTACCGTTTTCATTCTTTCTAGTTTAAGTCATGGAAATGGATATGAACACATGTATTAAGACATATATGAACACATATCTACAAATGAGCAAAAACCCAAGTTAATAAATCTCACAAATAATGCACTTCTTCTATTAAAACGTTTTAACCCATAACATAGTCCAAACCACTTACTTGTACACCCAAGCCACGATCCCTATAGGCTGCACCACCACCAAAAAGAGGAAGCTGCTAACTCTGATTATCGAAATCTTCTTTCTACAAATTAGCAAAACCCCAAGTTAATACTCTGCTTATCGAAATTTACTTTCTACAAATTAGAAAAATCCCAAGTTAATAAATCAACTGAGTGAATGCCCAAGAACCCTAATCAACAACACCACTGAAAACATGAAGCTACAAACTCTTATTAACCCTAATCAACAAAAAAAATCCTAGTTGGGTAACCAAAAATCTTACTAGTCAAATATGGGTCGTCAAAATAACTCACCTCCACGTGGTAAGAACATTAAAACTTGCAGACGGATGCACGCACTCACCAAATGCATAGACCAAACATCAGATGGAACCCTAAACAAACCAGTTAATGAATCTCACAAACAATGCACTTCTTCTGTTAAAATAAAATGCTACATTTTGTCAAACATAACATAATCAACCATTGACAAAACTATCCTATAGAAACAATTAAAAATGATTCTAGAAAACAGTAAACTTTGGCTAACGATTAGATGATATTTTATAGTTTTTAAATGAGTTCCACTATTTATATCAATAGTAACGAATTGCTATCCAGGCAAAAAAAATTGGAAACTTAAGGGGAAAACAAAGGAAAATAGAAATACATAAACACATGCTAAAGACCTAAATCAAAAGGATGAATGTGAACAAGGACCATGACTTTGCAGTTAAAATCAAGAAAATAGATAAGTAATCACCACACAACTTTATAATTTTTATTCTTTCTACTTTAAGTCACGGAACTAGATATGAACACATATATTAAGACATATATGAACACATATCTAAAAATTAGCAAAAAACCAAGTTAATAAATCTCACAAACAATGCACTTCTTCTGTTAAAATGTTTTAACCCACAACATAATCCAAATTGTTTACTTGTACACCCAAGCCACGGTCCCTATAGGCTGCACCACCACCGAAAAGAGGAAGTTGCAAACTCTGATTATCGAAATCTGCTTTCTACAAATTAGCAAAACCCCAAGTTAATACTCTGAATATTGAAATCTGTTTTCTATAAATTAGCAAAACCCCAAGTTAATAAATCAACTGAGCCAACGCCCAAGAACCCTAATCAACAACACCACTGAAAACACGAAGCTACAAACACTTAGAAGCTACAAACTCTGATTAACCCTAATCAACAAAAAAAATTGCAGTTGGGTAACCAAATATCTTACCAGTCAAATATGGGTCGTCAAAATAACTCACCTCCAGGCGGTAAGAACATTAAAACTTGCAGATGGATGCATGCGCTCACCAAATGCACAGACCAAACATCAGATGGAACCTTAAACAAACCAGTTAATAAATCTCTCAAACAATGCACTTCTTCTATTAAAATGTTTTAACCCGCAACATAATGCACACTGCTCACTTGTACACCCAAGCCACGGTCCCTATAGGCTGCACTACCACCGAAAAGAGGAAGTTGCAAAATCTGCTTTCTACAAATTAGCAAAACCTGAAGTTAATAAATCTTTGAAACAAAGCACTTCTTCTATTAAAATATCTAAACCTACAACATATGCAACGTCCTTACCTGTACACCACCGAAAACACAAAGCTACAAACACTTAGAAGCTGCAAACTTTGATTATCGAAATATGCTTTCTATAAATTAGCAAAACCCCAAGTTAATAAATCAACCGAGCCAACGACCAAGAACCCTAATCAACAACACCATCGAAAATACGAAGCTACAAACACTTACAAGCTGCAAACTCTGATTATCGAAATCTGCTTTCTATAAATTAGCAAAACCCCAAGTTAAAAAATCAATCGACCGAACGCCTAAGAACCCTAATCAACAAAAAAAAATTACAGTTGGGTAACCAAATATCTTACTAGTCAACTATGGGTCATCAAAATAACTCACCTCCACATGGTAAGAATATTAAAACTTCAAGAAGCCACCTGTCGCTCATGGGGAAAAGTGACCGGTAAACTTGAAGAAGCCACCTGTCGCTCGCTAGGAAGCATTCAAACTTCAAGAAGCCACCTGCGGCAAGCGACAACAAATCTCATAAACAAAGCACTTCTTTTGTTAAAATATTTAAACCCACAACATATGCAACGCCCTTACCTGTACACCACTGAAAACACAAAGCTACAAACACTTAGAAGCTACAAACTCTGATTATCAAAATCTGTTTTCTACAAATTAGCAAAACCCCAAGTTAATAGATCAATCGAGACAACGACCAAGAACCCTAATCAACAACACCACCGAAAACATGAAGCTACAAACACTTATAAGCTGCAAACTCTGATTATCGAAATCTTCTTTCTACAAATTAGCAAAACCCCAAGTTAAATAATCAATCGACTGAATGCCCAAGAACCCTAATCAACAAAAAAATCGTAGCTGTTTAACCAAATATCTTACCAGTCAACTATGGGCCGTCAAAATAACTCACCTCCACGTGGTAAGAACATTAAAACTTCAAGAAGCCACCTGCCACTCGCTGGGAAAAGTCACCGGTAAACTTCAAGAAGCCACCTGCCACTCGTCGAGAAGCATTAAAACTTCAAGAAGCCACCTACCGCTCGTTGGGAAAAGTGACCGGTAAACTTCAAGAAGCCACCTACCGCTCGTTGGGAAAAGTGACCGATTACTGGAAAGGAATAGTCATCGGATTGTCTTACACTTCGTTGGGCAAAAAGCCCCCCACTAAATGCCTATCGACTTAAATATGAATTATGAATATTAGTTTAAAAATTAAAGAATAAATGAATAATTAAGATGAAGCATTTTCTTGTCTTTTAAATAAAATTAAATATTTTTTTATTTTATTTGTATGATTTAAATGAGAGGTTTATAAAATTATGTTTTTGGTTATTTTTATTATTGTTTTAAAAATATTTCAATATATTGATACAAGATTATTTTGATTTAATTATAAATAAATTTTATTTGAAAGAAATGAAATTATTGTGACCTAATATGAAATAAATAAGATTTCTTCTCTGAATTTTAAAATTCAAATAAATTCATTTTGGAAAAATATTATTTCATTCAAGAAAATAGAAAGGGAGGGAAGGAGGTAGAATGGAAGATAGAGTTAGAAAAATATATGGATAAAAAGAGATAAATAGATGATAGAGGGCATACAATAGATGGAGTGAATAAGAGAGATAAAATGATAGAGAGAGATAAGTTATTAAAATTAAAATTAAATTTATTAAATTTTATTTAATCAATATAATAATAAACTTATTAAAGATATATTACAATTAAATTAAGTCACCTATATCTATATAAATTTTAATATACTTAGATTTTAATAAATATAATTTAATTTCTAATAATAATATAATGATCAATTGCATTAAGACCTTATACATAATTAGGATTTTATTACAATTATAAGTAGCATACTTATATTTTAAAAAATCTATGTAAAATACATTGAAAGATATCTTTATTGAGATAGTGTATATCTTGTTAAAAATGTTTGAAATTAAAAACAAAATTATGGTTTTACAACACCCCTCCTCCATCACCAATGAAAACATCAATCATTGAAAAGATTCCCACACGATTACATGTAAAAAGATGAACCCGCAATCCCTATACCATAATAAAAAAGATGAATCCGCATCCCATCTATTTGAATATAGAAAAGAATTAATACATTGATTGATGTACTCCAATATAACATGAGATAATTTCAATCATAACATGATATCATAATCTACAAGAATATACCTAAAAGTAATTTTCAAAAACTCTGTAATTTTCAAAAACTCTGTAATTTTCAAAAACTCTCTCACACATTTTGAGGCATTCCTAAATAAATTAATGTTTTAAGCTGTATAAAATATCCTAGCTATGTGGAAAGAAATTAAGTATAAAAAATTTCAAAGATTAACCAACATCCTTGGAGGCATTGTTAGAAGGAGACGGATTCAAGCAAGAATCAAATAACGAAGCCAAAATCAAAAAATCCAAATCCTTAAAATATAAATTGCGTACAGACATAAATCTGGTGAGGTGGATCCAATCTATTTTGCTCTTGAGAGAGAGCTAGCAAAACACCAAACATGGTCACCATTCTCTTGCAGCCATTACAGGAAAGAAAAAAAAAAGGAGATTACAAACCGTAGACCAAATGCAAAGTAGAAGCATCTAAAGAATCCATTACCCATCACAATAATGAAGGCATCTACTAGATTTTATCACATGGAAAAATAATTCTTTGTAATTACAAAAGAAGGGGGACAAAATAAAAAGAGGATGTTAGACCAATATCTAAACTAGGGAGTAACTAAAATTATGAGAAACTTAATAAAATTCTATACACTGTGGATTAGATAAAATATAAAAAATAGTACAAAGGGGTAGTAATAAAAGAGAACAAAATAATTTCATTTAACTAATTATTTGATAGAGAAATTAATGTGCAACAGTTGTGAGCATGGAGTATGAGATGGACCTTTTTTGAGGGCTAGCCAACATGGTGATGTGATCGAGAAAATCTTTGAGCACATGATGATTTGTAAAATATGTTATAAATCCAATGATACCTACCGTCATATGGACTTGGCAAAGCCAATGTTGCCCTAGGGGCGAACAACATAGACATAAAAGGTAATACAACCCTTTATGAGCTCAAAGCATGCTATTTCGTAGAACATCATAAGTGAAGGTATTGAAACATCCTCTTTGATCATAGAGTGGGCATTGTTAGCTACAATGCAACATCCAGACATTTTTGTCAAAGCCTAGAAAAAGATCCACAGACATGTAGGATGAGATAGATTAATAGACAAATCTAGAAAAGTTGAAATATTTGCAAGAAAATGACAAAGAAGAAATGGTGTGAGAATGTTGATGTGACAACCTGACGTGAGGAAAGGCCTTCCCAACAATGCAAACAAAACCCAACATAAGACAATAGATGATTTTGGTGGGATTTCCCACAAAATAAAACATATAAACTAATTATAAAAAATATATATGAAATGTGTATCATACTTTTAACATTTTAATGTAAACGTATAATATTATCCATAATTAAAATAATAAAGGGATTTTCCCCATTCATGGTGCTCAATGGGTTGATCTTACTATTGATCTCAAAGAGGAAGGCATTTGGAAGGAACTAGAAGAGGGTTGGTTCAAAGTAAATTTTGATGAGGCTTCCAAGGGCAACCCAAGGGAGTGTGGAGTAGGATGCGTAGTTCAGGACCATCAACAAAGGATCGTCATGTCAAAATCTAAGCATCTAGAAAAGAGGACAAATAATGAGGCCAAATTCCAGACGGTTCTCATGGCTTTGCAATGTGCTTGAGAATAGAAGGTGAGTAGGATCCACTTGGAAGGAAACTTGCTCCTTCCAATAAACTTTGTTAGGAAAGGAAGCATAGCAAACCAATGATTGGTTAAATAGCTACTTCATATCAACAAACTACTCAATGAATTTGAAGAATATAAAAGTAGTCATGTATATAGAGAAGCTAACTGTGTGGCAAATGAGTTTGCTAAGAAAGAGATGAAGGAGGGTGATGTGCAGGTGACACAATCCTAATGATTGTAAGATAGTTTTGAGGTTTGTATCAATAGCAAGCGGCAAGGGAAGGATGGCAAAAGGACAATGAGGACATCATTAAATTTGGTGATCAGGTTGTGATGAGACATGAGCTTTTATATCTCAGCAAAGGAGGCATTGAGAAGTTCGAGACAAAAACATGTGAAATTAACAAATCCAGCTATATCAAGGCCCATGTGGATCGTCACACTTTATAGAATTATTTGGTGAATGAGGTAGGATGGACACTCTGATAAGGTTGGTTTGAGACAATGGAAAATGACATTTCTGGGCAAAGTGACAAAGCAAAGGATGCTTAAGGTGTTTGAAAAAAGCCATGATTTCATAGTTCATGGTTTGTGTTCTTTTTTATTAGGGGAAAACAGGTTTTGAAGGGCCCCTGAAACCCTTTACATCAGAGATTCAAAAGATGGTCATCAGAGTCCACTAGAAAAACTAAATACAACAACCACAGGAAAGGACAACCGGTTGAAAACAAAAAGCCAACAATAGAAAAGACACAACACAAATAGAGCCACAACCAAAAAAGCAAAGACTGCCTCTAATGACAGCAGACAAATCAACCAAAGACAGGGCCAGGAAAGCCAACCCAAACAACCAACTACAAGGGCCCTCAAGATTTACAATTGGCCTTGTGGGAACGAAGAGTCATATCAAAAGAAAGCTTGGACGTCTTTGAATGCTTCCCCTTAACAGTAATCCACCCTTCTTCAACTTTAGTAGCCGCAACTGACCAGTCTGAAGGGCCCAACACCGATCTTACCGGATTGGGAGAAAGAGCGTTAGAAGATGGAGCAACAATCGTCGCAGACACAGGACCGCAACCAATAGATGGGGCAAAATTTGTGTCAACACATGGTGAAGCAGCTAGCGGGGTAAAAGAAAACAATCCATTTTTAGTAGAGGGGACAACAATATCCTGTATCACAACATCTTTAATCTACACTTGAAAGGAATACCTTCATAATCCAAACTTTGGACCCAGCTGCCACAAGAGGAATTAATGGTGATTTCAGCTGGCAGTCCCTTAGAGACATCTAGCTCAACCAGAATATGAGCAAAGTAGTATGATAAAGCCCATAGGAGTCATTATCCACCATAATGAAGCTCCCAATGGCATCACCAATTTCCTCAAAGAGAGAATCAACCCACAAGTGGATAGGAAGGTTAGGAAGCCTGACCCGGACCGAGATTTTGTTGAACTTCTCTAAAAGGGGGTTAAATTCAGAGTGCCAAGGTTTGGCCAAGAGTGACATATTATCTTTCTCATAGAAAAAGCTTTCACATAGGATTTTTCTTCTATCCTCAAAATTCTCAAATTTAGAAACAAAGAAACCTTTAGCCATAGGGTATATGTGAACTATACCAGAAATGAGGGAATTCCAGTGCTAGGAAATCCATTTATGCAACTCTGGGAGGCTGGGCCAGATACCCTTGAATATGTAGATAGCACTATGCTCTATGGAAACCTTCACATTGTTCTCTATTTCATGTTCAAACTACTTATTCACATTAACAGAGATGGCACAGGAGATAGGGATAAACCCTCTTCCATCCCCTCTGTGTGAAGATGGTTTGTGTTGTTAAAAGGGTGTTAGGGGAGCAATTTCTAAAGTCGAACTACCAATCTACAAAGTATACTCTTATATCTCGACCATGTTCTTGGCATCAGTCCTCAATACTAGCGAGCCAAAGGAGATGACTCCGACCCTTTGCGATAAGTTAATTTGGAAAAGGTTTCTCAAATAAATGGAGGAGGTCTTTCATAATTAGGATCCTGGTGTGGGATTCTCCCTACTGAAGGACTACCATATGGTTTGTGATAAGCCTATAAATTTCCCTATTTATTGAATTCTTTATGTCAATTTAATCCATGTTTACAATGTCATTCCAATAAATTTCTATCCTTTATCTTATTTTCATGAAGCATTGATTATGATAAATGATGATTAGTATACATTTATATGTTTAGTTAGTTGATGACTAAATAATGATAAATTATTACATGAATGGTGATTATCAAATATTAAGTGTTTTAGAAGGATTAACATGTTGTTTGTGAGAGATTTGAGTCATTCATGTAGCTGGAAAGAAGAAGAAATAAGTTGACAGTTGTCACCATGAAGTTGTTGACTAGAAGTGTAGAAAAAGTCAAAACCAAGTTTCATTTTAATGGGCATGTATCCCTCACTTCTTAATGAAATTTATATTTTTAAAATGATTTGGAAAGCTAGAAAGGAGGCACAAAAACTTATTAAATTGTTTGGAGAAATTTGCAGTAATAAAGGAGCACCATTCACCAGAAGTTGACTAAGACAAAAGTAGCGACAAGAAAGACAACAAACTTAGTGAAACCTCTTCCCTTTATTGTAATTTGAGTTACAACTTGAAATAAGTTGCATATGAATCGTAATCTATTTATGTACACCAACAAATATCCAACAAATCAACTTTGTAATAAAAGAGTCCAAACAAACTCTTTTCCAATTACTTAGAAGACAAGTTGTAATAAGACTCCATATTCGAATTTGTAATCAAGCAAAGAGTATTTGATGGTATTAGGACTAGAGAGTTGCCATTTTGTAGAAAAAGGTCTATAGAATCACAAATTTTATTTTTAATGAAGCAAGTTACTTGTGTATGAGTTTTGAGCACTTGGCCAAGAGTGTAAATTATCTAAGTAAGGACCACTTAAGATATTTTGCACCTTTGATAGTTATAGTAGCGAAACTCATAACAAATTACTGTGTTATTACACAGTGCCACTGTTGTATAGTTTGATTTATT
Source organism: Cryptomeria japonica (assembly GCF_030272615.1). Taxonomy (NCBI): domain Eukaryota; kingdom Viridiplantae; phylum Streptophyta; class Pinopsida; order Cupressales; family Cupressaceae; genus Cryptomeria; species Cryptomeria japonica. Next base: position 771,819,064 of record NC_081414.1, read on the forward strand.
TTTAATACTGTTATATTTTCAATTTAATTTGTTGTTTTCAGTTGATTTCCTATACACATCAATAGAATAGCTTAAAGAATCTCATAATGCACATATAGTGCCAAACCATTTCAAGTACACATCCCTGGGTTGATAATTAAATGTAGCTTCTAGTCCATGAATGACTGCTCAAATGAGATAAACATCCCTAAGTTGTGAAATCTATTAGACCAACACCAAATCTCAAGTGGATATAAGAGTCTTGATAGTTCGACAAAGTGGGTACTCCATAGAAAGGTATCTGCTCATCTTTTTGGAGGACCCATCGTCAATGCTAAAATTTAGAGTTGCTATGACGAAGGGAGTGCTATTTGTAAAATGCATTTTGGGTTTGAAGCTAGAGGAGGGATTGGAGTGGTTGGAGGCATTCATTAAGGATGAGAATTTGGAGGATGTGGATGCAGGGGAGATTTGGATGATGGAGGAGGAGCCAAAAGCATAAAAGGGCATGGAAGATTTACTTGCGGGTGTCGAGCATAGTGGATGTGGGTCGAATTGCTCCTAGAAGTCGGGCAAAAGGCACCAGGTTGAGAATAAGGGTGGAGATGTTGTAGGAGCTGGTGTCCAATGAATTTTGTTTGCTCTATTATGTAAATTTTGATTTTTGATGTAAGTTAATGGAAGCCATGTAATGATTGGGGTTCTTTTTTGTAGAAAGTATGTAATTTGTGTATAGTCTATTACATGGAAAAAATACAAACAATAGTATAGTGGTTAAGTGGTCATAGGATAGCTCAGCAGGGTGAAGTGGGAATTTGGGGTTGTCATTGCTTGACAACTTGATGAGATGGTATGGGTAGAAATAATCTTTATAACCTTTTTTTAATTTTAAAAATGAGTGCAACTCCCTTAGGCTGAATTTCATCAATAAAAAATATTAATAAAGGGATTGAAAATAATCAAAACTTATCTTTCAATTAATTAGTGGACATAAAAAATTTAGATAAATGATGTATGATAGTAAAGAAGAAATCAATAAACTCGCCTTAAAGGCATCCCCAAAAATCTAAATTTTAAAAATAAGAGCTTCTATTTTCTTAAACAAGATTTTAGTTTATCTTATAGTAAAAATTTGCTATCAAATAAGAATCCATGCTGCATGAAAATAATTCATGAAACAAAGAGACTAGTTTCAACATACTTTTTTTATTAAATGTGAACATTGAACATTGTACCATTGCAATTGACATCCTATGTTTCAAATTTTGTTGATTTGGTTAAGGAGGTTTGAGGTCATCTCCCACCTCAGAGATGGTTTCACCTCCTACCATTTTAGTTTAATCTTAGAGTAATTCTCCTATAAATGATACCAATTCTTCTATTGCCAAGTGAAAAGGAATATGATACCATAAATGTTATAATAAATTTTAGATTTAAATAAATTAAATGTAGTATTTAGTTTTAGTTTTTATGATAAAATGAATTGTTTTCTTGATATTAGGAATGGATTTACCAATGCGTTGAAAATTGAGATCATGTCCAAATGAATGCCTTAAAATTTGTAAACTTGTGCTTTTCTTTTCTAGTTCAAATCTATTCCTATGGAAGTGCATTAATTTGTAAAATTGAACACAAACTTGCTTAAGTGAGTTGGTTGAATTCTAAAAACTATTTTTTTTTGCTTTGCCTTAGTGTATTCATGTCCAAAGTGGAGTGGTATCTATACAAAACACTTGGGATTCACTAAGGTTATGTTCTTGTGAGTCGATTCCCTCGATATATCATTTTAGCAATGATATATCAAGAACATCTTAGACAACATGCAATCATGCAATATGCCTAGGATGATTATGCAAGTAGATGAAATAGTTATGATGCTCCATGATGTTATTATGATACTCTCATATGAATGCCCCCATGACGATCCTAGATTTTTGATCTAAATAAGCTAGGGTTAGTCCATCAAAACATCACACTATGGTGCAGTTTGAAATAATTTACACCTTAGTTGACTAATAATAACTAGGAATGGAGGGAAACATGGGCTCAAATTAAGAAAATCAAATTTAGAAGTTGAGTGTTTAAATCTACATACATGGAAATGACTTGAGTCAATTATGCACCCAAGTCATTTGTGGGATTTGAAATAAGTCACACCTTAGTGTTAATTCTATGAGGATCCAGTTAATATTGAGGGGGGGGGGGAATCAGTATTAACACCAATTTGAAACTTTAAACCCAAATCCAACTTCATTTACCACATATTCCAATTCATTAAACAATATTGGTAATCATTGATAAATCTCTGATAAACTACTATAACCGGTGTATTCGGAAATAATGAATAAACTAAAGATAATCAATAACATCACATGAAAATCATTCCACACATGAACACCATATTTTTTGACGTGGAAAATCAATTAGGGAAACAACCACGGTGGGAGTTAGTACCCACAAAAATTTGTACTCTTTTGAAGTACACCCTGTTAGGAGCTTACAATACGCCCTATTAGGAGCAGACCCTGTTAGGAGTCACCTGGTTAAGGGATTTGGATGTGCAACTCGGTTAGGAGCTTAATGACCTATTAGGATCAACCTCATGAGAGGATTTACCACTCTTTTTGAGAGATACCCTATTAGGGGATTTACAAGATTAAGGCCTGTATGGACCTACCCAGTTAAGGGATTTAATCTGCTGCAACTATTAGGAAACAACAGTGAAAAAGTGATTTGTTACTTGCACTTCTCAGCTTGCTAAATCAGATCCAGTTATGTTCCACTATCTACAACTCTCAGGCATATCTCACTCTTCTCTGGTATGACTTCACACTCTTCTCTAAGACCACCAACACAATAAACATTAACTAAGACAACATAAATAATGCTTTCCATTAGGTCAAACACTAAACCCTAAATTACATCATAGATCATCACAAATCTTTACAAATCATTACAGATCATCATATAGATCATTACATTCAATTATAAATCACTATCAACTGTTGAATGATCATAAGTCGTCACAACAAGTCGATCTGGTACAAAGTCAAACCCTTAGCTCACTCTGTTAAGCACTTTGCACATTCCCAAGAAATTCACTCTGAACACGCCAAAACATATTTCAAACACTTCACATGGTTTGTGCCGTGTTATCATCAACATGTACACTTGATGTCGGTCACATCCATACCAAAAATCATTACCGGTTTGATGATTTCTTCACCGGTTCTAAAACCCTACTAAACCTTGGCAAAACTTCATCATAAATTAGAAACATGCTTTCCGATAGTCATCACAAGATGCAGTTCTAGTTAGATACTTATTACCATGATAAAATATTACATTCCAAACCACAAATCACCATTCATCACCAATTATCCGCTTCAAGTAAAACATCTCTACATATACCGGTTAAAGTCCTATTTCACAGTCTTTTGTATATTGTCAGTAAACCCTGTCTCCGGTAGACTAAATCACTTAGATGAAAAACCAAACATCAGTTAACATCATTAATCATCAGTTTCCATCAATGAAAACACAAATAACTAATCAAGTCATCTAAACACAAAATCTCAATCTCTTCATCACATATAGTCTTCTATCCTTTACTGGTTCAGCCATTAGTCTTTAATTGCATCACCTCATCTGCATCAGTTATGCCAATCATGCCAACACTTAGTTGGCTCATAATAATTAGTAATGGAGGGAAACATGGGCCCAAATTAAAAAAATGAAATTTAAAAGTTTAGGGTTCAAATCTACATATATAGAAATGACTTGGGTCAATTATGCACCCATGGATCTAAACCAAGGTGAAGAACATGTAGACATAAAGATATATGAGTCCTAGGGATTAATAATGGTATGAACAAGAAAAGGTAAGGATACTTGTCTAATTTCACATAAAATACATCATATTAGTTAATACATAAGGATAACCTAGTCATAATAGGCCCAAAACATAAGGGAAAATGGCATGGGTATTTTATATTCACAATTACATTTTACCCCCATTTTAACTTGCTTTTGAATTATTGTAAAAATGTATGTCAAAGTAAAATAAGTAGTCAATGTGAAATTAAATATTTTTCAAGCATTCAAAAGGTATGAATATGCTTTGATAGCTCTAAAAATTGATTGCATGAAATTTTCAATTTTGAGCTCAAATTTTGGTTTTCTAGTTTTATTTGTATCCTATGTAAATGATCCAAGGTCTAGGGTTTAGGGTTTATCAAAATTTCTTATGTTTTGTAAAGAAAACCATAGCAATGATATATCGTGTGATTGCTTTTTCCCACTTAAGGCTGAGGGTTCCTTTCTGTTGGTGGGGCCATTTTGTTCCCTAAGCATTAAGTTATCCTAGACCGGTCTATGAAATGATTTTCCTAAAAATTGCATAAAATCTTCCTATAGTCGGTCTCCTATTAAATATTTGTGCCCGCGCTTATATTTTCCTAAGTCTGAAATTCCTAAGTATTTCAACGGGTTGTTAAAGACATGATAGACCTAACAGTTCACGCTTCCCTATGGTCAAAAATGCAGGGATGATAAATACCGCGACATCGCGAGATTGTGCCACATGTTTTCAGCTGAAATAAAAAAAGGTTGGCAGTATAACCGGTTGAAGCATTGTGTTACTAGTTCTCAAGCGGTAAAAGTCAGTTTACTAATAGTCCTATCAATTGGCACATGTTCAAAATGAATGAAGATGTTTTGTCCAAAGGTAAAAGGTGCTCGATCTTTAATCGTGGAGGAGTTAACAAGCATTGTGCGAAGCAATAAAGTTTGAACAGATCTGACGACCCCCGTATCCCCGTGGTGGAACTTGCAAGGAAGTTACAGACTGCGACATCACGAGATGATGCAACATGTCCCGGGCTGACCAAGAAGACCTACGGTGAAGCCGCTGACAAAGTCTAGTTGAAAGATGATATGGTGCTGATTATTCAGGACTTGGTGGGTCCGCGGATATTGATGGAGGGTCAAATGCCACATCGACAAACAATAATCATTAGATTTGCTAGGCTGGGTAAGATTTGTGGCTGAGTTTCAAATGTGAAATTAGGAGGGATATTTGAAGGCATTAGTCATAGCCCGCACAGGAGATATGGGATGAACAAGATATAGACTTGTCGACTTAGGATGATTAATGACAAGTTGGGAGATTTTGATGCCGACTTAGTCTAGGAGGTTTATCTTCAAATTTTTCTTGAGAAAAGGACTGATTTGACAAGGTAAGGATGATATCTCAAAGATGTGAAAGGATTAGGATAAGCTTTCAGTTCAAGTGTGATGGATCACGAGTTCTCTGATGAATTCAGAGATTTGCTTGTTGACAGAGATCCTGAAGCAGAAGAATGTACACTCATGGAAGAATAAAATCAGGATAAAATCACTCGCATCAGATGAACCTTGACAAAAGAATATAGTGGATGTGATATGCTTGAATTCTAGTGTCCATAGCTGGCGGATTGAATTAAGAGCACCAGAGTGATGATGTTTCACAAACAGGAACTACTTGATGAAGTATTGTTCAACTATAAATATAGCAAGGTGGTGATTAAATTGGTAGGAGAGTATGAAGCCTTTTCATTTTCTAAATGCAGTTTTTCCTTCTGCAAAGAGAATGATGTTTGAGAAAGCTTGTAAATGGAGTTGCAATATACTCTATGATACTGGATGGATTTTTCTCTCATATGTGAGTATGTCTATTGTTAGAGGGGGCGTGAAAGACTTTTCTTATGAAGAAAGGACACGCATGACACAACCTTTGTGTCCACTCTGTCACTGGATGGCAAGGGGTTCTGAGAGAGCCCGTAGAGAAATGAAAAAGGGACATGTCTGGGTAGGGAGAGGCAATAATCCATCCATGTAGCTGCATGGAAGTTGCGACCCCTCCCCAGCATATTATGTTTCCCCCCTAACTCCTCCTCCCACTGTCTTTGATACTGGGCATGAAGGTTGAAGCTCCTCCTCTAGTTTAGAGGCGACTTTTCTTCTTGTCGGGACCCCGTTTCCTTTCCTAGAAGGGAAATGCTCAATAGGACAGAAGCACAACATCTCACACTCCATCTGAAGGTGTTAGGGCGATAACAACATGGCTCAAATGGTTTTGCCCCTACCAATTTTCAGTTAAGAATGATGATTCATAGGTGGCAGCACATGGATATGCAAACATTTTTGTAACATAATTGCAAATGGCCTTTTAGGGCTAATTGTTAAGAATGAATCTGTTGTTGACATGTGTGTTCGGCCAAAAGCTTATTTCTCCTTTTATTCTATAAAAAGGAATATCATGGCCAGAAGAAAGGTTCAGATTTTTTGGGAATGTCTTGTAGGTTCAGTTTTCTTGTTCCTTGGGTTTTTCCTAGTTTGTTTCTAGTAGCGAGTCTAAGTGAAGCAAACAAGCTGTAAAGTATTTTATAGAGAAAATAAAGAAATGTTTTAGTGTCAAATTTTGTACAGGTTCTTGAAGGAGTTATATGTAAATTTTATCTTGTGACAAAGATAACATTTTGTTCAAAAAAAAACAAAATTCTATCTCTTTTCTCTCCATTGCATGGTTCTATCAATTTTTAAATGAAATAAATCAAGGGTTTATTTCATTTAGTGCATTGTTATGATGTATGTAGCTTTTTGTTTATGCTTCGGCCCAAGGGGTCAATTAAATTGCTTAAATGGAGTTGCAGAATGATAGGGCTTGTGCAAGGATTTTAGATAAGTAGTTTTGTGTTAGGGTTACAAATGGGGTATATTGTAAGGCAGTATCATCTCAAATTTTATGTTATCAGATCAAATTCTGTCATATTTTTAGGTTTATGTTTTATATCTTTTAGGTGCCCAATGGAGTAAGGCACTAATCAATGCTTGTAACTGGTTTTGTTTATTAGCCTTGTTTTGCTTTTAACAGATGAATCTTTACAAATCTCTTAAATATCAGAATATCATTTGTTACATTTTTGTATATTTTCTAAACGTTGTCCCACCCATCTTATACTCAAGGTTGAGGTTGAGGATCACTCAAGGACTCACCATCTTTGAGTATTCTCCCTTTCTATTGAGTCCTTTTATGAGACAATCTGCTTTGTTTTCAGTAAATTCCTGAGTATCGTTGCAGAGAGTAGGAAGTTCACTGAAGGGATCACCCTCTCGGGTTCTGCAGAGCCTGAAGTGTAGAAGGATCTTGTATCCTTGTTGAATTTGGTCCAAGCCTGATGAATATTGATAGTTGGAGGTGGCTCTCCATAGGTATTTGGAGGAATCAACTTGGTCTCTGCCCAGTGGCAGTGTAAACTTGTTATTTTTTGGGAACCAACAAAAATGGTGACTTTGCTGGGGAGAATATGAATTGTAAAGAATCTCTGGTACGAAAAGATTTGCTAAATATATAGTCAAGATTATTCCATCTGAGTCACCAAAATAAATGGCGACTCTGCTGGGGAATGTTGCATAAAGTTGTATGGTTTTTTTGTGATTTGATGGTTGAGCGTTGCTCCCGCGTCACATAACTCAAATCTTTGCCCAAAAAGAGTGAAAAGGCTTCTTAACCTGTCCCTTGTCAGTTTGAGTCAATTCTCATAAATGTTGTTGGAGAATCTGTTGTAGTTCATTTTCTATAAAGAGTTTTTGTCCAGATTTGTCTGTTTTTCAAGATTATTTGTAATACCTCACAAGTTGTGAGTGGTGACTCAGAGACTCTAAGACTTTGAGATTTATGCACTAGTGTGTGTTTGCTTGAAGAAGAACCAAGGAATTTGCAAAAGAGATGAAGCAGATTTGAGCTCTTATGATGAAGTACCCTGACAAGTTGAGGACAAAATCTATATAATGTCATTTGATGATAAGGAAGTGTTGCAGTGTTGTGTTGAAACAAATCTAACCTATGAAGGAATTCCAGTTGTTTGAGTATTTATCCTTTGCAAGGAGGTGGTGATTCTGTCAAAGATCAATGTTAAAGATTTGAAGGATTGAAGGTGATTTTCCAAAGTCCCAGGTTAAAGAAAGGCAACAACAACTTCAACATTTCCAAGTATTTTGATTTTCATGAGTCAAGTGTATTTGCATGAAAATTATGTGAAAAAATGTTCCCTAAGGAGTGAAAGAAGCACTAAGGAAGGGAATGGTAGTGATTATTTTACATACTCTTGTGATTCAATTTCCATTTTTTGTATGAGATTAGATGGAGTATGTTTTGAGCCTTTGCAATATGATAGTTTAAGATTTATGGCAAAAGGATAGAAATAGGGAAATGAATGAAAATATGTATTATGTGCTTGTGCTTCCCTATGAAATGTCAAATATAAATGTGCAACCTCTGCCGAATCACCATAGAGATTTCTTTATGGAAAGGTATAAACCATTGAATTTCAAAGGTATCCAAGGTTTCCCAAATCCTGTTCCTGTAAAGGTTAGGGAACAATTGCTAGAATTCAGTGGGAAAAGGTCAGAATCAACATGACAACATTTGCAAGAATTTTCTAAATTAATGGAAGATTTTGAGATAAATCAGGAAGATGTTTTCATGAAGTTGTTTGTTCTGTCTTTGAGGGAAAATGCCAGAGATTGGTTTTCTTACATACCAGTATGCTGTATCTCGTCATGGGATGAGTTTAAAGGTAGCATTCATGGAACAATTTGGTGAAAGAATTAATCTGAGCTCATTTATGAAAACATTCCTGGGTATCTAGAAGGAAGAAGACGAGTTAGTACCTGTTTTTAATCTCAGGTTTGCTAGGGCATTGGATGACATTCCTAGCAGTTATAGACCAAATGATGCAATGTGCTTAGTTGTTTATTTGGCTGCATTTGAAGAGGAAGAGAGTTATTTGTTGAGAGATAAGGATCATAAAACCTTGCATCAGGCATATAGGATAGCAATGGATATTGAGAACAACTTGAAATATGGAATCCCTAAGGGCTATTTATCTGCAAGGGTATGTTATCCTAAAATATTAGAGGTTAAAGAAAGACATGAATCAGAACATAAAGATCCATGTCAAGGCCTTTATATCCCTACTAATCACATTAGCCATGTTATTGATTATGATTTGAATAAAAAAATGAGTGAAGAGAACTTGTCCCAGACATTCCTCATATTGATGAAGAAGAGGTTAATGAGAAATTATCTGACATATTGGATGTAGAGATGGATATGGTGTCAATTACTTTACTAAATGACAACAACTGTGGTTGTTCTAGGAGGAACATCTCACCAGAAATTTGTCTGCGGTCTTGTGTTTCAGATAGATCCAATAGTGAGTATAAAGAATTGGAAAGTGTTATGTTTGATATTGATGCAAGTATTCAAGATTTTGATGATACAAATTCAGTCTCTCAGGAATTAGTTATATATGATGATGACAATTCAGATGGTAAGATCCCACCAATTTTAGTTAATAATATTATTGGGATAGAAAGCTGCATGATGTGTGTATATGGTGAAAATGGATAACAATAATAACAATATTGAAAGGCTAAATGAATTCAACCACAAAACCCTAGCCTAACAACAACAAAGATCCACCATAACATATGAAGATTACCTAAGACAATGCAAATCAAATGAAATCACAAAGATTATACCATCACATGTCCAATAAGGTTTGGATCTCCATTCTTCCTATCTCCATTGATCTTGCTTGATATATTTGCTCTCAAATTTTATATGCACAAGAGCTCAACAAAGAACGGAATGTGGTTGCTAGTAGGATCGTAGTGTAGTCAAGTCCTTAAGATGATTGATTAGAATGAATGATTAAGGTTTGATAATGAAGGAGGCATCTCCTTATATAGAAGACACAATATGAAATGGAGGGATAAGATTGAGAGGTGTAAAAGGAGGTCGGCTATGATTAGAGGGTAGGTAAAAGAAATAATAAAATAATGAAAGGGGTAGGTAGTGTATGAATTAAGAAATGAATGACATGTGTCATGGGTAGAAAAGGTTAATGATTTAATTAAATAAATAAAGATTTATTTAATTAATAGAAGAAGTGGGATAATTAAATAAATAAGATATTTATTTAATTTAGGAAAAGGATAATTTAAATAAATAAAGGTATTTATTTAAATGAGAAATAAGGCTAGAAGAGGATAAATGAATTAATTAAATAAATAAAGATTTATTTAATTAATAGAAGAATTAGGCTAAAGATAATTAAATAAATAAAATATTTATTTAATTAGACATGACAATTTTAGGTGTCTACATTTTGCCCCTCTTTGAGACAATGCGGCTTGTCGCGTTGTTTCAAAGAAGATAATATGAACTGATATAGAGTTGCCCCAGGATGGGAATGATATGCCCCCTCGAGAGATTGGATGAAAATGTTGGAAAAGATTGCAGACAATCTCTCGATAAGAAAGAAAGGCTAGAATAGAATGACCGGATAAAGTGACAAAGTCACGGGATAATGAAGACTGTCTCGGGAAACGAGGGCTAGGGCTAGGGTAGGCTATAAGATAGACCATGGGGGAAATACATCCTCATTGTCATCCACACATCCATGAGAGTAAATTGCAAAGCGAAAATAGAGCAGCAGCAGTCAGCAGCGATGGCTTTTGTTCACAGATTCGACTGCGTTCACCGATTCTAGAGGCCAGCAGAGGCAGGAGAGCCAGTAAGTACCACAAAACCTCCTTGTACTTTGTTGCATTTATTGTTGTCATTAATGCATACTAGGTAATGTAATAAATGCGTGTTTATGTTAGGAAAGCACGTTTGTGTCCAAAAATGTGAATTTTTGTCTTCTAGGTCAAATCGACAGTTCTGTGATGAACATACGTTGTTGATTGGATAAGCTGCTGAGAGGATACACTTAAGAAGGTCCTCTAGGGAAGACTAGGATAACAAATAGGGCTAGGATTGACAATTTTGTGATAGAACATACGTTGCCAATTAGGAAACTTCTCAAGAGGATTCACTCAAGCATAAACCCTAGGATAAGATAGATCAAGGCACTTTGTGATGAACAGTGAGTACCAAGATATAGTACTTTGTGATGAACAGGGAGTACTAAAATATGAGCAGCACTTTGTGATGAACAATGAGTGCAAATGTGAGCAGCACTTTGTGATGAATAGGGAGTGCCAAACACGTAGTACTTTGTGATGAACAGGGAGTACCACTAGGATAGAAGCAACACTTTGTGATGAACAGTGAATGTCACTAGGACAGAAGCAACACTTTGTGATGAACAGTGAGTGTCACTAGGATAGAATCAACACTTTGTGATGAACAATGAGTGTCACTAGGATAGAATGCCATATGCACTTAGATAAAAAAAGTAGCATTTTGTGATGAACAGTGAATGCCACGATGACTGACATGATTGATTTGCTTGACTGCAGAGTATTTGCCTATGTTGGAGTCACAGGAGAGATTCCCATCGACTCAGAGATTGCGACCTGAGCTGACAGTCGAGGAGCGAGCTGCAATCGAGGCTATGGGATTGAGACATGTGTTGTATGTGCCTGAGTTTCGGGCGAACATGGGACTGTTGATTGCGCTGGCAGAGAGATGGCACTCTGAGACATGTACATTTCATTTGCCGATGGGTGAGATGACAGTCACCCTAGAGGATGTATACAGGATTATGCGGATACCGATTGATGGGGAGCTGATTCCATACGATCGAGACGGAGACAGGGATGCCCTTAGACGAGTGTTCCAGGATCCAGCATTGGAGATGAGGTTGGGACATGTGGCATGGGATACCATGACATGGACAGGATTAGCACTACCAACAATGTTGGCAAGAGTTATCAGTGGGTTCCTTTGTATCAGTTTTGTACCATTTTGTATGATGATGTAGACACCTGCGGGTGATTGTAGCCATATGATTTTGACATCATTGTATCATGACACTTTATATATATATATATATATATATATATATGAGATGATTCATCTTTGCGGCAGCTATATGCATGTGTACCTATGTGATGAGATGTTTCATGATGTATGTTTCTATGTGATGGTTATGATATGAATGCAAATATGTACATGAGGAAATGCAATATTTTTTATTTTTTTTGTTCTTTTATGTTTTATATGTGTATGCATGATGCAAATGTGAATATATGTAATGCAGATGAATATGATAATGCAAATGTAAATTGTGCTAACAGGTGTTGTGTGCAGGATGTGATGCAGTTGTGATATCTATATGTATGTATGAAATGCTTATATGTGGTAATGCAGGTGCAACTATGAAATGCAAATGTTTTGGTGTGTCATTATACTCAGTCATGTGATAGCAGGCTACGCGGACTCGAGAAGGATGATGGAGGTCAATCAAGAAATGGGGATGAAAGATAGAAGATATGAAAGTGAAAGAGCTTCTTGTGCGTTATCATCATTGAGCTTTATTATGGCAAGTAGGTTATGACAATCGAGGCATATGTTCGACCCAGAAAGTCATTGTACCTGTTTGCATGGAGATAAGACAGTCACAAACAAGGAATGCCCCCAGTTCACACTAGACTCACAGTGTCCTCATGTCCTTGGACAAGTCATAGCATTACTAAGAGACAATCCACAGACAACAAATACAAATAGGTGACGATACCCCATCCTCGCCTTTCTAGTCAAAGACATCCCGGAGATAGAATCTCTAGTCAGAGACATCCTGGAAAAGCTAAAAGACATGTCACCAAAAGAAAAGATGAAATCAAAAGAAAACCAAGACTCGACACCAACATCCACTATAGTCCTCAAGTTTAGTGTCTCTTGTCACTTGTATAAGTCTTATTCGATTATGGTCACAATGTTTACTTTCACAAAATGGATAGATAGCACTGAACCATAATGTTATCTGAGTCTGTTGAAAGATTTGATTTGTTGAAGCCCATTGTTGCTGCTGTGTCTCATCTGAAACTGACCGAATCCATGAAACTGATACTTTATTATGGAGAAGATGAAACTTTATTGCGGATTTGTGAAGCAAATGTTGCTTTATTGCGGATTGTGCGCGGATAGACTGAAGGAAGCTGGAAGAAACTGTACTCCTCGAAACATGTGATGTTCTCAGTTCCACACCCATTACTAGACGTAAGATTTTGCCTTAGCCACAGATAGGATCTGATTTATTATGGATGGAAAGGGATGAAAAGGGAGGTTTATTATGAATGGCTAACCAATCTTAGGGAGATCAATAACAAGCCATGATGGGAATGGGTAAGTTTATTATGAACGAATAGGTTGTGAGTGTGTGCAAAGTGAAAGGATGAAAGTGAATCCTGAAGGAGGGAGGAGCAATGTCTCTACACATGGCACTGGTGTCCCAATTTTCACCATGGTACTTGCCCAGGGCGCCACCAAAGTGGTTTTCACCATTGGACGAAATTATTTCTCTTTACTTTTTTTGATTTTTCAATGTTTTTTGTGTCACAAGGCGCCTGTTTGCTAGGTTTTCACCAAGTAATAATTTTTTTTGTTTTATTATTTTTTTTGTATTTTTGAAATTTTTGAATTTTTTTTTATATTTTTTGAATTAGGATACTCTGAAGAGCTATGTGTAAAACCTGCGAAGGTGCATGTTGTTAATAGGATCCTCCAAAGGTTCACCTTCTGTAGTTGAGAGCTGATATGCCCCAGATCCATATGCTGTTGTGATGATATAAGGACCAAGTCAGTTTGGTTCGAACTTGCCCTTCTTCTCTCTGTCTTGGTGATTTTTAGGGTTTTCCTTGAGAACCGAATCACCTACCTCGAATGTGCGAGGCTTGACTTTATGGTTGTAATTACATTGTTCCTTGATTGAATGATGTGTAGCTCGAGTGACTGTCTTCCTTGATGAAGGAACTCAGATAGAATTACTAGTGTGTGGACTATGTAGGCCCATATGCGTGTCACCTAAAGAAGTTTGGGCATCCCTGATAACAAAGTCCTTCGAGGAAGTTCCATTAAAGATCCATGATGTATCACCAGAAGGGAAAGGATGTGTGGAACAAGTGGATGAGTGATGGAGGCTTATGATTGCGAAAAGAAGTGAAAGTATGATAGCATGATGGAGACTTAGGATCAACAAGTATGCTTTTTGACTTGAAATTTTAGAACTTTTGCCCCCAGTTATTTTGGTATTAGGGGAGATCAACTCTTGTTCTTTTTGCTTCATAGGATTTTTATCCTTGACTTTGATTTTTGCAGAGTCCAATAGCTTTTGATTTTGATTTGAACTAAAGGACTTCTCTCTATTTTTGACTTTTAGATTTTTCTTTTCAAATCTTGATTCTTGATCCTCAATGAGTAAGGGCTTTTTTAATTCTTGTTGATCCAAGTCTGGGAAAGAAGTTGAAATGGAATGAGCGGATGATATGGTAAAGCTATGCGAGTTCTCAAGAGGTCTGGCGATATGCTCAATAGATTCTTCACTGGAACTGCTCTTAGGACTATTGATATCAAGAGTTGCTTGCACCACTGGAGGAGATTTGCATTTAGACTTAGTAGCCACAACACTAGGTGGTTCACACCCAATTCCTTTCAAATTGTTTATAGATTGTTCATGTCGACTGAATACCTTAGGAGATAGTGGGAGTTGATCAACATGAAAGATATACTCCCCACATCCCATGTCTTTAAACTTGAAATTTTCTTTGTGCTCTGCTTGTTTTGATGTAGAAGCTTTCAAGGATTCTGGATCCACATATGCTAATGAAGGAATAGCTTCTTGATTGACTGGGATTGTTATTTCTGATCGAGGTTGTAGATTGTTGCAATATATGAATGGATTTGGATCCGCTTTGATGGTCACTTCAACTCCATTGTGAGGGAACTTGATACATCGATGATATGTAGATGGGACTGCGCTCATTTCATGAATCCATGGACATCCTAGCAATATGTTGTATGTGAGATCAAGGTCTAGGACTTGACAAACCACATCCTTTGTAACTGGCCCAACTTTGAGAGGTAAAATGACTGTACCCTTGGATGAACGCTCTTCATCATCATATGCTTTGATAGTAATTTTGTTTGTAGAATTCAAAGCTTTGTCGAAATATCCCAATTGTTTAATAGTGCTCAATGTACAAATGTTTAGACCTGCTCCTCCATCTATCAGGACTCATTTTATTTGATGTTTGTGTATGAAGGCTTCAATGTGTAGTGGTGCATTATGTGGTTGGCTTACGGAGGTGTCATCGACTTCTGTGAAAGTAAGGGAGTGTGGAATGGAAAGGTATCCCACCATGGCTTGAAATTGGTCCATGTTCAGATCAGTAGGAACGGTAGTATCTCTCAAGATTTTGTCAAGAATGGCTTTATGAGCAGGGGATATGCGTAATAGCTCAAGGATGGAGATGAGCACGGGTGTCTTCCCTAACTGTTCTACAAGGTCATACTTAGGTTTGGTTGATGAGGAGGCAGTGTTCTTGGCTGGAGCACCTTGCAAAGTGATTTTACCTCGACGGGTTGTAACATGACATTCAGAGGTAGGTTCGGAAGAAGATCCAACACCTTTTAAGACAATCTTGGGTCTCTGGGTAGAATTCTCAGGGTTTTTGTCCTTGATGATAATGGTAGAGACGTAATTGTCCATCGAGATGTGATTGATAGTTGAATCATAGTTATAAGATGCTCTTGTATAGTTGGTTTGGTCATCTGTGGCTTTAGCTTTTCCCTTGTTATGTTCTGGGAATGGTTCCTTAAACATCTCATGTTCTTGATTGGATGAGTGTCCCTCAATCTCAATGTCACCTCTATCAATGAGATCTTGTATGATGTTCTTCAGTCGATGACAATTTCCTGTCTTATGACCCTCGCTCTTATGAAATTCACAATACTCATCATCATTCCACCAATTTGGTTTAACCTTTGGCTCATATGGAGGAAAATCTGGAATAGTGATTACCTTGTTTGCCACTAGCTTCTTGAAAACCGACTCAAGTGGTTCTCCCAATGGAGTGTACTTCCTTCGTGATCTGGAAGTTGTTTGAGTATTCACTTGATTGTTTGTAGAACTTGATCCAGAAAAAATGAATTTGGGTCGCACTGTATTGGCATCAACAACACCATCATTGACTGTGTTCTTGTTTTTATTCCAAAATCTTGGCTTGTCTTTTCCTTTAAAGTCATCTTTGTTTTCCTTGAATATCTTAATGACTCCTTGTTCAATTAGGACCTTCTCTGTTGCTAAGCCTTTTTCAATGACGTCCTTGAAGGTGGACAAACAAGCTTTCCTTAGATCATAGCCAATGTCTTTGTTAACATTTTGTGTGAACATCTCTACCATTTGTTTTTGTGGAATTTCACAAGAGCATCTGCTGGCTAGATTTCTCCATCTTTGTAAGAATGATGCAAAAGATTCTCCCTCTTTTTGCTTGGTGTTGCACAAAGTAGTGACTGATATGTCTGTCTCTATGTTGTAGGAGAAATGTTGGATAAATGCCTCTGCTAGATCACCCCATGACTTAATACCAGGTGGGAGTTGGGAGAACCATTCCATAGCTTGATCACCTAGGCTTTGTGGGAATAATCTCATCAAATATGTCTCTTTTGCTGCTACCTCAATGCAAGCTGTGAAAAACTGTCTTATGTGTGCCTTAGGATCCCCTTTTCCTCTATACTTATCAAATTTAGGAGTCACAAAGTGTGTAGGAAAAGGAGGCATTGGAATGCTCTTGTCAAATGGATAAGGACATATGTCTCTCATTGTGTATGTTGGCTTTGGTGTATTTATGTCCTCCATTTTCTTTTGTAAGTCCCTAATTTGTTGCTCCAAATTGCTCTTAGGTGGAGATTGACTTCTTGGACCATACCCCATGCTTGAGGCACCAATTGGAGGAGGAGCATGTTGCATATATGGATGATATTGATCATACACATGTTCATATGGAGGAGGTCTATAGTGATGCTGCGTATATGGACCACTTGGTATAGATTCATATTGAGGAATGAAATATCTATTTTGTCCATGTATACCATACTCTACAGGCATGTCATGTTCTAATGTGTTGCCCCCAAATTTGACATGGGGTTTCCTTGTGTCCAACTTTTGAGCATGCCTTTGAATATCCAATTGCTTTGGTGGTTGATCCTTAGCATTGGTATGTGATTGAGCATATCTTTCTGCATAAGATTTCCATAATGGTCTGCGAAGGTGAGTATCATATGCTTGACCATGTGTATGTGGGACCTCTGGTTTTTGAAACAAAGATGATGGTGATTCAGGTACCATATGTGGTCCTCTATTGCCTCCACTATTAGGTCTCCTTTGATCCATGTTGGAGTGAGGTTGTTGCAAAGGTCGATTTTCCATTATTTGAGACATGTCAAAATCATGAGGTATCTTGGCTCCACTTTGTGCCATCATTTGTAAGAAGTATTGTCTATCCCTCCTCATTATTTCCTCAACCAATTGATTGAAATGAGGATCCATAATGGATTCTTCCACATCTACTGAATGTACTGAAAAGCTATCCATATCATCATTGTGTGTATCATTGTTGTTTGTAGTGTCCATGTTCTCAACATTTGGAATGTTTTAATAGGCATCCATGTTAGGTAATGTAGTATGATCAGAATTGAAAAAGATATCATTGTCATACTCATAAGAACTCATGTTTGTGGACTCTTGAGCCTCTTTAGTTTCTCTCCTAGATTTTTGAAGATGGGTTTCAACCATGAACTAGGTATTGACCAAGATGTGTGATACTAGATGAAAATGGAAAGAGTATGGAAGACCAAGAGTTGGTTGGAATGTAAATGAATCTGAAGTGTACTTGCAATGTCCAAGGTGTAAGACCAAGTATGTATGTAGTAGAGTAGGCGTGACTTCCAAAGAGAGGATAGTTTCTCTTGATGAGGTAAGTTGACCTTGACTCTAAGTAAGACCAAATGAGACCCAAAGGTAAGAAACCTTGATGAGGGACCACTTAGCAAAGTGTTGTTGTATGTAGTGTGTTGACAAAGTATAGTGAGGACAAGCAAGTGACCTTTTGACTCAAGTTTAGACAAGTGTGAATGTAAAGTGAGATGTGAAGCAATGATGGATTTTGTGAGACCCAAAGACAGGTTGAATGCTAAATGAAACCCTGGAGAAATGACCTAGGAAGCTCAAGAATTCTAAAACTGACTGTGTTTGTTTGCTGGACTGTAACAGTTTTTTTCAATTCTGAACACAGACGCGCCTGTATACTTCACAGACGCGGTTTCCAGACACAGATGCGGCTCTGTTTAACACAGACGCGTTTCTGAGATTTTTTGCAAAGTGTAATGTTGACTGTTGGAATACAGACACGTTTCTGCCCTTCATAGACGCGATTATACAACACAGACGCTATTATGTCTGACACAGACGCGTTTCTGTAAAATTTGTGCAATTTTTTCCAATCTGTGAAGTCGTTTTATTGTGACCAAATTTGACTATTTGACTATTTTTTCGTGACAAGAGGACACAGTGTTGATGAAGACCCAATGTTTGCAAGTGTCTAGACTCAAAAAATGACTCCAAGAAATGTGTGTTGTTTGATGTAAAAATGTTTTGCATACACTTGAAGACACAAAAGACACAATGTTTTGCTGTTTGGTCTTGAATGTTTTGAATGTTTAAAATAAGTCAAGCACAATTCTTATGGCTGGCCAAGACAATAGTTGTTGATCCCACAGGGGGTTTTACTCCCGAGGCTATGCTATTCAGAGCGGATACTTAGATGCTTGACCTCACTGGCTCCACCCTCGGCACTCACTTCTCGGGTCAGCCAAGCATCAGTCCCCACGAAAACTCCCCGTGGTGAACTTTGTATCTCTACTAAGAACCGTATGTGTGTGGGCCGCTACCAGAGGTCCGACCTCCTGCCCCAACAACTAGAAGGATTTGGGCTTCTAAAACAAAAAGGTGCTAGTAAGGGCATCCGCTCGTGTGACCATACATGCGACACTTTCAGCTTTGTAAATACAGAAGGCTCCCAGCTGGTAGGGGTTATGCCCTACAACTGATCAAATAAATTTGATCAAACGGGACTATGGGGAGACATAGTGTCGGTATGAACTAATCAGCACACGTTATTCATAGTTTTCACCATGAATACAGTTATTTATAGTGGTTTGGAAGAAGATGGCTTTTCTTTTGCTACCACTTGGGTCGTTCTCTTCTCACTAGTAGTCCTAATGACCACACGGGAAGACAGGCCCTCTAAAGATTAAACAAAAAGAGCCTATTGCTTAAGACACAAAAGACAATGATTCAATTTTAGTGCACCAATTGAAGTGTTTGCTAGTCTATGAAAACAAGGCACACAATAAAAATCCAAAAACCCTTGCCAAGGACCTGCAACAAAGAGTTGTTAGTAGTTTGAATTGTTTCAAATGATCACCCCTTCCTGCAAGCACACAAGTTAGGTAAATTTTAAACCCAAAAGACTTTGTGAAAATAGGGGCCTTCAACCAAATGATTTAGCTTTCAAGACAAGCTGCACCAATTTCGTTAGCTAGATCTGAAAATGTTAGCTCAAAATAAACCAGATCTGAAACCCTAAATGCAAAATCCGAAAACTGAATCAATAAAAACCCAAAATTTGAAATTGGTGAACACAGACGCGATTACCCTCAACACAGACGCGACTTCGTGACACAGATGTGGTTCTGTGAGAAACAGACGTGACTACAGAACGCAGACGTGTCTTCTGGACATAGACGCGGCTAAAAACAACGCAGACGCGACTTTATAACACAAACGCGCTTTCCTGGATCCTGCAACAGACGCGACTCCAGATGTCGCAAACACGCCAGAAAATAAAAAACGCGATCCGAAAGTGCGCAGACGCAAAAATATCAAAATGCTGCCGAAAACGTCCGATCTGCAACTTCAAAATACAAAATCTGCAACAAGGATGTTAAATGCAAAAGGGACAAGAGTCCCATCGGGCGTGCCAAAATGTATATGGTGAAAATGGATAATAATAATAACAATATTGAAAGGCTAAATGAATTCAACCACAAAACCCTAGCCTAACAACAACAAAGATCCACCATAACATATGAAGATTACCTAAGACAATGCAAATCAAATGAAATCACAAAGATTATACCATCACATGTCCAATAGGGTTTGGATCTCCATTCTTCCTATCTCCATTGATCTTGCTTGATATATTTGCTCTCAGATTTTATATGCACAAGAGCTCAACAAAGAACGAAATGTGGTTGCTAGTAGGATCGTAGTGTAGTCAAGTCCTTAAGATGATTGATTAGAATGAATGATTAGGGTTTGATAATGAAGGAGACATCTCCTTATATTGAAGACACAATATGAAATGGAGGGATAAGATTGAGAGGTGTAAAAGGAGGTTGGCTATGATTAGAGGGTAGGTAAAAGAAATAATAAAATAATGAAAGGGGTAGGTAGTGTATGAATTAAGAAATGAATGACATGTGTCATGGGTAGAAAAGGTTAATGATTTAATTAAATAAATAAAGATTTATTTAATTAATAGAAGAAGTGGGATAATTAAATAAATAAGATATTTATTTAATTTAGGAAAAGGATAATTTAAATAAATAAAGGTATTTATTTAAATGAGAAATAAGGCTAGAAGAGGATAAATGAATTAATTAAATAAATAACGATTTATTTAATTAATAGAAGAATTAGGCTAAAGATAATTAAATAAATAAAATATTTATTTAATTAGAAATGACAATTTTAAGGTGTCTACAATGTGTACAAATGTGAAATTTTCTTAGAACAAGCTATTTCTAACATTGAGGACCAGATTGTTCTAAACTGTTCTCATTTCCAAAATGTCCTAGAGTTGACTTGTATGTTTGGAAGGAATCTAGTCCAAAAGAATCAAAATGGTCATGGTAGCTTTGCTGGGGCTTATGAACGTCTTAACATGGAACATTCATACTATGAGGATTATATTGTTGGGTGTTGCTCCAGTTCAGAATCCAATTCCTTGACTCCCGATGAACTTGAAGATAAGATAAGTAGTTATTTTAGTGAAAATGTCAATGCATAATTTGATGAAGATGTAGATGAAGATCAGTTGGTGCTTTGCTATAATGTTTTTGAGAAGGGTTTTCATATTGTTCTTAACCCTTTGTATGAAGAAACAATTGAGAATCTGGACATTATTGTATCAACTTTTGAAATAGAATATTATAAAGATGAAGGTGTAATACCTGAATTAATGATAAGTAACAATGATCAGTTTTCTCCTATTGCTGATATTGTCAACATTAAATTGGATACAGAGAAGGAGGGTGAAGTATTTGTCCGGTTTGATGATTTGCAATTACATGAAGGGGTCATTTTTGATCTTTTTCCTCCTCTTGATAATAGTTTGCTCGCTATGATCAGTAAGAAAGTGGATTTTTTAGGGAGCCTTTATTTCAGAAAGCAGTCTGATGTTGAAAGTGAGGCATGTTTTCTCAGTTATGTGCTAGAATATGAGATTTTCTTTCTTCAACTGGATGATGTCTTTACAAAATGGGATATTGGTTGCAGGCAAGATGTGTGCTATGTTCAGCACAACACATGTGTTACATAATGACAAATATTCGATATCATTGCATAAGCTTCATATTTTCAGCAATAATTGCAGTGATAAATTTAAGCATAGTAGTTGGATCAAAGTAGCCAGCAGGTTTGGAAAATGGTTTTCCACTTATGTTATTAAATTACATATGACGCTTTCAGAAGAAAATCATATTTATGATAGATGAAAGAACTGGTTGACATTGGTAGATGGCATTGGGCCATCATATGTGGTTTGATCTTGTGGGCCACAAACAATTTGTGGTAGAGTAGGTTTTTTTGACTCTATGCCCAATGGAGTTACTAATAAATCCCTCTTGAATTGCCTGTTCATGGACAATTTTTGAGGTTTTACTTTTCTTAAAGTAGCTGTTATCCATGAGCATTAGTTAGGTTTTCTTTGTTAGTATAGTTTCCTTTTCTATTGAAATCACCCTATCTGGGTAATTTCTTTTTGGTCTGCCCTGCAGTTGGTCTACTTCACCCAAAGATTCTGGTCTCTTGCCTCATTCTTGTGAAATGAGCGTCCCCAACTAGAGTCACTAATAGCTCTGAAAATTGATTGCATGAAATTTTCAATTTTGAGCTCAAATTTTGGTTTTCTGGTTTTATTTGTATCCTTTGTAAATGATCCAAGGTCTAGGTTTTAGGGTTTATCAAGATTTCTTATGTTTTGTAAAGAAAACCCTAGCAATGATATATCATGTGATTGGTTTTTCCCACTTAAGGCCGAGGGTTCCTTTTTGTTGGCAGGGCCATTTTGTTCCCTAAGCATTAAGTCGTGCTAGACCGGTCTATTAAATATTTTCCTAAAAAATCGCATAAAATCTTCCTATAGTCGATCTCCTATTAAATATTTTTGAACGCACTTATATTTTCCTAAGTCCAAAATTCCTAAGTATTTCGGCAGGTTGTTAAAGACAAGATAGATGTAACAGTTCATGCTTCCCCGTGGTCAAAAGTGCAGGGATGATAAGTACCACGACATTGCGAGATTGTGCCACATGTTTTTAGTGGAAACCGACAAGGTTGGCAGTATAACCGGTCGAAGCATTGTGTTACTGGTTCTCAGGCGGTAAAAGTTGGTTTACTAACAATCCTATCAATTGGCATATGTTCAAAATGAACGAAGATGTTTTGTCCTGAGGTAAAAGGTGCTCGATCTTTAATTTTGGAGGAGTTAACGGGCATTGTGCGAAGTAGTAAAGTTTGAATAGATCTGACGGCCCCCGTATCCCCACGGTGGAAGTTGCAAGGAAGTTATGGACCGCGACATCATGAGATGATGCCACGTGTCCCAAGCTGACCAAGAAGACCTATGGTGAAGCCGCTGATAGAGTCTGGTTGAAAGATGATATGATGTTGATTAGCGAAACTTGGTGGGTTTGCGGATACTGATGGAGGGTCAAATGTCACGTAGACAAACAATGATCATTAGATTTGCCAGGTTGGGTAAGATATGTGGATGAGTTTCAAATGTGAAATCAGGAGGGATATTTGAAGGCATTGGTCGTAGCCCGCGCAGGAGAGATGGGATGAACATGATACAAACTTGTTGACTTAGGATGATTAATGACAAGCTGGGAGATTTTGATGCCGACTCAGTCTAGGAGGTTTATCTTCAAATTTTTTATTGAGAAAAGGACTGATTCGACAAGGCAAGGACGATATCTTAGAGATGTGAAAGGATTAGGATAAGCTTCCGATTCAAGTGTGATGGATCACGAGTTCTCTGATGAATTTAGAGATTTGCTTGTTGACAGAGATCTTGAAGCAGAAGAATGTACACCCATGGAAGAATAAAATTAGGATAAAATCACTCGCATTAGATGAACCTTGACAGAAGAATACAATGGATGTGATATGCATTAATTCTAGTGTCCATAGTTGGCAGATTGAATTAAGAGCACCAGGGTGATGATGTTTCATGAACATGCACTACTTGATGAATTATTGTTCAACTATAAATACAACAAGGTGGTGATAAAATTGGTAGGAGACTATGAAGCCTTTTCATTTTCTAAATGCAGTTTTTCCTTCTGCAAGGAGAACGATGTTTTAGCAAACTTGTAAATGGAGTTGCAATATACTCTATGATACTGGATGGATTTTTCTCTCATATGTGAGTATGTCTATTGCCAGAGGGGATGTGAAAGTGGGGAGGATTTCTAGAGGGGGCGTGAAAGCCTTTTCTTATGAAGAAAGGCCATGCATGGCACAACCTCTCTGTCTACTTTATCACTGGATGACAGGGGGTTTTGAGAGAGAGCCTGTAGAGAAATGAAAAAGAGACATGTCTGGGTAGGGAGTGGCAGCAATCCATCTATGTAGTTGCATGGAAGCTGTGACCCCTCCCCAGCATATTATGTTTCGCCCCTAACTCCTCCCACTACCTCTGATCCTGGGCATGAAGGTTGAAGCTCCTCCTCTAGTTTAGAGGTGACTTTTCTTCTTGTCGGGACCCCCGTTTCCTTTTATAGAAGGGAAATGCTCAATAGGACAGAAGCACAACATCTCACACTCCATCCGAAGGTGTCAGGGCGATAATGACATGGCTCAAATGGTGTTTCCCCTATCAATTTTCAGTTCAGAACGATGATTCACAGGTGCCAACACATGGATATGCAGACATTTTTGTAACAAATTTGCATATAGCCGTTTAGGGCTAATTGTTAAGAATGAATCTATTGTTGACACGTGTCTTATGGCCAGAAGCTTGTTTCTCCTTTTATTCTATAAAAAGGGAAATCATGGCTAGAAGAAAGGTTCAAATTTTTTGGGAATGTCTTGTAGGTTCAGTTTTCTTGTTCCTTGGGTTTTTCCTAATATGTATCCAGTAGCGAGTCTAAGTGAAGCAAACAAGCTATAAAATCTTTTACAGAGAAAATAAAGAAATGTTTTAGTGTCAAATTTTGTACAGGTTCTTGAAGGAGTTATATGTAAATTTTATCTTGTGACAGAGATAAAATTTTGTTCAAAGAAAAACAAAATTCTGACTCTTTTCTCTCCATTGCATGATTCTATCAATTTGTAAATGAAATGAATCAAGGGTTTATTTCATATAGTGCATTGTTATGATGTATGTAGCTTTCTGTTTATGCTTCAGCCCAAGGGGTCAATTAAATTGCTTAAATGGAGTTGCAAAATGATAGGGCTTTTGCAAGCATTTTAGATAAGTAGTTTTGGGGTATATTTTAAGGCAGTATCATCTCAGATTTTATGTTATCAAATCAAATTCTGTCACATTTTTAGGTTTATGTTTTATATCTTTCAAGTGCCCAATGGAGTAAGGCACTAATCAATGGTTGTAATTGGTTTTGTTTATCAGCCTTGTTTTGGTTTTAACTAATGAATCTCTACAAATCTCTTAAATATCATAATATCATTTGTTAAGTTTTTGTATATTTTTTAAAAGTTGTGCCACCCATCTCATACTCCAGCTTAAGGTTGAGGATCACTCAAGAACTTGCCATCCTTGAGAATTCTCCCTTTCTATTGAGTCCTTTTATGAGATAATCTGCTTTATTTTCAGTAAATTCCTGAGTATCGTTGCAGAGAGCAGGAGGTTCACTGAAGGGATCACCCTCCTGGGTTCTGTAGAGCCCGAAGTGTAAAAGGATCTTGTATCCTTGTTGAATTTTGTCCAAGCCTAATGAATATTGATAGTTGGAGGTGGCTCTCCACAGGTATTTGGAGGAATCAGCTTGGTCTCTGCACAGTGGCAGTGTAAACCTGTTCTTTTTTGGGAACCAACATGCTTATGGCCTTGTTTAGCATTCTTTAAATTCAATCTTGATGGGGCTTTTAAGGGAATCTAAAAGTTCCTAAGGCTAGGTGTGATTAAGGATTATTTTGGAAAGATTGTTAATACTAAATTTAAATCCTTGAAAGGTGGTAGTAATAATGAAGTCAAAATTCCAAATTCGGTTGTTGGTTTTGAAATTTTTGGTCAATATGACATAATTTCAATGATAATAGAATGACCAAGTTGTTGATTTTGAGATTTTCGGTCAACATGACAACTTCAATGGTCATAGAGTGAGATTTAGTGGTCATTTCTAATTCACTTAGAAAGATAAAATACTCTAAGTGAAAATTGGATAACATTTATTAAGAGACACAACTTTTTATAGATTCTCTTATTGTTTATTCCTTTCTACATTGCTTTAGAGAGGCTAACAGTGAGATAATTATTTAGAAAATAAAGGAATATATTCTAATAAATTTCTAATACTAGGAAAAATCAAGGATAGTTGGCATGACTTAGCTTTTAAAAGTTTGGGATATAATTTTAAATCTCAACTTTGTATAATTATTATATTGTATCCTTTTTCTACATGTTTGTTGTTACATAGTTTTACTCTCCTCACAAATATGGTTAGCGTTTGTGAGGTAGGATGTTAATACAAATTGAGGATAGGCACCTCTTTAGAAAATGAATGCACAAATCAAAATAGGGTTTTTTTTCCATGTTCTCATTTTTATCTTATATCATCACAATGCAACCCATCGTGTAATGCCCACATTTTTGCATGCCTTGAAATGTATATTATCAACATTGTATTTATTAATACACAACATGGGATGCACAGGTCATGCTAATGTGTGTTTCTTTGAGTATTTGTCAACGTTCCAAATTTATTGTTTTCAACATAGTTATTATTGTGATCGTTTTTTATGTATTTGTTGGTGTGTTATTCAAATAATTTATTGTATGCTTTTATGTTGTGTGTTTAGACTACTCACATGTTATAAATGGTGTTCCTCTATGTGTTGGTGATTGGTATTGTCTATGTTGTGATGCATGGATGGTGTTATGACAAGTTCCTTATGAGGACTTGATGTATTCTACCATATATCATTTATATACATTGAAAGTGCGAGAGTCTTATACACAAATGTTATGTTTAGCATCGAAATCATGTTGTATATTTTGAGATACATATATTATGCTTTCTATGGTTATATTATTAGAGTGTTGTATTACATTGCTATTTTTATAGAGATCTAGATTATAGATGTGATTATTAAAATGAGCTCAACATCTTGTATTTTACCTCTATAGATATGCACATGTTTATATAGATGGATGTTTATTATTTTTGTGTTGACATTCTAAATGATTGTTGGTAATCACATTTTTATTATTGTATGATGTGCATTAATATTTGGATTAGTTTGGATGTGATTATAATATGATGTATGTGACATTGTTCCCCATTGGATGATCTTGCATTATTTTTGATGTTATGTATAAAGTAGGTATGCTTGACGTTTGACTTGAGCATATAGGTACAAGGTTATTTCCCTACCTGAGTTTTTAAGTATAGACTTTTTCATCGACGATAGTTTTATCAAAGATGTCACTTTGGGTTAATGTGCTTGGTAACCTCTATCACACTTAGTTCAAGTACAAAAAAGAGTTCTGAATGTTCCCATTGATCATAGATCCAAATAAGTGGTGATTTGGGAATTAATATGTTATATGGAAAACTTGTAAATGTGTGATTGCAATTGTGGTTTTTTATTTTTTTTATAAATGTATTTAATTATATTTCAAAGGTTAAATCATTATGTTCTAGGTGGCATTTAATGCAAAAAAAAAAACTAATAATTAAATAAATTATAAGTGATATTTCATTTCTTAAAATCAACATAATCATTAAATGAAATTATTTCATTGGTGAGGGAAAATCAAGTGGAATTATTATATATTCTATTTAATTATGGAATGAGAAATAATTAAATTGCTTGGGAAAAATAATTTGAAATATTTTATTATTTATTGTAATGTAGAGAAAAATAGGAATTAGGGTTTTACTAAGTAAATCCACTAAATGACCTAATAATCACAACATAAATTGAAAGAGGAGTGAATCCAATAGATCTAGACTCAATCCCAATGGGGAAGGTCTGAGAGGTTGATTGGATTCATTGGTTGGAATTGATTATCCTCTTTCTTAGTTGAACTTGGAATGTAATTGTGAAATTAGGGAAAACCATGAATAATTAAAGTAAATTGATAAAAATAGTAAGATTCAAATGTACCATGGAGCCACCGACTGAGACCTGGGCAAAAGAAGATGTTCAGAACCTGTTCTTAGAAGTTTGACTTGATTTTTCAGGACCAGGTTGCACAGATCCACCTTGGTTGTCTGAATTTTTTACCTTCAAAAGTTGAAACTATTTGTTATTATTGACTCTGTTGTATTTCCTGAGTATAGCTCCTGTACTTATTTCCTGCACACAAAAAGAGAGGGAAAAATGTTGGGAATAGGGTTTTTGTTTAAGTCAAACCCTAATTTTGGAATTAACCATGAAATTGAATTGATAAATGTAATAAAAGACTGTAATAAAGTACTTTCCTTTAGAGGGAAATGTTGAAATGCTTGAAACAATAATGTATACCTTAATGAAGTTTTGTTTGACCTTCACACAAAGGTTTTAGGGTTTCATGTAGGATGTCTTCATAATACATTGATCATGAATGCCATCTTCAATACTTTAACTTGAATTCACTACTTCTCTAATGCTTGATGAATGAATGATTGCTTTCTCACTTGAATGTAATTGAGATCTTGAATTCAATTAGGTAATCGCTTAGCTTAGATTCCTTTTCAAATGAGAGGGGTAGACCTCCTTTTAAACTTGTTTGCCCAAAAAATAAATAATTTTTTAAAAATAGGCTAACACAAGATCAAGTTTCCCTCTCAAGTGAAATGATCATTGTGAGGCCTCAATTTAGGGCTTGATTAGGAGGACCAGGGAGTGGTACACCCTAGTCCTCAAAATAAGGACTCCAAAATAGGGAGGGAAATGGATAGGTGATGAAAATGTGAGTTTGGAATGGGGTGTGAGTAGAATCAACACTGCAATTAGGCATCGAAAGCTAGAATGCGAAAGTGAGGACAAAATTGTAAGCAAGTACAATTTAGGATGCTACTTATAGCCCCCACTTTAGCAGGACTATGAGACTAAGCATACTCAAGGTAAAGTACAAAGTTGTATTGAAAAAATTTCATCAAGATATCAAAGAGACAAGACACACTAAACCCTTAGGGAATTTAGGATCTTACTACTCTAATATCCAGATGAAAGGGACAACATAAGAAAGAAGAGAAAGAACACATGATTGTACTAGCCTAGTAATATTCACTTACTTTGAGTCATGAAAAAGAAAAATACCAAATTACAAAGAAAAAGGATCAGTTTGCAAAGTAATTTGAGTATCAAAAATATGTCATGGTGTTTGCAAAAATTGTAACATTGAGGGGAGCGTATGCCCCCATGTTAAAGTGATTGCAAACACCCTATCAGGAGCAATTGCTTTAAGGTAGCATGCATCCAAAAGACAACCACATTACCACAATGAAATGTCCTAAGAAATGACAAATTACAAGACAATGGTCATAAAACATATATGAAAAAGCACATAAGGGGTCCACTAACTCTAGGGTCAGTATGCTCTTATGATAAATAATGTATATCAAGGATATTTATATTGCATTTACCTCATCCCCCAAAGGTAGTGGAACTACAAACACAATGGAAGAAGAGCACAAGTTTCTTTTTTAGTCAACATGGAAGACACCAAAAAGAGATCCCAATGCTTTGCATCATCCTTGAGTAGACAACAAAAGGCACAACATATAGAAGAAAGGAGATACAAATAGTAGAATGTCACAACAGATTCAACCTCTTTATTAACTTGCACCAATGGAGTAACAAGAGTCATCCAAAGAGACCCTAACATAACACAAAAACACATCAAGCAACACATCATAGGGGAAGCACATTACAAATAAGAAAATACTCAAAAGAGAGTCTATGACACAAATGAAGCTAGTCAAGCAAATCATCCGCCTCCCAATCTTGTTTAACATCATTTAGGGATGGTGGACAAGATTTAAGAGGAGCCACTTTGAGCATAGAAGATGGAGATATTTCAAGTTCCAAACAAGGACCATGCTCTAATGTCGAGTCACTTTTTTTGTCACTAGGAGCTAGAGTTAATGCTTTTGAAAAATGTGAAGATAAATCATGATTAATGTCAATAAGCTCATACATATCATCAAAATCATTAGAATCAAAATTGTTAGCATGAACATCATCATCATCCATATCATCATCTAGATCAATTAAAATAGGATCTCTAAAGCGAAAAGAACTTGAACCATCATTTTTCTTAAGCATTTTTAATCTTGGTGGTTTAAGTTGAACTTCCTCCCTTGGGTTAGGAAAAAGCTAGACAAAAGGGATCAAGTCAATATTCGGTGTCTTCAGGGTGGAAATGGTTTGGGAAGAAAACTCACAAGCCTTGGCACAATATCTTCGTTAGTGTTTTCTCACACAGTAGTTCCTTTTAGTTTTAGTTGAGACTTGTGAAGGTTGAGGATCAATGGACATAGACTTATTTCTTCCCTTAAAGGAGGAACAAGAGAAACCCTACTAGGTTGAGACATAGAAGATGCCATGTGCTTTCCTTTGTAAGATGTAGGAGGTGGGATTGAGGCAAATATAGGAGGAATAGAAGGAGTAGGAAGAATACTAGGTCCATTATGAGGAGGAGGAATATCCATAAGTATAGGATCTCTAGGCTTACTCAAGAACATGATCATCTTATTTTTCCACTTTTGATAAGATAAGAAAAGGATATCAATTTTAGGCTTAAGAGATTCACGTTGTTGAAGTCAAAAGTAATCAAGGATGAAATTACCACACTTCGATGTGGGTTGGTAAAGGTTATGATTAATTGTTATGATAATGCCATTATGAGGGAGTTTCAAACATTTATGGATTATAGAAGGAATATATTTCATGGAAGAGAGGACACAAAATTGATTTGATGTGGGAATAATAGCAAAAGTGACATCTAAGCACTTAGTAGCAACCTCGACAGGGAGAGTAATAAAACCAATAGCAGGGCAATAGAAACTATCATACACCTTGAACACAACATTAGATTTATCATATGTAACTTGATGCAATTGTAAGATATAAAGATATTCTTCAGTAATCACATTTGCTATACACACTAGATCAATGAACACTCCTCATGAGAGTTTGATTTTGATCTTTGTAGCGATATATAATGGGCCATCAGGTGCAACAATAGTCTCACTAGGATCAAAAGTAATGCATAGGTCCTTAAGAGGTATAGGTTCATCAATAAGATTCACAACATTGTTAGATTCCATACAAGGTCAATGAGAGAAAAGGTAAGAGACTTGTTTTGATTAGAAGGAGCTACATACTTGTTTCCTTTGTCATTCACACTAGCTACAAATATAGTATTATTATCAATGAAGTCTTGACTTTTATTCCTCAATGTATAACATTTCTCAGTATCATGACCAAGTTGATGGTGATATTGACAAAAGGCTTTGGGATCATGATATGGTGGAAATGGTTTGGAAGTGTCAATTGGCTTTATGGGAAAAAGTTTCAACACATTAGCATTTATCAACCTTGACATTATATTATGCAAAGACTTAGAAAGATGACTTAACTCTTTTCTAAAGTATTTGGGTAAAGGGGCCACACCTAATTTCGTGTCTGCCACTTGAGTGTTGATGTTGTCATTTATCTTGATGTAACCTTTGTTGGGTTTAAACTTTGCAAATTATTGTTGAGCACCCTCATTCTTATCAACCAGAGCCATTGAAGAGGATGATTCGAATTGACTCACTCGAAGCTAATAATTATGAAGCACTACACACGATTGTGTAAAGGAAGTAAACTCAGATTTAGAAGCTTATCTCTAATGTCTTTTTATAAATTAGCAATAAAAATTCTTTGAACATCGTGATCAAGCACTTGATAAGAGATTTGTGAATGCAAATGTTTATATCTACCAATAAAATCAGACACTTTTTCTGTAACTCCTTGCTTACAATGAATCAAATCAGTCAAAGTAATCTTAGGACCAATACTATTTTGAAACTATTTAATGAAAGCATTAGCCAATTGTTGAAATGAAGTAATGTAATAAGGAGACAAATAACAATACCATTGTAAAGCTTTATCCCTAAAGGTTCTAGTAAACAATTTATCCATAAGTCTTTGGTCATGAGCAAAATCCCCACACAAAGTTTGAAATGTCTTCACATGAGTCAAGGGGTCACCTTTTCCATTATACGAGTCCAATTGGGGGACTTCCATATGTTTAGGGGGAATTGCACAAACAATTTCATTGGATAGTAGGCTCACTACATCAAATGTGAGAACATTGAACTTGGATTAAGTAATAGAAGCCAATTGATGTTGTAGGGATGCAACAGTTTGGGCTAAGTTATCAATGGTTGCTTTGGTGGATGTATTGAAATTGGACATGTTATATTGTGATGGAGGAGTAATGTTGTTGTATGTAGGTGGAGGTTGAGAATAAGGAGGTGGAACATTATGGTATGTGGGTATGGGAGATGATTGGGATACAAATGGACTACTCATAGAAGGAGGTATGTAAGAATATTGATTAATGAGATTGCCCCTATGGCTAACATGTGTAGGATTAACATTTTTTATGAAAATAGCCATGATAATTGATGTAAATGTAGGCGCACTAGGCAAGGATGGAGGCATAGTAATGGAATGATTAAATTGACTAGTGGGCTGGGAGTATCCAAGGACTTCAACACAACTTTTGAATGGAATGATATTAGTGTCAATAATATGAGCAGGGCCATGTAACAAATCAACACCAATTTATCATTTTGCACCATTCTTTTTAATCCTTCAAGCAAAGAGATTGCCTCACATTTCAGGTATTATTGACTCTTCCATTATTGAAGATTTTCAAATTTATTGTCATTCTTGTCCAATTGGTCAATAGTAACCCTAGTTAGTGATTCATCTACATCATGAGAATTATGAAGAAAATGTGGATAAATGATGTCATTTGTTGGATTGGAGGAAGCACCAACATTTTCATGGAACGAGTGGTACAACTGAGGCTTCATATCTTTAGTGGTTAAACCTTGGGAAGCCTTAAGTCTATAACTGTTTCTCACAGAAATATTATATGTAGGACCAATGGTAACAAAATTCATGCACTAAGGAGGGAAAGTCAAATGCTAAAATTGAAAACTATGGTTAAACAATGCAATTTGTTGTATGAATGATTGATTAACCAATTAATTAAGCAACTTGTTTTATGATTTTGAACAACAAATGCCTTTAAATCAAACATAATATGTCATAATAATCTGATCTGAAAATATACTTGAAAAATTATGCAACCCACAAGTTAATTATAGAATAATAAATTAGGGTTTTTGTGAATTTAACCTCTAAATTTATGTAATTCCATTGAAATTAGAAACTATGAGTTCAAATTGGAATTTTAAATGCAAACAAAATCAGATCTAAGACAAGAAATCATAATTAAGCATGAAGGATGTCAGGTTCATACAAAAATTAATGTAGAGAAAATTAGGAATTAGGGTTTTACTAAGTAAATCCACTAAATAACCTAATAATCACAACATGTATTGAAAGAGGAGTGAACATAATAGATCTAGGCTCAATTCCAATGGAAAAAGGTTTGAGATGCTGATTGGATTCACTAGTTGTAATTGATTATTCTCCTTTTTAGTTAAATTTGGAATGTAATTATGAAATTAGGGCAAAAACATGAATATTGAAGTAAACTGATAGAAATAGTAAGCTATAGATGTTCCACAGAGCCACTTACTGAGATCTAGGCAAAAGAAGATGTTGGTGTAATGCCCGCCAAAATAAACAAGAGAAAATAACCAAACTAACTAACAAATAGAGATAATTTTTTTCTTTTCTAAAATCATCTACTAATGTAACATGGTAAACTATCATTACTTTAAATCATAGATTAACATCACATGAATGCATAAACATCATGAACACATCCATAACTTGTTACAATATTTAATGCAAGAAAAATTAACATCTTATCCATAAACATATATTCATTCATTCTTCCCCCTAGGGTATCTTAATGTCACAACTAACTATCAACATCACAATAATACATCCATATCAAGAAAACATTAACACCCATTTCATTTAAATTCCTCTTGATACTTCCTTTCTAACATGAGATTCATTCATTTCCAATGAATACCTATCAACCCCATTAATTATCTGAGTTCATTTTAATACTCCAATTCTAAGTGTTCCTAATTTCCCATTTCTTCACTAACCATCTAACTCAATATGACTCTAATTAGCATTATCAACATATAAGCAATTCTAAATCCGTTCCTTCTTAATTTTGTCACTCATCTCATGAAATATACTCAACCATAAACAAGTATATACAACAAAGGCTAGTTACTTCCCAAATGAGACTATTTCTAACAAGATCATCTAGTAGCACCATATATACAATAAGGACACACATAGATAACCGTTTCAAATCTTACTCCATCTATATCTCTATCTCTTTTCTACCTAATGAACATTCCTTCTACATGTATCATACAATGAATACAACATCTTATTCCATTAAAAAATCATAACCTCAACACCTCATCATCTTGTCCTATTGCGTAAGAATACATGGTACACGATCATAGCCTCTTTTACATTTACAATGTCATCATGATACATTAAACTATTTCAACACATAGAAATCATCTCCGCATAAAAAAGAATCATAGAGTCCATACAAATCTACTACACATTCATTTCAATAATCCAGAGACAACTAACATTAAAGATTAACATCTTCCAATCAAGGCATACATGATCATCAATATATCCACTATTATCCACAATATTTACACAAGCTAATCCATTCATATCACTCAATCATTTAATTCCTTTTTAATCTAGAAATATATACACATTGATTATCCATTTACATCAATCTCATCCAATACATCTCATTCTGAATTCAACCTACTACCAGTCCTAATACTTATGTTCATAAGATATTAATTACGTACCTTCCTTTACTATTACATCTTTCTTGAGATACAAAAAATGATATTAATTCCAATTGCATAGATTCCAAAGATCCATCCAGATGATGAGATAATATAGATCCATATCCATGCATGCAAGCATCCAAAAAAGAACATCCCAATGGAAGAAGGTATCAACCACCCGACCATGTGGAACCAAATAGGAACCACCACCCATGCTAGGAGATGACATGGGGTTCCAATTCACACTCAAGACCTAGACTGACACCTAACAACAAAGGGATACAACATGACATCACACGACAATAACAAGAAATCAAGAACAATTACAACACGGCTTAAATCAACAATAAACCCTCCAGAGGCGAAATCAACAAAGAAAGACATATGGATAATGGACACATGTGGGATAGAGTGTCATCACATGCTTTCCTCGTGTGGAATCCATCTCAACCTTGGAGCCAATCAAGAGAGAATGATACACTGCTTCAGCGATCTTCCCAATACTAGATCCCAAAACCACCTCCTTGGGCATCATTGGGGCCCAAGATCATATTCCTCAGTTTCATTATCTTGATTAGGTGAATTCCTAATTACCCAAACCCACTAATTAATTGTTATTAATGTTATCTCTTACAATTACAATAGAAAACTCCTTATGTGCTTCCAACCGGTCTAGACCGTTTACTAGCGGTCTATTGCTCATGACCCATGTCCTACACATGAAAGAGTCCACTCTCCCAACCATGGACCATAACCATAGGGTAAATATAATACTAACATCATATGAACATAATTCAAAATCTTAAATGATATCCATAAACATCCATAAGGACTCTACATTAAGAATCAAGCCATCTAGCTCAAAATGCCAAATCACAACAATAATAAAAAAGCCTTGAGAAGGAAAAATACTCATAAATAGGGCAATACATTAATCCAATGACATAGAATGATCCTCCACATCGAGGCACAACATAACCTCTCACTATAGCTAAAATTAACCATCCTCAACAACAAGGAGTCACTCAACTTGCTAGAGCAACATATCAAAACCTCAATAGACAAGTACAATAGTTCTTGTCAAAGCTCAAATACATCAAACATGAATAGAATAGTGCCCCAAAAATCTCAAACAAGCCATAAAAAAGCCCACAGAGTCAAAATTGATTAAAAAAATCAACTGAGAATGGCAAAAACCACCAAAAACCCAAATTATAGCAGACTGGCGCCATTGTTAGTACTGTAGCACTATCATTCTCTGAAGTGGCACTATTATAACAAATATCAAAACTCATGGCAAATAGAACACATAAGGACTCAAACTTGCTTAGATTCGGGCACATACCTTACAATGACATAAATACGACCCAAAAGTCATTAAAAGCCAATAAGACACCAAAACAAAGCCTTGTTAAGTCCAACAAGACCACTGATCCAAGAATTCCAACATATATCGGTAATAACTTGCACATAAAAGATCACAGACATAGCCATTCCAGATCTAGTCAAACGAAATGGACATAAGGAGGTCCTGAAATAGGGTATGCAACAACAAATAAACCTCTACAAAACTAACCATTACCACAATGCATTCACATGAAACTTATAATCAACATATCAACATACAAAAATTCCCTTTTTCAGCAATACAACACATAGATTCATAAAATTATATATAATTTTTTTTGTCCCATAATATTATTCCCAATTACTGATAATAGAATAATCATTCATTCTCGAATCTCCCCAAACAATCTTTTAACAGTCATGAAGAAAACAACTCTTTTCAAAAATCAAAATGCAAGAATGAAAAAATATCTCCAACCTAGAAGTAGAGTGATGGTAATGCAATCGTAGAAGAGCAAAAATTCAAACCAACAAGATTTCCAAAATCCAACCCAACCAAGCAATTCTCACTCCAATTAATTTGAAAATCCAAAAGTCGCAGAAAGATATCCAGAAGCACACCTACAAAAATGCTCACAAAGACAATAAATTAAATCTCATTCAAAACTACAAAAGAATATCCGCCAATCAAAATATTCCAATAAAATATATTCTATACCAACCCTCACAAAAATCGAGGTAAGAATATAAAGTAATATTATTTGCTTACCCTCAAATCTCAACCAATAAAATAATAGGGTAGGTATAAACAAAATATTTAATTACTCAATTAGTAACAAGAGAATGCAATAATAATATAATAAACAACAATAATAAATCAAAGACAATATAAATAAATGCTCCAATTAAATATAAAACCACAAATAATATAAATAAATAAACAAACGATTAAATAATATTATCCTCACAATCACAACTCCCAGTAGGACTAATCATAACAAGGGGTAGGTACATAATAATAACAAATACATAAGACACCAATGCAAATAAATAAATAAACAATCAAAACAATAAATAATTAGATAAACAATAAATAACCCAACAATAAATAAATAAATAAATTAACAATAAAGAAGATAAATAAATAAACAATAAACAAATAATTAAATGTAAATATACATATAAATGCTCTAGCCAATATAATTTAAACTCAATACTATAAATATCTCCCACATACATATAAAATAATCAAATAAATAATAAATAAATAAATGGATGTACCGATAAGCATAAATACTCAACTAATATAACTCCACCAATTAATTATTAATTAATTATAAACTCCCAGTAAATAAATATATATTTTGTATTCATGTACTAACCATTATTTAATAATTTATGCCAATGGGCTATACATAGTAATTTGATTAATTAATTTCCACAATTCCAAATAACTAATTAAATATAAATCCATAAAATAAACATTAATGAATAATAATTCTCCAATAATAATAATTGCACATTAATATTAAATATTAATGTTATCCATTGATTTAATTTAATATTTATAAACTATATAAACAGATTAATTATTAATTAATAAATAATCCCAAACTCAAAAGGCAACCCGACTTAAGGTTGAACAACATACCACATGACACAAACCAGCGACTTAAGCCAAGACACTAATTGACAAGGGCATCAACTTAAGCCTAAAGTATGAGAGGGAAACACATGCCATCTCCAGCAACTTGCCATTGGGATAAAGACACGTTCAAACCTGTGAGACAAGGTGGAGTCGATGTCTGGTACCTGCAATCCTGCATCCACCACTAAACACAGTACAACATATATACAACACATATACATCATAAATGATCAAGCAAGTGATAGAGAATCACAACGTCATATCGTGCCCGCAATGAGTGGTATGACATCGTCTCTAATCACGAAGACACTAGAAGACAATCACAAACATCATAGCATCAAATCAGTCATCATAATCATAAGCAGGTTAGCGTAATCATAATGTCATCAAAATCCCATAAGCAATATGATCCATCAAGAATAATGAACACATATAAATCATCAAATATAGATCCATCATCATATCCAATACAATCATGAAATAGGGTTAGTACATAACATGATACCATCAAATCATCACAAAGTATACTAAGCTAGATCAATATATTCCTTTGATGTGCAAAAAGACAAGATGAATCAGGGAGGGGCACTACATCCTCCCCCGTTGGGCTCAACTTACTCTTGGAAGTCGTCAAGGGTTAAGTTGAAAGCTTACAGACATCAACCCAAAACTTCTTAATTCAAACATTTCCTAGCCCAAAGTAAGATAATGACAACACGAGTTTCCTTACTATGCTTCAATTATTCAAAGTAAATGCATTACATAAGAGATACAACAATTCACAAAACTCTTACTAGTTATAATAAGCATGCTAAATCCTTAAAATATCTTCAAGAGAACTTTATTCAACCATATTTTGCAAGACTAAAACTATAATTCCTATCTCCGAGTTAGCATCTATAAGCAAAAATCGCAATAAATCACACCATTTCAAGCATGGTAACACTCCTGTAACATCTAGTTACACACAATTAAGAAGATAAATATACATTTTACACAATATTTTACTCATAGGAACATCCTTATATTATTTAAAAAGTCACATGTCATACACCTATATGAGGAAAATTTGAATAAACTTCCTTCCAGACCAAATAAGATCAATAGAATCTCACAATTACTGAAAATATCAATCCTATAGTTTCAAGGGAAACAAGATTTACATTATTCAAACTACTTAGTCTCTACCATACTTTCGCTATGCTACTCGGATATAGACATTCACACATCTTTCATCCAATCAACTTATTCAAGGCACTCTAATCCATTATATATATATATATATATATATATATATATATATATATAAGTGCTCATTGAAGGTATGAAATCAATAGTTCTTTTGCATTAAACTATTTCATGTGTTACAAACTTCTCAAATCCAAGTGCATTTCTATCTAACATCCCATAAAATC
Source organism: Cryptomeria japonica (assembly GCF_030272615.1). Taxonomy (NCBI): domain Eukaryota; kingdom Viridiplantae; phylum Streptophyta; class Pinopsida; order Cupressales; family Cupressaceae; genus Cryptomeria; species Cryptomeria japonica. The sequence goes on from NC_081414.1 coordinate 771,857,840, forward strand.
TTGAAAGTTACTAGTACATTTCATCCCATTAACACATTTCATTTATTCAATTGATACTAACATTATCTAATTGTTCATTAAGTCTAGTGCACTTCTCTGGAATGTCCTCCCTTGCACACACTATCAGAGATTCAAAACAAACATGATAGACAACACTTCACACAAATTGAGGGTCCACAATACTCAAGGTACGAAATGACCACTATAGACAACAATGACACATGAGAGAGTCCAAGAAGAAAAAGATCATCAAATCACGATAATTGGTTGGCGAAATTAATCAAGAATTAAAGCATGACAAGTGTCACCACATAGAACAAAATAGATGAAAGAAGAATTATAGAAGTCCAAAAATTAAATTGACTCCAACAATGCTAGCACCAATCACAAAATAACTGAAGGAAAATAGCCAACTTATCCAAATCTACATCACGAGGTGATCATTATTAGTCACACCAAAGGGAGTAGCCACTACACATTACTCGAGGTTACAACACCCTGAATGTGTTAGAGAGTGTGTGCTAGACATTTTAAACCATAAGCTTATTTATATGCCCATATTTATTTTATCAGTTTATTGCAATCCAATCTTTTACAAGGTTCTAGGCAAGTATCCTTCATGAAAGAAGACATATGCAAGGAAAAAATAAAATGTTTCATACACACAAGGAATATACTAATGACATGATTAATATTCAAGATATACTATTTATGAAGTTACTGCATTTACCAAGTTACAACAAAAATAGATATCAAAATCTCATCTAATCACTCGATAATGTACTACAATATTCACCATTTCCCTTAATGCACAACAAATAACATACATATGATAACAATAGTCTACATATTGTCATTGAATAATTTGATCAATCATATATTCACACAAGTAAATTTACTCATAAGGAATGGATCTCATTACTTTATTGCCAAACAAAATTTAATATCAAACTTGTATTACACCTACTCCCATCACCTCTAACCATTTTCTAACTTACCATTAACCAATCAATTTGTCTATATTAAGCATAAAGATAGATATCATAGCCTTACATACAACTTACTTTATCTCCATTTTCATTTCATGCCACACAATTTCAAGTACATGCTTGCATTATTCTATTCAAACTCATCTCCTATCATCATTTAACTATAATCATTTGTAGACTAAGTATTTTCAGCAATTCAACGAAAATTATCATTTAGAGTCACAATAAAACTTCATATAATTTATTATCAATTCATCCTAATAGAATTCGTTAAGAAAAAACTTTCTCAAATTCAAATAAGGTAAGGAGATAACATCTTTTCTTATTCTATCCATTTGATCAAGCAAAATATTTTATCAAAACTGCACAACTCCTACCCAAAGTTGATTTTATCTCGCCAAACCAATTAAAGGCATAATGGTATGACTTCATTTTCCTATTCATGCAATGCACCAACCTTTACTTCATTAAGCACACATATTATAACATGATCTTTTAACCTATTAGTTCATAAAAGCTTTCTACATTATTTACAAAAAAGATACTCTGCTTAAGTAATCCTTCTTTGAACAAAAATCATGAATGCAATGCATAAATTTTGATCTTCAATGCAAATTTATTCCATCCAAACTTCTCTTTTAATGTATTCAAAATCATATTTGTTATTGAGTATTCAATGCTTCTACTTGTTTTTAAGAAACTCTCAAGTTCTATAAATCTTTTATCCAAATAGAGAAAAGAGGGAGAAAAGCATTGTCAAACAATCAATATATGCACACCAAAATTGTACATGGATAATTTGAATTTTCCTAGACATGCCATATTTATCGTACCATGCAACTTCTTACTCCATTTTCTAAGATATGCAAATTCAATCTTCCATGAGGTCTCCTAGTGTTACAAATGCAGCTAGAGATCCCAAATTCCTTATTGAAAATTATGATTTACCTAGCCAATCCTTTCTCACATATAGAGTCTAACACAATAATCCTATTTGGTACCACTCAACCCCAATTAACTGTTTACATTTTACGTAGAAGGGTAAGGGAAGGAGAAAGGCATTATTAAGCTACTATTTTCTATCTACTGATGCAACTCATGCAAATTCTTCTATTTTCACATCATGATCTATACTAAATAATTCTTATATGCATAATACAAATATTTCATCTTAATACTCTTGATAAAATCGACATAACAAGCTAAACCTATAAACATGACATCCATTAAATGAATACACACAATTTTCTCTCACTCTATAACATAATGATTTATATAGTGAAAACAACCTTTATCATATAGATAAGCACTTGAAATACAAACAAGCAAGACCAAACAAAATCATATATAAATCACTCACATCCAGGAGACATGCATAAGAAATAACTACACAAATTACCCACAATTATGATTTCTAAAGGGCATAAGAAGAGATCACAAGCATAAATATCTTAAAATCTCCAGGGTTCTAGATGCTTTTTCATCACCAATCTTATAAACAACTAGAATAAAAAGAGCATTATAATATACTACACAATACTAAGGGTAACCACCTTAACAAGAGATCCTAATGTTTGCAACATGGGCTCTGATACCAGATGTAATGCCCGCCAAAATACCCTAGAGAAAATAACCAAACTAACTAACAGATAGAGATAATTTTTTTTCTTCTAAAATCATCTACTAATGCAACATAGTAAACCATCATCACTTTAAATCATAGATTAACATCACATGATTTCATAAACATCATGAACACATCCATAACTTATTACAATATTTAATGCAAGCGAAATTAACATCTTATCATCCATAAACATATATTCATTCATTCTTTCTCCTAGGGAATCTTAACGTCACTACTAACTATCAACATCACAATAATACATCCATATCAAGAAACCGTTAACACCCATTTCATTTAAATTCCTTTCAATACTTCCTTTCTAACATGAGAATCATTCATTTCCAGCGAATACCTATCAACCCCATTAACTCTCTGAGTTCATTTTAATACTTCAATTCCAAGTGTTTCTAATTTCCCATTTCTTCACTAACCATCTAACTCAACATGAATCCAATTAGAATTATCAAAAGATAAGGAATTCTAATTTTGTTCTTTCTTAATTTCATCGGTCATCTCATGACATATACTCAACCATAAACAAGTCTATACAACAAATGCTAGTTACTTTCCAAATGAGATTACTTCTAACAAGATCATCTAGTAGCACCATATATATAATAAGGACACACATAGCTAACCATTTAAAATCTTATTCCATCTAGATCTCTATCTCTTTTCTACCTAATGAACATTATTTCTACATGTATCATACAATGAATACAACATCCTATTCCATTACAAAATCGTAACCTCGACTACCTCATCATCTTGTCCTATTACGTAAGAATACATGGTACAAGTACATAGCCTCTTTTACATTTACAATGTCATCATGATAAATTAGACTATTTCAACACATAGAAATCATCTCCCCATAAAGAAGAATCATAGAGTCCATACAAATATACAAATACACAAATACACATTCCTTTCCATAATCCAAAGACAACTAACATTAAAGATTAACATCTTCCAATCAAGGCATACATGATCATCAACATATCCACTATTATCCACAAGATTTACACAAGATTATCCAATCATGTCACTCAATCATTTAATTCCTTTTTAATCTAGAAATATATACACATTGATTATCCATTTACATCAATCTCATCCAATACATCTCATTTTGAAATCAACCTACTACCAATCCTAATGCTTATGTTCACAAGATATTGACTACATACCTTCCTTTACTGTTACATCTTTCTCGAGATACAAAACACGATATTAATTCCAATTGCATAGATTCCAAAGATCCATCTAGATGATGAGATAATATAGATCCATATCCACATACACAAGCATCCAAAGAAGAACATCCCAATGGAAGAAGGTATCAACCACCTGAGCATGTGGAACCAAATAGGAACCACCCTCCATGCTAGGAGATGACATGGGGTTCCAACTCACACTCAAGACCTAGGTTGACACCTAACAACCAAGGGATACAACGTGACATCACAAGACAACAACAAGAAATCAAGAACAATTGGAACATATGGCTTAAATAAACAATAAACCCTTTAGACGCGAAATCAACAAAGCAAGGCATATGGATAATAGACACATGTGGGGTAGAGTGCCATCACATGCATTCCTCATGTGGAATCTGTCTCAACCTTGGAGCCAATCAAGAGAGAACGGTATGCCGCTTCAACGGACTTTCCAATACTAGATCCCAAAACCACCTCCCTGGGTATCATTGGGGCACAAGATCATAATCCTCAGTTTCATTATCTTTATTACATGAATTCCTAATTACCCAAACCCACAAATCAATTGTTATTAATGTTATCACTTGCAATTACAATAGAAAACTCTTCATGTGCTTCCAACCGGTCTAGATCCTTTACTAGCGGTCTATTGCTCACGACCCTAGTCCTACACATGAAAGAGCCCACTCCCCCAACCATGGACCATAACCATAAGGTAAACATACCAATAACATCATATGAACATAATACAAAATCTTAAATGATAGCCATAAACATCCACAAAGACTCTACATTAAGAATCAAGCCATCTAGCTCACAATGCCAAATCGCAACAATAATAAAAAATCCTCGAGAAGGACAAAAACTCATAAATAGGGCAATACATGAATCCAATAACATAGAATGATCCTTTAAATTGAGGCACAACATAGCCTCTCGCTAGAGCTACAATTAACCATCCTCAACAACAAGAAGTCACTCAACTTGCTGGAGCAACATATCAAAACCTCAACGAACAAGTACAATTCTTCTCGCTGGAGCACAAATACATCAAACATGAATGGCACAATGCCCCAAAAATCTCAAAAATGCCATAAAAAAGCCTCTAGAGTCAAAACAGATCAGAAAAATCAACTTAGAAGGGCAAAAACCACCTAAAACCCAAATTATAGCAGTTCGGCGCTATTGTTAGTACTATAGCACTATCATTCTTTGAAGTGGAACTATTTTAACAAAGAGCAAAACTCACGGAAAACGAAACATAGAAGGACTCAAACTTGCTCAGATTCGGGCACAAACCTTACAATGGCATAAATACGACCCATAAGTCATTAAAAGCCAATAAGAAACAAAACAAAGCCTTGTTAAGGGCAACAAGACCACACATCCAGTAATTGAAACATATATCGGTAATAACTTGCACATAAAGACCACAAACATAGCCATTCTAGATTTAGTCAAACCAAATGGACACAATACATAAGGAGGTCCTGAAATAGGGTATGCAACAACAAATAAACCTCTACAAAATCAACTGTTACCATAATGCATTCACATGAAACTTATAATCAACATATCAACATACACAAATGCCCTTTTCAGCAATACAACACACAGATTCATAAAATCACATATAATTTTTTTTCCCAAAATATTATTCCTTTTTATTCCCAATTACTGATAATAGAATAATCATTCATTCCCGAATCTCCCCAAACAATCTTTTAACAGTCACAAAGAAAACAACTCTTTTCAAAAATCAAAATGCAAGAATGAAAAAATATCTCCAACCTGGAAGTAGAGTGATGGTAATGCAATCGTAGAAGAAGGAAAATCCAAACCAGCAAGCTTTCCAAAATCCAACCCAACCAAGCAATTCTCACTCCAAGTAATTCGAAAATCCAAAAATTGTAGAAAGATATCTAAAATCACACCTACAAAAATGCTCACAAAACCAATAAATAAAATCTCATTCAAAATTATAGAATAATATCTACCAATCAAAATATTCCAATAAAATATATTCTATACCAACCTCCCTTCCAAAAATCGAGGTAAGAATATAAAATAATATCATTTGGTTACCTTCAAATCTTAACCAATAAAATAATAGGGTAGGTATAAACATGATATTTAATTACTCAATTAGTAACAAGAGAATGCAATAATAATATAATAAACAATAATAATAAATTAAAGCCTAATAAAATAAATCAAAGGCAATATAAATAAATGCTCTAATTAAATATAAAACCATAAATAATATAAATAAATAAACAAACAATTAAATAATATTATCCTCACAATCACAACTCCCAATAGGGTCAATCATAACAAGGAGTAGGTACATAATAATAATAAATAAATAAAACAACAATGTAAATAAATAAATAAATAATCAAAACAATAAATAAACAATAAAGAAGATAAATAAATAAATGTACAAACGGACATAAATACCCATCCAGTAATTAAACAATAAATAAATAAATGAATAAATAAATAATAAATAACCAATAAATAGATGAGCCAATATTACAAAAATAGATAAACAATAAACAAATAATTAAATGTACAAATACATATAAATGCTCTAGCCAATATAATTTAAACTCAATACTATAAATATCTCCCACATACATATAACATAATCAAATAATAAATAAATAAATAAATGGATGTACCGATAAGCATAAATACTCAACTAATATAATTCCACCAATTAATTATTAATTAATTATAAAATCCCAATAAATAAATAAATATTTGGTATTCATACTAACCATTATTTAATAATTTATGCCAATGGGCTATACATAGTAATTTGATTAATTAATTTCCACAATTTCAAATAAGTAATAAAATATAAATCCATAAAATAAACATTAATGAATAATAATTCTCCAATAATAATAATTGCACATTAATATTAAATATAATGTCGTCCATTGATTTAATTTAATATATATAAACTATATAAATCGATTAATTATTAGTTAATAAATAATCACAAACTCACAAGGCAACCCGACATAAGGTTGAACAACATACCACATGACGCAGACCAACGACTCAAGCCAAGACACTAATTGGCAAGGGTATCAACTTAAGCCTAAAGTATGAGAGGGAAACACATGCCATCTCCAACAACTTGTCATTGGGATAAAGATACGCTCACACCTGTGAGACTAGGTGGAGTCGATGTCTGGTACCTACAATCTTGCATCCACCACTATATGCAATACAATATATATATATATATATATATATATATATATATATATATATATATATATATATATATATATATATATATATATATATATATATATATATATATATGATCAGGCAAGTGATAGAGAATCACAACGTCATATCGTGCCCACAATGAGTGGTATGACATCGTCTCTAATCATGAAGACACTAGAAGACAATCACAAACATTGTAGCATCAACTCAGTCATCATAATCACAGAGTAGGGTTAGTGTAATCATAATGTCATCAAAATCCCATAAGCAATATGATCCATCATGAATAATGAACACATATAAATCATCAAATATAGATCCATCATCATGTCCAATACAATCATGAAATATGGTTAGTACATAACATGATACCATCAAATCATCATAAATTAGACTAAGCTAGATCAATATATTCCTTTGATGTACAAAAAAGACAAGATGAATCAGGGAGGGGCACTACATTTAGAACCTATTCTCAGAAGTTCAACCTTATTTTTTGAGACCAAGTAGCACAAATCTGCTCTAGTCCTTATAATTTTTCGTCATCAAAAGCTGAACCTATTTGTCACTGTCAACTTTACTGGATTTCCTAAGTACAACTCCTGCACCTATTTCCTACACACAGAAAGAGAGGGAAAGATGTTGGGAATAGGGGTTTGCCTTACGTCAAACCCTGGTTTTAGAATTAACCATGGAATTGAATTGATAAATGTAATGAAAGACTATAATAAAATACTTTCCTTTTGAGGGAAAGACTGAAATATTTGAAACAATAATGTATACCTTGATAAAGTTTTGTTTGAACTTCACACAAAGGTTTTAGGGTTTCATGTAGGATGTCTTCATAAAACATTGATCATGGATGCCATCTTCAATACTTGAACTTGAGTTCACTGTTGCTCTAGTGCTTGATGAATGATTGCTTGCTTGCTCACTTGAATGTAATTGAGATTTTGAATTCAATTAGGTGATGTCTTAACTTAGATTCCATTTCAAATGAGAGGAGTAGACCTCCTTTTAGACTTGTCTGATTGAAAAAGAATTTTTGGAATACGCTGACACATGATTAAATTTATTGCTCAAGTGAAATGACAATTGTGAGGCCTCAATTTAGGACCTAATTAGAAGGACTAGGGCATGGGCCACCCTATTCCTAATTTAGAACTGGGGTATACTATATCTTGCTCTTGAAAATTAGAACCTCAAAATGGGGAGGGAAATGGACATTTGATGAAAATGTGAGTTTGGAATGGGGTGTGAGCAGAATCAACACTAAAATCAAGTATCAAAAGCTGAGAAGCCAAAGGGAGGACAAAATTATGAGTGAATATAATTTAGGATGCTACATTTATGTTAAATAAAAAATGAGGAACATTGGCTATAAATGGACGAGGACCAATGGAAAGATGCTCCAATCACTAAAAAGTTTGGGAGGGATAACAAGGAGGGAGTTTGATATATCCTTGAGGACATGTAGGTTCAAATAATATGGGTGTTCTCTCAAAATGCTATCAGGGTTGAAGGATGAAGGATAAAAGGGTAGAGAAGAAGATGGATGGAATGAGCTAAGGATAATAGAGAGGAAGGATGGATTATGATAGTCATGATGTAGTGGTGTAAGCAACTTAAGTTTTGTATTATAGTTAAACCAAGCATCAAGGTATCAAGAACTTGGGTGATGATTTGCCAAGTACCTGATAAAAATATCAAATGTAAACATGTGCCTTATGACACTATAATATGGAAGACTTTGATGCCCTCATGTTAATATGGTGTGAAGACCATGGTAAATATAAATGATGATAATGTACACAAGGAACAAGAAAGCATCCACAACAAGCCAAAAACAAACCATGCCCCTAGTCAAGCTAAAAATTTATTGATTGTTGTGAACCTCCATTTTATTTAAATATTCATATGCTCAAATAGAGGTTACATCAAATTTGGAATAGGTTCATAAATTTATTGATTGATGTGAATGTCTTCTATAGCTCGCACTTGCAGGTTCTTTTTATTTTTTGGTTTTTTTAGATCATCATCTTTAGTTGTAATGGTGTTTCTATTTAATTTGTAATATTTCTATTTAATTCTTTGGAATTTTATCACCTACCATAAGGTTTTTTTATATATATATATATTCCTAGAAAAAACCCATTTTTCTAGTCTAGTCTTTATTTTGTACGTCTTCTATAGCTTGCACTTGCAAGTTCTTTTTTTTTGTTGGTTTTTTTTTAAGATCAACATCTTTAGTTGTAATGGTGTTTCTATTTAATTCTTTGGAATTTTCTCACCCACCATAGGGTTTCTATTTATTCCATGGAGTTTTTGCACATTCTTATAGTTCATTTTTTACTATCTTGTGGCATTTCTACCTAATTAGTACCATTTATGATTGATATGTACTGTTTTCGAGTAGGCATCTCACATATTGGTGGTTCTATCTTAGAGAGTGGTATTTTTGCTTAATTAATGAAATTTTTTTAGGATGGCGTTTCCATAATATAGAGTATCATTTTTGTTCAATTAGTGGTGGTTCTATTCAAAGTGGAACTTTTGTTTAATTAGTGTATTTTTTGCTTAAATAGTGGCATTTTTATTGTGTTTTGGTGTTTCTATTTTTGTAGCTTGTTGTTTTCATTTCATTCATCTTGGATATTTATTTTATAACTTGTGGGATTTATATTTTCATTTTTACAACATGTTAACCCTTTTGTGCAACTTTCATGGGTGCAAGACCAAGATGTTTCACACTAATAACACTTTGTTTTGTAGGTTTGATTGTCAAATACTTGGTTTCAAACATAACTACCATTAAAATATTAAAGAATAAATCTATGTGCTTACTTTTCCTTGTGTGTACATGCTTATGTGATTAGACTCACATATTCTCTTCTCTTGTTCTCTTGCACAAATTTGAGAGTCAAAAGTGACATAACCACTCATGTGCTTATATGATTAGGATAATGTATGATATTCTCCCACAAACTTGTATGTTCATGAGAATAAAAAATAATCTAACCACTTGTGTCACCCAAGGCTCATCATGTATGCTACTGCCTTGTGCCCTCGTATAATCTTGGAAATCAAAAGTGATTGTGTTTTTTTCCCTTTTCATTTTTGTACGAGTCTATTGGGTTGGATTTAATCACCAAAAACTACTCAAAGACCATGATGGTCTAGCAAGATATATAAATTCCTTGGAAGATTTATTATTCAATGCAATTTGATGGTGGGATGTGTTTCAATTCACAACCTCTATTCCAAGACAATTATGTGAATGGGGAAATGAAGCCTCAAGAGCATGATGATACTGAAAAGGATGGGGGTCAACTTAAATTGTAACCTCTATGTCATTATGGGGGGATTTTAAGCATTGATGGTAAGTGGAGGGAATGGAATGGATCCAAGGGTTACCTTGGAGGAAATTGTAGTGGAGATCAAGTTCAATGTCATGACAAGTTGTATATCACAAAGCTAGATCCATCTAGATAGGAATAAAAATGATGCCCTTTGAATCTCTTACAACATTGTCATAATATTCTATAATAATCACTTGAGGATATAAATCAACTTAAGTATATGCCACTTGTTTAATAAACTTCAAAGTATAAATATTTGAGGCTAAACCATTATCCAACATGACCCATTTCACTTCATGTTTAACAATAAGAACCTTAATGTGGAGGGGATGATTATGGACCCAGATCAATTGGTGGTATGTCATTTTGACTAAAGGTTAGCTAATAGGTGGATAATAGATGCCCTAAAAGTGCTTGGAATTGGGTAGGATCAATGTCAATAGGTACACAAGAATCTTGCAAAGCTTTGGTTAGGATCTCCTGATGGATAGAAGATGATTTTAAGAGATTTAAAATGGATATTGGTGTACGGGTTTTCCCAATATTGTCAAGGATATTGTAGTGGGATCTTTAGGTAGATGGATTGGATGGACCCTATACTATAAGCCTACCATCTCTAGTGGTAACAAGACATTATGGTTATTTACCTTTGATCACAATCAAATCCACATAGGGGTCTACTCAGGAGATGCAACTGATTGCATTATCATAATTAAAGGGGAGCTTGTTGCAATTCACATTACTGGTCATAGTATTTTAATTGTTCTGTTGGTTATTGTTTGGATTAGGATTGGTATTGGAAGAACTAGGATCTTGGGAATGTTTAGGGAAGGCATTTTGTTATACCTAAAGATGAGATTTAGGTGAGGAGGATTGGATTCTCTCCACAACTAGTGGACGTATTATCATTGATGTCAAAGGTGAGAAGATTAATTGCCAACTAATGTCAAAGTATTGGTGTCATTGATATCAAGGAAGGATGTCCAAGCTATAACATATTGGCAAGGAAGAATTTGAAGCTGAAATATCATAGTTGCATATGTTGTCACCAATGTCAAGAGTTATAAATGATACCATTTGGTGTCGTATATGTTTCACAATAAGAATTATTCGACCCATTGTTACACAAGATATTCTGAGAAGTTTTTAATTTATTATTTCTACAAGTATGGAGAACTGTACCCATTTCAATAGTTCTTTCAAATGTCTATTGAGTTTGTTGAAGCATGGAAAAGATTTCTCTTATTTTCTAAGGTATGTTATCAAAGGTGATATTTGAGCCAAGATGCACATTCATTATTTTGGGTACCACATTCTAATGTAGTACATCATTTTTGCTTGTAGTTTGGTATATAACTTGAGCCATTTATTAATATTATTGGTTTCAATTTTTAGAAGATTTGGCTTTTAGGAAAGACATCAAAAAGAAACAAAGTGAAGATTGTGTTCACTAGGTAACAGTATAAGATGTTTGGATGCTTGTGCCAACAAAAGGAAACATGTACTAGTTGGAGGAAACATGTGAAGGTAAATTGGAACTAGTTAATCTTATGATATGAAGCAAACATCATTTATTTACTCTCATGTTAGTACATTTGATTTTGGATCATGATGACTATATGTTACATAAAAGTTTTAAAATAAGGATCAACCCTTTTTTGACATAGTGAGTTGTAGATAGTGTTAAATGATTCTAAGTTGACATGAAGATGATAATGACATAAAGGAGCGTGTATAAATTGTTGATCATTCATGCAAGATGAATGTAGAGGAATAAGTTATGTGGTGGTGCAAAAATACAATATCTTGTCCTCACTATTATAGTATGACTATGTCTATGCCTATATGGGCATATTATTTCAACCTCAATTGCAGAATAGAAGAGTTGAGAAGTGGAGCATGCCATGGATCATATACCAATTGATTCAAATAGAGTTGTGAAAATTCACCAATTATTTCTATATTATTCTCTTGTAATTTGAGGTTGGTTCCTCTTGATCTAAGTTCGTGCTTAATAGTTGTGTTGAAGGTCAACATGAGGAGATTGGTATCTCATAAAGATTGGTGCTTGCAAATTAGCTTGTAAAGGGAATTGAAGTCTCATGTAGATTGGTGCCTATGAATCAGATTATGAAGATATTGGTGTTTCTTTTGGGTTATAATTCTTATAAATTGGTGCTTGCAAAATTATTATAATTTCTATATTATTTTTGCGAGGCTATATTTGGTTAGTAGATCCAAGTAGCTATTCTCATCATGATTTTTCCCTTTTAGGTTTCCACATAAATGTAGTGTTCTCTTGTCTCATTGTGTTTAGTTCTTGCATAGTCATTGATAATGTTTTGATGTTATAATTGATTTGGTGGTTTAAATTAAAAATTATTTAATACTTATTTACCCATCCCTCTCAGTTGTGCCTAACAATTGGTATTAGAAATAGGCTCATTTGTAAAGATTAATACCTTAAGGTGTTGGTGTGAATGAGGTTATATCCTAACTAGTTCATAGTTAGAACCTATCCACATATGTTAAGATTACTTAGGATAGCTTAGTTGTCACATGGAACTCTCATTTAATATCATTCATGTTCGTTATTTGAGGTGTCATTCTAGATAGAGACGAGTCAGAGCTCACTATTTAATATTAGTTTCATATTGCATCATGCTTTTAATTTTGTATCAAGAGCAGTTGTAACGACCTCATAATCTCTTGCCTATTTAGGAAAGGGTATTTTACATTTTTAAATCATCTCAGCAATATATCATTTCATTTCCTAGTGAAATATCTCTCTCTTTTTGTAAAAGTTGTTATAGTCGTGATCCTAATTTGAAAGGTTGCAAACTCCAACATGATATTAAAGCTTCATCCAAACAAATTTCCTTCACGTACTAGAAAATTGAGTGTTCGATAGACCCGACATTATTTTGATGTTGAAAATTCTTTGAATTTTCAAAAATTGCCCCAATTTGGACTATCATTGTACTCTTTGTGACGAAATTATTCTAATCTATTTGTGGAATATTTTAGATTGCATACATTATTATTTGTCACTATTGTTATCAGGCTCTATTGTGGTGTGTTTTTTTGAGCTCGACCTCTCTTCATTTTGTGTCCTACCCACAATGCCAGCGATATATATTTCTCCGTTATCTTTGGAGAGAGTGATAATACACATAGAGCCAATATCATATTCAAGGAGCTATCATCGATTTTGTCCAACTGATATCAAAGGTGGCCTGATTCATTTTCAACGACCTTATGTTATATATATACAGTGGCAGCAATATCTAACTTGATTGACATCATTGAGAGTGATATTATTCCATTTTGGGACAGTGGCAGCGATATCTAACTTGATTGACATCATTGAGGAGAGTGATATTATTCCATTTTGAGACTTGTTATTTAATTCTGGCCGCTTTTTCATATTTGAGGCGATATTGCTCGAGTCGATTCACATGGACGCATATTTGGTATCATATTAAGGTGGTCGATATTATTGAAGATGCCTAAGATTGGTCGACCTCCCTCAGTTTGTGGCTTCTTCTCTATCAAAAGAGTCGTACCCATCTATTCTTGGTGATAGACATTTTGTGGTTACAATGATTTTGATTGGTGGAGCAGCATGTTTTTTATCAGAGTTTGGCAATGATATCGAAGGATTAAATTCAAGTCGTTTTGCAGTTCTACAGAGTTAGCATCACATATACCAAAGGTGGCTCTTGAAATCATCAGTGGTGAAAATCTTTATTAAAGGTAGCAATACAAGCAATTTTTGCTTTGGTCGATATCTATTTATATGGGCATTCGCTACGACATTTGCGTATCGATTTATGGTGGTAGCTAATCTAGTTCCAAAAACGTCATGATTTCTGTATAACATGAGGGCAAGTCAAAAATTACAGATTTCGGTTGTGTTCGGCAGATCTAGCTATGTCTTTCATTTTTTGGCTGTGTGTATAACATGAAGGTTAATCAGCCGTTTTGGAGCCAGATTAGTCGCATCCTCAATTTATATGGTTTCAGATTGCCTATGACTCCTCATATGTGATATTCATTATATTGGTTGTGAATTACTTCTATAGTGGTTGATATCATCTCTAAAGTCTACAATCTCATTATATGGTGGAGTGCTTGTGACGATATCATAATAGGTGGAGAGATTTGGTACTGACGACTTACAACACTAGTCAATTGACATTGACCTCACTTGCAAGTCTCGCTTACCAGTCATTATTTCTATATGAGGCTGTCTTATTTTAGCCTCAATGGCTATTTTTTGCCTTGTGGTAATTTTCATTTGCACATCATATTTGGAGGTTTTGGTTCTATCTCAGAGATTTTGAAGAATTGTCTTAGTTTTCCATGGGCTCTTCATTTCATTCTTGATTGATCATCTTGAAGAGGGGGAACTATAGGCAATAGAGCGATTGCATCGTTACTCATCTTAGTAGGCATTATTTATTGTCATAATTATATAATGTTGTTCCTCTCCTTGATACACCTCATTAAAATATTACTTGAAAATGCAATAGGGTTCAAGTCTTAGGAGTTATTGCTATGAATTTTGATGATGACATCTAGGAGCCTATTATTGATTTTGAGTGTCCTCATGCTTTTGGACTCACATTTGGGAGTTATATGGAGATCCTCATACTCAACTATCCCAGATGACCCTATTGTGTCTCTTCATTCTTCAAAGAAGATACCCATGTCTGTGATGCATTGGAAGTTTTTGACACTCGAGGTTGCTTCAGAGGTTCCTAATTCATCTTCAAAGATAGTTGATCTACCTTCACTTTCATTGACTTCTTCTCTAGTCTCTCTGATTGAGACTTCCATCATTCCTACTCAACAAGACTATCATTGTTTTTCATATTTGGTTGGACACATTTTAGTATATTCATCTTTGGATCGTGTTCTACATTAGTTTCTACATAGTTCTAGTTTGTCACTTTCTTCCTTGTTTGCACATGTACCTGATTTGATTGTGGCATCATCATGTCATGGAGAAGCCTAAGACACATGAGTAGTTTTTCAGAGACACCATCATCATTCTTCATTATTCCATCCTTCATTGCATATCCATAACGGGAAACATACTTGCATCTATACATGGTTTTTTTCTTCCTAAGGGGAGACAAGTGGTTTGTAAGCATTGGATCTTATGTTGTGTCTTCAAACACTTACCATTATTGCAGGTGATTATTTATTATGTGGGGGCTATCATTCTCCCTCCTATGGGGGATGTCAATTGGATTCTCATGATGAACATAGTTCTTGGGGGTTATTAGTGTTGAGACCTCCATTCATCACCCATGCTATTACTTATCTTTATTTGCATTATCTCCTTTTTTGGGAGGAGTTTGTCCCATGACATTTTCTCCCTTTCTTTGTTTGCAAGAGATTAGTTGTGCATGGGTACCTAACATGACCTAGTTGTTGGGACCCATATCATGTTTCATTTATTGCATCTTCATATTAGTCTTGCATTATTTGCATAATAATTCTTCTTTCTAAGTTGTACTTAAAGCGGGGGGGGGGGGGGGGGGGTCTCTTGGTGTGAATGAGATTATATCCTAACTAATGCATAGTTAGAACCTATTCGCAGATGTTAAGTTTACTTAGGATAACTTAGTTGTCACATGGAACTCTAATTTGATATTATTGATGTTAGTTATATTAGGTGTCATTCTAGATAGAGCTGAGTCATAGCTCATTGTTTAATATTAGTTTCATACATGTTTCATAATGCATCATGCATTTATATTTTGTATCAAGGGTATTTATAACTACCTCATCCTCTTTCCTATTTAACAAAGGATACTATACATAAATCATCTTAGCAATATATCTCTCTTTCTGTGGAAGTTGTTGCAATTATGATCCTAGCTTGGGAGGTTGCAAATTCCAACATAAGGTAAATCTACTTGGAACAAATGGTCGCATAAGAAGGTCTTAAAACAAGGAACTATTGTTGATGGATCTAACTATTATTTCTAGAGTGTTAGTATGGATACCCACCCGATGGTACTAGGATTCAATGTTTGGCAACATTTTGTTGATAGTTATGCAATTCTTGAGAATCCTGCAACAAATCAAGCTGAAAAGAAAGCCAATGAAAATAATACAAGATCTAAGAATTCTATATTATGTGGTTTATCAAACTCAAATTTTATCAAGATAATGCATTGAAAGGCCACAAAAGAGATTTGGGATAATCTTCATAATATTTATGAGCGTGATGACAAAGGCAAAGCAAGCAAAGATCCAAAATTATTGAGGATAATTTCAAAGTTTGAAGATGAAGGAAGAAGAAAATATTATTGCATATAATATTTGGGTAGATGAAGTTGTCAATACCATTAGAGGACTCAATGAAGAAGTGAAAGAATTAGTGATTGGAAAAATGTACTTAGATCCCTTCCCCCAAGGTTTGATTCATGGTTTCTATGATTGGAGAAGCTAAATATCTAAACACTCTAACAATGGATGAACTACATGGGATACTTACTGCATATGAGATGAGAATTGTGAATGATAACTCTTCGAGGAGAGAGGCAACATTCAAAGAGAGTAGTGATGAAGTAGTAATGACTCAGATATTGAAGAAGAAAATTTTATGAGGAAGTTAAAGAAATTCTTTGATGAGAACAAAGGTAATTTACATTTCAAATATTTCAATTGTGGTAAAAAGGTCACTATGCTTCTAAATGTCATTTCAAACAGAGTAGTGATGATGGATTTTTTTAACAAATCATATTAACCTAAGAAGAGCTATAAGGAGTCCAAACATAAGAAGAAAAATTATCATAACCTGTGCAAGAAAAATATCTAAGCTAAAGAAGATAACAATTTGTTTGATGAACATGATCATTACACCTTTGAAAGTGGAAGTGGGAGAGAAGGAGATCTATTCATAGAAATGGAGGTCGTAGATGATGATAAAAAAATACAAACTTTGAAGATGATGAAGTTGATCAAGAAGGTGAACACATATTTGTCTTAGATGATTTTAAAAATAATGAGAAAGGAAAATTATAAATAAAAATTGAAGTTGAAAGAATTAGAAGAAATGATCATAGATGATGCAGGAGCATCCCCGGTTCACAACAATCTTGCATCAACCAAAAAACATTTCTGTTTCGTTTACAGTTTTAGTTTACCTTTCTATGTGTCCCAGTTTTGGCTCACTGGTTCCTATGGAGTTGGATTCTACTTGAAGACTTGATCATTATTTCTTTCTTTCAAACTGCATCTCATTTGGATCACTTTCCGGCAAGATATCACCACTGGTTTCCATGATAGTTTCTTGTTACCGGTTGCCTGAAACCTATTCTAGTGATCTACCAGAACCCATTCCAAAGCTTACAGAGCCTTGGATGTTGATCTCGATGTTTCTTGGCGTGTGGCCAACCTTCTACATTTCATCCTTTGGATTTTTTGGAGGAATCTCTTGGCGGAGGCCGACCTTGTTCATTTGGCACGTTAGGTCTTATTCTTCGGGTTTTGATCCTTTTTGGGCCGACTTGATCCTTTGGATCGATATATATATTTGTAATCATGCTTTAGAATGAAATCAATTAGAGAATCAAGGAGTATAAGATAGATAGACTGTGCCTAGAAGATAGATCTTTTGATTCAAGGTCTCGGTGTGGCTGATTCTACTAGGCATGTGTGCTGCTATGTTGTAAACCGACTGTTGGCGGTTGGATGTAATTAACTTTCATGCAATAAAACTATTTGTTATGCATTGCCTCCATCATATATGTGTGTTTCCATTGTGTTTACTCTTGCTAGCTGGTTTGGGTTGATCTCCTCAAGGTCCCTCCTCACTGGCAACTGCTTCAAGTGGTATCAAAGCGAAGTTCGTTCCAGAGGTTGCGTGTCCTAAATCTTGTTGTAGGGTGGTGGATTGTGGATCTGACCTGTAATTGCAGAGGACCAGTGTGGATCAATGGCACGAAGAGGAACTAGGAATGGTGGAGTGCGTGGGAATGCATACCTTGTTGTAATGGAGATGCTGCGAGGAATAGCAATCCGGTTAGAAGCCGTGGAGATAGCTCAGAGAAGAGGCCGACATGTTGAGGATGTGAGCGAAGATTAAGGAGAAGAAGCCCCAACAAAAAAAATGAACCTACTAGCAGTTGATCTAGAGGAGGAAAATTTTTTAAGGGTTTTGAGTAGGGCGAACACTAAGCCTCATTTTACCCTACTCAAATATGATGGGAAGTTAGATTCAGATGAATTGATGGATTGAATCTTGGAGATGGAGAAGTATTTCGATTTTGAAAACACTACAAAAGAGAGGAAGGCCAATTATACTTGCACTCGATTGAAGGGTCATGCATCTCTTTGGTGGGAGCACTTGTAAGTTGATAGGAAAAGAAGAGGTAAATAAAAGATTAATACATGAGATAGGATGATTGCTAAGTTAAAATCAAAGTTTGTCCCCACAAATTATCAAATAGATTTGTTCCGAAAGTTGCAGAATCTGAGGCAAAAGGAATCTAGTGTGAAGGAGTACACCGAAGCATTTTAGAAGTTGAACATTAGATCCAGACATGTGGATGATGAAATTGAACAAATTGCAAGATGTAGCATCCTAAAATTGTGACACTTGTAATTTCGACCGCATTTGGGTCTTCACAATGGCGATGCAACACTGAACCTGAATGGAGACCCCAAAACTTGTTCATGACATCAAAAACTGCATTTTTCAGCACCCTGGCCTGATCCTCCTTGAACCTTGCTATCCCTGGAGGTGGGACCATGGCGCCTAGCACCCTGGTCCTTCAGGACTAGGGCGCCCAGCGCCCTGGTCCCTGGCCCTATTTTTGGGCCCGGTCTCTTTTGGGCCTCGGGTCTTTATATTTGCAAATTGGAAAATAATCTTCCCAGGTCGGCCTAAGGTCAGAAAAATCAGTCTTTTAACCCTAATTGACAAGTATATAAACTACATTTCCTCTCCCATTTGAGAGAGATGGAAAAAAAGGCAGAAGCGACATTCAAACATTCAAACATTCAAGCATTCAAGCATTCAAGCATTCCTTCAAGCAATTGAGCATTCTAAGTCTCCATTCAAGGCTAAGTGTTGCATTCAAGACAAGGATTCAACCATTGAAGAGGAGATCACATACAACATACAACATACAACAACATTTACACCTTCGCATGTAAGAATACAAACATTCTTACAACAAGGTATCAGTACTTGTTTACATTACAATCATTTACATTTACAACATTTCTCATTTCTTGGTTAATTCCAAAACCGGGGTTTGACCTAAGGGAAAACCCCTAATCCCTAACCCCCCAATCGTCCTCTCTTTTCTATGTGTAGGTTGCAGGTATGCGGCTGTAATTGAAGATCTAGAATCCTTGTGCAGAGACGAACAGATCCCCCTTCGTTTCGCGGATTTTTCGGAGGACCATGTGCACGCCGAGCGCCATCATCCCATCAACTTTTGCTCAAATTTGCAGGACAGCGCCGTCTCAACATTTTACTGCTAATTCCAGGTCCACAGCTTCATCCTATATTCCTATCTCTATTTATAAGTGAATCTTTCTCACTTTTCATGCATTCCTAGCTTAATCCTTCTATCTACATTCTTTACAAAAGAGGGTAGCCTTGCTGTCTTAACCCTTGAAACTCATTTAGAATCCAATCTTGCATTGTGTGGGATTGAATCTTGTGGGTTTCAACCCCTCTTTTGAATGTAAAGTCTCCCCTAAGTGAAAACTGTCAACCCTAGTGACCTCCTTCCCCTCTCCTCGGAGTGGTGGGGGGAACACTTAGGGTTCGCTCACGATTTTCCGCTTTACACAAGATATTTGAATGGATTGCGGATGTCTATAAAAGATGAACTTAGTATGATCAAATTAGAGAGTGTTGAAGAGGCTTACCAGTATGCAATAAAGGCTAAAGACAAATTGAATAAAAGGCATGAGCAGAGACAAAGAGGTAGAGGTGGAAGGTTTACCAAAGGAAGATTTCAAGGAGGAAGAGGATACACCAGAGGAAGAGGAACCAATACAGATCAGAAAAAGGACAAGGAAGTGAGCAAGGAAGGTAATTCATACTGGAAGGATGATAGAAATTTCTACTAGAGGAGAGAAATAGATGGTTATCAGAATGATAACTTTGGAAGACAAGACAAAAGGACATTTAAAGGAACCTGTTTTAAATGTGGAGAAGAAGGACACCATGCATTCTAATGTAAGAAGTCAGAGACTACCGAAAGAGCTATAGTGTTGGAGGAGAACCCCACCAGATCAGACAATAAATTGGAAGATGGAGAACTGTTGATGATGAGGAGAGCTTTGTGTCATACCGGAGGAGATAAAGAACCCTACAGAGGAAGAACTCGTTCAAGACCAGATGTAAGGTATCCGGTAAGTGTTGTAAAGTTGTTATTGATAGTGGTAGTTTAGATAACCTTGTTTCATAAGAGATGGTGAATAAGTTGAAATTGGAGAGATTGAAACACCCTAAACCTTGCTAGATAGCATGGATTCAGGATGAACATAAGTTGTTAGTAAGTGAACAGTATTTAGTAGAATTGAAAATTGGGAATTATCATGATGAAGTTTTGTGTGATATTATGCCTATGGACATTTGTCATCTTTTGTTGGGAAGGCCTTGGTAGTTTGATAGACATGCAATACATGATAGGAGGAAGAATACATACACTATTGTGGCCAATGGGATGAAGCAAACCTTGTTGCCTTTGGAGGAACCTTTGAAGAATGAAGTCTGCACAAGTACCATAATCTGTCTAGTAGATGGAAGGAAATTTATGGATGGACTGAGACATGAGAATGTGTGTTTTGCTTTAATGCCTAAGAAGACTAAGAGACTGGAATCAGAAGAAGAACACTTGACATAAATAAGAGATTTGCTGATAGAGTATGGGGACATCATTTCAGATAATGTACCTGATGGATTGCCACTTGTTAGAAGCATTAGTCATTGCATGGACTTTGTTCTCGGAGCTAGTTTGCCTAAAAAAGCTGCGCACCGGTTAACACCGATAGAGAATGAAGAACTGAATAGACAAGTACAAGAGCTATTGGAGAAAGGTTTGATCAGGGAAAGTCTAAGCCCTTGTGCAGTACCAACAATATTATCACCTAAGAAGAATGGAGAATGGATGATGTGCACTAATTCAAGAGAAATAAACAAGATCACAGTGAAATACTGGTTTCCCTTGCCTAGGATGAATGACATAATGGACTATTTGAGTGGAGCAAAGTACTTTACAAAGATAGATTTGAAGAGTGGATGTCATCAAATTAGGATCAGAGAAGGTGATGAATGGAAGACAATATTTAAGATGAATGAAGGATTATATGAATGGTTGGTGATGCCTTTTGGATTGACTAATGCACCGAGTACTTTCATGAGGCTGATGAATGAGGTTTTGAAGAAATGCTTGGGTAAGTTTGTTATTGTGTATTTGGATGACATTCTGATTTTTCAGTAAGACAAAAGAGGAGTATTTGTTGCAGTTAAGACAAGTTTTGCAGAGGTTGAGAGAAGAAAAGTTACTGATCAATAACAAGAAATGCACTTTCATGAAGGATGAGTTAGTCTATTTAGGATTTGTGATATCTGAGGATGGTTTGAAGATGGACCCTGATAAAGTGAAAGCCATTGTTGAGTGGCCTACACCAGAAAGCATTGGAGAGGTAAGATCATTTCATGGATTGGCTATTTTTTACCAGGAGTTTATCAGAAATTTCAGTTCATTTTGTAACCCTATGACTGAAACCATGAGGGGAGATAGGAAGGAATTCAAGTGGACCACCGAAGAAAACAAAAGTTTTGAGTTGTTGAAACATAAAGTGACTAAACAACCTGTGTTGGCTTTATCGGATTTGAATAAGGTATTTCAAGTGGATTGTGATGCAAGTGGAACAACAATAGGAGCAATTTTGAGTCAAGAAGGGATAGCAATAACATATTTCAGTGAGAAATTGAATGATGTTCGGAAGAGATATTTAGTATATGATCAATAATTTTATGTCATAATTCAAGCCTTGAAGAAATGGAGACATTACTTGTTGCCTAAGGAGTTTGTGTTGTATACAAATCATCAAACTTTGCAATATTTGAACAGTCAGAGTAAGTTGAATAAGAGACATATGAGATGGGTATAGTTATTGTAGAGTTACACCTTTGTGTTGAAACATAGAAGTGGGAAATCTAACAAAGTTGTTGATGCATTGAGTAGGAGAAGGAATTTTCTGACAAAGATGAGAGTGACAATATTAGGTTTTGAAGATTTGAAGACCTTGTATGACAAAGACCCAGATTTTCTAGAACCTTGGAAATCAAGTAGAGAACCTGTTATGGTTGATAGGAGCAAATGGTTGGATTACTTTATTCAGGATGGGATGTTATTTAAGGGAGTTCAGTTGTGCATACCTAAAAGTTCCATGAGAGAGAACCTGGTAAAAGAGAAGCATAGTGGAGGATTAGCTGGAAATTTTGGCATTGATAAAACAATTGCATTGGTGAATGAGTAGTACTTTTGGCCCTAGATTCATAAGGATGTTAAGAGATATGTGCAGAGTTGTAGAGTTTTTCAAGTTGCAAAAGGTAGTACTCAGAATGTGGGATTGTATAAACCTTTGACAGTACCAGTAAGACCTTGGGAGGATATAAGTATGGATTTTGTACTTGGCTTACCTAAGACACCGAGAGGGAATGATTCTATATTTGTGGTAGTGGATAGATTTTCAAAGATGGCTCATTTCATACCTTGTAAGAAGACATCAGATGCATTACATGTAGTAGACCTATTTTTCAAGGAAGTGGTAAGATTGCATGGATTGCCTAAGAGCATAGTTTCAGATAGAGACACTAAGTTTGTTGGCTATTTTTCAAGAACACTTTGGAAGAAGATGAAGACAGATTTGAAGTTAAGTTCTACTTTCCATCCAGAGGTTGATGGACATATAGAAGTAGTTATCTAGAGTTTGGGAAACTTGTTAAGATGTTTAGTAGGAGATAAAACCAGAAGTTGGGATTTGATCCTTGCACAAGCAAAGTTTGCCTATAATAATTTAGTGAATAGAAGTACCCGAAAAAAACCTTTTGAGATTGTTACCGGAGTGCATCCTAAAGGAATAGCAGAATTGAGAGACATTGGCAGTGAAGACCAAAAGAGTTCTGAAGTAGAAGAAGTTGTAAATCACATGGCAACATTACATATTCAGGTTAGACAACATTTGGAAGACATGAATAGAAAATACAAGGAGAAGGTAGATGAGAAGAGGAGACATAAGGAATTTGAAGTTGGTAACGAAGTGATGGTCTATTTGAGAAAAGAAAGATTCCCGGTTGGAACTTATAATAAGTTGCAGATGAAGAAGTCTGGACCCTATAAGATCTTGAGAAAGTTTAGTTTTGGAAATGCATATGAAGTGGAGCTATCGAATAGTCTAAGTATTTCACCTATATTCAACATTACAGATCTTTATGAGTACCATGAACTAGAATTCAGTGAGGACAGTATTGTAGACTTGGAGAAATAATTTCCCTAGAAGGAACTAGATCAAATTGAAAAGATTTTGGACAGTAGGATTGGGTGTAGTACCCGAAGTAGTCAGTACAAAGAATATCTTGTGAAGTGGAAGAACATACTAGTGGAAGATTCATCTTGGATTTCTCAGGTAGAGGTAGACCACCTTGATTTCCCTCTAACCCTAGCAAAGTGAGAGGCTCACTTTTTTATTAACCCCAGATTTTTGATGCAGGAGCATCCTCGATTCACAGCAATCTTGCATCAACCAAAAAAAATTTCTGTTTTGTTTGTAGTTTTAGTTTTCCTTTCTATGTGTCCTAGTTTTGGCTCACCGATTCCTGTGGAGTTGGATTCTACTTGAAGACTTGATCATTTTTTCTTTCTTTCAAACCGCATCTCATTTGGATCACTTTCCGGCAAGATATCACCATCGATTTCCATGATAGTTTCTTGTTTCCAATTGTTCCTTTGTTACTAGTTACCTGAGACCTATTCTGGTGATCTACTAGAACCCATTTCAAAGCTTGTGGAGCCTTGGACATTGATCTCGATGTTTCTTGGCATGTGGCCAACCTTCTACGTTTCATCCTTTGGATATTTTGGAGGAATCTCTTGGCGGAGGCCGACCTTGTTCATTTTAATGTTAGGTCTTGTTCTTCAGGGTTTGATCCTTTTTGGGGTGACCTAATCCTTTGGATTGATATATATATTTGTAATGATGCTTTAGAATGGAATCAATCAGAGAATCAAGGAGTATTAGATAAATAGACTATGCCTAGAAGATAGATCTTTTGATTCAAGGTCCCGATGTGACCTATTATACCAAGCCCGTGTGCCGGTATGTTGTAACTTGGTTATTACGGATTGGACGTAATTAACTTTCATGCAATAAAACTATCTGTTATGCATTGCCTCCATCATATCTATGTGTTTTCATTGTGTTTACTCTTGCTTAACTATTTGGACTAATCTCCTCGAGGTCCCTCCTCACCGGTGACTACTTCAATAGATCTAGAAAGTTTAGATAAAGGAAGCAAAGTGAATAGAAGAACTTATAACTAGTCAATTGAAGACAAAAGAAAATGATTGTGAAAGAATTAAGGTGGAAATTATATCCTTGAGAAATGTTTTGGAGAAATCAAATGGACAGTTGGAAAAAAGTTGAAAGTTTGGAAAGAGCACTAAAATCCCATATGAGATCATAAATAGTCAAAGGTCATCATTCATCAAGACAGGGCTTGGATTTGGAGAAATTTTGAACACAAAGACTATAGAGAAAATAATAATTTTCATGATAATTCCTCTAGAAGTTCAAATGCTAATAAATCTTCAAGAAGATTGAAGAACTTAAGAAAAAAAAAGATGCTTTCATTCAAGTTAGGAAGCAAAATAAGAGATTCAGAAGAAAAAATACGATAAGACCAACATATTGTACTAGGTTCAATCATTCCTTATTTGGTTATTTCTTTACCTGCAATCAATTTGGTCATAAGATGATAGATTGTAGAAGGTTCCTTGCAAGGAGTAATTTTGCAAGCATAAATCCATTTGCTTCTCTATATGATTTCAATGCCATATGTTATAAGTGAAATAATTTTGGACATATAGAAATACTTTGTAGGATTAGTTTTGTGAATCATCTTAAGCAAGAATATGAATTCAAACATCTCTACTAATCAAAATAAAAAGTCTAAGTTGTAGAATATGTAGCAAAAAGATAAAAAAAATATAGAAAAATTAATGATTGTGCAAATTTCTTTTCATGCACAAAGTGAATGAAATTCATGGATCATTGAAAATGGATGTTCTAGTAACATGATAGGAGATAGAAGAGATTTTTCAAGTTTGAAGAAGTGGAATGATGGATCAGTAAATCTTGGTGACAATTTTGTTGCTAAGAAATCAA
This sequence comes from Cryptomeria japonica, assembly GCF_030272615.1. Lineage (NCBI taxonomy): Eukaryota > Viridiplantae > Streptophyta > Pinopsida > Cupressales > Cupressaceae > Cryptomeria > Cryptomeria japonica. The sequence goes on from NC_081414.1 coordinate 771,883,722, forward strand.
GAAAAGGCACTTTAAGTCTTGATGAAGGGAAAAATAAGACACACGATGTTTTATATTTTGATTTCATATCGATCCTCATTGAAAGAATTTATCATCACCCACCTTACATAGTTTGAAGTGGTAAAGATGATATCCTATTTCTACTTCCTAATTAGCAAGTAGAAAAAGGGGCATATAGCTACCCTTGAATTTCATCACTCTTAGTACTTGCATTTTAGGAGATTTTTGATTTAAACTAAGTGGTTTTTGTTTGCCTAGCCAATTAGAACAATAACTAGACTTACAGTCTTAACTCAGTGATTGGCCATCCATTCTGAGTAGCTATGATTTCCATGATTGAGGTTCATTTACTTGTCAACCTAGGGATGTATTACTTGAAATGGGCTTGCATTGTATATGCAGTAAGTTTCGGTAAGAGTTACATTGTCCTATTGCAACAACTAAATCTATCTAAAATAAACAAGCAAAAATATGACAACTGAATGGCTATACAAAATCTTAACATTATCAAAAGTTTCTAACTAAATAACTATTAACTAAGTTCAAAGCTAACAAACAGGGATTACTTTGTCTGCTTTGGCTGTAGGAATAGTCACATGATCTGGTTCCATTGGCTATAGGAACACTCAGTTGCTAGAACATCTACTATAGCAAAAGAAAACTTAATCTTACAATTACACAAGAGTACTCACCAAGTTGATACAATGCATAAAATAAGAGAAATGCTTCTAATTCTGGAAAACACTGTCTACTCTATGCGAAGATGTGCAGATCTTTATTTATAATAAAGTTATAACAAAATTTTAACTACTTAGATCATGCCCATGAAATTAGGCGGAAACGCTTATTACAGTAAGAAGAAGAAGTCAATCCACATAGAACGTGGGACTTCATTACCATGCAACCAAGAATATAGCATGATGGTTTTCCACTAGATCACTGCAATTGAAGACAACCATAAATGAGTCTGCCACTGCCTCGCTATTCCTTTCCTGCTTCACTCGAACACCATCTTCTCCACTTTCTTAAATGCTCAATAGCCCCGAAATGTCTCCAATTGCTTGCATGACATGATTCTCCATCTAGCTTAACTCAACCGCTTCTTCAACAACTTATTTACTCCTGCATTAAAGGTTAGAACATACAAGCATATCTATATCCATTTCCCATCAATCACAACATTTATACATCCACACATGCTATTACCATAATATTCCACATAGCTATAGGAATATTTAGTCAAAACAATACAGGGTTTAGCGAGTTTAGCTATCATTCAAAATACACATAATAAAAAATTTGATATATCCTATGACCTTCATATTGTCCCAATATGCAACTTAAAACACAAGAAAAATGTATCAATCATAGAAATAAAAGAGCTATTATTTTAGCTCATCAGTTTTGTAGAATGCAGTTCCTAACATTGTATTGTCGATGTCATTAGGAGCTTCGTTTGACACTTATGAAAATATCCTATTTACATGAATGTTTAATTTTATGTACTTTAGTTTGCATATGCACATAGTGTCATATGATGGCTAAAGTGGGGGCTAAATGTGTTAGAAAGATCTGATACCACGAGTAAACTGAGAGGGGGGGGGTGAATCAGTTCACCATTAAAATCAGAACTGATGCATATCAAAACCATTAAACCAGGACACAAAGAAACCAACACAATGAAGGATAGAACATGAAAGAATAGTACACAAAACAACAATATTTTGACGTGGAAAACCTGGTAAAGGGAAAAAACATGGTGGGAAACCCTACCCACAATCAGATAATACTTCTGCAACAATATGTGAAATTACAATGGGGATTTCACTTGCAATCATGCCAACCACCTAGAGATCACTGCTCATCACAAAAAGAAGTCTCATTGACTTACAAAACATCAAACTACAATCCGAAAAGAATGAACTGTGAAAGTAGCATCTCCTAATGCTTGATACAATTCTCGTTAAGCACAGATGTCTACCCTACAATACAAAAATCTTCGTCGAATGATATATCACTTGTTCACACATAAACCTTCCTCTGATAATGAATACATAACCATCGATCCCATCGATATCCAAATTACATGAATAAGTCACGTATTAATACAAATCAACAAACTTATTGACAAGGTCGGCTAAACCCTAAACCCATAAACCCATAATAACAAAAATTACATTACACGGTATCACCAGACCAATATTATAATTTACATTACATAGCATGGACCTAAATCAAGTAACCAAACAATTCCATTCACCGAAAATTCCGCTAAGACCAAAATCCAACATGCTTCACCAACTGGTAGAAACCCTTAGTGAAGTAACACAAAAAGTCTAACCGGATCCAAATAGGACCACCATAACAACACGCAAACCAATGCAAAGTCACCAAACACTCAAAATATGATCAAGAAGCACCTTCAACATGATAGAAACTGATTCCATAAGTTGGACCAAAATTATCTGACCAAAACATCACATATCGCTTACCGGTACCATGAAATACCAACTGAGAACATAAGTGATAGTTAACAGAGCACCAAAGAATGAACAAATGAAATATGGCAAACAAATAACCATCCAAAGTAAGCATCCAAAACTGATTCTAGAGATCTGATCATATCGGATCAGAATCATAGCCAAAACCAAGATGATCACCAAGACTAACCTGGATAGGTCCAACCGAGATACAATGTTGACATTAATGGAAACACTAAACCAAATCTAGCATATTGCCAACAATATCCCCCTTTGGCATTGATGGAAACACTGAATGTGAAAAAACATCCAAGTGCCAAGGAATGCCAATAATCTCCCTCAAAGATATGACTGATTTTCACATGAATACCTTCTCTCTCCCTTTGACATCAATGACAAAGGAAAGATACCAAACCAAAAATACTGAACCAAATAGCTGACTACTCCCCCTGAGTAGTAGCATCATCTCATCAACCCGGATCAAAGAATATATTTGATAAGCTTATCAGATTGATGCATTCCTGCATCTCTAAGTCTCTTCCGAAGGGTTGGTAACCCCCAATTGATCTTTGAGATATTCAAAAGTATCTTTAGGCAATGGTTTGGTTAGAATATCTACAATCTGCTCCTTAGTAGGCACATAAACCAATCTGACTTCCTTTGCTTCAACCTTTTCCTTGAAGTAATTGTACCTTATAGAAATGTGTTTTGATTTGAAATGAAATACTGGATTTTTTGACATATCAATAGCAACAATATTATCATAGTGAATAACAATAGGCTCATCATAACTTACCCTTACATCTTTTAATATTTGTTTTAGCCATAAAATCTGAGTATAGTTAATAGCAACAACTACATATTCCGCTTCTATAGTAGATAATGAAGTACATGATTATTTCTTGCTAAGCCATGAAACCAACTTCTTCCCAAGAAAGAATGCATCACCAGTAGTGCTCTTCCTGTCATCCACATCCCTTGCCCAATCAAAATTTGTATAGGCACATAATCTGAAGTCATCATTTTTTGGATACCATAACCCAAAGTCTATTGTACTTGCCAAATACCTAAATATCCTGTTAATAACAATATCACGAGTTTCTCCAGGATCTGACTAAAATCTAGAAGCAATACAAATAATATTCATAATGTCAGGTCTAATCTGAGTTAAGTACAACAATCCACCAATCATTGATTTGTATCTACTAGGATTTACTTCAGAGGATTCATCATCCTTTGACAATTTGCAACTGGTTACCATAGGAGTATCGATAGGTTTGAAATTCTCAAGTCCAAATTTCTTAAGTAACTCCTTCAAATACTTAGTTTGACAAATGAAAATACCTTTATTAGTCTAATCTACAAACCTAAGAAAAATTTCATCTCACCAATCATAGATATTTCAAATTCATTATTTATATCATCAGCAAATTTCATGCATAGACTATCTCCTCCTCCAAAAATGATATCATCCACAAAGACTTCAATGATCAATATGTCATCACACTCAATTTTATAATATAGGTTACTATCAACATTACCTTTTCTGAAACCAAGCTTAGAAAGATATTTGTCTAATCTAGCATACCATGCTCTAGGGGCTTGTTTTAGTCCATATAAAGCTTTCTTCAATCTGCAAACCATGTCTTTATCTTTTGATAAAGAAAATCCATCAGGTTTATCAATACAGACTTCCTCCTTAAGATCTCCATCCATAAATGTGCATTTGACATCCATCTGATATACTTTGTAGTTCTTGTGTGCAACATAGGCAAGAAATAGTCTTATTGCTTCAATTCTTGCTACCGGGGCATAAGTCTCACCATAATCAACTCCCTCTTCCTATGAATAACCTTTGCAAACTAATCTAGCCTTTTTCCTCACAATTTGACGTTCCTCATTCAGTTTATTCTTGAAAATCCATTTAGTTCCAATAATATTATTGTCTTTAGGTCTAGGAACTAGTTCCCATGTCTTATTCTTTTCTATCTGATCTAATTCTTCTTCCATTTCTTTTATCCAATTTTCACCTTTACTTGCTTCAATAAATGATTCCGGTTCAATTTGAGAAATCAAACACACCTCTTCAGTAGCTAATCTTCTCCTAGTCATCACACCTTTGCTTTTATCTCCAATGATCTGATCTTCAGAATGATTTAGTTTCACATACCTGGGAGTCTTTGAATTTTCTTAATTTACTGACTCTTTCTATTGTTCCTCTGTCACAGTTGAGTTTTCTGATGTTACCGGAGTCACTGGTTCATTGTTATGAGTAGCTTCTTGTATTACTGGTTCAAGTTTGATAAATTCTCCTTCCGGTCCACAGTCATATGATCTGATCTGATTACTGCCTTGTTCATCCACCTTGACATTTATGCTCTTTGTTATCCTATTCAATCTTTTGTTATAACATCTATATGCTTTGCTCTTAGTAGAATAACCCAAAAATATTCCTTCATCACTTCTAGGATCAAATTTTCCCAATGCATCATCTAAACAAATGTAACATTTACTTCCAAAAATTCTAAAATATCTGATAGTAGGAGTATGACCAAACCATAATTCATAAGGAGTCTTACCGGTATCACCTTTTATGTGTACTTTGTTGAAAGTGTATACAACCGTATTGACAACTTCCCTCCAATAGATATTAGGTAATCTAGCTTCTGTCATCATAGTCCTTGCCGCATCCAATATGGTTCTATTTTTCCTTTCCACCAATCCATTTTGTTGTGGATTTCTAGGTGCAAAAAGTTGTCTTCTGATTCCATTCTTCTCACAAAAGTTGTTGAATTCATCGGATGTAAATTCACTGCCTTGATCTGATCTTAAACACTTTATCTTCAATCTTGTCTCAGTCTCAATCATAGCTTTAAAGATTTTGAATTTCTCAAAAGCTTCAGATTTTTCTTTCAAAAATGCTACCCACATCATTCTAGAATAATCATCAATAAGTAACATAAAGTATCTCTCACTGTGAAAACTTTTAGTCCTTGCTGGTCCACACAGATCAGTATGAATAAGATCAAGATTTTCATTAGATTTATCATGTATGATTCTAAAATAAGTTCTGACTTGCGTACCCATTTGACATTCTCTACATACCGGATTATGAGGTTTGACAATCTTGGGCAAATCTCTGACAGCCTATGTTGAGCTGATATTCACTATGCAATCTACATGACCAATCCTCTTATGCCATAACTAGCTTTCATCAATTTGAGCAATCAAGCAAGATTTCTCACCGGAGTTCAAATGAAATATGTTTCCATTGGTCTGGGTTTTAGAAGTAAATTCCAATCTAGATCTATTGATGATCTTACATTTCCCATCCTTGAACTGTAAATGAAATCCTCTATCCACCATTTGAACTACACTTAAAAGATTATTCTTTAAGCCTTCAACATAATAAACATTATCAATATTAGTCTTACCATCCAATGATATTGTTCCCTTGCCTTTGATCCTACATGCCTTGTTGTCTCCAAATCTGACTAATCCGCCATCAAATTCTTGTAGTGATATAAGTTTTCTCTTGTCACCAGTCATGTGATGTGAGCATCCACTATCTATAACCCATTCATCCTTTTCTTCAATTTTAGCTGCTAAAGTCTTTACCTCAGTATGAGTTGCTTCAATGATAGGTTTCAGAGAATCATCCTTGATAGCAATAAAAACCCAGCCCTTACTGGAGCTTCCATTGTCGGATCCACTCACCAGTTCATGATCATGATCATGATCATGATCATCATCAGTAATACCAAAATCATCATCACCAACATAATATCATGATTTATACTTATTCCTTCTGAATCTAGGTTTATTCTGATATTCTGGATTAGGCTTATAACTCTTCACAAATATTTCATGATTCCTAGCAGCTCTTTCAGGGCATCTAGAAGCAAAATGACCAATCTTATTGCATGAATAACATTTCAAAGGCACTTTTCCTTCATACTTACTTCCAACTTGTCCTTTAGGAATTCTTCTAACAATCAAGGCTTCCAGCTCTTCAAGTTCTCTTTCTTCTCTTTCAATGTCCTCCAAATCCTTAGCATACATCTCCTTCCAATCTATTTTTTTCTTACCAAAGGAAGATGCTTTAGATACAGTTTCTATTTTAGTAGCACTCTGATCTCCAAGTTCCTCAAGCTCAAAAGCAGTAAATTTCCCAAGCACTGTATCTCTGGTAACAAGTGTACTTGACATTGTCCCAAGTTCATTGATTGCAGTAGCCTTCATCTTATAAGCCGGAGGTAGAACTCTCAAAACCTTTGACACAATCTCATCCTCACTAACTGATCATCCGCATGATTTGATTCCCATAACAATCTCATTTTACTCTATCCATGAAAGAACTTCTCATCTTCTTTCATCTTCAAAGTTTCATACCCTGCCTGGAAACCTTCAAGTTTTACAATTTTTACTACCTTGTCGCCTTCATAAAGAGTTTCAAGCTTTGTCCAGATCAACTTTGCATTCTCCAACTCTATGACATTCAATATCTTTTCATTAGATAGGGCACTTAACAATGCTTTTTTTGCTCTAACATCATTTTCAACTTTCTTCTATTCATCAATAGGTGTCGATGTTCCATAATAAGGATCATGAGCCATATACCCTTTCTCCACTATCTCCCAAACTTCAGCTCCAAGACATCTAAGATGAATCTTCATTCGCTATTTCCATATTTTGTAATTTGTACCATCAAATATGGGACTCTCCTTCCTATAGGGATTGAATATAGAACTAGATGCAGTTTCCATCGGATCTCCTCAAACGGTTAAGCTTCTGTAGAGAGGACCTTTCTCTGATACCAATTGTGAGACATATATGATACCATGAGTAAACTGAGAGGGGGGGGGGGTGAATCAATTTACCATCAAAAATCATAGTTGATGCATATAAAAATGATTAAACTAGAGTATAGAGAAACCAATATAATGCAGGATAGAACATGAAAGAACAATACACACAACACCAATATTTTGATGTGGAAAACCCGGTAAATGGAAAAACCATTGTGGGAAACCCTACCCACAATCAGATAATACTTCTGCAACAGTATGTGAAATTACAATGGGGATTGCACTTGAAATGAGGCCAACCACCTAGAGCTCACTTCTCATCACAAAAAGAAGTCTCACTAACTTACAAAACATTGAACTACAATCCAAAAAGAATGAACTATGAAAGTAGCATCTCATAATGCTTGATACAGTTCTGGTTAAGCATAGATGTCTGCCCTACAATACAAAAACCTTCATCGAATGATATATCACTTGTTCGCACATAAAAATTCCTCTGATAATGCAGACATAACTATCAATCCCATCACTATCCAAATTACATGAATAAATCACCTATTAATACAGATCATCAACCTTATTGACAAGGTCGACTAAACCCTAAACCTATAAACCCATAATAACAAAAATTACATTACACAGTATCACTAGACCAATATTATGATTTACATTACATAGCATGGACCTAAATCAAGTAACCAAACAATTCCATCTGCCTGAAATTCCGCTAAGACCAAAATCCAACATGCTTCACCAACCCATAGAAACCCTTAGTGAAATAACATAGAAAGTCTAATCGGATCCAAATAGGACCACCATAACAACACACCAACCAATGCAAAGTCACCAAACACTCAAAATATGATCAAGAAGTACCTTCAACATGATAGAAACCGATTCCATAAGCCAGACCAAAATCGTCTGACCAAAAAATCAAATATCACTTACTAGTAAAGCTAACCAGTATCAGGAAATACCAACCGGAAACATAAGCGATAGTTACCGGAGCACCAAATCATGAACCAAAAAAATATGAAAAACAAATAACCATCTAGAGTAAGCATCCAAAACCAATTCCAGATCATAATCGTAGTCAAAACCAAGATGATCACCAAGACTAACCGGGATAGGTCCAACTGGGATAGCCTCCAACTGGGATACAGTGTTGACATCAATGACAACACTTAACCTAATCCAACATATTTCCAACAAAATGTAGCATCGTAAATTGTACACTTTTAATTAAGGTGTCCATTTCCAGGTTCTGTTAGCATTCATTTTAGTATGTTTCATTAAACTATGCATTATAGGACTCTCATATGTAATTAATAGATAATTAATTTCAAAATGTGAGTCCTTTCTTGATTCTAACCTCATCACACTCTCATTTGGGCCCTTAATTTTAGGTGTTCCCTATATCTTTTTATCATCCCAATTTATCATAGATCCCACCAAATTTTAAATCTGAAGACACATTTCTCTTACCTAAATATTATATATTGTCACCATGGGGGCTTCACTTAGTGAACTTGGGTTATATCACATGCATTCATGGCATACTAAAGAATCCCCCTATTTTCAAAAATTATTTCCCTAGAATCATTTATTTTCACCCCCTCCCAATACACAACCTAAATTAAAAGCCCCCTATATTCACCAAATATTGCATTTTTTCATAGCCCGAATTAAAACCCCCCTATTTTCACCAGTAGGGAATATATTGTACGCTCATTTTTTGGATATTAAACCCCCCAATATGAACACACATAATATGATATTTCCCAGTCAGTGACACTCCTGTTATTGTCACACAAACTTAATTTTGGTATTAAAACCTATTATCTCACATGTCTAGAAATTCAAGTTGAAATTATCAGGACCAAGTCGATAAATGCATCATGGTCTGGTGTAGGAGCACCCTTCCAAGATCTCCCTCCTTCTTGTTTTGTTGGTGTTATGCTTCTTTTGAAGCCTTTGTATATAAAATAACAAGCCATGTGCTCATAGGTCCTAGTTAGGGTCCTAGTTGAGGTCTTAAGGGTTATAAGTCAAGATTGAGGATTTCTTGAAAACTGAGGGTATATGTGCCTTGGAGGTGTTTAGGGGTCCTTTATAGCATGGTGGTGTGCTTAGGTTGGCCCAATGTGGGTCTAGGAGTCAAGGAAAGCAACATTGGGAAAGTTGCTCAAAAGTTGAAAAAGTTGCATGACAACTTTTAAAAGTCGTCAAGCAACTTTTCCACCAGGAGGCCAAAATCCTTAGATTGGTGTGGAAAACCCTAATATGGGCACATAGACTGAGGAGAGGGTAGCATAAGTATTTTCAAACCCTAAGTTAATGGATTGGATGTCAGACATTGTACGGCCCAAGCAAAGTGACCTGACTAAGACTGAAAATTGGTTACCAGTCAGTTTGAATGAAGCTATTGAGCAAGTTAATGGACTGAATTGCATGCAAAACTGTGTGGAGTGACTTATATGGTGTAAATAATTTCATTGTGAGCAACTAGATTAGGTTTTTATTTGCAGGTTGTGTGTGTTTGTAAATACTTTGTAAACTATCTTTTCTCTGTCCAGTTTTGGACTGGTTTGTGCAAATGAAGTCATAACTCCATTCCCCATTGTGGAATCACCATGAAACCATGGGGAATGGAAGTGAAGACCTTGTACCATAGTACAATGCAAGAAGGGCCCTTGAAAGTGCAGGGAGGCAATACAAAGACCCACTCCTAGGCGAGACTGAATAGTGCCCAGCTAGGAGAGGTCAAGCTGCAGAGGTCTTGGAGACCAAGGTTGGTCAGAGGAGAGTGCACCCTTTGGAGGAGGTGCAGAGGAGTGAGTGAGGCATCATTGGTGTGAAGGAGGAACCTCCACCAATCCTAACAAGGTGGCTAAAACACAAGACATTCACTGTGACCTAGGAAGACCCTAAAAACCCTCACAAAACCCTTAAAAACCCCAAAATTCACCCAAGGCACTGTACGACCACTTGGAGGCCCAAAACTAGAGAAATCCTTGAGCCCTTGCCAAATGAATGGTAGTCCATTTTGGAAGTTTGGGTATTTTGTGCATCATTTGTGAGTGGAAGCCCTAAAGGACCGAGTAGGAGGCCTAATTGGTCCTAATCCTTGTAGCCCTATTTGAAGGCAAAAACACAAAATAGTGAAATTGGTAAGGGGTTGGAACCTTGAAACCTCTTTGGGGCACATGAATGGGTGGAAAAACCAAGAAATTGACCTTTCCTAACCTTGCTAAGACCTTGGAAAGTGTGGAATAAGCCTAGCCCTTATTAGTCATAGTAAGGGGGTTTGAGTCTCATGAGTAGGTGAGACCTTAGGAGCAGCAATGCAACTCATTGGTGGGTGGATTGGGCAAGGTTAGGGGATTCCTCAAGAAAGGGAAGTCCTAGAGACCCTAGGGTGTGGATAGAACACCAGGTGATCCAAGGAAAGGATCTAAGAGCATAGACTAGGCTAGTCTATTCTAAGCACCATCCCATTAGATTGGTATCAGAGCAAGTTAAAGACTTGGAGGATTGTGTATGTCTCTATATACTAGTGAATCAGTAGGGGAGAGCAGAATGGTCACTAATGCAGAGCTGGCTAGAGAGGTAGAAGAGCAGAAGGAGAAGAATAGACTCCTTGAAGAAGCTATGAGTGAGATAAGGGATAAACTGCAAGAAGTGGTGGATCAAAGGACACAAGGACCTTGGGGTGAAGATACCAAGGATAAAGGCAAGAAAACTATAGACATAGATGACATTATCCTGAACCAGATCCCTTGTTCAATGAAGAACCATTTGTAAAGGCTATTAAGGCTTTGAACACCAAGGCTTTTGAAGGATTGCCACATTTCAGTGGAAGAATGGACATAGACACTGTTATGGAATGGATTGAGGGCATGGAAAACCACTTTGAGTGTGAGGGAGTGACATAGGCTTAGAAGGTTAAAGTTGCCAAATCAAGATTAAGGGGAGCATCTTTGACATGGTGGAAGTACCTGCAAGAAGAGAGAGTTAGTATGGGGAAGCTACCTATTGCCAATTGGAAGGCCATGTTGAGTAAGATTAAAGAGAACTACTTACCAGAGGATTATGAAGTCCAACTTCATAAGAAGAGACAAGGATTGAAGTAGAAGGATCTTGATGTGGCCTCCTACACAGAGGAGTTTCAAAAGCTATGTCTTAGATCCAAAGTCCAAGAAGATGAATCTATTAAGGTGGCTAGGTATCTAAGTGGCCTAAAGTGGAACATTCAAGAGGAGATAAGCCTATGGACCCCTACCACTGTCCAAAAGTGTCATCAGCTTGCTGCCAAGGTAGAAGAGAGGAACAAAAGGAAAGGAGACTCTAATAACAGGGGTAGAGGCAGAGGTAGAGAACAAGTGAATCACCGAGGTGGTTACCAAAGCAAGTCAAATGAGCAGAGAAACCAAGGAGAAGCCAAGTTGATTGAACATGGTAGTGAAACCAATCTTAGAGGGGGCCATTCTAGAGGAAGAGGTGCATAAGGTGGTCCAAGTAGGGGTAGAGGTACCGGCAGAGGTAACTCCTACTTTGCAACTATGAAGTGTTACAACTGTGGACAATTGGGACACCCGACATATAGATGCCCTGACAAGCCTACATCATCAAATAGTGGAAAGAGGGTTTCTTATGCACATGAAGACTCTTCAAGCAGCAATACACCTGAGGTGGACCATATTGAATTAGAGATTGGAGAAAATTTGATGTTCAATAGGGTCTTGATAAGATAGCCAGTCAAGAATGAACCTAAGCATAGGAGAGCATTGTTTAGGGTGAGATGCAAGATTCTTGGTAAAGTTTGCAAGGTGATAGTTGATTTAGGGTCAACTGATAACATAACATCAGAAGAGGTAGTTAGGAAGTTGAAACTCACAAGGATACCCCACACTAGCCCATACAAGGTGACATGGTTGAATCATGAGCAAAGTGTGCTAGTCAATGAACAAACTTGGGTAGAGTTTTCTATTGGAGGATACAAGGATAAGATCCTTTGTGATGTGTTACCTATGGATGCTTGTCACTTATTGCTAGGAAGACCCTGGAAATTTGATAGGAAGGTGATCTATGATGGAGAGGAGAACTCCATTTCCTTTAAGAAGGACAACAAGACCTTCAAGATTCAGTCTTTAACAGAGAATGAAGAGGGAACCTCAAGAACACCTAGCGTTTTATTGGCTACTGGTAAAGAGTTCTTAAACTTTCTACATGAGGAGGAGATAGTGAAGTGTGCCATCTTTGTGAAGCCAAAGGAGGAAGAAGACAAGTTGTAGGAAGAAGTACCCAAGGAGGTGAAGCACATGTTGCAAGAGTATAAGGACATAGTGAGTGATGGAGCACATGCAACACTCCCACCAAGAAGGTCTATAAGCCATCAAATAGACTTTGTTCTCAGAGCATCCCTACCTAACAAGGCAGCATATAGGCTCACACTTGATCAGAATAAGGAGGTGGCAAGGCAAGTGCAGGAGTTATTGGAACAAGGACTGATTAAGAAGAGCATCAGCCCATGTGCAGTCTCGATAGTGCTAGCATTAAAGGAGGGAGGCAAGTGGAGACTTTGCACTGAATCAAGGGAAATCAATAGGATCACCATAAGGTATAGGTTTCCTATTCCTAGAATAGAGGATCTGATGGACTATTTAGGAGGGGTTATGTATTTTACCAAGCTAGACCTTAAAAGTGGTTATCACTAGATAAGAATTAAGGAGGGTGATGAGTGGAAGACTGCTTTTAAAACCACAGAGGGATTGTATGAATGGCTTGTGATGCCATTTGGACTCACCAATGCTCCGAGCACCTTCATGAGGTTGATGAATGAAGTGTTGAAGGATTTCACAGGCAGATTTGTGGTGGTGCACCTAGATGACATTCTCATCTATAGCAGAACCAAAGAGGAGCACCTTGAGCATTTGAGGTTAGTCTTAGAGAGGTTGCATGAGGAGAAGCTATCCATCAACCTAGAGAAGTGTGACTTCTTTAAGCAAGAGCTGGTTTACTTAGGATTTGTGGTGTCTAAGGGAACTTTGAAGATGGATCCAAGCAAAGTGGAGGCAATCTTGAGTTGGCTTGCACCTAGAATAGGGACTGAGGTAAGGAGTTTTCATGGTTTAGCCCAATTATATAGGAAGTTTGTGAGGAACTTCAGTGGCATATGTGCACTAGTCCTTGACACCATTAAGGGAGGCCTTAAAACTAAGTTTAAATGGACTGAGTAGGCTGACAAAGCATTTCAATTGTTGAAGAAAGAAGTAGCCACAAAACCTATCCTTCTCCTACCTACCTTTGATAAGCTATTCACATTGGAGTGTGATGCAAGTGGAATTGCAATAGGTGGAGTATTGAGTCAAGAGGGAAGACCTGTGGCATTTTTTAGTGAGAAGCTTAATGAAGCAAAGAAGAAGTACTCAGCCTATGACCTAGAGTTGTATGCATTAGTGTAGTCTCTAAAGAAATGGAGGCATTACCTACTTCCAAAGGAATTTGTGGTGTTCACAGACAACCAGACATTGAGTTACATTAACACTCAAGAGAAGCTTAGCAATAGACATCTGAAATGGATGGAATACCTCCAATCCTTCACCTTCACCATCAAGCATAAGAAGGGGCAACTTAACAAGGTGGTAGATGCCTTAAGCAGGAAGTTGTTGACAGTTCAAGAGTTACAGTTCCAGAGCATAGGAATAGAAGGTTTCAAAGACCTCTATGAAGGAGATGAAGAATTCTCATCAGCTTACAAGGTTTGCAAGGAGTTTGAGAACCATTTCCATGGTGAGTATACAGATTACACTCTCCAAAATGGTCTCTTGTTCGTGGGTAATCAGTTGTGTGTACCAAGAGGATTCATGAGGGAGAACCTCATCCAAGAGAAACACAATGGTAGTTTAAGTGGACACTTTGGAGTCAACAAAACCTTGGATTTAGTACAGAGGTACAACTATTGGCCAAATTTGCCAAGGGATGTGAAAACATATGTAGAACAATGTGGTGTATGCTAAAGAGTGAAAGGAGGATCATGCAATGCTGGTCTCTATCAACCATTGCTAGTCCCTAATAGACCTTGGGAATGCATAAGCATGGACTTTGTAGTAGGACTTCCCAAGACAAAGACAGGTATGGACATCATCTATGTGGTAGTAGATAGGTTTTCCAAGATGAGCCATTTCATTCCATGCAAAACTACACATGATGCTAGCTATGTTGCACATCTCTTCTTTAAAGAGATTGTTAGGATTCATGGACTCCCTTTAAGCATTTTTTCAGACAGGGACAACAAGTTCATGGGTCATTTCTGGCAGACATTATGGAGGAGACTTGGAACTAATCTCTCATTTAGCTCATCTTACCATCCACAAATAGATGGTCAAATTGAAGTCATCAATAGGTTGTTAGGCAATTTGTTGAGGTGTTTAACTAAGGAGTATGGTCAGACATGGGACCTAATCATTCCTCAAGTAGAGTATGCATATAATGATAGTGTGAATAGGACCACTGGTAGAAGCCCTTTTGAGGTTGTCTATGGTAGACATCCAAGAGGAGTATGTGAGTTGAGAGACCTTGGTACCTTGGAGATGAAGAGTGGGCAAGCAGAGGACTTCACCCAAAACATCAAGGAAGTTCAAGAGAAAGTTAAGAAAGCCATCCTTTAATCCACTCAAAAAGTGAAAGCCAAAATGGATGAGAAAAGGAAAGAGGTTCAGTTCAAGGTGGGTGACTATGTGATGGTCCATTTGAGCAAAGCTAGGATGCAAAGTGGTAAGCCTACCAAACTGCAGATGAAGAGGGTAGGACCTTGTAAAATTCTAGCAAAATATGGTGAGAATGCCTATAAGGTTGATCTTCCTTCAGATTTAGCTATATCATCAGTCTTTAATGTTGCTGATCTGGTTATGTACAAGGGTGAGATAGCAGGGCAGACTAAGAACCAAGCCAAGGTACTACAAGACTTGGATGTAAATACCTTACCTTAAGTGAAGAAGCTTATGGCAGAGGAGATCTTGGAGTCAAGGGTGAAGAAGTCTACTAGAAACCAGGTGTACATGGAGCACTTAGTGAAATGGGTAGATCAACTAGTATCTGAAGCTACTTGGGTGGAGGAGAGCAAGTTCAAGACACTTGGCATAGACCCAGCTCTCATCTCTTCTTCTATTTCTTAGTTGTGAGCAGAGGGGGAGTATGGTGTAGGAGCACCCTTCCAAGCTCTCCCTCCTTCTTGTTTTGTTGGTGTTATGCTTCTTTTGAATCCTTTGTATATAAAATAATGAGCCATGTGCTCATAGGTCCTAATTAGGGTCCTAGTTGAGGTCTTAAGGGTTATAAGTCAAGATTGAGGATTTATTGAAAACTAAGAGTATGTGTGCCTTGGAGGTGTTTAGGGGTCCTTTATAGCATGGTGGTGTCCTTAGGTTGGCCCAATGTGGGTCTAGGAGTCAAGGAAAGCAACATTGGGAAAGTTGCTCAAAAGTTGAAAAAGTTGCATGACAACTTTTAAAAGTTGTCAAGCAACTTTTCCACCAGGAGGCCAAAATCCTTAGGTTGGCATGGACAACCCTAATATGGGCACACAAACCAAGGAGAGGGTAGTATAAGTATTTGCAAACCCTAAGTTAATGGGTTGGATGTCAGACATTGTACATCCCAAGCAAAGTGACTTGACTGAGACTGAAAATTGGTTACCAGTCAGTTTGAATGAAGCTAAATACTTTCATTGTGAGCAACTAGATTAGGTTTTTATTTGTAGGTTGTGTGTGTTTGTAAATACTTTGTAAACTGTCTTTTCTCTATCCAGTTTTGGACTGGTTTGTGTAAATGAAGTCATAACTCCATTCCCCATTGTGGAATCACCATGAAACCATGGGGAATGGAAGTGAAGACCTTGTACCATAGTACAATGCAAGCAGGGCCCTTGAAAGTGCAGGGAGGCAATACAAAGACCCACTCCTAGGCGAGACTGAATAGTGCCCGGCTAGGAGAGGTCAAGTTGCAGAGGTCTTGGAGACCAAGGTTGGTCAGAGGAGAGTGCACCCTTTGGAGGAGGTGTAGAGGAGTGAGTGAGGCATCATTGGTGTGAAGGAGGAACCTCCACCAATCCTAAAAAAGTGGCTAAAACATAAGACATTCACTGTGACCCAGGCAGACCCTAAAAACCCTCACAAAACCCTTAAAAACCCCAAAATTCACCCAAGGCACTGTACGGCCACTTGGAGGCCAAAACCAGAGAAATCCTTGAGCCCTTGCCAAATGAATGGTAGTCCATTTTGGAAGTTTGGGTAGTTTGTGCATCGTTTGTGAGTGGAAGCCCTAAAGGACCGGGTAGGAGGCCTAATTGGTCCTAATCCTTGTAGCCCTATTTGAAGGCAAAAACACAAAATAGTGAAATTGGTAAGGGGTTGGAACCTTGAAACCTCTTGGGGGCACATGAATGGGTGTGTTATCATTGTTTGAGAAATGGGTTTTCTTTTCCCATAATTATGTAAGTTTTTGAAATTTCGAGCCAGACACACTATTAACTGTTTCAAATTTGTGTTAAGTCTTTAAGGGTTTAGGGTTTTTGGTTTTAAATTGCTCTAATGTCTGACTAAAACCCTCTAGTTTCTATTCCTGCATTACTTTAATTCACTTAAGTAATGGGTGTTGGGGTCATATGATGTGTTCCCCCTTGTTATTTCCCTAGGCGGTCATTAAATAATCATAAAATTTATGCCTTATGTCTCTTTCCTTCTAATGTTGTCGGGCCCAGTAAGTGTCATGCAGTTCCTAGATGGATCTATGACTTTCACTATTTCGTTAGGTGAAGTTGCGAGTGTTTTAAGTCTTGCAAAATGGCAAAAGGGAAAACCGTGTTCAATGGTGCGCATTTGGTCTGGTTTAACGAGACCCCATCTTGCTCAAGATCTAATGGCTGTCGTTGATTCGCAACCGAAACTTGCAAGTGAAATACCTTTCATGAAATAGTGAAAAGGTTTGGCGGGACCCTGCAGTGGAGACTTTTCAAATGGCTAAAAGGTGATAAAGTTCAAGAGAGATTGACGGTTCGCTCTATTTCATGGTCAGTAGATGCTCATGTGTTACGCCCTGCAAAATAGTGAAAAGGTTTCTGGCCCAGGAAAAAGGGGTTTTAATAGGAGCATAACATATGCACAAGTCTAATCTAATCCGACGGTTAGCACAGCTTTGCAGGAGGAAGGTGCTCGACAGTTAGCTTTCGTGAAGCAGCGAAATGACATGGTGCTCCAAGCAGGTAGTCCGGTTGGTCGAGATGGCAAATCAGATAAAGACACGTGGCAAAAAGTCAAAGTAGTTAGCAAGTCGGATCTAAGGCTTAAAAGGTGGGTCCAAGAGGATGACTCATGTCGCGGCATGTGAAAGTGACTTGGTAGATCCGGGTGGCAAGGATGAGGTGGAATTAGATGTTTCCTCTCAGCGAATAAAAGGTGGACATGTCAGTTTGGAAATGACTAGATGCCAGGTGGATAATGCTGAATCAGAGGGCCCACGTCTGCTAGATTTAGTTAAGTTCTTAAGCATTGAGCAAGTCAAATATAATCTAACGATTCGCGTGTATTCGCGAAGGTAAAATGCTCATGTTTTAAAACTAGTGAAATAGTGAAAGGTTTTTGGGCCCCGAAGAACAGATAAAGCATGAAGGTAAAAGGAGATCAACTTTGATTTGATCCAAGGGCTCACGTTGTTTCGTGACTGCGAACTAACCAAGGGATATGCTTCGTGAAATGGAGAAAGAAAAAAGAAGGTTCTTCCCAATGTAATGCTAGATGGTGACGTGTCGATTGACATGTGGTTTCAAAAGAAATTGAGGGCCTACCAAGGTGTAACTGGTGGTTATAAGGGAAATAGGACATGTGGCTGACTCTGAACTAAACTCGAAGAGTTTCCCAAGGCTAATGGCTGAGCGCCACATGGTATTTGGTAACCAGTGGGAGAGCGGGTAAGAAATGCAAGCGTAAAGGTCTCCCTTTCATCTCAGGATTAATCCAACGCTTCACGTTGTTTCGTGACCCAAGGTTGAAAGCGGGTTAAGCTATGTGAAATAGCGAAAAACCGTTAGCCGTCAAGATAAGGCGCGGTTAGTGAAAAAGTTGATGGTCTCGGTAAGAGTTAAAGGCCGAGCGGTTAGAGTCCCATTTGATGCTTGGCGTAGCTTCGCAAAAGAAAAGTGCTCGTGGGATAAAGCCTGCAAAGTGGCAAAAAGAGGTGGGGCCCGATGCAAGGGTAGAGATGTTAAGACAGTGTAAAGACCGATTAAGTTCCATTTGATCGGATGGTTGGCGTGATTTCATTTGGCAAAATTGCTCAAAGGTTATGCTCTACGAAATGGCAAAAGAGTGGAAGGAAAAAATGTGCAGGTGTGTTGTGACCCGTTGGAGCAAAATTTTTGAATTCTTTCATGAATTCAATTCTGAAGGGACGATCGAAGCATGCGGTATCAATGTCATAGTTAAGAGCCTAAGTAGCATATATGATCTTGTATCAATTGAATGAAGGTATCATTCTAAAGAATAGTTGCAGACAAGCAGTTGCAAAGCTATTTTCTTCAAATACAGAGAAAATTTATTCAGTTGCAGAGTGGATTCCTTCAAGCAAAAACAGGTTCTCTTATACTCTTGTTTGGCAATCACTTAGCAGTGTGTTTTAATTAAGGTCTTGATTTGTCATAGAACAGTTGGGGGTAATAGTTAAACTGCTTGCATAATTTTAAGATGGCACCTAAGAGAGAATTCTCAGGAAAAGTTAATTACCAGGAAAGGGCTATTTGTGATGATTTCCTTGAACAATTGACATTGTCAACTAATGTGGCTGCAAAGATAAAAGAACTTGTGCCAAGAGCTCCTCGCCTAAAAATAGGGGAGGGATTGTATGATAAAGGTAACTGGCTGAGAGACCCACGGGTTGGGTTGTCTGGGTTGGGGTTATTCAAGGTTGGATTTGGCATGAGAAACTCCTCAGCCCCGCAGAACAGTATCTGGGAGTTAGATGTGGGAAAATTGGTAGTTCCAGGAGTATTCATGGATGTGGATCTCCTAACTCAGATTGCACTCAATTATGATCCAGTCACAAGAAGTGTTAGGGATATAAACGGGAAAACCCTCATTGAAATAAATAATGAGGAGTTCAAAAATGCTTTTGGGCTTAGTGAGTTTACCAATTTTCTAGAACCTATTAATTTCAAATCACTAGCTCAAGTATACAGTGTGCAGAGGAACCACCTTAGAAATGGGCCTCTTAAAGAATTCTTTGTGAAGATAGGTGGGTTGACAGTTGTAGGACC
Organism: Cryptomeria japonica; assembly: GCF_030272615.1. Lineage (NCBI taxonomy): Eukaryota > Viridiplantae > Streptophyta > Pinopsida > Cupressales > Cupressaceae > Cryptomeria > Cryptomeria japonica. Next base: position 771,903,317 of record NC_081414.1, read on the forward strand.
CAACACTGAAGAGACCTTCTCATTTAACTTGTTCACCCTTAGGGATAAGGGATTATACTGGTCACTCTGCCAAATTTTAGGAGAGGATGCTGAGGCAAATATGCCCACTCATTACATGTTAATGATTGCTCAAATTTTGAATCCTTCTCTTGCAGTGACTTTTGATTATGCTTCCTTTATCACTGGTGCTATCCATGAAGGATTAATAGGAAGAAAGAATGGGAAGGTAGATAGGCCTTTTGGATGGTATTCCCTCCTTATACATTTATTTTTATCAAGGGTGGCAATTATTTTGCAAGTGGAATGGATCTTGTAAAAGAGAAAGATGGAGAAAAGATGCCAGTACAGTTATGGAGTACAGTGCTGTCATGGGATAGAGAAGATGCAAGCTTCTTAAAGTTTGATAAGTATTTTGCATCTAAGATTAGGACTCTCCTCTGTTCAGAGAATCCAAGAGTCCCTAAGGTTATTTTGGAATTTATTAGGCCAAAAGAGTTTGTAGAAAATATAAAAATTGTTCACAATTGGGGTGATATCTACTTATACCCTATCTCCACAATTTTCAGAGTATATGGTTTCACAGGCACTCCATTTTTGTTACCCTATCAGGTCCCTCTTAAAGTGGGAATTGTAGAGATCCTTAGGCAAATTGGTGGTGTGCAGGAGGCAGAGTTAATAGGCAGAGGTAAAGGGACCATTTTCCCTACAGTTACCATAGCACACCAATTTGTGATAGTTAAAGGAGGTTGGAAGTGTTTTGGAGATTTCCTTCAACCATATCATTTGTCAACTATAGTATCTCGGTGTGCTGACCCTGAAGACTTCTTCAATGACATGTTTAGAAAAAGGGCAATATGCAGAGGTAAACCCCACCAATTCCAGTTTCCTAAAGACCTCATTAGGAATGAGTTTGATCTAGATGAGCAAGAGTTGAGGAAGGAAAAGTGGGTGGCTTATAAAAAGGCCTTAGATTTTGTACATCAATTTGATACCAGCTATGACCCATTGTCTAGCTTCCACCCTTTTGAGGAGAAGATAAAGTTTCTAATTATTTGTTTTGAGTATGTGATGCAGACTTTGAAAGAAAAGAGGGAGGTTGTAATTAAAAACAACCCTAAGAAAGCAAGACTAGTTCTAAGTAGGTCCGCATCAACCAGAGCAATCCCTCTTGGTAACTACATGTTGCATAAGAAGTCCAATTACAGTGCGTTGATGCCTACAATAGGGAAGCCCTCTACTTCAAAGGGGAAGAGGAAGATATAGGATGCCATTGACATTCAAGATAGCCCAAAGAAACAAAGAGTTGGAAAAGAAATACAATCTAATGAACCTTTGTACTCTCCATCTCAATCCCCTATCCATATAGGAGATGAACAGGCAGTAGCTGAGCAACTGTTACAGTTAGGCAGCCTTGGAGAGATAGCATATACATATGATGAAGTGGAAGAGGGAATGCCAGAAGAGCCCCCTACTATTGAAATGAATATCACTGCTAATGAGTTCAAGGGCCAGGAGTGGGATCTTGAGATTAAGCAAGCCAGTGAAGATTTCTTGGCTGACAATAACTTTGTTACATCAGGAGCTTTCATGCAGTTTGTGTGGAAGCAGAACATTGATAAGTTTAATACTAGGTGTGAAAAGAGAAAAGGTGAGCAGCCCCACAGAGATCCAGCTGTGGTTGAGGAGGAAATAAAGCAAGAAATGACTGATGAGTTTAAGACCATCACTCCTAAGCAAGGAAGAGACATGGTGGCATAGGCTGGGGTACTCATTCTCCCCAAGTGGGACATAGTAGATGCCTTAGTACTAGAGGCAGTAAGAAAAGAGACCAAACCTATGGAGGGGGTCACTTTTAGCAAAGACAATGCTGCAATGGTCATGTGGTCTCTTAAAAGAGATGAGAATAAGAGAAATAAGGACACCCCAGGGTGAAGTTACCTTGGTGGAATGGTAGTGAAAAGAGTTCAGACCACTGGGGTAGTGGAAGATGCTAGCACTGTGCTAGAAACTGAAAAGTTTAGTGTTACAGTGGCAGAAAGGGAGGCTAAGGAAAAGGTAGATCTCTAGGTTAAGCTAGAGATAGTTTTAAAATCCTATAATAGTGCCAAGGAAGAGGTAAGGGGTAAAGACAACATCATTGCCAAGATACAAAGCTAGTTGGTAGGATAGTACCATCAAGGTGAGTCTTCAACACTGATGATCTCCTCTTCTCCTGCAAGACCTCCACCTACCAGCACCTTCTAGCTCTCAATTGGTTGAGATTACTCCTCAGGAGTTGGAGGATTTAAAACAGGCTCAGGCCCTATATGCAAAGAAATATGAGGAAAGAGTAAGAGCTACAATTTTAAGTTTTGCTGACACCATAGGGGCCTCATTATTATATAACAACATGAGCAAGATTCTAGATATGTGGAATGAGCTTAATGGAGATAAGGCTGTTTTAATGCCTATTTTTGACAAGTGGAAGCCTAGAGGGCAGGATTTGGAGCTTATTTGTGTATCCTATGATAAAGTAGGGGCTGATCCTATCATCAAATATACTTGTGACACCACAAAGGATCTAGTAAAATTAGCAGAAGGAATAGATAATGCTGATAGGAAGATCAATTTGTACAAGAAGGAGTACACTAATCAGGTTTTTGAATTGCTCCCAGGAGGTTTTGTCAACCCTAACCAATTGAAGGACAAACAAGTATGGCTTAAGGAATTAGAAGCCAAATTGTCAGCTAGAATAAAAGGAATTATTAGCTTAGAAGATGCTTCCTTCTTTGTTGTAACATTTGAGGAGATACAGAGAATCAAATCTCATTATGGTTTTCTCAATTCAGAGGTTAACAAAATGAGGAATTCTTGGAAAAGGTTAGCCAAGGCAAAAGCAAAAGTGATTAACTTCGCGTGGCCAGCTGATGATGTATACAATGAGTGGACAAGAAAATATGCCATAAAGGATGTAGAACCATTAGAAGAGGTTACAACTGGACAACAAGTAGAAGAAGCTGCGAAGGTTGAAAAGGACTTGTAACCATATTTGTAAAAGATTTTGTAAATTCTTCTTGAGAGGAAATGATTGTAACAAATTCTCCTAGGAAAGTCCAAAGCTATGTGCATCCATGTTGTTATAAATGGATACCAGGACTAGTAGAAAGATGATCACAAAAGAATTGTAAGAAAACACTGCAGAAATTTATCTGAGCTTTTCCAAGTTTAATGGAGAATATTGGAGGGTTTCTTGTAATATTATTTTGAAGAAAATATCAATATATAGACCATTGGTTTTGAGTTAAAACTTTGTGTTGTCTTCAAATGTGTTTGTAAGTGTTTACTATTTCATTCTAAATAGTCCACGGTTATTTCATTTGAATAGGGGTTGTAAGGCAACTTTCAGTAGATATGTTTCTTAGCTTTTCTCTTCAGGAGGGGAATTAAATATGCGGGGATCACTTCTACCAGTAAATTCCTTGTGAGATATTTTGAATCTTGATGAGCGTAGTTTAATTTGGTATGAATAAATTCTTATGTGTGGCAGGCATATATAGGGATCTACAGAAGCCAAACTAATGGGATATGTATAGATATTTGATTGTGGAAGTATTGTTTGAACTTAGATGACTCTGTGACCTTGGATAAGGCATTGGTATAGATCAAGGTTGTCTATTACATGTTTTTTAGGTCAATACTGAATATGAGTATAATTTTCATTCCTTCATTTCAGTTAGTTTTAAGGTGATTAGATCTACTGGTTTGCTGTGGATTTATCTTTTAAAGTGTGAATTTAGTTCACAACGGTATACCCACCTGGACTTTGAGTAGGTACGAAGTGTAGAAGGTTAAATCAAACCTTGGTATATGTTGTCCTGGAAGTTTCCTTCTCTTTAATATCTCTTCTGCACATAGAGTTATCATATCATTATAAGGATGTTGAAGTGAATTAGATTTTGAAGACAACAGGGTGGAAAAACCAAGAAATTGACCTGTCCCAACCTTGCTAAGACCTTGGAAGGTGTGGAATAAGCCTAGCCCTTATTAGTCATAGTAAGGGGGTTTGAGTCTCATGAGTAGGTGAGACCTTAGGAGCAACATTGCAACTCATTGGTGGGTGGATTGGGCAAGGTTAGAGGATTCCTCAAGCAAGCAAAGTCCTAGAGACCCTAGGGTGTGGAGAGAACACCACGTGATCCAAGGAAAGGATCCAAGAGCATAGACTAGGCTAGTCTATCCCAAGCACCATCCCATCTAGTCCCACACTTTTTGTCTCAAATTTTGGGAGGATAATAAGGCATTCCTATCCTATTCAAATCTAGCTACATGAAAAAGAATAATAAATCTAGGTCAACTATTCATCAAATTAAACCTAGAATCTCATATATAAGCAATTATTTTCTCATTTGTGATATCTATCTAACATTATGAATTGTGCAAATTGGAGATATCCATATGAAGTGGAAGTATTTCTTTTAGGAGAATTTTAGATAAGCAAATTATTTATCATCAAATATTCATTAACATTCATCAACCATGGAAGCTTCAAGAGATATTGGAGGATAATAGAGAATTACCAACTAATGATTGGCTTATACCTCTTCCTAAGGGATTTGGTATGATTTCATGTTGTTCTCATATTTTTATCATTGAGAGTCAAAGTTATCACATTTAAATCATATCATTTAGGGATTTTCTCTAACACATTTGAGTAGTTTGTAGTTTGAATTTATGCACTTTAGCTCATAGCAATCTTAGATACACTTAAGGTTTAAGAGCACACACATTATTCATTTTTCAATACTTGTTATTCATGGAGTTAGAAATCACCAAAATGGGGAATTGACCAAGGCAAACCCCTATACAACCACCACTCTACTCTCATTTTGTTTTGTAGGTGTAACTATAGGCTTATGGCATAGACAAAGAGAATAGGGAGCATTCAATTGATAGAGACTAAGTAGTATCCAAAGACGAGATAGGGAACCCATGTACCATGGTGCTTTGGACCCCCCTATCTAGGTCCAAAACCCCCTGGGCACCCCTATCCTCAAAAAATTGCATCAGATTTCAAGGGAACAGAGTGCAAGGTCTTATGAATTCTCCATTTAGTTTGTGTGCAGAAGTAAGAAGACTAGTGTGCTCTGGGTGCCTAGTCCAGTGAAATCAAGTCTATATTGCATTTATAGGTGCACCTCTATGTTTTCTATCCCATTTTGTACCTATTGTTGAGTTTCCATCAGACTAAAATATTTTAAGTTTTCATTTACATTGTACTTAGATCCTAGTTTGATATCATCCCAAAGCAATACACTTTCTAAAGTAGCAAAGGAATAGAATCCCTAAGGTACTATTTAACTCTGTTTGACAAGAGTTAGTCAAATTCAATCACATCTTTGTGGATTTGCATTCAAAAATTTGTGTGAAAGTGGATCTTGGCCCTAATGCTACCTTTCTCTATTTTCATATTAAATATTTTGGTGAACTCAATGTATCTTATGCTCATTTTTTATTTTCATTTTCAAATCTAATTTGTATGCATTACATTGATTCATATTTGCAATCATTTCTAAAATGTCTAGCTTATGCACTTGTAGTTACATTCATTTTGGTAGCTAGCTCACCAAACATTTTGGTGAACCTAAAATTCTTATATTATACTTTTGATTTACATTTTCATTTTATTTCAAATATTTTAAGAAAAATACAAAAAAATCTTATCTTCATTGTGTATGATTTATATTTATGTGATTTATTACATTAGATCATTTCATTTCATTTCAATAGTTAGCATTTCTTTTCAACAATGTTGGATTACTTCTTCCAGGACTTTAATACCCTTGATAACCCATTTGATTATGCTGACTATACCTTCAATGAGAAATTTACTAGTGATGAACTTGATGAGGCTCTTAACTATTTCTTCTTTCCTAAGTCATCATATTCTAGACCATCCTTTTGCCAAAGGTTAATTAACATAAAACATATGCAATCTAGTAGTGATGACCTTGATATGTTAGATGAAACTCTTGATGAATTCATCTCTTAAGCCATCCCCTAAATCTCTCAAATCTAATCTCTCTAAAGAGGAAGCTTTTGTGATACAAAAGGTTGATATGATTGAAAATCCCCTTTATGAGTCTTTAGCTTCTCTTCAATCCAAAATCAATCCTATTCATGAAGAGGATTTTGAGATAAAAGAAGTTGTAATGGTTGACAATCCTCTTTATAAGTATTTACCTTCTATTCATTCCAATACCCTCCCTTCTAGAGATGAAGCCTTGATGAACCATGATTGTCCCTCTCTTGAAGTTTCTCTTATTCACGAGGAAGCTTTGGTGTACAAAGAAGATAGCATTATCACTTCCTTCAACGTTCTCTCTTTTCAAGGTGAAAAATTAAAGAATGGTGTTTCTTTTCTAAAAAATAACCTCCCCCATGACAATACTATGGTGTAAAAGGAACATGACTTAAATCTTGATAGTTTGATGGACATAGAGGCCTATACTAGAGACTAATTTTTTGATCAAGACATTTCAATGCAACATCATTTCCTTGAAGACATGTCTCCAAAAATTCAAGATGATTCCTTTACCTCCTAAATGGACATGAATTTTGTTAATAAAGATGCGAATCCCCCAATAAGGATCAATCTTTTTTCTTCCATTAATTCTTTTGGTGCTTCACAATATGCATACACTACCAATTTTGATTAGGTTTATGATGAAAGTCCTTCCTTATTAAAATTTCATATGCATTACAAAATTGACTTAGACATCCTTTGTAAACAAGCATATAGTTCTAGACATGATATAGACATCAAGGTCTCTATAGATCTTATATCTTATTCTTCTTTGTTTACATACATTCCTTCACATGATATGACAATAGTGCCTAATCACTCTCCTTTCTCTAGAGAAGACCAAATCATGTTAAGATTCCTAAGAGACCATTTTCTCACTCTTTCCCTTTACAAATTGTGGAACTCAATAAGGTGACACACAAATTTATTCTTTTTCACTTATCATCTCATGTATAGTCTTATTTTGATTGATTCTAGAGTCTTTAGACAAGTTAATAAATGGTACCATTCTTATAACACGTCTTATTAAATTTTTTCTTTCAACTCCTCATGTAATTAAATAACATTAGTGGCTATTATTTTTCTCCTCACAATGTGAATTTATTATCTTACCTATTGGGGGCTCATTGTCATTCATGGTGGTACAATTTAATGTGAAATCATACTTGGGTAGAAACATAATAGCCGAGTTATTCTTATCTCTATGTTGGGGGGCTAGAGTAGTTTATCCAATCATTCATTATTTCTTTCTTAATAATATACTTTTTCTTTTGTTGAATTTGTGTCTTCTATAAGGATCTCTTCTTGATTGTGGAGATGCATATCCCTGATCAAGATCTCTTCCCTCTTATTGGAAAAATCATCCTTGATGAGGATCTATTCCTTGATTGGGACCTCTTCCTTAGTGTTGAAAGTTTGCAATCATTTCTCAAACCTTCATCATGCTTAAGGATCTATTTTCTCTTTATTGAGTTGTATCTTTTATATGGATTTTCTTCTATCTTATGGATGTGAATATCCCTATTGAGGATCTCATCTCTCTTATTGGAAAAAGTATCTCTAATGAGGATCTTTTCCTTTCTTTAAAAGTATATGTTGTTATAACTGATCTCTCTTTGGTGTTGAAAGTGTATCTCCTTTCCTAGTAATAAGAAAGGTATAACCTTGGTCTCCTTCCCCTTCTATTGAGTGAAGATGCCATTTGTTTTAAAGATATATTCCTCCTTTGATAAATGTATTCCTCAAAAGGACCCCTTTAAAATTATTGACAAATATATCCTTTACAACTATATCTTCCTTGCTTAGAATAGTGTTATTCTCTTTCTAGCTTAGAGTGTATGCACATTATTGTTTAAAGGATATATCCTTGGTGATGAATGTTTTTATCCTTGTTCCTTCTCCTTCGAACCTTGAGGCGTCAACATAGAATTATGTTAACATATTAGGGGGGAGGGAGGACATATACGTGACCTTGTTGTTGCTTATTCTTTTCATCATTTAAAGGTATGTTTCTATAAAACCCTAATCTAGTATAGTTCACTATTCCTTTCATATCTTGAGCCAGCGAACTTGGATTCAAATTTCATTTGTTGTGTTGGAATCATGATTTAGTCCTCTCTCTTTCTAAATGCTCTTCGAGTACTTTTTATTTTATATTTATCCTCATTGAAAGCATTTATCAACACCTACCTTACATAGTTCTAAGTGGTAAACATGATACCTTATTTCTACCTCCTAATTAGCAAGAAAAAATAGGGGGCATATAGCCACCCTTGAATTTCATCACTCCTAGTAAGAATTCTAGGAGATTTTTAATTTCAACTAACAAAGTGGTTTTGTAGAATGTGGCTCCTAACATTGTATTACATATATCACTAGGGGATTCATTTGAAACTTATAGAATATCCTTTTTACATGAATGTTTACTTTTGCATACTTTAGCTTGCATATGTATGTAGTGTCATATGACTGCTAAAGTGGGGGCTAAATGTAGCGTCGTAAGTTGTACACCTTTAATTAGGGTGTCCAATTCCACGTTTTGTTAGCACTCATTTTAGTATGTTTCATTATACTATGCAATATAGGACTCTCATATGCACTTAATGAATGATTAATTCAAAATGTGAGTCCTTTCTTGATTTTAACCTCATCAAAATTTTATTTGGGCCCTTAATTTTAGGTGTGCCCTTTATCTTTTATACATCCTGATTTATCATATATCCTACCCTATTTTAAATCTGAAGGCAAGATTCCCTTACCTAAACATCTATTGTCACTCAAACTTAATTTCAACATTAGAACTCTATTATCTCATATCCCTAGAAATTTGGGCCGAAATTGTTTGGACCAGGTTAATAATGTATCCCAGTCTTGTAATTTTTATTTTAATTTTTGAGAGGATAATAAGGCAGTCTTATCCTATCCAAATCTATCTTTGTGTGAAAAAATAACAAATTTAGGTAGCTAATTGTATGCAGGAAAAGTGGTTCGGTGAAAAGAATATTACAAATTCAGGACTTGTCCACACACCAATGGGACTCTTGGTGCAAGTTATGGAGCTATATGGAATAGCTCAACTTCCCAAGGGATTTTCCATTATTCTCTATCTCACAAGACCCCTTAAGCCAATGCCTTTTCTCTTAGATCACTGAGAAAAGTGACTTAGGGATGACAATCATGAGAATGAGGGATGTTTGATCAATCTAACATGAATGCAATCCTAATGTGCATGATATTAATAAAAGATGAACTAAACTAGCATGCATATGATGATAAGATGAAAGGATTAGTACCAAAACTATCCTAGCATATTATACTAGTCTACCATGATTTCTATGAGAATAATACAAATGTCTATTAAAGATGTTATGAAGATTATTTCTATCAAAGAGAGGCTAAATGATAGATAAAGATGATTTAGATTATATGCTTAGTAAAATGTCTATAAGTTTGATGCTAAAGACTTGGATGATAAAACAAGGAATGAGAGCTCTATTTATAAGAAAATAGGGCAATGAAGGGTCAAGATTGGATGATCCTAACAAGGGTCAGGATTGAAATTTATCAATCCATGTTTACAATTCTCACAAATGAAATGGTGACAATTGTTAACATAAGACTGCTTCAGAGGAGATGCAATAAGCATTAAATGCTTGAGAAGACCTCATGGTTACCTTAGAAGGTAAGGGTTAAGGTTAGGTTAAGATTACCCAAAGGATAAACTCTTGTGCAAGGGTTAAAGGAATAACCATGGTCAAAGAACTGAATGCTTGATGAGACCCTAGGGTTAGATGAGGGTTGAGTTAGGCAAAAAGTCTCCAACCATGTAAGAAGGTTGAGTTAACCATTAATGGTTATGTAAGAGACTTAAATGGTTAAGTTGTTGAGGACATAAAGCCTTTAATGGTTATTGAAGACTTTAAGGGTTTGACAAGTGACTTCCCTTTGCTTAGGATTGTGACAATATTTAGTAGATGGGTTAGGCTAATTTAGAAGGGATTAGAAGAATTTATAAGGGGTTTAGAGAGGAAAGTGAGAGATGTAGGATTTTGCAAGTGGGTGGGGAAAATAGAATTTAATTAAAATAAAATTAATTTATTTTAATTGTGGTTGCAACTTGCATTTGTAGGATTTTGCAAGTGGGGAATTTAATTAAATGTAAATTTAATTAAATGGGCTAGAAGGGGGATTTAATTAAATGTGAATTTAATTAAATGGCTTAGATAGAAGAAGGGTTTATTAATTAATTAAATTTTAATTTAATTAATAGGAAGAATTAAGAATAATTAAATGAATAAAATTCACTTAATTCATTGTGCAACTTTTAGGTGTCTACATTTTGCCCCTCTTTGAGTTAACGTGTGATCACATGTTGATTCAAATAAAATTTGCCGGAGATGCTATCAAAATTTGATTTGATATGAAAAGTTGATATGATGCCCCAGATTTGATGAATGATATTGATGATGCCTTAGATATGAAGAATTGATTTGATATGAAACTGATATGAAATTGATGTCGAGATTTGATATGATAATTCCCCCTCGGGAGATCGTTCATGCACAAAAGGCATGAATGATCTCTTGAAAGAAGAAGAATGTTGTTTGAAATATAGAAGAGTGGATAGTGATGACATGCATGGGTTTGATAAGATTGATTAGATTGATTGGATTGAGATCAAGTCTGGTTTTAGGTATGACACCTCCTGTATAAGACATGGATGATTGAGCGTCTAGTTTCAAGAATGATACCGGCTGTATAAGACATGGATGATCGAGCATTTTATTTCAGGAATGATACCACCTGTATAAGACATGAATGATCAAGTGTCTTGTTTCAGGAATGATATATCCCATATAAGAGCTGATCAAAACGTTTGGTTTTAGGAATGATATATCCTGTATAAGAGCTAATCAAAACATCTGGTTTCAGGAACAATATATCCTGTATAAGAGCTAATTAAAACATTTGGTTTCAAGAAATAGACAACTTGTATAAGACATCATAGAATATAGTTTGGAAGAATGATGAAGATATGAAAGTGAAGAAAGATTCCATGATGATGCGATAGATATGCATGCAAGGGATGCAATGATGAATGTGACTAGATGATGATTATGAGATAGATCTTGACAATGAGATGTATGATAATGATAATGATGTGAGATGTATCTTGAAAATGAGATGTATGATAATGATATGTTGTGAGATATATCTTGAAAATGAGGTGTATGATAATGATATGCTATGAGATGTGTCTTGAAAATGAGATGTATGATAATGATATGCTGTGAGATGTATCTTGAAAATGAGATGTATGATAATGATATGTTGTGAGATGTATCTTGAAAATGAGATGTATGATAATGATATGTTGTGACTAAATGCAAATTTATATGATATGCAAAAGATATGCAACTAATGTGTAAAATGATATGCAACTAATTGATCATCCTCATTCTGTTGTTTGTCATTCTTGTATAGTCACATATTTTTGCTTTCTTTTATCATCATTGAGCTATTTGAGATGTTGAAAATTTATACAAGAATAATGGTATAATTGAACCATAATGACTTGAGAAAAATTTCCAGGGATTTTGATATTGCAAGATGGCACAAGAGTCAAGTTATAATTGAACCAAGGCGACTTGAGTGTTGCTTGCATATAAACAGACAAGATTAAACCTTTTGTATGCGCAAAGTGGAACCATATCTTCAGTGATGTGTTTTGAATCACGTCTCGAGACAAATATTTGCACAGTAAAAGTGATCACCTCACAGACAGAAAACTAAAAAATATTGGAGTCTCCAACCACTTTCTCTAGCTCGATGCATTGTTGAGAAAATTTAGGGGATCGAATAATTCAAAAGAGTTCAAGTGCAAAAAAAGTCAAAACTTCATGCAAGATGTAAACAAATTATACTTCAGAAAATCATCCATCATGTGTTGTAAAGTTGTTTAATTGGATCAATGTTTTTTTTTCTTGGCTGTTGGAGTTTTGCTTGACAAGATTTTCTTGGCATGTTGTGATTCTTGTTTTGCTTATTTGTTGAAATGCTTGAAGTTAGAGGAATGTTGCCCCTAGCTATAGATACCGATCGATGTGGATATGTACAGTGATTACCAAGCCATGGTGGGATATGATGAACTAATATTCAGATAAGGCGATGGTCAGTGGTGTTTAACTTTGGATACAAAAAGATATGAGAAAAGATAGATAGAGGAGCTGTTCTCTTACAAGTAGTGCCTATTGCCAGGTTTTCACCATTTGTTTTTATTGCACCTTTTTGTTGTTTTTGAGTTTTTTGCATTTAATTTTTTTTTTTTTAAATTTTTTTTTGTATTTTTTACTTTTTCTGTGCATTAGACTACTCAAGTATAGTATTTCTTTAGATAGATGCTATTGGTTGGTTCGTTGAGCACATATCCTTCTAAAGTTGTTAGTTGATAGGTGCCTAATCCATAAGCTGAGATGATGACATAGGGACCCAACCAGTTAGGTTTAAACTTCCCCTTCTTTTCTCAACCCTGTTGATTTTGGGATTTTCTTTGAGTACGAGATCACCGACTTTAAAATTCTGAGGGATGACTTTGTGGTTGTAGCTTCCGCACATGTGCTATTGGTATACTTTGAGGTGATTATAGGCATGTTGTCATTTTTCATCTAGAAGTTCTTGTAGTCTATTTACTCGATACTCCTCATCTGGAATTAGGCCTTTCAGAGATACTCTGAGTGAGGGAATTTCTACCTCAAGAGATAAAATTGCTTCTAATCCATACACAAATGAATATGGCGTAGCTCCTGTAGGTGTCTAGACACTAGTCCTATATGCCCAAAGTGCTGGATTGAGTTGCACATGCCAATCCTTTCCTGCATCATTTACTGTCTTCTTTAGGATTTTCAATATTGTTTTATTTGATGCCTCTGCTTGACCATTCCCCTGTGGGTAGTAAGGTGTAGAGAAATGATGTTGGATTTTGAATCGTTCACATAGTTCTCATACATCCTGGTTTTTGAAAGGACATCCATTATCTGTGATGATGGAACTGGGAATGTCGTATCTGTAGATCCGATAATTAAGAATAAAAGAAGCAATTTGTTTTCCAGTTACTGTGATCATTGGGACTGCTTCAATCCATTTTGTAAAATACTCTATTGCAGTGATAATGAATTTGTGTCCATTTGAAGATGAAGGGTGTATTTTGCCTACTAAGTCAAGTCCCCACTTATAGAAAGGCCAAGATGTTGTAAATGGCTGCAATTCCTATGCTGGTGCATGTATAAGATTGCCATGGATTTGGCATTTAGGACATTTCTTTGCAAATTGATAAGTCTTTTTCCATTGGCCAGTAATATCCCATTTTGAGAAGTTTTTAAGCAAGAGTAGGACCACTTGAATGTGTGCCATAGATACCTTCATGAAGCTCTTGTAAAGTAGAGTCAGACTCATTACAATCAAGGCAATGAAGAAGAGTACCATCTAGACCTCGATGGTAAAGAGTATCAGCAGTTAGGGTATAACAGGTGACTTGCCAGATAAAGTTACATTTTTAATTTTGAGATAGGTCAATGGGTAGGGTATTGGTTGTAAGATACTCATATATTGTTCTATATAAAGGAGAGTTGGATTCAGTTAAGGCATAGATAATATGGGATGCAAAATTGTCATAGGCCAGGGAAAACAGTTGCTTTACCAGAAACCCTTAACGACTTTGTTGCTCTAGAATTTGTAGCAGTGAAGAGATAGTAGCCATTGCATCGGCTGCTCTATTGTCTAACCTTGGTATTTTCTCAAAGGTGACATGTACAAAATATTGTTTGAAGTCATCCACCATTTGTTTGTATGGCAGCAACTTGTCATCTTTTGTTTGATAGTCATTGTTGATCTGATTTATGACTAGTTGGGAATCTCCATACACTTTTAGTTCCATGATTCTCCATTCCACAACCATTTTGATTCTTGTGACTAGTGCCTCATACTCAACAATGTTATTTGTGCATGGAAACATGAGCCTATATGATCTTGGTATGGTGTGTCCTTCAGGAGTGACGAACAAGATGCCGACACCTGAGCCATGTTGAGTGTAGGAACCATCAAAGTACAAGGTCCATTGCTTGGTGGTAACAATAAGGACATACCTATATGGAAATTCAACCTCCATTGGTTGCTTATTTGGTCGTGGTGCTTCAGCTAATTGATCTGCAATTACTTGTCCCTTGATAGCTCGAAGCTCTATGTAGTGGATATCAAATTCACTGAGAATCATGACCCATTTATCTAGTCTTCCTGTGAGAGATGCTTTGCTAAGTAAATACTTGAGAGGATCAATTTTTGCTACTAGCTTGATTGTGTGAGCTAGCATGTAATGTTGAAACTTTTGAGAAGTGAATACTATCGCTAAACAAGCCTTCTCAATGAATGTATAATTCAGCTGATATCTATTTAAAGTTCTGCGGATATAATAGATAGATCATTCCTTGCCTTCTTGATCTTCTTGTGCTAATAGTGCCCCCAATGATATGTCCATTGTTGATATGTATAGAATAAGCGACTTTCTTTCTATTGGTGGTACTAGAACTGGTGGGTTCATTAGATATTGCTTGATTTGATAGAACGATTCTACACATTTGGTTTCCCATCTGAATGGTACATTCTTATGTAGCAAATGATTGAATGGTAGACTTTTATTTGCTAGTTGGGTGATGAATCGCTTGATTGACTGGAGCCGTCCTTGTAGAGATTTGAGTTGGCTAATGTTCTTGGGAGGTGGCATCTCCATGATGGCCTATACCTTTGCAAGATCTACATCAATGCCTTTTGCTGACATGATGTAGCCTAATAATTTGCCTGATGTTACCCCAAAGACACATTTCTCAGGGTTGAGCCTGGCTTGGAATTTCTCCAATCTTTCAAATATTTTCTCTAATATGCCTAGATGTTCTACTTGGGTAAATGACTTAGCCAGTAAATCATCCACATAGTCTTCCATGAAGGTATGCATCATATCATGAAAGATTATCGTCATTTCTCATTGATAAGTTGCCCCATCATTCTTTAAGCCAAAAGGCATGACATTCCCACAATACATTCCCCAAGGACAAGTGAATGTTGTTTTATCTTGATCCTCTGGAGCTATCTTGATTTAATTATATCTAGAAAAACCATCCATTAATGATAGCATTGCATGGCCTATTGTAAGGTCTACAATTATGTCGATGATGGGCAAAGGAAAGTCATCCTTTGGATAGGCTTTGTTAACATCCTTAAAATATGTGTATATCCCAATGCTACCATTTGGTTTTGAAACTGGCACAATGTTTGAAATCCATTTGGCATAGTCGATAGGTCGAATAAATCTGACATCTAATAAATTTTTGAGTTCACCTCTAACCATTAATGCTACATGCAGATTCATCTTTCTAAACTTTTGCTTGAGTCTCTTAGCTCCTAAAGCAATAGATAAGTGATGCATGATTAAGTGTGGATCAATCCCGAGCATATCTGCATAGGACCAAGCAAAATTGATTTTATTTTCTTTGAAGAATTTGATAAACTTTGGTTTTTCTTCATCTGTCAGAGATTCTGCTAGGTGTATGTTTTTAGCTGCTTCTTCTGTACCAATGTTGATTGATTGAGTGGGGTCAATCAATATGGGTGATCTCTCCTAATAGTGTTCAAGGAGAGTGTCAAGTCTCCCATCCTTAGGTGCCTTAAAAAGGTTTTCACCCTTAGATGCATCCTTTATTTTTACTTTTTTTTTGTGATCTAGTGTTTCCATTGATTGGTCAATAGTAGATCCTTTATTTCTTTCATTTTTGTGATTGAGAGATTTGACACTCTCCTGATTGCAGATGTCGTTACTTTGTTCACTGGTAGAGTCTGTTTCCATGTTGACAGTACATAGGTAATGGATAATGGAGTCATCATCTGGGAAAATAGGCATATCATGGTTTTCAGGTTCATCCCAGTCTATGAGATCAGGAAAGACGAGCGGTAAAGAGTCATTGGGTGGGTCGAGTTCATCTGCAGTAAGTGTCATAATAGAGGTATCATTAAGGTTGGCTAGGATATTGAATAAGTTAATGATATTGTCGAGGTCTTCGATGGTATCATCTTCCATGTAGTCTTGCTCGTAATGCCGCTGCTCATTTTCTTTGGCTTCATAGATATTTTGTGGACCAAATTCAAGTAGTATAGACTTTGTGCCTTATCCTTCTTGAGAAAGGGGTGTATGAATAGTACTCTCAAGAATATCTTCATTAACATTTGAACAACTACCCCATTCATAGTCATTAGAATCAGTCTCAAAAGTATTGTCCTAGAGTTTTTTAGTGTTGTTGATAGGGATGTTGTAAGGTGAAAAGTGATCTCTGATAATTGATACCAATCTGATAGTTTTCTCTGATTCTGTATCAGATCCCACTTGTACTCTTTGCATCTGTTCATATATTGTTTCTCCTTGGGGAGTAGTGATTTCCTCAAGGGGTGATTCTTTCTTGTTTGGAATAGGTTCCTGAATGTGTTGTACTTTTGCATAAGATGCTTCTTCTGTTTGAATGACCAACTCCTCTTATTGTTTCTCTTTTTCCTGGTGTTCTCATTCCTTCCTTATTGTTTTTGCTGATTCATGTAGTGCCTCCTGCCATGAGTCCTCCTTATATTTCTTCTTTTCTTTCCATTGAGGTTTTTGATATTTATTTGGTTTCTTCTTTGGAGGTAGAGTGTGTCCATAGCCCAATCCTGTTTTGTCTCTAGAAAACTATGAAGGAGGATCCAATGGCTCTGTGATGCCTTCTTGATGCTTGTTGATAGGTCCTTTGCCATTGTACCCCATTCATTGCATGATCAGGTATCCCTTCCCATACTATTGTGTGGGTATAGCTACTTCCATAGTAGCAGCTTTGACTTCTTCTTCATCCTTGTATAGCCAACTAAGGATGTTCTTTTCTTCTGATTCATGTGCAAGTGTGCCCAATTGAATAAATTTACCATCAAACTTGGTGATGGGATGTGTTGCTTGATGTGTTGATGCAGAAGGTTGCCCATGAGATTTTGGTGATGCTGGTAAGTTGGTTAGACACATGGGTTCAAAAGAGTAGTTTCCCATGCCTTGCTCTTTGATTTTCATCTTTTATTTGAATCCATGGATAAAGAATTGAGCTTTTCTTGATGATGATCTAGCACTAAGGAAGTTTTTTTTTCCCTGTTATGTGGAACCAAGCTGTCTTGGGCTACCCCCATAGCATTGAAATATTGAAAGGGGTTATTATCTACTGATATAGAAATCTCCTACCCATTATAAGGGAATTTGACACACTGGTGGTAAGTTGAGGGTACCACTTGCATTTCATGTATCCAAGGACGACCTAATAAAATATTATATGTGAGGTCTATGTCTAAGACTTGGCACATACTGTCTCTTTGTATCAGTCCTACTTGAATTGGCAGTATCACTATTCCCTTGGATGATCTCTCTTCATCATCATATGCTTTGATGATGATCTTTTTGTGTGGATCAATAGACTACTTAGAGAAGCCTAATGCACATATAAGTTTTAAGGTACAGATATTGAGCCCAACTCCTCCATCTATTAATACTCTTTTAACTCAATGTTTGTAGATCAAGACTTCAATGTGAAGGGGAGTATTATGTGGATGGCTCAGTGATATATTATCATGCTTAGAAAAGGTGAGATTATGAGACCCTATCATGTGAGCCACCATGGCTTGAAATTTGTCAATATCCAGATCTTGAGGTACATTTGTTTCCAATAGTGCTTGTTCTGAGATGTCTTTATGTTTTGGTGAAAGTTTTAATAACTCAAGTATGGATATTTGAGAAAGAGTTCTGCACAGTTGACTTACCAAATCATATTGAGTCTTGGGGATAATAGTTGTTGCTGATGTATGCCCTTTAAAGGCATATTTTTGAGCTCTGGTGGTTACATTGGTCGATTCATGTTTACATTTGTCCTTGATTTTAATGATATTTACTTGATTGTCATTTATTGATATATGATTGACGGTGTTATTATATATGTGATTGATACAAGTTCCTCATGTATCGTTTGATGATGAAGCTCCATCTTTGTTGTATTTGGAAGAGGAATTTTAAAGGCACCATGATCACTATTTGTCTTGAGACCATCGATAGTTAAATCACCTCTATTAATCATGTATTGAACAATGTTTTTAAGCCTCATGGAATCATTTGTTTGATGTCCTTTATTTCGATGAAAATCATAGAAGTAATCATTCCACCAAGGTGGTTTGACTTGGGGTTCAAAGTTGTTTATAGCTGGTAATGAGATAATCTTGTTTTCCAGGAGTTCTCGGAACGCTGATTCTAAGGATTGCCCCAATGGTGTGTAAATGTGTTTATTTGGAAAATTGTTGGTGTTACCCCTTGAATTCAGATTAGGTCCTTGATTTGTGTTGTTGTTTTGAGTATTGTTGGTATTGTTCACATTTGAAGGTTCTGGATTGGTATTCGGTGCATAAGGTTAGTGCCTTGGTTAGCACCTTTTGATTCTTGGTAGCCTGAGGATTACCTGATAAAGCCAATACTGGTTGTTTGGAATTTACATCATTAGCATCATTTCCTCCTTCATTTCCAGTATTTTTGTTTCTGGTCTAGAACCTGGATTTGTCTAAGTTGTTGTTGTTGTTGTTGTTGGTGTTGTTCTGGTTATTGAAATGAGAGTTGAATTAATTAGTTCCTTCTTTAAAGAACTTCAATGTTCCTTTCTTGATACATGCTTCCTCTACTTGGATTCCATTTTTGATCAATTTGGCAAAAGATGGTATGCATTGGAGCTTGAGTATGTAACTCATCTCACTATTTAGATTGTTGATGAAAATTTCCATCTTTTCCTTTTCAGGCACATCTTGAGGATATATCAAAACCATTCATCTCCAATGTTGAAGAAACACCATGAATGTTTCATTGTTTTTCTATTTGGTATTGCAGACATCTAGCATGGTGATTGCATGTTGAATATTGTAGGAGTATTGAGTGATAAATTTGTTGACTAACTCATCAAAGGATCTGACAGGAGGTGTGAGTTTGGATAACCACTCCATTGTTTTCCCTCCCAAGCTTCTTGGGAATAGCCTCATCAAATAGGTGTCATCATGGGAAAATTCAAGGCTCATGGTATAAAACTCTCGAACATGATTGTGAGGATCACTCTTACCATCATATTTGTCAAATTTGAGAATATCTAAATTTAGGGGAAAATGTATCATGTTTAACCTTCTGTCAAGAGGGTAAGGACAAATTTTGTTTAAGGAATACCGTACTGTTGTTCCCTGTTGCATGTCCTACCTTTGTCTTTGCAACATTTACATTTGTTGTGTGAGAGAAACCAAGGGTGCATTTGTTTGCCGAGGGAAGGGTTCTTCCCTTTCATTATCCCTAGTTTGGGTATGTGTGTGTTCTGGTATGTTTGGCTCAGGTATGTTTTTCTTAGGGTCACGTGTTTCCTCTTCTCTTTGTTGTTCTTGATAAGTATAATTTTGAGACCTTGTTCTAAAGATGTCAGTATCAAAGTCTACAGGAATCCTAACTCCTTTTCTTATTAGCATGATCAAGTATTTTTCTTTGTCGGCTTCTATGAGTTTTTCCACAAGTTTTTGAAATGAAGCGCTTTCTTGACACTCTTGGAGGAGCTCCTTAGAAATCTTCGTGTCTTCTAGATTTGGATACTCAAAAGGATTGGATAATACTCAACCCATACTGGACTCTGGATGTGGTTCGCTTTGCTTGTTTCATTGAGAGCGAGTGACAATGGGCATCTAGTAGAAACTTTCTGTGACAAAGGGGATGAATTCCTCTTTTGCATGTTGTTCGGGAGTTGGTGGTTCAAATCGAGGTATGTTATAAGTGATGAAAACATCCGGGAAGAAAGCTGGATTGATCTTTCCTCCATAATTTAAGCATTGGCTGAATGCTGATTTTTGGAAAAAAACTCTAATTCTCAATGGCTCTTTGTTTAACTTGTCTTGAAGATATAAGTGCATATGACAGAGAAATGTGTGATGAGATTTGAAGAGTTGGTGATTGATGTAGAGAATCTATTCCTTTTAGCAAGTTTCTGGGATCTAGGTTTTTGTTTCTTCAACTTAGTGTTGTGATGAAGAATTTTTCTTCTCAAAATATGAGGAGTGGTCATACACAAGTGATCAATGGTTTCCTTTGATTTGATTGGAGTATGATACTTTGTTTGAAAACTTAAGCCTACTTTTATCAAATGAAGATTTAGATGCCCCCTCATGACAAAGTGAGTCAAATGATATGGAGTAAGAGCCTTCCCGATATGGAAACTCGATTTGAAAAATTAGGTTTAAACTAGGTATGATGGAATCCATATAATTGGCGGACCTTTTGATCAGTGTGATGATGTTACCCGATTTTGATGGGAGAAAGTGTTATCCTTTAGCTAGTATTAGATTTTAACAATTATTGTTCTAAAAATGACTTGATTGATTGTTTGATTTTTTTGGAATAGTTATGATGTTCTAACTCAAGTTTTGCTTGATGAGGTTGATTGAAGATCCAAAAGGGTGTTTGAAACTGCTATTAAAATTTTAAAAAATGTTCAGTCTTTGTTCTTTGTTTTTCATAGTTCTATCTATGCGCTAAGACAAAGACTAGATGTGCTAAAGTTTGACTCAGATGCGCCGTGTAAAACCACATATGCGCTAAGCTGCTTGTGTTATGTGCTAAACCAATGTTTTGACTTTTTCTATTTTAGGAATGGTTATGCGCAAATCTGTCCTGAGTATGCGCTAAAGTTTAGACTCAAAGTGCTACAGTTTGCCCTCAATGCGCTAGGCTGATCCTTCAATGCACTAATATGTCTTTAATAAGTGCTAATGTTTAGTTGCCAAATATTCAAACTGTTATGCGTTGTTTTTGAGAATGAATGCACTAAGTTTAAGTTTGGACGCACTAAAGTTTTCTTCAGATGTGCTAGGATGTTGCTCATACGTGCTAAACTGTCCTATTTTGTTTTGTTTGTGGGTTTTTTCTGGAAATTTTAACACTTTCTCAACTTTGATAGATGATTTTCTGAAGTATAAAATGCAAACACAACATGAAAAAGACAACCATTTTTGCCTATTCTAAACAAAGAGTGTATGTTTTGTGAGGATGTGTTCAAATCCCCAATGTTTTCATAGATTTGGATACAAATAATACAATTCAAGGAGACTCTTTATTCAAGGGTCATCAACAATATCATAGCCCAATATTCTCGATACTTCGTCAGCTCAAACAACCACGTCACCCCCTAAGGGGCGCCCATTTTTTTGCCTTTTGCCAGAAATTAACCCAAAGTGAATTGCTTCACAATTGAGTAGCTATCTTGGGAGATATATGGTGAGTAATCATTTGGGTGGATTCTTCCCCACCCTGACACTATGATATTGAAGATGTCTGGATACTAACTCAGTTCAAGGTTCCTATTTCTAAGGTTTGTAATCAAGCTTCCTATTTGGCCGTCAGTGATAAAATCCCTCGGGAGGCTTCCCAACCTTTAGAACAAAGGCTTTATGTATCGTATAGATACTAGGGAAAGGCTAATCGCTGTGCAAAACCATTGAAAGAGACTTTTGTCACCCTCCACTTTTGATTATAGTGGGTTGGAACACTTGATGATAAAGCCATTTCCCACTTAGGTTGTTACCCTCTCACCAACCATTTAAATGGTTCTCTAAGAGAAACTTGGGACAACATGCCTGTTAAAGGTTGTAAATGCTTGAAATACTGAAAGCGTAAGAGTGGTTTGGCTTTTTTGTCACCCAGTTAAGGGGAGAGCATATACCTTACACTTTCAAGACAAGGCACAAAATGTTTCATTTTAGTCCCACAATTCAATTATTTGCTAATTCTAGTGGGAGATGTTGCTCCAAAAAGACATGGTGTTCTTTTTACCTCCCAAATCAATGATTTTTTTAAGCTAAGTAATGAAATCCGGGTCAACAAAGAAATTTTTTGAGATGGTCAACAAAATGAATTTGATAGGGGAAAGATTTCCCTCTTTTGCTTTATTTAGAACTTGAAAATGAGGTTCTTTAACTTTATGCAAGAAATGAAATGGATCCTTTTAAACACCAAAGGATGGTGAGGTTCATTTTTAAACTTTGCACAAATAAAAGTTGTTTTGTTCTTTTTAAAACCCAAAAACGAAGTGTTTTCTCTTCCTATGAAAGAGAAGTAAGGTTTTGTTTGTTGTTCTTTTTAAGTACTCCAAAAGAGAATGAGTTCAATTTTACTAATGAGGAAATGAAGAAATTTTTTAAATAGCTAACTTAACCAAGTTAGAAATAAAAAATTTAATCACAAGGCTAACTTAGTAAAAGGAAAATCTCCCGATCTTGCAAACAAATGTTAGTTACTGTTGGCATTATGTGAACTAGTATGAGGACATGATGACATTGTATGTTGTCATTGATATCAATATGCTGAAGAAAAGAGAACTGGTATGTTACCAAGAACTAGTATATGTGAGAACCGATATAACATTATGAACTGGTATATGTGCTAAAGTGAAGTGATGTGTCTATTCAAGGTGAACCGATATGTTGATATGGGAACTGGTACATGGAAGCTTTGTATGACTACTGGTTGGTAGTCTCAACTTCAGGGTTTTCGGTTGAAGTGCCTCAAGCCTATGTGACTCAACTAGTGACTTTGTGTGATGAGTTAGCATTGTAACGAAGAATAGACCGTGTTGCCAAGTTAGCCTTGTGCGCATGAAGGATCTTGCATGAAGAAGATTGTTCCCTTCTACCTCGGGAATGTGCGAAGTTTATAAATAATGAAAACACGTGATGGGTTATCAGTCACCATGAAAGCAGTGGAAAATGAATGATGGTGAACGTCTTGAGATCGGTTCAAGACTATTGCATTTAATGCAATGTGCTCAACGGTCAGGATTAAACCATTTGAATTGCTTAACCTAACAGATTTAGGGTTTAGGGTTTAGGGTTTATGCTACTGACCTATCTGTTTCCTATAAGGTCATTGTTGTGTTTCTTTCTGAAGTTGCTTGAAAAAGTTGTGTGTGTATCCAAGTGAAGAGATACATGATTCTTGCTAGACTAGAGGAGAGAAGTGATACCTGCAGAGTGTAAGTGCAGAAGGTGAAGAGGAGCTAAAGTGGATCTGCATTGACATTGAGTGATGTTACCAGATCATTGTAATACTTATTGATCTCTAACCACCTCAACAGTTGGAAAATCTCTTAACAGGGTAGCTCTAACAAACTTATTGAAAATCCTTTAACAGGGTGACTCAAATTCATCGAGTTCTCGAAATCCTCTAACCAGGTAACCTTTAACAGGGTTTAACCCTTAACCGAGTATCTTAGCCATCCTTTAACCGGGTGATCCCTAGCAGGATCGATTCCTAACATAACCTATTGTAATAAGTCTTTAACCGGACTAGGCTCCTAACAGAGCGAAATTCTAAAGAGTTCAAAACATCTTGTGGGTATTCATCCCCACCGTGGTTTTTCCCAGTTGGGTTTCCACATGAGAAATCTGTGTGTCATGTGTGGTGTTATTCATGTGATGGTTTAAGTGATTTGTGTCTAAAGGTAAATCATGTTGATTTAGCTGTTTATATATGTTTGATGATAGATTACCTGTTCATGTACTAGGGTGGAATGGAAATGAAGTATTAGACTATATGAAAAGATAAGTGTTAATCGGTTTATGCTTGTCTCAGCTATTCTGGGTTTTGCCGGTTGTACTTTGTTTAAGACCAGTGTTACTATTTGTCTCCCAAAGCATAGTGTCTACTGACTAACTAGTTTTAGGAAAGTGTTTTTTCCTGTATTGATTCACCCCCCCCTCTCAGTATTGGTTTGGTACTCACTGTTCCTCATTGAGTTATCAATTGGTATCAGAGCATCCTCCAGGTTCTCAGTGCTGTAAGCTTAACTGCTTGAGGGAAAGATCCTATTGTAATGATGAAGAGGGAAGGTCCAAAGTTCAATAGAGATAACTTCAAAATATGGAAGGACAAAATGAAGATTTACGTCAGAAGCATGGGTGCTCAACACTGGAGCTATGTTGAGAATGCCTTTGTTATTCCTATTGGTACTCTCATCGATGATCAAAAAAGAGAAATACAGGAGAATGGGCAAGTCATGGAAGCCTTAATCAACAACTTATCTGACATTGAGTTTATTGATGTCCAGGATAAAGATAATCCCAAAGAAGTATGGGAAACTCTTGAGAGTATCTATGGTGGTGATGAGCATGTAAAATAAGCTAAGGAAGAAAACCTTAGAAGGAAATTTGAAGACATGCAGATGGTTGAAGGTGAGACCATTCAACAGTATGGAATAAGAATCAAAACTGCTGTTGGAGATATCAAGAGTGCAGGTGGTAAAATGGAAGATTCCATTGTGGTAAACAAAGTTTTGAGATCCTTGTTATCGGTCTATGCAATAAGGGTTGCTGCTATTCAGGAGTTGAGATCAATAGCCAAGACCAAGGTATCCCTAGACTCCATCATTGCAAAGTTGACAGCCTATGAGCTAAAGAGTTTTGATGGCAGCATTCAAAAGATTGAATCGACTTTTAAAGCTTTTGCTGTACCATCTAGAAAAGGAAAAGAAGCAAGCTCCAGTGGTCAACCAAGACAGAGCAGAGAAATTGACGATGAGGAGATCCTAATGGAATTTGAAGCTCTTCTTGCCAGGAAACTCCCTAAAGGAATCAGTAAATATAGAGGTAAGCTCCCTTTGAAATGCTTTTCTTGTAACCGAATAGGACATATTGCTATAAACTATCCTAATGGTGACAACAAGGATAAACCAGAGAGGTTCAAGAACTTCAAAGGAGGAAACTGAAGAAACTATTTTGTCACAGTTGATGGTGTCATAGATGAGGAATTAGAAGATGAGGAGAATGAAGACATTGTGTTTGTTGCAATAAAGGAAGATGTTTCAGACAAGAAGGCTCTTGTCTCCCACTTTGATAATTCCAATGATTGGATTATTGACAGTGGCTATTCTCACCATATGACTGGTGACCGGAGCAAGTTTCTATCTTTGGAAGAATATGATGGTGGTGTGGTTCATTTTGGTAATGATGCACCATGTATGGTTAAAGGAAGAGGGTCCATCTCTTTGAATGGAAAGAGCAGTGCTAACAATGTGTATTGGGTGGAAGGTCTCAGACATAATCTATTGAGCATTGCCCAACTGAATGATAGTGGACTCATTCTGGAATTCAAAAAGGGAGTGTGCAAAATCAAAGGAAAGAATGGTGAATTGATGGCAATCGGTATATAGACCAAAGGTAACTTATTCCAACTGGATGCAAATGTAAGTACATGTCTTATGGCTAAATTTGATGATAGCTGGAGATGGCATAGGAGACTCTGCCATGTAAACTTTGACAACATTGTGAAGGCCAGCAAGACCAAGCCAGTTAGATAATTCCAATGGAGACAAGAAGGCTCTTGTCTCCCACTTTGATAATTCCAATGATTGGATTATTGACAGTGGCTATTCTCACCATATGACTGGTGATCGGAGCAAGTTTCTATCTTTGGAAGAATATGATGGTGGTGTGGTTCATTTTGGTAATGATGCACCATGTATGGTTAAAGGAAGAGGGTCCATCTCTCTGAATGGAAAGAGCAGTGCTAACAATGTGTATTGGGTGGAAGGTCTCAGACATAATCTATTGAGCATTGCCCAACTGAATGATAGTGGACTCATTCTGGAATTCAAAAATGGAGTGTGCAAAATCAAAGGAAAGAATGGTGAATTGATGGCAATCGGTATATAGACCAAAGGTAACTTATTCCAACTGGATGCAAATGTAAGTACATGTCTTATGGCTAAATTTGATGATAGCTGGATATGGCATAGGAGACTCTGCCATGTAAACTTTGACAACATTGTGAAGGCCAGCAAGACCAAGCCAGTTAGAGGATTGCTGGTGCTGAGCAAATTGGAAAATCCTTTGTGCAGGGAGTGTCAACTTGGGAAAATGTCTTCCTCAACTTTCAAAGGTAAATCCTTCACTGCTGACAATTTACTTGATCTTGTGCATACTGATTTGTGTGGCCCTATGAAAACTAGGAGTGTGCAGGGAGATAGGTATTTCATGATTCTGACTGATGATTGCTCAAGAATGATGTGGGTCACATTCTTGAAGGATAAGTCTGAAGCTTTTGGAAAGTTCAAAGCTTTCAGAGCACTGGTAGAAAAGGAAAGTGGTAGAAGAATCAAATGCCTTAGAACTGATCAAGGAGGAGAGTTCACTTCAGGTGAATTCAATAAATATTGTGAAGAGAACAACATCAGGAGGCAAGTGTTTTCCCCTCAGACTCCACGATAGAATGGCTTAGTAGAGAGAAACAACCAGACTATGGTTGAAGTAGCTATAACTATGCTGATCTAAGGAAAAGTTGCTCATACCTTTTGGAGAGAAGCGGTGAGCACTGCAGTATACACAATGAACTGGGTACTCATCAAGAAAGGAAAAGACATGACTCCTTCTGAGTATTAGACTGGTAAGACTCCAGTAGTAAGCTACTTTAGAATGTTTGGTAGCAAATGTTATATCAAGAGGAGTGAACATCAGAGTAAGTTCGATGCAAAATGTGATGAAGGAATATTCCTAGGATATTCCACCAAGAGAAAAGCTCTCAAATGTTTCAACAATAGGACTCAGAGAATTGTTGAAAGCATCAATGTTAGAGTTGATGAAAACTCTGGAAAACCTGAGGAAATTGGTAGTAAGCAAGTAAGAGATGAACTGGTAGTAACCTTCTGGGAACCGGTTACTAATCAGCCAAGTACCAGTAACAGTGGTCCTTCACCGGTAGATGCTGATGCTGATGAAGATGAGGATGAAGAAGAAAAGTAGGAGGAATCAGTCAAGAGCATTCCTCGATATGTCAAACTGAATCATGATCCTAAGCAGATCATAGAAGATAAGGATGTAGGAATCCTTACAAGAAGAAAGGTCAGAGAAAATTCTTGTATGATCTCTGAATTTGAGCCTAAATCATTCAAAGAGGCACATAAAGATGAAGATTCGATCAAGGCAATGGAGGAGGAACTTGACTAGATAGAGAAGAATGGTACATGGTCTTTGGTACCCAGACCAGAGCATAAAAATGTCATTGGAACCAAATGGGTTTTCAAAAACAAGCTGAATGAGGATGGCACAGTGGTAAGGAACAAAGCTAGACTAGTATGTAAAGGATATCCTCAAGAAGAAGGAGAATACTATGGAGAAACCTTTGCCCCAGTAGCCAGATTGGAAGGAGTTCATATGCTTCTTGTATATGCAGCTTTTAAAGGATTCAAAGTATATCAAATGGATGTAAAATCTGCATTTCTAAATGGAGTGCTTGAAGAGGAGGTGTATATAGAGCAACCATATGGGTTTTCCCTATCTGAAGACAACGACATGGTGTGTAGGCTACATAAAGCCTTAGATGGTCTAAAGAAGGCACCTAGAGCATGGTATGAACGCCTGCACTCCCATCTTCTAAAGATTGGATTTGAGAGAACAAGTGAAGATAGCAATATCTACTTGAAATCCGAAGGAGATCAGATCCTGATCTATGAGGTATTTGTTGATGACATTATCTTTGGTGGAGATGACAAGATGAGTCATGAGTTTGTAGATGAGATGAAGAAAGAGTTTGAGATGTCACTCATAGGGGAGATTAAGTTCTTCATTGGACTACAGATTCAACAAATGAAAGATGGAATCTTTATCACTCAGTCCAAGTATGTCAAAGAGGTGTTGAAGACTTTGGCATGGAAGATAGCAAACTGGTTGGTACACCGATGGTGACCAGTTGTAAACTATCCAAAGAGGATGACTCAATATTGGTTAATGAAAAGGAATACCGATCAATGATTGGTAAGTTGCATTATGTAGTGCATACCAGACCAGATATTGCACATGTAGTTGGTATTACTGCAAGGTTCCAGAAAAGTCCAAGAGAATCCCACTTGGTTGCAGTCAAGCGGATTCTTAGGTATCTGAAGGGAATTATTGATTATGGATTGTGGTATCCATATAGCAAGGATTTCAACTTGAAAGTATTCACAGATGTTGACTGGGTAGGTAATGTGGATGATCGAAAGAGCACAACCGGTGGTGCATTCTTTCTCGGTGGTAGACTGGTCTCATGGGTGTGTAAGAAGCAGAGTTGTATCTCTCAGTCTACAATGGAAGCAGAGTATGTTGTAGCTTTTATGAACTGCACCCAAACTATTTGGATGAAGCATGTATTGAATGGCTTCAAAGTTCCTGTATCTGAACTAGTAAGCATATTTTGTGATAACACAAGTGCTATCAATATTTCCAAGAATCCGGTTTTACACTCTAGAACCAAGCGTTTTGAGCTTAAGTATCATTTCTTGAGGGAAAAGGTTGAGAACAAAGAGATTGCATTGGAACATGTTTCTAGCAAGGAGCAGTTAGCAGACATATTCACCAAGTCTCTCCCAAAGGCTACATTTACCTACTTAAGAGGTGAATTAGGGGTGCTGCCCCTTTAGGAGGTGAACTAAGATATGAACTCCACATCAGTAAAGTATTGCATTGTCAAATCTTTTCATGATTGATGTGTTGAAGGATGCTACTCCTCAGGGGAGCAACATAATGGAACAAGGAAGCTTGTGCCTCCACTTTGGCATTGTTGTCAAAGGGGAAGAAGATGTGAAGCAGAGAGATAGCTTTGTATATTGCCATCAATGCCAAAGGGGGAGATTGTTGGCATTATGTGAACTAGTATGAGGACATGATGACATTGTATGTTGTCATTGATGTCAATATGCTGAAGAAAAGAGAACCAGTATGTTACCAAGAACTGATATATGTGAGAACCGGTATAACATTGTGAACCGGTATATTTGCTAAAGTGAAGCGGTGTGTCTATTTAAGGTGAATCGACATGTTGATATGGGAACTGGTACATGGAAACTTTGTATGACTACCGGTTGGTAGTCTCAACTTTAGGGTTTCCGGTTAAAGTGCCTCAAGCCTGTGTGACTCAACTGGTGACTTTGTGTGATGATTTAGCATTATAATGAAGAACAGACTGTGTTGCCACATCAACCTTGTGTGCGTGAAGGTTCTTGCATGAAGAAGATTGTTCCCTTCTACCTCAGGAATGTGTGAAGTCTATAAATAGTGAAAACACGTGATGGGTTATCAGCCACCATGAAAGCGGTGGAAAACAAATGATGGTGAATGTCTTGAGATCGGTTCAAGACTATTGCATTTAACGCAATGTGCTCAATGGTCAGGTTTAAACCATTTGAATTGCTTAACCTAACAGGTTTAGGGTTTAGGGTCTATGCTACCGACCTATCTGTTTCCTATAAGGTTATTGTTGTGTTTCTTTTTGAGGTTGCTGGCAAAAGTTATGTGTGTGTATCCAAGTGAAGAGATACATGATTCTTGCCAGACCAGAGGAGAAAAGTGATACCTGCAGAGTGTAAGTGCAAAAGGTGAAGAGGAGCTAAAACAGATCTGCATTCGCATTGAGTGCTGTTACCAGATCATTGTAATACTTGTTGATCTCTAACCACCTCAACAGTTGGAAAATCCTTGATACTTGTTGATCTCTAACCACCTCAACAGTTGGAAAATCCCTTAACAGGGTAGCTCTAACTAGCTTACTAAAAATCCTTTAACAGGGTGACTCAAATTCATTGAGTTCTCCAAGTCCTCTAACAAGGTAACCTTTAACAGGGTTTAACCCTTAACTGGGTGATCCCTAGCAGGATTGGTCCCTAACAGAACCTGTTGTAATAAGTCTTTAACCGGACTAGGCCCCTAACAAAGTGGACTTATAAAGAGTTCAAAATAGCTTGTGGGTATTCATCCCCACTGTGGTTTTTCCCAGTTGGGTTTCCATGTGAAAAATCTGTGTGTCATGTGTGGTGTTATTCATGTGATGGTTTAAGTGATTTATGTCTGAAGGTAAATCATGTTGATCTAGCTATTTATATAAGTTTGATGATAGATTACCTGTTCATGTACTAGGGTGGAATGGAAATGAAGTATTAGACTGTATGAAAAGATAAGTGTCAACTGGTTTATGCTTGTCTCAGCTATTCTGGGTTTTGCCGATTGTACTCTGTTTAAGACCGATGTTATTGTTTGTCTGCCAAAGCATAGTGTCTACTGACTAACTGGTTTCAGGAAAGTATTTTTGCCTGTACTAATTCAGCCCCCCTCTCAGTATTGGTTTGGTACTCACTGTTCCTCATTGAGTTATTAGTTACCTGCAACAAAAACCAGTTAGAAAACAAAATTTTTAAGGGGGACTTTTACAAGTCTAATTTTTTTGCCTTTGTTACAATTTTTTTTCTTTCTGTGTCTGTCATGCACTAATCTACAGACCAGATGTGCTACAGGATGGAACTTATGCGCTAGCAAAGAGTCCAGATGCGCTACGCTGTTGTCTAAATGTGCTATATTGATGTTTTAAAACGCTGAGACCTACAGGAAATAGCAGAAATGCTACGCGTTAACTTTAAGTCTGGATGTGCTAAGGAATGTTATCAACATGCTAAACAGTCTGCTAGATGCACCAAAGGAAAGACCAGATGCGCTACAGGATGGAACTTATGCGCTGATTCAAGTTTCCCGCGTACTTGCAAAGTAATTCCTGCATCAAAAATGATTTTCACATTGTCTACACTATTTATCAAATTAAACCTATAATCTCATATATATTCAATTCTTTTTCTCATTTGTGATATCTATTTAGGATTATCAATTGAAGGTGTAAATTGGAGATATCCTTATGAAGTAAAAGTACCACTTTTAGGAAAATTTTAGGTCTACAAATTATTCATAATCAAATCTTCATCAAGATTCATCAACCATGGAATATTTAAGAGATATTGAAGGATAATTGGGAATTACTAACTGATGATTGTCTTGTACCTTTTCCTAAGAGTTTTGGTATGATTTCACGTTGTTCTCATATTTTTGTCATTAAGCTTCATATCTACATTTTATCATTAAGTTTTGTGATTCATATGTTATTACATTCAAATCAATATCATTTAGGGTTTTTCTCTAAAATATTTGAGTAGATTCACATTGATGCACTTTAGCTCATAGAAATCATATACACACTTAAGGTTCAAGAGCACAAACATTATTCTAATTTCAATATTGACTATTTGTGGAGGTAGAAATCACCCAAACTGGGGGTTGACCAAGGAAAACTCCTATATAGACGTCACCCTATGTTTTGAAGGTGTAGCTATAGGTTTTCAGCAGAGACAAGGAGAACAAGGGACATTTACGAGACAAAGTATAGTAGTGTTCGAAGTTGGGATAGGGTAACCCTAGACTAGGGCACTCTAGGTGCCCTTGTCATTCTGGGCATCCCCATCATTAGAAAACTACATCATATTTCAGGGGAACCAAGTTCAGGGTCTTAGAAAGTCTCAGTTTAATTTGTGTGTAGAAGTAAGAAGATCAGCGTGCTTTGGTCACCCTAGTCTAGTGAAATCAACTCCAAATTGTAGTCACATGTGCACCTCTATGTTTTCTATCCCATTCTATACCTATTATTGAGTTTATGTTTGTATACCAATTTTCTATAATAATTTAAGTTTTAATTTACATTGTACCTAGATCCTAGTTTGATATCATCCCAAGTCAATACACTTTCCAAAGTAGAAAAGGAATAGAAGCCCTAAGGTACTATTTGACTCTCTTTGATAAGAGCTAGTCAAATTCAATCACATCTTTGTGGCTTCATATTCCAATATTTGTGTGAAAGTGAATCTTGGCTCTAATCCTACCTTGCTCCATTTTTACATTAAACACTAAGATGATCACAAAATCCTTGTAAGTGACCAATGCATAGTAAAATTTCACATTGTATCATATAAAGATGAAGTGTTGTATGATATCATGGCAATGGATGCTTACCATATCTTGTTGGGAAGGCCTCAATAGTATGATAAAAGGGAAATTCATGATGGGAGGAAGAACACCTACATGGTGGCCTTGAATGGGAAGAATCACATCTTGATTCCTCTATAGAATGAATGAAATGATGTGTTATGTGGTAATGCTAGAATCTGTTTAGTGGATGGAAAAAAAATTGGATGGCTTATGGAATTAAAACATTTATTTTTCACTTATTTCAAGGAAGTGTGAAAGGAAATTTGTAGCCATACAAACAACAATTTACACACAACCCAATTTATAAATCAAACAAATACACACTTAAAATCCATATGTGAGTAATAGTCAACATACCCATTGAAGAGTGACACAATATATACTTTGGGAAAACCATCATGAGGAAAAAAACTAACCTCCAAAATCATCTATCCACCATGTATTAATAATGCAACATTACAAATACAATCACGAAAGCTTTCTAAAACCAAACCATCAACAAGCACTCCATGTGAATGAGAATGAAACCACACATTTATGTCATGCTTCCAACCACCATAAATGTTAACTTGTCTAACCTAATCACCTTAAACAACTACCTTGTAGTTTCTTTTATAGAGCCAATCTCCCACAAAACCACCAAATGGTATTACATAAAAACCATGTGACTAAAACAATGGGCTACCTACCCATTGACCCCACATCTAATATTGGGTAATTTCTTAATTTAGATTCTCCAATATTAAACAATTACAATATAATATCCCAATGTTACAATACAACTCATCAAGTGGCCCTAGGAATATTCCAAAGGAATCTCTACACTTTACACGTCCATGTGCAACTCACATAATAAATAAAATATTATAATTATAAAAAAATATTATGTAATGTGTACAACACCTATTTTCCTAACATTCTCCCACTTGCTGTATATGTTGCATAAGTGGCAACAAGTAACCACAAATATGAAGAAAGGAACAATACCTCTAGCCAAATATACCATCATGAAATCCAAGTGCTTCATGTGCTCTATCAAGATACTTACAACAAGAAACAAAGTGACCACCATCTCAAACAAGAATTCCCTCACCCTCCACCATGTCGTTTCCATTGGACATAGATAAGAGACCATCCAAAGAGAAATCCACTTAATTTGTCGCAATGAATCATAAGTCCCACCTCAACTAATATCCAAACACAAACACTCAATCCAAAAGTATCAAATGCATTGGTAGTTATAAAGAACCAATAACCATAGCTAAAATAGCACCCATGGAAAGTGCTAACACATCCTGTTATGCCTTGCATATCTAGTCCCATCATTTTCTATTGCAAAAAATATGGGTCCCCTTTTTTTTTTTTTTTTTGCTTTCTACCTTTTTATTTTGTTTCCCTTAGTTTTAATGCTTTTGATTTGGTCACTTCGGGAACTCAGGTTCCTAAGTTCCTGAGGTGCCCAATTGCTTGTTTGTCTATTCCAGTTCGGAAACTTGGGTTCTCGAGTTCCCGAACTGGTTGCTTGTTTTAGTTCCAGTTGCTTCATAAGTTTGGTTTTCCAATTTGTGATGTTTCTGTTTTGTGTTTTTGAGTTCCATCTCAGAAACTCGGGAGCCTGAGTTTCTGGGTTGGTCTTCATTTTTATTTTGTTCTGTTGTAATCCAGAAACTTGGGTTCCCGAGTTCCCAGGTTGTGGATGGTCTGTCAATTTTGAGGAAGTGTTTGACTTTAGGAACTTGGGTTCCTGAGTTCCCGAGGTCACATTAATTTTAGTTTTTTTTTTTTTTGGGGGGGGTATATATAGTGGTTGGTGGCCCTTTTGGGTTTATTTGTGCACCTAGGCAATATGATTTTGAGCTATGACCCCACAATTTGGTTTTCCCGCACTTCTAGCTTCCTGATTTCGCGTGTTCATTCTGCTAGGTTCGTAGAATTTCTCTTTCCTTGTCTTTTTGATTTTAGTGCTTAAATTTCCTAGTTTTTCATAGATTAGGGCTTTTTCTATTTGTTTCTTGTTTCATGCCCTAATTCAAAAACTCGGGTTCTTGAGTTCCTGAGTTAGAGCCCTGCTTTCCTTGCCTCGTTACTTTGAAAACTCAGTTACCCAAGTTCTCGAAGTAACGTTTCTTTTTGTTTATTTTGGAATGATTTTGTTTTCCTTGTCTTTGTTGTTGTTTTTCCTTCAGTTCGGAAACTCGGGCTCCCAAGTTCTCGAGTTGAGGTTTTCTCTTTATTGTTTGGTCAATCCGGAAATTCAGGTTTCTGAGTTCCCAGATTGCCTTTTTGGTTTTTTCTTGTTTCACCTTGGAAACTTGGTATCTCGAGTTCCCAAAGTGGTTTTTTCCTTTTCTTGTTTTGAAGTTCCTTTGTTTTTCTTGGTCTTTCCTTCAATTCAGACACTCAGGTTTCTGAGTTCTCAAGTTGAAGGTTTTCTGTGTGTTTGGCCAATCCAAAAACTTGGGTTTTTGAGTTCCCAAATTACCCTTCTAAGGTTTGTTTGTTTCACCTCAAAAACTTGGGAACTTGAGTTCTTGAGGCTCCTTTTTTTTCTTTTCTTTTTGAAGTTTTGGTTTTCCTTTTGTCAAACCTGGGAACTCGGGTTCCCGAGTACCCGAGGTTGGTTGTTTTTTGAGTGGTTCCTCATCCTGGAAACTTGGTTTCCTGAGTTCTCGGGGTTTTATGTTTTGTTTTTCTTCCCTTGTTGATTTTTTGTTGGTTTTATAGTTTTGTTTCTAGTTTAGTTTTCAACTTCGGTAACTCGGGTTCTCAGGTTTTTGAAGTTGCTTTCTGTCTTTCCTTTGCCGAGCTCGGTAACTTGGGTTCCCGAGTTCCCAAACTTGACTGTCATAGCTTAGTGAGTTCTACCTTGGTACTTCAGGTTTCTGGGTACTTCGGTTTGTTTTGTTTATTTTGATGTTTTGGCTACATCGGGACCTTGGGATCCTGGGTTCCCGAGGTGAGTTTTGTAGTGTTAAGTTTCTATGAAGTATGTGGTCTAATCCAACTTGTTTTTCCTTGTAGGATAATAGTGTTTCATGGAATCTTCTTGTAAAGAAAAGGATCTTGAGAAGCTACCAATCACCATGACGTATCAATACCAGGGGCAAAGATACGCCTCCAAGCTGGAGGATGCCATCCAATGGGTTACAAATACCGAGATCGGGCACATAGAGCTCGAAGACATAGAAAAATAGTTGGAGAAATCATGGTTGAGTGCAGAGTATAGGCAGATTAAAAGATCTGGCCTGGTAGAGCTAACCGTCTTCCCACAGTCGCTACAAGCACCTGAGTTTATCATGCAGAGGGGGCGATTGATAAGTTGGTCGACAAGTGGGAGCAGGCAAAGAAATTTTTGAAGAAGTCTAAGTTCTGAATTTTGTATGTTGCTGATCCTCCTGAAGATAGAGTTTCTTGTTTTATCAGCAACTATAAGAGCTATAAAAGGAGTATAGGATGAACATATAGTTGCTGCACATGCAATTTTGATTTCTTTTATGAAGATATTTCTGATTAGCACAAAAGCTGAGAGTTCAACTACTGCACCACACCGACTTCAGTTTTTGGGCAAAATTTTGCATGGCCGTGATGGCCGATTTCAGGAACGCATGTTTTGTAGTGATAATTATTGGTAGTTTCACTGGAGCTTACGACAGAGACTTGCATGTCAACCACAACTCATTGTTTTTGTAGCATTTAGTTTGTATAGCTTTTAATTCCTATAATTTAGGACTTGAAACTCTATAAATTAGAGATTTTGATTCATTGTAAGGGTCTATGAATTGATGACTTGAGGTCCAATTTAGAGATTCTTTTAGAAATTTTGATGCATATTTTAATAAGTTTAGAATATTTTATGATACTCTTTGAAGTTTAATACAAAAAGAAGTTTGTAGATTGCTTGATCTACTTGTGTGTTCTATATTGTTATGTTCTTTATTATCTAGTAACTTCTATTATTTGGATCAACAACTAGTTCTCTTGGATGCTTTGTTATTTTAGGAATCATATTGCACATGTAAATGGTATATGAGGATTAAATTGATAGGGTGATTATTAGTTTGATGATATTCATTCCCGTTGGTATGTGAAGTTGTCTGACTTTATATATTTTTTGGAGTTCATCATTTGAATGCTAGTTTAGAGATATTGATAATACTAGGTTATGAAATTCTAAATGTGTGGATCATTTAGTTGTTATTGTGTTGATTTCATTGTTATTTCCTTGTTCCCCTAATCTATCTTTTTCTCTTTATTTTTGAGAGAATTGAAATCAGAAAATACAAAAAAAAGGTAATTTGAAATTGTTTCAACTAGCAAGCCCCTTGACAGGTACAATCACATCAACCATTGAGCTACCCATTACCATCGAGACCCAACTATAGAGACCTTGGAGTAGTTAGTTTCCCAAAACTTACTGCTTTTAAGGAGAGGTGGTGAGTGTTCACATAAACTACCCGACTATTGGTGAGTGTGTCAAAACACCCGTCAACAGAAACTAGCACTAGAAGGAGGACCGGTAATGATTTCTGAATTATTTTCCTAAGTTATAGTGAGTTAGACGTTGGGAAAGTTTGACTCCAATGGGTAGTCCATTTTGCAGACTTGGTATTGTACATACAATTCCTTGTGTGTATAATGGGCTTCGCATGTTCTTTCCTGAAAATTGACAAAGTGCTTCAAACCATATAAATCTTTTTAAACATCAAGTGTTTTTCCTTCAATGCACACTGGAGGATGTTGCTTGCAACTTGTTTGTTCAAACTCTTCAAGGTTTGACATCATAATGGTATGCAAGTCTTTCTCCTAGCTTGATTTTTTCATGGCATGGATTTGAATTCCTTTTCTTAACTCAATTTGATCCTTTCACAAGATTGGAATATGCACTAATTCAATTTGCAAATTTGAAAAGAGTATCTGGTGAATCAATTGCTCAATTCAATCATAGATTCTTGATTATGTATCAAAGAGTTCAATCTACAAGAAGAGTAATAGATGCAAGATTTTTGAAAGGTCATTACTTTTGGGGTATTGGTAATACATTTGCAGAAAAGATTAAAAGTTTTGGTGAAGTCAATGATGTACATCAGGCACTTGGAATAGGCTTAATCTTAGCACAATCTGGGTAATGATGCTATGAATAATAATTTTTACCGTTTTAGTGAAATTGTGTTAGGGGGTTGTTTGTATGTACAAACTTGTGATCATGCACACACCATGCCTATCCAACACCAAGCATTCAAAAACTATAATGTCCCAAATCTGCCCACTATTACTTCAAATAACACAATAGATCAACCAAAATACAATCACCAAATGCAACTGTCGAATGTGAATGAAAATACTACACCAGCTAATGAAGTTTTTATAGCTGTAGCTTCTTTCTTTGGTCATGATTTAGGAAGAAAAATAACATATTAGAATGAAGTTGTTGTTGCTGAAGTTAATGATCAGCCATACCACGTGAACCAATTGTTTGAAAATCAAGAAGTGGTTGCAAATTCTAGTTACAAACAACAAATCAGATTTGGAGGTGATTCTATTAGAATCAATGATAGTCCCAAAGACACTGAGAGGGGGGGGGGGGGGTGAATCAATGTCTAACCGATTAGTAGAATATTTAAACTTATTAAGAACTTTGTATCCCAAAATAGTGTACTGGTAAATAAGAATTAATGCAAAAAATAAGAATAATAGAGACAACATAGAGAACACACCATAACATAAGATATTTAACGAGGAAACCTGGTGGAGGAAAAACCTCGGTGGGATTTGTGACCCACAATATTCACTCACTGGCCAATGAATAAATATTACTTACAATAAGGGGTCTGCACATGCAGGGAGACTAGCAGCCTAGAACTCACTACTCAACTACAAAATAGAAGTCTCACTTACTTACAAAATGGATTATCAAAATCCAATACAATGTACTGCTTCAAATCAGTATCAACTATGCCAAGTTTAGTACTGGTTTAAGCTTAGTCTATAACCAAAACCTTCGCTATCAACTATATCACCTTATAGAAAATATCATCTATATTCCACTCTCTCTCTTATCAAAATGACCTATAAGATCTCATACATATATGAATCTTTTACAATATGCCATGTCGACTTTTACAAGAGATAATTACATTATAAAACAATAAACAAAATTTTATTCCATGTCGGCTTGAGTGTCGGTATGCATTGTTGCCGCTGCTGTTGAAGTGCTTGCCGGTGTATGTAGAAATATATTGCCGATGCCGGTAACTGCCGGTTGGTTGCCAGATGATTTCCAGTTGGTTGCCATCAATGACAACATCAACTATTCTCATAAGAGTGTAGAATGCCAATAGATTCAACAACCTATTTGGAAGAAGATATTAAAGAATTTGGAGTGTCAACAACATTGCCCCAACATTGTTACAATGAAGATTATACAAGTGAAAGGTTTAATGCATATTCTCAACATGATTCTCATAGTAACCAATCACAGAATAAAGGTGAGAAAATTTTTAACTCCTTGGAAGCTATTTTGCTTACACATACTAGCTTGAATTGACGTTTGAAAGAAATGGGTGTTTCTAAGTGTTTGGTTGACTTTGTATTATTAGATAGTTGTAGAATACACCTCACAAACAAGCATTATGAAGCTAGTTGTTTTGTTTTCCTTGAAAGAATGGATCTATGCTTGAAGGAGGAAATTGAATTTGCAGAAGTATTCACTCTGTTGGAAGACCATTGAGACCTTACAGATGAATTCATTGAGAAATTTCTATCTTGCATATCACAAGAAGACTCACAACCAGACCCCCATAAGGAGTTGATTGACAAAGACCAGCATGATGGAGAAATCACTACAAGCAAGGTCAAAACTAGTATGTTAATGACTGATTCTTCTTCTCCTGATCAAATGAGTATTGAATTAGTCCCACATTATGAGGTTGAACTCTATTTGGGTATGGATTTGATCTGTAAAGAAGCTGATTCAATAATGGATAATTTCTTAGACAAAGATATGAATGATGATCTTTCATGTTTAAAGGTTGATAATGCTGATCTTGGTATGGACTTCATAAACAAGGAATATGATTTTAGAGAATATTTGGAAGTGATTGAAATTAATGATGATGAGTTCACTTGTTTAGACATGGTGATGCATTTGCGAATGTTTTCATGATCAAGGATGATATGAGCTGCTTATTGGAATGTACAAGTTATGTTGATTTGGTTGAAGAGAGTGTTAATGATGTAATAGAATGCAGTATATTCCTAGATGAAGTAGTGGAAGACCTCTTCCCTTATTATAACAATGACTCATATGTTGAGAGTTTTGATACAAACATAGAAACA
Organism: Cryptomeria japonica; assembly: GCF_030272615.1. NCBI lineage: Eukaryota > Viridiplantae > Streptophyta > Pinopsida > Cupressales > Cupressaceae > Cryptomeria > Cryptomeria japonica. Next base: position 771,942,648 of record NC_081414.1, read on the forward strand.
AGTGAAAACCACATTCAAACTTGTCAATTTTTTTTTGATGAATTTCTGGATCAGATTTGTGCCAATCATGAGAGAAAGTTAGAAGTCATAATTAATAATAATGAGAACACACACATGCATGATATTGACCTCTTATTGCACCAGAGTATTTGTGATGTGACCCAGGTTGAAGGAGTGCGAGGAAATGCAAAGTGCATGCAAGAAGCAAAGTCAAAAATGGAGATGCTTCAAAGAGATCAACAACACAAGATGGAGAAGTCTTCATTTGATTCTATACATTTTAATGAACTTTCAAGAGAAACATCTTATTCATTAGTTACTCATAACCTTGATAATGAAATTGCTAATGCTGGTGATTTTGTGTAGGGAATTGATGTTGTGCATCATGAAGAGGAGTTTCAAACTTTGCAAGGAAAAGATAGCATACAACTTGCCTCAGTAGAAGAAATGGAAAGGACAATTAATTTCATGTGGGAATTGGTCATAGAGATGAGTAGCTGTAGCTGCTCACGTAACATGTTGGATTTTGCAACATGTGATTCATGTAGGATTCATCTTTTGGAATCACATTTCGAGGTAGGTTGTCCAAACTTTGTAATGGCTTGGGAGATTGCCATGGTAGGTAACACTAAAGGTAAACATTATAATTTTAATAATCTGGAGAATGATGAACTTAAATATTTTGACTTACTAGAAGAGGGGTTTGAAGTAAATAGTCCATTGGAAGTTAAGTGTCCCAATTCATTGCTTGATGTTGGTCTTCAGGATAATGATGTGTTGAAAGTTAAAGTTAATGTTGATGACCAGCATATCACATTTCTAATGGATTTTGTTTCTCTTGAAATGTATGAACCTGAGCGGGAATACAAGTTGCACCTCGAGTTGGGACCTCATAAGGACAAAGTCACTATGCAAGAGCATGCACCTACAACACAATCAAATCAGGTGGCTTCCTTCTTTTTCCCTCCATGTGTTGGTTACTTTGTATTTGAATATGAGGTAGGGGGAATACCAACATGTTTGTGGGTAGATCACGGTCAAAATGAAAACCCACAGTTACTGATGTTTAAAGTTTTGTGCTCACAAAATGAATTGAAATGGTTAAAAATTTACATTTCTGAGTACATAAATAAATTTGATAGACTTAGGACTTGGCCAACTAAGTTGTTACTGCTGAACATAATGAAAAATTAGTCAAGAAGTCAAAATTTTTGTTGTCCCATTTTGTTAACATCGAGTCTTAAGTCATCTTAGTGTTAGTTTAGGTTAGCTAGCTAGGTTTAGTTTAGTTTCCTTTATGTTTTCATTGATTTTCCTTACTGTTTGGTCTTTCCTATCTTTTGGTCTCCTTGTGTGTCAGTGTTGTGTCTTCTTTTGTTTCTTGGGTTTTTGTTTTGTTCTTTTGTTTCCTCCTTTTTCCTTGTTCTTTCTTTTTGCTTGGTGTTGTTCTCTGATGTGTGGTCCTTTCCCATTTCCTTGTTTGTTTCTTGTGTCCTTGTTCCTTTGCTTTCTTTTGGGGCTCTTTGTTCTAAGGTGAAAGCCTTTCAGATCTTTGACAGTTCATTTATGGGACAAGGCCAAGGAAAAGAAGGGTGATCATCATAAGTTTGATGTTGTGGTTAGGTCCTTATCAGATTGCTGAAATTTTAAGAGAGATCACTTTTAGGTTGAGCTCCTTGACTAGAGAACTTGTACCATTGCCCATCAATGGTCAGTTCCTCAAGCATTGCTTCAATTAAACCTCAGTAGAGCTTGACCTTTTGTATTATAATAGTTTAGTCATTTTATTTTGGTTTGTTATTTTCTTGGGTTTGCTCATTGTTTCTTTAGTTTTGTTTTGGCTGCTTGTTTGTTTCCCTTTTCATTTCTTTGGTTTTTTTTTTTTCTTCTATTTGTTTTGTTTTGTTGTGTTGGGGTGGGTGTTTATTTTCAAGGTTTCTAAGGAAAAGATGTTCTTTGCATAGAAAATTTAGAAAATATTGAGAGACTTTGACTCTTTGCTCTTTAGAATTTCATTATCATTTGGTTAATCTTGAAATATTTGTCTACATTCGTCCAAGTTGATATATAATGGTTTAATCATGATTTGAGTTCTTGGCTCTCAATTGGAAAAAGGCTAACCTAATTACTTAGCACCACCATCACACTAAGTCACATCAAATTTTTCTGTAAGATATCAAATGAACTTGTTTCCAAGTGAAAAATCAGAAGTTAGGATGTTTCACATTGTCCACTGTGGCTCCCAACCCATTAATTAGACTTCAATGTTTGAAAGTTACTTAAAGGTTATAATGAAATAATCGTTCTATATTCTATGATGTGAAAAATGATCTAAAAAAAAGAAGGAGAAAGAAAGAGAAAATAAATAACTCACTTACATCAACTAAATTTGGGTGTTTCAAGTAATCTCCACCGGGGCTATGGATGCCTGGCTGGCAGTGGAGCATTGCTTGACGAGAGCCAGAGGTATCTCTTTTGGGGTTATGGACACCCGGTTGGCAGTAGAGCTATGCCTAGGATGACCTTGCATGAAAAACATTGATTGATTTTACCTACGTAGCTTGGGCCCAATTCCCTTTGTTTATCTTCATCATTGAACAAGATGGAGTGATGAATCACACACACACACACTTAAGAGTTGATCTTGTTCAGTTCTAGATTTGGTTGCTTGTTCATTAGTTCACTCATCTTTTCGCTCTTATACATTGTTTTGAATGATAGTAGCCTTAGGTGTCGGATAAACCAGAGATTTTGAAGTTCTAAAATGCCTAGAGTCATTTTTCCCAGACAGTCGCCATTTGTTATGCTTTGCATATCTAGTCTCATAACTTTCTATTGCAAGAAAATATGGGTCCCCTTTTTTTTTTTGTCGCTTTCTATCTTTTTGTTTTGTTTCCCTTAGTTTTTATGCTTTTGTTTTGGTCACTTCCGGAACTTGGGTTCCCAAGTTCCTGAGGTGCCCATTTGCTTGTTTGTCTATTCCAGTTTGGAAACTTGGGTTCCCGAGTTCCCCAACTGGTTGCTTGTTTCAGTTCTAGTTGCTTCATAAGTTGGGTTTTCCAATTTGTGATGTTTCTATTTTGTGTTTTTGAGTTCCACCTCAAAAGTTGGTCTTCATTTTTGTTTTGTTATGTTGTAATTCAGAAACTCAGGTTTTTGAGTTCCCAGGTTGTGGATGCCCTATCAAGTTTGAGGAAGTGTTTGACTTTGGGAACCCGGGTTCTCAAGTTCCTGAGGTCGCATTAATTGCAGTTTAGGGGGGTATATATAGTTTTCAGTGGGCCTTTTGGGTTCGTTTGTTCACCCAGGCGATAGGATTCTGAGCTCTGACCCTATGATTTGGCTTTCTCGTGCTTCTGGCTTCTTGATTTTCTATGTTCATTCTGCCAGATTGGTAGAATTTCTCTTTCCTCATCTTTTTGATTTTAGTGCTTAGATTTCCTAGTTTTTTTTAGATTAGGGTTTTTTCTGTTTATTTCTTGTTTCGTGTCCTAATTCAGAAACTCAGGTTCCTGAGTTCCCAAGTTAGAGCCCTCCTTTGCTTGCCTCTTTACTTTAGAAAATCGATAACCCAAGTTGCCAAAGTAACATTTTTTTTTGTTTATTTTGGAGTGCTTTTATTTTCCTTGTCTTTGTTGTTGTTTTTCCTTCAGTTTGGAAACTCGGGTTCCTGAGTTGAGGGTGTCTCTTCATTGTTTGGTCAATCTAGAAATTCGGGTTTTCGAGTTCCCGGATTGCCTTTTTGGTTTTTGCTTGTTTCACCTCAGAAACTTGGTATCCCGAGTTCCCGAAGTGGTGTTTTCTTTTGCTTGTTTTGAAGTTCCTTTTTTTTTCATGTTTTTTCCTTCAATTCAGAAACTTGAGTTTCCGAGTTCCCAAGTTGAAGGTTTTCTATGTGTTTGGCCAATCTGAAAACTTAGGTTTCCAAGTTCCCGGATTGCCCTTCTGAGGTTTATTTGCCTCAGAAAATCGGGTTCCCGAGGCTCCTTTTTTTTCTTTTTTTTTGAAGTTTCTGTTTTCCTTTTGTCAAACCTGGGAACTCGGGTTCCCGAGTACCTGGGGTTGGTTGTTTTCTGAGTGGTTCCTCATCCTGGAAACTCAGTTTCCCGAGTGCCCAGGGTTTTGTGTTTTGTTTTTCTTCCCCTGTTGGTTTTTTGTTGGTTTTGTAGTTTTGTTTCTAGTTTAGCTTTCAACTTTGGTAATCTGGGTTCTTAGGTTTCTGAATTTTCTTTCTATTTTTTTTGCCGAGCTCGGTAACTCAGGTTCTCGAGTTCCCAAACTCAACCGTCATAGCTTAGTGGGTTCTACCTTTGGACTTTGGGTTTCTGGGTTCTGTGGTTTGTTTTGTTTTGTTTTGTTTTGATGTTTTGGCTACATCGGGATCCCGGGTTCCCAAGGTGAGTTTTGCGGTGTTAAGTTTCTATGAAGTATGTGGTCTAATCCAACTTGTTTTCCCTTGCAGGCTAATATTATTTCATGGAATCTTCCTGCAAAGAAAAGGATCTTTAGAGGCTACCAATCACCATGAAGTATCAATACCAGGGGTGAACATATGCCTTCAAGTTGGAGGATGCCATCCAATGAGTTACAAATACTGAGATTGGGCACATAGAGCTTGGAGACATAGAAAAACAATTGGAGAAACCAGGGTTGAGTGCAGAGTATAGGCGGATTAAAAGATCCGACCTGGTAGAGGCAACCATCTTCCCACAGTTGGTGCAAACACCTAAGTTTATTATGCAGAGGGGGCGATTGATAAGTTGGTCAACAGGAGTAGGAAAAGCAAATTTTGAAGAAGTCTGAGTTCCAGATTTTGTATGTTGTTGATCCTCTTGAAGACACAGTTGCATGTTTTATCAACAACTATAAGAGCTATAAAAGGAGTATAGGATGAACATATAGTTGCTACACATGCAATTTTGATTGCTTTTCTGAAGATATTTTTGATTAACACAAAAGCTAAGAGTTCAACTGCCGTACCACATCAACTTCAGTTTCTAGGCAAAATTCTGCATGGTTCTGATGGCCAATTTTGGGAATGCATGTTTTGTAGTGATAGTTAATTGGTAGTTTCACTGGAGCTTAAGGCAGGGACTTGCATGTCAATTACAACTCCTTGTTTTTTTAGCATTTAGTTTGAATAGATTTTAATTCCTAGAATTTAGGACTTGAAATGCTATAATTTAGAGATTTTGATTCACTATAACGGTCTGCGAATTGATGATTTGAGGTCCAATTTAGAGATTCTTTTAGAGATTTTGATGCAGATTTTTATAATTTCAGAAGATTTTGTGATACTCTTTGAAGTTTAATACAAAAGGAAGCTTTTGGATTGCTTGACCTACTTGTTTGTTCTATATGGTTATGTTCTTCATTATCTAGTAACTTCTATTATTTGGATCAGAAACTAGTTCTTTTGGATGCTTTGTTGTATTAGGAATCATAATGCACATGTAAATGGTATACGAGGATTAAATTTATAGGGTGATTATTGGTTTGATGATACTCATTTCCATTGGTATGTGAAGTTTTTTGACTTTATATATTTTCAGGATTTTGTCATTTGAATGCTAGTTTAATGATATTGATAATACTAGGTTATGAAATTTTAACTGTGTGGATCATTTAGTTGTTATTGTGTTGATTTCAATTATATTTCCTTGTTCCCCTGATCTATCTTTTGTTATTTATTTTTGAGAGTGTTGAAATCAGAAAATACAAAAAAAAGGTAATTTGAAATTGTTTGAACCAATAGGCCCCTTGACAAGTACAATCACATCAACCATTGAGTTTCCCATCACCGTTGAGACCCGACTATAGAGACCTTGGAGTAGTTAGTTTCCAAAAACTTACCGCTTCTTAGGAGAGGTGGTGAGTGTTCACATAAACTACCTGACTATTGGTGAATGTGTCAAAACAACCATCAACACATCCAACTATCTATACCTCCAAGGTATACAAAAAATATCAAGTGACTCTTATTTCATTAACATGCACAACCTATAACATGCAACTATAAGCTCCAAGTGTCATACCTGTCACATACACACCTAGAAACTCCCATCAGATAGGTAAAGTAAAATCTAAAATGAATCAACTAACAACATCATATAGAAAGTGTAACCATAACCATGTAGTATCAAGGAACATTCACAATAATATGCATAACATGTAAAACAGTAATCTGTAAGTACAACTCTTACAACACATCTCCAATTCTTTCCCATGTTATACACAACCAATAATAAAAAGAGATAAAGGAGCCTCATTTCATCTCCCACATGACAACACATGAACACAAATTAGTTATCACATAGCTGAAACAACCTCCAATGTAATGTGAAACCAAACACCGAGGAAGATAACCAAGACCAAAGAGAGAAACACTGCAAATCAAAACTTGTAGCATGTCCTTCTATACAAAACTCTAGATGCCAACTATGTAAAGTATGATATCCTTTATAAAAACCCAAATTTAAATCCATAACATCACCCAAATCTATCAACCAAGAAGATAAAACCAATACCATTCCCAATCATAGGGAATAAACCCAATAGACCATGTCCTAAACCCAACATTAATGAATTCCATCATAATAAAAACTCAAAAGTACAAGGAGATAACCAATGCCAAAAATCTCTCAAACAAAATCCTTTAGAATTTATTATCTATACATAACTCAAGATCCATATCTATGAAAGATAAGCACAAACACAATTTACTTGAATGGAACAATGGGAAAGCTATCCAAGTCATCATGACTCACACTAAGAACAATTTCCTCTCAAGTCCATATCAATTGAATTCTCCTTGGTCTTCCTACTAAATCCATCAAACATCTCAACACATGTCTTTAATCACAAGAGAATTACCAACAAATCACCTATCTCTATGTATCCATAGGAACTTGTAACCAATCAATCTATGCCAAAATACAAATGCAACATAGTACCATCATGAAGTAACCAAGCAATCATGAAGTAACCAAGCAAATGATCATACACACAATAAAAAAAGAATGATAATGGTGCAAATTTGACCCTGCAAAGGGAAGAAATATGTTCCCTTGAGAGCCAATTTCACAACCAACATTCAAATATCTCCAACTAGCGAAACTGGTAAATATATCTAATCAAAGAAATTGAAAGAGAAGACACAAAGAGTATTCATTCTAAGTCTGAGCATCTCAATCAAGGACACCAACATGACACACATATGTCTATGACATATTGTAGTTTCGTACAAAGCATGAACAAAAAATACTTAGAAACACGAAAACTCAACTGTGTGTTTTGATTAACCTACAAAATCTAGAATTTAGAAACATAACAAAAAATAAAAGATAATAAATATAAATAGAAATGGATATTAAATGAAATAAATAAATTAAGCATAAGAAAAACCTCATGCATTCGAATGCCTTTAAGAAACCTGCACAAATGAAGAAGAGGAAAAATGTTGGGGGTTGTGTTTAGAGGCCCGCCTCAGTTAGACCCTCGTTTTGGTGTTTCCACCTCCATGGACAACCCAAATAGATAGATAGATCAAAAGTTAAATAGATAGAATGATAAAAATATATTACCAAAGAGGCTTGAGAAAGCTAAGAGAGCTAGGAAGATTATTGTGAGAGATTGAGTGTTGTAGAAAACTAGAAATTACTTTAGCAAGCAAGAGAGAAAGATAAAGTTGTGAGAGCCTAGAGAACAAGTGAGATTGTGTCCATTATCTAGAGAGTCTGAATGGAGAGAAAAGATGGATTTAAAATGAGATAATAGAGGGGAAAGAAGATGCCAACGAGCCATTTAGAAGATTCTAAGACATTTCCACCAACCAAGATAGGTGACAAGTGGAAAAACTTCCAAAGCCAACATAAAAATGTTAAGATGTCACAAGACAAATGAGTGGGGCATGGATGTCTGCTTGACGCGCTAGTGTCCAGGTGAATCATACTAAAAAATGACAAGTGGCAAGAGAAATAGAGGGCTAATGCAAAATTGAAGTTGGAAGATAACTGCTGAAAAGGTGTCCAGAGAATCTCGAAAAGGAAAAAGCTGATGCAAGGGCTAAAATGAGCCTACTCAAATGATAGGGGGGTGGACACTAAAGTGGCTACAAAAGTGTAGGTGGAATTGCAAAGAGACACAATTTTTGACTCTACAAGAACCAAACAAGATCAATGTCAAATATCCAACTGCATAATCAGGAACATAAACATGACAATATGATCTAACCATGCCCTCCTAGAAGATAACATGCTCCATATGAACATATCATATAACCATATCATTCCAAAAATCCAAACATGCAATCGAGAGTGTGCCATGACAAAATAGGAAACTATCCTACCAAACAGGGATAACATGTCAAATGAGAGCATAAACCACACCTCAACCAAGGACTACATGAGTCCTCCAAGATGTCCACATCCTCAAATATCATGAAGATCCATGATACTATATGATCTAAGGAATTATTCAAACATCTAAACTCTAAGAAGATCATCCACAATCGAATGGTGAATACACATCACTACCACAAGATCCCACTAAATTGTGTTACCAAGCTCTCCATAGAATTATGATAACCATTTCCTAAATGAATATTATCTAGGTCTACACACATACAACTTAAATTTCAATAACATCAAGTAAACCAATATCTCTAAGACAAGAAGATATGAAACCACCAAACAAACTATCTGGAACCAATCTTACACCACCACATCATCACTCTCAAAAGCTCACACTAGAAGTGTATAAACAAGATATTTATGACATCATGAGAAAACCATCCTCTCTATGAGAATCAACCAATGTCCTCACACAATCAAAGAACTCAAATTTGACATCATGAGCTCCCAAAAGCCAAAGTAACCATGATCCTCAAACAAGAAGATGCACCACCATAACTAAACTAGAATCCAATCAAAGCACCTGCAAATCCAATTTTGTCATGCCAAAGTTCTTAAGAAGATGGAATATCTATGACACCATGATCACATCCACTAAAAAAAGCATCTAACTCCCAATGTGTCCAACTTGTAAGCATCACATATATGTCCTCCATCATGACTATATCTGGTAACACCATAACTCCTCCTCAAGATGAAAACAAAATTAGCAAACCAAGTGACTAAATAAAGCCATCAATATGAATATGCATCAACAATGAAAGGTCTATGGGCATGGACAACCCACATCCAATCCATAAATGCAATATGTAAGTACAGACTGCCTACAACACTGCACATCTTGTAGACCCAACAAGGTGACATACATACCTAAATGAAATACTAATAACCATGTCAACATGAGAGAATTATGAGATACAAAACCAAGTATACAGTGGTATAAACTCCAAACCTCCAAGACTAACCTTGTCATAAACTCATAATGCTACCATAGTCAAGAGAAACCATGAACAACTTGTTGGTTCCCAAATCAACAAATCCTAAATCCTAGAGAAATATCCACTGACTCATAAATAGATCTAGGATTGGGTTTGGCCAATGAACAAGATGCAGCATGGAAGTTGCAATCTTCTACTCTTCAGGCTCTGCAGGACCTAGGTGGGTATTATTAGACGGTTCATATAACTAGAAGACAACTGAGAGGGGGGGGGGGTGAATTAGTTGTCATAGATTACCAAAAGCATTAGAAATTTAAACTTTTAATATCAAAACCCAAAACATTAATACCAGAATAGAAGTTAAACCAATTAAGCATAAGCAATAATCACAAAATAAAAGCCATCCACATAACACCAAGATTTGTACGTGGAAAACCTGGTAAAGGGAAAAACCACGATGGGAAGCCTACCCCCAATCAGATATTACTTTTGCAGTAAGTATGTGAATTACAATGAAGGGGCCTACACTTGCAAGAAGGCCAACAACCTAGAGCACACTGCTCATCACAAAAGGAATCTCATTGACTACATATAAATCTAGACTACAATCGGGAGAAGTGTTGAACTGCAAAAGATAGCATCTCCTATGCCAGAGTATAGTTCCGATTAATCTCAATACTAGAGGAATAAATCCTCTTACACAAACCCAATTTGATCTCCAATGATTGACCAATTTCTTTAACTGAGTGATATTACATTATTCACACATTATATTCCTTGACCATGACCTCTTACATTAACCATGATGATCTACAATGAGATCTTACATTTATTTATACAAACCCTCAACCATAAACAATCAAGTTAGCCACTAGACAATAAACCAATTACAAAATTACAAACCATGTCGGTCTTAGACAAAACAAATAATATCCAACACATAAGACATCCCAAAAATACATCAATAGGTTCCGTCCATACATTACATTAAAGTCGGTCCATAACTTAGATCAACCAGGACCAAGTATAGGTCCATACACCAAAACAATGATCTCCAACCACCAAGTCTCGAACATGATCACCAACAACATCCTAAAACTCCATCAGAAGCTGCACCAACGCTACTTATGAAATCCATTAAAGATCTCCATCAAAAGCTCTATCGATGAAACCCTCGCTGGAACCAGAAACCAATCTTCTAAGCAAGCAGGATAGCATCCAATCATCAAACTAAAACCAACTGACCAAATATGAGTATAAGTGTCATGAGTAATCCAATTCCCTCACCAGACTATACCAGAGTCTACCAGATCATACTGGATCCAAGTTAACCAGAAACCACTCAGCCTACTGAGACCAGAAGTGTGTCGGTAAAGCATCCAAACAGCTAGTGTTGACATCAATGACAAAACATCAATGCAACACGTAATCAATTCCACCAAAAGGCCAATAGGTATCCCTATTGCAATGTTACACAACATCTTAGCTTAATACAGACAAACATTGCATTAAATAGTAGATGTTTTCAATGAAATTATACCAAGGAAAGTTGGATACGCTATAAATTCTGGCTTGAACCTTAGCTTTATCACTCTTGCTTAGATTGGAATTTGTCTCTAATCTATTTCTAATCCTAATGCAAAAAAACTAAAAAACTAAAATATAAAAGGTGAAACAAGAATGTGATAATGATCCTAAAACTTAAAAAGAGTATGACCAGTGCTTGTTCAAGGGAAACACAAAGTCAAATAATAGGCCTACTGACAAACAATATCATATGATCAACGTTACAATTCAATACTAAACACATAAGACTTTCTTGAAGTTCTTAAACTAAGAAGGCATTCACAACTTCCTCACACTTTCTCACATAAATGTTGCAATGCTTAAGAAAGAATTTAATTCATTCACTTGGATTAAAACCCATCAAAAGACAAACATTCCACATTAGAGAAGACAAGTTAAAATGCCATTAACACTTCAACTCATACAACACAACACAAGAAGTAGAAGCAAGAAAATGAATGTTCTTTATTGACTTTTAGAATAAGAATGATACATTCATGATAAAATGTTTTGTTCACTGGATTTGCAAAAGACTCATAGTCATTAAATTGCTCTCAAGCTTTCCTAGTACATACTAATCAAAATTTTCGTGATCCTTCTTACATGGCCCTAAATTCCCTTTTATAGAGTAGGGGAGAAAACAAGCTTCAGGCCAGTAAGACACATGTGAAAAAACTATTGCCTACAAGATAGAATATGTCATAAGGCATCTTTACATTGCATAATTCAAAATTCTTAGATATTAAATGCAAGTGGCAGGCTTGACAACTTCTGGAGGCTGGATCAACATGCTTGATGTTGAATGGTGCAGGGGCATTCTTCTGTAGTTGCTTTGTCAAGGTCAACTATACTTAGGCACTGAATTTGTCAAGTACTTTGGGGTTGATGAGTGGAAAATGAGTGTTCTAATCACCCCATCCCAAGTAGGAAAGCTATCCAAAACATAGGACGTGCATGAAATAGAAGTGACTCTAACTAGTCCTCTTCTTTAGGTTGCTCTTCTTCTATGGTACAATACCTTTTGTGCAGAGCATCAATCTCATTTACAAACCAGCCAAAAATTTTCAAACCATGAAGCTTACTTATCTCTTCTTTGGTCCTATGTGTCGGTACCACTGTGGCCTCCAAGGTGAATTTATGATACATCATATCCACCTCCATGATCTAATCAATGATGTTGTGCTAGAAATCACCTTGGACAAGGTCTATAGCTAATGAATTCAAAACAATGCTGATGACATCCTTAAAACCTCGCCTCCACATGTCAAAATATTTGATTTGACCCTCTCCTATCAAAATAGTGGGAATGTCCCATTTCTTAATTCCTTGAAAAGAATCCATCTTACCAATTAATGTCTTTTTCTCCTCCTCAATGTAAGGAATCTTTTTAATCAATAAATTATAATTTTTCTAGGTCGCCCCCATAATTTGGGGTGTAGAGGTCACATTCTTTATTTCCAATAGGACCTCTTTTAGGATCTGACCCTTTAGAAACCAAGTGATCCTAATAGGATGAAAGAATTGAATTATCTCATCCAATTGGCTGAGAAGCTGAGACATTAAAGAATAAGAGGCATGTACCTCTCTTAATTTTTCAATGACTTTATTTGACACTTGCAAAATTGTGGACTTCCTAATCTCAAAATAATTCTTGTTGGCCTCATCCTTTGCCTTTTGGAGTTCCTTCTTTAATTTCTCAAGATCTTTAGGTCTAGGCCCTCTTTCAGTCCCTCAGTCCCTCTCAGCCAAATCCCTTTTTAACCTTACATTTTCAATGAATAATCTACCATGGTCTTGGTTGAGGGCTACATGCTTGTTCCTCAAAATCTCATGCCCTTTTGCCTCCTCTTCTGCTACCAACTTTAAAAAATGTGCGTCATGGAAAGTGATTGTTGATGCCTCCACAAATGATGTGTCAGTGAGAGTCCTAATTGCTGCGTCTCTAACCCTTCGTTCTACCCCAAATAGCACCATTGGCTTATTTTTGCTAGAGGCTCTTGACTAAATTGAGAAGTCCTTTATACTTGGATTTACTCCTGACCCATGCTCACCAAATTCTTGAGCATAAATGGGGTCCCTTTGCCTCATGACCTAGTCAACGAGGATGATTTTTTCTAGGTCCCACCCAGGGACAAGCAAAATGTCCACTTTTCCCTACCAACTCTCTTCCTTCTTGAGGGGTGCACCTAATGCTTTCCCTGTCAAAATTCTAAAGTTCTTCTTTAGACAGGTCTTTCGACTTCTCCCTCATCCAAAATGATTTAAACTCCAGGGTGTTGACAAAACTGTCATCTAGCATGAACTGCATGGAAGCAATCATCCTTTCATTTTTTGTTTCCTCAACTGGAATGGTACTTGGGATTAGAGACCTATCAAGGTCCACAAGAACCTCTACAAATTCATCCTCTTGGAAGGTATCTCTTGGGGGAGAAGGGGGCCTAATGTTTGTATGAAAATTTGGCTCAATGACTTGAACAAAGTAAGAGGGCTTCATTTTTCCCTTCTCTACCCTTCTTATAGGTTCTGTTGTAGGGGCTTCATGTGATGGTGCAGGCTGTGAGGGAGTAGTTTGGGAGGATTCTCCTGTGAGAATTTCCTTCCCTTTTGATTTGGAAAACTCATAAGATGGCCTTTCTTCTTGTCCTTCCTCTTCTTATTCTTCTACCTGCTGCCTCGCTCTTCTTCTCAACTCAACTGCAAGGATCTTATCATAGTTTACTATCATACTTATCATCCTTGTGAGGTCACTTTGAAGATTAGAACAAAAAACCTTGAAGCTTGGGTCCCTTTCCTTTCTTTCCTTTTCCAATTTCTTTAGATACCCCCATTTCCCTTTTCTTTGGACAACTTCAATTGGGCCAACATTTCTCATGTAATTATCCCTCTCATCAAATTGATAGGATTAGCCACTGACCTTGAGCCTGTGAGTTCTCAAATCATTCATATATCCCTCAGGATCAAAATTTTTGGCTCAACCAACTTTGAGCCTATAATTGCTTGTTATAAAATTTTGTACCTGCTCAAGTGCGTTGGAGCCTACAGAAAGATCTTCAAAAATTATAGACCATCTCCCTTTCCACCCACAACATCTACCACATGAATTAAATGAAGGCAAGTCTTGGGAGGACTATCAATGGTAGAATATAAGGGGGTTGAGGGCACCCATAGACCCTAATTATTGTACAATCAGAGTAAAAGAAAAAAATCTCCAAAATCATGAGAGAATGCCCCTTTTGGATACTCAATATTCTTATCTTGAGCATCTTTCATTCTCAAAACCTTTATAATATGAAGGGGTAGCCTTGGAATTTTGACTCCCATCATCCCTAGTACCTTCATGACAAAATAATCATTGAATACCTTGTAAACTTCAAATCTCAAACCCTTGTCCCAGATTTGGGTCCATCTTTGAACTGGCCATCTTTCCCCTCTCCTTGGGTCGCACTTCTTTATCTGAAAAGGATCATTCCACTCTTTCCTATTTTGAAAGAGAAACATGTGGCATATCAAAGAATAATGCTTGAATTTCAGGTTTTTCCTCTAATCCTTAGCTACTATTAATTCATCGTGTAGCTAGTCCTCTAAGTATGAAACAAAATCATACAATTCACTGGTTTCCAAAAATTGGATCCTTGCTACCATGACCAAGTATTCAGTTGGTATCTTGGTTAGACCACAATCCTCTCCCATCACTTGACATATGGCATAGTAAGTCCTCACAAAATAATCTTCAAAGAGTTTAATCTCAAAAGGATCCATCTTTGAATAAAAAAAGGTACCCCTTGGTATTATTATACATCCTCTTCAAATACAGGGGCAAAATATTTCCTCGGTAGAGCTTTGTTCTGGCCGCATATTCTCCCAACAACTTGTTCTTGTTGATCTTAATCAGTGCACTCCTATCCAAGTCAAAACATTCCATAATGGCCTTATTTCTCACATCCAACAGAATGTATCCATTGACATCCTTCACTGTCATGCTCTCAAGATGGTAATGCCAGGCTATCTCCCTAATCAACAATGGCTCTACAAACATATTGGGGACAATGAGCTTCCCCAAGTTGAGGTTCCATGGGTTTGAAACTAGAGAAAATTTGTCTCTATTTCCATTAAAGAAATGGAAGATGTCTCACTCTCTTTCAGTGGTGTGGGAATCTCCACATTAGGAGGTGTGATCTATCTCCAAAACTGACCTTGTAATTCTCTAACATGTTGGAGCCTTTGAGCATCTTCAAAAGGTCTCAGTTGAGGCTGTGTGGCTCCTTCTTCTTCCTTTGCTCCTTGACTTCCAACTTCTCTACCAATTCTTAGGCAAGTTCCTCTAGGGTTTTAGCTAGTACAAAAGAAGGTGGGACCTCCTATGCTTTCTCTTGTTGGGCTTCAAATGGGTTTGCAGAGACAAAAGAAGAGGGCCCTGTTTCAACAATTTGTGTTGATGATGCTGCTGCTGCAGATGTGGCCTTCTTTGAAGGAGCTCTTCTCTTCTAAGGTTTTGGAACCTCCTCTTGAGGGTTGGATCCTCACTCCTGTGGGTTCTTGGTGACTTGGGCTATTTGTGCATAGGGTTAGGCTGATGGCTCCTTGGGGGAAACCTTTCTTATTTTTGGGGTCAATTTCCTGGCCTTGGGAGTGGGGATAGGCTCCTCAAAATACTCGCTATTTGATGACTCAATGACAATTTTCCTAACAAATCTCTTCCTCTTTGATTTTTCAGCTTCTTGTTGAGGAGGGTTACTTGGTTTAGCTTGGGGATTTTGAGCAGCGACTAGAGGATTTTGTTCCTCTGCATGTTAATCAATAATAGAGGGATAGGTGGAACAATTGCCAAAAGAATGGCATGAGTACTTTCAGGTTGGGTGAACCTTTCTCTAGCTTGGGAGGACTCTTGAGATGTAGGAAGGGAAATTTTCTTGGTTGGGGATGCCATTCTTATGTACAAAATAGGAAACCCTACACAGACAAACATTTTCCTCTAAACCTAGGGCAAGAACTTCCAAATTCACAGGCAAATACCTCTAAGCTATCCTACAAAAGCACTGAGAAAGATACAGAGGCTTAACCTATGGTTTTCAACACAAATCTGTGTTGTGGGTAGCTTGAGAAACTCTCTTGATTGCTCTCATCACTCTGGTTTGCCTTTTTTCTCTTTGCTTCACTCTTTGATCGCAAGGTGAAGAGAAAATAAGATTTGAATTCTGCCTTTATTTCTCACAGATGAATCATCATTAATTCATTTGTGTGAGCTTTGGTAGGTTGGTGGCCTTCAAGATTTGAACACGACCATTGATCTTCAAATGGATGGCTTTAATCTTGCATTGACACCCTTGACTACTAACATGGCTCCCTCTCTTCATCAATTTTCCACCTTATATAGTCCAAGTCTTCAACTTTGCCATATTTGTGAAAATTCGACCCATGCGGGATAGCGGGGTCCTTGAGTTTTCCTTTCACTTGGTATCTCGCAACACCTTTTATCTGTTGCTATACCCCTTGTGGGAGAGCGAGGCTTCCCTGTTTCCTTTTTTTTCTTCATCGTGAGGTGCTCTCCTTTTATTCCTAAGACACATGCAAGATAGCGGGGAAAGCAATATACTCTACCCTACAACCCTACACCACATTCTTTGTCCACTTTTTAACCCTACAGGAAACTCTTTCCAAGGAGTTCAAGCTTCTCCCGCTATCCCACAGTGCATAGTTCTCTAGCTTTCTTCTTTATTTGCCTTCACATTCTTACCCCTTGTGGGATAGCGGGGTCTCATAAATCAATATTCATTGTGTTACCCCTCAACACCTCATATTATTTCCAAGTCCACCCATGGGATAGAAGGGATAGAAAAGATGTTATCCTGCTATTCCGCGTAATATGCTTACTAGCATATTATCCATCTCCTATGTTGATTCACATTTTTTGTCCTCATAAGATGACAAGGTAGCATTTCTTTCTGTGAAGAAGTCATCCCACAAAGTCTTTAGTTCATTGTTTCTATCATCGCGGGATGGCGGGGTTAACACTTTATTTGTTCCTGCTATCCCTTGCACACTGTTTCCCTTGTTTGTGTTGCATCCTCTTGTCCTGCAGTGATACTTTCGTCATTTGCAACTCCTTGCGGGGAAGTGGGGCATCACTTTCCTCAATCCCGCTATCCTGCAATACATTCTTCTGCCAATTTGATGACCCATGAGGTACACATTTCTATCTTTGAGGCACATCCCGTTGTCCCACAACCTTCAAAAGATGACAAATTATGACTTGTGGGATAGCAACCAAGGGTTTGCATATACACATCCCACTATCCCGCACTGGTCGAGGATACAAAGAAGACTTAAGTGAAAAATTTAGCATGTGGAAAACTTCTATGGGTAAAATGGTCATGCGAGTGGCCTTCCTAAGGCATTTGTAAATTAGATTTAGCCATCCGGGGATACATAAAACCTTTGAAGCGGTAAATACATAGGCAACCGACACGATAAAAAGACTTAGAAAATGGGGCCGATAACTAACGATGGACAACCCTTCCCGTCACAACTTAAAAAAGAGGAATTGGATAACAACGGTCAATGATGAAATATAACACAACCCGTGAACAACTTAGGAAGACTACAACAACAAACCCTATCAAAACCCTAAATCCTAGGATTTAAAAAAAAAAACACAGTAGGGCATTTAAGAACCAAAATTTTCAACACTTCCAACACAGCTTAGCTTAATAAAACAATATATAAATCATATAAAATTAGCTCCAAGCTTAATTTACTATGTAGTTCTCTCAACAATCTTTATGTTGCCTATTTAGAGTCCAAAAGTCGACTCAATATGCTCAAGTTATGACCTCTTAAATGTATAAAGGTACCTCTAACTTCCAACTAACGTTGTACTATCCAAGTAACAAAATCTAGAAAAAATGATTACATCATTGCATAGTAATTTCAGTCACCTTTCCAATGATTATAATAAATCAAAACATTGACACTCTTGGCCCAAGTTATGCTCCATAGAAAATCATAGCCTATTAGGCTATATTTGCAAATATGGACTCCAATATTTTTTTTTCAATATGCCATAAAAAATAAATTTCCATTTTTAAAAATAAAATATTGGGGGTTCTAGACCATACCACAATATTAATCACAAAACATATACAATTTGAATGGAAAATATTAGCATTGGGTAGAATTTATTAAATTTCCAAAGTTTTTATTTAAAAAAATAAAAATTTCATTTTAAAAATTTCGTGTAGATTTTTTTTGTTTTATTTAAAACACCCATCCAAGTGGGGTGACCATGATCCCATGGTACTAACGGTACTAAAGGTCGGGCCTCATGATGTCATGGTACTGGCTGGTCCATGCAAACCGATAGGGATTGTAGGTCCTGCAGGACTTGTTGTCCTTGTTGATATCACAGGTACCATAGGTGGTGGGAAATGGTGGTCCACCCCACCAAAACCAAATTTATTTATTATTTTTTAAAAAATTTACAAAAGAACCCCACCACAAATTATTATTATTTTTAATATGATTTTGCAAAAAAATAAATCCGATGCGATTACTAGGGCAAGGCCCAAGGACCAGAGATATTCTTCTTTTTAGGGGAAGGGCCCAAGATTTGCTTCCAAGAAGACTAGGGAACAAGTCGAAAACAAGGAGCACTCTTACAAACAAGTAGCCGGACCAAGTCTCTATGCTTAAGGTCCAATCCTTGACCCAGAGATAGGAAATAACCCACTTGACATTGATTAGGAAGGGGCCTACCAGTCAAGACTCTAGCCCTTATTATGATATTCTTCTAGCGAGTCCCCCATAGAATTTTAGAGAATTTACTGATTAATAAAGGGTTGATTAATTTACAAATTCATAGGAACTAAGATCAGGGTGGGAGGGAGTTGTAGTTGGCATCTACCGACTATAATTCTTAATTAATCAATGCTCTATTGTTTTGAGGATAAACCTACAATTATAGTTGGTAGAAAAATCATAGATCAGACATTACTTTTTTTTGCCTCTGCAAATTGAGTCTGACTATCGTACGACCATCATGCTAAATTTTTTTGGTAATTTTTTCAAGTTTCTCTAAAATAAGGCAAATTTTATGTGAAAATTTGTCTCCTAACCAACTTATATCTAACCATGATGTCAGTTTTATCTCAGGAGGTCATCTACCATACTTTCCCTACAAAACCCTCCTATGAATGCAAAACCAAGAAACCCATATGACCCATCATTTTTCTAAGCCCAAATTTGCTATACCCCATTATAATAGAAAACCCAAAACCCTCAAGTATGTAATTAACAACTTTCAAAACCTTCATATCTTTCCTTGACTTTCATTCTTAGATGCATTCCATAGATTCAACTCCTAGAGTTATAACACCAAAACTATGGCTTTGATATCAAATTAAAGGAAATGTCCAACCATACAAATGATAATTTCCACATAACCCAATTTAAAAATAAAGAAAATAGGCATTTAAAATCCATATGCAAGGAATAGACAACATACCCATCAAAGAGTGACACACGATATACCTTGGGAAAGCCCTCATGAGGAAAAAAAGCATCCTCTAAAAGCATCCATCCAACATGTATTAATCAACAATGCAACATTGCAAACACAACCATGAAAGCTTTCAAAACCCCAACCATCAACAAACAATACATGTGAAGAAGCATGTAACCACATATCCCATAACATGCTTCCAATATACAAAAATGCTAATCTGGCTAACCTGCTCACCTTAAACATATATCTTGTAGTTTCTTTTATACTCCAACAAAACTAACAAGTGTTAAAACCATGTGACTAAAACCATGAGCTACCTACTCATTGACCCCACATATAATATTGGATACTTTATTAGTTTAATTTCTCTAATATTAAATAATCATAATATAATATCCCAATGTTACAATAAAACTCATCAAGTGGCCTCAAGAATATTCCAAAGGAATCTCTACACTTTACATGTCCATGTGCAACTCACATAATAAATAAAATATTATATTCATATGTAAACATTATTATTCAAGTTGTACAACAACTATTTTCCCAATAAAGTGTGGTAGTAAAAAAATAGAGGATGTGATTGCAAAGGGAGAAGAAGTACTATAGAAGGAGGTCTTTGAGTTACTGCAAGAATATCAAGATATGATGTCAGAGAATGTTCCAGAAGGAGATTGCCACTGATTCAAAGCATTAGCCATCACATTGATCTCATACTAGGAGCTAATTTATTGAACAAAGCAACACACCAGATGCCACCAGTAGATAACACAGAGCTAAGTAGACAAGTGTAGGAGTTGATAAAGAAAGGATTGATCCAATAAAGCGTAAGCCCTTTTGAAATACTCATTGTCCTAACACCAAAGAAGGATGGTGAATGGAGAATGCATACAAAATCTAGGGCCATCAAAAAGATCACCATCAAGTATGGATTTCCCTTTCTAAGGGTGGATGATATAATGGACTACTTGAGTGGTGTAAAATACTTTACCAAGATTGATCTAAAGAGTGGATACCATTAGATAAGAACCGTGGAGGGAGTTGAATGGAAGACTACTTTTGATACTAATGAAGTGTTGTACACGTGGTTAGTCATGCCCTTTGGACTAACTTTTTTAACACTACCAAATGATGAGAGGAGGGGGTGGGGGGTGAATCAACATATAACTAAAAATTGAATAGATTAAAATGCTAAAATAATAATCTCCATCCAATAGATGTGCATAAAAGGAAATAATAGAAACAACAAAAGCATCTGCATAAGAACACCATAATTTTTACGTGGAAAACCCAAACTAGGAAAACCATGATGAGACTATAACTCACAATATGTATAAAAACTGTTTACAATGATTTAGGCCATAGGCCAAAGAGCTCACTGCTCCAGACTTGTAGACTAAGACACACTACCTTAGGCAAGACACAAAAAAGGAGACTTACACAACTGAAGAGCACTTCTTGAGGCCAAGATACAAATCAATTGTCCAAATACAATAGGAATAATTAATTTAAATGGTACAAGGAATAACATCTACCAACATGCACATAATAGTTCATAGTTTAATGCTCATTTGATGGATATCTTCTCTGTAAACTTCCAGACCTTTACTTTTATCCAAATTCAGATCATATTCACATCACACATCATTTATCCAATTTCTCACAAACTCATCCACATCCACATGTATATCTTTTAACACAACTGACCGTTTATTTAAATACCAACTAGTACATCAATAACTTCTATTAGGTCAACTCAAAAGATGTAATGTGAATATGCATTATCGATAAAAAATTGCATGCAAAAGCAAAAGAAGACATGTGAGGATTCACACTAAGTTGACATGCCTTCCAATAAATATCATAAGGTCTTACATGCAACCAAACAAACCAAAACATATAAGCTGATTCATACCAAACTATTTTACCCAAAATATCTTAATTTGGACCTAAAAACAAAATATGTGATCCACGATGAAAGAATCATGACACGCTAGGAACAATATCAAATGATCCATAATGATCTAAAGGCAACAACAAGACAAAAAAAGAAATGCGTTCCTTCACACCTTCCTAAAACTATACCAATCATCGATCGAAAATATAAATAAAACTCACAAACAAACATCCATTCGATTGGAAAACTAAGATTAGTCTGCCACAACTAGCCTACACCAATCATCATAGCCATATGATACAAATCCAGTGCAAACATATATTCTAGACCAAGATAATGTTCACCAGAATAGTTAACAAAGATAGAAACACATTTTCCAAACCAAACAAAAAAATTAATCTTCTGGAAATACATCATACCATCACTATTAGCCATAAAGAATCATATTCAACTATCTTTGAAAACACTTCATCAATATTCACATGACTCAGTATCATATTACCAACAATCAGATACAACTAATCATGAAAAACATAACCTTAATCAGAATAGACTACCAGACTATACTCTTCACCATAAACTTCTGCATAACACCACTTCCCGACCAACAACACCAACATCTTGGACCATAACTCATAGATTTGACATTAATGACAACAAAGACTTATATGTGAAAGATAACTAATATGTCAAGTACATTCATGCAGCTGATGAATGAAGTGTTGAAGGAGTTCCTATGTAAGTTCCTTATTGTTTACCTAGAAGATTTTCTCATCTTTAGCAAAACAAGGGAAGAACATTTTTGGCACATTAGACAAGTGTTCCAATGACTAAGAGAAGAGAAGTTGTTGATCAACATCAGGAAGTGCATTTTTGTGAAGATAGAACTGGTCTATTTGGGGTTTGTGGAATGGCCAATATTGATAAACATCGTAGAGGTGAGATCTTTTCATGACATGATAGGTTTTTACCAGTACTCCATTATGAGTTTTAACACCATTTCTACACCAACGACAAAAACCATGAGAGGAGACTAGAAAGAATTCAAGTGGACATATGGAGCATAAAAGAGATTTGAACTATGTTGGTATTTTGAATATGTTGATATGGTTTTGTCATTGATTTCAACACTTGTCAACACCTGTCAATGCTTATCAGCACTTGGAGATTCTTGATTATATTCACTGACATGTTCAGTGACTTATGCACAGTCACCCGTATTTGGCTCATCGACAGGTTATATTGTTCACCGACACTTGAAATGACTTGGAGACTACTTGGTTATGTTGAAGACATTATGTGGACACTTTGTTTTAGTAATTTATTCATTGGTTTAATCAGGTTTGAATATTTGCTGTTACCGACAAATAGGTCCATGTTATGCACCGATAAGCATATCTATTCCAAATCAGCATGACACGTCATGAAGATGATTTTTTATTATTGTAAATGCATTGAGCTGACATCATGCATCACATATTGATTCATTTGTAATTGATTTCATTGTAATATCCTTAGTGAGATGACCTACTCATTTGGTCTTAGGTTATGGTATAAATGTAAGATCTCATTTGTGAGACTGCTATAGGATTGTAAAAAGAATTATAATAAGGTATATGCGAATATAAGTAGAGCTATACACGTAGACATCATTCAAGATTGAAGGAAGGTTTGAAGAAGGCATATCAGAGCTAAACTGGTACCGAATACAACATATGAAGATGCTATTTTGAGCAGTATATTATCATTGGATTTAACCATCCAATTATAGTTAGTGTGACTCCCATTTTGTGATTGAGCAGTGAGCTCTAGGCAGTTGGCCTTTCTGCATGTGCAGACTCCATATTGTACACACATACTATTTGTAGTAGTATCATCTGATTATGGGTAAGGTTTCCCACTGTGGTTTTTCCCCTTATATTGTTTCCACGTATAAATATCTATGTTATGTGTTGTGGATGTCATTATCTTTTTGTTTCATGCATTAATGTTTACATGTACTACAATTTAATGATAAAACTGTCTATCGACATAAAGTTTGGTTTAGCGATATTAAGCATTAAGTTTTGATTAAGTTTATATTGGTTTGTATTTACTAGACAACTGATTCACTCCCTCCCCCTCTTAGTTGTCTCCGGGACCTAACAATTGGTATCAGAGCGTAGTCCTCTTTTTGCAGAAGTTTAACAACTTGAGGAGATCCAATGTCTTCTAATTATTTTAGGAAGGACAGTCCTAAACTTGATGGAACTAACTATGGTATATGGAAGATCAAGATGGAGACACATTTGAATTGCATTGGTAAGGACATATGGGATGTTACAAAGAATGGTTATGTTGCTCCTACTCTAGGTCAACCTAATCCATCAACTTTGGGAAAAGATGAGGAAAATGATTGCAAAGCAAGAGAAACACTTTTGAGCGCATTGTCAGATCAACAAATCATGGGATTATCAGATAGATCTACTGCTAAAGCTATTTGGGAAAAATTGGAAACATTGAATGAAGGTGATACTACAATCAAAATTGCAAAACTTGAATGCTTTCGGGTCAGGTATGAAAATCTGAAAATGGAAGAAGATGAAAGTATTTCTGCTTTTATGGAAAGAGTAAATGAAATTGTTTTAGGTATTCAATGTTGTGGAGGAACCTTAAGTGAAGATGAAATTGTTTCTAAAGTTTTAAGAGCATTGCCACTGGCATATAAGATGCAAGTAATTGCTATAAATGAATTGAGAATAATGCCTAATACATCAGTATCTAGAGACACTTTGGTTGGAAAACTTTCAGCTTTTGAACTTGAGGAATTTGGTCCTGTTGCTACTATAAAGAGGAAATTAGATTTCAAGGCATCATCATCATGTGTGCATCATCATCATCATTTGGTAAATCTGATTGGAAATCCTTTTATGCAAGAGAACTTGAAGAAAGCAAGAAGGAGAATGAAGAACTGGAAGAACTTGAAGCACTATTTGCAAGGAAAATGCCTAAAGGTCCAGTTGGAAGTAAGTATGAAGGTAAATCACCCTTTAAATGTTTTAACTACAATAAGATTGGTCACATGGCATCTAGGTGTCCTGATAGACATGCAAGATTGAAAGACGAAGCTAAAAGAACATATAAGCCTAACCCTGAATATCAGAGATATAGATTTAAGAAGAATAGAGACAAATCTTGTTACCTTGCTGATGAAGGAGTTACTGATGATTCTGAAGAGGAACCGACAGGAAATGGATGGGTTTTTATTGCTATAACAGAAGATCAACCGACACCTACTATTCAACTAGTAGAGCAGGCCCTAGCAGCTAAAATTGAAGATAAGGATGAATGGATCATTGATTCAGGATGTTCACATCATATGACTGGTGATAAAAGTAAATTCTTAACCTTTCAAGAATTCAATGGAGGTCTAGTGAGATTTGGAGATGATAAATCTTGTTTGATCAAAGGAAAAGGCACTATATCCTTTGATGGTAAGAACAATACTGATAATGTTTACTATGTTGAAGGTTTGAAGCATAATATTTTGAGTGTTGGTCAATTAGTTGCAAAAGGATTTCAGTTACAATTCAAGAATGGTAAATGCAAAATCATGAACAAAACTGGTTTAGAAATTGCAACCGATAATTAGACTAGAGGTAATATTTTTCATTTGAATAACAATGAGAAGACATGCTTGATTACACATACTGATAAAATTTGGTTATGGCATAAGAGACTTTGTCATGTAAATTTTGATTGCATTGTGAGAATCAATACAAGTAAGGCAGTAAGGGGATTTACCTAAGATTGTTAAACCTCACAATCTGGTATGTAAGGAATGTCAATTTGGAAAGAAAGTTAGAGCATCTTGTAAGAGTATACCAGATAAATCCAATAATGCTCTTGAATTTATTCATACTGATTTATGTGGTCCAACAAGAACTAGCTGTTTACAAGGAGATAGGTATTTTATGCTAATCATTGATGACTATTCTAGAATGTGTTGAGTTACTTTTCTCAGGGAGAAATCATAAGCACTTGGGAAATTCAAACTATTCAAGGTGATGGTAGAGAATGAAACCGGTAAGAAAATCAAATGCTTGAGATCAGATCAAGGAGGTGAATTCACATCTAAGGAATTTAATACATTCTGTAAAGTGAATGGAATCAGAAAACAATTATCAGCACCCTGGACACCCCAGTAGAATGGAGTTGTGGAAAGGAAAAACAAAACTATTTTCGAGGCAGCTAGAAGTATGCTATTAGAAGAAAATCTACCTAATGTATATTGGAGAGAAGCAGTGAGTACAACAGTTTACACATTCAACAAAGTTCACATCAAAGGTGAAACCAGTAAGACCCCTCATGAACTATAGTTTGGTAATACTCCTACTCTTAAATATTTCAAAATATTTGGAAGTAAATTCTATATTAGAAGAGATGAGTATATTGGGAAATTTGATCCTAGAAGTGATGGAGGAATATTTCTTGGTTATTCATCTAAGAGAAAGGCATATAGATGTTTTAACAAGAGATTGCAGAAAATTGTTGAAAGTGCAAATGTGAAGATTGATGAACAGTTTAGAGGAAATTCAAGGTACATGGACTCTGAATTGGCAATAGAGATAATATCAAGTGAACCTACAATGAATACACTAGCACAAAATGTTGATCTAGTTACACCGACATCATCTGAAAATTCCATAGTGACTGAGGAACAACAACAAATAAAAACACCCAGGTATGTAAGATTGAAACACTCTGAAAATTAGATAATTGGGAACAAATATCAAGGTGTTATGACTAGAGGAAGACTAGAAAATGAAGAGGTATGTCTTATTTCTCAAATTGAACCATCATCAATTAATGAGGCATGTGAAGATAAACACTGGATTAAAGCTATGGAAGATGAATTGGAACAAATTGAAAGGAATAATACATGGACATTATCTCCCCGACCTAAAGACAAAAATGTAATTGGAACTAAATGGGTATTCATAAATAAACTTAATGAAGATGGTAAGGTGATAAAAAATAAAGCAAGATTAGTGTGTAAGGGATATTCTCAGAAAGAAGTAATTGATTATAATGAAACCTTTACACCGATAGCTAGAATTGAGGCAGTCAGATTATTCTTAGCTTTTGCAGCACACAAGAACTATAAAGTATATCAAATGGATGTTAAATGTGCATTTCTGAATGGTGATCTTGAATAGGAAGTTTAGATTGAACAACCTGATGTATTTTCATTAACAAATGACAAAGATATGGTTTGCAGGTTAAGGAAAGCTTTGTATGGACTAAAGCAAGCTCCTAGAGCTTGGTATGCTAGATTGGACAAATATCTTTTGAAGATTGGCTTTACTAAAGGTAATGCTGACATCAACTTATATTACAAAGTGACTAATGATGACATCTTGGTAATTGAAGTTTTTGTTGATGATATAAACTTTGGAGGAGAAGATGGATTATGTAAAGACTTTTCTAAAATGATGCAGGAAGAATTTGAAATGTCTATGATTGGGGAGATAAAATTCTTTTTACGATTTTAGATTTCACAGACTAATAAAGGTACATTCTTATGTCAATCTAAGTACTTGAAGGAATTACTAAATAAATTTGGCATGGAAAACTCTAAACCGGTAAGCACACCTATGACTACAACTGATAAACTATCTTTGAAGGATGAATCAACACCTGTTAATCCAACTAGATACAAGTCTATGATAGGAGGTTTACTATATTTGACACAAACAAGACCTGATATTATGAATGCAGTATGTATTGTTTCAAGATTTCAGAGTAATCCTAAAGAAAATCATGAATCAATAGTGAAAAGTATTTTTCGGTATCTAAAAGGCACTACAAATCTTGGCTTATGGTATCCTAGAGATGAAAACTTTGATTTATGTGCATACACAGATGCAAATTGGGCAGGAGATGTAGATCACAGAAAAAGTACCATTGATGGAGCATTTTTTCTTGGTAGCAGATTAATTTCTTGGTTGAGCAAGAAACAAAGTTGCACATCTTTATCAAAAGTAGAATCAGAATATGTTGCAGCAACAACTAATTGCAAACAGGTATTATGGATCAAGCAAATGTTGAAGGACATAAAGGTAGAATGCAAGGAACCTATAACTATTTACTATTATAATATGGCAACAATTGATATATCTAAGAATCCAGTACTTCACTCAAAAACTAAACATGTTTCTATCAAATTAAATTTTCTGAAAGAAAATGTTGAAGCAAAATAAGTGAAATTGGTTTATGTGAATACTAAAGAGAAGATTGTAGATATTTTTACTAAGCCTTTGCCTAAGAATGTAATGCCCCGTCACGAACCGTAAAGGAAAACAACACAACTAGGCAACTAAAGGGTGAAATATTTTTTTTTTAAAAGATTAGGTGCATTAATTATAACAATTGCACATTTAATAACACAACGAAAGTCTAACACATGATTTCCTAAGGATTACCAATGAATATTAATTCGTAGATTATATTAACACCATGGTTAATCCAATTGTCCATTTTAATTAGGAAAATGAATGCTTAAGATAAAACCTACACATACATCTAAATTCCATAATGAAAGAATCAAAGTATTCCAATGCATTTATTTTCCCATAGATCAAATATACAAAAGATTAAAGTAACTGAATTTAACATACATTCCACTGATATAATATTATAATATCCATAAATACATGGCTTCCAAAATACCACAGAATCCCAAAAGTTACAATATCAAGGATTACATAAAAGTCTGATTCAATGACCACAAGATCTCAACTAAACAAAGATCACGAACATGAGCTGGTACATGAACCACGAACCAAGAAACTAGTGAAGCCTTTCCCCTCCTAAAGATACAATCCAAAACATCCGATGGGAAGTGGCACTACCACCTGACCATGTGATCCTGAAATGGAACCACCCCACCATGCTAGGAGATAGTAGAAGACCCTCAAGCAAGAAAAATAAGACAAGTACAATAGAACTACATGACTTCGCAAACATCCATGTGACTCAACTCACAAACACTAGTGACTCTAAGGAGAGAGTGTCATTGCATGGCTTATGGTAGTTACCCTGGTAGGCCTCCATAGGTCCCGGCTCCCATCCTGGGTTATCCTGGTAACCTCTCCCGAACCTCCAGTTCCATCTAAGCCTCATGTAGACCCTACCAATCCTTTCATGAAGACAAGGTGGTAAGTTTGCCATTCCAGACCTTCTCACCACATCTTGAGCCTATACAAGCACTCAACCATGTGTGAGGCACATTATCTTAATTAATTTTTATCTACCCACCCCCTAATCAATTATTAGGTTATCACTTCTTAACTGACTTTCGAGGGGTTATCCTACCATCCACTTCGGGCACAACCCCCGCTCAAAAGCCACTCTCTCTCATAGGACACTAACAGGAAAGGTCTCTCTATGAGAACTCTATGGCGAAATAGACAACCATATCTAATCCTGACAAACCACATGTAAAGGATACACGATCACTAACCCAGGATTGACCATTTGGAAACATGACACACAATGGCTCACATCAACAGGGTTATACAACAATACCTGACCAAGGGGGTACAACAACATATGACATAATGACAACTCAACCAAAATTACAATGAAATTAAGCTTGACTGCTATTACCATTTACACAAGATCCTAATACAAGCAATCTTTTCTTTAAACAACCAAAAGCATAAATAACTTGTAATTAAAGATTTTTCCAGAAAATAAGAAAATACAACTATATTAATACAAGGAAATCAATGTTGAAATTTGTCCAATAAGGTTAAATAAAATCACATAAAAATTAACCCCCTAATTATATGTTCATGATTTATTAATAAATATATCCGATTAGACTATATCAATAATCTAAATTAAATTCCAAATTAAAAAATATATATAATAATATATTATAATTACATAATATATATATATTCTTCGAATATAATATTATATAATTATATCACATTAAAATATATGATAAAAAGAAGATTTAAATTTGAAATAATTTTTATTTCCAATAATTATGAAATAGCTTATTTTCCAAAATAACCTAATTAAAACCACAACAAATAATATATATATATATATGTGTGTGTGTGTGTGTGTGTGTGTGTATACATATACATATACATATACATATACATATACATATACATATACATATACATATACATATATATATATATCTATATGTATATGTATATGTATATGTATATATACATATACATATACATATACATATACATATACATATACATATATATATATATATATATAATATTATTTTTACTTTTAACATATTAAAAATTAAACAAATCCGAATTTAGAAACTTCGGTGGCAAAACAAAGAAAACGCAGTGTATAACTGCGAATTTATTTAAGTCTGGTAGCTTGCTACCCGCACGGTAGCACTGCTACCCTACGATAGCAGTTGCTACCCTACGGTAGCACTGCTACCGCACGGTAGCACATGCTACCGTCGGTAGCATTACTACCGTACGCGGTAGCCTGCTACCAACCTTATTTATTTATTTATTTATTTTTAATTTTAAAAGCATAAAAACTATAATATTCAATTTCCAATAAAATTTAATAGCATAAAAACTATAATATTCAATCTCCAATAAAATTTATTTCCCAAGAATTTATTTAATACAATTTTTTTTTTCAAAAATAATTAAATAAAACAATTTCCCATAACTTTTAATAACCCAATAAATTTAATAGAAATTAAATTTATTATTATAGTAACTAAATAATTTCACAAAAATGTACAATTATTGACAGAACAACCATAACCAAATATTGAAACCAAAACCAAACAAGAGGGAATATTTTCTTTGGTAAATCCCATTTTCTACCAAAACTTGCAACTTTCATGCATAGTAAAAATCTTGGCAAAATTTGCCATATTAAGTTTTTGGAAATAACCTCTTTCCAAAAACTGGAAATTAATTCTAGGAATGGACTTTAGCCAAGAATACGAAATAACCAAAAAGAATTTTAGAATCAATCCTTCAACAAGCTTCCAAATAATTTTTCTTCACCAAAATCCCTAACTTTTTCCCTTGACTCCCCAAAAATAAAAGACATATTCCCCTTTTTAAACTAAAATTCTAGGTTGCATATATTTTTCCCAAAAAACCCTAATATCTAATTTTAGTAATAAAAGAAATTTTATTTTATTTTCTAGTTTCCTAACAAAGGAATAAGTTAACATGTAATAATTAAAAATCATTTTTCTTTCTTTTCTTTTCTCATGCAAATTAATTGATTTTCTAAATAAAAAAATTAAAGCAATACTTTAATTCTAATTAATTCTTTTATTCATTTATTTATTTATTTATTCTGTTATTCTTTTATTTATTTAAAATTCTAGGAAACAATAAATGAAATTAATCTAATTTATTTTTCACTAATATTTAACTATAATATATTTCTAATATCATGCAGCTTGCAACTTAATTTAATAATTTCTTTTAATTAATTAAATTTATAATCTCAATGCACAAAATACATAATTCTCTAGAATACCAACTATGAGATAAATCCATAAATTTAATTAATTAATTAAATCCACTAAAACACACAAACTGAACAAACCTCAAGCAAATACTCATAAAAAGACCAAACGACAAAATACGAAGGCCGAACAAACTGACAGGATGACCAACTGACTATACTCACAAGAGTGTAACTGGGTAAAATAGGGTCAACTACTATCTCCTCTATTTCCATTGGACAATATAAGGCACGCTCAGACCTATGAAGCCGGGTGGAGACGATGCCCCGTACCTACCCGGTACTTGTACCTGCGATATCCTGCATCATTGAACCACACATGCATATATACAATATAGAAAACATGACATGTACACCGATGAAGGAGAATCATGACGTTCTCTGTCTCATCGAAGTGAGTGAAGGAAAATCATCCCCTTGCATCCAATCCACTCGTAGAAACGTAACATATAATTTCACATTGCATAAATAAAGTAAAGTGTCAGTACATAGCAATAATCTATAAAATACCATAAATCACAAGTACTGAATTCTGCAAATAAATTATGCATCTCATATCCAGATAAAGCATGAAATAATGTCATATAAGTTTGAATAACACATCATGGTAATGTATCCACTAAAAACAAACAATAATAAAATATGAGTCCAATGAGTTCAAACGAGGAGATGTACTACAAAGGAGACTTTTGAATATCTCAGAGAGCAGCTTGGGGTTATACCCCCACCCGTAGAGACTTAGATAGTTGATGAGTATCATCAACTGATAGAATTAATAGAGAAATATTTTATTCCAGCTTTGATGAGGAGAGCTACTTCTTAGGGGGAGTAGTTGGTATTTTGAAATAAGTTGGTATTTTGTGATATGTTTTGAAACTTGTTTTATATTGCTTTGGCATTTGATGTCCAAGGGGGAGAGATTGTTATGGAAAAACACATTATCTTTTGGACAGATTATTGGGGAGAGATAATTGTATTGAGAGAGAGATTATTACTCTTTGTATCTATATTTTGATTTCTGGTTAATGATCTCTTTTGGAGATTGTTGGTTTTTGGTTTTTGGTTTTTGGCATTTCTATTTTGGCACTTTGATGGTTTTTCCATCTTGTGTTGCCATCAATGCCAAAGGGGGAGATTGTTTGTATTTTGGATATGTTGATATGGTTTTTTCATTTATTTCAACACTTGTCAACACCTGTCAATGATTATCAACACTTCGAGATTCTTGATTATATTCACTGGCATGTTTAGTGACTTATGCACAGTCATCGGTATTTGGTTCACCGACAGGTTATATTGTTCATCGGCACTTAGAATGACTTGGAGACTACTTGGTTATGTCCAAGACATTATGTGGACACTTTGTTTTGGTGATTTGTTCATTGGTTTAATTGGGTTTGAATATTTGCTATTACCGACAAATAGGTCCAGGTTATGCACGGGCAAGCATATCTATTCCAGATTAGCATGACACGTCATGAAGATGATTTGTTATTATTGTAAATGCATTGAGCTGACATCATGCATCACATATTGATTCATTTGTAATTGATTTCATTGTAATATCCTTAGTGAGCCAACCTACTCATTTGTTCTTAGGTTATGGTATAAATGTAAGATCTCATTTGTGAGACTGATATAGGATTGTAAAAAGAATTATAATAAGGTATATGAAAATATAAGAAGAGCTATACATGCAGACATCATTCAAGATTGAAGGAAGGTTTGAAGAAGGCATATCAGAGCTAAACCAGTATTGAATCTAGCATATGAAGATGCTATTTTGAGTAGTACATTATCATTATATTTAACCATCCAATTGTAGTTAGTGTGACTCCCATTTTGTAATTGAGCAGTGAGCTCTAGGCAGTTGGCCTTTCTACATGTACAAACTCCATATTGTACACACATACTATTTGTAGGAGTATCATTTGATTGTAAGTAAGGTTTCCCA
Source organism: Cryptomeria japonica (assembly GCF_030272615.1). Lineage (NCBI taxonomy): Eukaryota > Viridiplantae > Streptophyta > Pinopsida > Cupressales > Cupressaceae > Cryptomeria > Cryptomeria japonica. The sequence continues at coordinate 771,975,451 of NC_081414.1, forward strand.
TCATGGTTTTTCCCCTTACAGGGTTTCCACATACAAATATCTGTGTTATGTGTTGTGGATTTCATTATCTTTCTGTTTCATGCATTAATCTTTACCGGTACTACAATTAACTAATAAAATTGTCTACCAGCATAAAGTTTGGTTTACCAGTATTAAGAATTAAGTTTTGATTAAGTTTATTTTGGTTTGTATTTATTAGACAATTGATTCACCACCCCCTCTCAGTTGGTCTCCAGGACCTAATAAACTATTGAAACAAAAGGTGATGGATCAATTAGTACTGACCTTACTAGATTTAAAAAAAGTCTTTAAGGTGGATTGTGATGCCAATAGGAGAAATATTGAGTCAAGAAGGAAGACCAACTGCATATTTTAGTAAAAAGTTGAATTGTGTTGGAGGAGATACTCAGTCTATGTTTAGAATTTCTATGACATAATTCAAGCTTTAAAGAAATGGAGGCACTATCTTCTACCAAAGGAGTTTTTGCTATACAGTGATCATCACGCTCTCCAATACCAAAATAGTCAAGGTAAATTGAACCATAGACACATGCAATGGATTGAATTCATGCAAAGTTATACATGTTCCTTGAAGCATTGGAGTGGAAAGTCAAATAAGGGAGATGACAAAGAACCTTGATGATGCAAATGAAGGTGGTAGTGATAGGGTTTGATGAATTGAAGCATTTGTATGAGGCTGACCCTAGATTTGTGGAGGCCTAGAAAACAAACAAGGATCTAGTACTGATTGACAAAAGCACATTGCTAGACTGTTACATTCAATATGAGATATTGTTAAAAGGGAACTAATTGTGGATTCCTCAGAGTTCAATGTGAGCAAATTCGATAAAGTAGAATCATTCCGAAGGATTAGTAGGACACTTTGGCACTAACAAAACTACAACTTTGATGAATGAATATTATTTTTGGCCTTAAATTTATAACTTGATTTCTGGAAGTTTTCTCAAGGATACAAGACTTCCTTGGCTAAGGAGACTAGTCAGAATATCAACTTGTACCAATCCTCTTATTTCTTTGGGAAGGCCTTGGGAATAAATCAACATGTATTTTGTGTTGGGATTGCTAAAGACCCAGAGAAGACATGAATCTAAATTTGTGGTAGTGGAAAAATTATTAAAAATGACACATTTCCCCTTTCAAGAAAACTCATAATGTAGTGCATATTGTTTATCTTTTCTTTCGAGTGATCTAGAGGTTGCATGGAGTACCTAATAGCGTCATCTTAGACGAAGATACCAAGTTCATTGGATATTTTTGTAAAAAATTATGGAAGAAGATGAAGACAAACCTAAAGTTTAATTTTACATCACATCATCAAATTGATGGACAAAAAAAGTTGGTGAACAAGAACTTGAGGAACTTTCTCAGATGCTTGGTAGGAGACAAGGAAGGGAATCATGACATAATTCCACCATAGGAAGAATTTTCATACAAAATAATTCTAATAAATTAGAGTGTAGGGAAAACACCATTTAAGATTATTACTAGATTACATCCTAAGGGAATTTTGGAGCTCAAAGACATCAACTAAGAGGATAAAAGGAGTGTAGAGGAAGAATAATTTGCAGACCACATGGAGACTATGCAAAAGAATATCAAACAACATCTAAATATAACGAATGAAAAGTACAAGGAGTATGAAAATGCCAAGAGACATCATAAAGAGTTTATCATTGGAGATGAAGTCATGGTCTCTAGCAGGAGAGGTTTCTAGTGGACACATGCAAAAAATAAAAGATGAAGAAGTTTGGACCATGTATGATCCTTTCAAGATTTGATTCTATAAATGCATATGAGGTAGAGCTAATAGAGGGAATTGACATATCACCAATCTTCAACATTGCAGATCTCTACCAATTCCATAGAGAATACTCAAATGGTGATGACATAGAAGCCCCTCTCTAGGATTAGTTACCACAATAACAATTGAAACATATAGCTCAAATTTTAGATAGTCAACATAGGCACAACAACCAAAACAAAGAGTACTTATAGGGATTATATGGCTAAATGGAAGGGAAAACTAGTGGAAGACTCAACATGGATCTCAAAAATTTAATTGGAATGCCATGTATCATTCCCAAATCTAGTTGAGCATGCAAGGAACACTTCTCAAATAACCATGGGGGTTTGACACAGAAGTGTCTTGGTAAATATTACTACATTCTACCACAACACCTGATCTTTCCCTATGGATTGGAATGAAGACAAAGTGGTGAGGTCACTACAACACATCCACTTGGTCATAGTTGTGTTTTTTATTTTCAAAAGATCTCTTCACCATAAGTTCATCTTATGGGAGGTAGCATGTAGAACCCTTATGTACCTTGTGGAGTCATTACATATCATCACATGATAAATTTTGGTTAGGACTACCACTAGATGAATCCATGCCCATCTGCATCAACCCTTGAATCTTTGACATCAACTTTGGGCCCACCTATATGTTTCATTAGACATTGGCCTTTGGGCCTAACTGTGGCTGATGTGGATCACTTATAAGACTTCAAGCTAGTAATTAAATAATTATAAATTTAGTGTAATTCAGTTAAGAAGTTAGGAGATAGGGAATTAGGATCTGGAATTAATGTGCATGTAAGATGGTAATAAGTCTATGATGCCTTGTGAGCCTGTAAATATGGTTGGTGGGCCCATCTATAATCTACATATAAGAGGACTACATGCATTTTGTATTCCTATTTGTATAAATAAAGTTGCATGTTATTTCAATTATTTTTGTTGTGTTTGATTTGGTTGCAAGGTTGGAAAGTCCATTTTGGACCCTCCATCCTTGACTGGATCACCTCCCTCCCTTCCTCCCTTCCTCCCTCTATTTCTCTATATGCATCTCCCTTGCTTCCTCCATCTCCATATCTCTCTATCTGACCTCTCTCTAAATCTTGATCCCTCCTTCCATTCCTCCCTCCTCTCTACCTATCCATATTTATCTCTCCACATACCCCTCTCTCTCTCTCTACCTACCTACATCTTCCTCCCTACTTACATCTATCTCACTCCCTCTCTCTAACTTAAAAAACATTTATCTTCCGTACGTCTTTCTTTGCATACCTCTCCCTCCCTCCCTCCCCCCTTTTCCTCTCTATTTCTATAGATATGTCTCTCTCCTTCACTCTCTATGAATACCTCTCCCTCTCTCATATTATTCTCCCTCCCTCCTTCCCTCACCAACTCTCTCTCCACCTATCTCTCCCTAACTCTATCCCTACTCTATTTCTCTACATACCTCTCCCTCCCTCACTCATTCCATCTTTAGTTGCCTCTATCTCTTTGTAATCTCTCTCTTTCCCTCTCTACACAACTCTCTCTCTATATGTCAGTATGTATGTATGTATTTATGTCCTTCCTTCTCTACTTATCTCTACCTCCCTCTCCCTCTATCTCTCTACATACCTATCCCTCCCTACCTTCATTTATCTCTCATCTCTCAACTTATCTCTATCTCCCTCTCCCTTTCCATACATACCTCTCCCTCCCAACCTCTATTTTTCTCTCCTTCCCTATCTAATTATCTCTATCTATCCCCCTCCCTCCTCTCTATACATACCTCTCCCTCACTACCTATCAACCTCTCTCTCCTTCCCTCTCTACTTACCTCTATCTCCTCTATTCCCCTCTTTTTTATTAGATAGAGAGAAGTAGATAGGAGAGGGATGGAGGGAGGAGAGAGGGATGGAAGGAGACATATGGGATAGATGGAGAGAGAGAGAGAGAGAGAGAGAGACGAGGATGGGAGGAGAGAGATATATGGATGGAGGGAGAGAGTGTTGGCCATATGAAGGAATTGATTATGTGTTGCATTGATGTTGTGTCATTGATGACAACACTAGATGTGAAAAAAATCCAAGTGCCAAGAAATGCCAAACAAGTCTCCCCCTATGGAAGACTTCCAACAATCTCCCATAAAATGATATAGCAATGAATCTCTGAACCAAATCTGAATTAAAACCAAATATCGCCAAAAAAACAAATTGAATAAGGATGGACAAGTTGTGAGAAACAAGGCTAGATTGGTTTGCAAAGGATATGATGAATAATGATGAACAAAAAATATCCTAAATGATATTAAGAGGGGGGAGGGGTGAATCAGTACATATAAAAACTTCTGAACAACTTATCAAGTTAAAACAATTCTAACTGGTTGTCTTCATCACTGAACTTAACCATGACAATACTGATTAAACACAATAAGACTTCAGACAACTAAACTAGTAAAACCGAATACTTCAAATAAAAATTAACACTTGATAACAACTTCACCAATATACTCATGCATGTGTTGTATCAGTAATACCATAGCCATTAACTTTGCATGCATATTCGGCTAAACAAAGATTGCTAAATCATCACATGAAAAATGCACAACTCATGACACACAGATTTTTCACGTGAAAACCTAAATGGGAAAAACCACGGTGGGGATGAATACCCACAAGCTTGTTTTTGAACTCTTTTGAAGCTCGCTCTATTAGGAGCCTATTCTGATTAAAGAATTTACAATAAGGTTCTGCTAGGAACCGATCCTATTAAAGATCACTCGGTTAAGGGATGACTATATACCCTGTTAAAGGTTGAAACCCTATTAAAGGTTAGAAGATTTGAAGAACTCAATGATCTTGAGTCGCCTAGTTAGAGGATTTGCAATAAGCCTGTTAAAGCTACCCTGTAAAGGGATTTTCCAACTGTTGAAATGGTTAGACGACAACAGGTAAAGCTCTGATATAATAACAACACTACATGCTAAGGTAGATCCTTTTCAGTTCCTCTACTTTGCAATCACACTCTGCAGTTTTCCACTCACTGGTTTGGCAAGTATCTCATCACTCGGATACAAACACAACATTTGCCAACATAAACAATAACAAACATCATTGACCTTATAGACAACAATTAGGTCGGTAGCATATGTTGGCAAATGCACACTCCAATGAGAAATTTTAGGTGATTGAAGGTATTGCCATTGATGGCAACCTTACAATCATATTATACTAGTAGGCATCGACACCGATAGACTCTACACCTACATACAGTTCATCGACACCTAAAAGATTGATTACCGGCACCATGGCCGACAAGAATTTTGTTTAATTATATTTTGTATTTAATTATAAAATCTTTTTGTAAGCTGACATGGCGGATTGTAATAAGACTCATATAAGTATGAGATCTTATAGATCATTTTAGCAATAGGTAATATGGAAGGATCATTGCAGACCTAATGTGTGAATTGTAAGGAAGATTTTGGATAAGAGTTTATGATTACTGCAGAGCTTAAACCGGTACTGAACCTGACATACTAGATGCTGATCTGAAGCAGTACAAGACATTGAATTTGTATAATCCATTTTTGTAAGTCAGTGAGACTTCTTTTGTAATTGAGTAGTGAGCTCTAAGCACTTGGCCTTCCTACATGTGCAGGCCCCTATTGTAACCTTAATATTCTCTTATTGGCCAGTAAGCAAATATTGTGGGTCACAAATCTCACTGAGGTTTTTCCCACACTGGGTTTGCTCATTAAAAATATTGTGTTATGGTGTGTCTTTCATGTTGTGCTTATTGTTCTTATTTACTGCATTAATTCTGGTTTACCGGTACATAGTTTTGAAATTCTTTTAATATTACAAGTTAAGAAAATTCTATAACCGGTTAGATATTGATACACCCCCCCCTCTGAGTATCTTTGGGAATCCTAACAGTTGGTATTAGAGCCTGGTCCTCTATTTTCAAAAGCCTAATAGCTTGAGGAAGATCCTGACACTGGTAGAGATGGAAAACTTGAGGAAGCAATTGGAAACAACTCTTTTAGACTATGATGCAGAAAAGGTGAAGAATATCAAACTTGAAGATGATCTAAAGGGTGCACAAGATATCATTCAAGTTTTCAAGAGAAGAGAACTTTGTGAAAAGATGCAAAATGATAATGATGAAAAGGAAACTCTTAATGATCTGGTAAACAAACTGAGACAAGAAATCAATACAATGAAGAATGAGATGCAAGATATGATTATGAGATTTTGTAAAGAAATTGAAAATCGGAAGAAGAATGAAGATGACTTGACTAGAAGAATCAATGATGCTGCAAATAAAAATCTAAGACCCAGTCATGAGAATGATATGCTAAAGACATATCTAATTCACTTAGAACATGATAAAACTAAACTCATGAGACAAAAAGATTTCTTGGAAAATGAATTGGCTACTGCAAATTAACACAAGGAGAAATTCAAGAAAAGTTCAAAGGAAATTGATGACATGTTAAAGAATTAGAAACCTAATGGTGATACAAATGGCCTTAGCTTTGAAGTTGGTGAAAGCTCCGGTATTGCAAACAATCATGATCATAGCAAACCGATAAGACAACCTAATGCTTACAAATTTAATGGGAAATGCTTTAACTATAACAAGTATGGTCATAGAGAAAATTAGTGTAGATCTAGAAATTATCAGAACACTAATACACCCACCGGTCAATTTTCAAAATGCAACAAAGTTGGTCACAATTCAAAAATTTGCAGAATGAATGTAAGATGTTATGTTTGTGGAAGATTTGGACACTTATCTAATCAATGTAGAACACATACCAGCATAGGATATGGGCTAGCTATTCAGAAAAAAAATGTGACTTGTTATGCTTGCAACAAGATTGGACATATTGCAAAATTCTGTAGAAGTAAGGCATCATTAGAAAACAACAAAGGACACAGCCTGAAAGGTACAGAAAAAGTTGAAGAGGTAAAGCAAGAATTCTCAAAACAATGGATTAGAAAGTTAGATTAGAATGTTGATGGGAATACTCCTCCATCGACATAACAGAATATCACTCTAGCGACAGGAGACTCTTCATCTAACTGAAGGAAAATCCTTTGGGGGTTTGGCAACAAATTGAAAAACATGCTAGTATACCCTCGGTTGATGGTGAGAAGTTGAATTACTTCCTTACCGGCAGATGAGTTAAGTTTTGACTTAACTGATAGACATTAAATGTGGTAGTTGGAGAAAATAACATTATAAAGCAAGTGTTTTGGCTCCTTTTTTCATTCACCGAGCATTCAAATCTTCAGAGAGAGCAAAAATCCCGAGCGAAGGGATCCTTAGCGAAAAGTGAAGCAGTTCATCCAAGAACTCATCCTAAAGGCAAATTAAGGTATTTATAACTATGGTCTCTTCATTTGCACCTAAATTCATTGCAAACCCTACTGTGATTGAGGTTATTAAGTGCCCTAGGCTCGTGTTCAAACTTATTCCTGAAATTGTGAAGAAAGATGATACCCTAGAAGCATTTTCGAAAATACCTAAGGGAGTAGTTTATGCAGAGGATCCTAGAATATACATACATTTCCATATTGAGGAACTAGGAGATGATGAAATTAAGAATATGTATAGGATTGTAATCTGTGATGCAAATGGTAACATTAAACCAAAACACAAGATAGTGGAAACCCTAGGTTTTGTGGATATTCTTAGCATCCCTGATTTTCCGAAGGATGTGATAAGAATAGTTCTAAGCAGAGTTCATGGTGAATTCTTTTGGTTGGATTCCATCCATAAGATCACTAAAGAAGTAGTTAGGGTAGTGATAGGTTTACCTTCCACCAGTAGTAGGTCTGACAGAACTAAGAAAGTACCAAATGACACTGTGATGACCTTAACCAGCACAACATTTAACAAAAGATCCCTAAGAGTCAATGATGTGAAGGATATAAATGTTAGATTTGTGAGTATGATTCTTGGTTATAAGGCTACACATGCAAATAGGTTAAACTCGGTATCCAACCTATGTATCAAAAGTGCATATGACATGGTGAATGACAATGCAAGAATTGATGTGTGTGAATGGCTTAAAGATGAATTGATAGACAACCTGAAGAAAATCAAAGGTGATAAGAAGGGAACTTTCAGATTTGGTAACTTGCTTCTATGCTTAATGCTATACATTACCAAGGAAGTGCCCGGTATTGGTAGGAAAGACTTTGGTTTTGATATACCAGTAGGAAAGAAACTATTGGACATGTTGAACAACATGGGAGAAGACAGAGATAAAAACATAAATGAATATATTCAAACTTTGAAGGCTAGAATTAAGACAAGAACAAGACTATCTCAAGCAATTGTTGACAAGTATCAAAAAGAGATATGCTTTGTAATCAAGAAGGATGAAATCTAGATGGAGGCAGTTGTCCCTCAGACTATTTGGGTAACTGAGATGGGATATGAGACAGATAATAACATAATTGAAACCTATGCAAAAGCCCCCCTTGAAGCACCTAAGGAACCATCTAAGAAAGTGTTTGACAATGCTGAAACAATTGAAAGTGGCATTCAATCTCAGAAAAGAGTAAAGAGAACTGAACATATAGTGAAGAAGGGTACTAGACAGGCTAAAGCAATAAAGGAAGATGTATTAAAGAAAACTGGTATTAAGGAAAGTGAAAGTGAACTGGAAGGACTTCAACCTGAAGCACTTCTTTCACTGGTTGCAACTTCTTCTGACAGTGAGATACCAACTGTATTCAAAAGGGTAGAAAGGAAAAGAAACTTGTCATTGACATCCATAAGAAGAAGACAAAAGCAACAGGTAGTTAGGCCTCCAGCTAAGAAGTTAACCCCAAAGAAAAAGAAAGAAAAATAGGCCATTGCTCCATTGGACAAACTTCTAAATGAAATAACTGAGAATGGAAAATTGAAAAATATTAGCAAGCTGTATAACACACTTTCCAATGATGATAAAGAGAGCATAGAGAATAGTGTAATTTTACACTTAGACATATACAAGAAATTTTTGATGGAAATTGTTGATGATATAACCAATGATTTATACAGAAGACTAGAAGCTAGAAGGGTAGCTATTGTTGAGTTAGATAAAAAGATAAAAATAGAAAAATTACTTGCAGTTCAACTAGTGAACTCCACTGAAGAGATAGATGAATTAATCAGTGAGGCCAACCAGACAGTATTTTCAACCGGTCACCGACATGTAGCACTAATGGTAGGAAGAGTGAATGAAATCTCTAAAGAAACAACTAATAAATGGGACATCTTCTTTGTGGAGAAAGAAAAACAAGAAGAACTAAAAAGGCCTAAATCTTTTAAGGTATACCAAAAGGATAAGGACAAAGGAAAAGGAAAAGTAGGTGGACCACCAAATATAAAAGTGACAAACAATTTGCCACCACCTTCAGTTACTTCACTGGTAATAACTGATAGTTCACCGGCTACTAAGAATGTGGAGACTCCACATGAGGATACAAATTCAGAGTCTGAAATCTTGTATACCATGAACATTGACACTCAAGAAGTCAATATTGTGGTAGATAAGGAATCAACTGAGAAGACAAATGTGGCAACAAAGCCACCGACAAAAAATGTTGGAATTGATAACATTGGAATTGGGGAACAACAACAAACTGAAGAATCAAATGATCCCTTAGACACTAGAAAGGTAGAAACCACTGATGTGCATATTGATGCATCTACTGAGCCACTGACAACTACAAAAACTAAAAAATCAACTGAGTCACCGACAATAGACAACACAAAGGTGAACAAAGAGAAATTGACAGTGGATACCATGGGTAAACCATCAGAAACACTGGTAGATAACACTAAACTGGCAGAAGAGAGCACAGTGAAACAGACAGAGACAAAAGAAGAGAAACAGTTAGAGTCATAGGTTCAAATAGAGACAATGTCACCGTCAATTGTAGAAAAGCCTAAGCCGTTGGTAGTGGAAATGCAAACTCAAACAGATCCTCCAAAGAAAGAGGAAAGCAAAGCTATAACTATCACCAACGGACTACAGATTGTGAGGATAGTTGGATAGTCATCCGGTACATCAATGACTGAATTATGGCCAACAAATGTGATAGAGGTACTCTTGGACTCCATAAAGAAAATAACAGAGTGTAATGCACAAGCTTACAAGGCTATAGATGACAAATTACCAATTTTGAAAAAATGATAGCTCCAAAGTGTAACATAGATAATAAAGATTCTTTGAGCCAATTAGACACATTGTCTAAGTATATAATCGACAATCTAATTACACTGGACCAGATAAATGAAGACACATTCAAAGAGAAAATGAATAAGGAGAAGGAAAAATTCTTTGAGGAAATAGTGAAGAAGAATAAGGAACAAATGGACACCTTATTACCGACACTGGGGGAAACAATTTTGGATTTCAAGAAACTGTACAGAGATACCTGCAAAACTGATATTTTGACAGAGGATATAGATTTAGAGATCAGCAAAGCATAAAAAGAAATAAACAATATTGCTGACAACTTAATAGGAACATCAGATTCATTTTTGGAAGTTGAAAATAATATTGCAGCTCTTGAGGAGAAAATTGAAAAGTTAGAAAAAGATTAAAAAAAAAAAATATAAGGCAAAGGACTTAAAATGTAAACTAGGACCTAAACTAGATTACCTCATTTTTTTGAGAAAAGAAATTTCTGAGGCTCTGGTTCTAGGACTTAAGACACTGGAAGAGAAAATGTACATACTCACTGGTACAATTCAGAGAATAGAAGTGACATTAAAGGATAGCGAGAGATTCAATGACAGTCAAAATTTTGCATTGGCAGACATCTATCAGATTGTAGCCCACTGGTTACAAGGATCTAGATAGGAACCACACTCTATTGATAGTGAATGACAACCTTTGTCATTGATGCCAAAGGGGGAGTAGTGGAGATGGGAAAAATGATCAGATGAAAGACACCATCAGCTCAGGGGGAGCATACATTTTGATAACATAGTTTTGGTAAGACATTTTGGCAGATTCTTTTTGCACATCATTTTTGGACACTTTTTGGATTTTTCTCATGAGTGTTGCCATCAATGCTAAAGGGGAAGATTGTTGGCAAATGCACACTCCAATGAGAAATTGTAGCTGATTGAAGGTATTGTCATTGATGGTGACCTTACAGTCATATGATACCGGCAGGCACCGACATCGACAGACTCTACACCGGCATACAGTTCACTGACACCTATAAGATTGATTACCGACACCATGGCTGACAGGACTTTTGTTTAATTATATTTTGTATTTAATTATAAAATCTTTTTGTAAGCCGACATGGCAGATTGTAATAAGACTCATATAAGTATGAGATCTTATAGATCATTTTAGCAATAGGTAATATGGAAGGATCATTGCAGACCTAATGTGCGAATTGTAAGGCAGATTTTGGATAAGGGTTTATGATTATTGATGAGCTTAAACCGGTACTGAACTTGACATACTAGATGCTGATCTAAAGTAGTACAAGACATTGGATTTGTATAATCCATTTTTGTAAGTCAGTGAGACTTCTTTTGTAATTGAGTAGTGAGCTCTAAGCACTTGGCCTTCCTACATGTGCAGGCCCCTATTATAACAGTAATATTCTCTTATTGGCCAGTAAGCGAATATTGTGGGTCACAAATCTCACTGAGGTTTTTCCCACACTGGGTTTCCTTGTTAAAAATATTGTTTTATGGTGTGTCTTTCATGTTGTGCTTATTTTTCTTATTTACTGCATTAATTCTTGTTTACTAGTACACAATTTTGAATTGATTTTCATATTACAAGTTAAGAAAATTCTATAACCGGTCAGATACTGATTCAACCCCCTCTCAGTATCTTTGGGAATCCTAACAGCATAAACCCTATGATAGTTCTGATACTTAATATAAGTATAGATCCAATAGCCAACAAGATGAGAGGGGGGGGGGGGGGGTGAATCATACAAACTTAATCATCAATGAAAACATCAGATTCAACCTCGATAACATATATAAGTCATATAATAAAAAACTATCAAACATTTAAACTCAAAAGCATATGAACAATATAAACCTCATAACACCAGATTTAACATGGAAACCCAAATAGGGAAAAAACACTGTGGGATTTTGGACCCACTAAGAAATATACTCTTCTAGAGTATGCTCGGTTAAAAGCCAATCTTGTTAAAGATTACAAAACACATTGCTAGATGTGACCCGGTTAAGGGATTTCCCTCAGATCTATTAGGATCTTCACTTTGTTAGAAGTGACCTTGTCAAAGGATTTGAAACACTCATTTAGAATGTCACCTTGTTAGAGGATTTACATATAAGACTGTTAAGTCCACTCGGTTAAGAGATTTCTTGTCACTTTCACAAAATAACAGTAATACAATCTGTCTGCAACTTCACATCTAAAATGCTAAAGCAGATTCCTATTTGTTAAATACAATCTAGACATAGAACTAATCTTGTCTATCTGTTGGGCATCAATACTCTATTATTCTAATAGGTCTTCAAGCTTCTGTGCTCGGTAATCACTATGTAGCATCCCTGTGCATACACTTGCCCACATACATTGTTTATCAACAATTCCTTATTTATAAACATTCTTCTAATCGCTTAATCTCCTTGATCACATTTCCCATGATCAATCATAGCCATTAGATCTTCAATCTTGTCCAGGTTCATTGTATCTTTCGATCTGAAAATGTTTTACCCTGCCTCGGAACTTGCATATTCATCTTGGAAATTGTGTTAGGGTAATGCGGTTCAATCTGAGCTGTAGATCTTCTTGCCGACTTTCCATTTCCTTAGATTCATTAACAAACTTTTTCTATGACTTGTCAATCATTGATCCATTCTAGCTCATCAACATCTTTCATTAAATATCATATGTAAACATTTAATGGATTCTGTTATAGCTCGGTTACAACTCGGTGAATACTAAACTTTACTCGGTAGACATTCTGTCTTCATTAACCGACTGCGATAACCTTAGGGTTTACCGACTAGGTTCTTTGCTTGATAACATAGTATAGTATTAACCTTTACATTTTACAACATATGTATGATGTTAGAACAATCTAAAACATCAAGATCTCGTCATTTTTTGACTCGGTAGAGTTGCCCATTGAATAACTTATCCCTTTATTCATCATATTCTTTCTTGTTTCTTTACCAACTTCTTTATAATCTTCATATCATATTTATTAAGATATGGCAACATCATACTGAATTAGAAAATCAATTTCTTGACATCAATGATAAAATAATAATATCAAGATAGTAAAACATCTTTAATCAATTATGTCCATAATCATCAACATCCTTCTCAATATCCTTGTAATATTGCCAACAATCTCCCCCTTTGGCATTGATGGCAAAACCAATTGATTTGACCATTAAGAATTTGGATTGTTGTGATTTTGAAATGCTGAAATGCTCTCCCCCATACATCAGACTTCTCTTTTGTTTTCAACCTATAGTCATTTCTCAGTTTTCTCCCCCTGGGTAGGTCTTCTCCTTCTTGGTCTTCTTGGTCTTCTACTTTGTCTTCTCCCCGTTTGACAACAATGCCAAAAAGAATAGAACTAAAACACAATTTCTTGTTATAAGAAGTTATTTCCTGCTGTTGTGTATCAACTGAGTCTTGGTCAGAGCATTTGTTTACAATTCTGTATCATTTTCTGTATCATCCCAGTATTATTTCTAGTACACTTTCAGAAAAACATTCTAAAGTGTATCACTCCAGCATCAGATCCCTAGAAGATATTCAATAGAGTCATCAAGGTGATGCTTTCACCGATCTCAGTCAGTGAGTAAAAGATAGGGGTAGGAACCCTAACTTACTTCTGTGATATTCAAAAGTGTCCTTTGGTAGTGGCTTAGTGAAGATATCAACTATTTGTTGCTTTGTGTTAACATATTCCAACACCACTTTCTTCTCTTGAGCTTCTTCTCTAAGATAATGATATTTGATAGATATGTGCTTTGTTTTAGAGTGCATAACAGGGTTCTTTGAAATATTAATGGCACTAGTATTGTCACAGAATATAGTTACTGGCTTGGTAACTTTCTCATTTATACCTTCCAACAATTGTTTGATCCATGCAATGTTGGTACAATTCAGTGCTACAGCAACATATTCAGCTTCGGCTATTGATTGTGAAACACATCCTTGTTTCTTGCTAAGCCAACTCACTATTCTTTCTCCTAAGAAGAAAGCTCCTCCACTTGTGCTTTTTCTGTCATCAATGTTGCCTGCCCAATCAGCATCAGTATAAATTTTTAAATCAAAATTATTTCCTTTTTGATATACTAAGCCATAATCTTCAGTGCCTTTCAAGTATCTAAAAATTCTTTTGATTGCTATCATGTGTATTTCTTTAGGATCTGTAGAGAATCTTGCAACAATACCTACTGCATGTGCTATATCTAGCCTACTGTGAAGAACATATTGTAGTTTTCAAATCATGGATCGATAGAGTGTCTCATCAACAGATGCAGATTCATCATTCTTTGATAGTTTGCAGTTTGTAGTCATAGGAGTACTTACTGGTTTTGAATCCTCCATTCCAAATTTCTTCAAGATTTCCTTTATGTATTTGGATTGAGTAGTGAAAATTTCATTTTTCATTTGCAGATTCCGTAAGCCTATAAAATACTTTATCTCACCGATTAATGACATCTCGAATTATTTTCTCATTTCATTTCCAAAGTTCTTGCATAAAGAGTCATTTCCACAAAATATAATATCATCAACAAATATGGCTGAGATTAGTATTCCATTTTAATCATTCTTCATATACATGTTGCTGTTCTCACTTGTCCTTATAAAACCAATCTTAATCAAATAAGAGTGCAATCTTTCATACCATGCTCTAGGTGCTTGTTTCAGACCATATAAAGCTTTGTTCAATTTACATACCTGATCTTTATTATTGTCTTCAACAAATCCTTCAGGTTGTTCAATGAAAACTTCTTCTTCTAATATTCCATTCAGAAATGCAGACTTGACATCCATTTGATATACCTTGAAGTTTTTGAAAGCAGCATATGCCAACAATGTTCTAACTCCTTCAAGTCTAGCAACAGGTGCAAAAGTCTCACCATAATCAATTCCTTCTTCTTGGGCATAACCTTTGCAAACCAATCTTGCTTTGTTCTGAATGACCTCACCTTTCTCATTTAGCTTGTTTCTGAAGATCCACTTTGTACTAATTACATTTTTTTCCTTCGGTCTTGGGACCAGTGTCCATGTGTCATTCTTCTTGATTTGATCAATCTCTTTAGTCATAGCATTTATCCAATCTTCACCGTTGAATGCCTCTTTCATTATTCTTGGTTCAAATTCAGATATCAAACATGTGTTCTATCTCAATTTGTTCCTTGTCATCACTGGATCATCCTTATCTCCTATAATCTGACTTGGTGCATGGTGTCTTCTGACATATTTGGCTAATACAGGCTTGGTAGGATCTGTATGATACTCTTCATCACTCGGTAACTGGATATCTTCCTCATTTCCTTCAACAGTTATCTCGGTAGGACTTCTCGGTTGCACATAGACAAATTCATCATAGTCTTCTGGTTCTTTGGAATTCCTGTCATCAGTTCTTTCTGCAAATTCATTAATTTTCACATTTGCACTTTCTACTATTTTGTTAGATGATTTGATCAAACATTTAAATACTTTGCTTCTAGAAGAATATCCTAGAAATGTTCCTTCTTCACTTTTTTGATCAAACTTGCCATTTCTATCATCTTTATGAACATAGCATTTGCTTCCAAAGATCTTAAAATAACTTACATTAGGTTTCTTTCCATACCAGATTTCATAAGGTGTCTTTAAAGTACCTTTCTTCAATTGAACTCAGTTCAAGGTGTAAACAGTTGTGCTTATTGCTTCTCTCCAAAATGTTTGTGGAACCTTCTTCTCAATCATCAGTGTTCTAGCACAATCCACAATAGATCTGTTTCTTCTTTCAGCTATTCCATTCTGCTGTGGAGTCCTCGGTGTAGAGACTTGTTTTTTAATACCATGATCATTACAAAATAGGTTGAAATCATCAGATGTGAACTCTCCTCCTCTATCTAATCTAAGACATTTCGGTTGTCTTCCTATTTCATTTTCAACTCTAGCCTTGTACCACTTAAACATTTGAAAAGCTTCTGATTTTTCTTTTAAAAACATTACTGACGTCATCCTTGAATAATCATCCACAAATAATATGAAATACTTATCACCATAATAACTTTGAACTTTCATAGGACCACAAAGATCAGTGTGCACAAGATCTAAAATTCCCTTAGAAGTGTAGGACTTACTTGTAAAGCTGGATCTTGTCATCTTACCCATTTGGCATCCTCGACACATAGCATTCTCAGGTTTTTCAAAACTCGGTAGACCTCTTACTCTATGCTTCTTACTTATCTTGATCAGATTATCAAAATTAACATGACAAAACCTTTTATGCCATAACCAGGTATTATCAATCTTTGCATGCAAACACTTGCTGTGAGTAGAGTCAAGGTGAAATGTATTACCTTTTGTTTGTGTCCCGATAGCGGCTAACTTTCCATTTTTGTCATGAACTTTGACAATTCCTTTCTGAAATTCTATTTGGTAACCTGTGTTGTTTAGCTATGCTACACTTAACAAATTATACTTCAAACCTTCAACCCAATAAACATCACTGCATCTTGCTTTATCAAGAAGTGTTATGGATCCTTTAACTCTTACCGGACATGGTGCATCATTACCAAATCTAACATAGCCTCCATCATAATCTTCTAACATAACAAACTTGTGTTTATCTCCTGTCATATGATGTGAGCATCCACTATCTATAATCCAAGAATCATTAGTGTTTATGTGAGATATTAGGGCTTTTTCTTCATACCTTTCTTCATCTGATCCATCCTTGATAGCCACATAAACAAATTCCTCTGTATCATTCTCATCTGATTTATCATCATCAGATTCCTCACCAGTAATTAAGCATGTCTTTCTATCTCTTCTTCTGAAGTCTTGGTGACCTCTGTAATGATTATCTTTCTGTCTATCATCTCGGTAATCTCTCTTTTCAGTGAAATCTTTGTCAGGATAGTTATAAGCCATATGTCCAATCTTATCACAATTGAAACATTTCAAAGGTAGTTTTCCTTTATACTTACCTTTGCCTCTTGGTAACCTTTTGGCCAATAGT
Organism: Cryptomeria japonica; assembly: GCF_030272615.1. NCBI lineage: Eukaryota > Viridiplantae > Streptophyta > Pinopsida > Cupressales > Cupressaceae > Cryptomeria > Cryptomeria japonica. The sequence continues at coordinate 771,992,475 of NC_081414.1, forward strand.
GCTTCAAATTCATCTTGCTTTTTGATTTCTTCATACAGCTTATGTACCTCCTCCATGTTCTTCCGAAATCTTTCACTTGCTCCACTATGATCTCCTTTAGAGTACTTATACATTCTCTCATTGTAATCATTAGATTCATTCAGATGAAAATAACTAAATGTAGATTCAACTTTATTTATTGATGACCCACTATTATCAAAGTTACTTAACTCAAATGCATGTAGCTCACCAATAGTAGCATCCAAGGAAACTGGCATATTAGGTACAAACCTCAATTCATTGATTGTAGAGACTTAGATTGCATAGGTAGGTAGAAGGGTTCTTAACAACTTACTTGTCACATCCTTTTCTTCAATAGTTCCTCCTGCTCCCTTGATTTGATTTACAATCTCCTTTAGTCTTGTACTGTACTAGGTTATGTTCTCACCTTCATTCATCCTCATAGATTCAAGTTGTCCTCTTAGAATATCAACTTTTTCTCTTTGAACATGTTCATCTCCTCCATATACAGATATGAGCTTAGTCCACATTGCCTTTGCATCATTGCAATCTTCTAGATCATTAAACTCAGAATCGGTCAATGCAGATGTTATTTCAATCATTGCTTGAATGTGTTCTTGCCTTGCCTTTATCTCTTCCATAGTCAATGGATAGGTGCTCAGTGCAACAAAATCATTCTCTAGATAGTATAAAGCATATTCTCCAACTCTTGATAGATGTAGCTTCATCCTTTTCTGCCATGTAGAGAAACTTGACTTATTCAGCTTAGGTGCATCCCTCTTATACATCTTTGGATCTTTAACTCAAGTGCCTTTAAACTTTCCTTTCGGAGTCCAATGCTCTGATACCAATTGATAGTTCTGATACTTAATATAAGTACAGATCCAATAGCCAACAAGATGAGAGGGGGGGGGGGTGAATCATACAAACTTAATCATCAATGAAAACATCAGATTCAACCTCGATAACATATATAAGTCATATAATAAAAAACTATCAAACATGCAAACTCAAAAGCATATGAACAATATAAACCTCATAACACTAGATTTAACATGGAAACCCAAATAGGGAAAAAAAACTATGGGATTTTGGACCCACTAAGAAATATACTCTTCTAGAGTATGCTCGGTTAAAAGCCAATCTTGTTAAAGATTACAAAACACATTGCTAGATGTGACCCGGTTAAGGGATTTCCCTCAGATCTGTTAGGATCTTCACTTTGTTAGAAGTGACCTTGTCAAAGGATTTCAAACACTCATTTAGAATGCCACCTTGTTAGAGGATTTACATATAAGACTGTTAAGTCCACTTGGTTAAGAGATTTCCTGCCACTTTCACAAAATAACAGTAATACAATCTGTCTGCAACTTCACATCTAAAATGCTAAAGCAAATTCCTATTTGTTCAATACAATCTAGACATAGAACTAATCTTGTCTATCTGCTGGGCATCAATACTCTGTTATTCTAACAGGTCTTCAAGCTTCTATGCTCAATAATCACTATGTAGCATCCGTGTGCATACACTTGCCCGCATACATTGTTTATCAACAGTTCCTTATTTATAAACATTCTTCTAACCGCTTAATCTCCTTGATCACATTTCCCATGATCAATCATAGCCATCAGATCTTCAATCTTGTCTAGGTTCATTGTATCTTTCAATCTGAAAATGTTTTACCCCACCTCAAAACTTGCACATTCATCTTGGAACTTGTGTTAGGGTAATGTGGTTCAATCTGAGCTGTAGATCTTCTTGCCGACTTTCCATTGCCTTAGATTCGTTAACAAACTTTTTCTATGACTTGCCAATCATTGATCCATTCCAGCTCATCAACATCTTTCATTAAATATCACATGTAAACATTTAGTGCATTCTGTTATAGCTTGGTTACAACTCGATGAATACTAAACTTTACTCGGTAGACATTCTGTCTTCATTAACCGACTGCGATAACCTTAGGGTTTACCGACTAGGTTCTTTGCTTAAAAACATAGTATAGTATTAACCTTTACATTTTACAACATATGTATGATGTTAGAACAATCTAAAACATCAAGATCTCATCATTGTCTGACTCGGTAGAGTTGCCCATTGAATAACTTATCCTTTTATTCATCATATTCTTTCCTGTGTCTTTACCGACTTCTTTATAATCTTCATATCATATTTATTAAGATATGACAACATCATATTGAATTAGAAAATCAATTTCTTGACATCAATGACAAAATAATAATATCAAGATAGTAAAACATCTTTAATCAATTATGTCCATAATCATCAACATCCTTCTCAATATCCTTGTAATATTGCCAACACACATTTTAGGTTTACAATTATAGGCGGTTCAATCCTGATTGTTCAAAACACTTTGCATAGAATGAAACAATCTCAAACAAATCACAAGTCATTCTGCATCATCCATTCTCCACTACATATGGAAATCAGTAACCCATCACGCTCTCTTCACATATTGCTAAGAAGAATGTCCATTCCCGAGGTAGACATTTAATGCAATCGATCTTCACATAGAAGATCCTCAAGGAAATCCTTCACATGCACAAAACTGACATGGCATCTCGATCTCATCCTTATCTCTTAGCTAACTCATCATAGAATGTCACAGGTTGCATCACGCAAGCTAGATTCCCAAACCAAAAACCCTAGAGCTAAGAATACCAACCGGTAGTCACACTTAGTGAAACCTTGGCACTGGTCCACTACATCTCTTTATACAGGTTCTCCAACTTGACCATCAGTACCAACTTCTTCCAATATTCCAACCGTTTCACCTGCACTTATTGACATCAATGACAACATACATTATCATCATACCAGTTCATTATATGCCAACAATCTCTCCCTTTGGCATTGATGGCAATAGTCAATGTAGCTTTACAACTATAAACAACATATCTTAGTGCAACTATAACATATATCTTGATCAACAAATATCTTCTCCCCCTTTGACAACAATGCCAAAGTGGAGGCACAAGCTTCCGTTTTCCACTATTTTGCTCCCCTATGGAGTAGCATCCTTCAACACATCAATCCTAAAAGATTTGACAATGTAGTACCTAACTGATGTGGAGCACAAAGCTTTAGTTAACTTCATGAAGGGGCAAAACCCCTAATTCACCTCTTAAATAGGTAAATGTAGTCTTCAGTAAGGGCTGAGTGAATATGTCTGCTAACAACTCCTTACTGGAAACATGTTCTAATACAATCTCTTTGTTTTGAACCCTCTCTCTCAAGAAATGATACTTGAGCTCAATGTTCTTAGTTCTAGCATGCAATACTGGATTCTTGGAAATATTTATTGCACTTGTTGTGTCACAAAATATACTCACCAGTTTAGATATAGGTACTTTGAAACCATCCAATACATGCTTCATTTAGATTGCTTGACTGCAGTTCATAAATGCTGCCACATACTCCACTTCAAATGTAGATTGGGAAGTACAACTCTACTTCTTACTCGTCCATGAGAGTAGTCTTCCACCAAGAAAGAATGCTCCATCGGTTGTGCTCTTCCAGTTGTCCACATGACTTGCCCAATCTACATCGGTAAATACTTTGAGATTAAAATCACCATTGTATGGATACCACAATCCATAATCAACTGTCCCTTTCAGGTATCTAAGAATCCTCTTGATTGCTACTAAGTGGGATTCTCTCGAACTTTTCTGAAAATGGGCCACAATGCCCACTACATGAGAAATATTCTGTCTGCTATGTACCACATAGTGCAACTTACCAATCATTGACCAATACTCCTCATTCACCAACACTGAATCATCTTCCTTAGTTAATTTACAACCAGTCACCATTGATGTACCAACCGACTTGCTCTCCTCCATGCCAAAGGTCTTCAATACCTCTTTGACATACTTGGACTGGGTAATAAAGATACCCTCTTTCATCTACTGAATCTGTAGACCAATGAAGAACTTTATCTCTCCAATCAGAGACATCTCAAACTCTTTCTTCATTTCATCTGCAAATGCATGGCTCATTTCATCATCTCCTCCAAAGATTATGTCATCTACAAACACTTCACAAATCAGAATTTAATCACCTTCAGATTTTAGGTATAAGTTGTTGTCATCACTTGTTCTCTGAAATCCTATCTTCACAAGATGAGAGTGTAACCGTTCACACCATTCTCTTGGTGCTTGTTTCAATCCATATAGGGCCTTGTGTAATCTACACACCATGTCACTATCTTCTGATAAGGCAATCCCATCCGATTGCTCAATATACACTTCCTCTTCTAGGATCCCATTCAAGAATGCAGACTTCACATCCATCTAGTATACCTTGAATCTTTTAAATGATGCAAATGCAAGTAGAATTCAAACACCTTCTTGTCTAGCCACTGGGGCAAAGGTTTCTCCATAGTCTTCTCCCTCTTCCTGAGCATATCCCTTGCACACAAGTCTTGCCTTATTCCTTACAATTGTGCCTTCTTCATTCGGCTTATTCCTAAAGACCCATTTGGTAGCTATGCCATTCTTGTGTTCCAGTCTAGGTACCAAAGACCATGTTACATTCTTTTCTATCTAGTCCAGCTCCTCTTCCATTGCCTTAATCCAGTCTTCATCTGTAAGTGCCTCTCTAGTAGTCTTATGCTCAAATTCAGAAACCATGCAAGAGTTTTCTTTCACCTCTCTTCTTATGAGTATCCCTGCATATTTATCACCTATGATCTACTTAGGATCATGATTTAGTTTCATATATCAAGGAATGATCCTAGCTGGTTCTACTTGCTTTTCCTCTTCTTTTTCTTCTCCATCTTCTTCTTCACCTACTGCAGCTTCTACCAGTACATGAACATTGAGATCTTTGCTTGTTTCTTTCTTAATCGGTTCCCAGAAGGCTACATCCAGTTCATCTTCCACTTTCTCACTGTAGGTTTCCTTAGGTTTCTCAGGGGGCTCATCAACCCTGATGTTGATACTCTCATCAATTCTTTGAGTCCTATTGTTGTAGCATTTGAGAGCTTTTCTCTTAGTGGAATATCCCAGAAATATTCCTTCATCACATTTAGCATCAAACTTGCTCAGATTCTCACCTCTCTTGATGTAACAGTTATGCCAAAGACTTTCAAATAACTCACAGTGGGAGTCTTCCCGATCCAGTACTCAAAAGGGGTTTTATCTTTACCTTTCTTGATGAGTACCTAGTTCATAGTATAGACTGCAGTGCTAACTGCTTCTCTCCAAAAAGTGTGAGCAACCTTTCCTTGGATCAACATTGTTCTGGCTGCTTCAACTATAGTCCTGTTATTCCTTTTTGCTATGCCATTTTGTTGTTGTGTCCTTGGGGCAGACAATTGCCTCTTGATACCTTTCTCTTCATAGTTTTATTGAATTTATTAGAAGGGAATTCACCTCCTTGATCAGTTCTTAGGCATTTTATCCTTTGACCACTTTCCTTCTCTACCAATGCTCTAAAGGCTTTGAACTTCTTAAATGCCTTAGACTTTTCAAGAATGTGACCCACATCATTCTTGAGAAGTCATCAGTAAGAACCATGAAATACCTAGCTCCTGAATACTTCTAATTTTCATTGGACCACGCAGATCGGTGTGCATAAGATCAAGTAAGTTCTTTGCTATAAAAAGACTTACCTTTGAAAGTTGAGGAAGACATCTTCCCAAGTTGGCATTCTCTGCACAAAGAATTCTCTAGTTTGTTCAGCAAAGGCAATCCTCTTACTTTCTTGATCTTTCTTGCCTTTACAATATTATCAAAATTCATATGACAAAGTCTCCTATACCATATCCAACTGTCATCAAATTTTGCCATTAGACACTGACTAATCTTGGCATTCAACTGAAACAAGTTACCTTTGGTCTGCTTACCGGTGGCAATAAGTTCACCACTCTTTCCAATTATACTACAGACTCCACCTTTTAACCCTAGAATGAGTCATCAGTAAGAATCATGAAATACCTATATCCCTGAATACTTCTAGTTATCATTGGACCACACAGATCGGTGTGAACAAGATCAAGTAAGTTCTCTGCTGAAAAAGACTTACCTTTGAAAGTTGAGAAAGGCATCTTCCCAAGTTGGCATTCTTTGCATAAAAAATTCTCCAGTTTGTTCAGCAAAGGCAATCCTCTTACTACCTTGATCTTACTTGCCTTAGCAATATTATCAAAATTCATTTGACAAAGTCTCCTATGCCATATCCAACTGTCATCAAACTTAGCCATTAGACACTAACTAATCTTGGCATTCAACTGAAACAAGTTAGCTCTAGTTTGCTTATCGATGGCAATAATCTCACCACTCTTTCCAATTATATTGTAGACCCCACCTTTGAACTCCAGAATGAGTCCTTTGTCATTTAGTTGAGAAACACTCAAAAGGTTATTCTTAAGATCTTCTACTCAGTAAACATTATGCACACTTATCTTTCCATTCAATGAGATAGATCCTTTACCTTTCACCAAACATGGTGCATCATTGCCAAATCGGACAACACATCCATCATATTCTTCTAATGACAAAAATTTTCTTCGGTCATCAGCCATGTGGTGAGAACACCCACTATCAATAATCCACTCATTTGAGTTGTTAATGCGAGAGACAAGGGATTTCTTGTCAGACACTTCTTCCTTTATAGCTACAAACACTATATCCTCATTCTCTTCATTCTCATATTCTTCATCAGTAGCACCTTCATCCACTACAACAATACAATTTCTCCTACCTTATTCTTTATACTTTCTAAACCTCTCCGGTTTATCCTTATTGTCATTGTTAGGATAGTTAAAAGCTATATGTCCTATCTTGTTGTAGGAAAAACATTTTAAAGGAAGCTTACCTCTGTATATTCTAGTACCTTTTGGAAGTCTCTTGGCAAGAAGAGCTTCAAACTCCATCATAATCTCTTCATCATCCATATCTCTGCATTGCCTAGATTCAAAACTGGTACTTCTTTTCCTTTTCTGGTTGGTGCAACAGATGCTCTAAAAGCTAACTCAGTCTTTTGAACATTGTTATCATAGCTATTCAACTCATATGCAGTCAACTTTGCAATGATAGAGTCTAAGGATACCTTGGTTTTGTTGATAGACCTTAGCTCCCAAATAGCAGTAACTCTGATTGCATATACCGGTAGCAATGATCTCAAAACTTTACTGACAACGGTGGCATCATCAATTGTTCCACTAGTGCTCTTGATATCTCCAACCACAATCTTGATCCTTATGCCATACTACTGAATGGTCTCTCCTTCAACCATCCTCATGTCCTCAAATTTTCCTCTAAGGCTCTCTTCCTTAGCTTTCTTGACATTCTCATCACCATCATAAATGGTTTCCAGAGTGTTCCATACATCCTTATCTTGTACATCAATGAAATCAATATCAGACAAGTTGCTAATAAGGGCTTCCATGACTTGTCCATTTTCTTGAATTTCTCTTTTCTGATCATCAGTTAGAGTGCCAGTGGGGATAACATAGACATTCTCAACATAGCTCCAATATTGAGCACCCAAACTCTTGATATAAATCTTCATTCTGTCCTTCCATATTTTGAAGTTATCTCTATTGAACTTAGGACCTTCCCTCTTCATCATTAAAGCATGATCTTTTACCTCAAGAGGTTAAGCTTATATCATCGAGGACCTGGAGTTGCTCTAAACCAATTGATGAATAATGATAAACAACAAATATCCTAAACAGTACTGAGAGGGGGGGTGAATCAGTACATACAAAAACTTCTCAACAACTTATCAAGTTAAAACAATTCTAACCGGTTGTCTTCATCACTGAACTTAACCATGGTAATTTTGGTTAAACACAGTAAGACTTCAGACAACTAAACCAGGAAAACTGAATACTTCAAATAATAATTAACACTTGATAACAACCTCACCAATATACTCATGCATGTGTTATATTAGTAATACCATAACAATTAACTTTGCATGCATATTCACCTAAACAAAGACTGCTAAATCATTGCATGAAAAATGCACAATGCATGACACATAGATTTTTCACGTGGAAACCCAAATGGGAAAAAAATGGTGCGGATGAATACCCACAAGCTTGTTTTTGAACTCTTTTGAAACTTTCTTTGTTAGGAGCCTAGTCTGGTTAAAGACTTTACAATAAGGTTTTGCTAGGAACCAATCCTGTTAAAGATCACCCGGTTAAGGGATGGCTATATACCATGTTAAAGGTTACCTTGCTAGAGGATTTGAAGAAATCAATGATCTTGAGTCACCTGGTTAGATGATTTGCAATAATCCTGTTAAAGCTACCCGGTAAAGGGATTTTCCAACTATTGAAATGGTTAGAAGACAATAGGTAAAGCTTTGATATGATAACAACACTACATGCTAAGGAAGATTCTTTTCAGTTCCTCTACTCTACAATCACACTCTGTAGTTTTCCACTCATTGGTCTGGCAAGTATCCCATCACTCATATACAAACACAAAATTTGCCAACACAAACAATGACAAACATCATTGAACTTATAGACAACAATTAGGCTGATAGCATAAACCCTAAACCCTAAACATTTTAGGTTACAATTACAGGCGGTCCAATCCTGACCATTCAAAACACTTTGTAATGAATGAAACAATCTCAAATAGATCACAAGTCATTCTGCATCATCCATTCTCCACCACATATGGAAATCAGTAACCCATCACACTCTCTTCACATACTGCTAAGAAGAATGTTCATTCCCGAGGTAGACATTATATGTAATCGATCTTCACATGCAAGATCCTCAAGGAAATCCTTCACATGCACAAAACTGGCATGGCATCTCGATCTCATCCTTATCTCTTAGCTAACTCATCATAGAATGTCACCGGTTGCATCGCACAAGCTAGATTTCCAAACAGGAAAACCTAGAGTTGAGACTACCAACTGGTAGTCACACTTGGTGAAACCCTGACACCAATCCACTACATCTCTTCATATCGGTTCTCCAACTTTAACATCAGTAAAAACTTCTTCCAATATTCATACCGGTTCACCTGCACTTATTGACATCAATGAAAACATACATTATCATCATACCGGTTCATTATATGCCAATAGGATATTCTCAGAAGAAAGGAATTGATTATGGTGAAACTTTTGCACCGGTAGCTAGAGTTGAAGCTATTAGACTATTTCTTACTTATGCAACCTATAAGAACTACAAGTTCTATCAAATGGATGTTAAGTGTGCATTTTTGAATGGAGAACTTGAAGAGGAAGTCTTTATTGAGAAACTTGATTAGTTTTTACTAACAAATGATAAAAATATGGTTTGCAGATTAAGGAAAGCCCTATATGGATTAAAACAGGCTCCTAGAGCTTGGTATGCAAGGTTGGATAAGTATCTTTTGAAGCTTGATTTTATAAAAGGTAATTCTAAAAGTAACCTATATTATAAGATCACTAATGATGATAATCTAATTATTGAAGTATTTGTTGATGATATCATTTTTGGAGATGAAGAAAAATTATGCATGGAATTCTCTGAATATGCAGAGTGAATTGAAATGTCTATGACTAGAGAAATAAGATTTTTTCTAGGTTTGTAGATTACTCAAACTGACAAAGGCATCTTTATCTATCAAACTAAGTATCTAAGGGGATTATTGAAGAAATTTGGTATGGAAAATTCCAAACCAGTTAGTACTCCTATGGTTACAAGTGTAAAATTGTCAATTAAAGATGTATCCCCTCCAGTAAATTCTTTAAGATATAAATCTATGATTGGTGGTTGCTATATTTAACTTAGACTAGACCAAATATAATGAATGTAGTTATTATTGTATCAAGATTTCAAAGTAATCCAAGAGAAAATCATGAAAGTGCAATAAAAAGGATATTTCGGTATTTGCAAGGAACAATTGAATATGGTTTATGGTACCCTAAAGATGATGACTTTACTTTATGTGCATATACAAATGCATATTGGGTAGGTGATGTTGATGACCAAAAGAGCACATCCAGTGGAGAATTCTTTCTTAGGAAGAAGTTGGTTTCATGGATCAACAAGAAGCAGTCATGCATTTCTTTATCTACTGCTGAAGCTGCAGCCACAACTAATTGCACTCAAGTTCTATGGATGAAGCAGAATAGAAGGATATACAAGTGAGTTGTAATGATATAGTTGTTCTTCATTGTGATAACTCTACAGCTATTGACATATCCAAGAATCAGGTATTTCACTCAAAGACTAAGTGCATACCAATCAAGTATAACTTTTTAAAGGAAAAGGTGAAAGAAAAATAAGTCAGATTGGTTTATGTGAACACTAAAGAATAGATAGTAGACATCTTCACTAAAAGTTTGTCTCGAGAATCATTTGAGTATTTGAGAGATAGATTGGGGGTTTCTACCCCTCCGGTAGAGACTTAAATGATGCAGATGTGCATAATTCTGGTATGCATTATTAGAGCTATCTTTTGCTACAGATTGATGAAATATTGCTACTACTCATGGGGAGTAGTCAGCCTTGAGATTTAGAGTTTTCATATTCTGTTTGATATCTATGTCATATCTTTGGCATTGCTATCAAAGGGGGAGGAATATATGTGAAAAAATATTTCTATCTATTTTTTCAGATTGATTGCACTCCTTAGGGGGAGTTTGGCGGTATTTGGTCTTTTTGATTTAGATTTGGTTCAGAGCTTCATTGCTATATCATTTTATGGGAGATTGTTGGCGGTCTTCCATAGGGGGAGAGTTATTTGGCTTTTCTTGGCACTTGGATGTTTTTCACATCTAGTGTTGCCATCAATGCCAAAGGGGGAGATTGTTGGCCATATGAAGGAATTGATTATGTGTTGCATTGATGTTTTGTCATTGATGTCAACACTAGCTATTATGGTTGTTTACCGACTTCCAGTAGAAGGATTGGATTGGGAAATTTATTAGTTGATTGTCACAGGTATGATCTAGAGGATGGAATAAGTTTGTATGGATGGTTCATATGCTTCTGAAGTATGTTTTAGTCAGTTGGTATTGACTTGATGATTAGATGCTATCTTATGTTCTAGTAAGCCTGATTTATAGGTCCGATAAGGGTTTCACCAACATAGCTTTATTGAAGATCTTTGATGTAATACATAAGTGGTGTTGGTGCAAATTCTAGAAGGGATTCAGGATGCTGATGGTGATTGTGTTCATGCCTCGACTTATTGGTGTCATTACTTTGGCATGTGTGGATCTAATTTAGGTCCAGTGCTATCTAGGTTATGGACCGGTTTTCATGTAAAGTGTTGGTGGATCCTTCAATGCACTTCCAGGATGTTTTATTGATTGGCCTTAGGCTGACATGTTTTATGATTTTATTTCAAGATTATGTAATGTATCTATTGAATTATTATTTGGGTGGCCGACCTAATTGGTTAGGTCCTGGGTTGGTATACATATATGTAAGATCTCATTGTAGATCAAGGGAAAGGAGCGAATAAATAATAATCATTTGTGCAGAGGATGTTGGTATTATGGATGAATTCATCATGTGTTGCATTGGTTTTGTTATTGATGTCAATGCTTATCTTCTAGAGGTCTACATTATTGATTTGGCTCTCTGGTTATATTGGTTTATTATTGCATTGACATATTATGGTCCCAACATGGATATTGGCTTATGCACAGTCACTGATATATGTTTCACTGATAGCTCAGGAAGTTGATGATGACTTGTTATCATTTGGAGATCATTTAGTTATGTCAAAGACATGGATTGGATGTTTGGATTTGGTGTTTTTCTTATTGGTTTGATCAAGTTCACATATTTTCCTTTATTGACAGATAGGTCTAGGTTATGCACTGGTACAAGATATCATGTTCCAGATCAGTACGACACATTTTGGAAATGGTTTATTGATTGGATAATGTGTAAATATATTGAGGTGACATATTGTATCACATCAAGACATATTTTATAATTGATTTAATTGTAATATCTTTAGTGAGCCGACCTAATGAAGAGGTCTTAGGTTATGCATAAATAATTGTAAGATCTAATTGAAGATCATATAGATATATAGGTATGAGTGTATATGAATATTGAAGATCATTGTAAGAATAGATACTTCTGCGAATCATGCAGATATTATTTGAAGATTGAAGGAAAGGTTATGAAGGTGTTTGGCACTCATGGTCAAAGCTTAAATTGGTACTGAATCCAACATTGTAGATGCTATATTGAAGCCGTACATTGTTATTTGATTTAACCATCCAATTGTAGTCAGTGTGACTCCTATTTTGTGATTGAGCAGTGAGCTCTAGGCGGTTGGCCTTTTTGCATGTGCAGACCCCATTATTGTAAGCACTTACTATCTGTAGTAGTATCATATGATTGTGGGTAAGGTTTCCCACCATGGTTTATCCCCTTACAGGGTTTCCATGTCAAAATTTGTGTGTCATGTGTTGTGGATGTTGTTTCTCTTTCTGTTTCATGCATTAAGTTATATCGATATTGCTATAACTGTTAATCTGTTTAACTGACACTAAGTCTTAAGTTGAAATATTTGGTTTTGGATTTTAATTTATTAACAACTGATTCACCCCCCCTCTTAGTTGTCCTTCCCAGTTCCCAATAGAGGATTTGGTTGATCATAGGTGATCAAGTTGGGTTTATGTAAGAGGTTTTAGACCTCCGGTATTGAGCTTAATCGGAATTGGAATCTGATATGTTTGATGCTATCATAGGTAGTTCTTCTTTCAGGATTGTTGTCCAAATATCTTGAGGTGGTTGGCCTCTTTTGTAATAAGTGAGACTCCATTGTGATGAGCAGTGTGGTCTAGGAGGTGTGCCTTTCTGCATGTGCAAGCCCCTATTGTAATCATATACTTTTTGTAGAAGTATCATTTGATTGTGGGTAGGGTTTCCCACTGTGGTTTTTTTCTTTACTAGGTTTTTCACGTACACATCATGGTGTTATGTGTTATGGTTGCATGGTATTTATTCTTTGGTTTTCAATTATGCTTTAATGCATTATCAGTTATTTTGGTAAAATTTTTAAGTGCTTTAATTCACATAATTTGTTAACAACTGATTCACCCCCCCCCTCAATAGTTCACGGGTTATCCTCATAGAGAGATTGAGGGATACAGAGATATATAGAGAGAAAGATAATTAGGTAGACAAAGATAATTAGAGAGTGAAGGGGAGAAAGAAAAGTATTGAGTGAAGGAGATAATAAGAGAGAATTGGATATGGAAGAAGGGAGGGAGAGAGAGAAAGGGAGAGATAGATGTGATATAGAAATAAGTAGATATTTATGGAGAGAGAGAGAGGTAGGGAGGGAGAAAGATGTAGGTAAAGAGGGAGAAAGGTAGAGAGAAAGATACAAAGGGAGATTTAGGGAGGGAGATAGGGGAGAGAGGTGAGATAAAGAGAAGTGGCAAGGGAAGGAAGGAGAGAGAGGGAGAGATAGATAGAGGTGGGGAGGTAGAGGGGAGATAGAGATAAGTAGAGATGGAGTTTGAGTGAGAGAGGTATGTAAAGACAAGTGTATCTTTTAAGCGAAGGTAGGTATGGGTAGAGAGGGATGAGAGAGGGAGGGAGAGAGGTCTAGGTATGGAGAAGTATGCACACATATCTCCCCACCTCTCTCTATTGAATACACCTTAGGAATGAGAGGGGGGAGGGTGAATCAATTTAGACCTAATACTTGAAATTTATTACTTGATCCATGATCTATTTAATATTATTTTTATCAACAAAAATGAAAGATATAACAATGAAACATCATGCACAAGAGAACACTAGATTTACGTGGAAAAATTAAACAAGCAAACAACCACACTCAGAATAAACTCACACTATATAAAATGATTACAATATAGTTTTAGTCTCACTACCAAGGAATCACACTGCTCCCTGAAGGACTTGCAAGCTAGAGTGCACTACCCTAGGGCAAGATACAATTCTTGCAATCTAAAGATCATTTCTCTAGAGTAAGGTACAATGAATATACAAGTCTGCAAAAAGTAGGCCATTATAAATACTGCCTCTAGAAATGCAAGAGATAGAGAGGACCTAAAAAATCATAGCACTTATTTATAAGAAAGTAGGGAAAATTCACCCACTATCATTCATTCTCCAAAGGTTAGCAATAAGGTAGCATGTAGATACACCAAACAACATGCCACAATCTGGTCCAAAATATATCTTCTAGATAAACAAACCAAATATTTATCCCCACATGCCAAGGTAGGACCCAAAATTAATGCAACACAAACCTCTAAACAAGTTGATACATCCAAGGATTTACCACAAGAAAAAGAACAACACCTATTATCCAAATCAGAATAATTACCTTGAAACACAAATTTCTATCATCTTGTAGCATCAATCATACCATTTGACATCATGTGGAGCACAACAAGATGTTCCATGAACATCCAAGACCATTCTCAAATCCTTCCTTCACTTCTCCATATCAAGAACATATTGGTGCAATATAACTTATACTAAACACTTCATTCCAGAGAGCCAATAAAACAAATAACATAATACTATTACTTGCAGACCACATCATCATCTAATAATTGAATTGAGATACAAAATAAATATTGTAAACATGTCCTCCAAGATGCAACACTATAAACATTAATGTGGAGAAATGTGAAACATTTCTCAAACCATTTTTGACAGAGAACTAGACAATCAACCAACAACTATCACAAACGATATTAGCTGCAACACCAATGACCTAAAAAGATAGTAGTATAATGTACATAGATCATAAAAATTATATCCAAGTCCATGAGATCACATCTAGAAATATGAAGGAATGCAAAGCATTCTTCTGAACACACATCAATACATACTTCTACATCAAATTGCATTAACAAACTTCCAAGGGTCAAATTATCCCCAAAACAACACCTTCTCACCCAATACACTATCTTCATTATATTATCATGCATCTAATTCTCATCTCGATATCTCAACCCATCTGAACATCAACATATCATCACTACCAATAGCATTATAAACATTATCAATACAACCAACTCAGTAAAAACATTTGACACCAAGGAGGTGAACATCCACAAGCCATCTACAACTAACATCCATTTGTTCTTCACATCAACCTATTCATACTTTTCAAGAAAATCTTGATAACCACACACAAACAATATCCAAAAAAATCTCATCATAACATCCTCAATAATCTACTCAACCATACATACAAGAACTCATGTTAGTCACACAACTAGTACCAACAAAAACTTCCTTAACCATTGCAATAATCATTGCTTTCCAATACACTAATCAAGAATCACTCATCTCTATATCACTGCATATCTGATAAGATAGATGTTAAAATCATATATAAAAAAAAACAAATTTCTCCATGGACTAGCAATCAACTATCAGTTCTATCAAACATTTATTCATAGCATGCCAGATATCAACACCAAGATGGTGGACACTAAACACAAAGCATCTCTTCAATGACACCATATCCTCAATGGTACCTCAACATATGTGAACAAACACCATATCATCAATGACACCTCAACATTTGTCACCAACAAGGGACCACCCATTGGACAGCCTATATTATCATATATTAGGTTGACATCAATGACAAAACCTATTGCCAACAATCTCCCCCTTTTTCATAATCGGCAACCGACAATGCAGGCCGACATGGTTTAGAATATGGTTATCGGTATTGGAGGCCAGCATCTCTTGGATCCAGCATCAAAAATTGTTTTTGATATTCATGCATTTATGTTATCTAGCCAACATGTAATTTAATATTGTAATTATCTTTGTAAGCCGACATGAGGCATGATAAGTTGTATAGGATATATAGGTCAGTTGGATTAGATAATTTTGATATAAGATGATGATGGATATGCGAATGCGATATAATGTGAAATATATCAAAGAGATTATGTATGTGAGGATATTTATGTAAGGGTTATTCTGGTAAACGGTTTAGGATTTCAGGCTGGAACGGTCAAAGCTTAAACTGGAACTGTATTCTAGCATAGAAGATGCTATCTTAGTAGTTCAACACTTTTCTGGATTGTAGTCTAGATTTATATGTAATCAATGAGGCTCCATTTGTGATTGAGTAGTGTTCTCTAGGCTATAAGCCTTCCTGCGAGTGCAGGTCCCTTATATTTTGTAATATCTCTTCATATGGTCGATGGATTGATATTGTGGGTCACAAATCCCATCGTGGTTTTTCCTCTTTGAGGTTTTCCACATGTAATTTTGTGTGTTATGCTTCTCATTTATGTGATTGGCTTATTGGTTGCTTTACTTATTTTAATTTTATATGTACCGGTATACTAGTTGGTGTATGCATGTTTTAATAAGGCTAAACTTGATCATTTTGGTATAAAACTGATTCACCCCCCCTCTCAGTGTTATTGGATTCCAACAATTGGTATTAGAGCCTTGTGCCTCAGAAGAAGTTTAATATCTTGAGGAAGATTTTGAATCTAAAACCCATGGACATGGATTTGGAGAAACAACTTGAGATGGCACTTGAAGATTATGATACTGCAAGGTTGAAGAACTTAAAGCTACAAGATGAATTGAATTCTACTAAGGAATTCATTCTTGTCCTACAAGAGAGGTTATCATCTATTCAAGCTAGGAGGAAGGAACTTTTGCAAAGTCAGGATGATGAAGAGAAAGATGCACTTCAAGAACAATGTCAAAATTTGAGTCAGGTGAACATGGTTATGAGAAATGAAATGGAAGTTATAACTATGAGAATGTCTAAAGAGATTGAGGACCGAAAGAAAAAAGGAAGAAAATCTTTTTGTATCCTGAAGAACAAATTTCAAGAATGTGGTAGGCTGGTTCATGGGAATGATATGTTGAAAACTAATTTAGTACAATCCCAAAGTAATGAACAAGAGCATGAGAGACAAATAATAATTCTGAGAGAATATTTAACTACTGCAAGTGAGTATAAAGAAAAATTCAAGATTAGCTCAACACAACTAGATGAGTTATTGAAGAGACAAAGGTAGATTGGAGATTCCAATGGACTTAGATTTGAGCAAGGATAGAGTTCCAGTACTACTAATAAAGATCAAAACCATAAGGCACTGGTAAGGCAATCTAATTCTTATAAATTCAATGGTAGATGTTTTTTTTGCAATAGATTTGGTCACATGGCTAGACAATGTAGAAATAGAGAAAATCAGAACCTTGATTCTGCTCTCGGTTATGGTCATAAGACAGAAGATTACATAATGAATGTTAAATTCTACGCATGTGAAAAGTTTGGACATATGACTAATTAGTGCAGGTCAAGCAATTATACCAATTTTAGCAAAGCAATTCAAAGGAACAATGTTACATGTTATGCATGTAATGAGGTTGGACATATTGCTAAATTTTGTAGAAGTAGAAATCCACCAAATGGTAATGGAGGATCAAATGAGAAAGGGAAAGAAAAGGTTAGTGAAATCTAACAAGATCATACTCAGAGATGTGTTAGGAAGAATGAAGAACAATCATCAGATGAAAATGCACGGGTTACCTATCTGGCAAAGGAAGTTTCTCCTGCACTAGTAGGTAGCTCATCTGGTAATTGAGGCAGATGCCTTAGGGGTAGGAAAAATTCATGAAGATGCTGCATATGCCCTGGGAAGAGGTTCTAGAAGATGTTCCAAACATTGGAGATGCTTATCCGGCATGGATATGTTCTATTTGAGATCTGGTATCTTTCACCGACAGTCATTTATTTCAATGGAAGATTAGGGTTTTTCTTGGAGGATAAAAGGTAGAATTCACTTCATTATTGATCACCTTGCATTTAGAGTGATTTTAGAGTGATTAAGAGTGACTAAGAGGGATCAAAGGTATTTTAGAGCAATCAAATTTCTTCTTGATTGATTTCACCATCGACTAGAAGAATTTGTTAAGGGTTTTCACTGAAAGTGATCAATAGGTATTTATCTTTAAATATGGAACCAGGATCATCATCTATTCCTATCTTTGTTGCAAATCTGACTGTAGTAGAGGTTAAGGACCGTCCCAAGCCAATTTTCAAGTGGTATCTACATATGGCTCCCCTAGAAGATCCGATTGGAGCATTTTCCTATGTTCAGTAGTTAGTTGTCTATGTTGAAGATGTTAGGGAATACATACATTGTCACATTGAGGAATTGGGAACATCTAAAATAAAGGGCATGTACATGAGCGAGCTGATGGGAGAATCTAGAAAGATCAAACTGGCATACAAGCATATTGAAGACTTAGGGTTTACCGACATTCTGGACATACTGAAATTCAAAGATTAGATAATTAGGTATGTTTTGAGCAGAGTACATGGGAATTTTATCTGGCTAGATAGACCTTACAAGATCACCAAGGAAGTCACCAATGCAATCACTGGTTTACTATTAGTTGGGAAACATCCAGATCAGAACATTTCAAATGATTACATGAATAAGGTCACCGATGCGACATCTGATAGGAGATCTATGAGAATAAGCACTATTACCAACACATACATCAGATTCGATAGCATGATCATCAGGTATAAGGTAACTCAATCAAACCAACTGAATTTTGTTTCCAGTTCTTGCATTTCCACTACATACAAAATGATGAGAGCGAATGTGAAATTGGATCTATGCAGTTGGATGTTAGAATAAACCTAGGAAAGATTAAGGGAGAAAAGAAGGGAACCTTCTGGTATGACAACTTAATAGTCTTCTTAATGTTATTTCTCACGAATGACACACCTAGTTTTGGGAAGAGGCAATGGGCATTTGATAGCCTGGTAGGGAGACATTTGAAATAGTCAATTGCTACTCTAGGTAGTCAGAGAGGTGATAAGGTATGGGGATATTTTAAAGTAATACAAAAATTTGTGAAGTCTAGGGAAAGGGTTCCTAAGCATATTGTTGAAAAATATTCAACTGACATATGCTTCATGGTGAAGAAGGATCAAACACTTATGGAAGCGGTTAAGCCCCAGAAGATTTGGATTGAGGAAATGGGCTATGAAGTGGATGCACAGATCCTTGAGACTTTTGCAAAAAATGTTGATTGATGCACCTATTGATGAGGCAGAGAAGCCCCATGGTAATGTAAAACAAAAATCAGAAGAGGTTGAAATAGAGCTCAACCGGAAGAAGAGAGAGAAGAAGGAAGGAAAGGCTAGCAAATTTGTTGAGAAGGTCTCATAGGAAATTAAAGAATTAATTAATTCTATCCTGAAGAAAGGAAAGAAGAGGAAGAATCCAAAAGTACACATTGAGCCTATTACAACAGAGTCTGAATCTGAGGATGACACACCCTTGGCATTAAAAAGGGTTGTAAGGAAGAAAATAGAGGAAACAAAGGTAGAAGATAAAAAGCAACCAGTTAGGAAGGTTACATTCAAAATACCGACACAAAAGCAAGCACAAAAGGCAACACCTTCAGCTACCTCCGGTAATGCAAGGAGGAAGAAGAAGAGTGACATCGATCTGGCAACTCAATCTAGTAATGTGACTATCATTTCACCTAAAACTTATGTAGAGTTAGTAGATGAAATCACTAAGGATGGCATGTTAAAGAATGTACAGTTTTATTATGAACACTTAGAGGATGATGAACAAAGAGAGGTAGAGGAAGCAATATTATTATACTTGGATATTTATAAGAAATCCTTCATAGAAATTGAAAACCAAATACCGACAGAATTGTATAATATGTTAGATGCTAGAAGACTGTTAGCCATGTAAGAAGACAAGCATATTAAAATTCAAGAGTTATTATCTATTTGTGTTACTATTGCTCCAGAGGAAATGGAAAGGACACTTGAGGTGGTACATAGAAAAATATTTAATAGAAAACATAGAATAACCAATTTGATGCTAGGAAGGGTAAATGAGATAATAAATGAGACTCAAAAGGCATGGGTTAAGTTCTTTGGAGAGAAAAGAGGTTTCTTCACTTCACCAGGATCAAATACATGGATTGCAAAAACCTTGATTGAAGGAAAAGGAAAGGGGATTATGGGTACTTCACCCTCAATTTTGAAGAATATTAAGATAGTGGAAATCAAGCCCCCGATAAATACAAATGTATAGACAGATGTTGAGATAATGGCTAATACAAAGAGTGAAAAAGTTAATGATGTACATGATACTAATTTTGAGGATAATAGTCCTCTGGATAAAAATGTATAGGTTGAGGTTACAATTCCTACAAAAGAACCGATACTTATAGAGACTGCACCAAGTGGCAAAGCCACCGGTGCAAGTGAGGAAACCATAAAGGATAAATCATCAGAGGAGAAGAAAGGGGAAACTGGCAGGGGACCAATAGTTGGTCCATCATTGTTGTCAATTGACACCTCACTGGTTGTAAGGAAAAAGATAATCGAGATGAGTCCTACTGAACTCATGATGATGGTAGCACAAAAATTAATGAAGGAGGGATCTACAGATAAAGGGATTATTGATCAATCGATTACTGTTTTACACAGACTAGTCCTAGAGTGCAAGATTGACAATGAAGTGAGCCAATCTAGAAAGCTTAAGATAATTAATGAGCACATTTCAAAGGATTTTCAATCCTTACAACATATTTCAAACTGGAAAGCACTGGAGAGGTTCACTCAGGCCAAAAGAGCTGCATTTGATCAGGTGATTGAATCGAAGAAGAAGATTGATGAAAAGATGAAACTGATAGATAATTATTTGAAGTAATGTACACATATTTATAGGGTATGTTGTAACACTAATATACTTACAATTAATGTGGATAAGAAGATAAAATAATTTCAAGAGAAAATTGCAAATATAGCTAATTCTTTTGATGGATTGACTTCATTGACTACGTCCATTAATGATCAAATTTTGATTTTGGAAGCCCAAATTTTTGTTCTTGAGAAGGAAAGAGACAAAATCATATGAAGAACCATAAGTCTGAGAGGCTTGGTGAGTCCCTAGTTGGATTCACTCAGTGTACATAAGAAAGAATGTATGGATATGGTGGGAAAGCCCACACTAATAGAGGTAAATGAGAAAGAGTAATTTGCACATATATTAAGTGGACTTGTATCCATTTCTGACACTTTCAAAACTGGTTGGGATACTTATCTTGAGCTATTGGAGAAGGCTTATCCAAAAATTTTGAAATTTGTTAAGCTCCAGTAAGATATTTTTGGGATATTCATTGTACAATTTATTTTGGATCTTTGACATTAGTTTTAGAATTTTTAATGGCATTGATGTCAAAGGGGGAGTGATATATATGTGAAAAAGAATAGAAGGAGTTTTATACATTAGAGGGAGATATGGAGATATGGGAGTATGGAGTATTTTGCATTAATGAATATTCAGCTCAGGGGGAGCAGGTAGGATGGAACCGGTAGATGAAACCTTAACCATTTTTCACATGAGTATTGCCATCAATGCCAAAGGGGGAGATTTCTGGTAATTGACACTCAATTGGTTGGTTTCACTATGTTTTCATTGATGGAAACATGGCATTTTGTTCTAGCTTCATGTTTTGGTTCAGTTGTGTACTGATAGGCACTTCACAGACACTACACCGACATCGACACTAGCATCAGCACTGGTAGGACATAAGGATTTCTTTGGTTACCGACAATGTAGATTCACATGGTTTAGAATATGGTTATTGGTATTAGAGGCCGCCATCTCTTGGATCCGACATTGACAATTCTTTTTGATATTCATGTATTTATGTTATTTATCCCACATAAAGTATGATAAGTTGTATAGGATATATAGGTCAGTTGGATTAGATCATTTTGATATAAGATGATGATGGATATGAGAATGTGATATAATGTAAAATATATAAAAAATATTATGTATGTGAAGATATTTGTGTAAGGGTTATTCCAGTAAAGGGTTTAGGGTTTCAGACCAGAACAGACAGAGCTTAAACCAGAACTTTATTTTGACATAGAAGATGCTATCTTAGCAGTTCAACACTTCTATAGATTGTATTATGGATTTATATGTAGTTAGTGAGGCTCCATTTGTGATTGAGTAGTGTGCTCTAGGTTGTAAGCCTTCCTGCAAGTGTAGGCCCCTTATATTTTGTAATATCTCTTCATATGACTAATGGATTGATATTTGTGGGTCACAAATCCCACCGTGGTTTTTCCTCTTTGAGGTTTTTCACGTATAATTTTGTGTGTTATGATTCTCATTTGTGTGATTGTCTTATTGGTTGCTTTACTTCTTTCAATTCTGTATGTACCGGTATACTGGTTGGTGTATGCATGTTTTAATAAGGCTAAAATTGATAATTTTGGTATAACACTGATTCACCCCCCCTCTTAGTGTTATTGGATTCCAACATTTTTGGTCAATATTAATCCAATAGGATGCCATCTCCCCCTGAGGGGAAAACATTAATACTCTTATTCTCATGCTTATACATCTTCTGCTAAGATAGCCAAATCATCAACAAATATTGCCCTAGATATTTGCTACACAACTTAAATATACATTTTCCTTGTTCTAAAACAACTTTCCTTCATCATGTTGAACACATCTAGACTAGAAAGCTTCACAAAGAGAAGCCACAATACTTAAGGGGGGATAAGATATATGTACAAAATACCTCCCCCTAACCTTTTTCTATCCATTTATTTTTTAGGACTCTTCTATACTAGATAGAAGCTATGATACATTCATGATCACCTTCATCTCCATCTCTTCTTGTTCTTGTTCACTTTTCTTCTGGGATCCAAAAATCCTTACATACTTCCCTCTAGAGACACTAGAAGTATGTCTTAGATTGTTACAATTATAGCACGTGATAGTTTTTTGTGAGACATATCTTCTTCCTATATTGGATCTACATTTTGTAGCCTTATGACAAAAAATGTTACATGTGTAGCAATACCCACTGAAAGATATTATATTTCTTATATCCATAACATCATTCCTCACAATTATACATCTGCATTCACTTGCTTTATGACCATATTTGTTTCATGCACAACACCAACCATTAAAGGACTGAGGCCTAGGAGCCTTGAATGAGTTTATGTTCATTCTGTTTCTATATTTGGTAGCCTTATGTCCAATCCTGTTAGAGGATTAAAAAATGCCATAAAAAGATTGAGGATACCTAGTTAGAGCAATTTGATTTGGAGTAGATCTTCTAAAGCTCTTCCTTTGGCTTCAACATTATTTGAACTCATTTTCACCTGCATTTTTCTTCTTGAATTCATCATGTCCCTTTCTTCAGGACTGGTACTTTCTATTCTCCATGTTTATCTTAGAGAATTCAAAGTCATCTTTTTTTATTATAAAAAATACAAGTGTTTTTAGCTTCCTCCAATTCTTTCTTCAAAACAACCAGTTCTTCCTCAAGCTTAGTGCACCCAGTGATTTTGACATGAATCTTGGTGTCTAAAAAATCAACAATCATATTGTCTTCTTCAATCTAAATCTTTAGGTTGACAGTTTCATCCCTTTTGAGTTTGTCCTCATATTATTGGTTTTCTCCAATTTTTGACTTAGCTTGATAATTTCATCTTTTGCCTTTTTCAATCTTAACTTTTCTCCTTCAAATCATTCTTTGCAGCAACAAGGTCATTAAGTGTAGACTGAAGATTCTTTTCAACTTCTATCTTATCTAGGTCACCGTTTTAATCATTAGTTTTGCAATCATCCTTCCGAGTTCCCACAAGGTTTACCTAAGTTGTTATGTTTAAGGCAATGAAAAAGTTCACCTCCTTTAGTTGATAGATTCTACTGGAAGTCCTTATTTCTTCTACAACCAATATTTTAGAGCTACCTTTTTTTATTTCACAACCACACATATGAAATATAAGTTTATATCCTTTACTACACATCTAACTAACACTAAGTAAATTAAGTTTTAGTCCTTCAACATAGAAAACATTGTCTGTTTAGTTATTTTCATCAGTTGTAACTAATACCTTTCCACATATTTTAGTAGCCTCTTCTCCTCCAAATTTAACTTATCCACCATACCATTTTGTAAGATCGATGAACTTTCTTATATCATTGGTCTTGTGATTGGAGAAACCAGTATCAATCACCCAAACATTTGGTTCTTCCTTTGCATGAAGAGCATTCCAAACAATCAAGGATATTTCATTATTTCATCAACATACAAAGTACGAGACTTCTTACATTCTTCAACATAGTGAACTTTGATAGCCATGAACAATACCTCATCATTTGAATCCATACAAACCTTATCCTTTGAAGAGTAACATTCTTTGGAGTGAAAACTTATTTTAGGCATGCATTTTCTATCTTTGTCTTCTTCTCTTTTGTTTCTATCTTCTCCTCTTCTATTGTTATTATCCTTAAAAGTATATCTACAAGCATAATGACCAATTCTTCCATAGTTAAATAATTTTAAGGGTAACTTACCTTTATATTTGCTAATGCCTTTCTCTAGTCTCCTTACAAAGTTTTCTTTTGCATCAAATTCTTCATCAAGATCAATATTATTTTCTATTGGCTTTGAATGTAGCCTCCTTCTTGAAATTATCCAACCTAAAATATCTCATCTCAAAGACAATAAGTGCTTTATAGAGTTGATCCATTGTAATAGTGTCCAAATCCTTACTTTCTTCAATAGAAGACACCTTAGGAACAAAATATTTAGGTAGGGTTCTAAGTACCCTCTTTACTACCTCACCCCCATCCATTTTTCCACCAACTCCTTTGATTCCACTAACTAGTTCAATTACTTGGTGCATATAGCTATCAATATTCTCATCTCTAGACATTCTTAGACTCTCAAAATTGCTTTTGAGATTATACGATGTTACTTGTTTTATCTTCTTGTCTTCTTCATATATACTTCTCAGCTTCTCTTAGACTTCTTTGGTAGATTTGTAGTCCATCACCTTAAAGAGTTATGTATCAGACAATCCAATTATGATTTCATTCCTTGTCTTTCCATTGTTCTCATGTATTCTAATTTCATCTAGAGTAGTAGGAAATGTAGAGGGAGGAGTATAACCATCTACAATAGAGTTCCAAATTCCATATCCTATAGAGTTCAAATATGATTCCATTCTCATCTTCTAGAATGAGTAGTTTATGCATCAAACTTGGGAATCTTGTAGGATCCATCTTGTGCCATCCTAGATCTCCCTCAAGTGGTTACGCATATTCTAAAGGAACTTTGTTGTGATACCAATTATTGAACACACCTCAGGACTGAGCAGGGCTAGAGGTGAATCACTATGAACCTAAGACATTAAATTTATTAATTAATCCACAATCTCTTTAACCTTATTCTTATCAAAAATAGTGAAATATATAACATTGAAACATCATGCACAAGAGAACACCAGATTTACATGGAAAACCTAAAAAAGGAAAAGCCATGGTGAGAATCAACTTATAATATTTGAAATGATTGTAATATAGTTTTAGGCTCATTTCCACTTGGAAGTGTTTTTCTCCTTGAAAGACTTGCTAGCTAGAGTGTACAATCCTAGGGCAAGATATAATGCTTGTAACTTGACAATTGCTTCTCTAGAGAAAGGTACAATAAATATACGAATTTAAAAAAGTATGCCTTCAACAATACTACCTCTAACAATCTCCAAACATGAAGTTGTCCTTGAATTTTTATCTCAAGTGACCAACTCTACAACAATCACCACACATCATCTTTGTCACAATTGACTTATGCAAATGATATAATCATGTAGGTGCAACACACACATTTATCCACACACTCATTTACACTCACTCACACACTCTTAAATTTCAATTTGATCTTCTATATATACCATCTTCTTCATTGCAAACTTTAATTAGGTCAACCTGAATAGATGACAAACATAGTTCCTATCAACTTAGCCCATCAAAACATGATTGTGGTGAAGGAAGTCCAATAAGACACATAGAGGACCTAAAACATCATAATAATTCTTTCTAAGTAGGTAGAAAAATTCACATGCTATCATTTATTCTCGAAAGGTTGGCAACAAGGTAATATGTAGAGACACTAAACAACATGCCACAATTTGGCCCAAAATATATATTCCAAATTAAAAAAACCTAGTGTGGATCCCGACACACCAAGGTAGGACCCAAAATCAATACAACACAAGCTTCTTAGCAAGCAAAGACATCCAAGTATTCATCACAAGACAAAGAATAACACCTATCATATGAACCAAAATAGTTACCTTGAAACACAAATTCCAATCATCATGCAACATCATGTGGAGCACACCAAGATGTTCCATGTCCATCCAACAAAATTCTCAAATCCTTCCTTCACTTCTCTAAATCAAGACCTTACTGGCACAACATAACTAATACTAAACATTTCATTTTGAAGAGCAAGTCAAATACAAAACTTAATACTATTACTTATGGACCACACTGTCATCTAGTAATTGAAATAAGACATAAAATAGATGTTGAAAACATGTTCTCCAAATTGAAACACCAAAAAAATCAATGTGGAGAAATGCAAAGCATTTCTTGGACCAATTCTGACAAAGAACTAGACTATTAGCCAACAAAAATCATAAATCATATCAATCACAACACCAAGAACCTAAAAAGATTGGAGTATATGATAATATGATGAAACTTTAAAGATCTAGTCAGCTAATTAGAGGGGGGTGGATCAATATATATATAAAATTAACTAAATTTTCACCAAACTTATTTCCAACTTAAAAACAACTCACAATGTTTATCGGTTTAGTCACTTCACCAAAACTACAGCTGCACTTTTAAACCTTACTAGTTGACCAAAATACTTCAGTGATATAAAGCAACTGATCTAAAACTTAAATATCCTTTGAACAAAACCTAAAACCACTTTACTAATACCAGTAATAACACATTTCAGATCATTTCCAGTCATTTAAATATATCTATGCCGATTTACCAATCATTCATATCAACCATACCAAAAACACATCCACAAAATCATTCACCACTTAACACAATGATTTTTCACATGAAAACCCAAATGGGAAAAACCACAATAGGGATGAATACCCACAAGTATTTTGAACTCTTCTGAAGTTTGCCCTGTAAGGAGCCAAGCCTAGTTAGAACCTTATACAATAATGTCCTGTTAGGAACAGATCCGATTAAGGATCACTCGTTTAAGGGATTGACTACATATACCTTGTTAAAGGTAACCTTAGTGGAGGATTTCAAATCCAAGCTAATGGATCACTTGCTTAGAGGATTTCTTGATTGATCTAGAAATAACACTTCCTTGCTGAATCAGATCCTTTACTGCTCCTATCTGCCTTCACAATATTCTGTAGACACACCTCTTGGTTTGGCAACAATCATTTCCACACTCTATCAAATTTCCAACACTCTTTCAATCAATTCATTGACCTTAAAAAAAATACATTAGGTTGGTAAAACAACACAAACCCTACAATTCTCATAGAGACTGTAAACACATAGGTTCAATCTTGACCGTTAGATTACATGCAATCAAATTCACATTCTTTTAGGCATCTAGAACTGCTCCTGGATCGTCGCACTTTGAACCTTGTAACACATCATGTGCTTGTCACTTCATACTATGCATTTGATAATTCCCAAGATAAACGGTTATCTTTGCATGATAAAACCTTTTCAAAACTCATCATATACAACATGCTTATGTTACATCTTCATCAGTGATCACTATTTAGTCATAGATCATCTATCAGAATTCCACTAGGCAGATTATACTTATTAACAACATGATCCCAATACTAACTTCTTAAGCTCTTGATGTAAATCTTCATCCTATCACTCCAGATTCTGCAGTTATCTCTATTGAACTTCAGACCTTCTCTCTTCATCATTTCCTCCTGGATATTTTCCTCAAGATATTAGGCTTATACTCACGAAGACATGGAATACTCTGATACAAATTGATAATATGATGAAACTATAAAGATCTGGTAAAATACTGAGAGGGGGGGTGAATCAATATATATATAATTAACTAAACTTTCACCAAACTTATTTCCAACTCAAAAACAACTCACAAAGTTTACTGGTTTAGTCACTTCACCAAAACTGCAGCTGCACTGTTAAACCTTACCAGTTGACCAAAATACTTCAGTGATATAAAGCAACATATCTGAAACTTAAATATCCTTTGAATAAAACCTTAAATGACTTCACTAATACCAATAATAACACATTTCAGATCATTTCCAGTCATTTAAATATATCTATGTAGATTTACCAATCATTCATATCAACCATACTAGAAACATATCCAAAAAATCATTCACCACTTGACGCAATAATTTTTCACATGGAAACCAAATGGGAAAAACCATGATAGGGATGAATACCCATAAGTATTCTTAACTCTTCTAAAGTTCACCCTGTTAGGAGCCAAGCCCAGTTAGAAGCTTATACAATAATGTCCTGTTAGGAAAAGATCTGGTTAAGGACCACCTGCTTAAGGGATTGACTACAAATACCCTATTAAAGGTAATACCCTATTAAAGGTAACCTCAGTGGAGGATTTCAAATCCAAGCTAATGGATCACCTGGTTAGAGGATTTCAACAACAAGCTTGTTAAGGCTTACCCAGTTAAGGGATTTTACTGCTGTAATGGTTAGAGATCAACAGGTTCTTGACTGATCTGGAAATAACACTTCCTTGCTGAGTCAGATCCTTTACTACTCCTATCTGCCTTCACAACATTCTGCAGACACACCACCTGGTTTGACAACAATCACTTCCACACTCTATCAAATTTCCAACACTCTTTCAATCAATCCATTGACCTTAAAAAAAATACATTAGGTCAGTAACACAAAAATCCCACAATTATCATAAAGATTATAAGCACATCATTCAATCTTGATCATTAGATTACATGCAATTAACTTCACATTCTTCTAGGAATCTACAACTGCTCTTGGATTGTCACACTTTGAATCTTGTAACACATCACACATTTGTCACTTAATACTATGCATTTGATCATTCCCAAGATAAACGGTTATCTTTATGCACAAAAACCTTATCAAAACTCATCATGTGCAACATGCTTACGTGACATCTTCATCACCAATCATCATTCGGTCTTAGATCATCACAACCGATCTCCAAGTTCCATCGGTTAGGGTTCTTCTTCTCAACTGGTTAGGGTTACCAGTTGAACTTCACTGCTTCAATACCAGTTGGTTTACTACTTCATTATCATTGCTTTACTGCTTCATTACTGGTTGCAACTGACATCAATGACAACACTATACTTCTTTAATGCAATCTTCATACAATGCCAACATTCTCCCACTTTGGCATTGATGGCAATACAAATATCAATACCAATACCAATTAATTGTCATGATTGAGATTAAAGCATACATAGGTATAGGAATCCTCATTTACATTTTACAACATAAACTATCCTTCAACTGTATCTTGATATCTTTAGCTAGTAACTGGTCTGCAATCTGTCTTCTCTCCTTAACTTATAAGGCTATTAATCATATACATTTCTTCTCCCCCTTTGACAACAATGCCAAAATGAAGGTAAACCATTCTATTTCATATCCATGCTTCAAAAATCTACAATTAGCTCCTCCTCCTGTGGAGTAGCTCCATTCTTCACCAATCCTTCTTCAAGATTTTCAATAGGCTCTAGGATTGATGTCTTCCACATCTGCTTAGTTAACTTCATGTAGAGGTACTGTTAGGTCCTAAAGACAAGTGAGAGGGGGGGTGAATCAGTTGTCAAATTCAAACCAAAAACAACTTAATCAACTTAATGCTTAATACTGGTAAACCAGTCTTTTATGCCGGTAGACAATTTTATTAGTTAATTGCAATACGGGTAAAGATTAATGCATGAAACAAAAAGACAAAGTCATCTACAACACATAAAACCAATATTTGTATGTGGAAACCCTGTAAGGGGAAAATCCACGGTGGGAAGCCTTACCCACAATTAGATGATACTACTGCAGATAGTAAGTGTATACAAATGGGGTCTGCACATGCAAAAAGGCCAAGCGCTTAGATCTCACTGCTCAAACACAAAATAGGAGTCACACTAACTATAATTGGATGGTTAAATCCAATAAGAATGTACTGCTCAAATTAGCATCTTTATATGCTGGATTCAGTATCGGTGTAGTTCTGATTGTCTTCACAAAAACCCTCCTTCAACCTTCAAATGATGTCTACATGTATAGCTCTGCTTATTCTTGCATATACCTTCACACAATTCTTTTTTGCATTCCACATTTGATCTTGTAAATAAGATCTTATATTTATATCATAACCTAAGACCAATTTTAGTAGGTTGGCTCTAAAGGATATTACAATAAAATCAATTTACAAATAAAATAATATCTGATGTAATAAATGATTCAACATGTCAGCTTGATGCATTTACAACAATAATAAAACATCTCCATAGCGTGTCGTGCTGATTTGGAAAAGATATACCTGGTGGTGTATAACCTAGACCTATTTGCCGGTAACAACAAATATGCAAATACGAATATGCCAATAAAAAAATCTCAAAGACAAAGTGTCCAAACGATTTCTTCGACATAATCTGGTGTTTTCCATGCCATTCCAAGTGCCAATGATCATTATATCCTGCCAGTGTACCAAATACTGGTGACTGTGCATAAGTCGCTTGCCGGTGAATGTTGCTGATTCTCCAAAGTGATAGAGTTGATAAGTGTTAGTAGGTGTTGACATCAATGAAAAAACCATACCAAAATACCAATAGGTACAACCCCTAACTCACCTCTAAGATATTCAAATGTAGCCTTAGGTAGACACTTAGTAAAAACATCTGCCAGGTATTCTTTAGTGGAAACTATTAGCTCCCAGAGACAAATGAGAGGGGGGGGGGTGAATCAGTTGTCAATGAATTTCAAAACAAATATAACTTAACCAAACTTAATGCATAATACTGGTAAACCAAACTTTATGCCAGTGGACAGTTTTAACAGTTAATTGAAGTACTGATAAAGTTTAATGCATGAAACAGAAAGACAAATAATATCCACAACACATAACACATATATTTGTACATGGAAACCTTGTAAGGGAAAAAACCATGGTGGGAAACCTTACCCGCAATTAGATGATACTACTGCAGATAGTATGTGTGTACAATATGGAGTCTGCACATGCAAAAAGGCCAACTGCCTAGAGCACACTGCTCAATCAGAAAATGGGAGTTACAGTGACTACAATTGGATGGTTAAATCCAATGATAATGTATTTCTCAAAATAGCATCTTCATATGCTATGTATTTCTCAAAATAGCATCTTCATATGCTAGATTCAGTACCGATTAAGCTCTGTTTTACCTTCTTCAAAACCTCCTTGAATCTTGAATAATGTCTGCGTGTATAGATTTGCTTATATTCCCATATACCTTATTATATTCCTCTTCCACTATTACATTATGTAGACACCTAAAAATGGTCAAACACTTGTGAGGT
Organism: Cryptomeria japonica; assembly: GCF_030272615.1. NCBI lineage: Eukaryota > Viridiplantae > Streptophyta > Pinopsida > Cupressales > Cupressaceae > Cryptomeria > Cryptomeria japonica. The sequence goes on from NC_081414.1 coordinate 772,023,903, forward strand.
CATACTTTAACATTTGCGCATTGCCTCATTTTAGGTTTTTGCGTCATTTCTCCTATGTCACGCACTTGGTCTTTATCATTTGTGAACATCGAGTCATCCTTCTACATTCTTCAATCATCTCGTCCTCAAATTTGGTCTTGTCGACAACAATATTCAGTCATGATTTTGATCGATTTTATCTTGTTGCATCAACGTGCGTGCTTATTTGTCATCATTTTGGACATCGTCAATCCTAATTAGGGTTTTGTCCTCCTGTCAATCTTATCAATCTTATCATCAATCCTGTCAATCTTATCAATCGTATCATCAATCTTATCATTTTGGACATCGTCAATCCTAATTAGGGTTTTGTCCTCTTTTCAATCTTGTCATCATGCGATCGATTTGTCATCGATCGTTGTCATGTTCGATCTAGTCATTTTGCGATCGATTTGTCATCGATCGTGGTCATTTCCAATCTTGTCATCTTGCAATCTATTTTATCATCGATTCTTGTCCTTTTGTCAATCTTGTCATTTTGCAACCGATTTGTCGTCGATCATTGTCTATTTTAATTATGTCAGTTTGGATCAATTTGCCATTGTTCCTCGTCAATTGGCGCATTTCTCAATCAAATCATTTTGTTGCACTGGTCATTTATCAATTCAAAATCATGACATTAATTATCTTCAAATCAAGACCTAATTGTCATTTTTGCATTTCTAATTCGTCTTCTAGGGTTTCATGATTCAATCATTTAACCTAACGTGTCATTTCTTCCTCTAGGATTACTAAATTATTTATTGATCCTAAGTCTTCTCATTACAATTAAATCTTTATTTAATTGGCTAATTATTCTTCCTCTTGTAAATTAATTAATAAATGACAAATTATTAATTAATTTACCTAATTTCTTCTAGTTCCTAATTTCCTATTTTTCCATCAATTTCTAATTCCTAATTGTCATCAATTTCAATTTTCTAATTTTCTTAATTCTTAATTTCAATTTCCTCCTATTTCTTTCCTAAATTTATGGCAATGACATAGAAATTTGTCATAGAATTTGTCATAAATTGTCATAAATTCTTGACATAGAAATTTGTCATAGAATTTGTCATAAAATGTCATAAATTCTTGACATAGAAATTTGTCATAATTGACATAATTGATTTGCAATTTCCATTTGAGTTGGATCATGCTAATCTTGTCATTTCTCCAATTTCTCTATAAATTGGATGATTTTCTTCAATCAAAGGCCGAATCCCTATCAGACTATCGAACTTATGCTTCTAGTACTCTTGAGCTTTTCATCAAAGTCAATCTTGCTTTCAATTGTATGTGCACTTGTAGGTGAGATCCACAAATCCAATTGAAGAGGAAAGAAGAACAATGGAGCCGCATGGAAGAAGCATCCAAATCATCATCTGGTTTGCATGATTTTTACTTTTGAATGCTTTGTTTTATGTCTCTATTGAGTGTGCTTAGGATTAGATCACTGCAATGTGTGTTTGTGATTGAGCTAATAATGATTAATATGTTTTTATACTTGCTTTGATGATCTCCTATTTCCTATGCTACACATTAATCTCAAAAATGAGATCTTACGTATATACCAAAACCTAAGACCAAATGAGTAGGTCAGCTCACTAAAAGATATTACAATAAAATCAATTAGAAATGAATCAATATGTGATGCATCATTCATCTCAATGTATTTACAATAATAATAAATCATCTTCATAACGTGTTGTGTTGATCTGGAATAGAAATGCTTGCCGGTCCATAACCTAGACCTATTTGCTGGTAACAACAAATATGGAAAACCGATTAGACCAATGACCAAATCACCAAAACAAAGTGTCCAAACAATGTCTTCGACATAATCAAGTAATCTCCAAGTCATTCCAAGTGCCGGTGAATAATATAACCTGCCGGTGAACTAGATACTGGGGCTGTGCATAAGTCACTGAACATGTTGGTGAACATAACCAAGAATGTCCAAGTGCTGATAAGTGTTGATAGGTGTTGACATCAATGAAAAAACCATACCATCATATCCAAAATACCAACATAAACATGCTCCAGTGATACAGCTTTGCTTTGAACTTTCTCTCTTAGGAAATGATACTTCCATCTCTATATGCTTTGTCCTAGCATGCAACACCAGATTTTTAGAAATATTTATAGCACTTGTATTATCACAAAAAATTCTTACCGATTATGATATCTTCAGCTTGAAACCTTCCAATATGTGTTTCATCCAAATTGCTTGGGTACAATTCATGTAAGTTGCAACATACTCAAATTTTGTTGTTGATTGAGAGATACAACTCTGTTTCTTGTTGCTCCAAGACACTAATCTATCTCCAAGAAAAAATACTCCTCCAATTCTACTTTTCCTATCATCAATATTGCCTACCCAATCTGCATCGGTATAGACTTTGAAGTCAAAATCTCTTGCATATGGATACCATAATCCATAATCTATTGTGCCTTTCAAGTATCTGAAAATTATCTTGGTTGCAATCATGTTTACTACTTTGGATCTTTTTGAAATCTAGCAACCAATCCTACTACATGAGCAATGTCTGGTCTGCTGTGGACAACATAATGTAGCTTACCTATCAAGGATATGTATTCCTTTTCATCGACTGGTGCATAATCATCTTCCTTTGAGAATTTATAGCCTATAACCATTGGTGTTCCAACTGTTTTACAATCTCCCATTCCAAAAGTTTTCAACACTTATTTTACATACTTGGATTGAGTAGTAAAAATACCTTCCATCATCTGTTGGATTTGCAAACCCATGAATTTTTTTATCTCACCTACCAGTGACATCTCAAATTCATTCTTCATTTTATTTGCAAAATCATGACACATATAATCATTACCTCCAAAACTGATATCATCAATAAATACCTCACTTACTAGTATTTTATCTCCTTCTGTCTTGAGATATATGTTACTATCTTCACTGGTTCTTTGAAAACCCATCTTTACTAAGTGAGAGTGTTGTCTTTCATACCATTCTCTTGGTGCTTGTTTCAAACCATATAGTGCCTTATGCAGCTTACACACCATATCCCTCTCTTTAGTTAATGCATAACCATCTAGCTATTCTATGTAGACTTCTTCTTCCAATGTTTCATTTAAGAATGCTGATCTAACATCCATCTGATATACCTTAAATCCTCTGTATGCTACAAATGCAAGTAGATTCCTTACTCCTAATATTGCTACTGGTGCAAATGTCTCACCATAATATTCACTTTCCTCTTGTGCATATCCTTTACATACCAGTCTAGCTTTATTCCTGACCACTACTCCATCTTCATTCAATTTGTTTCTGAATACCCACTTTGTGCCTATGACATTCTTGTTTTTTGGTCTGGGTACCAATGACCATGTATTATTCTTTTCTATCTGATCAAGCTCTTCTTCCATTGCCTTGATCTAGTCTTAAGGCTTCTTTTGCTATTCTAGGCTCAATGGTGGAGATAATACAAGAGTTTTCTCTTAGCCTTCTTCTAGTTAACACACCTGCATTCTTGTCTCCAATAATCTGATCGGGGCTATGATTGAGTCTGACATACCTTGGAATGACTTGATCTTGGTTTTTAGGTTCTTCTTCTTCTTCACTTTCTTCATCTTCTACTGGACCTTCCTGTTTTGGTTGAATTGGGGCTTCTATCTTTAGTTCTCCAACTTCTATCTTTACCAGTTCTGGTTCCAAAAATAGTGTGTTTGGTTCTTATTTTTCCTTTTTCTTGTTGGTTTCTTTAGATTTTTTAGGAAATTCATCTATTCAGACATTGACACTTTCAATGATCTTCTTAGTCCAGTTGTTGTAGCACTTGTTTAATCTTTTCTCTTGGTGGAGTAACCAAGGAATATGGCTTCATCACTTTTGGCATCAAACTTTCCAATAAAATCACTTCTTTTAATAAAACATCCGCTACCAATTTTTTTGAAGTAACTAACATTCGGTGATCTACCATACAAGTATTCATAGGGTGTTTTGTCCTTACCTCTTTTGACCAGTATCTGGTTCATTGTATAAACAATTATGCTAACAACTTCTCTCCATTAGCTACACCTTCTTAAATTAACATAGTCTTAGCAGCTTCTACCATTGACTGGTTGTTCCTTTCTGCAATACCGTTCTACTGTGGTGTCCTTGGTGCAGATAGCTACCTCTTAATCCCATTGTTTTCACAGTATCTAGTGAATTCCTCTGAAGTAAATTCACCACCTTGATCAGTTCTCAAACATTTTAGCTTCTTTCTACTTTCATTTTCAACCAAGGCTCTGAATGCCTTAAATTTTCTGAATGCTTCTATCTTTTCTTTCAAGAATGTGACCCACATCATCCTTGAGAAGTCATCGGTAAATATCATGTAGTACCAATCACCTTGAATACTCCTAGTCCTCATTGGTCCACATAGGTTAGTATGAACCAAATGTAGCAAATGTTCAGCTAAGAAATATTTTCTCTTGAAGGTTGAGGATGTCATTTTCCCTAATTGACATTCCTTGCATGAAGCATTCACTGATTTTTCCAATAGTGGCAACCCTCTTGCTGATTTTGACATGCTGACTCTTACAATGTTATCAAAATTCACATGGCAAAACCTCTGATTCTAAAGCCAACTATCTTCTACTTTTGCAATCAAACAACTATTGACTTTAGAGTTTAAGTGAAATAAGTTACCTCTGGTTTGCTTGCCAGTTGCAATCAGTTCACCTTTTCTTCCAAAGATATTGCAAAATCCATTCTTGAATTCTAACGGGTAACCTTTGTCATTGTTGAGCAACACTCAAAAGATTGTGTTTTAGACCTTCAACCTAGTAGACATCATCTGCACTTGTCTTACCATTTAGGGAAATGGATCCTTTGCCTTTCACCACGCAGGGAGTGTTATTCCCAAATCTGAGAACACCTCCATCAAATTCTTCCAATGTTAGAAACTTGTTTCGGTCACCAGTCATGTGGTGTGAACAACCACTATCTATAATCTAGTCATCTGAACTATCCAAGTGAGAGACCAATGCCTTCTGATCTAATATGTCTTCTTTGATAGCAACAAAGACAATGTCCTCATTTGTATCTTCCTTAGATTCTTCATCTTTAATACCTCCATCCATTGCAATGAAAAAAACTCTTTTTGCTTTTCCTTTAAACTTCCTATATTTCTCTCATTTTTCCTCATTATCTCCATTAGGACAGTTAGCAACAATATGTCCTATCTGGTTACATGCAAAACATTTCAGTGGTAATTTGCCTCTATACTTACCGGCACCCTTGGGTAACCGCTTGGCCAACAATTCTTCGAGTTCCATCAGGCTATCTTCATCATCTACATCTCTGCTGGATCTAGATTTATGACTGCAACTTACTTCTCTGCTTTTCCTTACTAGTGGGGTTGAGACTAAGGCTTTAAATGCAGATTCTAACCTCAAAACACTTCCATCAAAACCATTTAATTCAAATGCAGTTAATTTACCAATGATAGAGTCAAGAGTTACCTTTGTCTTGTTAATAGATTTGAGTGCTTGAATGGTTGCAACTCTGATAACGTAGACTGGTAGAAGGTTTCTCAATACATTGCTAACCATAGTGGCATCCTCCACTATACCTCCAACACTTTTTATTTCTCCAACTATCTCCTTGATTCTTTGACCATACTGTTGAATATTTTCACCTTTATCCATTCTCATGTCATCAAACTTTTCTCTGAGATTCTCTTCCTTGGCTATCTTTACATGCTCATCACCACCATAGATATCTTCCATTTTCTTCCAAACTTCATATGCAGTCTCCAGTCCATGAATATCAACATATACTGAATCTAACAAGGTACTGATGACGGCTTCCAATGCTTGGTTGTTCTCCTGTTGCTCCTTCTTCTGATCATCTATCAAAATTCCACTAGGCAGGTTATACTTATTAACAACATGATCCCAATACTGACTCCTTAAGCTCTTGATGTAAATCTTCATCCTATCACTCCAGATTATGTAGTTATCTCTATTGAACTTCAAACCTTCTCTCTTCATCATTTTCTCCTAGATATTTTCCTCAAGATATTAGGCTTATACTCAAGAAGACATGGAATGCTCTGATACCAATTGATACTATGATGAAACTATAAAGATCTGGTAAAATATTGAGAGGGGGGGGGGGGTGAATCAATATATATAAAATTAGATAAACTTTCACCAAACTTATTTCCAACTCAAAAACAACCCACAAAGTTTACTGGTTTAGTCACTTCACCAAAACTGCAGCTGCCCTGTTAAACCTTACTGGTTGACCAAAATAGTTCAGTGATATAAAGCAATAGATCTAAAACTTAAATATCCTTTGAACAAAACCTTAAACAACTTCACTAATACTGGTAATAACACATTTCAGATCATTTCCAGTCATTTAAATATATCTATGCAGATTTACCAATCATTCACATCAACCATACCAAAAACACATCCACAAAATCATTCACCACTTGACGCAATAATTTTTCACGTGGAAACCAAATGGGAAAAACCATGATGGGGATGAATACCCATAAGTATTTTGAACTCTTCTGAAGTTTGCCCTGTTAGGAGCCAAGCCCAATTAGAAGCTTATACAATAATGTCCTGTTAGGAAAAGATCTGGTTAAGGACCACCTACTTAAGGGATTGAATACAAATATCCTATTAAAGGTAATACCCTATTAAAGGTAACCTCAGTGGAGGATTTCAAATCCAAGCTAATGGATCACCTGGTTAGAGGATTTCACCAACAAGCTTGTTAAAGCTTACCAGGTTAAGGGATTTTACTATTGTAATGGTTAAAGATCAATAGGTTCTTGACTGATTTGGAAATAGCACTTGCTTGCTGAATCAAATCCTTTACTACTCCTATCTGCCTTCACAATATTCTGTAGACACACCACCTGGTTCGACAACAATCACTTCCACACTATCAAATTCCCAACACGCTTTCAATCAATCCGTTGACCTTAAAAATAAATACATTAGGTCGGTAACACAACACAAACCCAAAAATTATCATAAAGATTATAAGCACATCGGTTCAATCTTTATCATTAGATTACATGCAATTAAATTCACATTCTTCTAGGCATCTACAACCACTTCTGGATTTTCACACTTTGAATCTTGTAACACATCACACATTTGTCACTTCATTCTATGTATTTGATCATTCCCAAGGTAAACGATTATCTTTATGCACTAAAACCTTATCAAAACTCATCATGTGCAATATGCTTATGTGACATCTTCATTACCGATCATCATTTAGTCATAGATCATCACAACCAATCTCCAAGTTCCATCAGTTAGGGTTTTGCTTCTCAACTGGTTAGGGTTACCAGTTGAACTTCACTGCTTCAATACTGGTTTCTTTATTGCTTCATTACCGGTTGCAATTGACATCAATGACAACACTATACTTCTTCAATGCAATCTTCATGCAATGCCAATAGTATAATATCCATAGAGAATAAATATTATATCCATGTTTGTAGGACCCTATATGAAAATGAAAGGGAATTTTAAGGATTCTTTCAAACTTACATCAATACAAAATTCTACATCAACTTGCATTAACAAAATTCTAGGGCCTAAACTCTCAGAAATAACACCTTCTCACTCAGTACACCATATTCATTACATTATCATTCATCTAATCTTTTTCTTAATATATCAACCCATTTGAACATCAACATACCATCACTGCAATTAACATTATTAATAATATCAATACAACCAACTTAGTGCAGACATCAGACTCCAAGGAGGTGGATATCCACGAACCATCTGCAACTAATATCCATATGTTCTTCATATCAACCTCTTCATACTAGTCAAGAAAATAATGACAACCATAGACAAATGCTAGCCATGACAAATAATAGCCAATACAATCTCATCATCATATCCTTAATAATCTACTCAACCATATATATAGAAACTCATGTCAGTCACACATCTACTACTACCATAAAATAGTTCTCCAACCACTACAACAATCATTGCTTTCCAATACACTAATCAATAATTAGTCATCTCTACACCATTTCATATCTAACAAGATAAATACCAGCATAATATAAGAACAAACAAATTTCTCCATAGAGAAACATTCAAATATTTGTACTATCAAACATATCACCATAGTATGTTAGATATCAACACCAAGATATCGGATATCATATACAAAGCTTTTTCTCAATGCATCCTTGACAATATGCAACAATCCTCTCCACAAGAACATATTAGAAATACTCTACACTATCCATAGTTTTCTTCCAATAGTTTTTTGTTTAGCTACACCAAGTGACATCACTTAGCCAAGAGCATTAAAAACAAGAAGGAATAAAACAACCATAGAGAACCATCAACCTATCTCAATGTAGACATCATACAACTTGACCATTACTACAAGTAGGCCAACAAGTAGGCAACCACAACTACCATATCATCAATGACACCTCAACGTCTATCACCAATCACCATATCATCAATGACATATAAATATCTATCACCACTCTCACTAGTTAGGAAACACACATAGAAAAATCACCATATCCTCAATGACACTTCAACATCTATCAACAATCACTATATCATCAATGACACCTCAACATTTGTCACCAGTAAGGGACCACACATAAGACAACATATATTGGCGGACATCAGGTTGACATAAATGACAACACATATTTCCAACAATCCCCCCCCCTCTCTCTCTCTCTCACCACTTATCAGCCGCACCTCTTTCTTACCTCTCTCCCTCAGCCTCTTCTCTTTATACTTACCTCTCTCTATCCCTCTCTCTCTACTTACCTATGCCTCCCTCCATATCCCCTTTATTTATCTCCTTCCCTCTCTAATCTCTATCTCCCTATCTCTCTCTTTGCATAACTCCATTCCTTTTCCCTCTCCATTTATCTCTATCTATCTCTCCTTCAATATCTTCTTATATCTATCTCCCTTCTCCCTTTTTATCTACATAACTTTCCCTCCCCTCACCAATTCTCTCAATCTAAGATCTCTCTCCCTCCCTTTCTCTACATACGTCTCGCTCACCAATTCTCTCAATCTCACCTCTCTCTCTCTCTTTATCTCCCTCCCTCTTTATGAGATAGAGAGAAGTAGAGAGGAAAGGAGAGGGATATGGAAAATTATGTAGAGAGAGGAGAGGGGAGATAGAGATAATTAGAGAGAGGTAGAGAGGGAGAGGTAGTGAAGGAGAGAGAGGAGAGAGAGGTGAGAGAAAATGAAGTGGCATGGGAAGGAGGGAGGAAAAGGTATATAGAGAGAGTAAGGGAGAGGGGAGATATAGATAAGTAGAGAAGGATATTGAGTGAGAATGAGAGAGAGAGAGAGAGAGAGAGAGAGAGAGAGAGAGAGAGAGAGAGAGAGAGAGAGAGAGAGAGAGAGAGAGAGATGAATATCAATGGGGAGGGGGAGATGAATATCAGTGGGGAGGGGGAGGTATGAAGAGAGAGGGATAGGGGAGCTAGAGAAAATTAGAGATGATGATTGAGTGAGATAAATATGAAAGATAAAAGTGGAGAGGGGAGGGAGGGAGAGAGAGAGGGAGGTAGGGAGAGATAGAGAGGTATGTAAATACAAGGATATCTCCTAAGGGGAGGTAGGGAGGGGGAGAAAGGGAGGAGATAGCGAGGGAGAGAGAGGTAGGTATGGAGAAGTATACATATATATCTCCCTACCTACCACTCTCTCTCTCCCTCCTTCCCTCACCAATTCTCACTCTCACCTCTCTTTCTCCCCTCTCCCTCACTCACTCTACACATATTTTCCTCCCTCTCTTCCCTTTGTACTTACCTCTCTCTATCCCTATCTCTCTACTTACTTGTACCTCCTTCCCTCTCTCCTCTCTAATCTCTATCTGAACCCTCTCTCTCTTCATACCTCCATCCCTTCTTCCCTCTCCATTTCTCTCCATATCACATCTCTCTATATCTCTATCTCTTTCTCTCTCATTTTCTCTGTACTTATCTCTATCTCCCTTCTCTCTCTCTCTACACAAATCTATCTCCTCTCACCAATTCTCTCTCTCCATACCTCTCCCCCCTCTCTCACCAATTCTCTCAATCTCACCTCTCTCTATCTCACTCTCTCTTTATGAGATAAAGAGAAGTAGAGAGGAAAGGAGAGGGGATATAAATGTATGCATAGAGAGAAGGAAAGGTTAGATTAAGATAATTATAGAGGAAATGAGAGGTAGAGAGGGAGATGTAGGTGATGTAGGAGCATCTCTGATTCATAGAAATATTGCATCAACCAAAAATATTTTCTTTTATTTTTTTTTCTATTTGCAGTTTCTGTTTTCCTTTTTTGTGTGTCCTAGTTTTGGCTCACCAAATCTTGTAGAGTTGGATTCTACTTGAAGAATTGATCATCTTTCTTGTTTCTAGATCACATCACATTTAGATCATTTTCTGGCAAGATATCGCTATCGGTTTCCTTGACAGTTTCCTATTACCGGTTGACAATTCTTGTTATCGGTTGCCTGGACCTATTTTGGTGATCTATTGGAACCCTCTCTTGAAGTTTTTAGAGCCTTGGACATTGATTCTGATGTTTCTTGGCATGTGGCCAACTTTTTCCCATGATCTATGTTTCATCCTTTGGATTTTCTGGAGGATTCTCTTGGTGGAGGCCGACCTTGTTTATTTTACACATTAGATCTTGTTGTTTGGGTTTTATCCTTTGGATAAATATATATAATAGTAATTGCATATTAGAATATAATCAATCAGAGAATCAATTAGCTAGACTGTGCATAGAAGATTGATCTTATGATTCAAGGTCCCGATTGTGACTTATTCTGTATGTTCTACCAGGCCTGTGAGCTAGTATGATGTAATTTGGATGTTACCGGTTGGATGTAATCAACTTTCATGCAATAAACAACTTGTTTTGCATTGCCACCATCATATCTTTGTGTTTTCATTATGTTTACTCTTGCTGACCGGTCTAGATTGATCTCTTTGAGGTCCCTCCTCATCGATGACTGCTTTAGTAGGGTAGGAGAGAGGGGAAAGAGAGAGGTGAGATAGAATGAAGTGGCATGGGAAGGAGGGAGGGAGAGAAATAGTAGAGAGGGAAAGGTATGTAGAGAGAGGGAGGAAGAGGGGAGATATAGATAAGTAGAGAGGGAGATTGAGTGATAAAGAGAGAGAGAGAAAAGTGGAGAGGCAAGGAGGGAGAGAGAGAGGGAGATAGGGAGAGGTATGTAGAGACATGGGTATCTTCTAAGGGGGAGGTGAGGAAAGAGAAAGGGAGGGAGAAGAGATGGAGGAAAAGAGAGATAGGTAGGAAGGGGTATGCACATACATCCCCCTACCTCTCTCTCTCTCTCTCCTTTCTCCTTTCCTCACTACTTGTCTCTCTCTCTCCATATCCTCCACTCTCCCTCTCTTTCTACATACCTCTCCCTCCCTCTCTCTACTGATCTCAATCTCTCCTCTCCATTTTTCTCTCTCCTTCCCTCACCACTTCTCTCTATCTCACCTCTCCCTTAATCCTTTTGTCCTCTCTCTTTCTCTACCTCTCTTTGCTTACCAATCTCTACCTACTACTCCCTTCCCTCTCCCTCCCACCTCTCTCTATTTATTTCTATTTTCTCTCTACATACATCTCCATTCCTCCCTCCTTCCTTCTCTACTTCTCTACTTCTCTCTATCTCAAATCTCTCTCTCCCCTTTACTCTCTCCTTTTCTCTCTATCTAAATACCTCTCCCTTACTCCCTCCCTGCTCTATTACTTTTTTTTTTATCTCACCTCTCTCTCTCTCTTTGGTTAAGATAGAGAGAAGTAGAGAGAGAGTGAGGGAGGGAGAGGAGATATAGATATAAGTAGAGATTAAAGGAGATAGATGTAGAGAAAGAGGTAGGGAGGGAGAGAAATTTAGGTATAGAGAGAGAGGTAGGAGGGAGAGATTGGATAGAGAGTGGTGAGATATATAGAAGTGGAAAGAGAAGGAAGAAGAGGGAGAGAGATAGAGATAGAGATAGAGATAAGTAGAGAAGAAATGAAAGTGTGATATAGAGGGGAGAGAGAGTGAGGTGAGATAGAGAGAAGTGGGGAGGGAAGGAGGGGGGAAAGAGAGAGAGAGAGAAAGAGAGAGAGAGAGAGAGAGAGAGAGAGAGAGAGAGAGAGAGAGAGAGAGAGAGAGAGAGAGAGAGAGAGAGAGAGAGAGTGTTAAGGATGGAGAGAAAAATAAGTAGAGAGGGGTAGAGATTGATGGAAGTTGAGAGGGGAGAGAGAGTTGAGATAAAGAGAAGTGACTAGGAAAGGAGGGAGAGATTGAGGGAAAGTAGTCGAGGTATCTAGAGAAACGGAGAGGAGATATAGAGATAAGTTTAGAGGGAAGGAGAGATATAGAGAGAGGAGAGATAGATAAAGAGAGGGAGGGAGGGAAAGATGGAGAGATGAATTAGAGAGAGATAGAGAGAGGTAAGATAGAGAGAAGTGTAGAGGTAAGAAGGATAGGGGATGAGACCTCTGCAAAGAAATATAGGTAGGTAGGGAGGGAGAAAGAGGTATGTAAAGAAATAGAGGTAGGGAGGGTGTGATGAGAGCGAGAGGTAGAGAGATAGGTCTAGATATTGAGGGAGAGAGGAGAGAGTGAGATAGAGAGAAAGGTAGAGGTAGAGAGAGGGGATAGAGGGAGCATGATAGGGATAGAGATAGGTCTAGATCTCGAGGGAGACAAAGAAAGTAAGATAAAGAGAGAGATTATAGGATCTTGTTAATTATTGAAATTTGACTAAATCTAAAAAATTATAAAATTTTCTAGAATCTGGAATCTTCATTATAACTTCCAGAGATCTGAAACTTTTCGCAAACATCTTACCAATATATACATAAAATATAGTTTAAAGTATAATAAAGTAAAAACACATATTGAAATGTCACTTTGTACTTAACACAAGTCCATTTTGGTTTGAAATTGACCAAGCCTAGGTTCAACCACTACCAACCCATAAGGCAAGTGAATTTTGGCTTAGTATTGACCAAGCCTAGAATCACATTATTAGCTTCTTTAGGTATTTCCAACCCTTTTGGTAGGATTTTCTTTGGGCACCCAATCCAAGGGGTTAGAATTACATGTCAAATACCATAGACATGTTTTTTGATTTTTTTTTAAAATGACACAATGTCAAGAATACTCTCCATCAATTTTGCACGTTTTTCAATGTCAAGTTAAATATGGCATAGTTATGTAGAGATTTCTCTTAACTTTCTAACCATGTATTTTTTTCACATTTCAAATAAGTTAACGTTTTAATCTTTAATTTCTTTTGCTAGTGGACCTCCATTTTTTGTCAGAAACCTATGTATGGTATATTTAGTCTCATTTTTACTCATTCTCAAAATTTGAAACAAATTACATTTTTAGAAACTAGACTTCATTCTACACACATTCAAAAAAATTAATTTTTGGTTACTTTCCATTTAAATATTTAGGGGTGATCACACTCAATATTTTGTTTTTCATGATGTTTCCACTTCAAAATTTAGCAAAAAATCATATATTGATTAGAAAATTAGAAGAAAAATTAGACATAAAGTACATAGTGCTAGCTAATTTTTCTCTGAAGCAATTTTTGAAATAATAAAACAAGTTAACAATTTAGGGGGGCAAGATAGAATGCTACGTTATGTTTTTTTGATAAAAATAAAACCATTTTGTGTGGCCCTCATTTTCAAATACTTTAAACTCCACCATTTAAAAAAAATAGTAGTTAATTTTTTTCTGAGCACTACAAGTCTTTGTAGTGTCATGAAATTGCAACCCTTGCAATTATTGACCACATTAGGGTCCTCACACATGCGATTCAAATCCCTAATCCTGATTGGAGACCAGAGACTTGCTCAACACCTGAGAACCAGACCTTGCTTTCCCTTCGCACTGCCCAAATTGCATCTTGTTCTGCAAAAAGGGCAGGACAGGGGCGTGACACCCATGTCCCCTACTCCTTTTTGGGGCAAGATCCTTTTCAAATGTGCTTTAGAGGTTGCATATTGAGCGGGAAGACTCCCCTAGTATCAGCCTATGATGGAAAATTAGTCAATTAAACCTAATTGATGAGTATATAAGGTGCATTTTGTCCTCTCATTTGCATGAGGTGGGATGAGTGAGAAGTTTACTTGAGATCAAGTATTCAAGCATTTCTTTCCAGCATTGAGCATTTTCAAGTATCCCTTCAAGGCTAGGTGTTGCATTCAAGTCAAGGATTCAACCATTGAAGAGGAGATTCATTCCAACATTCAATTCCACAAAAAACAAATCTACCTAAATTTATCATAAACCTCCCTTGAGGTGACTTAAATTTTAGTCTTTCATTTACATTTACTTGTGTAGTGTCATAAATTGTAGACCCTTGCTAGGGTGGTACAATTTCACACTTAGGTTAGCACCTGCATTAGTGTGTCTTGCATCTTACATTTATCATTCTCCTTTAAGCATTTAATTAATTAATTTAATTAAATATAAGGTCGTGTTTCATCACTTTACATATTATAAAGTTGGGCCCTTTACCCTAAGTGTGCCCCTTTTTAGCTTATTCCTCTAATGAATCATTTAATCATAAACCCTAATTATATCTTATTTTGTCCGTTTAGGCCCAATTTCACATATCAAAACATCTCAAAATATGTTATAACTTTGGGATGCTCTCTAATATCATCATATCTAACAACCCCAAAAATTTGGTGAAAAGTTGGTCAAACCATGGAAGGAATGCACATGGTCCATGAATTTTTCTCTGAAATTTTGATGACACAGTCCTATGATATAATAATTCTTAACCCCAAAATATCAAAAGGAAATTCAAATCCTAGGTCGGCCTAAACATGAAATTAAGTTCTAAGGTTTCATACTTAAGAGCTCTCTTTCTTCATTTGAAATAGTATCTTTCTAAGAATCTAAGAGCATGTTTTTTAAGCATTAGAGCCTTCTTTGTAGTGAAAGAGTATATCTTTGTGTTGGTATTTTGTATATGTTGATATGGTTTTGTCATTGATGTCAACACTTATCAACACTTCAGCACTTGGAGAATTGGTCATGTTCACCGACAAGCAAATGACTTATGCACAGTCATCGGTATTTGGTTCACTGACAGGATATATTGTTCACTGACACTTGGAATCACTTGGAGATTACTTGGTTATGTTGAAGACATCATTTTAACACTTTGTCTTGGTGATTTGTTCATTGGTTTATTCAAGTTTGCATATTTTTTGTTACCAGCAAATAGGTCCAGAATATACAATGACAGACATATCTATTCCAGATCAGCACAACACGTCAAGAAGATAATTTGTTGTTATTGTAAATGCATTGAGCTGACACCATGCATCAGATATTGTTTCATTTGTAATTGATTTTATTGTAATATCTTTTAGTGAGCCGATCTAATCAATTAGTCTTAGGTTATGGTATAAATGTAAGATCTCATTTGTGAGATTAATATGCGATAGAAATAGGATTGTAATTCGGTGTATGAAAATATTAGCAGAGCCATACATGTAGACATCAATCAAGATTGAAGGAAGGTTTGTAGAAGGCATATAAGAGCTAAACTGGTACTGAATCCAACATATGGAGATGCTATTTTGAGCATTACATTATCATTGGATTTAACCATCCAATTGTAGTCAGTGTGACTCCCATTTGTGATTGAGTAGTGAGCTCTAGGCGCTTGGCCTTTCTGCATATGCAGACCTCATATTGTACACACATACTATCTACAGTAGTATCATCTGATTGTGGGTAAGGTTTCCCACCATAGTTTTTCCCCTTACAGGGTTTCCACGTGCAAATATTGGTGTTATGTGTTGTGGATGTTATTGTATTTGTGTTTCATGCATTAATCTTTACCGGTACTACAACTAACTGATAAACTGTCTACTGGCATAAAGTTTGGTTATTTGATTTTGGTTTGAATTTATTAGACAACTGATTCACCCCCACCCTCCTCTCTTAGTTGTCTCTGGGACCTAACAATTGGTATCAAAGCTTAGTCCTCCTTTTGCAGTAGTCTAATAGCTTGAGGAGATCCATTGTCTTCAAACTATTTCAGGAAGGACAATCCTAAACTTGATGGAACCAACTATGGCATATGGAAGATCAAGATGGAGATGCATCTAAATTGCATTGGAAAGGAAATATGGGAAGTTACAAAGAATGGTTACACTGCTCCTACTCAAAGTCAGCCTAATCCACCAAATCTAGTCAAAGATGAGGAAAATGATTACAAAGCAAGAGAAGCACTTTTGAGTGCATTGTCAGATCAACAAATAATACAATTATCAGATACGTCTACTGCTAAATCTATTTGGGACCATTTGGAAACATTGAATGAAGGATATTCCATAGTCAAAATTGCAAAACTTGAATGCTTCCAGGTCATGTATGAAAATTTGAAAATGGAAGAGGATGAAAGAATTTATGCTTTTATGGAAAGAGTAAATGAAATTGTTTTAGGTATAAAATATTCTGGAGGAACCTTAAGTGAAGATGAAATTGTTTCAAAAGTTTTAAGAGCATTTCCACTAGCATACAAAATGAAAGTAACTGCTATAAATGAGTTAAGAACAATGCCTAATACATCAGTAACTAGAGACACTCTGATTGGAAAACTTTCAGCTTTTGAACTTGAGGAATTTGGTCCTGCTACTACTATAAAGACAGATTTAGCTTTCAAGGCATCATCATCATCATTTGACAAATTTGATTGGAAAGCCTTCTATGCAAGATAACTTGAAGAAATCAGGAGAGAAATTGAAGAACTTGAAGAACTTGAAGCACTATTTGCAAGGAAAATGCCTAAAGGTCCTATTGGAAATAAGTATGAAGGTAAAGAACCCTTTAAATGTTTTAACTACAATAAGATTGGTCATATGGCATCTAAGTGTCCTGATAGACATGCAAGATTGAAAGAAGAAGCTAAAAGAACATAAAGCCTAACCCTAAATATCATAGATATAGATTTAAAAAGAATAGAGACAAGTCTTGTTATCTTGCTGATGAAGGAGTCACTGATGATTTTGATGAGGATCCTACTGACAATGGATGGGTTTTTGTTGCTATAACAAAAGATCAAATGACACCCACTGTTCAATTGGTAGAGTAGGCCCTGACAACTAGAATTGAAGATAAGGATGAATGGATCATTGATTCAAGATGTTCACATAATATGACTGGTGATAAAAGTAAATTCTTAACCTTTCATGAATACAATGGAGGTCTAGTGAGATTTGGAGATGATAAAGCTTGTTTCATCAAAGGAAAAGGGACTATAAATTTGGATCGTAAGCACAATACTGATAATGTTTACTATGTTGAAGGATCGAAGCATAATCTTTTGAGTGCTGGTTAGTTAGTTGAAAAAGGATTTTAGTTACAATTTGGTGTAGGAGCACCCTTCCAAGCTCTTCCTCCTTCTTGTTTTGTTGGTGTTATGCTTCTTTTGAAGCCATTGTATATAAAATAAAGGGCCATGTGCTCATTGGTCCTAGTTAGGGTCCTAGTTGAGGTCTTAGGGTCTTAAGGCAAGATTGAGATTTTCTTGAAATTTGAGGGTATGTGTGCCTTTGAGGTGTTTAGGGGTCCTTCATATCATGGTGGTATCCTTAGGTATGCTCAATGTGGGTCTAGCAGTCAAGAAAAGCAACATTGGTAAAGTTGCTTAAAAGCTGCATGACAACTTTTAAAAGTTGTCAAGCAACTTTTTCACCTAGTGGCCAAAATTCTTAGTTTGGCATGGACAACCCTAATATGGGCACATAGACTAAGGAGAGGGTAGTATAATTATTTCCAAACCCTAAATTAATGGGTTGGATGTTAGAGCTTGTATGGCCCAAGCAAACTAACTGACTGTGACTGCAAATTTTGTTGCTAGTCGGCACAAATGGAGTAAAGGAAGATAGTTAATGGATTGATTTACATGAAAAACTATGTGGAATGTCTTCTATGGTTTAAGTACTTTCATTTTGAACAATTAGATTAGGTTTTGGTTTGTAAGTGTGGTGTGCTTGTAAATATTTTGTAAGTTGTCTTCTCACTGTCCAGTTTTGGACTAGTTTGTGCAAATGGAGTCATGACTCCATTCCCCATTGTGGAACCACCATGAAACCATGGGGAATGAGAGTACAAACCTTTTACTTACTAAAAAACAAGCAGGGCCCTTGAAAATGTAGGGAGGCCACCGAAAGACCCAATCCTAGGCGAGACTGAACAATTCCCAACTAGGAAGGGTTAAATTGCAGAGGTCTTGGAGAGCAAGGTTGGTTAGAGGAGAGTGCACCCTTTGGAAGAGGTGTAGAGGAGTGTGTGAAGCACCACTTGTGTGAAGGAGGAGCCTCCAACAATCTAGACAAGGTGGCTAAAACACAAAACACTCACTGTGACCCAGGTAGACCATAAAACCCTCACAAAACCCTTAAAAACCTCAAAATTCGCCCTAGGCACTGTACGACCACTTGGAGGCCCAAAACTAGAGAAATACTTGAGCCCTTGCCAAATGACTGGTAGTCAATTTTGGGAGTTTGGGTTGTTTGTGCATCATTTGTGAGAGGGAGCCCTAAAGGATCGGGTAGGAGGCCTAATTGGTCAAAATCCTTTTAGCCCTATTTTGAATGCAAAAACACAAAACAGTGAAATCGGTAAGGGGTTGAAAGCTTAAAACCTCTTGGGGGCACAAGGATGGGTGGAAAAACCTTGTTAGAGACTTGAACTATCCTTTCTAAGACCTTGGAAGGTGTGGAACAAGCCAAGCCCTTATTAGCCATAGTAAGGGGTTTTGAGTCTCATGAGTAGGTGAGACCTTAGGAGCAGCATTGCAACTCATTGGTGGGTGGATTGGGCAAGGTCAGGGGATTCCTCAAGCAAGGTAAGTCCTAGAGACCCTAGGGTGTGAAGAGAACACCAGGTGATCCAAGGGAAGGATCCAAGAGCATAGACTAGGCTAGTCTATCCCATACCCCATCCCATCACAATTCAAGAATTGTAAATGCAAAATCATGAACAAAACTAGTTTGGAAATTGCAACTGGTAATCAGAATAGAGGTAATATTTTTCATTTGAATAATAGTGAAAAGGCATGCTTAATTGCACATATTGATGGAAGTTGGTTATGGCATAAGAGACTTTGGCATGTAAATTTTGATTGCATTGTGAAAATCAGTACAACTAAGGCAGTAAGAGATTTACCTAAGATTGTCAAACCTCACAATCCGATATGTAAGGAATGTCAATTTGGAAAGCAAGTTAGAGCATCTTTTAAAAGTATTCCAAAGAAATCCAATAATGATCTTGACCTAATTCATATTGATTTATGTGGTCCAGCAAGAACTAGAAGCTTACAAAGAGATAGATATTTTATGCTAATCATTGATGACTATTCTAGAATGTTTTGGGTTACTTTTCTCAGGGAGAAATCATAAGCACTTGGGAAATTCAAGCTATTCAAGGTGATGGTAGAGAATCAAACTGGTAAGAAAATTAAATGTCTGAGATTAGATCAAGGAGGTGAATTCACATCTAAGGAATTTAATACATTATGTGAAGTGAATGGGATCAGAAGACAATTATCAGCACCCCAAACACCCCATCAGAATGGAGTTGTAGAAAGGAAAAAAAGAACTATCTTGGATGCAACTAGAAGTATGTTATTAGAAGCAAATCTACCTCATGTATATTGGAGAGAAGTAGTAAGTACAATGGTTTACACATTCAACAAAGTTCACATCAAAGGTGAAACGGGTAAGACCCCTCATGAACTATGGTTTGGGATTACTCCTACTCTTGAATATTTCAAAATATTTGGAAGTAAATGCTATATTAGAAGAGATGAGTATAATGAAAAATTTGATCCTAGAAGTGATGAAGGAATATTTCTTGGTTATTCATCTAAGAGCAAGGCATATAGATGTTTTAACAAAAGATTGCAGAAAATTGTTGAGAGTACAAATGTGAAGATTGATGAACAATTCAGAGGAACTTCAAGGTACATAGACTCTGAATCGGCAACAGAGATATTGACAAATGAACCAACAATGAATACACTAGTACAGATTGAAGATCCAGTTACACCAACATCATCTAAAAATTCCATAGTAGCTGAGGAACAACAACAAACAAAGACACCCCGATATGTAAGATTGAACCACTCTGAAGATCAGATAATTGGAAACAAGTATCAAGGAGTTATGACTAGAGGAAGACTAGCAAATGAAGAGGTATGTCTTATTTCTCAAATTGAACTAGCATCAGTTAATGAGGCATGTGAAGATAAACATTGGATTAAAGCAATGGAAGAAGAATTAGAACAAATTGAAAAGAATAACCCATGGACATTAGTTCCCCGACCTAAAGACAAAAATGTAATTGGAACAAAATGGGTATTCAGAAACAAACTTAATGAAGATGGTAGGGTAATCAAAAATAAAGCAAGACTAGTGTGTAAGGGATATTCACAAAAAGAAGGAATTGACTATAATGAAACCTTTGCACTGGTAGCTAGAATTGAGGCAGCCAAATTATTCTTGGCTTTTGCACAACACAAGAACTACAAAGTATATCAGATGGATATTAAATGTGCATTTCTGAATGGAGATCTTGAAGAAGAAGTTTATATTGAACAACCTGATGGATTTTCTTTGATAGATGACAAAGATATGGTTTGCAGGTTAAGGAAGGCTTTGTATGAGTTGAAGCAAGCTCCAAGAGCTTGGTATGCTAGATTGGATAAATCTATTTTGAAGATTGGTTTTTTGAAAGGTAATGTTGACAGAAACTTATACTACAAAGTGACAAATGATGATATCTTGGTTATAGAAGTTTTTGTTGATGATATAATCTTTGGAGGAGAAGATAGATTATGTAAAGACTTTTCTAATGAAATGCAACAAGAATTTGAAATGTCTATGATTGGAGAGATAAAATTATTTTTAGGATTGTAGATTTCACAGATTGATAAAGGAATATTCTTAAGTCAATCTAAGTACTTGAAGGAATTACTAAAGAAATTTGGTATGGAGAACTCTAAACTGGTAAGCACACCTATGACTGCAACTGATAAATTGTCACTAAGGGATGAATCAACACCTGTTAATCTAACTAGATACAAGTCTATGATTGGAGGTTTACTGTATTTGACACAAACAAGACCTGATATTATGAATGCAGTATGTATTGTTTCAATATTTCAGAGTAATCCTAAAGAAAATCATGAATCAATAGTAAAAAGGATTTTTCAGTACTTACAAGGCACTACAAATCTTGGCTTATAGTATCCTAGAGATGAAAACTTTGAATTATGTGCATACACAGATGCAAATTGGGCAGGGGATGTAGATGACAAAAAAAGCACCACCGGTGGAGCACTGTTTCTTGGTAGCAGACTAATTTCTTGGTTGAATAAGAAACAAAGTTGCACATCTTTATCAACAACATAATCAAAATATGTTGCAGCAACAACTAATTGCATGCAAGTATTATGGCTTAAGCAAATGGTGAAGGACATAAAGGTAAAATGCAAGGAACCTATATCTATTTATTGTGATAATACAACAACAATTAATATATCTAAGAATCAAGTATTACATTCTAAAACTAAAAATGTTTCTATCAAATTGAATTTTTTGAAAGAGAATGTTGAAGCAAAAGAAGTGAAATTGGTTTATGTGAATACTAAAGAGCAGATTGCATATATCTTTACTAAGCCTTTGCCTAAGGAGACTTTTGAAAATCTCAAAGATCAGCTTGGGGTTATACCCCCACCGGTAGAGACTTACAAAGTTGATGTTTGTCATCAACCAACAGAATTAACAGATAAATCTTTTATTCCAGCTTTGATGAGGAGAGCTACTTCTTAGGGGGAGTAGTTGGTATTTTGTATTTGAACCTCGAAATTGTATTTGCTTTGGCATTTGATTTCAAAGGGGGAGAGATTGATATGGAAAAACTCTTGGAAAACACATATTATTCATAGGGGGAGAGATTGATATGGAAAAACTCTTGGAAAACACATATTATTCATAGGGGGAGAGATTGTTACTTTGGGGAGAGATATTATGATTTTTGGTTATGATCTCTTTGGGAGATTATTGGTTTTTGGTTTTTGGCATTTCTGTTTTGGCACCTTGATGGTTTTTTCATCTTGTGTTGCCATCAATACCAAAGGGGGAGATTGTTGGTATTTTGGATATGTTGATATGGTTTTGTCATTGATGTCAACACTTGTCAACACTTCAACACTTGGAGAATTGGTTATGTTCATTGGAAAGCAAATGACTTATGCACACTCACTGGTATTTGGCTCATCGGTACTTGGAATCACTTGGAGATTACTTGGTTATGTCGAAGACATCGTTTGAACACCTTGTCTTGGTGATTTGTTCATTGGTTTATTCAAGTTTGCATATTTGTTGTTACCGGCAAATAGGTCCAGGATATACACCGGTAGGCATATCTATTCTAGATCAGCACGACACATCAAGAAGAATACTTGTTGTTATTGTAAATGCATTGAATATTGTTTCATTTGTAATTGATTTTATTGTAATATCTTTTAGTGAGCCGACCTACTCAATTAGTCTTAGGTTATGGTATAAATGTAAGATCTCATTTGTGAGATTAATATGCGATTTAAATAGGATTGTAAATCGGTATATGCGAATATTAGCAGAGCCATACACACAAACATCATTCAGGATTGAAGGAAGGTTTGAAGAAGGCATATCAAAGATAAACCGGTACTGAATCTAGCATATGGAGATGCTATTTTGAGTAGTACATTATCATTGGATTTAATCACCCAATTGTAGTCAGTGTGACTCCCATTTGTGATTGAGCAGTGAGCTCTAGGCACTTGGCCTTTCTGCATGTGCGGACCCCATATTGTACACACATACTATCTGCAGTAGTATCATCTGATTGTGGGTAAGGTTTCCCACCGTGGTTTTTCCCCTTATAGGGTTTCCACGTACAAATATTGGTGTTATATGTTGTGGATATTATTGTCTTTCTATTTCATGTATTAAGCTTTACTAGTACTGCAACTAACTGATAAACTGTCTACCGACATAAAGTTTGGTTTACCGGTATTAAGCATTAAGTTTGGTTAAGTTGATTTTGGTTTGAATTTATTAGACAACTGATTCACCCCCCCCACCCCCCCCCTCCTGCTAAGTTGTCTCTAGGACCTAACACTTTTAAGTCCTCAACAATATTCAACATTCATCCATCAAATATTCATCAAGCATCATTTTATCAATTGGGGGATTTTGACGATGTAGAAGAACAATAGGAGATCACCGACTGACGATTGGCTTGTACCTCTCCCTTGGGTTGTGTATGGTTTCATGTTGTTTTCATGTCTTTTCATAAGTTTCATTTTGATTCATATTCACGATTTAGATCACTTTTCATTGTGGATTTAGAGCATTTACTTTTTCAATTATAAGAAATTAGGGTTTACTCTTTAGGGTTTCTCTAGGTTGTTTACTTTCATTCTTAAGATCTTGCACACACACAAGGTTCTTGCACACACATTTTCAATACATTATGACATATTCATGGAGGTGGAAATAACCAACACGAGGGTTGACTAAGGCAAAACCCTATATAGCCACCCCAAACCCTCTTTTTTAGCTTCAGGTACAAGTTCTGATCCGAGCATCATTAGAAGTTTCTGAACCAGAAGAGTACATAGGGATAGTTTTGGGTTGCAGATCTTAGAAAAAACCCCAAGGAAAAGGGTGTGGTGCCCTAGTCCCACCAAAGAAAGTGGGATGGCACAATGGTTCTGCCCTCTGTCAGCAGGACTTGGGAGAACAACACTTTGTACGCTCCAGAATCCCTCCTGTCAATTGCAGCTCTAGAATTGCAGAATCAGGACAGTGGCATGGCACCTTGGTCCTAGACATTTTTGCTCAGATTCCAGCCATAGATACACCTCTTCTTTTTCCTTCTGATATATACTTTGCAGTAGTGTATCATTCATTCTTTGATCTAGATTATCAGATTAGGGTTTGCTTGCTTACTTGCTTTCTAGGTTAGATTACATTTTGCATCATTCCTTTCTCTCATTTACAACAAAGGAATAGAAAAAATAAGAGGTAATCCATGAATCTCTCTTTCTCATAAGAAGTAGCCGATGTGCATTACCTCCCAAGGCTCTTTCGTATTCCATGAGTGTGTATGAGAGTGGGTTTAGGGTTTCCATACTTAGTCTCACTTTTTCCCCTACACATATTTGGTGAACCCAACGTGAATCCAATTTCATTTGCATTGCCTTGCATTGTTAGATCTAGATCTAGTTTATTTTATTTGCTTTCAAATAAAAAAAAAGAGAGATAGGTTTCTTTCATTTTCCTTGCATTGTGTGTTTAAGTTTCATGCATTTTCATTTTAAAATGTCAGATTTCTATTTGCAAGATGTTCATGCTTTTGGTGATGTATGCAATTTTATTGATTATGGGTTTAGTAAGGATTAATTAGATGAAGTTCTAAATGAGTTTTTTAACCCTAAGCCTTCTAAACCCTCATTTTGCCAAAAAATAATCAACCTTGTTACTATGCCATTTCGTGGTGATGAGAAAGATAAGTTGAATGATTCCTCTCATGGGTACATTCCTATCAACTCCTCCATTAGATCTAGCAACATGGTTGACTCTCATAATTTCCTCTATGATGTTATGTCTCCTTTTGAGTCCAAAGATAAGCCTTTAAATCACCATGATCATGCTTTATTGGATGATACCCTTGATAACTTTATGTCTTTGCCTAAACTTTCAAACAAGAATAATGCATCTAAAAGGTTAATCAATATGATCAATGTGAATGAACATAGAAAACCACTTTTTATTGTCCAAGGTTCTTGTCCTTCTCCAACTTCACCTCTTTTTAATTGTTGGTAAACAGATTTGTCCCTTTCAAGAAATTTATTTACTCTACAAACAAAGATGTAACTCCTGTAAGCCCGATTATGAAAGTAAACAAATTACCAACAGTTGGATGAATTTATTACAGTTCAACCTTTGCATTAGAGGGAAGCTCCTCATATGATTTGCAATGAACTCAATACACAAATAAAATGTTGACACTTTTTACCAAAAAGCATAGAAAGGATTTAGCATTCATCAATCAACACAAAAGAATGCTTTCAAAGTGAAACAAATAAAATATTTTGAAGATTCAATTGAGTTCACACTCTCTGATTTACACACATGTTCACCTAATAAATTCAGAGCATAACAAATGCATTGCAGC
Organism: Cryptomeria japonica; assembly: GCF_030272615.1. NCBI lineage: Eukaryota > Viridiplantae > Streptophyta > Pinopsida > Cupressales > Cupressaceae > Cryptomeria > Cryptomeria japonica. The sequence goes on from NC_081414.1 coordinate 772,049,212, forward strand.
ATTGATGTCTAATAAATTCTCTCTCATGCCTCATAGGACAAGTAGGATTAGCACAACTTAATCAACAATGAATATGTTAACAAGTAATTGCAACCATGAATCCAGAAAAACACAGAGATAACTGATCATAAAATGATATCATGCCCATACCAATTTTCTCAAGAAAGATTACTAATCTTCAAACACACAGATTCAAAGACTACATATCATAGCGCTTTATTGATAATCAACCATTCTATTTTCAAACAATTCATAGGAAAACCAAAATATTATCTGCTGCTCAAAAAATCATAGTTTTTCAGACCCTCACAAAGACAAGCTTTCCAGCTTAAGTAGCCTCCAAGCTCATAATTTTTACATAACAAAATTACACTTTACTTTAACCAAAGGTTAAAGAAACCGTTTACTATAACATGAAAGAAAACTAAAACAACAGCCATTGTGAGGTTGACACCTCATTCTTGGATTGACTATGCTTCCACTGTGGTAGAGGAGGTTATGGATTTGTCCTGCTTTGCCACAGACCCATGCCATTCCAGGTGTGCTACTGAGAAGCTCAAGATGACATGAAAATAAGGAAGACCATGTTGGCATTATGTGAACCGGTATAAGGACATAATGATATTGTATATTGTCATTGATGTCAATATGTTATATGAAGTGAACCAACATATGTGATATGTGAGAAGAGAGAATCAGCATGTGTATGAATTGGTATATATTCTCAAGGTGAACCACATGTAGTTATGGGAACTGACACATGGAAGCATTGTATGACTACCGGTTGGTAGGTAGTTTCCACTTCAGGATTTTCGGTTGGAGTACCTCAAGCCTTTGTGACTCAATTGGTGATCTCTATGTGATGAGTTAGCAGTAAACAGAGAACATATCATGTTACCATGTAAGCCCTGTGCGTGTGAAGGATCTTGTATGAAGAAGATTATCCCTATCCACCTTGGGAATGTGTGAAGTTTGTCAAACGATGATAACGCGTGATGGTTTATCAACCACCATGCAATCAGTGGATAATGGATGATGGAGAATGTCTTGAGATCAATTCAAGATTGTTGCATTTAATGCAGTATGATTCAACAATCAGGATTGAACCACTTGAATTGCTTAACCTAAAAGGTTTAGGGTTTAGGGATTTTGCTACCGACCTGTCTATTTCCTATAAGGTCGATGTTGTGTTTCTTTCTAAGGTTGTTGGCAAAAGTTGTATGTGTGTATCCAAGGGAAGTGATACGTGATTATTTCTAGACCAAAGGAGAGAAGAGATACCTGCAAAGTGAATGTGTAGAAGGTGAAGAGGAGCCAAAATGGATTTGCATAAGCATTAAGTGCTGTTACCAGATCATTGTAATTCTTGTTGATCTTTAACCACTTCAACAGTTGTGAAATCCCTTAACAGGGTAGCCTTAACTGGCTTGATACAAATCCCTTAACAGGCTAACTCAAAGTTATTGAGTTCTAGGAAGCTATAGAGCTCTAGAGATCCTTTAGATATTGAGTTCTTGAAATCCTCTAACAAGGTAACCCTAACTGGGTTTAACCCTTAACCGGGTATTGTAGCCATCCCTTAACCAGGTGATCCCTAACAGGATCGATTCCTAGTAGAACCTATTGTAATGTCTTTAACCGGACAAGGCTCCTAACAGAGCAAACTTCTAAAGAGTTCAAAAAGTAGCTTGTGGGTATTCATCCCCACTGTGGTTTTTCCTAGTTGGGTTTCCACGTGAAAAATATGTGTGTCATGTGTGATGCTTTTATCTTGTGATGCTTTGTTATTACCTGTTGAGCATATGTTGGTTATGTGTTTTATGCCTGTCTATAAAACATATGGAACTAACTATTGTGAAGATCTGATGATAGTTTACCTATTCATGCATGAGGGTGTAATGGTTCTATAGTATTGAGCTAAGAAGAAATCTTAGTGAGTAACTAGTTTATGATTGTTCTAGTTGCTTTGGGTCTTACCGGTTGCACTCTGTTTCAACCAGTGTCACTGCAAGCCAGTCACTTGGAGTATTTGCTGAAAAACCAGATTTGGATAGTATTTTGCCTATACTGATTCACCCCCCCTCTCAGTACCGGTTTGGTACTACTCATTCATCATTGAGTTGTCAATTGGTATCAGAGCACTCTAGGTCCTCCATGTTGTAAGCTTAACTGCTTGAGGTAAAGATCCCAGTCAAATGATGAAGAGGGAAGGTCCAAAGTTTAATAGGGAAAATTTCAGTATATGGAATGATAGGATGAAGATATTGATTAGAAGCATGGGTGCTCAACACTGGAGTTATGTTGAGAATGTCTATGTTGTCCCTACCGATACTCTCACTGATGACCAAAAGAGAGAGGTACAAGAAAATGGGCAAGTCATGGAAGCCCCTATTAGTAGTCTATTTGACATTGAGTTTATTGATGTTCAGGATAAGGTAAATCCCAAAGAGGTATGGGATGCTCTTGAAAATATCTATGGCGGCGATGAACATGTAAAATAGGCTAAGGAAGAAAGCCTGAGAGGGAAGTTTGAAGATATGTGGATGGTTGAAGGTGAGACCATTCAGCAGTATGGAATAAGAATCAAAACAGTCATTAGAGAAATCAAGAGTGTAGGTGGTAAAATAGAAGATTCCACTGTGGTAAACAAAGTCCTGAGATCCCTGTTGCCGGTCTATGCAATAAGGGTTGCTGCTATTTAGGAGCTGAGATCAATAGACAAGACTAAGGTATCCTTGGAATCCATCATAGCCAAGTTGACAACTTATGAGCTAAATAGTTTTGATGGTAGTGTTCAGAAGACTAAATCAACATTTAAAGCCTCTGCTATACCATCCAGAAAAGGAAAAGAAGCTACACTAGTGGTGAACCTAGACAGAGCAGAGAAATGAAAGATGAGGAGATTCTGATGGAATTTGAAGCTCTCCTTGCCAGAAAGCTTCTAAAGGAACTGATAAATACAAAGGTAAGCTACCTTTGAAATGATTTTCTTGTAACCAGATAGGACATATTGCTATAAATTGTCCTAATGGTGATAACAAGGACAAACCAGAAAAGTTCAAGAAATTCAAAGGAGGAAACTAGAGAAACTATTTTGTGGCAGTTGATGAAGGTGTCACAGATGAAGAATCAGAAGATGAAGAGAACAAAGACAGTGTGTTTGTTGTTGTAAAGGAAGATGTGGTAGACAAGAAGGCTCTTGTCTCCCAGTTTGATAATTCCAATGAGTGGATCATTGATAGTGGTTGTTCTCACCATATGACAGGTGACCGGAGCAAGTTTCTATCCTTGGAGGAGTATGATGGTGGTGTGGTTCGCTTTGGCAAAGATGCACCATGCATGGTCAAAGGTAGAGGGTCCATCTCTTTGAATGAAAAGAGCAGTGCTGACAATGTGTACTAGGTTGATGGTCTCAGACACAACCTTCTGAGTGTTTCCCAGCTAAATGATAGTGGCCTCACTCTAGAATTCAAGAATGGAGTTTGTAGAATCAAAGGAAAAGAGGGTGAATTGGTGGCCACTGGCATGCAGACCAAAGGTAACCTATTTCATCTGAATGCAAATATAAGTACATGTCTTATGGCCAAGTTTGATGATAGCTAGATATGGCATAGGAGACTCTGCCATGTAAACTTTGATAACATTGTGAAGGCTAGTAAGATCAATGCAGTTAGAGGGTTGTCGGTGCTAAGAAAACCGGATAATACCTTGTGCAGAGAGTGTCAATTGGGGAAAATGTCTTCCTAAACCTTTAAAGGTAAATCTTTCACCGCTGACAACTTGCTTGATCTTGTGCATACTGATTTGTGTGTAGGGTGAGAAGACTATGGAGAAACCTTTGCTCCTATAGCCAGATTGGAAGGAGTTCATATGCTTCTTGCATATGCAGCTTTTAGAGGCTTCAAAGTATATCAAATGGATGTAAAATCTGCATTCCTAAATGGTGTACTTGAAGAGGAGGTGTATATTGAGCAACCAGATGGGTTTTCCCTATTTGAAGACACTGACATGGTATGTAGGCTACAGAAAGCCTTATATGGTCTAAAGCAAGAACCTAGGGCATGGTATGAGCGCCTACATTCCCATCTTGTGAAGATTGGATTTGAGAGAACAAGTGAAGATAGCAATATCTACTTGAAGTTTGAAAGAGATCAGATCCTAATCTGTGAGGTTTTTGTTGATGACATTATCTTTGGTAGAGATGACAAGATGAGTCATGAGTTTGTTGATGAGATGAAGAAAGAGTTTGAGATGTCACTCATAGGGGAGATTAAGTTCTTCATTGGACTATAGATCCAGCAGATGAAAGATGGAATCTTTATCACTCAGTCCAAATATGTCAAAGAGGTGTTGAAGACCTTTGGCATGGAAGATAGCAAATCGATTGGTACACCGATGGTGACCCGTTGCAAATTGTCAAAAGAGGATGATTCCACACTGGTTGATGAGAAGGAATACCGATCAATGATTGGTAAGTTGCATTATGTAGTGCATAGAAGATCAGATATTGCACATGTAGTTGGCATTACTGCAAGGTTCCAGAAAAATCCAATAGAATCCCACTTGGTTGCAGTCAAGCCGATTCTTAGGTATCTAAAGGGAACAATTGACTATGGATTGTGGTACCCATACAACAATGATTTCATTCTAAAAGTATTCACAGACGCTGATTGGGTAGGTAATGTGGATGATCAGAAAAGCACAACCGGTGGTGCATTCTTTCTTGGTGGTAGATTGGTCTCATGGATGAGTAAAAAGAAGAGTTGTATCTCTCAGTCTACAGCAGAAGCGGAGTATGTTGCAACTTTCATGAACTGCACTCAGACAATCTGGATGAAGCATGTTTTCAATGGCTTCAAAATCCCTGTATTTGAACTAGTAAATATATTCTATGATAACACAAGTGCTATCAATATTTCAAAGAATCCGGTTTTACATTCTAGAACCAAGCATTTTGAGCCAAAGTATCATTTCTTGAGGGAAAAGGTTTAGAATAAAGAGATTGCACTGAAACATGTTTCCAGTAAGGAGCAATTAGTAGACATATTCACCAAGCCTCTCCTAAAGACTACATTTGTGCATTTAAGAGGTGAATTGGGGGTACTGCCCCTTCAGGAGGTGAACTAAAAATATTTGTTCCACATCAGTCAAGTATTACATAGTCAAATTTTTGTTGATTGATGTGTTGAAGGATGCTACTCCTCAGGGGGAGCAACATAATGGAATAGGGATGCTTGTGCCTTCACTTTGGCATTGTTATCAAAGGGGGAGAAGAAGTGTTGCGGAAAGATATCTACAGAAAATGGGGGAGAAGATGTGAAGCAGAGAGATATCTTTGTATATTGCCATCAATGCCAAAGGGGGAGATTGTTGGCATTATGTGAACCGGTATAAGGACATAATGATATTGTATGTTGTCATTGATGTCAATACGTGATATGAAGTGAACCAGCATATATGATATGTGAGAAGAGAGAACCGGCATGTGTGTGAACCAGTATATATGCCAAAGTGAAGCAGTATATTTTCTCAAGGTGAACCGGCATGTAGTTATGGGAATTGGCACATGGAAGCATTGTATGACTACCCGTTGGTAGGTAGTTTTCACTTCAAGATTTCCAGTTAGAGTACCTCAAGCCTGTGTGACTCAATCAGTGATATCTGTGTGATGAGTTAGTAGTATAACGGAGAATAGATCATGTTGCCACATAAGCCCTATGCGTGTGAAGGATCTTACATGAAGAAGACTATCCCTATCCACCTTGGGAATGTGCGAAGTTTGTCAAATGGTGATAACGCGTGATGGGTTATCAGCCACCATGAAATTGGTGGATAATGGATGATGGATAATGTCTTGAGATCAATTCAAGATTGTTGCATTTAATGCAGTATGATTCAATGGTCAGGATTGAACCACTTGAATTGCTTAACCTAATAGGTTTAGGGTTTAGGGTTTTTGCTACCGACCTGTCTATTTCTTATAAGGTTGATGTTGTGTTTCTTTCTAAGGTTGTTGGCAAAAGTTGTATGTGTGTATCCAAGGGAAGTGATACATGATTCTTGCCAGACCAAAGGAGAGAAGAGATACCTGCAAAGTGAATGTGCAGAAGGTGAAGAGGAGCCAAAATGGATCTGCATTAGCATTGAGTGCTATTACCAGATCATTGTAATTCTTGCTGATCTTTAACCACTTCAATAGTTGTGAAATCCCTTAACAGGGTAGCCTTAATCGGCTTGATACAAATCCCTTAATAGGCTAACTCGAAGTTATTGAGTTCTGGGAAGCTATAGAGCTTTGGAGATCCTTTAGCTATTGAGTTCTTGAAATCCTCTAACAAGGTAACCCTAACCGATTTTAACCCTTAACCAGGTATTGTAGCCATCCCTTAACTGGGTGATCCCTAACAGGATCAGTTCCTAGTAGAACCTATTGTAATGTCTTTAACCAGACAAGGCTCCTAACAGAGTGGATATATAAAGAGTTCAAAAAGAAGCTTGTGGGTATTCATCCCCACCGTGGTTTTTCCCAGTTGGGTTTCCACGTGAAAAATATGTGTGTCATGTGTGGTGCTTTTATCTTGTGATGCTTTGTTATTATCTGTTGAGCATATGTTGGTTCTATGTTTTATGCCTATCTATAAAACATATGGAACTAACTATTGTGAAGATCTGATGATAATTTACCTATTCATGCATGAGGGTGTAATGGCTCTATAGTATTGAGCTAAGAAGAAAGCTTAGTGAGTAACCGGTTTATGATTGTTTTAGTTGCTCTGGGTCTTACCAGTTGCACTTTGTTTTAACCAGTGTCACTGCTTGCCAGTCACTTGGAGTATTTGCTAACAAACCAAATTTGGATAGTATTTTGCCTATACTGATTCACCCCCCCCTCTTAGTACCGATTTGGTACTACTCATTCATCATTGAGTTATCAGACCAATGTGCTGAATCCTTTGCTTCCACAGCTCCTTATCCATGTTCACTTGTGCAACTTTTGCCTTGTGTACCTCCAAATGATCAAAACAGACTATGAGCATCAATTTGATCCTAGCCACCTTTGAGAAGTCGTCCATGGTTAAAGATTTCATCATATGAATGTATTGTATTTTTTCCTGAAAGATCTTGGTCATATCTACAGCTGCCTCAATTATCTTGGTGCCATCTTTCATGAGTTGGATGTCAATGCACTTGAGATCCTTTTGCATTGTATCAATCAAGTCTATCAATCCTCTGAGAAATTTGGTGGACTCTTCATGACCTTGTTTGATGATTGAGTTATGCCACTCCACATTTTTCCTTGATTCATACAATAAATTATCATGCAGATTTTCTACTAGTTTTTTAGCCAAGAATTTCATCACCCCATATTTTTGTATATCATTCATTTTCACAAGGACCGCCACCCATTTGATCCTTTCTTTCTCCCAAGCCACCATTTCCAGCTCTAATTCTTTGCTCACAGTTTCAACATCTTTATAAACCTTCACCAGATTGATGATATAATCTGATCCCTATTACATTATAAGATCCAACCATCTATTGAACATTTCTGTAACTATTTTGTTCCTCTGAACTTGGTCCAACATCTTCTAATTGGTTGGAGATTTGGGATCAAATGATACCGGTATCTATGATAAAGATTGGGGGTTTGGATTATGGATGGCATTGATATACTCAACCATCTGAGTAACAACTTGCTTCAATCCCCTTTTGTCTTTTTCATCCTCCCATGTTCTTGAAATTATCCTTTTTGTGGATGATTCCAAATGCTTAACATCCATGACATGCAAAGCAACTCCCAAATCTATCTTTTCAATTGTAAAATCATCCTCAGTAGCTTTGTCTACATCTTTCCTTGGAATTGGTTTGGCTATCTCGGTCATCCAGTGACTTGTTGCTTCATCTACTTCAAGCATTGTCTGCATCTTGAGTTTCTTTGGCTTTGATGCCTTTCCCAAACATCTGCTAACCATGTCTTCCATAGTTATTTTAATCAGCACTACACTTCGTTTCTTTCCAACAACAACTTCCAACTGTCGTGGTGTGTTTGCAGGCATTTTAGGTGGAGTTGTCTATATATCGGGTGAAGTGACAATGACCAGGGTGTTCATGGGGTCTTGTTGGATTTCCACTTCTTTTCTCGTGTCCATTTCCTACATCAAAAGTTCATCCAGATCCTATGGATTCATTATTTCCTCTATCTCTTCACTAGAGTCTAGGTCTACAACAACTTGTTTCAAAATGGGCTCCCTACTCTTCTTCTTACTCCTGGACCGAGTTACTCAAGCAACTGTGAAACCTGATGGTGACTTCTTTGATCTCCTAGGTTAGATTTTCTCAATAATAGGCCTTGAAACACCTGCAACATTAACAATTTCATTAGTGGAAGAAATGGGAGATTGAGTCACAATGTGTGAATAAATTTTTAGTTCATGTGAGGACATGTGAGATCCCTCCTTAAACTTTTGGTTTCTCAACCATCTTTCTATTCTTCTCACAACATTGAAGGTTCTAGTTTGAATACTGTCATCCTCCTTTTTATTCCAATCAATTTCTGGAATTGGTTTTCCTTGAACTTCTATGTCAAACTCAAGATCTAGGACATCTTCCCCTATATCGTCTGATACTCCAGATATATTGATTGGAAGCTTCATGGTGATTATTTGTTGCAAAGTGAACCTTGACCACAATCTTTTCCTTACCCCGTATTCATCACTGCAATTCTCCCAGTAATCCTCCATCTGAGGCTCATGGAAAAAATGGTTATCCACATTTAGGTTTTTAATAGCATAACCTCTACTGTCAAACTTTCATCTTGCCACATATGGCTGCAGGTTCATCCTCTTGAATTCTAATTCCAAGTTCTGAGCGTCAGATATAGATTTGCAGTTATAGTATCTGAGTTCAACAGGGAATACAACTCCAGGCTCACCCTTTATTCCCAATCTCTTATCAATGTAAGATAACTGCCTGCTCACCTCTATAAGTACATAACTGTCGAAGGCATACCTAGGCAGCTTGAATGGTTGACCCTCATAACCACCTACCCGTAGGTAAGTAAACCTGGGAAATTGAATAAAGAAGCTACCACATATGCTTATGAACTCCATTGCTTCAATAGACATTCTCCTGTTCACATCCCTCTGGAGCTCAAAAGCAAGTTTTCCCATGAATACTCCATTCCATCTATCAATTTGCTTGACATGTCTCTACTGCTGTAACATGGGATAATAATTAAACACCCTCATCCCATCTACCCAAGGTTCATTAGGAAAACTAGGCCAATCCCTTGTACAAGATAGTATGTAGAAAAGATAAGAAGACATATAAAAACCTGACATTCCCAGAAAATTACTCAACCCTTCATGAAGTCTTTCTGCAATTACTTGAGACCAATCAAGATACCTGTCACTAGATAACAACACCTAGATGAAAAAGTACATCCAATCTTCCCAGTAGAAATAATGTGAGTTTCCCTTCACCTTGTTCAGAAGTATCACACTATCCCACACTTCTATGATGAAATTCTCTCTAGTTAGGGGCTTTGGCAGCCGTGACCCTCCTTTCTGAACTTTTAGGAGCCAATTCCTAGCAATCACACTCCTGTACTTACTCTTCTTTTCTGAGAAATAGGCATACGAGTTCTCAATAGTCTAGTCCTCATATTCATCCTTGTGCAGAATTCCCATTGCCTCCATTACTATTTCTCTGTTGATACTGACTAGCAGCTCACTATTACTAGTTCTGATGCATCTGCTCTCCATATCATACCTATTCATGCAAGCCATAACCAAATCTGGATATGGTGCGACAAGCAGAAATGCAGTAGCTTCAACAAGACCACTTTTCACTATTTTCTCCATCATTGAACCGGTTTGAGGGTTCTTGGCTCTCTCTAAGAAATATCCTAAATCAACATGAGCCAAGGAAGTGTCTTCTAGCTCTGGTAATATGCTCACTAGACACAAGGTCCTACCAAGCTTTGACAATATTGGCCTCATATTGCCTATCTATACTTCTAACTAAGAAATTCTAAAACAAGGCATAATTTTACTCCAACAATTTAAAGACTTTCTTCCTATACTGATAAATCTTTAGAACTTAAAGAAACATAGCTTAGGAGGAGTCACCTGAACTTACCCGTTACCACCATGAAAACTGGAAACTTCCTTAGGAAATTAGAGCTGATTTTGCCTTCGATGCCTCCAATTTGCTCAAGTATGGCAGCTACAACCCTTACAAACTATGAAAATAAATTTATACATTACTTTTGATAAGATGAGAAAATATCTATAAAGCCACACATGCTTTATAATGATTTACTCAAGCGTGCAAAGTAACAGTGAAATGACTAAAATCTGATACCTTCTTAATTATCCATCACTTCCGCACAAGTAGTTGATGCACTCATGATTACTTTCCATATTTAGAATTTTAAAACTGCTGAATGCTGGGAATGTTCCTTCTTGCCATACCACTTTCATTATCATCAAAAAGCCTTAGAGTTAGTTTTGAAGTGAACTCATGAACCTTTAACCATTTGATAAAAAGTTCAACAGTTCAAGTTCATTTAGGAAGTACAACAATGAATGAGCGACAAACAACAATACCAAGAATGAGAAACAATGATGATTATTAAGTAGAAGCCTTGAACCATTTGAACCACTTGAGATTTGGTTCAAAGTTCAAGGTCAGAAACTAACTTAAAACATATAGACATCCTCTCATTATACAACAATACATTGCCGCGACTCACAAAAGACATTTTAAACCTTGAACCAATTAAGGTTCACGAGTTCAGAGCTCAAGACGTAAAACAAAAGTGCACTTTCTCTCATGAAGACAAAGACCACTAATGAATTTTTTCTAAAATGCGCTTTGAATTTTGAACCTATTGAACTCTTTAGAAAGAGTTCAACGGTTCAAGTACGAAGGAGAACAAAAGACCCGACAAAAATAAAGGCATAATAAGGCAACCCGCAAGTATGAACATTCAAAAGGAAAAATTGTAGGAGGGACTAACACTAATCAACCTCTTTTCTTGGTTTAAGGTGGATATAGTCATGATTCCTTTAGTACTACTAACAAGCCTATCATTACGATTCAATGAAGGAATCCCACTAAGAGTCTTTATAGCTATGCTAGACAACTAACTAAGGAGAGTTATAATGCAATTGCCAATACCTATAACAAAAGAAACAAAATGCAACCTAACCCTCCTTCGGTTGTTCTAACTCCTCTACCTGATCCTCAACCTATTCTTCCTCAAGCACCTCGTATTTCACAAACCCTTGGTAAGGAATATGGTCTTGTCGAGCAACTTAAAGGTATCCTACCAAGATATCCCTTTGGGATTTGCTTCAAAATTCCTTGACTCATCATGGAATGCTACAAGATGCCTTGAAAACATTGAATGTCCCACCTAAAGTGACATCCAATAATATGGCTTCTTTGATTCACTCTATTAAATCACCTAAGGCTTAGATTGTGTTTACACAAGATGAGCTGCCCTCTACTGAAGTTCAACAACAATATGATCCCTTAATGATTGTGGTTATCATAAATGATAGTGCGATAAGATGAACATTAGTGGACAATGTTTCCATCCTTAATGTTTGTAGCATTAACTTGTTGCATAAGATAAATGTTGACACATCTCTTATTAATCCTGATTCTCTCACCATATGTGGCTTTGATAATGTTTCTAAATCTTCTCTAGGTATCATCACCTTGCATGTTAAGGTAGGTCTTGTTACTTTACCCACACCTATCCATATCATGTCCAGAGAGTTGACATACAACTTGTTTCTAGGGAGACCTTGGATTCATAGCATGCAAGTTGTTCCCTCTACATTGCATAGGCAAATCAAGTTCATTCACAATAATACAACATACACCTTATTAGGTGACACGTGATTTTAGGCTTGTTTACAAACATCAAGTTCTAAATACTCTTCAGTTAATTCTTCCCCAACTATCTTAGATAATTCCTCTAAAGCTTCTACTCTGATTAGTATGACTAGTTCATCGAACTTGTCTCCTATATCTAGATCGATTCCCAATACTTCCTCAGGTGGACCTAAGGTTCTTGAGGAAGAGTTTTCTCAACCTGACTCTATGATTTAGAACACTTTCTCTCCTGAAAAGATTCTTACCGAAGATGATTAGGGATCCCTTGATTTCAATCCTACTTTCGTAGGGGATTGCAAAATTCCCCCTAGAAAATATAAGGTAGAAAAGAAGAAAGAAGAAGAATAACCTAAAAAGGCAATCTACTTTTATTGGGCCATTGTGTAATAACTTTGTGGTGGCTTCTAAGACTTCAGCTCCCTTAGTTTCTGGTCTAGAGGATTTTGATCCTTCACTTTTTGAAAATCCTCCTTCTTCTTTGAAAATGACTAACCTTTATGGTCCTTGTTTTCACATCCTAGATAGGTATGGATATAATGGAAATGGATGTGGTGCTCAAGAACAAGAGATTAAGGTTCCCTTGGAAAACAACTTTCATGATATGACATTTGGGCTTGGTTATGATCCTTTCAAGCATACTAAAGCCTCTAAGAGACCATCTATTAGCGTTAATGTCATTTTTGCTTCTCTTTCTCTAAAATATCTAGAATATATTGACTGTGACCCTTCTTGTGTCTTTGCTTTGGATATCTTTTCTACTGATGATTCCTTAGCTGAATTCTTGGGAGCTTATGACAACCTTCCTTGTTATCACCATAATCATAGTTTTCCCTATTGTCTAAATGCGAAAGCTTACTTTGGGAAATAAAGAAATAACGATGAGATAGTTAAAGAATTTCTTCAATTAAAAGATGGTCCTCAACAAAGAAATATCCTAATAAATGACACCATTGATATCAAGATGGATCCTTGTATTGAAGATATAATCATCAAGATAGGGAAATGTCTTGACGAAGAAGAGAAAAAATAGTATGTCGAGTTGTTACATGAATTCCCTAAGATCTTTACTTGGATATATTCTGACATGCCTGGCATAGATCCTAAGATTGTCACTCATAACATTGTCCTAATTCCTGATGCTAAACCTGTGAAGCAAAAGATTCAAAAGATTCACCCTAAAGTGGCATTACTTGTTAAAGATAAAATTGAAAAATTATTGGATGCTGGATTCATTTGTCCAATTGATTATTCCCCATGGATTTCAAACATTGTGGTTGTGGCTAAATCTGAAAACAAGATTAGGATGTGTATTGATTTTCATGATTTAAACAAGGCCTCTTTAAAAGATGACTTCCCTCTTCCGAATATTGATATGATAGTGGATTCGGTAGCAGGGCATGCTTTATTATCCTTTATGGATGGTTTCTCAAGATATAATCAAATCTTCATTAATCTGTAAGACCAATATAAAACTACTTTTACCACTCCTTTGGGTACATTTTGTTGGATTGTGATGCCATTGGATTAAAAAACATAGGCACGATCTATCAATGTGCTATGAATCTCATCTTCCATGACTATATGCATAAGACCTTAGAAGATTATGTTGATGACATCTTAGCCAAATCCGTTCTTCGTACATATCATGTTAAGATCCTTCATCAAATCTTTGAGATAATCCATAAGTATAACATGCGTTTGAATCCTTGGAAATGTGTTTTTGATGTGGATAGTGGAAAACTATTAGGATTCATAGTTTCACATCATGGCATTGAGGTGGATACGAAGAAGATAGATTCTATTATTAACATGCCACCTCCTAAGAATGTTTCCCAACTAAAAAGTTTGCAAGGAAAGATCCAAGCTTTTCATAGGTTCATCTGTCAACTTGCAGATCATACCTTTCCCTTCACACAATTGCTTAAAAACAATATCACTTTCCTAAGGAATGAGGATTGTTGCCAAGCATTTTAAGACCTAAAAACCTATTTGGCCAATCCTCCTATTCTTCAACCTTCTGATCCTACTAAGCCTTTTCTTCTATACACCGTTGCTTCCCCTCAAGCTCTTGTAACCTTATTGGACAAATGTGATAAGGATGGTAGATAATGCCCAGTTTATTACATAAGTTGCACTATACTCGATTACAAAGTCTGATATTCTGCAATAGAAAAGACAATGCCTTGCTTTAGTCTTTGCAACCCAAAAGTTGAGACATTATCTCTTGAATGCTGAGATCCATTTTATTATTAAATTTGATCCTCTTAAACATCTTTTCTCCAAAACTAACCTTTCCAGATGCTTAGCTAAGGGGGTTATGATGTTAACCAAGTTTGACCTTAAGTTTGTCTCAGAAAATGCAATAAAGGGTCAAGCATTGACTGACCACTTAGTTGATGCTCCTTCACCCTTCTCCATACCTAATCCATTGTCTTTTCTCGATGAATACATTTTTTCCATTGAGGTTGATGAGACTTGGGAACTATACTTTTATGGCTCTAAGTGTCATACAGGATTGGGGGCAGGGGTGGTTTTAATCTCCCCTAAAAAGAAGCCTAATCCTTTATCATATCCTCTCAATTTCTTATGTATCAACAACATTACTGAATATGGAGCTCTTATAGCTGGAATTAAAGCAGGCTTGGCATTGAATGTGAAACATCTACATATTTATGGATATTCTCAACTAATCATAAGACAAGCGATAGGAGTTTATCAAGCTAATCAAGACAAATAATCACAATATAGAGATATAGCTTTATCCTTGTTGCAAAAATATGATTCTTATACCATGGAGCCTATTCCTTGAAAAAGATAATCGACATGCTGATGCGATGGCATGTGTTGCCTCTCTTGTGTCTTTAGAGGACCCCTTGGTAAATCTTAAATTAAATATTCACAACGTTACCACCCCAGCTATTGATGATAATCCTAGTGATGTGGCATATTGTTGCATTATAGATTCTAATAAATGGTACTCGCATATCGTGAGATATTTGAGTGATGGCACCTTTCCTGACTTTGCAAATAAGAATACTAGGGCTAGGGTTCGCAAATTGGCTTCTAGATACATTATCCTCTCTAGTGTTCTTTATAGGAGAGGTTATAATGGTTTTAATCTTCGATGCTTAAACAAGGTTGAAGTCCATATTGCTTTGAAAGAGAGATTGCTCCGAATGGGATATTATTGGAAAACCATGGAGAAGGATTCCTTTACATTTGTTAAAAGATGTCATCAGTGTCAACAACATAGTAATTTGATCCATGCCCTTGCCCAAGAGCTTTGATCTCAGGTAGCATCTTAGCCCTTTTCTACATGGGGTTTGGATCTTGTTGGTAAAATATCTCCTCCTTCATCTCAAGGACATACTTTCATCATAACTGCCATTGATTACTTTATGAAAATGGGTGGAAGGTGTTCTTCTTCAATCCACTACCGCTTAGGTAATTTGTCAATTCATTTTGGAAAACATTATTTCTCAATTTGGGATACCTTCCGCCTTAGTTTCAGATAATGGAATGCCATTCAAAAATAAGGATGAGAAGAAGTTTCTCGAGAAATATCATATTCAACATAAATTTTCTACACCTTATTATCCTCAATCAAATGGTCAAGCTGAGTCTTCTAATAGGATAATTGAACAAATTCTTCAAAAGATTGTAAACAAGCATGGTAAAGATTGACATACTCAATTAACCATTGCTCTGTGGGCTTATCACACGAGTGTATGCATTGCTATGGGTTGTACTCCTTATAATCTTGTTTATGGTGCCGATGCAATTATGACTTTGGAGTTAGAGAATCCTTCTTTTTTTAGAGTCTCTCTTAGGGGTATAATGGATGATGATTCCTATAGAGAGAAAAGACTTCAACAACTTGAGATGCTTGATGAACGATGTATTAATGCCCTCGAGCATATTCAAGCTTATCATTATTTTTTACAACGAAGCTACAATGATAAGGCTATTCAACATTCCTTCTCAGTAGGGGATTTAGTCCTTTATGAGAATCAGTGCAACACGAATGCCTTACCTAAGGAGAAAAGAAAATTTAGTCCTCATTGGCTTGGACCATACATTGTTGTCGAGTTCTATGGATCACGTGTTTACATGATAGTAGATGTGGAAGGTACGTCTCTCAAGGAACTCATAAAGGCTATGCACCTTTGTAGATATTATGCCTAGTTCTCTCTCTCTCTCTCTCTCTCTCTCTCTTTCTAGTCTTCTTTCTATTCTCTTTCTATATCTTTTCTTTCTTCAAAAGTGGGTAATATGTTAGCGTGTCTTCATTAAAGTATGTAGGATTAAATGATGTTATATTGTTTGGTCTGCATTACTTTATTATTTGTCTTGGATTATTTTATGTAAATTGAATAGATTTACATTTCATATGTTCTAGCATATTAATTAATTATATCATGTTGTGTTTAATTAGAATTAATTAAATCACATTAGTCATATAGTTCATAGGCTTAATACATTCTTCTTTTACATCATTAAATAAAAATATGATTAAATACTTAGTTATTTAAGTAAATCACACATGTATTTGTTAACATTATTTTGGGGTTGTCCCTAGGTAGAATTTTTGATTTGGTGGCACCCTTTCTTGTTGATTTTCTAGTTATCCTTGACATACAGAAAGCACAGGCCAGAGGTTGCTTCGACGTTGTTCCTGATGGCTCGATTTTTCTGTTCAAAGTTTGGGGGAACACAGATTTTCCAAGTGGCTCAAGTTTTGATGATCGAGCATTTCTTTGGACCCCAACCTACATTGTGTGAAGATAGGGACATATGGTGCCTCCGTGCTTCCCATTCTATTTTTGTTTCTATGTTCTTTTTTGAATGTCCTCAAAGCTTCCTCATGTCTTCCATGGTGACTTGTGACTTAAGCTATGGTTTGTATCAAATTTTTCTGTTCGGGTAGGTATGGAGATCTCCACAATAAGGTGGAAGTAACAATCTTGGAGGTAGTTTTGTTGGGTATGTTCCTACAGGATGCCACGACAGGTTTTCTGGTCAGAGGCAGTTGTTGGAGGATTGTTGATGCTGTGAACTATTAGCTAAGCCGAGGGCTCTATTTATGCTTTGTTTTTCCCTATTTTAGGGGTCATAAATTTTATCAAAAAGAGACAATTAAGTATTCTAGATAGGAATTAAGCCTTTTAGCTATTATTCTTTTCTAAGGAAAGGATAATCAAATTGTGCCTATGGCCTCTGTGATATCTGTTTTTCAATATGCTGTGATAGTTTTTTGTGCATTTTTTGTAATTCTGATATAACTTTTGAGATATATGTCTAATACTCTATCGATTAAAATATGTTTTGCACTTGTTATCTGGTGGATGCATGATGTATGTTTCTTTATGTTAAAAGGAATCTTGGTTGTATCTTGATTGTGGTTTTGTTAAGATATATAGATTGTTGAATGGGCTTTAGAACTAGATGTTTCTAGGTTTTATATGCTTTTAATGCCTTTCCAAAATGTTCTGGCGCATCGCCTAAATAGTTTAGATCATTTTGTGTTAAGTTTCTTCTTCCCCTTTTCCTCCAATTACAAGGAAGAGTCGACTTCTTAAATCCGGAGGTCATTCAGTGAGGTTTGCGCAATAGGTCCCCCGCCACTGAATTTTTGATAAGGCTGTTCACTTTCAAGGTAAAATTTAAAGAGAACAATTCTTTTTCTAGGACGCCCACTGGGACCATAATTTTGAACAAGCTGAGCTAGTTTATGAGTCACATGCCTATTACTAGGAGTCAAACAACTTTGAATCCTAGTTTACTCCTTCCACCCCTGGTAAATGTCCATTTGGCTCCAACCTCTTCTTCCCAGAGATTACTTATCTTCCCTGCAGTCACCCTTACAACAATGGTGCAGGTTCCTCCTAGGAATTTTGTGACATGGAATAACAAAAGTCCTCTCATTCTCCCCACTCCACCTATAGTATGAGGGCTGATCCCCTTTTCCGTGCTAAAAGCCATCCCTAAATTTATCAGAGAATGTCACAAGACCCCTGGGGAACATGTACAAGATATAGCCAATGTCTGCACCTTCTACGGTATCACCTAGAAACATGTAGCCTTAAGATTGCTCATGGCCTCTTTCAAAAGAAGAGCTCTAGATAGATCCCTAGGTCAAAATACTATAGCAAATTGGGATCAGTTGGGTGACCACTTCTTTCAGAGATTCTCTGACAAGGCCAACAGATCATCTTTGATGCACCAATTGATTACTATAAAGAGGGCCCCTCAAGAAGCACTGACAAAATTCAACTTAAGATTCCAGACAACCTAGCAAAGAATACCTTTGTCTGCCCACCCTGCTATAGATATGGCATGTGTATTTTATTTGAAAGCTTTCAATTCTAACATATCAGTAATGATCCAATCTCTAGGAGGCAATACTCTCTTGCAAGTGTTCAAAATAGTAGTCCAAGCAGAAAATAATCTGATTGATGTAGGGAAGCTTGCACAATGCCCCCTCATGCCAATCTTTCCTAAGCTATCCAACGAAGCCTCTGAAGAGGTCGCGTCCAACACATCTTCTCCAATCCATGTATATGTACCTTGGTCCCCAGCAAGAATAAGCCCCTCCCCAATCATCTTTGGTTGCAGAGGTCAGCAACATGAAGAATTTGTTGAGAACCTTCTCAAATGAGATCGTCAATCTGAAAAGGGCCCAAAATCCCACCCGCTAGAGCCCCTTTTCAACAAATTTCCAAGGGAATAGACCCATATACTAGAAAAACTAGTAAGCAAACAACTATGCTGATAAATCCACCCAACCAAATGGGCAAATAGTCCCAGTTCCCAATCCTTTGCAAACCGTTTACCCCAACATTGGTAAGGAGTTGATAGTGGGGCAAAATAATCTAGCGGATGATACTAATTCTTAGTGTTTTCCATGCAATAATGCTCACACTCCAAGAAATTGTCTGAGAGGTAATTTGCAGCAAAAAATTGTAGAGCAATGAAGCCTAGGCATGATACCAGATGAGTTAGTTTATGCATCTCCTAGCATGGATAGTGCATCTCTCATTGCTCAAATGCAGGATATGTCGATACAACAAGAAGCGAAGATAGCTCTGGACCACACACTATTCTCTTGGATGGAGGACAAAGATGTTGTTCTCACCAATGGCGCAATGACCTCAAAGGATGGGAGCTCCCTTGTGCAATCAGGTTACAACCTCTTCTTGAAACGTCGCTTCACTAGGGAGAATATAAATACACCAGGGAGAATGGCCGCAAATAAATCTCATGAGTAACCCATGTGTAGCATCGTAAATTGTACGCACTTGCTAAGGCGGTACAATTTCACACCTAGTTTAGCACCCGCCTTGGCGCATTTTTCATTTTGCATTGCATTTCCCCTTTAGCACTTAATTAATTAAATTAATTAGGTCTAAGGTTCTATTTTATCATCTCCCATATCATAAAGTTGGGCCCTTTCATTAGAGTGTGCCCTTTTCACTTTATTCTTCCAATACATCATTTAATCAAAAACCTTAATTAGGTCCTATTTTGAACTTGGGGGCTTGATTTCGGGGGTCAAAACATCTCGAAATCACCTGTAACTTTGGGATTCTCTCTAAAATCATCATATCTGACGGCCCTAATAATTTGGTGAAAAGTTGTCGGGACCGTGGTGCCCGGAGTGCACACGGTCCCAGAGATTTTTCTCGAAATTTTAGGAGCGCGATCCAATCATAAAATAAAGCTTAACCCCAAGAAATTTGTGGGAGATTCAATCTCTAGGTTGGCCAAAAGTTGAAATTAAGACCTAGGGTTTCATACATAAGAGCTCTCTTTCTTCATTTGAAGGGATCGGGGAATTTTGGTTTCAAGGACCTTCTACGCAGTGAAAGAGTAGATATTTGAAGACTTCAACAACATTCAACATCCATCCATCAAGCATTCATCAATTTCATTCATCCATTTAGGGCTTTGAGGGTATTTAAGAGCAATAAGGGATCACCGACTAAAGATTGGCTTGTACCCCTCCCTTGGGGTTGGGTATGATTTCATGTTGTTTTCATGTCTTTGCATAAGCTTCATTATATCATTTGTATTCATGCTTTAGATCACTCTACATCTTGATTTGGGGCATTTACATTATCATTTACAAGCAATTAGGGTTTACTTTCTAGGTTTCTCTAGTTTGCTTACTTGCATTTTAGGATCTTGCACACACACAAGGTCTGCACACACATTGCTGTTACAATACAACTTGGCTATTCGTGGAGGTGGAAATCACAAAAGTGGGGGTTTGACTAAGGCAAAACCCTATATAGCCACCCACCATACCTTTTCAGATATAAGTGCAGGTTTCGGGATTCGAACGACGCCGCAAGTTGCAGATCCGACGGAAGCAGACGGAGACTGAACTTCACACCAAATTCCAGCCCAGAAAGCTAGGATAGGGGCGTGGGGTGCCCTGGTCCCTAGGACAGGGGCGCTGGGTACCCTGGTCCCTGGGACAGGGGCACTGGGTACCCTGGTCCTTCTGTCAAACAGCAAGTTTCAGCATTTCTGACAGCTTTTCAGGTTGCAAAATAGTAGTTTTAGGAGCAGTTTTAGGAGCAGAATCAGGATAGTGGCGCCCGCGCCCCCGTCTCGAACATTTTCACTCAGATTTTAACTTCGGGTACACATCTACATTCTTATCTTGTCCTTGCGTTTACAGCTTTCCATTGTTTAAACTTCAATTCTACAATCTTGTTACTAGTTCATACTTACACTTTAGGGTTAATAGTTGAACTTGCATCATTCTATCTATCATTTGCAACAAAGGAATAGAAATCCTAATAGGTAGCCCGTGGCTCTCTCTTCCACAAAAAGAAGTAGCCAATTGTGTGATACCTCTAGGCTCTTTCATATTCCACAAGTGTGTGATTGAAAGTGAAATTAGGGCATGTTTTCTTAGTGTCACTTTTTCCCCCACACACCATGGTTTCCTTCACATACCCAAGAAAGGAGTTTATCCCCTATAAACCAAGAGAGCCAAAGGTATTGGTGCTGACCATACTAGATGTGGTGGAATAGTTGAAGAAAGCTCTGACTACCATCTCTTTTTGGGATCTCCTTAGTATCCCAGAGAAAAAGAATCGACTGAAAGAGGCCCTGTCTGACACCAAGAACAATGCAAGCGAAAATATTGTCAAAGATCTGCAGATCAACGAAGAAAGGTTTCATCCCTCTATGGATAGATCATGCTCTCTAATCATGTTAACTAATGAAGCCATGCCTCCTAAGTCTCAAACAGAAGGTAAGCATAAACCAAATCCTTTCTATCTGACCCTCATAGTCGAGGATAAAATTCTGCATAATTCTATGATAGATTCTGGTGCTAGCACTACTGTCATGCCTAAGAAAATTGTTGAGGTTTTGAATATCAAATATGAGCCTTTAAATAGAGGTGTTATGCAATTAGATGGAAATAAAGTCCACACCGTGGGTCTTATCAAGAACCTTCCGCTAACATTGTTCGCATGTCCTAGTGTTACCGTGCCCCAAGAAGTCATAGTCATCAACATCCTGCCTATTTTTGGGCTCTGCCTTTCCCAAGATTTTACTGCCAAAATAGGAGGTTACTTGTCCTTAGACTAGTACCACCTTATCCTCCACACTCAGTGTGATGCCAAACTCAAAATCCTTTCAGAACCCCTTCACACTCACGTGGTAGATTAGGCCATGCTCAATTTTGAACCCACTCATACCTCCATCTCAAACAAAGAAAGGAAAACCGTAGAGCTCCTGGAGGATGAAGAAGTGACTGGAGATATTCCACTTGATCAGGAGATTTTTCTAAATGAATTCATAGACTCTGATGCATACTCCAAATACCATGCCACTATTGGAAAATGCACACTCCAATGAGACATTGTAGGTGATTGAAGGTTTTGTCATTGATGGAAACCTTACAATCCTATGACACCAGCAAGGCATTCCACCAGCACTAGCAATATTAGACTCTACACCAGCACCAACAATGAAAGGAAGCATACTGACACAAAGGCTGATAGAATTTTTGTTGTAATATATTTTGTTTATTATCGTAAAATCATTATAAGCCGACTTGGTAACATTGTAAAATGACTCATATATAAGAGATCATTGTAGAACATTTAAAAAAAAGTATGGAAGAATATAATTAGGAGAAATAAGGTAGACCTATTATGTGAATTATAGGTTAAGGGTTTATGTAAGAAGCAGAGTAGAAACCGGTACTGGATCTGGCATTATAGATGTTATTTTGAAGCAATACAAGACACTGGATTTATATAATCCATTTTGTAAGTCAGTGAGACTTCCTATTTTGTATTTGAGTAGTGAGCTCTAGGCACTTGGCCTTCTTGCATGTGCAAGCCCCTCTTGTAGCAGTAATATTCTCTTACTGGCCAGTAAGTGAATATTGTGGGTCACAAATCCCACCGAGGTTTTTCCCACACCGGGTTTCCTCGTTAAACCTTTGTGTTATGGTGTGTTTTTCATGTGGTTGTTTTTATCTTTGTTTATTACTTTACTTTCTGTTTACCGATACATATTTTTAAATTTCTCTACATGTTTTAAATTAAGAAATTCATCGAACCGGTTAGATACTGATTCACCCCCCCTCTCAGTATCTGTGGGAATCCTAACAGCCACCTGTCTAGGTACTTACTATATTTTTGACGAAAACCAGGTCATCCCAAAACTTACCAAAGAACCATTTTTTGAAGAAGAGTTGTCCTCTGCACTGTGGACCCTACACTTTGATGGTGCAAGATGAAAAGTAGGTCCAGGGGCTGAAATTTGCCTCACTTCACCTTCAAGTGAATGGATCTTGAAGTCTTTTCATCTACAATTTTCATGCTCAACCAATGAGGTAGAGTATGAAGGACTGATCCAAGGTTTGATATTGGTAGAGGATGGGTATTAAGATATTAAAAGTTTTGGGTGATTCTGAGCTGGTGGTGCACTAGGTCCGAGGAGTCTATAGTGCCAAGCATGTCTGTATGAGGTCATACCATCATAGAACATGGGATTTGAACAAAAGCTTTGATACTTTCAATATCCACATAGTTCCTCAAAAAAAAAATGTTGTTGCTGATCAGATGGCTAAAATTGGATCACATTTTGACCCTGTTGTGGACCTGCTCGCCAACTCCCAGATGGTCTATGTGGTTGTTTGGCCATCTATTCTTGACAATGAAACCCACTAGAAAGTCTTCAAAAGTGATGAGCAGATCACCTTGTTCATCCAAAACTCAGGGGATTTTGTAGATCAACTGCAACCTAAGGTGAAAGAGGTTTACGAGGACCAAATCATGCAGTTGAAATCCAACAAGCTTCCTAATGGGTTGATCACACTGGAAAATTTGTTCGACCATGATGATGCCAACAATGATAAGCAAAAGCTTACAACTGATAAAGGAGACTATATTGAAATGTTGGTAGGAGGTGGGAGAGTACTCAAAGAGGACTAAAGAGATTGGCCCAATATTGTGATGAATATGTGGGTGTATTGCTATGGTCCTATGAAGATTTGAAAGGTTACAATCCCAACATCATTCAACACACCATGGAGCTTAGTGATGGAGCCAAGCCGATCCGTTAGAAGCAGAGACTGGTCAATCTGAAGATTGAGTCCCTTATGACCCAGGAGTTGAAAATGCTAATAGAATCCAGAATCATCTACCCCATCAAGCATAGTACATGGGCATCCAACCTAGTGCCAGTCAGGAAAAAGAACAAAGACATCCAACTTTGAGTGGACTTCAGAGACTTAAACCAAGCATCTCTAAAAGATCACTACCCTTTGCCACCAATGAAACAATTGCTAAGTATTGTGGTAGGGTCGGAAATGTTCTCAATGTTAGATGGTTTCTTGGGTTATAATCAAGTCTTGGCGAAGCAAGAGGATCAACATAAGATGACCTTCACAATCAAATGGAGAACATTCACCTATCAAAAAATGCCATTTGGGTTGTCAAATGCTAGCATGAATTTTCAAAGAGCTATGGACCTAGCCTTCAAGGAGCTTATCAACAAAATCATCCTTATATATTTGGATGACTTAACAATGTTTTCAAAGCACAAAGAAGATCATTTTGATCATCTCGAGCTGGTGTTCCAAAAGTGTCTAGAATTTGGGATCTCTTTGAACCCCAAAAAATGTATCTTTGGAGTCCCTCAAGAAAAATTATGTTGGCATTTGCACGAAGATTGCACTAATGATATGATATGTTGTCATTGATGTCAATTGAACCGGTAATGGTATTCATGATATTGCTGATGTTATTGTTGTTATTTCTTTTGTCTTGTAACCGGTGTGATAAACTTTATGGAAGATCTTGTGAACCGGTATGGTAGTTTGTAAGTTTAACTGATGTATAGGGTTAAACCTTTCTATGTTATGTTACTGGTAAACCCTACCAATTGTTTTTGTCAAACCCTAACCAATCAAAATTTGTTGATTAAAGATCTAATGTTGAGCAGTAAAGATGGAGACACGTGTGATCATTGTATGAGGATAAGTTAAAGTTATTTTAGCGCATTTGATTGTCTTGGAAAGGAGCAAAGTGGATTGCATAAAATGCATAGCATGTGATGAGTTACAAGTCTAATGAAGTGGTGATCATGGAGCGGTTGGAATTTTCTTGATTGATGTGAAGAGATTGTTATGATTTTTAATGGTCAAGATTGTACCGACTTGTTTGTAATCTCGATGATGAGAATTAGGTTTTTGTTGTGCTACCGACCTAGTTGATTTGTATTTAAGGTCAATGAAGTTGTTTTGTAATAGTGTTGGCAAAGTTGGCAGATATTAGTTGAGTGTGTGGTTGCCAAACCGGAGAATGGATCTGTAGTTTGAGTAAAGGTAGATTGAAGCTTAAGAATGATTTGATCAAGAAAATGTAGTGCTATTTAGACAGATCAAGAAAACCTGTTGTTTTCTAACAATTATAGTAGAATTAAAATCCCCTAATCAGGTAAGCTCTAACAAGCTTGGTTACTTCATAAATCCTCTAATAAGGTGGTCCATTAGTTTGGATTTCTTAAATCCTCTACCGAGGTTAGTCCTACTAGGGTATTGTGCTTTTCATTAAGGCATTTTTGTAAATCCCTTAATCGGGTGATTTCTAGTAGAATCAATTCTTAACAGGACTTATTGTAAAAGCTTTAACAGGCTTGGTTCCTAAGGGGGTGAACTTTAGAAGAGTTTAGATAGCTATCCTTGTGAGTCTCATCTCATCATGGTTTTTACCTATTTGGGTTTTCCACGTATAAATATTTGTATTAAGTGGTGAATGTTTTTGTGGTTATGATCTTATTTGTAGATTTGATTAACTACTTAACTATTTTGATAAGGCATGATAACTGGAAGCATTGAGAGATGGAATATGTTGATATTTGATTAAGCATTTGTGATGTTTACAAGACTAAAGTTGTTTACTATTAAGTTGGTATAACAGTCAAACTGGTTGATGTTGGCACTATTTGAGTATTGATCTTGACAAGTGAAAGTTTACTTTGTGAGTTTGATTTTGATTTTGGGAGTTTGTATCAGTTTTTTTGTTTACCGATTCACCCCCCCTCTCGGTAATCTATCAGATACTTATTCTTTCATCATATCATCAATTGGTATTGGAGCGTCTTAGGTCCTCTTAGATCTGTAAGCCTAACAACTTGAGGAAAAGATCCTATAGATCATGATGAAGAAAGAAGGTCCTAAGTTCAACAAACATAAATATAGAATTTGGAGTGATAGAATGAAGATTTACATTAAGTCTTGGTAGTCAGTATTGGGATCATGTAGAGACTAAGTATATTGCACCTACTGGAGTCCTGACTAATGATCAGAAGAAAGAACAACAAGAGAATCAACAAGCATTGGAAGATATTATAAGTTCCCTGTCTAATGTTGAATATGTAGATGTTCATGGTCTTGAAACTACATATGAAGTATGGAAAAAACTTGAAGAGATTTATAGTAGTGATGAACATGTCAAGATTAATAAAGAGGAGAGTTTAAGAGGAAATTTTGATGACATGAGAATGTCTGAAGGTGAGAATATCCAGTAGTATGGTCAAAGGATAAAAGAGATAGTTGGTGAAATAAAGAGTGTAGGAGGGAAAGTGGAAGATTCCATAGTGATCAGTAAGGTACTGAGAACCTTGTTACCGATCTATGCTATCTGAGTTGTAGCTATTCATGAGCTAAAGTCCATTGACAAAACTAAGGAAACTCTTGACTCTATCATTGGCAAATTTACCTCTTTTGAATTAAATGACTATGATGGTAATGTACAGAAATTAGAATCTACATTACGAGTTTCTGTTTCTAACCCATCTATGAGAAAAATAGAGATACCAACCATAGATATGAATCTAGATCCAATAGAGATGTTGTTGATGAAGACAGTTTAGTGGAGCTTGAAGCATTGTTGGCAAAACAACTTCCTAGAGGCACTGGAAAATACAAAGGTAAGCTACCATTGAAATGTTTTGTTTGCAATAAGATTGGTCGTATAACAACAAATTGCCCTTATAGTTAAAATGAACATAAGAGAGAAAAATTTAAGAAGTATAAGGGTAAAGGCAAGAGAGATTGTCTTATAGCTGTTGATAGTGGTATTACTGATGGTGAATCTGATGATGAATCTAGTGAAGATATTGTGTTTGTGGCTATTAAGGAAGAGATATCAGATCAAAAAGCACTAGTGTCTAGGATGGATAACTCTGATGATTGGATCATTGATGGTGGTTGTTCACATCACATGACTAGTGATTAGAGAAAATTTCTTTCCTTGAAGGAATTTGATGGTTGTGTTGTTAGATTTGGCAATGACTCACTTTGTATGGCTAAAGGTAAGGGAGTTATTTCTCTTAATGGGAAGACTAGTGCTGACGATGTCTATTGGATTGAAGGTCTAAAGAATAATCTTCTCAATGTGGCACAACTGAATGAAAAAGGATGCCCATTGGAGTTTAGAAATGGTATGTGCAAACTCTTTGACAACAAAGGTGAATTGATTGCAACTGAGAAACAAACCAAAGGTAATCTATTTCATCTTAATCCTAAAGTTAGCAACTATTTGATTGCAAAGATAGATGATAGTTGGCTTTGGCATAGAAGATTTTGTCATATAAACTCTTTGACAACATTGTTAAAGTGAGCAAGTCTAAGATAGTAGGAGGTCTACCTCAGATAGACAAACTGGTTAATGCTCTTTGCAAAGAATGTTAGTTAAGGAAGATGACTTCTTCAACTTTCAAGAGAAAGTCCTTCTCAGTAGAGCACTTGTTAGATTTGGTTCATACAGATCTATGTGGACCAATAAGAACTAGAAGCATTTTAGGTGATAGATATTTCATAATCTTCACCAATGACTATTCAAGGATGATGTGGGTCACATTCTTGAAGGATAAGAATGAAGATTTTGGTAAATTCAAGATGTTCAGGGCCTTAGCAAAGAAAGAGAGTGGCAAAAAGATAAAATGTTTGAGAACATATCAAGGCAATGAATTCACTTCTGTGGAGTTCACTAAGTATTGTGATGAGAATAGTATCAAGTGGTAGGTTTCTACACCAAGGACACGACAACAAAATGGTATAGCAGAAAGAAACAATTGGTCAATGGTTGAAGCAGCTAGGACAATATTGATACAAGGAGGTGTTGTGAAAACATTTTGGAGAGAAGCTGTAAGTACAATGATCTACACAATGAACTGGTTTCTAGTGAAAAGAGGTAAGGACAAGACTCCTTATGAATACTGGTATGGAAGATCACCGAATGTTAGTTATTTTAAGATCTTTGGTAGTAA
Organism: Cryptomeria japonica; assembly: GCF_030272615.1. NCBI lineage: Eukaryota > Viridiplantae > Streptophyta > Pinopsida > Cupressales > Cupressaceae > Cryptomeria > Cryptomeria japonica. Next base: position 772,076,932 of record NC_081414.1, read on the forward strand.
GTGTTTCATTAAAAGAGGTGATTATATAAGCAAGTTTGAAGCTAAGAGTGATGAAGGTATATTTCTTGGCTATTCCACCAAGAGTAAGGCCTACAAATGCTTCAACAACTGGACATAGAGAATTGTTGAGAGTGTTGATGTTCGAGTAGATGAATGTCCTGAAATTTCAGAAGAAACCAGTTCAGAAAAAAAGGATGAAGATCCTTGCATTTTTCTTTTGGAACCTGAAACAGTTAAAATCTGAAACCGGTAAGGCAAATTTTGATGCACATGTTCAACTGGAATAGATAAATTTAGAAGAAGAAGATAATGAAGAAGCTGAACCTGAGGAGAATAATCATGTTATTCCTAGGTATGTGAGACTGAATCACAATCCTGAGTAGATTATTGGGGATAAGGATATTGGAGTACTTACTAGAAGAAGAATAAGAGAGAACTCTTGCATGATTTCCACCATTGAACCTAGAAGTATTAAGGAGGCACTTGGTGATGATCATTGGGTTAAGGCAATGGATGAGGAATTGGGTCAAATTGAGAAGAAAAACACTTGGAGCTTGGTACTCGGACCGGTAAACAAGAATGCTATAGGTACTAAATAGGTGTTCAGAAACAAGTTAAATGAAGATGGTGTTGTAGTTCACAATAAGGCAAGATTAGTTTGCAAAGGATATGCGCAAGAAGAAGGAGAAGACTATGGTGAAAATTTTGTACCTATAGCAATACTAGAAGGGGTTAGAACATTACTTGCATTTGCAGCCCATAAAAAGTTCAAGGTTAACTAGATGGATGCTAAGCTTACATTTTTGAATGGGATATTGGAAGAAGAGGTTTATATAGAGTAACCTGATGGTTATGCATTGACAGATAAGGAAGACATGGTATGTAGATTGCATAAATATTTATATGGATTAAAGTGGGCACCCAAAGCATGGTATGAAAGGCTTCATACACATCTAATGAAGATAGGATTTGCAAGAACCAGTGATGACAACATCATTTATCTCAAGTCTGAAGGAGATGAAATACTGGCTAGTGAAGTATTTGTTGATGACATTATATTTGGAGGTAACGATGTCATGAGCAACAGTTTTGTAGATGAACTAAAGAATGAGTTTGAAATGTCATTAGTAGGGGAAATAAAAAATTTCATAGGCTTGCAGATACAACAAATGAAGAATGGCATTTTCATTATTCAATCTGAGTATGTGAAACAAGTTTTGAAGACTTTTGGCATGAGTGACTATAAACCAGTTGGAACACCAATGGTTATTGGTTGCAAATTGTCCAAGGAAGATGCATCTAAGTCTATAGATGAAAAAGAATACAGGTCAATGATTGGCAACTTACACTATGTTGTTCACAACAGACCAGATATTGCCCATGCAGTTGGCATTGTTGTTAGATTTTAGAAGAATCCAAAGGAAGCACATTTGATAGCAACCAAGAGAATTTTTAGATATCTGAAAGGTATAGTTGACTATGGATTATGGTATCCATATGGAGGAAATTTTGATTTGAAGGTAATATTGATGATTGGAATAGTACTACTAGTGGAGTGTTCTTTCTAGGAGGAAGGCTAGTTTCATGTAGTAAAAAGCAGAGTTGTACTTCACAATCTACTACTAAAGCTGAGTATGTAGTAGCTTATATGAATTGCACACAAGCTATTTGGATGAGGCACATTTTGGAGGGTTTTAAGATGAAGATCTTAGAACCTATAAAGATTTTATGTGATAATACAAGTGCCATAAATATTTCTAAGAATTTTATTTTGCACGCAAGGACTAAGCACATTGAATTGAAGTATCACTTTTTGAGGGAAAAAGTTCAAAATAAAGATGTTATCTTAGAGCATGTTTCTACCAAGGAGCAGCTTGTAGATATTTTTACCAAACCTCTTCCTAAGACTACATTTGAGTGTCTTAGAAAACAAATAGGGGTTGTACCCCTTCATGAGGTCAATTGAACATGATGCTAATTGCATCAGTCCCTGAATCACTTGCATAATTTTACATGGATTGATGAAGAAGTGGATGTATTCCATAGGAGGAGCATCGAGTTGTAGTATGTTGTTGATGCATAGTGAAAATTCCACATTACATGTTTTACTTTCAATTTGGCACTATTGTCAAAGGAGGAGAAGAATTATGTGACTAGCAAAGGGAATCCAACGACAAGCTAAAGATAGATAGAGAATGGTGAATGCTTGGTAAGGTAAACCAGGATTCCTATTCACCCATCCACAACAGTAATCAGAGACATTTATATTTGTATTGCCAGCAATGTCAAAGGGGGAGATTGTTGGCATTTGCATGAAGATTGCATTAATGATATGTTATGTTATCATTGATGTCAATTGAACCAGTAATGGTATTCATGATATTGCTGATGTTATTGTTGTTATTGCTTTTGTTCTGTAATCGGTGTGATAAACTTTATGGAAGATGTTGTAAACCGGTATGGTAGTTTGTAAGTTAAACTGGTATATAAGGTTAAACCTTTCTATGTTATGTAACCAGTAAACCCTACCAGTTGTTTTTGTCAAACCTTAACCAATCAAAGTTTGTTAATTAAAGATCTAATGTTGAGCGGTAAAGAAGGAGACATGTGTGATCATTGTATGAGGATAAGTTCAAGTTATTTTAGCATGTTTGATTGTTTTGGAAAGGAGTAAAGTGGATTGCATCAAATGCATAACACATGATGAGTTACAAGTGCGATGAAGTGGTGATCATGGAGCGGTTGGAATTTTCTTGATTAATGTAAAAAGATTGTTATGATTTCTAACGGTCAAGATTGTATCGACTTGTTTGTAATCTTGATGATGAGAATTAGGTTTTTGTTGTGTTATCAACCTAATTGATTTGTATTTAAGGTCGATGAAGTTGTTTTGTAATAGTGTTGGCAAAGTTGGCAAAAATCAGTTGAGTGTGTGGTTGCCAAACTAGAGAATGGATCTACATTTTGAGTAAAGGTAGATTGAAGCTTAAGAAGGATCTCATCAAGCAAATGTAGTGCTATTCAAACAGATCAAGAAAACCTGTTGTTTTCTAACAATTATAGCAAAATTGAAATACCCTAACTGGGTAAGCTCTAACAAGCTTGGTTACTTCATAAATCCTCTAACAAGGTGGTCCATTAGTTTGGATTTCTCAAATCCTCTACTGAGGTTACTCCTAACAGGGTATTGTGCATTTCATCAAGGCATTTTTGTAAATCCCTTAACCAGGTGATTCCTAGAAAAATCAGTTCTTAACATGACTTATTGTAAAAGCTTTAACAGGCTTGGCTCCTAATAGGGGGAACTTCAGAAGAGTTCAGATAGCTATCCTTGTGAGTCTCATCTCACCATGGTTTTTACCTATTTGGATTTTCCACGTATAAATATTTGTGTCAAGTGGTGAATTTTTTGTGGTTATGATCTTATTTGTTGATTTGATTAACTACCTAACTATTTTGATAAGCCATGATAACTAGAAGCATTGAGAGATGGAATATGTTGATATTTGACATCATGTTAAGTTGGTATAACAGTCAAACCGGTTGATGTTGGTAATCTTTGAGTATTGATCTTGACAAGTGAAAGTTTACTTTGTGAGTTTGATTTTGAGTTTGAGAGTTTGTATTAGTTTTTCAATTTACTGATTCACCCTTGTAGGTCCCGGGGACAACTGAGAGGGGGGGAGTGAATCAATTGTCCAATAAATTCAAACCAAAATCTTATTAACCAACTCAATGCTTAGTATCGGTAAGACAGTTAAGTATGCCGGTAAACAGTGTTAACAAAAAATTGCTATACCGATAAGAATTAATGCATGAAACATAAACAAAAAGTCATCCACAACACATGACACAATTATTTAGACGTGGAAACCCTATAAGGGGAAAAACCACGGTGGGAAACCTTACCCACAATCAGATGATACTACTGCAAATAGTAAGTGTACAAGAGGGGTCTACACATGTAGAAAGGCCAATAGCCTAGAGCTCACTGCTCAATCACAAATGGGAGTCACACTGACTACAGTTGGATGGTTAAATCCAATGAGAATGTACTGCACAAAATAGCATCTTCATATGCTAGATTCAGTACCAGTGTAATGTTGATATGCTTCTACAAAAACCTAACTTCACCTTCAAATGATGTCTTCGTGTGTATCTCTACTTGATTTTGCATATATCCTTCCTTAAATCTTTTTCGCATTCCACACATGATCTTACATTTATACCATATCCTAAGACCAATTTTAGTAGGTCGGCTCTACAAGATATTACAATAAAAAATTTACAAATAATATAATATCTGATGCAATAACCGACTGAACATGTCGGCTTAATGCATTTACAACAATAATAAATCATCTCCATAGCGTGCCATGCTGATCTGGAAAAGTTAAACCTGGACCTATTTGTCGGTAAAAGCAAATATGCAAATAAGATTATGCCAATGATTATTCCTTCAAAGAAAGGTGTCCACATGATGTCTTTGACATTACCAGGTGTCTTCCATGTCAATGCAGGTACCGGTGAACATTATATCCTGCTGGTTAACCATATATCGGTGACTATTTTGAACAGTTTACTGATTGCCAGTGAATGTTGCTGGATCTCCAAAGTGGGTGTATTTAGTATGTGTTGACATCAATGAAAAAACCATACCAAAATACTAACAATCTCCCCTTTTGGCATTGATGGCAACACAAGATGGAAAAACCATCAAAGTGCCAAAACAGAAATGCCAAGTACAAAAACCAACAATCTCCATTTCTCCCCCTGGGAGTAACATGTGTTTATTCAAAGATTTATTTTTAATACCAATCTCTCCTCAATGTTTTTCATACATCTCTCCCCAATGTTTTTCCATACATCTCTCCCCCTTTGACATCAAATGCCAAAGTCACAAAAAGTTAAGTTCATACAAAATACCAACCAATTCAATATACCAACTACTCCCCCTGAGAAGTAGCTTCCTCATCAAATACCAGAATAAAAGATTTGTCCATTTAATTCTGCTGATTGATGACAATCATCAACTGTCTAAGTCTCTACCAGTGGAGGTAAGACTCCAAGCTGATCTCTGAGATACTCAAAAGTTTCCTTAGGCAAAGGTTTTGTAAAAATATCTGCAAGTTGTTCTTTAGTATTCACATAAACTAGTTTTATTTCCTTTTCTTCAACTTTTTCCCTTAGAAAATTTAGTTTGATAGAAACATGTTTTGTTTTAGAGTGTAATACTAGATTCTTAGATATATCAATTGCTACAGTGTTATCACAATATATAGTAATAGGTTCCTTGCATTTTACCTTTATGTCTTTCAACATTTGCTTAAGCCAAAGTACCTATGTATAGTTTGTTGCTGCTGCAACATATTCTGATTCTGCTGTTGATAAAGATGTACGACTCTGTTTCTTACTTAACCAAGAAACTAATCTCTTTCCAAGAAAGAATGCTCCTCTAGTGGTGCTTTTTCTATCATCCACATCTCCTGCCTAATTTGCATCTGTGTATGCATATAGATCAAAATTTTCATCTTTAGGATACCATAATCCAAGATTTGTTGTGCCTTGTAAGTACCAAAAAATCCTTTTTACTGTTGATTCATGATTTTCCTTAGGATTACTCTAAAATCTAGAAACTATACATACTGCATTCATAATATCAGGTCTGGTTTGTGTCAAATACAGTAAACCTCCTATCATAGATTTGTATCTAGTTGGATTGACAGGTGTGGATTCATCCCTTTGAGATAATTTGTCATTTGTAGTCATAGGTGTGCTTACCGGTTTAGAGTTTTCCATCCCAAATTTTTTAAGTAGTTCTTTCAAGTACTTAGATTGCCTAAAAAATATGCCTTTATCAGTCTGTAAAATCTGCAATCCTAAAAAGAATTTTATTTCTCCAATCATAGACATTTCAAATTCATGCTACATTTTAAGAGAAAATTCTTTGCATAATCCATCTTCTCCTCCAAAGATTATATCATCAACAAATACTTCCATAATCAAGATGTCATCATTAGTTACTTTGTAATATAAATTGCTATATGCATTTCCTTCAGTAAAACCAATTTTTAAAAGATACTTATCCAATCTTGCATACCAGGCTCTTGGAGCTTGTTTTAGTCCATACAGAGCTTTTCTTAATCTGCAAACCATATCATTGTTATCTATCAAAGAAAATCCATCAGGTTGTTCAATATAAACTTCTTCTTCAAGATCTCCATTCAAAAATGCACATTTAATATCCATTTGATAAACTTTGTAATCCTTGTGAGCTGCAAAGGCCAAGAATAATCTAACTGCCTCAATTCTGGCTACCAGTGCAAAGGTTTCATTGTAATCAACTCCTTCTTTCTAATAATATCCCTTACATACTAGTCTTGCTTTATTCCTGACAACCTTACCATCTTCATTGAGTTTGTTTCTAAATACCCATTTGGTTCCAATTACATTTTTATTTTCAGGCTGGGGAACTAATATCCAAGTATTATTTTTCTCAATTTGTCCTAATTCTTCTTCCATAGCTTTAATCCAGAATTTATCTTCACATGCCTCATTGATAGATAATGGTTCAATTTGAGAAATAAGACATACCTCTTCTTTTTCCAATCTTCCTCTTGTCATGACTCCTTTAAATTTGCTTCCAATTATCTGATCTTCAGAATGATTGAATCTTACATACCAGGGTGTCTTAGTCTGTTGTTGTTCTTCAATTACTGTGGTATCCTCTGATGATACCGGAGTAACTGGATCATCATTCTATACCGGTGGATTTGTTGTTGGTTCATTTGTCATAATTTCTGTTACCGATTTAGAGTCTATATACCTTGAAGTTCCTTTGAATTGTTCATCAATCTTTACATTTGTACTCTCAACAATTTTTTGTAGTCTTTTATTAAAACATATATAAGCTTTACTCTTAGATGAATAACCAAGAAATATTCCTTCATCACTTCTAGGATCAAACTTGCCAATATACTCATCTCTTCTAATATAACATTTACTTCCAAAAATTTTGAAATACTTAAGAGTAGGAGTATTACCAAACCATAGTTCATGAGGGGTCTTACCAGTTTCACCTTTGATGTGAACTTTGTTGAATGTTTAGACAGCAGTGCTTACTGCCTCTCTCTAGTACACATGTGGTAGATTTGCTTCTGATAACATACTTCTTGCTGCATCCAAAATAGTTCTGTTTTTTCTTTCAACAACTCCATTCTGTTGTGGTGTCCAAGGTGCTGATAACCGTCTTTTGATTCCATTTACTTCACAGAATGTATTAAAATCTCTGGATGTGAATTCTCCTCCTTGATCTGATCTTAAACATTTAATTTTCTTACTGGTTTCATTTTCAACCATTGTTTTGAATAGTTTGAATTTCCCAAGTGCCTCTGAGTTTTCTCTAAGAAAAGTAACCCAACACATTCTAGAATAATCATCAATAATTAGCATAAAATATCTATCACCTTGTAAGCTTTTAGTTCTAGCCGGACCACATAAATCAGTGTGAATTAAATCAAGAGCATTATTGGATTTTTCTGGAATACTTTTGAAACTAGCTCTAACTTGTTTTCCAAATTGACATTCCTTGCAAATTGTATTCTGAAGTTTCACAATTTTAGGTAGATCTCTAACTGCCTTAGAAGTATTGATTTTTACCATGCAATCAAAATTTACATGACATAGTCTTTTATGCCATAGCCAACTTTCATCTATATAAGCAATTAGGCATGCCTTTTTATTGTTATTCAAATGAAAGATAGTACCTCTAGTCTGATTTCTGGTTGCAATTTCCAAACCAGTTCTATTCATGATTTTGCATTTTCCATTTTTAAATTGTAACTGAAAACCTTTCTCAACTAATTGACCAACACTTAAAAGATTATGTTTTAATCCTTCAACATAGTAAACATTGTCAGTGTTATGTTTACCATCAAGAGATATTGAACCCTTACCTTTGATTGAACAGGCTTTGTCATCTCCAAATCTTACTAAACCTCCATTGTATTCTTGAAAGTTCAAGAATTTACCTTTGTCTCCAGTCATGTGATGTGAGCATCCTGAGTCAATAATCCATTCATCCTTTGATTCCACTTTAGCTGCTAGGGATTGTTCTACTGGTTGAGCAATAGGTACCAGTTGATCTTCTATTATAGCAACAAAGACCCATCCATTGTCTACTGAATCTTCATCAGAATCATCAGTCACACCTTCATCAACAATGTAACAAGATTTATCTTTGTTTTTCTTAAATCTATATCTCTGATATTCAAGATTAGGTTTGTATGTCCTTCTAGCTTCTTCTCTTAGTCTAGCATGTCTATCAGGGCATCTTGAAGCCATATGACCAATCTTATTGCAGTTGAAACATTTCAAGGGTGCTTTACCTTCATACTTACTTCCAATTGGACCTTTTGGCATTTTTCTTGCAAATAGTGCTTCAAGTTCTTCAAACTCTTCATTCTCCTTCCTGGTTTCTTCAAGTTCTCTTGCATAAAAGGCTCTCCAGTCTGATTTATCAAAAGATGGAGCAAATGATCTTGATGCTTTGAAGGCCAAATCAGTTTTTATAGTAGCAACAGGACCAAATTCCTCAATTTCAAAAGCTGAAAGTTTTCCAATCAATGTATCCCTAGTTACTAATGTATTAGGCATTGTTCTCAACTCATTAATAGCAGTAACCTTTATTTTATATGCCGGTGGAAAACCTCTTAAGATTTTTGAAACAATCTCATCTTCACTCAAGGTTCCTCCACAACATTTGATACCTAAAACAATTTCATTTACTCTTTCCATAAAAGTAGAAATTCTTTCATCTTCTTCCATTTTCAGATGTTCATACCTGACTCGGAAGCTTTCAAGTTTTGCAATTTTGACTGTGGAATCCCCTTCATTCAGCATTTCCAAATGATCCCAAATAGCTTTTGCAGTAGATCTGTCTGATAACCCCATGATTTGTTGATATGATACTGCGCTCAAGAGTGCTTCTCTTGCTTTGCAATCATTTTCTTCATCTTTAGCTAAAGTAATATGAGCAGGCTGACCAGCTACAACAATAATATAACCATTCTTAGTAACTTCCCAGATGTCTTTACCAATGCAATTCAGATGTGTCTCCATTCTAATTTTCAATATCCCATAGTTGGTTCCATCAAGTTTAGGACTATCCTTTCTGAAATAATTAGTAGACATTGGATCTCCTCAAATTGTTAAACTTCTGTAAAAAGAGGACTAGGCTCTGATACCAATTGTAGGTCCCGGGGACAACTGAGAGTGGGGGGGGGGGGTGAATCAGTTGTCCAATAAATTCAAACCAAAATCTTATTAACCAACTTAATGTTTAGTACCGGCAAGACAGTTAAGTATGCCGGTAAACAGTGTTAACAGAAAATTGCTATACCGGTAAGAATTAATGCATGAAACATAAACAGAAAGTCATCCACAACATATGACATAAATATTTGGACATAGAAACCCTGTAAGGGGAAAAACCACAGTGGGAAACCTTACCCACAATCAGATGATACTACTGCAGATAGTAAGTGTACAAGAGGGGTCTGCACATGCAGAAAGGCCAACGGCCTAGAGCTCACTGCTCAATCACAAATGGGAGTCACACTGACTATAGTTGGATGGTTAAATCCAATGAGAATGTAATGCACAAAATAGCATCTTCATATGCTGGATTCAGTACCGGTGTAATGTTGATATGCTTCTACAAAAACCTAACTTCACCTTCAAATGATGACTTCGTGTGTATGTCTACTTGATTTCGCATATATCCTTCCTTAAATCTTTTTCGCATTCCACACATGATCTTAGAAATAAGATCTTACATTTATACCATACCCTAAGACCAATTTTAGTAGGTCAGCTCTACAAGATATTACAATAAAATATTTACAAATAATATAATATCCGATGCAATAACCGATTGAACATGTCAGCTGAATTTATTTACAACAATAATAAATCATCTCCATAGCATGCCATGCTGATTTGGAAAAGTTAAACCTGCTGGTGTAACCCTAGATAACTTGGACCTATTTGCCGGTAAAAGCAAATATGCAAATAAGAATATGCCAATGATTATTACTTCAAAGAAAGGTTTCCACATGATGTCTTTGACATTACCAGGTATCTTCCATGTCAATGCAGGTATCGGTGAACATTATATCCTACCGATTAACCATATACTAGTGACTGTTTTGAACAGTTTACTGATTGCCAGTGAATGTTGCTAGATCTCCAAAGTGGGTGTATTTAGTATGTGTTGACATCAATGACAAAACCATACCAAAATACCAACAACCCCCCCTCTCAGTAATCTACCAGATAGTTATTCTTTCATCATATCATCAAATTACTAGGACATGTAGTGTCAAAGGAAGGAGTCTCTATTGACCCTGATTGAGTTAAGGCAATAAAAGAGAAGCCCTTCCTATCAATAAAAAGGGGGTCTAGTCTTTCCTAGGTAAAGTTAACTACGTTAGTCGCTTTATTTCTGATTTTGTAGGAATGGTAAGGCTTATCACCCTAATGCTCAAGAAGGAAATGCACTTCAAATGGACTCTCAAAGCTAAAGAATCTTTTGAGAAAATCAAAGATGCTATCTTCTTAGCCCCCATGTTATCCAACTCGGATATGTCTAAGGAATTCAAAATGTATGTTTCTCTACCCACTATAGCATTGTTGTGGTTATGACCCAGAAAGATGCAGAAAAAGGGAGTGAGGACCCTATAGCTTTCCATTCAAAAACTCCAAAGGAATACGAGGCTAAGTATAATTTCATTGAAAAGAAATCTTTGGCCGTAGTCAAGGTTCTGAAAAAATTTAGGCACTTTATCGCCTACAATAAGACTACCGTGTATGTTGCTCATCCTTCAGTCAGAGAATACATCATGGAAGGCGATATCACTAAGAAGAGGGAAAACTGGATTACCAAAATCCTGGAGTACGAAATTGATGTTAGGCCCACCAAAATAGTCTGCAGAAAAGGCTTGTGCAAATACATAGCCCAAGAGTTTGATCCCTGAGAAATTGAGATGGCCACATAAGAAGTCATGATGGTTACCTCCGAACCATCAGAGACATGCTGGATGGATGCCCGAAAACATTTCATGAAGATGAGAAGTTTCCCTAGAGGCCTCCCCCTGAAAAGAAGAGATTCTATAGACTTTAGAATAGTGGTGGATGGCGTACTTTTCAAAATAAATTTCAATGGAATGCTACTTTGCTGCATGAGCCAATGTCGGGCTAACAAGATTTTACATGAATTTCACTATGGTTCATCAAGAGGTCACTTTTTGACACAAATAACCATCATCAAGATCACTCATGCTGGATCTTTTTGGCCCTCTATGTTCAAAGACATGCACACCTTGGTGAGGGAATGCAAAGAATGCCAGTATTACAGTGGCAGGTGTAGAAAAGAAGCAATGCTACTCAGACCTATAATGGTGGAGGAACCCTTTGCTCAATGGGGACTCAATTTCATAGGGATGATCGATCCCCCAAGTTCAACCAGACATAAGTGGATCTTAACCACTACCGACTACTTCACCAGATGGTCTGAAGTTGTTCCCCTAAAGAATTCGTTAGAGACCAAGTTGTTGACATTCCTAGAGGACCTAGTGTGTTGATATGGTCTACCAAAGATCATAATATCTGATAACATGCATGCATTCGTAGGTTCATGAATCACCCAATTTTCCCTCACCAAAGGTATTTACCTAAAAACCTCCTCAAACTACTATCCGCAAGGAAATGGACTCGCCGAGTCCACTAATCAGAATCTCATTAGACTCATTAAAAGGATAGGTTCAAAGTACAAGAGGGAGTGGAATCACCACTTGAGGAGCACATTTTGGGCTGACTGGATAACACCCAAGAGGTCCTAAAGAACTCCCCATATGAGCTAGTCTATGGCAAGAACACATTGTTTCCCGTTTCTTTGTAAATCCCAGCCTTGTAGTTACTCAAGTTTATCTAAGTAGCAGAGAATGCTCCCATGGACATAAGGTTGGCAGAGATTATGGAATTAGAAGAGGTGAGGGAAGCAACATTCACATCTCTCCATAACCATCAACAAACCATCAAGAGGTGATTTGATAGTAAAAAGAGTTTTGACCCTGAATTCAAACAAGGTGACCTTGTTTTGAAGTACAATGAAAGAGCAACCAAATTTGATGGATTATGGGAGGGACCCTTCCACATAAAAGGTTGCAAAGGTTTAAATTCATTTTACCTCAAAGATATGTAAGGGGACTCTCTCAGGATCTCGGTCAACGAGTTCCACCTTAAGCCTTTTCATTAGCAGTATTTATCTAAATGTATATAATGTAAATAGTGCTTTTGTGTGCCTTATTTATCTAATTATTCCTAGACATATTCTCAAGAAGGAAAAGTGAAATCACAAGATACACCATATTTAAGCAAAAAGAAAATCATTATATTATGGGTAGCTTTTACAATTTATGGGTAGGCTTCCAGCCTAATTTTTACAAAAAGAAGCAAGATGAAGCCCTCAAAGAAAGGTTGCCATTTCCTCAAGGATCCTCTCCATCTTCATCATCCTCCATCTGGAAATCAAGGTCTCCACTATCATTTGAAGTATCATCTCCCTCTGACCACTCATAGTTAGAAACGCCACATGGTGCCCCAACTATGGAAATAACAACTAGATTCAGTTGAATGTGTAGCATCAAGACCCATGGAAAAATGTAATCCCTAAAATCAATGTACCATTCGGTACCATTCAGAATAGGAACTATTAGATGGACTCAGAGGAGAAACTCAGTAGTGAGCTCTGCTCGAAAATGATGGGATGACAGTGTCATCATCCTTAGACTGTCGATAAGTGGGTGCCAAGTCACCTCCTCACCGGAAGTAATGAATCACCTAAAATTTGATGCCAAAGGGAGGCCTCTGAAAGGGATGTGGTATGCCATGACATCTTCCATCCCCCTAGATAATCTTGGGAGAAGAGTGCCTTGGTGAGCTCCGAGGTCAATAGCCCAACCATTTGGGAATCCAGTAGTGAAGCCACAAAACATGAACAAATGTCTGTGTTTACACGGTATTGGTCCATTTTATCTATAAAATCCTCACCAAGAACTCATTTGATAGCAGCAATAATCAAGGGATTCTTCCGCCTTGTCATCATCTGCAACCTCTGGTCATAAATATTTCTGAGGAAAGCAACCTGAGCCTTATTGCTGATGACTCTAATAGGAGTATCCATTTCCTGAAAGAAGATTCATCGTTGAAGCTGATACTATGTAAAGAAATGTCTAAAAAGACATATTTATAACGAATTCTCAGCTCAAGGTGACAAGTGGTAAAGATGCCAGTGCTCTTGAATTCCAATGCTCCTATCATTCCTCATCAATTCGCACAAGTAGGTGAGGTCTGATTTAGATTTGGTAAATATCCTACCCGGTACCTCGAAGAAAGAGGTGATGCAAACAGACGCCATGTGTATGTGTAAGTACATTGCATTTTAAACCATAATTCCTATAGGACTGTCTTAACTTGTGTGAACCCCTTTGGCTACTGATTTTCTTCATTAAGGAGGGGATCTATTTAGACAAGTAAATCATCTCAAGTGGCTTTTAATTAATGATGGGCTAAATAATTTTTCTCTTGGAAATCGTAGATGGCGGCACTCATCATCTTCAGGGTTAATTGTGTCTGCAAAATGAATTTGCATATGTGCAAACGGGTACTCATCATTAAGCATCCCCTTTTGTGAAAATCTAGGCATGCAATGCATTAAAGGAAGGAGGTTACTCAATATTCATCTCATTACTCTTTTTGTAACCTAAGTGCCCAAAACTTTTGAAAGGTTGACAAAGAAAATCTCTCTTACAAAAAATGGAAGCAGAAGCTACTTCCTCAGGTGCTGCTTAGGAGGATTGTGGGTAGATGTTTTTGGCAAGCTCTCTTATTCTTCTTACACTATTTCACCCAGATCAAAATATCCAAGAACCAAGGCTAGGTCCAAGATGGTTACTTGCAACACGTCCACAGTATTAGATTCTTTTGAGAATGTTGCCAAGCTCGATCTCCACAAGAAACCCAAAAACCTTAGAGAGGTAGCATATAGTAGAATGCTTCATCACAGAGTGGAGCCGTAACCCATGGTGACTTATTTCTGGAACAGTGGTGCCCCTTAGTTCATGGTCCCTGTGGTTCCTTACTGTCTAGAGTTTGTGGCTGTGTGCGCTAATGGGTTAGACCCTTTTTCTTGCTCAATTAGTGACTCTTTCTTGAAAGTAGTGATCTCTCCAAAAGTCATAAGGGATATGATGTGTTTTCCCATCTTTGAGGAGATAGAGGTGTTCTTTGAGACCACTATGGAAGAGTTTTTGAACACCAAAAGGGATGCCATCTCCTTTTTCCATAGTGCCCTCAATCGGAGTTTGTCTTCTAGACTCCCAAGGATCCCTCTGTCTTATAGTGACCTGAAGCATGATGACCTAATGGATATATCATCCACTCTTACATGAATATGTGGTCACAAAAATGACCAGGAAATCACGGCTTCTATGATTGGTTTCCTTTTCAAATGCCAGAAGCAGAAGGGGTCTTTCCATTTTGACTTCTTTATCTTCATAACCAGAGCAATAGTAAAGCAACTATAAGAGTTTTAGCAGTTGCAAAACTTCAAATTCACCTCAGTCCTTTTCCATCTACTCCTGCACCAAAATGAGGTCTTCTTCAGCTAATACATGCGGTTGGCTATTTGTGACGAGTCAAGGAACAAGATGCTGGTGTTAGCTTGGACACCCATTCTATTAGCCTCTTAAGATGCATTTCAATTTTTTGACTATTTCTTAACTCTCATCCTTAAAGAATTTGGTTCAATCCAAAATGAACCACTTTCTCTCTTCTCTTATGTTCAAATGAACTAGATGTACAATGAACGCCCTCCCTATGACTGGTTCCTATGTAGCAATTTTTCTTTTATCCGAGTGCATGGTTTCTTGGAAGAACCCTTCTGCCTACCTAATTATGTCATAGAAAGGACCCTCGCCCTTGAAATTGCATGACAATTGGTAAGAATCAAAAGAGCCATCAGGGCCAAAAAGCATGACACCTCCATCACTGAAGACCACAAGGCAATTGACCCCATCACTCTGGTCTAGAGAAACATTGCGGAGGAAGTCTTGACATCCAAGCTAGTGCAACTCGGCTTAGTGGTGATTGATGATTCTTAGAATTATGACCTGGATGAGTGTCTTAGTAGAAGAAATAATGCAGTAAAGCATGAACCGTGGAGCTCATGGGAAGGACACAAAAATCCATAGGTGGATGACCCAAATATTTATGTCGGTCTCAATGATTTTCCCATATTAAATCAACCCCCATGGTTGAGCTTCTATTCAGTCATGTAAAAGCATAACCCCACAAAGCCCATTCCCTAGGCAACACTAGAAGCCATGAATTTAGATTCCTAGCCCAGAAAGAAGAGGGATGATTTTTGGATCTACCGACAGGAAGTGAGTCAGCCTAGGGCTAACATTGGGAATACCCCCTTGGATGAATGTTTTGAGCTAGAATGGCACCAGTATAATAAATCTGATGAAGAGATAGGTGATAGCTCCCCACGTGGGTACTCTTCCCTCGAGGTGGCCCAATGATAGGACATAGAGTTTATAAGTATCAAAGAGCAAGATAATGAGCCTCACATTCTTCTTCCTCTCGCCAGTTCTGCTCGTAGACTCGTTCCTAGGTAGGTAAGAGACAAGATGAGAAATAGGTGCCCGACCCTCCTTCCCATAAGAAGAAAAATTTGTATTTAGAAAAAAAAGGCTCATCTTCTCAAGCCCCAGAGGTTCCCTCAATTCCTCAGCGGCTGGTGACTTCCATGGTTTAGGTATGCCCTTCTTTGCCTTTTCCTTCTGCTCAAGCTATTTCTTCTACTACTACCCATCTTGTTGCAATGTACCCAGATTCCCACTGCCCTTACATTAGCACCCATTGAGACATAGGTTGATCCTCAAGAAGCGTTTCCATAGGTATCCATTCCAAAACCTAGCCCCTATTTTAATTCCTGCAGCATTTTCCTCATAGATGCTTGAAATAACTACCATCTCACGTAGGCTTGGTTTTGGAGAGTCCACTCATCCCCCAAATGTTGGAGCAACGTCCATTGATTAGTTTCCCTCAGGAGCCTCTACCTTCATCCCATTGTTTTCTCCAACCATGCTTGCATGCCCTATTCAGACCACTATTGGTGGTCCTATTTCCTAATTCCCCTTTGCAATTCCTCCTCGCGTAGTATTTGAAGGCCACGCTATTGCCAAACATGATGATTACTAGCAGTAAGTTACTTATTCCAAAACCACCCGTATTAGCAAGACTGGTAAATGAAAAAGAAAAATATGGTACTAGGCTAGCTCATCTACACTTGCAGACACATTTCAACAAGGAAAAGGATAGTCTTTTCTTTGCAACCATGTTACCCAAGGTTGACAAGCCGGAAGCCCAAATGAGACCCAATGATTACACTTCGCATACTATCGATATCAACATCCTAAATGCTACAATGTATGACAAGGTTGAAATGATGGAAGAAACTTCAAAGGTTGTGTCTTCGGACTTCATTAAAAAGAGTCATCACCTAGAGAAGATGCAAGCAGAGAATGTGAACCTCCGAGAATCTCTGGCCTGAAAGAGAAAAGAAGACAAACCTTGGAATGTCGAGATTAATTGCTTGTAGGGATTGCTGATGCAGACTAACTCAGAGAAAGGAAAGGTGTAGTCCACCCTTAGTAATGTGAGTTCTTAGTTGAAAGGCTAGGAGGCAACAATAAATGTAGCCTTAAAGGAATTGCAGGATAAAGACCAAGAAATCCAGTGGCTAAAGGCAACTTCTAGAGATGCCACCCAAATGTAAGCACAACTGCATGAAGAGATCCATCTAAAAGAAGAGTACGCTTGACAAATGAGTGATGTGCAGGTCATGCTTTTGGAGGATAAAGAGAGGTGTGAAATAGTGTTGCATGGAAAAGAGAATAGCCTAGAGCAAGCTGAGAGGAAATTTCTAGCCGTAGAGGTTTTATTGCAGCAGGAACAAGATCTCATGTCTCAAGTCCAACAAACCGTGTAGGATGGAAGTGCTAGAATCCTCGCTCTAGAGAATCAAGTGGTTCTTGAACAAGACAGGTGTAGAAAGCTATAACAGAAAATAGCAGCAAAGGACAAAAAGGTCTCATGGTTGTTAAATATTCCTCCCACCGTAGAGGTCTCTCAATATTTTTCTCTGATCTTGGTGGAATTATATGCTTCCCATTGGGAAAGAATTAAGTAGCATGGCCCCTTGATGCAACCCTTGATGAGATTCATCAGAGAAGCACAATCCCTCTGCGTCAAGGCGAGAGCCCTCGTCAACAACTCCATGCTTTTCATTGGTCCCAAACTCCTCGTGGCTCAAGATTTAATCTAGATGTTGTATGCGGCTCAAGATGAAGAGTTGAGGGAGAAGGGAATAGAAGACCATTGGTAATTGATCAAGAAGACCAATATCTTGTTGAATCAACATAGAGTGATTATGCATGTATTAGCGATGCTTGAGCCATTACAAATTTCAGTCCTGGACATCAAGCAACACATAGAGAGGTTTGTTTCATTAGGTTTGCCTTCCCCATTCCCCACGGATGGTTCTATATTGGGAATTGAGCAAGTATAAAAATAGGTCAAGCATTTGCAGCAAGATAGGACCTTCCTACAATGCCTGAACAATCCTATTTTGGCAAAAGAGGTCAAGCATCTCTTGCATCCCCTAGCTCAACTCTATGCACTCTTGAAACTAGTCCATGATGAACCGGTAGGCTTGCCATTTAATGAGATAATTTGTTTGGATCAACATTACTAGAAGCTGGAAGCACAAGTATTGCCCTCCAAGGAAGAATGGTCCCTATTGTAGGAGGTCTTTGATCTGCTATGCCCTATTCTAACATGAAGTCTGGTCTCCAAACCAACAATTTTGGGTTCTAGCATTCCACAGGAAGAATGCCCCCTTTTAGTCGCTAAGAAATGTTAACATTATTTTGGGGTTATCTGTAGGCGACATTTTTTATCAGGTGGCACCCTTTCTTTTTTATTTTCCAGTTATGCGCAACGTACAAAAATCGCAGGCTAGATGTCACATTGACATTGTTTTGTTTGAAGTTTGGGGGAACATGAATTTTCCAAGTGGATCAGGTTTTGATGACCGAGCATTTCTTTGGACCCCACCCTACATCATGCGAAGATAGAGTCACATGGTGCCTCCACATTTCCCATTCTATTTCTATCTCTACGTTCTTTTTTTAGATGTCCCCGGAGCTGCCAAGTGTCTTCCATGGTGACTTGTGACTCAAGTCACATGTTCGCATAAAATTTTTCTATTTGGGCAAGTATAGAAATCACCACGATAAGGTGGAAGTAACAATCTTGGAGGTAGTTTTGTTGGTTATGTCCCTGTAGGATGCCACAATAGGTTTTCTAGTCAAAAGTGGTTACTGGAGGATTGCTGATGCCATGAATTGTTAGTTGAGCTTGTTGGCATTTTTGTTGTTTATGTTGTGATTGTCATTGATGGACACACACTTGTATTGAGATCCCCTTTATGTGTATGAGCTTGTGCTCAACCATTATTTGTTCCAACTGGTATGTTGTATTCTAGTCTTTAGACTAGTGGTGATTTTGCAAAATGTGTTTCCCGGTCTAAAATGACATGTCGACCCCAAGCGGTTCATAGATTCCAAGCAGTACAAGGGAGAAAAGAGGCACAACACATTCTTACAAGTCTTCATTTTTGTCAAACTGGCAACCGGTATTTTGTATGAACCCGTAATGCTCTGTGATGAGTTACTAACTGACATTTTGTGATGAGTTACCTATCCACCGATTGTTTGACGGTGCCGACACATTGACGGTGCTTTTTGTGTCATGTTACTGAGTATGTCTAGATGCATTGAACCTAGGAAATTGTAATGTAATCCTATTAGACCGACATGAAATCAGATTCCTTTAAAAGGACATCATGTTTAGGGTTTTAAGTTTTGTTACTGAAAGGGTTAATGTTGTGCTAGGGTTTAAGGTGGAAGTTGAGTCATTGTGAGAATGATCTTATATGAGAAGATCAAGTTGTAACTGTAAGAGAAATAGAGAAGACTAAAGTAATGCTGGAATGAATTAACTGTGAGCAATACTGGATCTAACCAAGCAGTTTGTGCTATCTGATAGATCAAACACTTGTTGATTACTCACATCTTTGACAAGTCTATATCCCTTAACTGAGTAGGCCTCAAAGCCTTTGTAAAATCCTCTAACAAGGTAGTCTTTAATTGGACTTATCTCCTAACAAAGATCGAGATTCCTAATAGGATCTGTTCTGGTGAAGAACATTATAAGACCTTAACTGGTCTGGTTTCTATTCTGCAGATAGTGACTTGTGAGTTCCATCTCACCGTGGTTTTTCCCATTAGGTTTCCATGTCAAATATCTTGTGTTATGGTTGTATTGGTTTTGTGGGTGAATGCTTTATTCGCATTTTGGTTTGCATGTGTGGTAACAAGTTTGACTGTTAGACTGCTTTACCGGTTTATCTTTAGACTGTGTAAGTGTTTTAGTGCATTGGTTTTTGGCATACTAATTCACCCCCTCCTCTTAGTATTCACCAGAGCTAAGGGCTCTAGTTATGCTTTGGTTTTCCCTATTTTAGGGGTTCAGAACTTTTATGAAAAAGAGATAATTAAGTATTCTAGATAGGAATTAATCCTTTTAGTTCTTATCATTTTTTGAGGAAAGCATAATCAAATTGTGCCTATGGTCTTTGTGATGTCTTTTTTTCAGTGCATTTTTGTATTTCTAATATAAATTTGGAGATATATGGCTAATACTCTATCGATTAAACTATGTTTTTGACTTGTTATCTGGTGGATGCATGATGTATGTTTCTTTATGTTAAAAGGAATCTTGGTTGTATCTTGATTGTGGTTCTGCTCAGTCATATAGATTGTTGAATGGGCTTTAAAACTAGATGTTTCTAGGTTTTATATGTTTTTCATGCTTTTCCAAAATGTTCTGGCACATTGCCTAAATAGTTTAGATCATTTTTCTTTAAGTTTGTTCTTCCCCTTTTCCCTCAATCACAAGGAAGATCTAGCTTGTTAAATCTAGAGGTCATTCAATGACTTTTGCATAATAGGTCCCCTGTCACTGAATTTCCCATAAGGCTGTTCACTTTCAAGGTAAATTTTAGAGTCAACGGTATCAATTTAATCATGAAGCATTGAGAAATCAATCACATAACAATTAAAATTATACATACATGTTCATTACTCAATATGTTACTTCTAATCTAAGCAATGCATATATTTTTTGGAATTAAAATAACATAGCCACAAGTGTCATCATATATACATCAATACATCAAAATCATCTCCTATCCCTAGGACTGGTAGTAGCAGGATGGTGGCTAGATGCCCCATCCTGATCTATCCATGGGGGTGTATCATGATATAGACCATGAGTGACTCCATGAGGAGCTCCTATGATCCCTCTACATCATGATCCCATGGTATGTGGGTGCCTCTATTTGTGACACTACTAGGTCAAGCTTTGTCTATTGTAATCTCTCTTGTAGGACCTTCATCTCCATCGGAATCAGGGAGAAAAGGTCCTCATGTCATCCTGTACTCATCTAGGATCTGTGAGATATCTATGAGGAATTAGGAATGTGCACAGTCACAATGAGGTTTGTCACTGCATTTTGAATCAAAGAATGCCACTCCTAGATGGTAGCTGCAAGGAAGAGAGAAACATATTATCAGTAAAATTCTATATCATGAAATCTAAAGCAAGTAAGATATATAAGTTAATCAACAATAGGAGACCTTACCTGGATCTCCCTCTCGCTAGAAGGGATCATGGACAATGACCACCTGAGACTGGGACTTGCTAGGCTCTTCGCGCTCATACTATCTTTGTATAGTAGGTGTGGGCTGATGGGGGCCAAGATTAGGACCCCTTATAAGGTCCTTCTCTACCTATAGTGGGAGAATCAGTGGATCTAGGGCTATGGTATCCTCCTCAGAGTGATGAGGAACTACATCTGACTCATCCTCCTCCTCATCATCCTCCTCCTCATCCTCTTCATCCTCGTCCACATCCTCTTCCTCATCCTTCTCATCCTCCTCCTCCTCCTCTCCATCCTCCTCATCATCTCCATCCTGATATCCCTCTTTGGTATCAGGACTGTCTCCATCTTTATCTATCTCCTGCTCTTTTGTGTCATCAGCTTGATCATCTGAGCCCTCCTCGGATGTATCAGATCCCTCTCCATCGTCTGAATGTCTCCATGGTCTGGGGTTCCCTCCAAGGAAGTCTACTGGGAAAATGGCTCTAGGGTATGTCCTCCCTCACCATGTGATGTATTGCCGGTGCACGCTTGAATCATCTCTATAGTCTATCTCTATGTCCTGATTTGGCCCGTCTGAGTCTATGATGTGGATCTCATCACTAGTAAGCCTAGGAATGACTCCTATCCTTGACATCACACAGGAGTGTCAGATGTACATAGAAACATCTATAGGAACACACTACTTGAACATGAACTACCACCAAACTCGGTCGAAGTAGAAGGGAATGACTATGTGGCTGTACTGCCCCTCTAGTAGATGGTTCCTTTGCATGCTGAACATATGCCTGTGTATCCCTTCCCACATGTACATCCTGAGGTAGGGTCTCCATATGACTCCACCCACTATCAATCTATCTAAGCTCAACCTCCAATATAGGAGATCACTGAATCACCACTTGTGGGTAAGAGGATAAGCATATACCATAGGCTACTCTGGGACTAGCTCTATGGGGGCTCTAGTAGGCCTCGTGCATGTAATATGCTCAAACATCCACACCTATAGTAGTGTGCATGTCATCAAGTTGCATCCCTATCCAAACACATACGCCCCAAGATCGTGATAGAGATGTGCAAGAATGCTCCGACCCAAAGAGTATACTCTCCTATGTCTCTCCATCACTTGGATAGCATAGATGATTCCTCCATGCATATGTGCACCGCGCCCATTAGGAAACATGACTAATGTGAGGGTCACAATCATGAGTCACCTCACTAATGGAACCTCACCAGTAGGGTGTAGGAGCTAGATGACCATGATGCGACCCCTCATCTTTCCATGTATCACTCTCCCCACAGAATATACCCGCTCTCTCCTGTAATCCTCCTTTGTTCGATCTGATTGATATCTCATGGCCTCTCCTCTAATGGGAAGGTGCAGAATGGTGTACACATCCTCAAGGGTGACTATCATCTCACCAACAGGTAGTGAGAAAGTTGAGGTGTCTACATCCCACCTCTCCATTAGTGCCTCAACATCGCAAAATGGAATCGGATGGCCAACATGGTCATCACATCCCACAAGCCCACTGCTTGTAGCAAATACCGAATCCCTCTCTCCCACTATCAGCCTTGGGATCTGCTCCCAAAGGCTTTGAAAGGTGAGACTGGTGGTATGCTCATAGATGTATGGCAGTGTCTGGAAAATACAAATAAATCTATCATCAGCAATCAATCATCATCACTATCATCTAATCAATGCAATCATTCTATCAATTCTACCATTCATCGCCTAATTATGTGTTGCCACTAGTCATCCTAAATAGGGACCAGGGCATCCTACTGAGACCATGGTGCCCTAGGAGGACCAGGGCCCCCTAGGACACCTAGCTATCCGAAAAGGGGGCCCGAGCCTAGACTAGGTGATGACATCATCATTCCTAAAAACTATGAAAGCATGAAAAGTCAAATGGAGTCAATGGAAGGTCAACTCACCTTGTCAAGCTGTCGACTAATGAGTACAGACTGGCGCAGGATCTCCATTCTCATAGGTCACTCAGGTCGGCATCATGGTATGCTGGCTTGTATATGGGCTCCTCTATAGTGCATACTGAAAAAAAAGTAAGAAAGTGACAAATGAAGGTGTCACTTTCATATTTATGTGTTATGCACTTTTTGACTTTATGTTTTTAAGTTAAAACCCTAATTTCTGCACTTTTTCTTCAATCTATCATATCTTGAGCTAGGAAGCTCCGATCCTCACACCATCAGTGGCATTAGAATCATGAGTTTTCCCTCTTGCTCCATATTAGTTCCATAATGTGCTTGGATGAGCAATCAAGCCTTGTTGTGAGCTTCATCAAATCTTTATCACAATTCATTGTGGAAAACATGATACCCTATTTCACCTCACTAATAAGCAAGCTGAAACCAGGGAGGGGGACATATAGCTACCCCCTAATTTCATCACGTTCCTTAGTAATAATTAGGTGATTTTGTGATCTAACATGTGGTTTTGTAGGGCATGGTTCCTAACTGTGTATTGTAGATACCGTTGGGGGCTTCGTTCGACAACTTATGGATATATCCTTTTTCAAGTGTTGTTTACTTTTTTGTACTTTAGCTTCCATATGCACATAGTGTCATATGCCTGCTAAAGTGGGGGCTAAATAAAGTGTCATAAACTGCACACCCTTTCTATGGTGGTACAATTTCACACTTAGGTTAGGACCTGACTTAGTGTGTCTTGCATCATGCATTTCTCATTCCCCTTAAGCATTTAATTAATTAATTAAATTAAAATAAGGTCATGTTTCATCACTTTAGATATTATAAAGTTGGGCCCTTTACCCTAAGCGTGCCCCTTTTCATCTTATTCCTCCAATGAATTATTTAATCATAAATCCTAATTATGTCTTATTTTGACTATTTAGGCCCAATTTTGCATATCAAAACATCTTGAAATCAGCTATAACTTGGGGATGTTCTATAATAACATCATATCTAATGGACCCAAAAATTTGGTGAAACGTTGGTCAGACCGTGGAGGGAATGCACATTGTCCACAACTTTTTTCCTGAAATTTCAGGAGCACAATCCTATGATACAATAATGCTTAATCCAAAAATATTAGCGGGAAATTCAAATCCTAGGTCAGCCTAAACATGAAATTAAGATCTAGGGTTTCATACTTAAGAGCTCTCTTTCTTCATTTGAAACAATCTCTTTATAAGAATCTAAGAGTATGTTTTTGGAGCATTAGAGCCTTCTTTGCAGTGAAAGAGTAGATCTTTGAAGTCTGCAACAGCATTCAACATTCATCCATCAAACATTCATCAAGCATCGTTTTATCAATTGGGGACTTTTGAAGATGTAGAAGAACAATAGGAGAGCATCGACTAACAATTGGCTTGTACCTCTCCCTTGGGATTGGGTATGGTTTCATGTTATTTTCAAGTCTTTGCATAAGCTTCATTTTGATTCATATTCATGATTTAGATCACTTTGCATTATGGATTTAGAGTATTTACTTTGTCAATTATAATCAATTAGGGTTTACTCTTTAGGGTTGGTCTAGGTTGTTTACTTTCATTCTTAGGATCTTGCACACACATTTTTAGTATATTATCAGCTATTTGTGGAGGTGGAAATAACCAAAATGAGAGTTTAACTAAGGCAAAACCCTATATAGCCACCCCAAACCCTCTTTTTTAGCTTCAGGTACAGGTTCGGATCTGAGCATCGATGGAAGTTTCAAGACCAGAAGAGTACATAGGGACAGTTTTGGGTTGCAAATATTGGAAAAAACCCTGAGGATAAGGGCGTGGCACCCTGGTCCCACCTAGGAAAATGGTGTTGCATAATGGTCCTGCCCTGTGTCAGCAGGATTTGGTAGAACAACACTTTGCACGCTCCAGAATCCCTCCTTTCAATTGCAGCTCCAAAATTGTAGAATCAGGACAATGGCATGACACCCTAATCTTGGACATTTTTTATCATATTTCAAACATAGGTACACCTCTGATTTTCCTTCTGATCTATACTTTACAATAGTATATCAGTTGTCCTTTGATCTGCATTCTCCGATTAGGGTTTGCTTGCTTACTTGCTTCCTATGTTAGATTGTATTTTGCATCATTCCTCTCTCTCATTGACAACAAAGGAATAGAAAACCTAAGAGGTAATCCATGACTCTCTCTTTCTCATAAGAAGTAGTTGATGTGCATTTTCTCCCTAGGCTCTTTCATATTCCATGAGTGTGTATGAGAGTGGGATTAGGGTTTCCATACTTAGTCTCACTTTTTCCCCTACACAACTTGCAAGTACTCTCTTTCATTATTTGGTTAATTCCAAAACTGGGGTTTGACCTGAAGGCAAACCCCCAATCCCAACACCTTTCCCTCTATTTTCTATGTGTAGGTTGCAAGTGCACAATTGTACTTTCGGATTCCAGCTCCATTTGCAGAGATGAGAAAACCCTTTTCATTTTATGGATTTTTCGGAGGACCATGTACATTCCTACCACGCTTCAAACAATTTTTTCCCAAATTCATAGGGTGACTTTGTTTCAACAAATTATTGCCAGATCTAGGTGCACAACTTCATCCTATACTTCTATCTTGAGTTATAATCAGATCTTTGTCACTTCTACACTTGAGCATAAGTACACAGTTCAATCAATTCAAATATCAATCTCAGAAGAGGGGATTCACTTACCATCACTCAGAATTGAACCTCTTTCTTTGGAGGTTGAATCTAGTGCATTTCCCCCCCTCTTCCAATGTAATGTGAAAAATGTGTTTGAAGAGAAATCTGAAGTGAAACTTTTTATCTCTCCTCAGAGGGAAGAAAAGCTTTCCTGTCGATATCTCCATCATTCACCTTTTTCCAACATCACATTTATGTGAACCCGACATCTTACATGCTTTATTCTAAAAATCATTGCATTTTTTTCATTTGCAAGTTTAATTTTTTCTACAAACTTAGTGATTAATTCATTCAAAACCCTAGTTTTTTAAATTGAAATTGAACTTGTGTTTTACAAAAAATTGCTTGTTATTGTCTTAGATTTGAAGATTGATTTGTTTGTCAAATTCAATTTTTTCATTGCCTTGTTTAATTTGCAAATCAAATTCACAAAATTAAGAGGTTAATTGTCAAAACCCTAATTTTTCCTAAAATTTTGGGAGACCGTTATGACTGTATTTAATCGCCTGAATCCAGAAGATTGGTTGATTTTGTTGACTTTTAATCCCTCACATCGAAAATATCTCCAAAATTCAACATTTTCAATTTCAAGAAATTTTTTAAAATTAAGAGGTTAATTATAATCCGCCCTGATTTTAAAAATTCTGATTTAAAAATTAAGTGGTATTCCCTTGGCCCTAATTTTAAAATTCCAATTTCCTTTGATTTATTATTTTGGAAATTGTGTCATTTTCTTCTTCCAACAAAGTTTAAATTATTTAATCATTATTTTCTTAAATTTTGTATTACTCAATTGTGTAAGCTTTGTTCAAAATTCAAAATTTCAATTGTCCCTCTAGTGCACGAGTTTCACCACTATTAGTCCTACCTACACTATCCTCGTTAGATGAAGCATTAGAATTAAGGCCTCCCAAGATTTAATTACCAAGGAGATGGAACATAATTTGGGTGACTTCTTTAATGAGGATAATGCTAATTCTTCTCATCCTAATCAAGTCCCTATATATCCAATTGATGAAGAAGAAGCTTTGACTAGACTTTCCATAGATCAACTTTCAAAATTGGACAATCAATTTGATAACTTTCAACAATGGATGTCGCAAGAGTACCCTAATAGTGAAGCTCTTCCATTAATTGAAGGCCTTAAATGCATAATTCAAAGTGATAAGAATGGAATTGATATATTGTGTGGCATTGCTCATATTGTTGATTCTAATGTCATGCCTATCATGAGCTGTGCTGAGAACAACCTTCAAATCAAATTAATTCTTCTATTCCTTTGACCACTTCAATAGCTAGTGTTCCTACTTTCACTTCAAACATCATGACTACATCAACTCAAAATGTCATTCCTACAACCATTGGTCATGGGGGAAATCCCTCTTCTTCATTTAATCCTCCATATTTACCTATGTCTTCCATAAGTATTCCTATTATCCCTTAACCAATCAAAGTGACACAAGGGGGCAATTCATTCAACAATTTTGTTCCTCCTTTAAATGTCCTATTGCCTACACAATCATCACCTATGCCTACTTATCATAATGCCCCACCACCTTATTCTTAATCCATGCGTTCCTTCAATAACATCATACCACCTTCTCAATCAACCATGTCTAACATCAATTCTTCTACCGAAGAAATCATTAACAATCTTTCTCAAACCGTGTCTTCCTTACAACAACAAATTGCTTCGATGAGTCAATCCAAGTTTAGTGTTACCACCTTTGATGTTGTGAGCTCACTTTCTCTTGATATTGTTAAAGTCATGCCACCTAAGCATGTGGAGGTCCCTCAATTATAACTCTATAATGGAAAGGGTGACCCTCTCACACATGTTAAAACATTTGAAACCTTGTGTACTGATTTTGCTTATGATCAAAGATTGTTTGCAAAACTATTTACAAGAACATTAAGAGATAAGGCTTTACAATGGTATTTCTCTTTGCCTTCTTATTCCATAACTTCTTTTCAACAACTAGCAAATGCTTTCATCCAACAATTTCAAAATAACATTGGTCCTGAAATCACTTTGACTGATTTAATGCATTGTAAACAAGGTGATAAATAAAAAGTGACTAATTTCATTGGTAGACATAAGCATTTGTGTGCTCAAATTTCTTTTCATGTACCTGATCATGATATTCATTGAATTTTCATTTCTAATTTGCAAAAATATATTAGGGAAAAGCTTCTTTTTGTCTGAGATTACTTCCTTTCCGTAGTTGTGTGCAACAATCCACAATTATCAACTGGTTGTGAGTCAAATGGAGAAATCTACTCCTATGGCTCCAAGTGATAAGGGGGAGAGTGTTCAAAAATCATTTGTGAAGTTTGAACCAACACAAAGACTCATCAAGTTCAATGATACAATTAACAACAACAATGTGAATGCTACAACAGATGTGCCTTCTATTTCTATTTTTTTTAAAATAGAAAGATAGTTTACTCCTTTTAATGAGACTTTACATAGTATTATGTCTCAGTTGTTGCAAATAAATGTTATCAAACTTCCTCCTATAAAACAAGTTGATCCTTCTAAACTTGCATCCCATTATTTTGATAACAATTCCTTTTTTCAATTTCATCATCAACATGGTCATGATATTGAGAAATTTTTCGCATCAAAAAATAAGATTCAAGATTTGATTGATAACAATACTATATTTGTGGCAGGTGTGAATGATAAGAGAAATAAATCAGTATCTCCTCCTATAGATCAAGAAATTGAAAATCATCAAAGCAATATCAATTAGGACAACCACAAAACCTAAAGCTGCTATGAAAGCAATCCCAATCAAATCAATGAAGACATAAAGACAAGATATTCAAATCAAATGAAATCAAATAAAAACAACGCAGATATCTCCTTCATGTGGCTCCATTGTTCTTCTTTCACCTTCAAATTTGATGTGGATCTCACCTACAAGTGCAAAATGCAAGTGGAAAGCAAGTTGTTGAGAGATGAAATTCATAGCATAAGGTTACTCGAAAATGTGATTGATTCTCCCTTTCATTGAAGAAAATCATCCAATTTATAGACAAATTGGAGAGAGGACAAGATTAGCATGAAGAGATTTGAAAGGAAATTTAAATCAAGAATGGCAACATTATGACAAATGTATGACAATTTCTATGCAAGGTGTATAACAAATTATGACAAGATTGAAATAGAAATTAGGAATTAGGAGAAATCAGAAAATTAGAAAATTGAGGAAAAAGATGAAATAGAAATTAGGTGAATTAATTAATAGGTTTTCATCCATTAATTAATTCATGAAAGAGACCTAGGACTAAATAAATAGATTTATTTAACCCACAAAGAAGAAGAAAATGATTAAATGAACAAATCATAAAACCCTAGAAATAAGAGGACAAGGAATGAGGTCAAGACAACAAGAAATTAATGTAGGTTTGATCATGATTCTGATTGAAAAGGACCAATGTTGATAAATGATTGAGATTGGTTGACAAAAATCAATGACAAATTGACCAAGATTGACAAGGAGATCAAATTGATAGGTGCCAATTGACGAGGAACAATGACTAATCTATCCAAATTGACATGATTGAAAAGGACAAGGATCGATGATGAATTGATCACAAAATGACAAGATTGACAAGGACAAGGATCGATGACAAATCGATCACAAAATGACAAGGCTGACAAGGACAAGGATCGATGATGAATTGATCACAAAATGACGAGGCTGACAAGTTGATAATCGCAAATGATTACTAACAAGCTAAAGATAATTGAAAGATTGACAAGAGGACAAAACCATAATTCTATCAACGATTAGGATTGATGATGTCCAAAATGATGATAAATGAGCACGCACCATGATGCGACAGGATAAGATCGACCAAAATCATGACTGAAGATTGCTATCGACAAGGCCTAATTTGAAAGCGAGAAAAATGAGGAATGCAGAAGAAGGACTCGATGCTCGCAAATGATAAAGACCAAGTGCGCAACATAGAAGAAATGTTAATGTGACGCAAGAACCCTAAAATAAGGCAATGCGCAAATGTTAAAGTATGACTCCACAAGCATTGACCATTTTTAGACGTCTACATTTTGCCCCTCTTTGAGACAATGCGATTCTAAGCATTGTTTCAAAGATCAATAATGAAAATGCCCCAGACAATAAGAATAACATATGCATGCCCCCTCAAGGAATTGGCCGAAAAAATCTAGAAAAGAGGCCAAGTGATCGATAAGAATGATAGAAGACAATAGGTTCGAATGGATCAAAAATCGAAGGTCGGATGCACAAAGGACAAGCAGTGGAAGGCGCAAAAGACCATGACCATCATAAGATGGAGAGCATGCACATCCATCTAGGTACTGACAAAGATCTATATAAGAGACAAGGAGAAGGAAAAGAGTTCATTTGCACTGGCCAAAGTGGAGGAGTTGTTGCTCAGGAAAAGGACCCTTGCAGAGAGATGGTGAACGTTCCAATGGCAAATCAACCTAGGGAACATGTACACACCTACAGATGACTAGATGACACAGGAGCAGCGGTATGTAGCTCAAAAACCCACATGTTCAATTTTATGAATTTTGCTTGATTGTGGGACATTGCGGGGCCCATAGGGGAGGAAAAAATGTAGAACTGTGCTTGTGTTTATGGGTTTTGCGCCTATGTTGAGATGTTATGCACCTGTGTAAGGTACACAGGTGCAACTTGATGCTGCACAAGTGCAAGACAGTGTGCACAAGTGGAATTGTACACTTACGACTCTAGTTTGACCGAAAATAGTGCACAAATGATCCTGAAAAGAGGGATAAGGGTAGGATAGGTCAAAAATAGATAAGAAAACCCTGATTGGTGCATGAAATAAGGAAATGCAGCCCTTAGGAGAAAACCCTAAAATTGACAAATTGTGCCCCAACTGTGATGCAGAGTCGACAGTATCCATTGATCGTGCAGAAGAACAGATCCGACTATTTCATGTTGCGATATAGACTCAGGAGTACTGACAAAGACACATTAGTAGGACTTGGATTATACTACATTACGTACATGCCCAAGATTAGAGCAAACACAGGACTTCTCACTACATTGGTCGAGCGATGGCATTCAGAGACGTCCTCATTCCATCTTCTGACTGGAGAGGCGACTGTGACACTAGAGGATGTGTGGCATATCCTCTGCATTCCAATTCATGGGGAGATGGTAGTGTATGACCCAGCGATAGGGAGAGACTCTTTGTGTAGATTATTCGAGTGTGACACAGATGACCTTGATATCATAGAGAGGGAGATCCACTGGGAGACCATGGCAGCAGAGTATGATCAATGATATGTGGTGATAGCAGTGGTTATGGCATGCCTATTAGTAGGTGACAGATGAGGACATGGATTCCCTATTGGATGGGGAAGAGTGCTAGAGCGGATGGCGACAGAGGGGATTGTATACGCATGGGGACCATGTGTGCTTGCCATGCTATATTTTTAGTTGCATCAGATAGCATATCAGAGGGTACAGACTTTGAGCTGTGAGGTCACACTTTTACAGGTATGGGCATTTGAGCACATAGCCATATGTAGGCCAATTGTAGAGAGATAGGTAGTACCGCATTGACCATATGTGTACTGCTATGGGGCAGCACTGAGATAGGGTCCATTCAGATACATATTGTATTGGTGACATGAGCTAGACAGGTTGAGAGATTTCACATGGAGACCGTATCATGATTGCTCTGGATGGTCAAATGATGGCGATGAGCTACCATATTGTAGATAGGAGAGATACCTGATTGGGTGACCAGTGAATTGCCAAAGAGTGATTGAGATGTATCTACCAAAGAGAGTCAGACGATAGTTTGGAGAGAGGTAGGATGTACCGATAGGGACTGCACACTTTGTCCAATCCCACAGAGAGATGAGTCAGTGGGGGAGGATGATTCAGCCACACTGCTACAATAGAGATAGTGGGATTAGAGATCAAATGTTGTAGATGTCGGGATGATAGAGAGGTATGAGCGATGGTTTGCACGACAGCAGCCAGTGCCATTGACAGATCTTTATATTCTGGTACCTAGGAGACAGGAGGACTTCCCACTCGCTAGAGAGGAGGAGGATGACGACAAGGGAGAGGAGGAGGGAGATGATGAGGAGGAAGATGATGAGGATGAAGATGATGATGAGGAAGATGAGGACAAGGGGGATGAGGATGAGGGGGATGAGGACGAGGGGGATGAGGAGGCGGAGGAGGACGATGAGGGAGAGGAGAGTCCTAGGTGCATGCAGAGAGATGAGCCTGATCTAGTAGATCATGAGTCATTGCAAGATATACCCATAGGAAAAGAGACAGCTAGCAAAGAGGAGATGCATATATCTAGGGCCACCATAGCGAGTCAGCATGATTACAATGCTACATTGGAGAGACAGAATGCTATCTTGAGGATAGAGCACGAGCAGTGATCAACTGAGAGGGATACGTTTAGAGAAGAGATAACCAGGTTGACAGTGGGTCGAGATACAGTGATAGCCTAGGCACAACAAGCAGAGCAAAGAGTGACCAAGTATGTTGGGTCAATTAGGGATGCTAGTGTGCATGAGATGGCAGAGATGTTATTAGAGGCGGGAGATGAGATGCACCATTTGAGGACTCTATATGAGAGTGTAGTTCCACTAGAGTAGAGAGCAGCATCATATTGGTCACGATCAAGGACAAAGAGAAGGCCATGCTCTCGGAGGTCAGTGACCAGCATGGGGGTGAGTGGACCTATGAGACCACCACAGCCAGGACCAGGGACAGGAGGGGCTTCATCCTCGAGACATGGCAGGGATGAGGAGGACAGAGGGAGCACCTAGTGATAGAGGCATGTGCTCCTTATGATAGAGACATATATAGTTTGACATTATGTACTCAGCCTACGGGCCATACGTAGGACAGACAGTCCAATTTTGTACTCTGATTTTGATATATGATATGATATGCAGCTATATGATGGGATGCAATGTGTTATGGCTTATATTTACTTTCCATGTATGGATGTCTTATGCACCGTATATGTACTATCTTTGTAACATGTATGAATGTTGTTTATGTTTTGATGCATTTATAAGATGAAATGGATAAAAAGCTTTGTATGGGCTTGATATAATGCAAATGTACTAACCAATGAATGTAGGATGCAGCTTATTTTTATTTTTTAATTTTTAGAGATCGGAGAACTAGATCAAATAGACTGCCAAGACAAATGGAATAAATGTTAGTAAGAAGAACTTAGACAGAGGACAATTAGAGATGAAGGAAAACTTGCTTTCACAAATGCACATAAGTAAGTGAGAACCTTTATTTAGTGTAGCAAAGTGGATGCAGAGCATCATGGCATTGAAGGCCAGAGCTAGAACGGAACCCCTTTTGCAAAAGACAGACACATCACACACAAGGAATGAGTGAAGCATCCTAGGGTGCATACATCAAGGGTCAAGGTCTATGTGGCATTCACAAAGCAACCATACTTATCACAGACACCCAATGATATAGTTGCTCTAGTTTGTGACAAACATTCCACAAACAACAAACACAACAAAAAAAGGAAAGGGACCATGAACCATCTCGGTCACTCTAAATCACTCAATGACATCATCGAGCAACATAGGAACATGATCGAAGCCAAAGATAAATCAATAAAAAGATAAAACACATAAATTCAACCAAGTCAAACAAATAGTCTGATCGTCATTGTCAAAAGTGGAAAACAAGAATGATCATGTTGTCTAGTTTCAGGGAATGCGGTACCCCATCGAAGATAGGACACAGTCTGGTTTTGAGAATACCACACCCTATATAAGACCCATGATAATGTTGACAAGAACCAATGATAATGTTGATGCTATTTGGATTGATGTGACAACTGTGATCAGGTCGAATGCTTGCTTAGTCGAATAGTTCATTTGTTAATGCATGATTTCATTAAAGCATAATGTTTGATAGATTGCCGTTGGATGTATGCTCAGTGATTTGTCTATGCACAAAGGGGACCATTTATTGACAAAATGCAAAATGCCAAAGAAATTGTTTGTGGATTTTGATGGTTTTCACTTTGTAGGAATTTCGAGTTTTTTTTACAATTTTTTTTGTTTGTTTTTCAAGACTTTATTTGACTTTTTAGGGATTTTTTAAGGACATTATTTGATTTTTAGGGATTTTTTTAGGACATTATTTGATTTTTAGGGATTTTTTTAGGACATTATATGATTTTTAGGGATTTTTTCAGGACATTATATGATAAGAAAGCTCTAGTCCGCACGCATCAATAACTCTAGTAATTGATCATGACAAGGGGCATGCACCCAATGAAAATTTGAAAGACATATATCGCAACTAGGACCAAAACAAATGCGCAAGGACTGGAAATCTGAGTATGCAAGACAATGATGTTGACCAATCACAGGCCTGGAATAGAGCATTGGGTCAGGGCAAGGATAATCATGATAAACCTGTGAGGAGGAAAGTACAGCTAGGAGTCATGATAGATAACAGAGCAATAGTATTTTACACATGGTGCCTGTTTTCCAGGTTTTCACCATGGTATTTGCCCAAGGCGCCTGTTTGCTAGGTTTTCACTAGAGGGTGAATTATTTTTCTTTACTTACTTTTTTTTTTTTCTTCTTTTCAATTTTTCACTTTTTTTTTTTTTTTTTGTATTTTTGAGCTTTTGATTTTTTTTGTATTTTTTCAGGATCATATTGAAGAACCGGTGACAAAAAAACTATGCCCAGTACTTCAAAGGTGCATGCTATTTACAGGATCTGACAGAGGTTCACCGTCTAGGGTGGCAAGCTGATATGCCCCCGAACCATAGGCTACAATAACTATGAAAGGCCCAACCCAATTAGGCTCAAATTTTCCTTTGATGATGTCAATAGATTGTGTTTTCTTCGGGTTCACCTTTAGGACCAAGTCTCCCACTTCAAAGTGTCTCCCTTTGACCTTCTTATTATAAGAGTGATGGAGACGGTTTTGATATGCTTGCAAATGTGTCAGGGTTGTCTAACGTTTCTCAACTAACATCTCAAGCTAATGTAGCCTAGAGACTCTGTGCATCTCACCATCAATCAAATGTTGCAGGGAAACATGCAAAGAGGGAATTTCCACTTCCAAGGGTAAAATGGCTTCTGCACCATACACCAAGGAATAAGGTGTTGCACTAGTAGGTGTGCGGATGGAAGTGCGATAAGCCCATAGTGTTGGATTCAACTATACATGCCAATCTTGACTAGTGTCATTGACAACCTTTTTCAAGATCTTAATGATGGTTTTATTTGATGCTTCAACTTGACCATTACCTTGTGGATAGTAAGGACTGGAGAAACGGTGTTGGATGCGAAACTTTGCATAGAGTTCCTTGACATCTTTATTTTTGAATGGACGACCATTATCTATGACTATTGCAAGGGGAACCCCATATCTGCATATGATATAATTTAGTAGAAACTTTGAAATTTGAACACTAGTGATATAGGTCATAGGGATAGCCTTGATCCATTTTGTAAAGTATTATGTGGTTGTGATGATGAATTTGTGTCTGTTTGTAGATGTTGGGTGAATCTTGCCAATAAGATCCAATCCCCATTGAGAAAAGGGCCACGGAGATATGACAGAGTGAAGTTCTTGGGCTGGCGCATGAATGTAATTTCTGTGTATTTGACATTTGTAGCATTTCTTGACAAAATCATGAGAATCCTTTTCCATAGTGGGCCAATAATACCCAGCACGAACCAACTTTTTAGCTAGACTTAGACCATTGAAATGGCCCCCACATATACCATCATGAACCTCGCGTAAAGCTATTTGTGCCTCATCAGAATCCAAACACTTGAGGAGGGTGTGGTCAAAGGAATGATGGTAAAGGGTGTCTGCGATGATGACATATTTGGCAGTTTGGCGTATGAAGGCTCGGTGTTGGTTAGAGGAAAGGTTAGGTGGCAAGGTTTGGGATTTCAAATATCAATAGATGTCATTGTACCATAGGGAATTAGGACCAACAAGAACACACATCACCTATGCTGTCGTTATTTCAAAAGAAGGCACCAACAACTGTTCGACCAAAAATTCACATCTATCCATATTGTGGGGCATATTTAACATGGAAGCAATAGTTGCCATAGCATCTGCTGACTTGTTTTGAATTCTTGGAGCTTGACTGAAATGGATATCAGTAAATTTTGTCTTGAAGAAATCCACCATATGCTTGTAGGGAAGAAGCTTTTCATCTTTTGTTTCATAGTCATCATTCACTTGATAGATGACTAACTGGGAATCTCCATATACTTGCAAATGTGTAATGTTCCATTGGATTGCTATTCTAAGTCTTGTGACCAAAGCTTCGTATTCTGCAATATTATTAGTGCATTGGAAAGTGATCCTATATGACTTTTGGATAGCATCTCATTGAGGGGTGACAAACAATATACCTACTCTTGAGCCATACTTTGTGTGAGATCCATCAAAGTATAATTGCCATTCCTTAGAAGAAGTAAGAGCAAATACTGATTCATTAGGGAAATCTATCAACATTGGATGATCATCATGAATAGGTGCCTCGACAAGTTGATCTGCTATGATTTGTCCTTTTATTGCCTTTCTCTCAATGTACTCAATATCAAACTCACTTAGGATCATAACTCACTTTGCCAGGCGACCTGTCAAAGCTGCCCTGCTAAGCAAGTATTTCAGGGGATCAATTTTTGCAACTAACAATGTCTGTTGATTTAACATATAGTGTCGAAGCTTTTGTGTTGCAAATACCACTGCTAAACATGCTCGTTCAATAGTTGAATAATTTAGTTCATAGCCCACTAGTGTCTGACTGATATAATAAATAGCCCATTCTTTGCCTTTCTCATCTTGTTGGGCTAAGAGAGCTCCCAGTGTCATTTCAGTTGCAGAGATATACAATATGAATGGCTTCCCTGCTATAGGAGGCATTATAATAGGTGGCAACATCAGATAATCCTTGAGAGTTTGAAATGTTGATTGACATTGCTCAGTCCATTTAAAAGGGACACCTTTATGCAATAAATGTTGGAAGGGATGACATTTGTCTGCCAAGTGAGCTATAAACTAACGGATTGACTGTAACTTCAATTGCAAACTTCTTAGTTGATGGAGATTGGAAGGAGGAGGCATATCCATTATTGCTTTAACTTTTGCTAGGTCTACTTCTATGCCTCTATGAGAAACAATGTACCCTAATAATTTGCCGACTGTGACACCAAAGACACATTTCTTTGGGTTGAGTCTGAGCTTGTAGGTTTCCATTCGATCAAAGATTGGGCCAAGGATGGCTAGATGACTATCTCTTGTGATGGATTTGCATAATAGGTCATCAACATAGTCTTCCATAAAAGTATGCATAAAATCATGGAAAATTGTTGTCATAGCTCTTTGATATGTTGCTCCAGCATTTTTAAGGCCAAAGGGCATCACATTCCAATAGTAGGTAGCCCAAGCACATGTGAATGTAGTCTTGTGTTGATCTTTAGGAGCAATGTGAATTTGATTATATCTGGAAAAACCATCCATCAATTATAGCATCTCATATCCGGTAGTCATGTCAACTATGATGTCTATATTCGGTAGTGGAAAGTCATCTTTAGGGCATGCTTTATTAAGATCCCTAAAATCCATACAGATTTTGATGCCCCCAGTTACTTTGCTAACTGGTACCAAATTTGAAATCCAATTTGCATAATCAATTGGTCTGATAAAGGCCACATCTAATAATTTTTTGAGTTTTACTTTGACTAGGAGAGCCACCTGGGGATGCATCTTTTTGAGTTTTTGTTTGACGAGCTTGGCATCTGGTTTTAATGGCAAGTGATGAAGGACTAAATTCTAGATCAAGGCCGGGCATATCTGCATAAGACCATGCAAAACTGATCTTCTTCTCGAGAAAGAAATTACCAAAATCTATCTTTTCTTATTTTGATAGAGAAGCAATGAAATGAATGACCTTAGGGTTATCAGGTGTACCCAAATTTATCTCTTCGATCATTTCCACAAGCAATGTTGATTTATCCTGACTTGATGAGGGTATGTCCAATATTCCACCTTTGGGCACCTCAGAGAGGTTTTCACACGCAGGTACATCTTTTATTTTTACTTTTCCATGGTCAGAGAGTGCCTTACAGTTTTCACTCAAAGACCTATTCTTTTGATTTTTTACGTTTTCTTTTTCTTTTTCATTTTTATGACTAGAAGATGGAGTTGACTCCCCAAAATATGCTATGGAATCTAAATCAATAGAAAACCCTACCTTATGATCACCTTGTGGTATGCCTTCCCATAGTCCAAGGAATTCTGCAATGGCTTCATCATTTTGAAAACAATCCAATTTGAGTGGTTCTTGGTGGTCATGCTGGATAAGCTGTGGATAGACAAGGGGTATGTCATCATCAGTTTCAAGGAGAGTTAGGGCTGAGATGGTAAGGATAAGAATGTTTGTGGTATCACTGTCTAAATTGCTCATATCTGATTTGGAGCTTGGGTCCCAGAATGACTCTATCCAAGCATTAGGACACATTTTAGGAGGGGGAGTTATTTCACGTTTGTCTTCCATGGGCAAATCATCAGGGTCAAGGAAAACATTTTCAAGGGCATAGGAGCTAGAAGAAAAGGAACTCCACTCCCATTCATTGGAATCAGTTTTAGGTTGGGTATCCTCAGGTGTTGTTTCATCATCAGAGTCACACCCTTTTCCACATGTGGTCACTTTGGTAGGTGAGGTTCCAATTCGCAATGGTAGAAAACCTAACCCTAAAGTTGGATGTCGCATCTTAGGTATAATAAGTTCTAGTCTTCCTTTCTTATTAGGGCCCAAACCACTGTAGCCATCATATCCCTTTTTTTGCATTATAGTAAACGCTTTTCCATACCGCTCCACTGGCAATTTGACAGGTGGTGTATCAGTTTGATCCTTATAAAGCCAATCTATTACATCATCATCCAAAGTTTCCCTGTTAAGTTCACCCCATTTTGTAAATGTAGTGGGGGGCTGATATTGAATGACTATCTTAGGTTCCTTTTGCAACAAATGTGGTTTGCCATGTGATTTTGGAGAAATTGGTAAATTCCCAATGAGGAATGTTTGAGCCATTGAATACTCTCCGCATCCTTGGTCCTGTATCTTCAATTTTCCTTGAACAACATCTAACAACTTATTAGGATCCACATAATTATGTGAGTGGGCCTCTCTATTGACTGGGACTTGTTGCTGCAGGGAATCCTTTAGATTAGCACAAAATTGAAATGGATTACAATCTCTTGGAATTGTTATCTCAGTCCCATTGTAAGGATATTTTAAACACTGATGATAAGTAGATGGAACTGCTTTCATTGCGTGGATCCATGGATGGCCAAGAATCATATGGTAAGGGAGATTGAGGTCTAGGACCTGTAGGAAAGTGTTTTCTGTCACTGGACCTACTCTGATAGGCAATGAAATTACCCCTTTAGATGGGCGCTCAACATCATCATATGCTTTGATTGTTATTATTCTAGAAGAATCAATGTCATTTTCTATATAACCAAGACCAATGACTACTCTCAAGGTACAAATGTTAAGACCTGCTCCGCCATCTATCAAGACTCATCGGATCTTGCAATTATGGACAAAGACTTCAAGATGTAAAGGATCATTATGAGGGAGCTTATTAGGGGAAATATCATTATCAGAAAAGGCAACATGTTGGGAAACAGTGAGATGTCCAATTTGGGCTTGAAACTGGTCAACATCAATGTCTGTCGGGATGGTGGACTCAATTAAAGCTTTATCTAGGACTGTGTGATGCATAGGGGACATTTTCAACAACTCAAGAATTGATATTTGTGTAGGTGTCTTTCCCAGATGATCTAGGAGATTATACTGACTCATAGGAGTTGATTTGGGAGGAATTGCTGGAGCTCCTTTCAGGACTATTTTGGATCGACGAGTGGTGACTGCGCAAGAAGGACCTTGTCCCTTTATTCTTATGGTGGAAACATACTCATTTGATGCTCAAAAATAATTGATGACATTATTATAACCAGTATTTCCAGAATTAAGATTCGTTGTTTGGGTAGAGTTTGAAGAAGATGCTTTTCCCTTATCATGATCAAGCAAAGGAGTTTTGAAAATTGTATGATCAGTGTTAGAGGTCACGTTGCATGGGTCTACCTCAATTACCCCTTGATCTAACAAGTCTTGAATCATATGTTTCAATGGAAAACATGATGTGATTTTATGTCCTTTTGACCGATGGTATTCACAATATACATTATCATTCCACCAATGCGGCTTTGTCAATGGTTCTTCCTTGACATCTGGCAACTTGATAAAATTTGCTTGTATCAATTGTTTCATTACTGATTCAATAGGCTCTCCCAATGGTGTAAACTATCGAGGAGGCCCATCCCTTGATCTGAAAGGTTTTCGTTGCTGGTTTTGTTGCTGACCTTGTTGTTGATTATACTATTGGTATTGCGGCTGTTGAATAACATTGCTTGCTTGTGTCTGATTTTGTTGCATAGCTAACATATTAGGAGCACTCAATTGCTTTATCATGAACTTGGGTTGATTTGCATTCACTACTCTTGCGTCGACAACTCCATCATTAGTGACATTCTTGTTTTTGTACCAAAATCTATTTCTGTCCCTTGAATTGTTTGTGTTGTCACTGTCTTTGTTGAGCTTAATGAGTCCCTTAGCTACAAGAGCATTTTCAATGTTCATCCCTTTCTTAATGAGCTTCTTAATGGTACTAGGACTCTTCAGTTTGAGCTCATACATCATTTCTGGGACCAAATTTTGAATAAATAAGTTCACTTGTTGTTCTTCAGGTATATCTAGGGAAGAACAACTGTACAAGCTTCGCCATCTTTGTAAGAAAGTCACTAATGATTCACGTTGCTTTTGCTTTGTGTTGTATAAATCTGACATGGTCACTTCATTGTCAATGTTGAATGCAAAGTGGGATATAAACTTTTGAGCCAATTCTGGCCATGTCTTTATGTTCCCTGGCAAATGCGAATACCAATCCA
Source organism: Cryptomeria japonica (assembly GCF_030272615.1). Lineage (NCBI taxonomy): Eukaryota > Viridiplantae > Streptophyta > Pinopsida > Cupressales > Cupressaceae > Cryptomeria > Cryptomeria japonica. The sequence continues at coordinate 772,117,537 of NC_081414.1, forward strand.
TGGCTTGTCCTGTGAGACTTCATGCAAATAAGTGCATCAAATACATTTCCTCATAGCTCACTTCAGTACATGCTGCAAAAAATGCTTGAATATGGTCTTTTGGATTGCCTTCCCCTTTATATTTCTCAAAATTAGGTGCCTCAAAATGCTTAGGAAAGAGAGGCATGTACAAGCTCTTGTCAAATGGATTAGGACATAAATCTTGATCTGTGTATAATTTCTTTGTCCCTTTGATTTGCAATGTGTTGATTTGTCATTGCAACTTCTCAAGTTGTTGTGCAATTGTGTCAAATAGCGAAGATTTTGGAAGTTCATCATTCATTCTTGGGTGTACTCTTTGTTGATACATCGTGCTCTCCATTGCCTGTTGATGCTCTAAAATTGTTGTCTTTGGTGTCTCTAGCATATAAAGTTCTTGATATAGCTCTTGTTGCTTTGGTTGTGCCATGCCTTGACATTGACCCTTTTGTTGTGCTTCTTGTGATGGGATCATCATTTGTAGCCTTGGTTGATATTGTGATTGAGGTTGTTGTTGATATTACATGGACATCAGTTGTGGTTGTGATGTATGATAACTTGTTTTTCCTAGCACATATTGAGGCACATGTTGTTGTTGATGCTGACAAATCAGAATTTGCCGACTTTGTGCCAATTGTTGTTGTCCTGATGTAAATCCCATCATTTGCAAAAAAATTTGTTTGGGAGGTTTCTATTGTTTCCCCTTTAGATGGGGTATGGCACTTGAATTGACTTGTTGTGTTGTTTGTCCAATCCATTGTGGTGGTTGCAAGTTTGAATTGACTTGTAATGGTGCAAAAGACATTGCAACTTGTTGTTGAATGCAATATTGTTGCTGTTGTGCATTGCTTGTTTGTGCATTCAATTGTGCCTTTTGTGCATTCCTCAATTGTTGCCACACTTGTTGTTGGTGCACACCACTATTTGTGGCTCTTTGTGTTGCCATTATTGAAGGATCTGTCACAACATTTTGCATAACGGGTACTTGAGTATTTGCCAAACATATTGAACTTGATGGGACATATGAACTTTGTTGCATTGTAGAATTGTTTTTAACATTCGTAAGATCAGGCATTCCAGTCGTAAAGCTTTCTTGCATCTTAGAGTTGGATCCACTTTTAGGTATTCAAGGAATCACTTCTTGTTGAGGGACACCTGTCAACATTTGTGTGGCCATCATTTGATCTTGTGTTAAAGGTGTTGCATTAAACAATTGATTGTTTATTGTTTCGAATGTTGACTTTTGTGGAATAGTCACTATCAAAGTTTGTGAAGCATGCTTACTCAACAACATGTGTTGGGGTTCTTGTTGCACATTTTCTTCGTTTGGATGTGGAGAGAAACTTAATAGATCACCACCTTGTTGTTTTTGCACATTAGTTTTCTCATTTGAGGAGGTCACATTACTCATCATATCAAGATATTTTTGTGGAAACATCTTAAAGAGCTTGTTCAAGAATTTATCCATCTTTTTTGTCAACTTCCGATCTTTAAGGAACATATCAACATCATCAGAAGCATCAGAATCTGATGAAGAATCTAGTAAAACATTTGGATTTATTTCTTGTTGAATGCCTTGATCTGAACCAAATCGTTGTGAAAGAGTTTGTTCCTCATGTAATGTTTGAGTTTGAATTTCATGTTGCAGGTTAAGTTGATTCCAGTCAAAAGGTGCATTTTCCCTTGGCGCTAATGGAACACTCCCATATCCTGGTTTCATGGGTATAAACACTGGCTCATATAATGGAGGTGGTCCAAGTTGAACCATTCCATATTGTGGTAATGATGTGTTTGACGAACCTTCAATTTGTAATGTTTGACTAGGTTGAAACTGTGAGTTTGATACGTTGTCAATGGGTTGATATGTTGGTTTGCCCATCTTCTTAGATTTTGACCTTGTTTCAACAGGCATGTCACTATTCAAATGTAATATCTTTGGGAATTTTTTTTATTTTAAAAAGGATGATATATGATATGCAACTAAGTGCAACCTAAATAGATGAAAACATAATCTATGGCAAGAATGCAACCTATGTTTTTGTTGTTTTTTCAAGATTTGGACAAACTTTTTGGAATGCAAACCTAAAGACTCATCCTTGGGAAGTTGAAATAAAGCCAAGACCTTAAAGGAAAAAGGGCCAAATGACAATAGGAAAAATTGACAATGTCTCACCTATATGCTTGGATACTAAGCTAGGTTTGACAAAAATGATATTAATGAAAGGACAAATTTTAGACAAGGTCAAGACTCCCTATCAACAACTTAGGGTATCATCCAAAGTTTTGATTTTTCAAGTTTGACAAACCAAATTTTTGAGACTAAATGCAAGAAGACAATTATTATGACAATGAATTAGGATATGACATGAAAATGATCTAAGGATATGATATGACAAGATGAAGCCAAGACAAGATGACAATACAATGATAAGGATATGCGAAGACAATGACTTGGAATATGCAAAATGCAACCTAGGCAAAATGTAATTTTAGCATGACAAGGATAATGCTCAAATGTCACCTAAATGGAAATCTAGCTTAGATATGACAATGAAATGAAAACTTAGGGAAATGATTTTGAACCTAAGTGCAAAATGAGGACACTTGCAATGAAAAGGACTGAAATGAAGGGAGATGACAATATGTCCTAGGACCTAAGTTGGACTATGCAAAACCTAGCCTAAAGTGACATGAATTTTGAAACAAAGATATTCAAGGTTTTGACAAGCCATGTTCAAATGTTGGATGAATACTTGGACAAATTTGGAATTTTTTGTTTGGATTTTGTTTTGAATTTAAGGTTGTTGATTTTGAAAACCCAACTTGATTATGAACACTTTTGAAAGTTTGTTTTTGATTTAACTTTTGACAATCACGGAAGACAAAAATTTTTGTTTGACTTTGACTCAAGACAATCAAGCACATTCACAACAAATCCTATGGCTGGCAAGGGCACTATCTGTTGAATCCTCTAACCATAAAATACAACACTCAGCTAGATAGCTAGATGCTTGGTAGCATTGGCTCCCCCTTACAGTGCACTCACTTCTCGGGCATACCAAGCTTTGAGTTCAAGGGGCATCACTTCCCAAGAACTTGCTATCTCTAACTAAGGAGTACATGAGAGGTGTCTTTGGTATGTGCATATCACAATGCCTGAGCCAACAGATAGAAGGATTTTGGCATCTAAAAACAAGAGATTCTAGTAAGGGCATCCATTCAAGTGGGTATTGATCCAGTGAATAAATCATCATAATACCATTCCAACACCCATTGTCTACAACTTTCGTTGCATCCACAGTTATTTAGAGTGGTTCAGAAGAGCTTGGCTTTAGCCCATCACCACTTTGGGTCATTCCCTCTCACCAATGCTTGTGCAAAGTGCTAGGCAAATTGGGAGGCAGGCCCAGTTTTAAGGGTTAAAACATGCAATCAAATTAAAAATAGACAAAGCATGCATGGTGTTCATTAACCTTTAAGAAATGAAATGTGCAACTACTTTAAAAATCACAAGCAAGATGTTTTAATGAGAGTCTTTGACTGCGTCCTGCATAAGATTCGATAGTAGTTGCATTTTAGTCTTTGTCACATGTAATGCCAAGATGCTGCACAAAGAATTAGCACCAAAGAAAAACCAAAACACAAGAAACAGAATGAAAACAAACAAATTTGCAAGTAAAAACAACTGATTTTACCTCTGTTTCAGGCCTTGCACAGGCACATAAGTATTAACATAGGCACAAAATGCCTCAACACAAGCGCAAAAGTATTAACATAGGCACAGAATGCCTCAACACAGGCGCAGAACCCATCAACACAGGCGCAGAAGTGCCCAGAGAGCTCCGAGTCACCCTGTTTCTTGAGTTTTTCACCTGCAAACAACTCAAAAGCACTCAAAACATGGTTAAGGGGTCAGTTCATGTCAGGTTCACCAAAATGTAGATCAGGAAATTGAAAATCATCAAAGCAATATCAATTAGGACAACCAAAAAAACCTAAAGCTGCTATGAAAGCAATCCCAATCAAATCAATGAAGACATAAAGACAAGATATTCAAATCAAATGAAATCAAAGCAAACCAACACATATATCTCCTTCATGTGGCTCCATTGTTCTTCTTTCACCTTCAAATTTGATGTGGATCTCACCTACAAGTGCAAAATGCAAGTGGAAAGCAAGTTGTTGAGAGATGAAATTCGTAGCATAAGGTTACTAAAAAATGTGATTGATTCCCCCTTTCATTGAAGAAAATCATCCAATTTATAGACAAATTGGAGAGAGGACAAGATTAGCATGAATATATTTGAAAGGAAATTCAAATCAAGAATGGCAACATTATGACAAATGTATGACAATTTCTATGCAAGGTGTATGACAAATTATGACAAGATTGAAATAGAAATTAGGAATTAGGAGAAATTAGCAAATTAGAAAATTGAGGAAAAAGATGAAATAGAAATTAGGTGAATTAATTAATAGGTTTTCATCCATTAATTAATTCATGAAAGAGACCTAGGACTAAATAAATAGATTTATTTAACCCACAAAGAAGAAGAAAAGGATTAAATGAACAAATCATAAAACCCTAGAAATAAGAGGACAAGGAATTAGGTCAAGACAATAGGAAATTAATGTAGGTTCAATCATGATTCTGATTGACAAAGGACCAATGTTGATAAATGATTGAGATTGGTTGACAAAATTCAATGACAAATTGACCAAGATTGACAAGGAGATCAAATTGATAGGCACCAATTGACGAGGAACAATGACTAATCAATCCAAATTGATATGATTGAAAAGGACAAGGATCAATGATGAATAGATCACAAAATGACAAGATTGACAAGGACAAGGATCGATGACGAATCGATCCCAAAATGACAAGGCTGACAAGGACAAGGATTAATGATGAATTGATCACAAAATGATGAGGCTGACAAGTTGATAATCGCAAATGATTACTAACAAGCTAAAGATGATTGAAAGATTGACAAGAGGACAAAACCCTAATTCTATCAATGATTAGGATTGATGATGTCCAAAATGATGATAAATGAGCACGCACCATGATGCGACAGGATAAGATCGACCAAAATCATGACTGAAGATTGCTATCGACAAGACCTAATTTGAAAGCGAGAAAAATGAGGAATGCAGAAGAAGGACTCGATGCTCGCAAATGATAAAGACCAAGTGTGCAACATAGAAGAAATGTTAATGTGACGCAAGAACCCTAAAATAAGGTAATGCACAAATGTTAAAGTATGACTCCACAAGCATTGACCATTTTTAGACGTCTACACCTCCTAATCAAAATATTCAAATTTTTACTGATCCTTTGCCTTCTCATACCTCTAATGTGATTCAGATTGAGTATACTTCTTTCTCCTCTGAGGAATTCACTTCTATGGCTTTGAAATTGGTAAATATGGTGTAAAAAAAGGTACACCTAAGGATCCTTGTATTACATTTGACCCTAGTGATACCATTAGAGCACCCGATGGCCCTTTATAAATAGTTGCAAAGGTTAAGGATATCCCTTGTCGTGGTTCTCTTGTTGATCCTTCTTGCATGGTTAACATTATCACTAAGGAGTATCTTTTCACTTTATGATTGCATAAACCACTATATGATTCTTTTAATGTAGTGGTGAAGTTATTTGATGGATTCTCTTGTCCTACTATTGGGTCTATCACCCTTGCTATTAAAGTTCATACTAAATCCATGGATGTTGACTTCGTTATCACACCTTCTTCTGAGCAATTCCGTTGTGTGTTATCACACCTTCTTCTGAGCAATTCCGTGTGAAGTTGGGCTATCCTTGGCTATCTTCCAAGAAGGCTATTGCTTCTCCAATCCACAAGTGTTTGAAATTTCCTCACAATAAAGAAATCATAACCATGAACCATAGCTTATTTCATCCATCCGAAAGAAGCCCTAGTGTTCCTATTGATTTCTTTTGGCCTAAATAATTTCAATATCTTCCATCAAGGAGTGATGATATTTTTCAATCTTATCCAAAATGGAAGAAAGATATGATCTTATCCTTAAGTCAACCTAGATCCCCAACAATTGAAATTCCTATCATACTTGAAGATGAAGGTCCTCCCCTCATGGATAGAACTAATCTCCCTCCTAAGGAATATCTTCAACCCATTCCTATGGATGTGACTATATCTTCTCCTAAGAAAAACAACAATATTCTTCGTAAGGTTAGACCTATACCTCCTCCTCATGATGGACTTGGTCTTCTTCCTACACCCTACATTCCTCCTTTATATGGCACAGTTCCACCTCCTTCCTCCTATCAAGAGAAGAGGCCCGCTTATCCTCTTGTTTTAACCTAAAATACCTCAACCTAAAACTTCAAATATCAAGGAGAGAAACATTCCTAATTTTTCAAGTGTTCCTCCTCCTTCTCATCCTTCCACTAAGACTCGATGGAATCATTGTGCAAGAGAATACCAACAAAGACGTTGTATTTGAGCTCATGAAATTGTCCCTCAAAATATTCAATCTCCTAAGATTTTAATAGTTGATATGATTCCCTTTTCTCCTAAGAAAGATGTTCAACCTACATCTCCAAATCATAAGTTACGTAAAACATGTGATGGTTTTTCTCCTATTCATGTTCTTTCTCCTATTTCTCTAAACTTTGATGAAGAAATGGGTGAAAATTTTATTCATGATGGCAATACAACACCTAATGCTTTTGATAGTGAGTATGAATATGTTGATGTGGACAAGCATTTATCAACTGAATTTTCATAAACCCTAATCCTAGCTCCTAGAATCGAACAAAGTGACTTACAACATGAGCATAGTCCTTGTTTGGATCTTATGATAACTCCATCCTCTGTGCTTGATGTCACTCCTCTGGCATGTTTCTTGCCTTCCCAGAATAATGATCAACAAGATTGGGAGGCAGATGTCATCCTAGATTAGAAATATTAGCATTGTAGATCTTCTCTCTCTTTCCTTTCTTTCTCTTTTGTGACCAGTCTTCTATGTGTATCCCTATTCTTCTATTGCTCCATTAGTGTCTATTTGGGGATGATGCAAAGAATTGAGATCTCTTTTGGTCTCTTTCATGTTGACTTGAAGACATCCTCTCTTCCCTTTCTTCCAAGGTAGTATCCTTCTTTGGGGAATGATGATTATTATATGCACATATACATATATGATATACATGAGTTATCATAAAACACACTGACCCTGAGGAAAGTGAAATTACCTCGTGCTTCATGTTTTGTGTTCATTATCCTTGTGTTTATTCCTCACTTGGGGGCTAAATCATTATGATAATGTGTTCCCTCTCTTCTCTCTCTCTTGGGTGTATCCTACCTTAAAGCAAATACTCCTCATAAGGTGCGTGTGATCACTTTAATGTGGGGGCATACGCTCCACTCATACTTTCCTTTTCAATACTTAGAATTATTTAGTGAACTTGGCTTTGCTTCATAATTTTGGTCTTTTTTGTCTCATAGTGAGGGGAACCTTTCTACTTGCAGTCACAGTTTTTCCTTCTCGATCTTCCCTTTTACTTTGTCAATCGATGTCATAAGATCCTAAGTCCACTGGGAGCTTGGTGCATCTTGCCTCCTTGATGTGGTAGAAGTCTTTCAATCTTGTTTCCTTGTACTTTATCGACAGTAATGGAATACACTTATACTCCTGCTAAAGTGGGGGATAAATAGAGTGTCATGAAATTGTGATCCCTGCAATTGTTGACCACATTAGGGTCCTCACGCACACGATTTGAATCCCTAAGCCTGATTGGAGACCAAAGACTTTCTCGATGCCTAAGAACCACACATTTATTTCCCTCCACATTGCCTAAACTACATCCCATCCTACAAAAAAGGGTAGGACATGGGTGTGGCACCCCTATCCCCCCTAGGACAGGGGTATGACACCCCTATCCTCCCCTACCTCATTTTGGGGTAGGACCGTTTTCTAATGTACTTTGGAGGTTGCACATTGAGTGAGAAGACTCCCCCAGTGTCAGTTTGCGATAGAAAATTGGTCAATTAAACCTAATTGACAAGTATATAATTTACATTTGTCCTCTCATTTGCATAAGCTGGGATGAGTGGGAAGTTTATATGAGATAAAGGATTCAAGAGTATTCAAGCATTCCTTTCCAGCATTGAGCATTCTCAAGTCTCCCTTCAAGGCTAGGTGTTGCGTTCAAGTCAAGGGTTCAACCATTGAAGAGGAGATTCATTCCAACATTCAATTCCACATAATAAAATCTACCTACATTCTATCGACAATCTCCCTTGAGGTGACTTACATTTTAGTCTTTCATTTACATTTGCTTGCAAATACTCTCTTTCATCATTTGGTTAATTCTAAAACTGGGGTTTGACCTGAAGGCAAACCCCCAATCCCAACACCTTTCCCTTGATTTTTTGTGTGTAGGTTGTAGGTGTGTAGTTGTACTTTTGGATTCGGGCTCCATTTGTAGAGATGGAAAAACCCTTTTCATTTTGCAGATTTTTCAGAGGACCATGTACATTCCCACCACAATTTGGGAAACTTTTCCCCAAATTCATAAGGCGACTTCATTTCAATAAATCATTGTTAGATCCAGGTGCACAACATCCTATGCTTCTATCTTGAGTTATAATCAGATCTTTGTTATTTTTACACTTGATCATAAGTACATAATTCAATCAATTCAAATCTCAATCTCAGAAGAGGGGATTCACTTACCATCACTCATAATTCAATATCTTTCTCTGGAGGTTGAATCTAGTGCATTTCCCCCCCTCTTCCAAGGTAATGTGGAAAATATGTTTGAAGAGAAATCCAAAGTGAAACTTTTTATCTCTCCTTGGAGGGAATTAAATATTTCCTCTCGATATCTCCATCATTCATCTTTTTCCAACATTACAGTCTTGTTCTTGTTGCATTTTTAAATTTTGAATGTAACTATCTTCAATTTCTCATCTAAGATAAAAATTTCTTGATTTAAAAAGAATGACCACTTAAGACCCCCTTTTGGTCCCCCATCTTTGTGAACTTACCTTTTAGGTATGTCCATAATCTAATAGGATAATGTTCTCACTATGTTTACAATGGGTGATGTAACAAAAGCGATTGGTATGGATTGGATATGAGGTGGATTTTTTATTTTTCTTACAATGGTAGACTCAAAATAATAGTGGCTACCTAGGTTTAAGAGGATTTTCTCTTTTGAAAATATATGGGGAATGGACTCTCATAATATAGGGAAAATTCACCCATAAATTTATCCCACAAATTCACCCAAACATAGAGAAGATTAAGCTAACTAGGTTTTAAGACCCAAATGATGCTAGTGTGAGCAAATTATGACATGTAAGAGATTTTCCTTTCTAGATGAATTCACCCATTAAAATATTGTATGCACCTTCATAGATTTACCACTAAACAAAGGGTTGAACACAAGCAAATTCCTAAGTAGACATAACAGATTCTCCTAAAGACTAGGCTATTTTTCCCAAAGACAAGGTTGATTCACCTAGGGATGAAAATGAACAAACTAAGGATTTAGGACACACAAGGAGATTCATTTATCTAGAGATATAATCTCCCATAGATAAGACAAATTTGTCCAAGGATGATGGTGATTGGATAAATAATGGAGGAGATAAGTAGATTCACTTGAACTAGAGTAGATTCATCCAAGCACATAGTAGAATCGCCCTAGGAGGACTAAGAACTAGATTGAGGAGGAAAGACGTCTTAGGTAGATTCACTTGAGAACAAAGTAGATTCACGCAAGGACATGGAATATTCACCCAAATACGAGTGACTAACTTGGCAAAAGGACTCAAACTACAATTAAAAAGACAAGAGTGACAATGATTATACACACTAAAGACATACATAGACAATATTAAGAAGACACATCTGATTGCACAAATCTAGATTATTCAAGTGGGAGTGACAATTTATGAAGGCCCATAACACAACAAATAGAGAGAATCATGTATATGTGAAGTCCCTTACTAAGGAAAGCTTACAAGTGTTGCAAGGTTGATTAGAATGAGCTATTTATTTGTTGTCATTGATGTCAACATGCTATAGATGTCATTGGTGATTGATTGGATTGAGTAATGTTGAGTTCTCTATGCAGTTTTGTTGAGAGATTTGATCCACACATTTTCTATGTTGTACATCTATTAATGCAATTTAAAAATGTTATTAAGAAATGTTTAGAGATGTTATATTTTGGATTTGATGCTCCAGATTGTTGTGATAAGGAATTTGTGTTTACTAGCATGCTTGACAGTGTTTGATAGTGTTTTTTATATGAAATGCATGCTCCACATTTCTCCACGTTATGTTTTTTGGTGTTGCGGTTTTGGAGTTAAGTTGATAATGTCCTTAGCTTCATTCTATTTAGTTGGCACATGTTCTTGGGATTCAAAAGCATGGTTTCAAAGTTCGATGGTGTTTACTCTAGGTTTGGCTGACCTCGGGTGTTTGCACTTCATATTATTGCTTTGATTATTATGGATCATTGTATAATATATTTGATGTTTATTTTGGTTGTAATTAAGATGTGTTGTGGTCCACTTTACATTCTTTTCCATCGTGGAATGTTTAGTGCTGGCCATTGAGATGCTTAGCCAACCTTGGGAGATTTTTCATATGTGAGGATGATGTAAATGGAGGTGTGTGTATGGTTGTATGGATGGGTGTGAAAGAAAGTGAAATGTGATGAAGGTGTCTAAAAGAGGGTCTATCTCCTTGATTGTTTTATGATTGGTGTTTGAGTTGGTGAAAAGTATTGAGTAGTGTGAGATTTCATGTGCTAGCTACCAAAAGAAGTGAGCTAAATGTATCTACAGATCTTATGGTTGCAGAAGTGCACAGTGGTGGATTCTTTCTCTTTTGTTATTCTTCATTTTGTTAGTGAGCCCTCTGGCAGTGAGCCTTTCTTTGTAAAAATCACCTTAATTGGTGTCACCCTAATAGGTGTTCATATATTAAGAATAGCATTCTTCATGTTTTTTAACCTAATAAGGTTTTCCATGCAAAATCTTGTGTTTCATTGTGTATGGTGTTGATTGCAAGCCAGCAACAATGCATGAAAACTAAGAGGGGGGAGGTGAATCAGTTTTCACCAAAATTAACCAAATTAACCTTACACATAGATCTAATCATGAACAACAATAACAAAAGTAATCACCACATCAACAACACACATAACACAAGGATTTTTGATGTGGAAAACCACAGTGGGAACCTATCCACAATAAGATGATACTCTATAGTAGTATGTGTAAATATTACAATGGGGAATGCACATGTATTCAGGCACATTGCCTAGAGCTCACTGCTCAAATACAAGAATGGTTACAACCCCGAGGAAGACTCACTGCCTTACAAAGATTGAACAACAATTCAAATTATATGAATTGAAAGAATAACATCTCCAAATGCCTAATTGTAGTTCTGATTAAGCATGTTGTCTACATAACAACTCTACTCTTCTCTTCCACACTACCAAATGATAGATTGACTTGTTCGCACATACAATAACCTCTCAAATCATAAACAAAACCATAGAGATACAACTAACATGATTACATCACTTATTTATACAAATCATCAACCTTAACCTTAAGGTTGGCTCAACCCATAAGACCTAATTATGAAATTACATCACATGTTACATAAATCCACAACCATACCAATACAATGTCAGGAAGGAAATAGCATGGACCCAAATCAAATCCTTGAACACACAACACCATCAAATAATTCACCAAGATCATCCGCAACATGCTACACCATCAAATATGTCGTATAGCACGAAGAATAACACTAGACCAATAAAATATCCATTAACATGCACCACGATCAATGCAGACCACCAAAACGCATAGCACATGATCAAAGAACATCATAAAGCAATGTGAATTCCACCGCAATCACCACAACAACTCAGATAGCAAGATTCATCATTAGCATCATTACTGGAGCTCAATAACACCAACTGACAAACTAAAAGGTACGCTTGCGAAATTCCAAATTATGAACCATCTGATTAGAGGACACACATGAACATCCAAAACACTCTCCAAAATCCACAACTCAAGGTTTAGTCATTCTAGAGCAATATGGATCGAATATCACAAGTCTGCAACCCAAAATACTAAAAAACTAGTCCACATACCAAACCTCATAACTCAACCAAATCACTTCATAACATCATGAAAATCATATTAAATTAACTAGAGACAAGCATCTCAAAATCCAATAAACCACATCAGACATCTACACTACATCACCAAAACCAACTCTCTGCAATATATCAATTCTCAAAAACACAAGAACATGTTGACATCCATGACAACAACATATCCCAACAACTCTAATATCCAATAATCTCCCCCTTTGGCATTGATGGCAACATTTGAATGTGAAAAAAAATTAGTGCAAAAAAAAAAATCAATAACCAATAATCTCCCCCTGAGATCATAAGGATCAACTCCCCTTTAAGGGTCTTTCACATCCTCTTCTCTCCCTTTGATAGCAATGCCAAAGACACATATAGATCATGCATCTCTCCCTCTAAGAATAACAATCAGTCCCCCTTAGAATAAACTCAAAAATATGAAAAACTACAAAACATATTGACTACTCCCCTAGACCAGCATGATGGAGGAACATCCCTAGTTCTTGGCAATCTTGCATCAACCCAAAAAATATTTCATTTTTTTCAGTTTTGTTCTTTGTTCATTTTAGTAGTTTAGTTTATGATATTTTACTAGATTCCTTGGCATTGATCATTTATTGTGCGGAGATAGATTTGGATTGTATTCCATTTCTTCTACCTTGTTCCCAACCCACATCTCATTTGGATCTCTTTCCAGGAAGTTATCGCTTCCAGATTGGCTAGCAGTTTTTTGTTTTTGGACCTGTTTGAGCTTAATGGCTAGCTGGTGTTCCTGAGTCTTGCAGAGAAATTCCTTAATGTGCAGAGCTAAATGATCCCTTGTAAGATGATCTTTGATGCTTGGTCGACCTTCCTGTTGGTCTGTACTTCATGGTGATTCTTTTTTGGAGAATTTCAGTTACATATTTCATTTTCCCACCTTGGGGAATGAGATCTTTCTTGGCTGCCCCAAATGTTTTGGGATGATATATATATTGTTGTATATGATCTTAGGATGGTGGTAGTTTATAGTTTTGATTATTAAATTTCTATTGAGATCCGATGAGTGGTTCTGGATTGATGCATATAGATGTAAGTTTGTAATAAGGCATTTCGCCTACATGTAAGCCCACATATTGTTGGCAGTTGTAATTCATTTAATAATATGATCCATGTCTGATCTGGCATTCTCTCTCTCCTATGTTGCTTAGTGTTATTTCATAATTGTTGCACGGTCCAAATTTTCCTCATTGAGGATCCTCCTCATTGTGACTGCACCAAGTAGTATCAGAGAAAAGGTTACATCCTGTTGATTTTGTTGTAGGGTGGTGGATTAAAGATCCAGCCTGAAGCTACAGAGGAATTGCTTCGATGGTGTGAAGAGGAAATATGAGAGATGAAGCTTGGATAGATGTAGACCTGATAGTGGTGGATATGTTGAGATAGATTGTGGCTCGCCTGGAAGTTGTTGAAACAACCCAGAGAAGAGCTCAACATATTGAAGATGTGAGTGATGACAAAGAAGAGCAAAATGTTTAACTAGAAAATGGAGGTCATCCAGAATTGGTGAAAGATAATGAGAGGTTGATAAGAGCTTTGACTAGTGTGAACAGTAAACCATATTTTAACCCACTAGAGTATAGTGGTAAGTTGGATTCAAATGAGTTGATAGACTGGATTATCGAAATGGAGAAATAATTTGAATTTGAGGGTACCGATGAAGAGAAGAAGGTGAAATTTGCTTGCACTAAGTTGAAAGGACATGCGTCATTGTGGTGGGAACATTTGTAGACTAATAGAAAAAGGAAAGGAAAAGAGAAAATCAAATCTTGGGATAGAATGGTGAGTAAGATGAAGGAAAAGTTTTTACCAACAAATTACCAAGTTAGTTTGTTCAAAAAGTTGCAAAATCTAAAATAGAAAGAATCTAGCATGAAGGAGTATACTGAAGAGTTCTACAAATTGAACATCAAATTTAGACATTCGAAGGATGAAGTTGAATAGATTGCAAGGTATGTTAATGTGTTACAAATGTCTATACAAGATGAGATCAGTTTGGTAAAGTTGCAAAGTGTGGAAGAGGCTTATCAATATGCCCTAAAACTTGAAGAGAGGTTGAATAAGAGACATGAGCAGAAATAGAGAGGAAGAGGTGGATGATTTCAGAGAAGCAAAACCCTTACCAGAGGTGGAAGATCTTTCATAGAGTAGAACAAAGGAAAGATAAAGGACAAAGGTGATGACAGTTCATACTAGAGAGATGATAGGAATTGCTACCAGAATGGTGGATAAGGTGGTTACTGGAATGAGGGTTTAAAGAGAGATGAGAAGAGGAAGTTTACCAAAACTTTTTTTAAATGTGGTGGAGAAGGACATCAAGATTTCAAATGTAGTAAAGGAAATTAAAATAAGAGGACTGAGAATGGTGGCAGAACCACTTTTGCTGAGGAAGAACCTACCAGGTCCTTGAACAAACCAAAAGATGGAGAAGCTTTGATGATAAGGATAACCCTATGTCAAAATGAGATAGATAATGAACCATTGTAGAGGAAGAATTTGTAATGAAAAAGATGTAAGGGGGAAGGTAAGTGTTTGAAAGTCATAATAGATAGTGGAAGTTTAGATAATTTAGCCTCAGAGGAGATGGTGAACAAGTTGAAGTTGCAGAAGTTGAAGCACCCTAAACCCTACCAGATAGCATAGATTTGGGATGATCACAAAGTATTAGTAAGTGAAAAATGTTTGGTTAAATTGAAAATTGGAGCATATCATGATGAAGCTATGTGTGATATTATACATATGGATGTATGCCATATTTTTTTAGGAAGACCTTGGTAGTATGATAAACAAGTTGTGCATGATGGGAGAAAGAATATATACACTATTATTGAAAATGGGATGAAGCAAACCTTGTTGCCTTTGGAGGAACCATTGAAGAGTGATATTTTCACAGATGTTAGAATCTATTTGGTTGATGGAAGGAAATTTCTGGATGGTTTGAGAAGTGAGAATGTGTGTTATGCATTGATTCCTAAGGAGTCTAATTTGAAACCCAAGGAAGGACAACCGAAGGAGATAAAGGAGTTGCTAACAGAGTATGAAGGCATCATTTTAGATAATTTACCTTATGGATTACCCCCTATGAGAAGAATCAATCATTGCATGTATTTGATTCCTGAAGCTAGTTTACATAACAAGGCAGCACACCGGATGACATCGGTAAAAATGAGGATTTGAATAGAAAAGTGCAGTAATTGCTGAGGAAAGGTTTGATCAGATAAAGTTTGAGCCCTTGTGTAGTACCTGCTATGTTGGCACCTAAGAAGGATGGAGAATGGAGGACGTGTACTGATTATGGAGCCATAAACTAGATTATAGTGAAGTAATGATTTCCTTTGCCTATAATGGATGACATAATAGACTGTCTGAGTGGAGCCAGATATTTTACCAAGATAGATTTGAAGAGTGGATATCATCAAATCAGAATCAGAGAAGGAGATGAATGGAAAACAACATTTAAGACAAATGAAGGACTGTATGCATGGTTGGTAATGTCTTTTGGATTGACTAATGCATCAAGTACTTTCATAAGACTAATGAATAAGGTATTGAAGAAATTATTGAGTAAGTTTGTGATTGTGTATTTGGATGACATCTTGATTTTCAGTAAGACAAAAGAGGAGCATTTTTTGCATGTGAGACAAGTTTTGTAAAGGTTGAGAGAAGAGAAGTTGATAAATCTGAAGAAGTGTAGTTTCATGAAGGAGGAACTTGTATATTTGGGTTTTGTGATATCTGTGGATAGATTGAAGATGGTGTTAGACACAATACACCACTAAGAGGTGGGTGAATCAGTGGTTCTCAAACTTTTTCCCTTTAGCTATCTTAGGTGTGTATACTAGTTATGGGATCTAACATAATGCAAACTTTCTGGTTAGTAGGGAGACCAACACAAATGCAAACACACACATAGGGACATCACATAACACTAGAATGTATAAGAAAAACCCAAGATGGGAAAAAAACTTAGTGAGAAATGTTGTTGGAGTCTACTACTCCAATCTAGCTGCACAACCAAATATCTATTATAATATTTAGGGCACCAACCCAAGGAGCTACAACCCTTGATTTAGGGCACCAACCCAAGGAGCACCAACCCCTGATTTAGGTCACCAACCCAAGGAGCACTAACCCCTAACTTGTTTATGGGCTACAACCCCTGCACTGAGCTACAACTTAGTGATCACTATGAAAACATCAAATACAAGATTAACAATACTGTTACAAGTGAGTCTTGGAACTATTTAATATATCTTACTTTGTCAATGAGACACCTTCTCTACTACACCGGTATACCTCTTCTACTTCTTAACTACAGGTAAACTGTACTGGTACATCTCTCCTCTTCTTCTTCTCTACTGGATCTCCTCCTCATTGTACTTCTCTTTACTGGTACTATGCTTTGTTGGTTCTATGTTTACCTTCTCTATAACTTCCTTCTCTTCTGCTCTGTTGGTATGGACACTATTGGTTCTACTCTGCTACTGGTTGAACTCTCCAACCTGATTCACCCTCATGCTCAGTCTCTTCTCAGATATGCTTTGTGCACTTGACTGATTTGCTTCTCACATGCAGAAGTAAAACACTTTGAAACACCTCTATATTCTTCCCTTCAATAGCACTTAACAATGTCTTTGGCCTGCATATTTATAGTCAACTTCTCCCACCAAAAGCCAATTCAAAATCTAGGTGGTTAGGGTTTCCTCATCATCCTTGAGGCAAACCAAATCCAATCAGATCTTTCTTGATCTAATCTCCCTGACAACCATCTATACACTTATGCCATTAACTCACCTTCTTGATTATGCCTTCTATCTTTGGTGATCTGCTTTTTACCTTATCGACTAACCTCTTGGTCAACCACCAAGACCGATCTTGTTGTTTCCTTCATCACCTTGATCTCCTCAATCACCCTTAGCTGGATCTAAGTTGTCATCTATACCTCAATCCACAAATCTCTGCAACATCTCTACAACACATCCCATGATTTGTGGGATCTTCCATTAATGTCGACCAACTCTGCAACTACCCTGTCGGTATACATTCCTTCTACCACTACATGCAAGTTCGCCACCTTGACTCCATGTGGCATCCATGTCAACCAACTACCAGCTTGACTCTTCATTTTGGTCTAGACAGGATCACCAACCAACTGCTCTACTAGTTCCTCTTTCTTGCTAGTTTACTAACCCTGCTAGTATCACACATTCTACTAGTTACCTCCTCATGTTTGCCCTTAGCTGAACTACTGATGGAATTTCTTGACCGGTCATCAAACATGTCTATCTATAGCATGCACATTCCACAAAGTGGGGAGTCTTCTTCATCTATACCTTGTCCATATTATCAGTAAACATACATACCAGTAAGCACTCTTGATGACACAAGTAATCAACCTTCACTAGACTCCTTCTTTAGTTAGGCCATTCTTCCTCTATCTGCATCTGCTCAACTATACCTTCTCCTTGATCAACTCTGATCATATATTGGTCGGTTTGTCAAAGATGACAAATATCACTCTTCATCTCTACCACCATCTTATTATGCCTTCTCATTCGGTCCAGTGCACAACCCTATTCTCATGCACTTGAGGCATTCCTTTTGTTTCACCAGTAGATCCGGTGAGAGCCTTTGAGCACTTTCCTTTACCTCTTCTTTTTTATCTCATAGAGCTATAATGCACACTATGCATAATAGGAGATAGGTTCCACTTACCTATGGAGTGACACCTTGACATATGCATCTTGTAATGCACTTTCACTATCAGTCATCTCTTCCCGTGGTGACTGCATCTTCATTTGGTGGGATTCCTATTGTTCTGTAGCCTCACAGCATACCAGTGACCTGTTCAATCTTCTCTTCTAGTGTTGATGTGATTCAAGTAATATTCTACCTCTTCATCATATACACCATCCAAGCACCTTGGTTGGCTGACAACCACGCACTTGGTTGATCCAACTTATTCATGCCAACACATCATTTAACACTTGACATCCTTTCCTTACCTTACCAGTGTCTTGCAAGACAAAGTGATATCCAAGATATCTCAACCTGTACTCCTCCATGATAGTGTTGCACATACATCTCTTCTACCAGTAGTCATCCCATACTGGTTGACGTCAATGACAACACAATGCCAATAGATGGACCCTGCGAAAGTGAGAAAAAATTTTGAACAACCTACACTGAAGAGTATTGGAGAGATAAGATCATTTCATGGACTAGATAGTTTCTATCGAAAGCTCATTAGAAATTTCAGTGCAATTTGCAGCCCTATGACTGAGAAAATGAGAGGAGACCAGAAGGATTTTAGGTGGACCTCTGGAGCAAACAAAAGTTTTGAATTATTGAAGTAGAAAGTGACAGAACAACCCGTGTTAGCCCTATTGGATTTCAGCAAGGTATTTTAGGTAGATTGTGATGCAAGTGGAAGTGCTATTGAAGTAGTATTCATCCACGAAGGAAGATATGTTGCTTTTTATAGTGAAAAATTCAATGATGCAAGGAGAAGATATTCAGTGTATGAATTTTGTGTCATAATTCAAGCCTTGAAGAAGTGGAGACAACACTTGTTGCCTAAGGAGTTTATGTTGTATATAGACCATCAAGCATTACAGTATTTGAGCAGTTAGAGTAAGTTGAATTAGAGACACATGAGATGGGTTGAGTTTATGTAGAGTTATACTTTTGTTTTGAAACATCGAAGTGGGAAGTCAAATAAGGTTGTTGATGCCCTAAGTAGAAAAAGGAATTTGATGAATTAAAGACCCTATGTGAGGAAGACCCAGATTTTGCAAAACCTTGGAGAGCTTGTAAAGGAACTATTGTGACAGACCAGAGTAGATGGTTGGATTATTTCCTTTAGGATGAGATCTTGTTTATAGGAATTCAGTTGTGTATACCCCAAAGTTCTATGACAGATAATCTGATTAAATAAAAACATAGTGGAGGATTACCAGGACATTTTGGTATTGATAAGATAGTGGATTTGGTGAATGAAAATTACTTTTGGCCTCAGATTCATAAGGATGTAAGGAAATTTGTTCAGAGTTGTACAATTTGTCAAGTTGCAAAAGGGAGTAGTCAGAATGTGGGATTGTATAAACCTTTGGTAGTACCAAAGAAACCATGGGAAGATGAGCATGGATTTCATATTGGGGTTACCTAAGACTCAAAGAGGAAATGATTCTATATTTGTGGTAGTGGACAAATTTTCAAAAATAGCACATTTCGTACCTTGTAAGAAGACAACCATTGTCGTACACATAGCAAACCTATTTTTCAAGGATGTTATGAGATTAAATGGGTTACCTAGGAGTATTGTTTTAGACAGAGATACTCAGTTTGTTGGTTACTTTTGGAAGACACTTTGGAAGAAGATGAAGATGGATTTGAATTTTAGTTCTATATTTCACCCACAAATAGATGGACATATAGAAGTAGTAAATAGGAGTTTGGGAAATTTGTTGAGATGCTTGACTAGAGACAAACCTCGAAGTTGAGATTTGATCCTTGCATAAGCATAATTTGCATACAATAATTCAATGAACCAGAGTATAGGAAAGACACCATTTGAGATTGTTAATGGAGTGAATCCTAAAGGAGTATCCAAATTGAGAGATATTAGTTGTGAAGGAAAAAGGAGGGCTAAAAAAAAAGCATTTGGAGATCATATGAAGTAATTGCATAGTCAAGTGAAATAACATTTGGAGGATATGAACTAGAAGTATAAGGAGAAGGAAAATGAGAAAAGGAGACATAAGGTATTTGAAGTAAGAGATGAAGTGATGGTGTATTTGAGAAAAGGGAGATTTCTAGTTGGAACTTATAATAAGTTGAAGATGAATAAGTTTGGACCTTGTAAGATCTTGAGGAAATTTGATTCAGGTAATGCATGTGAGGTGGAGCTACCAGAGACCTTGGATATATCACCTATATTCAACATTGCAAATCTTTATCAGTATCATGGAGAAAAACCCTATGATGATAGTGAACCAAATTTACAGAAGCAGTTCCCTAAGAAGAAGCTGGATGAGATTGAAGAGATTTTGGATAGAAGAGTCAGTAAGAGCACGCATAGAAGACAATACATAGAATATCTTGTGAAGTGGAAAGACCAGCCAGTTGAAGATTCTTCTTGGATTCTCAGGATGATGTAGACCGTATTGGTTTTCCTTTAGCCCCATCAAAGTGAGGGACTCAATTTTCATTAACTCCGGATGTCTGATGCAGGAGCATCCCTGATTCTTGGCAATCTTATATCAACCCAAAAAACATTTCATTTTTTTCAGTTTGGTTCTTTATTCATTTCAGTAGTTCAATTTATGAGATTTCACCAGATTCCTTGGCATTTATCCTTTCTTGTGCGGAGCTAGATTTGGCTTGCATTCCATTTCTTCTACCTTGTTCCTGAACCACATGTCATTTGGATCTCTTTTCGACAAGTTATCGCTATCGAATTCGCTGGCAGTTTTCTATTTTTGGACCTGTTTGAGCTTAATAGCTAGTTAGCCTTCTCGAGTCTTGCAGAGAAATTCCTTGATGTGTAGAGCTAATTGATCCCTTTCTTGATGATCTTCAATGCTTGGCCAACTTTCTTGTTGGTCTGTGCTTCATGGTGATTCTTTTCTAGAGGATTTCATTTGCACGTTTCATTTTCCCACCATGGGGAATGAGATCTTTCTTGGTTGACCTGAGTGTTTCTAGATGCTATATATTGTTGTATATGATCTTAGGATGGTGGTCATTGATAGTTTTGGTCATTATATTGCCATAGAGATCTGATGAGTGGTTCCAGATTGGTGCATATGAATGTAATTCTATAATAAGCCATTTCGCCTGCATGTAAGTCCACATATTGCCAGCAGTTGTAATTGATTTAATAATATGATCCACACTTGATTTGACATTCTCTCTCTCTCTCTTGTGTTGCTTAGTGTTGTTTCATAATTGTTGCATGGTCTGGATTGACCTCATTGAGGATCCTCCTCACCATGATTGCACCACAAAAACACCCACTCATCAATCCAAATAACAGGACAAGACAATGAAGTCCACAAGATCAATGTAGCCCAATGCATCTAGTTTCCACCAGGAGGGGAAATCACCCCTAACTTATCTTTGAAATATACAAATGTATAAGCAGGCAAAGGCTTAATGAAGATATATGTAATATGTTCCTTTGTAGATACATACTCCAATCTTACTTCCTTATTAGTGGCTTTCTCTCTCATAAAATGAAACTTGATTGATATATGCTTTGTCTTAGATCGCAACATTGGATTCTTAGAAATATTGATAGCACTAGAGTTGTCACAATAGATAACAGTAGGCTCATGATAAACAACTCTAATATCCTTCAGCATCTGCTTCATCCAAATTACTTGAGTACAGTTTCTAGCAACAACATATTCAACTTCAGCAGGAGATAGATAAATAGAATCTTGTTTCTTTCTTGTTCATGAAACCAGTTTCTTTCCCAAAAATAATGCTCCACCGATAGTTCTCTTTCGGTCATCATCATCACCTGCCCAATTAGCATCAATATAAGCATTTAAAGTAAAACCATCATCCTTCGGATACCACAGACCATAATCTATTGTCCTCTTCAAATATTTGAATAACCTCTTCACAATAGTTGCATAACTTTCCTTAGGATCAACTTGAAATCTTGGAACAAGACATACAACATTCATAATGTTAGGTCTAGTTTGAGTCAAATAAAGCAGTCCACAAATCATATATCTATACAAGGTCTAGTTAGTCTTTGAAGATTCATCATCTTTTGTCATCTTACATCTAGTCGCCATAGGAGTTCCAATAGGTTTGGAATCATCTAACCCAAACTTCTTCAATAATTCTTTCACATAGATTATGATATGAAAATACCTTTATCAGTCTATGAAGTTTGCAAGCCCAAAAAGAACTTCATCTCACCTATCATAGACATCTCAAACTCTTTTTGCATATCATCAACAAATTTCTTACTCAAATCATCATCTTCTCCAAAAATAATATCATCAACAAAGACTTCAACAATAAAAATATTATCATTATCAATCTTGTAGTACAAATTAATATCAGCAGTACAAAATCCCAATTTCATCAAATACCTTTCCAATCTAGCATACCGGGCTCTAGGGGATTGTTTAAGACTATATAATGCTTTCTTCAATCTGCATACCATATCTTCTTCATCTGGCAATGAAAATCCATCTGGTTTCTCAATGTAGACTTCCTCTTCCAATTCACCATTCAAGAAGGCCGACTTCACATCCATCTGATATACCTTGAATTTCTTATGAGCAACATATGCAAGAAATAGTCTAACAAATTCAATTCTAGCTACTAAAGTGAAAGTATCCTCAAAATCAATACCTTCTATTTGTGAATATCCCTTACATACTAGTCTTGTTTTTTTTCTGATAACTTCTCCATCTTCATTTAGCTTATTCTGGAACACCCATTTAGTACTAATTACATTCTTGTCCTTAGGTCTCGGAACAAGTTCCCATGTTTTATTCTTCTCAATTTGATCTAGCTCTTCTTCCATAGCTTTTATCCAATTCTCATCTTTACAAGCTTCAATAACATCTTTAGGCTCAATTTTAGAAATCAAACATGTCTCTTCAGCAACAATTATTCTCCTAGTCATCACACCTTTATTTTTATCACCAATAATATGATTTTTTGAATGATTTAGTCTTACATACCTCGAGGCCTTCTAATTATTCTAATTTTCAGGCTCTTGAACTTCTTCACCACCAACAACATCAACATTCACTATCTCTACCTCTACTGGATCACTCTACTTCATGCTCTTAGTCTGCACTTGCTTTGCAATAACATCCTAATCATCAGACTTTTATCCGCATGCTTTGATTTTCTTCTCATGATTCTCATCAACCTTCACATTTGCACTTTGCACTATCTTTTTTAGTCTCTTGTTGTAACAATGGTAAACTTTTCTCTTAGAAGAATATCCCCAAAATATTCTTTCATCACATCTTGCATCAAATTTTTCTATATCCTCATCTCTTTTGATATAACATTTTCTTCCAAAGATATTAAAATATCTAACTATAGGAACATGACCAAACCATAGTCCATAAGGGGTCTTACTAGAATCACCTTTTATATGCACCTGATTGAATGTGTATATAACAGTGCTAACAACTTCTCTCTAGTAGATATGCAGAACATTCCCTTCAATCATCATAGTTCTAGTAGCATCCAAAATAGTTATGTTCTTCCTTTCAACAGCTCCATTCTGCTAAGGGGTTCTCGGAGCAGATAACTATCTTCTAATTCCATGCTCTTCACAAAATAAATTAAACTCATTGAAGGTGAATTATCCTCCTTTGTCAGAACTCAAACACTTCAACTTCAATCTTATCTCTGTCTCCACTTTAGCTTTGAATATTTTGAACTTCTCCAGTGCTTTAGATTTCTCCATTAGAAAAGTGACCCACATCATCCTAGAATAGTCATCAATTAGCAACATAAAGTACTTTTCTTCCTACAAGCTTCTCACTCTAGAAGGTCCACGTAAATTATTATGCACAAGATCTAATAATCCATTAGATGTATACAGTTTTCTCTTGAATGAAATTCTTGTTTTCTTTCCCAATTAACATTCTTTACATATCGGATTAGTAGGCTTCACTATCTTAGGCAGATCTCTAACAACTTGAGTAGAACTAATCTTAATCATGTAGTCAAAGTTAACATGACACATTCTCCTATGCCAACACCAACTCTCATCAATCTGAGAAATCAAACAAATTTTCTCACTAGTATTCAAATGAAAGATATTACCTTTAGTTTTAGTACTTGATGCAATCTCTACACCAGAGCTATTCAAGATCTTAAATTTTCCATTCTTGAATTGTAAATCATATCCCTTATCAACCATCTATCCAACCCTCCAAATATGATGCTTCAAACCTACAACATATAAAACATCACCAATATTATGCTTACCATCAAAAGAAATAGAACCTCTACCACAGATTACAAAAGCTTTGTTTTCTCCAAATCTTACTATACCACCATCATACTTCTCCATATTCATAAATTTACCTTTATCACCTACAACCATTGTCAATTACCCATTCATATTTCTCATCAATCTTAGTAGCCAAAGATTTCTCTTCAACATAGCTTATAGAATCAGCAGATACCAGATCATCTTCCTTGATATAAATGAATGCAAAATCATCTTTAGAATTCCCTTTCTCATACTCCTCACTTGTTACACCTTCATCGGCAAAATAATAACACTTCTTTTGATATCTATACTTTTGGTTAGGCTTGTAAAGCTTATCATACTTTGACACTTTTTCTTCTCTTTTAGGACATCTAGAAGCAAAATGACTAATCTTATTGCAAGAAAAAGATTTCAAAGATAACTTTCCTTCATACTCGCTGGCTCCCATAGGCAATCTTTTGGCAATAAGTGTTTCAAGCTCTTCTAGCTCTCTTTATTGTTCTTCCATCTCTCTCTCATTTCTCTTTAATATCTGGACACCCTAGTTGAACTTTCTCCTGAATCATACTTTTGCCTCCTGGATACAGTAGCTTTAAATGTAGTCTCAGTTTTACCATGTGATTCTCCAAGTTCTCTCAATTCAAAAGAAACAAGCTTACCAACTAGCATCTCTTGTCACAGTTGTCATAGTCCAGATCTCATCAATAGTAACAATTTTATATTTGTAAGCAGGAGTCAAAGATCTCAACACTTTAGCCATAATCTCATCTTCCTCAAGGACTCCACCGATACACTTGATGTTCAACATGAGATCATTCACTTTAGCCATAAAGGATTAAATATTCTCATCTTCTCTCATATTCAACATCTCATACTTTCCTTTCAAGCTCTACAATTTAGCAACTTTCACATGTGTATCTCCTTCATACAGGATTTCAAGCTTGACCCATATCTCATGTATAGTCTGTAGTCTCATTACACTAGTCATCTATGCATTAGTTAGGTCACTCAACAATGCTTCCTTAGCCCTTATACTACTTTAAGAATCCTTGATCTTAGCTGTAGTAACAAGACCATTCAAAAGAACAATGTACATGCATTCTTTGTAATCTTCCAATAATATTCTCCTAGACAGTTCAGGTGAACTTCCACCTGAAACTTCCATATAGAGTAGTTAGTTCCATCAAATCTCATACTCTCCTTCTTGAAAACAAAATCTTCCATCCTGAATCTCCTCAAGTGGTCAAGATGATGCAACCATAACTGGTAAAAACCCACAAAGGAGTCAACCAACTTATGCAGCAAGAGCCACACCATGAAATCAACAAGAAAACACAAAAAAAATCACATAAATAGATCATAATAAAGCCTTATAACTTTTGGCAATCATTCAACAATCATCATATTATTATCAAAGAACATCCAGTAATCAACCAGTCACATGTAGGATTCAAGCCAAGTACAATCCAATTGAGAATCTAAGAATCAACTAGAACACAATATGCAAATCTCAATCCTTATTCTCAATTCTACTTCCTTTGCCCCTACAAATGATTACATAACATCATATTTATACCCACCAGAACATTTTCGGGTCGGCCTCATAAGATTACATTCACCAATGTAGGAAAATAGAAGTGTAATTAGGTCGGCCCTAAAAATTAGACAAATATTTTTGGAAAATAACAACCAAGTGATGCAGCTCAACAAGAAGGTTGACCACATGCCAAAGAACATCAGACAAGACCCAAGATGGATCCATGGGCTAAGAAGCGTGCCGGTAATGAAGGAAAACCAACTGGTAAGCACAAGAACTATCTCGGGAACCCAGAAACAGCCAATCGGAAGCGATACTAACCAGAAAAAGAACCCAAATGAAATAGAAATATGGAATCAAACACATGAAACCACCAAGAAACTAAAAAAAATATCTACCATGAAGAACAAGCAACTACCAGTGCCAACCAACAAGAACACAGAAAACTACACAAAGAATAAAACTGAAAGGAAATATTTTTGGTTAATAGAAGATTTCTCATCGACCAGGGATGCTCCTGTATTAGACAACCCGGGTAGAAAAAAATATGTTCCATGAGAGGCAACTCATGAACATATAAAAGGATTCAAAATGAAGATCCCATGCTCATTTTTTATCCAAAAATCTTCTTTATCTGCCAATCTCTGTTTTATCTTTTCTGGTGCCTCAACTTGCTTCTCTAACCTCCTTTGACTCTCTTTGTTTCTCTTTCTTTGTTTCAGATCTACACATTGTCTTTTTCTCTACAAATCTGATTTGGTTCTGCCACAAGACTTTATCTAGTTTTTTACCATTAGCTCTTTGTCATCCGGTTCCATCTATCCATTAGACTCATCTTTCAAATTCTTCTTCCAACTCATATCACCCTCCTATATAATCTCTGCAACTGGTTCTATCAAATATTTCTTCAAAACCTCCAGTATGGCCTGTACAACTAGTTCTATCAGACCTTCTAGTATAACCTCTACCACTGGTTCTTTCAAACCTTCTAGTATAGCCTCTGCCACTGATTTCTCAGTACTACAACTTTTCTCAGGACTCATATTCTTCACCTCCTTCTCTTTCTCCTTCAAAGAAATCAATGTGAACTTCTATCATCCTTTTATATAGTCACTAGGTTTCTTCTTCAGACATAAATAGCTCCTCTATCATACTACCACAAATTTCCCAACAAAACATGATAAACACTCATAGATACAATGTCACATAAAACTTCATCTCTGAAAGGCCCAATATTGAAATTCACCATACACTGCTTCTTTATCTCTATCTTCTGATCATCTTGTAACCAACTGACCTCACAAGGACAAGGATGCTTAAGCCTCTTCAATCCAAGCTTCACAACCATCTCCTCAGATACTAAATTATCAGTACTTCTAGTATCTACAATGACCTCGCAATACTTACCACTTGATTTGCACATAGTCCGGAAAAGACTCTTCCTTTGACTAGTTCTGATATCCTTTCTTCTAAACATAAGGGATTCTCCCTTCTTTGGTGCACATTTGAATCCGATACCATCTAGTTCCTCACTTGCCACACAACTTCTTGACATTTCTTGCTTACATTCATAGAATCTATGTCTGGTTTCTCCACACTTGAAGCATTTTCTAGGAAATTCTCTACTGATATTGTAGCTACCTTTCCTCAATGTCTTCTGCTTCAGTTCTTTACTCCACTTAGGTTTTGACTCCTCTTCTTCAACTAGTTTTTTCATACCATCACTCATCTTGAATTTATCCTTTCCCTTATTCAGTTTTCTTCTTCTCACCTTCTCCTCAGCCTTCAAAGCATATAGGTAAGCTTCTTCAACATACTCATCTCATCTTGAATGTTAAAAGAAATCCAATTGATGTCCCTCGCCACCTTTTCTCTATCCATCTCTCTATGTCTAGATCTAATTACCACCTTCTATAATTCCTCAGTATATTCCTTCATAGTCATGTTTCTCTATTTCAAGTTCTACAACTTCTTGAACAACTCCAGTTCATAGTCTCCTAGTATGAACTTGGCCTTCAATCTTGCAACCATCTATCTCCACTGGGTGATCTTCAATTCAACATTCTCCACTCTATCTTTCTGAAACTCTTTCCACCACAAGGCAACATGCCCCTTCAATTTGGTCTATTCCAACCAGAATCCTTATGGGTCCTTGACATCCTCAAACTCAAAGTAGTCCTCCAACTCTCCGATCCAATTGATTATATCTTCCAGGTTCAACATTCCAGACAAGTTAGAAACCTCAACTTTATGTAGTTTACTTTCTTGTGCCACTACTTTCAGGAATCTTTCCTCTCTCTCATCTTCTAGTCCTTCAAATTCCTCAAGCTCTTCACTGGCTTCCTCATATTCATCCTCAAAATCAGGGTTTCTTTGCAAATGAGCCAAAGAATTCCAGATTTCATTCCTCACTTCATTCTTGAAGTCTTCCATCGTCTACTCTACCCTCTAGGGGTTTTTTCTCCTCGGTAACATCTCTTCTTCCACTTCGGTGAACTACCTCAACTCGGCGATTTGAGTACAGGTTTCAGTTGCCTCCCCTTAGTGATCTATTGAACACACATGCAACCTACCTCCAATCAATGATCTGTTCACCTTAAGGAATGCCTCAATGTTCACAAATGATTATTCCACCAGTTGTTCCATAACGAGCTCTGATACCACTTGATGCACCCATAATTGGTAAAAACCCACAAAGGAGTCAACCAACTTATGCATCAAAAGCCACGCCATGAAATCAATAAGAAAACACAACAAATTCACATAAACAGATCATAATAAAGCCTTAGAACTTCCTGCAATCATCTAACAATTATCATATTATTATCAAAGAACATCTGATAATTAACTGGTTACATGCAGACTTCAAGCCAGGTACAATCCAACCAGGACTCTAAAAATCAACCAGAACACAATATGTGAATCTCAATCCTTATTCTTAGTTCTACTTCCTTTGCCCCTACAAATGTTTACATAACATCATATTTATACCCACTAGAACATATCTGGGTTAGCCTCATAAGATTACATTCACCAATGCAGGAAAATAAAACGTGTAATTAGGTCAGCCCCAAAAATCAGACAAATATTTCCAGAAAATAACAACCAGGTGATGAGGTTCAGTGGGAAGTTCGACCACATTCCAAAGAACATCAAAAAATACCCAAGATGGATCCACACACCAAGAATCATGCCGATAATGAAGGAAAACCAACTGGTAAGCACAAGAACTATCCTGGGATCCCAAAAACAGCCAGTCAGAAGCAATACTAACTGGAAAAGAACCCAAATGAACTAAAAATCTGGAATCAAACACATGAAACCACTAGGAAACCAAAAACAAGATCTTCCATGAAATACAAGCAACTACCAGTGCCAACTGACAAGAACATAGAAAACTGCACAAAGAACAAAACTAAAAGGAAATAGTTTTGGTTGATACAAGATTTCTCATCAACTGGGGATGCTCATGCATCACAAGCTCCTTCTAAAGGATCTATCTCTAATACCAATTATTGATAGAAAGGTAGCAACAATGCAAAAAAACTAAGAGGGGGGGTAGTGAATCAGTTTTCACCAAACTTAACCAAATTAACCTTAGACATAGATCTGATCATGAACAACAATAACAAAAGTAATCACCACATCAACAACACACATAACACAAGGATTTTTGACATGGAAAATTTGGTTAAGGGAAAAACTATGGTAGGAACCTAGTCACTATAAGATGATACTCTATAGTAGTATGTATAAATATTACAATGGGGAATGCACATGCTTTCGGGCACACTGACTAGAGCTTACTACTCAAATACAAGAAGGGCTACAACCCTGAGGAAGGTTAATTGCCTTACAAAGACTGGACAATAATCTAGATTACATGAACTGAAATAATAGCATCTCCAAATGTCTAATTATAGTTCTGGTTAAGCACACTATCTGTACAACAACTATACTCTGCTCTTCCACACTATCGAATGATAGATTGGCTTGTTTGCACATACAATAACCTCTCAAATCATAAACACAACCGTATACACACAACTAACATGATTACATCACCTATTTATACAAATCATCAACCTTAACATTAAGGTTGGGTCAACACATAAGACCTAATTACAAAATTACATCACACGATACATAAATCCACAATTGGACCAATACAATGTCAACAAGGACATAGAAGGGACCCAAGTCAAATCCTTGAACATGCAACACCATCAAATAATTCATCAAGATCATTTGCAACACGCTACACCACCGAATATGTCACATAGCACGAAGAATCACACTGGACCAATAAAGTCTTCATTAACATGCACCACAATCAATGCGGACCACCAAAATGCATAGCACACAATCAGAGAACATCAACAAGCAATGTGAATTACACCACAATCACCTCAACAACTGGGATAACAAGATTCATCTTTAGCATCATTACCAGAGCTCAAGAACACCAACTGACAAACTGAAAGATACACTTGCAAAGTTCCAAATCATGAACCATCTAATTAGAGGACACACATGAACATCCCAAACACTATCCAAAATCCACAACTGAAGATATAGTCATCTCAGAGCAATATGGATCAAATATCACAATTCTACAACATCGAATACTGAAAAAACCAGTCCACATACCAGGCCTCGCAACTCAACCAAATCACCTCTTAGAATCATGAAAATCATACTAAATCAACTAGAGATAAGCATATCAAAACCTGATAAACTGCATCAGAACACCTTGATGAATACTAAGAGGGGGGGGTGAATTAGTATGCCAAAAAACACTGCACTAAAACACTTAAACAGTCTAAAGATAAACTAGTAAAACAGTTTAACAGACAAACCGGTTATCACACATGCAAACCAAAATGTAAATAAAGCGTTCACCCACAAAAGCAATACAGCCATAACATAAGATATTTGACGTGGAAACCCAAATGGGAAAAACCACAATGAGATGGAACTCATAAGTCACTATCTGCATAATAGAAACCCGACCAGTTAAGGTCGTACAATGTTCTTCACCAGAATAGATCCTGTTAGGAATCTCAATCTTTGTTAGGAGATAAGTCTGATTAAAGACTACCTTGCTAGAGGATTTTAGATTCATAGAGGTGAACCACCTTGTTAGAGGATTTAAGAAAAGGCTTTTGGGCCTACCCGGTTAAGGCCTACAAACTTGTCAAAGATGTGAGTAATCAACAAGTGTTTGATCTATCTAATAGCACATACTGATCGCTTAGATCCTTGATAGCTCATTCTTAATGCACTCCTACATTACTTCAATCTTCTACACATTCATATTCTTTTCAACTCCTCAACCACCTTAAACCCTAGTCACAACATAAACCCTTTCTGCAACCAACTAAAACCCTAGACATGATGTCCTTTTAAAGGAGTTTGATTTCATGTCGGTCCAATAGGATTACATTTCAATTTCCTATGTTTAATGAATCTAGACATACTTAGTAACATGACACAAAAAGCACCATCAATGTGTCGGCACCATCAAACAATCGGTGGATTGATAACTCATCACAAAATGTCGGTTGGTAACTCATCATAGAGTATTACCAGTTCATACAAAACACCGGTTGTCGGTTTGACAAAAATGAAGATTGGTAAGAATGTGTTATTCCACTTTGCTCCCTTGTACCGATTGAGATCTATGAACTACTTGGGGTTGACATGCTGCTTCAGACCGGGAAACACATTCTACAAAATCACCAATAGTCTAAAGACTAGAATACAACACACCGATTGGAATAGATACCGGTTGAGCTCTAGCTCATACATATAAAGGGGATCTCAATGCAAGTGTGTGTCCATCAATGACAATCACAACATAAAAATCAAAAATTCCAACAATCTCCCCCTTTGGCATTGATGGCAACACTTAGGAAAATAAAATTTTGACATCTAAGTGTTTTACAACAAAAACATGCCATTAACAAAATTGCTCCCCCTAAGCATATACAGATTGCATACAGAGCATAAACATTGAGATATCAGAGCATATAGCATATATCAAAGCATATAGAAAAATTTTAAAACCAGATACTTCTCCCCTATACTTCTCCAAAATAGATAGAGTACTTCTCTCCCTTTGCCAACAATGACAAAGTACCGCTGAACAACCCTGTTTCCATTTGATATTAAAATAATAAAAGTTTATGACAACAAGGAATAATACTTGTCAAAAACCGATTTATAGTCCTACAAAAATTGTTTCCTTGATAGAGACTAGGACTCAAGTAGGGAGGTGGCCACTTTTTTCTCTATTTGCATCTAGGAGACCTATTCTTCCATGGCATCAACTGTTCTCATTTCCTGTGTAACTATCAAGGCATCCAGGTTTAGATAACACTTCTGAAGAATTTGCAAACGTGGGAGTAGAACCAGTTGAAGCTCCTACAAATCTCTAGACAATGTGTTGATCTCTTGCTCCATTTTGGCTGATTGGATGTGAAACCGGTGAACAGTTTTCCCATAAGTTGCAAAGGAATCATAAGGTGGCTTAAATGTGCTCAAGTAAGACTGTAAGTCCATTTGAAGCTTTTGCTTTTGAGCTAGCACATCATTGTAGAATAGTTGGGGTTGACAAATTTTGCTTAGTAGCAGATTTCCCTCATCCAAAGTGTCCCTTATATCCTTTTGGTCTTTCTGCAGTTCAGATCGGAGTTCATTCAACTTCTTCACCAGAGCAATGTTAAGAGCCTTTTGATGCTCTTTCTTGACATTTGCCTCAACTACTTCTTCCAGGCTCTGCACCTGATCATCCACTACTGTACATAGTAGCTTAAGCTTTGCTAGTGATGATTTAGTGTTGGGAAGATTGGTACCGGGGATCAAACCGGTAAGGGTGTCTACAGCCACTTGAATTATATCTTGCTCCTTTTTCCTTCGAATGATTTCAAGGTGCTCTTGAGCAACCTTGATGCTCTACATTAGCTCTGATTCACTTGCAGATTGGAGATCGATAGGACTGGTGATATCAGCCAGTTTGGCTTAACTCCCGGTTGCCTTCGGAGTCTCCATCTATGTGCTCTTCACCGCTTCTACTGCCTTGTCCTCTTCCGCTTTCTTTTTCTCCGCTTTTCTTTTCTCCGCTACCTTGTCTTCTTCTTCCTTCTTCTTTTTCTCTACTTCCTTCTTCTTTTCTTGTTCCTTGTCTTCCTCTTCTTTCTTTTTCCTCTCAGCTTCCTTCCTCTTCTCCTCTTCTTTCTCTTCCTCTTCCTCCTTCTTCTTTTCTTCTTCCTTCTGCTTTTCCTTTTCTTTATCTTCCTCTTCCTTCTTCTTCTTTTCCTCTTCCTTCTTCTTCTTTTCTTCCTTATCCTCTTCTTCTTTCTTTTTCCTCTCATCTTCTTGCTTCTTTTTCTCTTCATCTTTTCTTTTCTCCTCTTCCTCTTTCCCCTTTTTCTCATCTTCATCCCTCTTCTTCTTCTCTGCCTATTCCTTAGCTTCTTCTTGTCTATCCTCAGCTTGCTCACTACCTTGTTTGGCCTATTGCACTTGTCCTATTCCCTCAGAAGGTATATCCTGAGTGACATCTTCTACATCCAGGGCATCGACATCAATAGTGTCGATTGGTTCTTCAACTGGGTTTCCTTCTTCATCAAAAACTTCATCTGGTTTGGATATAATTGGTTCTTTTTCCGCTTGCAGGTTGGCCATACGTGCTTTGTGAGCATGGATAGCATGATCCATATACTGATCAGTGTCTTTTTCAACATCATCAACTCTTCCCTCTAACAACCAGAGTCTTCTTGTCCTTGTGAAGAAGAGTCCTTTATTTTGGTCCAAAACATCAAATAATTCTGAGTTTGAGAGGTTGGGAAAGTACTGTGCAAAGACTTTCTCCCTAATCTCATGTTCTTTTTCTATGGCAATGCACCATTTATTATCTAATGCCTTATATAAGGAATCTGGTGTCTGAGATTTAATCTCTGATGGCGACTGGTCATTCTTACACAAATAAATAATAATCTCCTATAGTACTTCTTCTTTCTCCTCATCACTAAAATCATCATAATAATCTACTAAGGCATGAAGTAATTTTCTCCTAATATTCTTTATTGTTCTTTGACAATGTGTCAAAGGTTTATATGAGGAGATATCAATATTTACTAGTGCAGACACTGTCGGTTCATTCTTCTTCATATTCTTCGTCTGTCTGGCCTTCTTTGGCATCCCCTCAAACTCAGTCTCTTTAGAGTCCAGTTCATTTGACTTAGTCTTCCTTTTTCTTTCAAAGACTTTTGTCGATGCCACTTCCAGTTTCTTCTTTGCAGGTGACTGCTTGGTCACTCTTGGAGTTGCAATAGTAGCCGGTGCCGATGCTGCAGGCACTGCCTTTGCCTTCTTTGTTGCTGGTTCTTTTCCTTTCTTAATAGAGGGTACCTTGACCGGTGCAATCCTTTCTAGATAGGTTCTATTCATCTTTTCCTTAGGATCAAGAGGTGAGGCAATAAGGGTTGAGGCATACCCTTCTAACATATCATACATCACCTCATAGCCCATTGGCTCCACTTCTTCTATTCTAGGCTCAGCAGCCTCCATTAAGCATTTGTCCACCTGGATGGTGAAACAGATGTCATCTTCATATTTCTTGATGATGTCAACTAAGATCCTCATCCTTTGTCTCATTTTCTATCTGAACTCATCAAAATACTTGTTCAACACATCAGGGTAACCGGTTCCGATTGCTTGAATGCTTTCCTTGATCTGCTTGGTTACCGGTTGGTCAGGAGACCACTGGACATCTCCTACTCTAGGAAAGTAGCCTTGGAAATAGAAGAACAACCCAACCAATAGTTGTCCAAACTTGAATCTCAGTGCATTGTCTTGTTTGATCGACTTTAGATTAGATAGGGGTTGCCTCTGCATACTGATGCATAGGTCAAATGATGCATCCTCTTTAATCATCCGGTAAGCAGCATTTACCGCTGCAATAGCTACAGAGTTAATTCTACTGGCAGAGAATGTTCGGTAGCCTATCACTATGTAGGCATACTTAACTAGATCATCCTTGATGGAGTTGACTATCATGCCTCATGAATCGCTCACTGAACTGGTGAGCCTTGACATTTTCATTTTGCTTATTGTCCTTAGGGCTGGCACATCCCCTGTGTTGCAGAAATCGATGACTGCATGAATTACCTATGGTGTGATATCATGTGTCCTCTCCAGGTACATCTTGTCACCATGGACTCTGCTCAAAATGATCCTAATATGATCCTTTGTAAAGTCTTCCAGAAAGTATACATCATTGCGGAGTTTCTTCTTCTCTAAGATACTATAATCCGGTTTGATTTTCTTATCCTTTCCACAAAATAGACCTAGTTGGGAGTGGATGGCTAGAGACCCTAGGTCTTCAATCTTGCAATCAATATAGTTAGAAATTCCCTCTTCTACTATCACTCCAGCTGGAACTTGTGATAGAGCATTATACTTTGACTTCCTTTGAATGAAACTTTCAAACTCAGTAGATGCACTAGAACTGGTATGAGATGTGGAAGCCATTGTAGAATATTTTAAGAACTCAAGAAATACCTTTAAAATGGAAATTTAGGGCTTTCTGATTCTCCTTCACTCCACACTCTATTGGTTGTTGAATCACCACTTTGTGTTCTCCACTTGACCGTTTGCAATTTGAATTTGAATCTCCTTCCTGATTTCTCAATTTCTTGAAATCTCACCTCAAATCACCTTTTCTTCGCTCTACTCTTTGAAAAACTTTTCTTCACTTGAAAACAGATAGTGAGAAATGATTTGAAAAATGCTTTTATACATGTCTCTCACCTACTGCCATTAATGCTCCTCCATTAGGGCATAAACCCTAATTTGCCTTTTTACCATTTTTGGTCTTCTGCCAAGCGATAGGTATCACATACCAGTTAAGGTCTTTTATCGGTGTAAACTAGGGGTTCGAAAACATTTTGTCGTTTGCTCCCCCTAAGCCTTTTGAGGCTTAGTTTGCCAGTTCTGATATTTCCACACTAGGTGCAGATACCAGTTCATCTTCCAACATTACTAGTTTTCTCTTCCAGGTTTTGTTCATGTCCACTTGAACTATTTCAACATCAATTCTTCCTTCCTGAGTGACCGGTATATCATCAGATATACTCTTTCTGCTTTTGTAGAATCTTGCAATGTGACCCAATTTGTTGTAGTGATAGCAAACCAATCCAGGTGCTCTCCAAGGTCCATTGTTCATGTTTCCATTCTTCCTTCTACATGTTGCAGTAGTGTGAGCATGACCATGACAGATCATACAATTTTCTCTCCATCCGGTTGCCGCTTGATGGCCATCGCTTCTTGGCTGATGATTGAAGACATTAAACTGGTTGTGGTTCTGGTTCAAAAAAGATTCTGGACCAGCTCCTTTGGTCCTCTAAGGATATCTTCCAGTGTTGTTCATGACAGACCTACATTCAAATGCTCTATGCCCAAACTTGTTGCATGCATAACAATGACCATTGAACTTATTGGATCTAGGTGTATTGTTAATAAAGTAAGGAAAATTATTGTAGGATTTGCTCCTACATACATTGGCAATGTGTCCTTCTTTAAGACAATTAAAGCAAACAGGTTTGAATTTTTGCTTACCTTTTCCTTTGAATGTTGATTGCTTCTTTGATTTTTCAGAATTTGTTCCTAAGAATTCTCCTTCCTCATGACCAGAGAAACCAAGTCCATTGGTATTCTTTGCTGCTCTAGATGACTCAAGCTTTTTCTCTAGCTTAATAGTGCTCTTGTTGAACTTAGCAAGTATTTCCTTTGACTCAGAGAGTTCTTTGGAAATAGCAGTATTTGTCTCCATTAGGCTTGCATTTTCAGAGATGGCTATGTTCAGTTCATCTTGTACTCCTTCTTTTTCCATTCTGCTTTCATGAAGGTGAGCAGTCAGTGCACTAGTCTCTTGTTTCAACTTGGAGATCTCATGATCTCTATCCTTCACCATATCTTTAGCTTTCCTTCGATTCTCAATCTCTTGACTAAACTGGATAGTCAATCCTTCCAACTCCTTTCTCAGATCAGAGTTTGAATCATTTAGCTTATTTACTTCTACTATCATGGCTTCCATATTTGCTTCATCTGCAGAACTATTTTCAGATAGCTCCATCAGCTTTTCTACATGTTCTCTCATTTTTGCTTGAGATGCCTTGTATTTGACCATAAGATCATCATAGGGTTGCTCAGACTAAGTGAGACGTTGAGTAAGTTCCCTCAAGGTGTGATCCCCCATATCTCTTTCCAAGTGGTTAAACTTATAGAAAGGTAGGCTCTAATACCAATTGATGAATACTAAGAGCAGGGGCTGAATTAGTATGCCAAAAAACACTGCACTAAAACACTTAAACAGTATAAAGATAAACCGATAAAACAGTTTAACAGACAGACCGGTTATCACACATGCAAACCAAAATGCAAATAAATCATTCACCCACAAAAGCAATACAACCATAACACAAGATATTTGACGTGGAAACCCAAATGGGAAAAACCATGGTGAGATGGAACTCACAAGTCACTATCTGCAGAATAGAAAACAGACCGGTTAAGGTTAGACTGGTTAAGGTCTTACAATGTTCTTCACCAGAACAGATCCTGTTAGGAATCCTAATCTCTATTAGGAGATAAGTCTGATTAAAGACTACCTTGCTAGAGGATTTTAGATTCACAGAGGTGAACCACCTTGTTAGAGGATTTTACAAAAGGCTTTTGGGCCTACCCGATTAAGGGCTACAGACTTGTCAAAGATGTGAGTAATCAACAAGTGTTTGATCTATCTAATAGCACAGACTACTTGGTTAGATCTTTGATAGCTCATTCTTAATGCACTCCTGCATTACTTCAGTCTTCTACACATTCATATTCTTTTCAACTCCTCAACCACCTTAAACCCTAGTCACAACATAAACCCTTTCAGCAACCACCTAAAACCCTAGACATGATGTCCTTTTAAAGGAGTCTGATTTCATGTCGGTCCAATAGGATTACATTTCAATTTCCTAGGTTCAATGAATCTATACATACTCAGTAACATGACACAAAAAGCACCGTCAATGTGTCAGCACCATCAAACAATCGGTGGATTGATAACTCATCATAGAGTATTACCGGTTCATACAAAATATCGGTTGCCAGTTTGACAAAAATGAAGACTGGTAAGAATGTGTTATGCCACTTTGCTCCCTCATATAGCTTGAGATCTATGAACTGCTTAGGGTCGACATGTCGCTTCAGACCGGGAAACACATTCTGCAAAATCACCAATAGTCTTAAGACTAGAATACAACATACTGGTTGGAACAGATACCGGTTGAGCTTTAGTTCATACATATAAAGGGGATCTCAATGCAAGTGTGTGTCCATTAATGACAATCACAACATAAACATCAAAAATGCCAACACACCTATTCTAAATCACCAAAACCAACTCTCTAAAATACACCAATTCTCGACAACATAGGAATACGTTGACATCAATGACAAAAACATATCCCAACAACTCTAATATCCAGCATATGGTCTGCTATGGTTTCTCATTTTCTTTCATGCACATATCTTTCATTGGATTGTGTGTTAAAGTTAAGTTGTTGCAGATTTGATTTCAAGAATATATTTAAGTTTTTATACAACTAATTCACCCCCCTCTCAGTGGTCTTGTGTGGCAGAATATTCAACAATGGGTATCAAAGCTAAGGCTCCTTAGAGAAGAGCTTAACCACTTGAGGAGGTCCCGATGGTGCACAAATTGTCAATCCCTATGTTTGATGGATTTGACTATGCTTTCTAGAAATTGAAGATGCAAGGCTACCTAATTTCTCTTGGCTATGACGTATAAAATTTTGTTATATATAAGTACTCTAAACTGTAGACTAGGGTGAACACTTTGGATGAGATCAAGGAATTTCAAGATAATCAAAATGCAAGGTTTTCTATCTGTAGTTCACTTTCTAAGACTGAATTAACAAAAGTTGTCTATTTGGAATCTGCTTATGAAGTTTGGGATAAATTAGAAAAGACTGATGAAGGAGATGATACTATTAAAGAAGCTAACTTGCATAATTCTAAAAATAAATGTGAATGCATGTAGATAGATGGAGAAGACAATATAACTACCTACCTACAAAAGATATATGGTATTGTAAATGAGATCAAAGGTCTTGGAGGTAACTTACTGAAATATGAAGTTGTGAAAAAAGGTACTCAAAAATCTTACTAAACCCTATAGATCTAAGGTTTTAGTAATAGAAGAATCACATAATCAGAATAAGTATACTAAAGAATACTTGTATGGCTCTTTACTTGCTTTTGAGATGATAGAATTTGGTACTACTAGTGCAAGAACAAAAATGACATTTAAGGGTACTAAATTAGTGAAAAATGAGGAATATGATGAAGAGAAATTTGATGAGATTGAGGAAAAATTTGTGAGAAGAATGAAGAAAGGAACCGAAAAGTATAAAGGCAAATTGCCCTTTAAATGTTTCCATTGGGGAAAGATAGGTCATTGTGCTTCTAGATGTCCTGATAGAATTGCAAATCAAAAGAATGAGGAATTTAAAGGAAAGTTCAATAAGAAGGCTTATTATGTTAAAGAAGATGAACATATTTCTAATGATGAATTTGATTATGAAGAAGATAGTGAATACTTATTCCTATCTATAAAGAAAGAATCTTGTTCTATTGACCCTGGCAAAATTTTGAAGGAAAAAGCTCTAGAAGATGCTGCTAAAACTGAAGTTACTGTTGTATCTAATTTTACTGCTAGAAGAGATAAAGATGAATGGATTATTGATAGTGGAAGTTAAAATCATATTACTGGTGACAAGAGTAAGTTTGTAAAGCTTGAAAAATTTAATGGAGGAGTTGTTAGATTTGGAGATGATCAGACTAGAAGGATAGTTGGAATTGGTTCAATCAATTTTGATGGTATACATAATACTAACAATGTTTTCTATGTTAAATTCTTAAATCATAACCTTTTGAGTGTTGGTCAAATTTATGGAAATGAATATAATATTGTTTTTAAGGATGATGGGTTTGAGATCAGAAAAAGGTCCAAAACTGTGATTGCAATAAGAAAGAGGACAAATGGAAATGTATATCAGTTGAGGACTGTTGGCAGATACTTTTTGATGGCGTAGATTACTGAGAGTTGGTTATGGCATTGGAGGATGTGTCACATTAATTTTGATAATTTGGTGAGGATTAGTTCAATTCAAGCTATGAGAGATTTTTGGAAGATCACAAAACTTGCTAATGCAATTTTACAAAGAATATCAAGTTTGAAAATAAACGAGGAGAAATTTAAAAGTTAACGAATAATATTCTACTGGACTATTGGAATTAGTGCACACTAACCTTTGTGATCTGACTAGAACTAGAAGTCAACAAGGTGACATGTAGTTTTGTTAGATGCTTGATTAGTCCCAAAGACACTAAGAGGGGGGGGGGGTGAATTGGTGTCTAACTGGTAAACAAAATATTTAAACTTGTTTGCAACTTTATAATATAAATTAATATACCGGTAAACAAGTAATAATGCAGTAAAGAGAAATAATAGTATAACCATCAATGCACACCATACCATAGATATTTTGGCAAGGAAACCCGATAGGGGAAAAACCTCGATGGGATTTGTGACCCATAATATTTACTCACTAGCCAATATGAATAAATATTACCTATACAATAGGGGCTTGCACATGTAGGAAGGCCAATAGCCTAGAGCGCACTGCTCAACAACAAAACAGGAGTCACAGTGACTACACAATTGGATGGTTAAATCCAATGATAATGTAATGCTCAAAATAGCATATGCAATGTTGGATTCAGTACTGGTTTAAGCTCTATCAGATACCTTTGCCATAAACCTTTCTTCACTCTGCTCTTCTCTTATTCACTCATAAAATAATTACATCAAAATGCATATATAGTTATTCACTCTAATATTCTTCTTACATTCATTACCTAAAATACATATTCTTACTTACAAAATGACCTACAAGATCTCATACATATAGGAGTCTTTACAATACATCATGTCGGCTACAAATAAATATTTATATTACAATATAATTCACATAAACAAAACTATATCTATGTCAACCTGGGGTGCCCGTATGATTCATTGCCGGTGTAAACTGGATGCCAGTGTGAATGAACTTTGTGTAGCTGCCAGTGTCGGTATGAGAAGATTGTTGCTGGTATAACCAATAGAATCCTATAGAGCCTTTTTACCAGTTGGTTTCCATCAATGACAACATCAACTATTCTCATCTGAGTGTGTAATGCCAAAAATCTCCCTCTTTGGCATTGATGACAACACTCATGAGGAAAAACAAAAACCAAAATTGCCAAAACTGAAAGTGCTCCCCCTGAGCAAATGATCTCCTTTTGTATACC
Organism: Cryptomeria japonica; assembly: GCF_030272615.1. NCBI lineage: Eukaryota > Viridiplantae > Streptophyta > Pinopsida > Cupressales > Cupressaceae > Cryptomeria > Cryptomeria japonica. The sequence continues at coordinate 772,158,733 of NC_081414.1, forward strand.
TATTTCTCCTTATCACTCCCCCTTTGACATCAATGAAAAAGGATGTCAAAAGTATAAAAAAATAAAAAATGTACCAAAATACCTAGAGTTGGTTGTGTAAAATCTGAAAGATATCTGCTACAACCAAGTTAAGTCCTTGCAAAAATTTAGAACTATCAAAAATGCTATCCTTAGTCTGTCAGATCATGCCGATTAGATGATGCATTTGTTCCTCCAGTGATCTTCCTCCTAGAATAGTAGCCTTAGATAGTCCATTTTGGTGTGTCAACAGATTGTCCAATCTAGGACCAAGTTTGTTCTTTAACTCGCAGGCTTTCAACCTTAATCTAGCTTTCTCCTTTTCAAGATTTTCTATTTTCTCCTCATAAACTGTCGTTTCTTGATCCAAAATTGAAGTGAGTTCTAAAGAACCAATCAAGTTATCTGCTATATCATCAATTTCCTTTTGTGTTTGTTTAATCTGATCATCGACATCAGCAGTCAAATGGTGTGGCTTGCAAACTTCTCTATACAGTTCTTTAAACTCCAAAATTGTTGAATTTAGTGCCGGTAATAAGGAATCTAACTTTCCTGTACAATCCTTAATAGATTTGTTTATGAAATTTGTCTTCTCCTTATTTACCCTTTCTCTAATTGTCTCCTCATTAATCTTATCAATTGACTGAATATTAGATGAAATGAATTTAGACAATATGTCTAGCTTACCAATAGAGCCTACAACATCATCTACCTTACATGTCGGTGCTATCTGTTGTAAAATAGGTAAGGTGTCATCAATAGCCTTAAATGCTAAGGCATTGCATTCAGTGATCTTCTTGATAGAATCTAATAAAACATCTATCACATTGGTCGGCCTAAAGTCCATAGAAGATGTACTGGGTTCTGTAATGATTTTCTTCTTAGCTTCAACAAAAACTTGTTCAACTACCTTCACAATTTCCTCTTTCTCTTTTCCTACCTCACTTGTATCCACTGTCGATTCAGATGTGATCTATTCAACTTCTTTCTCTATTGGTTTCTCTACCTTTTACTAAGTCTCAACATTTATAGATTCAGATTTCTTCTCCTCAACATTATCAGAAGATTTATCTATTATTACATTGATATCCCAACTATCCACATTCATGGTAGATAAAATGTTTGACTCTGGATCAATATTCTTAGTGTTCACTTCCTCTATCATTCTCTCCTCATGCTCAACCTATACCTCAACTTGTTCCTTAGCTTGTTCTTCAACTTGTTCCTCTGCAACTACCGGTGGTGTGTCTTTAGCCCGTGGGGGTAGGTTATCCTTGATAGTCAAATCAGGAATACCACCAACTTTTCTCTTACCCTTATCACTTTTCTGATATACTTTAGTGAAAGATTTATCTATTTTCTATCTATCCTTCTCTTCCTTCTTCTCTTTTTCCACAAAGAATATATCACATTTATCAGTCGTTTCATCTGCAATTTCTTTTACTCTGCCTGCCATTAAGATAATCCGTTGGTAACCACTAGAAAAAACTGACCGGTTAGCTTCTAGAATCAATTCATTAATCTCCTACCAGGAATTGATAGGGTGAACCACCAACAATGCTTCAACTTTTAATTTCTTGTCAAGTTCCATCATACACATTCTTTTTGCTTCAAGTCTCAGATAAAGATCATTAGGCAAATCATCAACGACCTCAATTAAAACTTTCTTGTAAATAACAAAATGTAGAATGATACTTTCCTCAAGTGTTTCCTTATTAGAATCTTTTAAAGTATGATAACATTTATTGATATTACTAAGGTTTCCATCTTGGGTAATTTCATTCACAAGTTCTTTCTGGGATAGAATATCTGATACCTTAGGTGCCGATTTCTTTTGTGTAAGTTTCTTTCTCTGAATGCTAGGCTCTCTCATAGTTTGTTGTTTATTCTTTAGTGTTTTTGTCCTCTTTGGAGAAGGAGTAGGTGCCGGTGAAGGTTTCCTTTTCTTTCTTTTAACTCTTTAAAATTATGTTGCCTTATCACTTTCTGTCTCAGAAGAAGTAACAACCAAGAAACATGAGCTACCAGTTGTTGTGCAGTTTTACTTTCCTTCATACTCTTAGCAATACCACTCATTTGTTCAAGTCCCATAAATCCTTTCTTAACATCTGCTACAAACTTCGAAGCATCTTTCATTAATTTATCTCTTTTCTTCCTCTGCTTTTGCATAGATACATCACTCTCAATTGTTTCAGTTGTACCAAATATCTTCTCGGTCGGCTCCCTTGGTGCATCAAGAAGTATCCTTGCATAAGACTCAAGAATGTTCAAATCTTTATCCAAATGGTTCGAGGAGTAACAACCTCCATCCATGTCTCATCTCTCTTCATTACAAAATTGTCATATTTGTCCACAATGCTTTGAGGAATCCTTTCCCTTGCCTTCATTCTAGTTTAAAATTTCTTGAAATAATCTTTTACCTGCTTGTCACCATCAGTACCCATGCTAGTAATTGCTTCCATAATTTGTCTTCTAATAGTAATGTCATAAGCAAAGTCCTTGAGACCAATACCAGGAATCTCCTTTGAGAAATAAAGCATTAGGCATACAAGTAAGTTTCCAAATTTTAAGGTTCCTTTCTTATCACCCTTGATCTTCCCCAAATTGTCTATCAGTTCATCCTTTAGCCATTCACAAATGTCAATCTTTGCATTGTTCTTCACCATCTCAGATGCACTATGTATACACAGACTAGAAACAAAATTTAACCTATTTGTATGAGCAACTCTGTAACCAATCACCATACTCACATATTTCACATTCTCATCAATGATATCATTAACCCTAAGATACCTACTATGAGATGTAATGTCGGTTAGGTTCATAACTTCCGTGTTTGGGATCTTCTTCTTCTTGTCAGGTCTAAAACCAATGGAGGGTAAACTAGTGACTGCCTTGATTGCCTCCTTAGTAATTTTGAAAACTAAATCTAACCACATAAACTCACCATGAGCCCTGCTAAGTACAAGATGAACTACATCATCCGAAAATTCAGGAATGTTCAAGATATCAACAAATCTTAAATCCTCAACAATCTTATGCTCTGGCTTGATTAAACCTTGTTCATTAGATATAACATTTTGGTATAAGTTTTTCAAATCATCAGACCCTAGATTCTCTATGTTGCAATGAATATATATCCTTGGATCCTCAGCAAAAGCAACTCCCTTCAAAATTTTAGAAAAAGCTCCAATGGAATCATCATTCTTAACAATCTTAGGAATGATCTTAAAAACGGGTCTAGGATGCTTAACATTCGCTACCACAATAGGGTTTGCAATGAATTCGGGAACAAAAGATGAAGTAGCCATGATACTAAAGTATATACCTTTTCTACAAGTGAAATCCTCTGAAATGCCTTGAAAATATCTTAGTTTCTTCACCTCTAGAATGCCTTCATTCTCTTTGCACTCTTCAAAAAATTGAATGCTTTGTGATTCTAAATGAAGGATTTTTCATGCTTTATAACCAAAAAGTTTGCCAACAACTGCATTAAATGCTTTTAGTTAAGTGAAAACTTAACATGTCTGTTAGTAAAGAAGAACTAACAATTCCTACCACCATTTGAGGGTAAAATGCATGATTTTCAATTTGTTGCCTTACCCCTTAGGATTACTCCTTAGTTAGATGAAGAACCTCCTGTCGGTGCAAAGATAGATTCATCACTACTTTGATCTCTCTTCCTAATCCATTGTTTAGAAAATTCTTGCTTGATTTCAGTCACCTTTTCTTTGCCTTTATTATTGGATCCTTTATTGTTTTCCAATGAATTCTTGCTTCTACAAAATTTTGCAATATGCCCAATCTTGTTACATGCATAACAAGTTACATTATTTCTTTGAATTGCTTTTTCATAACCTTGACTAGTTTGAGTTCTGCATTGATTAGATAAATGTCCAAATCTACCACAAACATAGCATTTCACATTCATTCTACAATTATCTAAGTTATGACCATTTTTATTGCATTTGGAACATTGACCGGTGGGTAAGCTTGTATTCTGATTATTCCTAAATCTGCACTGATTTGCTCTATCACCAAATTTATTGAAATTAAAACATTTTTCATTAAATTTGTAAGCATTAGGTTGCCTTACCGATTTGTTGTGATCATGATTGTTTGCAGTTCTAGAGATTTATCCATGTCCAGATCCAAGTCCAACTATTTCTCCATCAGGTTTATGACTTTTCAGCATATCATCAAGATTATTTGAATTTTTCTTAAATTTGTCTTTGTAATCATTTGCAATGACCAACTCACTTTCCAAAGTGCTAACTTGTCTCAAAAGTTCCTCTTTTTCATGTTGCATGTGAATCAAATATGTTTTAAGCATATCATTTTCATAAATAATCCTTAGAGATTCATCTGAACTTTCATTAAGTCTTCTGGCTAAATCTTCCTCATTCTTCTTTCTATCTTCAATATCTTTGCATAGTCTCATAGTTAAATCTTGCATCTCATTCTTCATGTTACTATTCTCTTGTCTCAATTTCTCTATAATATATCTGAGAATTTCTTTTTCTTCATCATCTTGATTTTGCAATTGCACATGTAATTCTTTTCTCTTATTCTTTGCTATATCCAAGTTATCTTGAAGTGCTTTGATAAATTCTCGAGCAGTTCTAAGTTCATCTTCTAGTTTGATATTCTTCAATTTTTCTGCATCAAAATTTTCAAGCGATCCTTCCAATTGTTGTCTCAACTTTCCATCAGTACCAGTTTCAGAATCTTCCTCAAGTTGTTAGGCTTCTGCAAATAGAGGACTAGGCTCTGATACCAATTGTTAGATACTTGATCAGTCTGAAAGACACTGACAGGGGGGGTGAATCAGTGTCTAACTGGTAAACAAAAGATTTAAACTTGTTTGCAACTTTACAACCTAAATTAATATATTGGTAAACAAGTAATTATGTAGTAAAGAGAAATAATAGTATAACCATTAATGCACACCATAACACAAATTATTTGGCGAGGAAACTCGGTAGGGGAAAAACCTCGATGGGATTTGTGACCCACAATATTTACTCATTGGCCAATATGAATAAATATTGCTTATACAATAGGGGCATGCACATGTAGGAAGACCAATAGCCTAGAGCTCAGTGTTCAACAACAAAACATGAATCACACTGACTACACAATTGGATGGTTAAATCCAATGACAATGTAATGCTCAAAATAGCATCTATAATGCTGGATTCAATGCTGGTTTAAGCTCTATCAGATACCTCTTCCATAAACCTTTCTTCGCTTTGCTTTGCTCTTATTCGCTCATAAAATAATTACATCAAAATGCATATACAGTTATTCACTCTCATATTCTGCTTACATTCATTACCTAAAATACATATTCTTACTTACAAAATGACCTACAAGATCTCATACATATATGAGCCTTTACAATACATCATGTCGGCTACAAATAATTAATTATATTACAATATAATTCGCATAAACAAAACTTTATCTATGTCAGCCTAGGGTGTCGGTATGATTCATTGCTGGTGTAAAATGGATGCCGGTGTGAATGAAACTTGTGTAGCTGTCAGTGTCGGTATGCGAAGTCTATTGCTGGTATAACCAATAGAATCATGTAGAGCCCTTTTACCAGTTGGTTGTCATCAATGAGAACATCAACTATTCTCATGTGAGTGTGTAATGCCAACAATTTCATTCTTTTAATAGATGATTACTCTAAAATGAATTGGCTTACTTTCTTAAGAGAAAAATATGAAGCTCTAGAAAAGTTTAAGAAATCCAAGGTCATGGTTGAAAATGAGATAGATAGAAGAATCAAATGATTAAGGTCTAACAAAGGTGGAGAGTTTACTTCTAATGAATTCAACACCTTTTGTGAGAACAATGGGACAAGAAGACATTTGTCTCCTCTTAAGATATCGCATCAGAATGGTGTAGTTGAAAGGATGAATGGAACAATTCAAAGGGCTGCTCAAGCAATGATGAATGTGTTGACAATTGACACTCATCCGGTTTAGTTGTGTTGTTATTGATGGAAATACAAAAAATTTTGGGTTGGTCACTTAAGTTCCGGTACTCATCAGTATTCATTGTTTGGCAACTGGCACCAACAGACAAAGGAAACCGACAAACTAGGAACCGGTATATGAGGCTGAGATGGGAGATTGATCCAACATGTTTACACAACAACGATCAAAGGCATCAGTCTCAAAGTTTAATGAATTCATTTTTGTCTAGACCAACATGTAAATAAATTGTAATATCATTGTAATCCTAGATAAGGCATTTATATTTTTGGGAAGAGTATTTAAGTTAGTCTAGTTAGGTTATTTAATAATGGAATGGAATATAGTGATGTGATATTGTGTGAGTGATCTTGATCAACAAAATCTGAATGTAATATTTTATAGTTGGTCTTGGATATTGGTTTAGAGGTTTGGAAAGAGAAGCAAGATATCAATAAGGGAGGACATAGTAAAAACTAGTACAGACTATGCTTTAACCAAAACTCATCCAACATAGCAGATGCACTTTCAGAGTTCAAAATTTTGTTTGTAACTCCATATTTGGTGTTAGCAGTCAGTGAGGCTAATTTTGTGATGAGCAGTGTGCTCTAGGCTATTGGCCTTCCTGCATGTGTAGGGCCCTATTGTAATATTTATTCATTTTGCCAGTGGATAGATATTGTGGGTCACAAATCCCACCATGGTTTTTCCTCTTTAAGGTTTTCCATGCATAAATCTTTGTGTTATCATGTATACTCTTGTGGCTGCTTCATTTCTATTTTCTATTATAATCTTTTATGTTTATCAGTTACTGAACTGCATTATTAATAAGGTTAAAATTGATTATACCGGTAGAACATAGATTCCCCCCCCCCCCCTCCCCCCTCTCAGTGTTCTTGGATTCCAATAGAATGAATCAAGTTGATTGGAAATAAGCAATAGACACTGCAGTATACACTCTTTAAAAAGTACAAATTAGAAGAAATCATAGGAAGACATCTTATGAAGTTTGATATGGAAGGACTCTATCTATGAAATATTTTAGAGTATTTGGAAGCAAATGTTATATTAGAAGAGATGAAGAAAATTTGGGAAAATTTGATACAAGGGTTGATGAAGGTATTTTCCTTGAGTACTCTACTAAAAGAAAATCTTACAGATGTTATAACAAAATTCTTGAGAAGGATTATTGAAAGCACAAATGTGAATGTTGATGAAGACACTTTGAAAAATACAATTGTAGAGATGGGATATGAATTTGACGAGTCTACCAAAAAAAAAGAAGAAGAAAAGGCTGAAGAAATAGAAGTACAAGATGATAAGGAATATGCTTCAGAAATTTCTCCTACGACTCTGAGGTATGTGCAGAAGAATCATTCAGAGAAAAAAATTATTGGAGACAAGAACAAAGGTGTTATCATAAGAAGTAAAGCTACTGAAGAATAGGTGAACTTATGCTTGATTTCAAAGACAAAGCCAAAAATAGTAAAATATACTTGCAATGATCAGCATTGGATGAAAGCTATGAAAGAAGAATTGGAATAGATTTAAAAGAATCGAACGTGGGATCTTGTCCAAAGACCAATTGACAAGAATGTGATAGGAACTAAATGGGTATATTTTAGAACAAATTGGATGAAGGTGGAAACATAGTAAGAAACAAGGAAAGACTTGTATGTAAAGGCTATTCACAAGTAGAATATATAAATTTTTCAAGAAACTTATACTCCTATAGCAAAAATGGAAGCTATCAGAATGTTTTTGGATGTTTTGGTACACAAGGATGTTAAGGTCTATTAGATGAATGTAAACTCTGGATTCTTGAATAGATAACTAGAAGAGGAATTATATATAGAATAACTAGAAGGATTCAATCTATCAGACACTTTGGATATGGTCTAAAAGTTGAAGAAGGCGTCGTATGGACTGAAGGAAGCTCCAAGAGTTTGATATGCAAGACCTGACAGGTATTTTCTATTTAAGAAAGGATTTCAAAAAGATACTACTAATAGTAATTTCTATTTTAAGGTTGTATAAAATGACATCTTGATTGTAGTTGTTTATGTGGATGATATTGTTAGAATCAGAGATCATTGAGAGGGGGGGTGAATCAATGATCTATCAAAAATTAAATCCAAAAACTTATTCTTTATCCACTAGTTAGCAATGCACAATAGAAAGGAATATAAATAGACAATAAATAAACCACAGATCCACAACACTGAAATTTTTACATGGAAACTTGAAAAGGGAAAAACCACGGTGAGGCTAGAATGAACCCACAATATTCATATAATATGGCCAAGATTACATAAATATTACATAGATGGGAAATGCACTTGCATTCAGGCTCATTGCTCAATTACAATTTCCCAAAAGGCTTGAACCTTCAGGGAAGTCCCACTGACTTACAATTTTATTACAATTAGGAAATACAATAAAATGAACTCTCAAGTAGTATCTAATAATGCAAGAATGAGTTCTGGTTAAGTACTAAATCTCTGACTTCCTTCGCTTTGCTAAATTCTCTGTTTATGTTTCAATTAGCTACATGATTGTCTATGAACAAAATGCGCATGTGAAACTGCACTCAATCACACCAAAAATAATTGCCACAATGCTAATGTACCAAAAATCAATCGCAAAATCAATCTTATATATCCAGTCTTAATACAAAAATAATCTCCTTCAAGTTGGCTTCAAGAAGTGTAATGTATAGCTTCAAGTCGACTTCAATATCAAACAAACCATAACACTAGATTAAAAGAGTATAATCACACACTTCCTAAGGATCTTTCCATTCACCAATAACACAAGATAAACCACCAAAATTACCGCAATCATCGGAAATCATTTCTGACCAAAACATTGTTGAGATACTCTACTTCACCGATTAACTTCCTACCGGTTAACTCCATCTTCTGGATACGATGAGTCATGATCATTGGATCAAATCACCAGGAAGAGTTGCCATCAATGAAAACTCCATACCATAAATCAAGCATCAAAAGTCACTAGATGAGTGTCAATTTCCAATAGATATAATCTTTGTAGGAAATGATGGTATGTGTAAGATTTTTTTTGATGAGATGAAAGAAGAGTTTGAAATGTCTATGATTGGGGAGATGAATTTCTTTCTTGGTTTACAAGTTAGATAGAAGGATGATGGTATATTTATTTCACAATATAAGTATGTTAAAGAATTGTAGAATAATTTTGGAATGGAAAATGCTAAACTTGTATCTAGTCCTATCGCTACTAGTTGTAAGTTGAACAAATATGTTGAATCACCAAAGACTGATCAGAGAAAATATAGATCAATGATTGGAGGATTATTGTACCTGAATGTTACTAGATCAAATATCATACTTTGTGTTTGTCTTGTGGTTAGATGCCAGCAAGATTCCAGAGAGACACATGTTGTTGTTATGAAAAGAATTTTTAGATAATTAAAAGGAATAGAAGACTATGGTCTATGGTATCCTATAAGATCTAATTTCACTCTTATTTCCTATATCAATGCAAATTGGACTAGTTGTGTGGATGATAGGAAAAGTACAAGTGGGCATACATTTTTCCTTGGATACTAGTTGGTTGCTTGGTCAAATAAGAAATAGGACTTAGTATTTGTGTCTACTGTTGATGCTAAATATATTGTTGCTTCCACTTGTTCTACTCAAGTCTTATGGATGAAACAAACTTTGAAGGACATTGGAATATCATTTGATGAACCTATTTCTATCTTTTGTGCGAATACTAGTGCAATATCTTTACTAAAGAACTTGCTAAAGACACTTTTGAATATCTTTGAGAGAAATTGGAGGTTATTGCCCCTCTTTTTCTAAACTAAACTCATATAGAGATGCATTAGTCCAATGAACTTCATGAATACTATTATTCTGGACTAATGATTTGGGGAAACCTCTAGGGGGAGATAGGTGTAGTTGTAAGTTTTTGAAGAGCTAAACAAAATGAGCTAACAATTTTTGTATTTGAGCATTTGTCCTTAATGACAAAGGGGGAGAGAATGAGAAGATGGAATGTCTGGCTAAGGGGGAGAGAACGTGACATGGATTGTTTCTTCGTTTTTGGAGAATTTTGGTATGAGAGTTATTGTTATTATCGTTGATGTGTTGCCATCAATGAAAAAGGGGGAGATTGTTGCAAGGTTGATAACAATGAGCTATTTATGTGTTGTTATTAATGTCAACATTCTTTGGTTGTCATTAGTGATTGATTGACTTAAGTAATGTTGAGTTCTCTATGTAGTTGTGTTGAGAGATTTTCTCAACATATCTTCTATGTTGTACATCTCTTCATGCAGTTTGGATATGTTATTAAGAAATATTTTAAAATGTTATATTATAGATTTGGTGCTTTGGATTGCTGTGATAAGGAAGTTGTGTTCACTAGTATGCTTAACAGTGTTTGGTAGTGTTTTCATATGAAATTCATGCTCTGCATTTCTCCACATTATGGTTTCTCGTGTTGCAGTTTTGGAGTTAAGTTAATAATGTCCTTCGCTTCAATCTATTTAGTTAGCATGTGTTCTTGGGCTTTGGAAGCACGGTTTCAAATTTTGATGGTGTTTACTCTAGGTTTGGTCAATCTCATGGGTATACATTTCATATTATTGCTCTAATGATTATGGATCATTGTATAACATGTTTGATGTTTTTTTTGGTCCTAATTAAGATGTGTTGTGGTCCGATTTAAATTATTTTCCATCGCAAAATGTTTAGTGTTGACCTAATTTAAGTTGTGTTCGGTTGAGTTACTTAGCCGACCTTGAGATATTTTGCATATGTGAGGATGATATGAATAGAGGTGTGTGTATGGTTGTATGTATGTGTGTGAAAGAAAGAAAAATGTGATGAAGGTATCTAAAAGAGGATCTATCTCCCTGATTGTTTGATGGTTGGTGTTTGAGTTGGTGAAATGTGTTGAGTAGTGTGAGTTTTCATGTGTTAGCTACCAGAAACAATGAGTTGAAGTTATCTATACAAATATTATGGTTGTTGTTGGTATTTTGGATGTGTTGCACTAGTTTTATCATTGATGTCAACACTTGTCAATACTTATCAGCACTAGAGATATTTGGTTATGTTCACCAACATGTTCAGTGACTTATGCGCAGTCACCGTTATCTGGTTCACCGGTGGGTTATATTCTTCACCGGTACTCAGGATGATCTATTATCATCTAGAGATTACTTGTTTATGTCGAAGACATTGTTTGGACACTTTGTTTTGGTGATTTGGTTATTGGTCTAATCAAGTTTTCATATTTTTTGTTACCAGCAAATTGGTCTAGGTTATGGATCGGCAAGCGTTATCTATTCCATATCAGCAGGACATATTATGAAGATGTTTTTTTTATTGGTTATTATTGTAAATGCATTGAGTTGACATGATGCATCACATATTGACTCATTTGTAATTAATTTTATTATAATATTCTTGGAGAGCCGACCTACACATTTGGTCTTAGGTTTTGGTATATATGTAAGATCTCATTTGTGAGATTAATAGAGATAAGAAAAGAAAAAGAATAAGGTAGTTTCGGTATATGCAGAGCTATACACGCAGACATCATTTAAAGATTCAAAGAAGGTTTGGAGGAGGAAATCTGAGCTTAAACGGTACTGAATCTAGCATATGAAGATGCTATTTTGAGCAGTAAGTGTGACTCCCATTTTGTGATTGAGAAGTGAGCTCTAGGCAGTTGGCCTTTCTGCATGTGCAGACCCCATATTGTACACACATACTATCTGTAGTAGTATCATCTGATTGTGGGTAAGGTTTCCCACCATGGTTTTTCCCCTTATAGGGTTTTCACATACAAATATTTGTGTCATGTTTTATGGATGTTATTTGTCTTTTTGTTTCATGCATTAAACTTTACCGGTATTGTAATTAACTGTTAATCTATCAACCAACATAAAGTTTGGTTTACCTGTATTATGCATCAAGTTTGATTAAGTTATATTTGGGTTGAAATTAATAGACAACTGATTCACCCCCCCCCTCTCAGTTGCCTCTGGGTCCTAACAATTGGTATCAGAGCTAAGTTCTCTTTTTGTAGAAGTTTAATAGCTTGAGGAGATTCTATGGCAACTAATTATTTTAGGAAGGACAGTTTGAAACTTGATGGAACTCACTATGGTATATGGAAGATCAGAATGGAGACACATCTACATTGCATTGGAAAAGACATATGGGAAGTTACAAAGAATGGCTATGTTGGTCCTACACAAAGTCAACCTAATCCACCAACCTTGGCTAAAGATCAAGAGAATGATTGCAAAGCAAGAGAAGCACTTTTGAGCGCATTGTCAGATCAGAAAATCATGGGATTATCAGACCGATCTGCTGTTAAAGCTATTTGGGATAAATTGGAAACATTGAATGAAGGCGATACCACCATCAAAATTGCAAAACTGGAATGCTTCTGGGTCAGGTATGAAAATCTGAAAATGGAAGAAGATGAAAGGATTTCTGCTTTTATGGAAAGAGTAAATGAAATTGTTTTGGGTATACAATATTGTGGAGGATCCTTAAGTGAAGATGAGATTGTTTCTAAATTTTTAAGAGCATTGCCACCAGCGTATAAAATGAAAGTAACTGCTATAAATGAATTAAGAACAATGCCTAATGCATCAGTATCTAGAGATACTTTGGTTGGAAAACTTTCAGCTTTTGAACTTGAGGAATTTGGTCATGTTGCTACAATCAAGATAGATCTAGCTTTCAAGGCATCATCATCATCTACAACATCATCATCATCTAAGAAATCTGACTGGAAAGCACTTTATGCAAGAGAACTTGAAGACATCAGAAGGGAAAATGAAGAACTGGAAGAGCTTGAAGCACTATTTGCAAGAAAAATGCCTAAAGGTCTAGTTGGAAGTAAGTATCAAGGTAAAGCACCATTTAAATGTTTTAACTACAATAAAATTGGTTATATGGCATCTAGGTTTCCTAATAAACATGGAAGATTAAAAGAAGAAGCGAAAAGAACATATAAGCCTAACCCTGAATATCAGAGATACAAGTTTAAGAAGAATAGAGATAAATCATGTTACTATGCTGATGGAGTTACAAATGATTTTGATGAGGAACCGACAGACAATGGATGGGCTTTTGTTGCAATAACAGAAGATCAACCGACACCTACTGTTCAACTGGTAGAGCAGGCCCTGGCAGCTAAAATTGAAGAAAAGGATGAATGGATTATTGATTCCGGATGTTCACATATATGACTGGTGATAAAAGTAAATTCTTAACTTTTTCAGGAATACAATGGAGGTCTAGTAATATTTGGGGATGATAAAGCTTGTTTGATCAAAGGAAAAGGCACTATATCTTTTCATGGTAAGCATAATACTGATAATGTTTACTATGTTGAAGGTTTGAAGCATAATCTTTTGAGTGTTGGTCAATTAGTTGAAAAAGGATTTCAGTTACAATTCAAGAATGGTAAATACAAAATCATGAACATAACTAGTTTGGAAATTGCAACTAGTAATCGGACTAGAGGTAATATCTTTCATTTGAATAACAATGAGAAAGCATGCTTGATTGCATATATTGATGAAAGATGGTTATGACATAAGAGACTTTTTCATGTAAATTTTGATTGCATTGTGAAGATTAGTACAACTAAGGCAGTAAGGGATTTACCTAAGATTGTTAAACCTCACAATCTGGTATGTAAGGAATGTCAATTTGGAAAGAAAGTTAGAACAAATTTTAAGAGTATTCCAGAAAAATCTAATAATGTTCTTGATTTAATTCATACTGATTTATGTGGTCTGGCAAGAACTAGAAGTCTACAAGGAGATAGATATTTTATGCTAATCATTGATGACTATTCTAGAATGTGTTGGGTTACTTTTCTCAGGGAGAAATCTGAAGCTTTTGGGAAATTCAAATTATACAAGGTAATGGTAGAGAATGAAACCAGTAAGAAAATCAAATGTTTAAGACTAGATCAAGGATGTAATTTCACATCTAAAGAATTTAATACATTATGTGAAGTGAATGGAATTAGAAGACAATTATCAGCACCTCAGACACCCCAGCAGAATGGAGTTGTGGAAAGGAAGAACAAAACTATTCTGGATGCAGCTAGAAGCATGATATCAAAAGCAAACCTACCTCATGTGTATTGGAGAGAAGCAGTAAATATATCAGTTTACACATTCAACAGAGTTCACATCAAAGGTGAAACCGGTAAGACCCCTCATGAACTATGGTTTGGTAATACTCCTACTCTTAAATATTTCAGAATATTTGGAATTAAATGTTATATTACGAGAGATGAGTATATTGGCAAATTTGATCCTAGAAGTGATGAAGAAATATTTCTTGGTTAATCATCTAAGAGCAAGGCATATAGATGTTTTAATAAAAGATTTCAGAAAATAGTTGAAAGTGCAAATGTGAAGATTGATAAATAGTTTAGAGGTAATTCAAGGTCTATGGACTCTGAATCGGCAATAGAAATAATCACAAATGAGCCTACACTGAGTATACTAATATAGAATTTTGATCCAGTCACACTGGCACCATCTGAGAATTCCATAGTGACTAAAGAACAAGAGAAAGTAAATACACCCAGGTATGTAAGATTGAATTACTCTGAAAGTCAGATAATTGGGAATAAGTATCAAGGAGTTATGACTAGAGGAAGATTGGCAAATGAAGAGGTATGTCTAATTTCTCAAATTGAACCAACATCAGTTATTGATGCATGTGAAGATAAACATTGGATTAAAGCTATGGAAGATGAATTGGAACAAATTGAAAAGAATAACACATGGACATTGGTTCCCCGGCCTAAAAACAAAAATGTAATTCGAACTAAATGGGTATTCAGAAATAAACTTATTGAAGATGGTAAGGTAATCAGAAACAAAGAAAGATTAGTGTGTAATGGATATTCACAAAAAGAAGGAATTGATTATAATGAAACCATTGCACCGGTAGCTAGAATTGAGTCAGCCAGACTATTCTTATCTTTTGCAGCACATAAGAACTATAAAGTATATCAAATGGATGTTAAATGTGCATTTCTGAATGGTGATCTTGAAGAGGAAGTTTACATTGAGCAACCTAATGTATTTTCTTTGACAAATGACAAAGATATGGTTTGCAGGTTATGAAAAGCTTTATATGGATTAAAACAAGCTCCTAGAGCTTGGTATGCTAGATTGGACAAATTTCTTTTGAAGCTTGGTTACACTAAAGGTAATGCTGACAACAACTTATATTACAAATTGACTAATGATGATATCCTGGTTATTGAAGTTTTGTTGATGATATCATTTTTGGAGGAGAAGATGGATTGTGTAAAGACTTTTCTAATAAGATGTAGGAAGAATTTGAAAGGTCTATGATTGGGGAGATAAAATTCTTTTTAGGATTGCAGATTTCACAAACTAATAAAGGTATATTCATAAGTCAATATAAGTACTTGAAAGAATTACTAAAGGAATTTGGTATGGAAAAATCTAAATCGGTAAGTACACCTATGACTACAACTGATAAACTACCATTGAAGGATGAATCAACAACTGTTAATCCAACAAGATACAAATCTATCATTGGAGGTTTACTATATTTGACATAAACAAGACCTGATATTATGAATGCAGTATGTATTGTTTCAATATTTCAGATTAATCCTAAAGAAAATCATGAATCAACAGTGAAAAGGATTTTTTGGTATCTACAAGGCACAACAAATCTTGGTTTATGGTATCCTAAAGATGAAAATTTTGATTTATGTGCATACACAGATGCAAATTGGAAAGAGATGTAGATGACAGAAAGAGAACCACTAGCAGAGCATTCTTTTTTGGTAGTAGATTGATTTCATGGTTGAGAAAGAAACAGAGTTGCACATCTTTATCAACAACAGAATCAGAATATGTTGCAACAACAACTAATTGTAGCCAGGTATTATGGATTAAGCAAATGTTGAAGGACATAAAGGTAAAATGCAAAGAACCTATAACCATTTATTGTGATAATATGGCAGAAATTGATATACCTAATAATTTTGTATTTCACTCTAAAACTAAACATGTTTCTATTAAATTCAATTTTTTGAAAGAGAATGTTGAAGCAAAAGAAGTGAAATTGGTTTATGTGAATACTAAAGAGCAGATTGCAGATATTTTTTATAAGCCTTTGCCTAAGGAAACTTTTGAATATCTCAGAGAGCAGCTTGGGGTTATACCCTCATTGGTAGAGACTTAGACAGTTGATGCTTGACATTAAACCGACAGAATTTATAGAGAAACTTTTTTTCCGGCTTTGATGAGGAGAGCTACTTCTTAGGGGGAGTAGCTGGATAAATTAGATAAGTTAATATTTTGTAATAAGTTCTATGAACTATTTGTATTTGGTTTTTGTATTGCTTTGGCATTTGATGTCAAAGGGGGAGAGATATCTATGGAAAAACACATTATCTTTTGGGGAGAGATACATTTTGTATTTTGATTTCTGGTAATTGATCTCTTTGGGAGATTGTTGGTTTTTGGTTTTTGGCATTTCTACTTTGACACTTAGATATTTTTTCCATCTTGTGTTGCCATCAATGCCAAAGGGGGAGATTGTTGGTATTTTGGATGTGTTGCACTAGTTTTGTCATTGATGTCAACACTTGTCAACACTTATCAGCACTGGAGATCTTTGGTTATGTTCACCGGCATGTTCAGTGACTTATTCACAGTCACTGGTATCTGGTTCACCGATAGGTTATATTGTTCACCGACATTGAGGATGATTTGTTATCATCTGGAGATTACTTGGTTATGTCGAAGACATTGTTTGGACACTATTTTGGTGATTTGGTTATTAGTCTAATCAAGTTTGCATATTTGATGTTAATGGCAAATTGGTCTAGGTTATGGATCGGCAAGCGTTATCTATTCCAGATCAGCACGACACATTATGAAGATGTTTTGTTTATTGGTTATTATTGTAAATGCATTGATCCAACATGATGTATCACATATTGATTCATTTGTAATTGATTTTATTATAATATTCTTGGAGAGCCAACCTACACATTCGGTCCTAGGTTTTGGTATATATGTAAGATCTCATTTGTGAGATTAATAGAGATAAGAAAAGAAAAAGAATAAGGTAGTTTTGATATATGCAAAGCTATACACACAGACATCATTTGAAGATTCAAGGAAGGTTTGGAGAAGGCAATCAAAGCCTAACTGGTACTTAATCCATCATATGAAGATGCTATTTTGAGTAGTACATTATCATTAGATTTAACCATCCAATTGTAGTCAGTGTGACTCTCATTTTGTGATTGAGAAGTGAGCTCTAGGCAGTTGGCCTTTCTACATGTGCAAACCCCATATTGTACACAAATACTATCTGCAGTAGTATCATCTGATTATGGGTAAGGTTTCCCAAAGTGTTTTTTCCCCTTATAGGGTTTCCACGTACAAATATTTGTGTCATGTGTTGTGGATGTTATTTGTCTTTCTATTTCATGCATTAAACTTTACCAGTATTGTAATTAACTGTTAATTTGTCAACTGGCATAACTTTTGGTTTACCGATATTATGCATCAAGTTTGATTAAGCTATATTTGGGTTGAAATTAATAGACAACTGATTCACCCCCCCCCCCCACCTCTTAGTTGCCTCCAGGTCCTAACAGTTGCCGAGGTGCATCAATGGTGGATTCTTTCTCTTTTATTCTTCTTAATTTTGGTAGTGAGCCCTTTGTCAATGAGTTTCTCTTTCTTTCTCTAGGGCAGTGATCCTTTGGTAGTGAGCCTTTCTTTGTAAAAATCACCTTAATTGGTGTCACCCTAATAGGTGTTCATATATTGACAATAGCATTCTCTGTGGTTTTTCCCCTAATAGGGTTTTCCACATAAAATTTGGTGTTTCATTGTGCATGGTGTGCTTTATTTCATGCTCATATCTTTCAGTGGATTGTGTGTTAAAGTTAATTTATTGTAGATCTGATATAAGGAATAGATTTATTATTTTATAAAACTAATTCACCCCCCTCTCAGTTGTCTTGTGCATTAGAATATTCAACAACAAGTATACACCTAATAATTCTTCTCTCAACAACCAAAGGTACATTTTGAGTAACTTCGGGGTATGATACACATCTCTATCACCACACCAACTAATGCTTGAAAGGTCTTAAACTAGGCTAGAACAAGCGATCTAATGTGTCCTTTAAATACTAGGAGGGTACATGAGTGATACTATGAACACCAACTTGTCACAAGTGTGGGTTGGGAATGTGTCATTCAAACCAACCCTAAACCCCTATTTTTGCATCAACCAAGTATTAGGATTTTTCTAAAATGATGTGATTGGATTGAGGTACAATTTTTATTGCGTCCTTTTATATACCTCCTCGGTTCACATGGTTGAGGTTATTCTATGAGGTGATGAAATTCCTAAGAAGACCCCACTAAAGAAAAGGATATGCTAGGTGTTTTTGATCTTTAGGCTCACATAAAATGCAAGGAGAGAGCATACATGCAAACCAACAATCTTGGGATTAACAACATAAGACTTAGATTAACACTCAATTTTTTATCACTAGATTCACCTTAAAATGCAGGGGGAGAGTGCACATAAACACACAATCCCAAAAATAACAGACATGGTTAATTGATTCTTTAATGAAGTTGAAGTGTTTCTGATTTGGTGAAAAAACACAAATATTTGGCTATGTAAGAAAACAAAAGTAGGGGTTTAATTACATCTATCTTCAACAAGCATATGCTACGTAGGTGATTATTACAATTGTGCATGAAAACATGAGTTGGTTAGTATCAAAAGAAAAAGAAATTTGAATGAAAGCATGACATCTGCAATATGCTTTATACCTTACAAGTTTTCCCAAGTGTAGTGCAAATTTGCCTTTGTATAATTGTATTCACCCTTCTGTCTAACTGATCAATTGTTATGCACTCACTTATGTATTTCATATTTGCCTCTATAATTGTAGTCACCAAAATATGAAATCAACATATTTGTTCAATTATTTCATTGTCACCCAACAACATAGTGTTGAACACACAATGGGATTGAGAAGGGGGGTGAATCGGTCCAAATCTCTAACATAACTTTATTTCTGATCTATTTAACCTCAAACAACAACTATACACATTACTTTAATGAATCATGAAAGCACAAAACACAGTCAACTCATGAGCACCATATTTATGTGGAAAACCCAAGAAGGGAATAACTATGGTGATAATCACACTCACAATATAGATATAATTGGTTAGGCCACATTCTAGGGAGCTCACTGCTCCAAAATTGCTAGCTAAGGCACATAGCCATATGATTATATACAAAGGACTTGCACAATTGAAAATCATTGATTCAAGGAAAGATACATAGAGTTTCTAAGAGAGACACACTATCTTCCAATAAAAATATCTAAACTAAAAATGTTCATAGGATCTCCTGATCATGAAATTGAACTTGAACCTCTATATTAAGTGTCCAATTGAAGAACACAAATGGACACTGAGAGGGGGGGTGAATCATTGTATTTTAAAAACTTAGTTCAGTGTGTAGATTCTAAAGATGTAATACAAACATAGATACACACACACAAGAGTACATCACATAACACCAAATGTATGAGGAAAACCCAATGTGGGAAAAACCTCGGTGAGAATAGTTGCTAGAGTCTACTACGCCACTCTAGTCTCACAGGTAAATAACAATTTACAATATGTTTTAGGGAACCAACCCAAAGAGCACCAACCCCTTGTTATTCTGAGCACCAATGCCTAGTTTTATGAGCACCTACTCAAAGGAGCACCTACCCCTGCTTTGAGCACCCACTCAAAGAAAATAAAATAAGATTCAAGTTTACAATGATAAAGCCAGGTTACAAATGATTTTTTTAACACTACGTAATTCTCATATCTTGAGAATGACTCTCTCTATTTCTGAGGATTACACTCTATCAGTTCTCTACAAATAGTTCTTTGTTCTTTTTCTTTGTTCTATACTCTTTTGTCTTCTTTACTATGTCTCAGCTTCACCTATCTTAGACTACTCTCTGTCATCAATATTCTGCTGCTACAACAACCCACACTACTCTATTTTTGCATTTTCTCACACTCACTCTCTCTCTATCTATCTTATTGAATAGTGCACTTTTATTTTGCACATAACATCTCTCACACAATCAAATTCAAGAAATATATTTTGTTTCACAAATATCTCTCTCTCATCTACTCCCATTGAATCATATCAGATTTCTCTCCCTAATGTTAGCTCTCTTTTTCAACAAGATCTTATTCTCTGTCTACATAATGATTTCAAGCTGGTTGCATACATTATATGTGTTTCATTTATCTCCATGTTGATCAGTACATAGATTACTAAACTTAGTAATCTAAATCTGCCCTTCTTAAATGCAATCTACAATAAATTAGATTTGATGTTTTCAATCAACTGACCCTACTCTAGTTTTTGCCCTTTGGGGTTATGTTCGATTCACTTTTTGTCATTGGGTTGCTATTTTTTGCAAGCTTGATCTGCACTCCAAATATGATCTTACCTCTATCAATCGTCTTGAGCCCATCAAGCATCTGCAACTCAGTCACCATTAATGAGATTGCTATCATCTTATCGATCTACCTAGACATGTTTGATGACTATATGAAATCCACCGTCACCGACTACAACATATCTAATTTGTTTTATCCACCATGAAGCCACTTGTCTTCATACTCTTCGTCTAGATCAGATGGTCAAGGTCGGCTAGAAACCATGTAGACAATCAGGCTACTCAAATTAGTCAATCTTCATGCTTTCACTAACTTTCGTGTTATGCTGCATGTATCGGGTTAATAGTAATCCCTTAGCACGATCTACTCTGTCAAGTGAAATTCTCGTTCCTCATGTTCATCACCATAGAAATCCTGAAAAAGAACTTCCAGATTAGATGACCTCATATTAGAATAACCCTTACTATCGACATAGGAAAATCATATTGAATCGATAGTGTAATCTATTCTCATTCATACTTTAAACCTCTCTTTTTCGGCATAGGTTAATCCAATGAGAACCTCCCCTTTGATTTTCTTTATCACCATAAGCTATATTGAACTACATTCTCCATGTTGACACACCTTATTGGCATAACCTATCTTGAACTAAAGACTTCAAGCCAAACAACCATTCATTGGAATAGTCATAACTATCAGCATAGAGAAAATGTGCCAAAATGACATAAAAAGTTATATCAATGTCATACTATTGATCTCCCATTATCAGCATGTATTATTCCAATGATCAAACTCCATGGTGACTATTGGCAATTGACAGTCATCCAGTGACTTTAGATGTTTGATTTATGGTCTAAGGTTGTCATTGATGGCAACTCTTCTCGATGATTCAATTCGGCGATTGTGACTCATCATATCCGGAAGATGGAGTTAACCGGTAGGCAATTAACCAATAAAATAGGGCACCTTAGTATTATTTTGGTTTGGAATTATTTTTTATTATTGCAATTATTTTGGTGATTGATTTCGTGATCTCGGTGAATAGGAAGATCCTTAGGAAGCATGTGATTATACTCTTTTGGTCCAGTGTTATTCTTTGTTTGAGATTGAAGATGACTTGAAGCTACACGTTACACTTCTTGAAGCCAACTTGAAGGAGATTACTTTTGTGTCAAGACTGGATATATAAGATTGAATTGGTGATTGATTTTTGATGCATTAGCATTGTGGTGATTAGTTTTGGTGCGATTGAGCACAATTTCACATGCACATTTGATTCACAGACAATCTGGTAGCTAACTGAGATAGAAACAAATTATTTAGCAGAGTGAAGACATTTAGAGATTCAATTCTTAACTGAAACTCTTTCTTGCATTATCAGATGCTACTTGAGAGTTCATTTTATTGTATTTTCTCATTGTAATCAAATTGTTAATCAATGAGACTTACCTGAAGGTTGTAGCCTTTTGGGAAATTGTAATTGAGCAGTGAGCTCTAGATAGTGAGTATCAATGCAAGTGCATTCCCCATCTATGTAATATTTATGTACTCCTGGCCATAGTATATGAATATTGTGGGTTCTATCCCCACCATGTTTTTTCCCTTTTTGGTTTTCCACATAAAAATTTTGGTGTTGTGGATCTGTGGTTTATTTGTTCCTTGTTTATGTTCCTTTCTATTGTGCATTGCTAACCAGTGGATAAAGAATAATTTTGTGGATTTGTTATCCAGTGGATCACTGATTCACCCCCCTCTCAATGATCCCTGATTATAACAGGTGACAACCTTCATCAGGATAGCTATTTCAAACTGCACATCCATCGGAAAAACTAACACTATTGGCATAGCAATAATGTGTCAATCCACCTTCAATAGCTACTTTGATACACTTCCTTGTTCTCCTTGTCAACATAGCTATTATGACACAATGATGTCAGAATAGTTTACACTATCGGCATAAAAAAAAATTGTTATGCCACCTTTGTCAACTAACTCGATAAGTGACTCTTGCTTTGTTATCAGTATTACTATCCTAATATGACAAAAACACAAAGAAAACTCCAACATCAATATAGTTATCCTGATTTGACAATGTTGCAATATAACTTGCATGTTATGCTGACTTTAAGGAATTGAAACCATCTGCAACCTGCAACACTTGTTTCTATGCACTCTTTGATCTACAACCTCTCTGGCATCCACTCTACAACACTTGTTGACATCATTGACAATAATGCCAACAATCTCCCTCTTTGGTATTGATGTCAACACACAACAAAAATGCACACATGCAACTCTTTTTCACATAGGCAGCTCTTTCTCATCCTTTCATGTCAAAATAGGCATAGCTCTTTTTTACATAGGCAACTCTTTCTCCTCCTTTCATGTCAAAACAGGCATAGCTCTTTTTCACATAGGTAGCTCTTTGTCCTCCTTTCATGTCAAAACAAGCATATAACTTCTCCCCCTTTGACAACAATGGCAAAGGGACTTGCACATGACCTGCAAACATGATGTTTTCTCTTTCTCCCCCGAAGATGTTCAGCCTAGACAAGGCCTGGCAATTGTTGTTTTTATGTAAAGTCCATTAGATGAACCATTATTACAATATAAATAACATTGTTAATACAGCTCATAAAATTTTCAGAAATCCCCCTAAGACAAACATGAGGTTCAAAGATGAAAAATAGTAAAACAGTGTGCTCCCCCTGAACCACAGACCTCAACAATACGTTTAAGTATTGAAGGGTGGTGGGACAACATCCAATTTGTATCTTAGATAATCAAATGTGTCCTTTGGAAGAGGCTTTGTGAAAATGTCAACAACCTCCTCTCTTGTGGGAACAAATTCAACCTTTACCTCCTTCTCTGTAACCTTCTCCCTAAGAAAATGGTATTTGATTGCAATGTGGTTTGTCCTTGAGTGCATGATAGGAGTCTTGGAAATCTTAATGGCACTTGAATTTTCACACATAATAGCAATAGGATTTGAAAATAATACCTGAATGTCCTTTAAGGTTTGTTTCTGGTGCAGGAGCACCTGAGCACCTGAATGCTCAAATCCTAGCAGGTATAACATTTTATTGCAAATTAAGCATGTGTGTTTATTTTATACTTCTAGTAGGTTTAATAGGTTTTTTTTGTGGTGTAATAAGGTTTGGAACTCATTTTGTGAGTTTCCAAGATTTTTTTTGGTTTTTTGCTCGATAGGCTAAAAATTGTCAATTTTGGGTCCAAATGAGCCTTTTTGAATTTTTGATGTTGTAAATCCTTGAAAGGCATTGGAGAATGTTTATTTAGTGTTTCTAAATGATGTTGAGTCATTGGTTTGAGTTCCAAGTCATCGGAAGTCAAAATGCAATTTTTGAGCAACAAAAAGTTGTCAAAAGTTGTCAAAAAGTGGTTTTTGGTGGTTTTGGTTAGTTCCAGCCTGTACCTGTCCATACAAGGGCTTCAATAAGTTGGCACATGAATAAAAACTATGTTCCAATCATTGTATGGGTTGTTCATTTTGGAAAATCAAGAAAAATACTTGTTTTGCTCTTGTTTTCTGTGAGTTTTAAACTAGTTTTCTGCACTTTTTAGAGTACAGTCTGTACCATGGCTCCATGAGTCCATACTGAACTTGTTTTTGATTGATGTGATCTCCTTTGATGTTTTAGTAGTGATCTTTGATCTTTTCTTGGGGTTCGAAACAAGTTTTGTTTGAAGTGCTCTTGAGAAAGGCATTGTTTTGTGGTTCCAATGGAAGACCTTTCATGGTCCAACTAATTTCTTCAAAGTCTCTTCATCCATGGCTTTGAGGGTGTTGTCCTCAAAATATGATTCCCTTTAATGTCCTTAGAGTAATATGATTTAAACTGGGTGCAGAAGAGACATCAAAAGATAAGGAAATCTCAGAGACAACATATGACAAGGTTTGATTAAACCTTCTAAACTTCGGGCTTCCTTGGAGCCCAGGTGGGTATACCTTTGTGAAGTAACTTCACCATTTAAACAATAAATCCATAGCAAACCATTCTAGAAAACTAGTGAATTTATTCACCTTGAAAACAACTGAAAACAAAGAATGGAACGATACTTAACTTCAGCATTTTTGATCAACAAAGCATGTAATAAATAGCTTCGATTAATACCAGTGCTTTATCCAAGGTTACAGAGTCACTTAAACTCAAATAAAACTCCTAAAACAAAATATCTTTATGCCTCCCATCAGCTTGGTTTCCAATAATCCTTGCACATGCCTAACACTTACAAGAATTCAATCACTTCAAACTAAACTATGGTCCTCAAAATTCAAAGTTCCTCCCAAAGAATTTACTGGTATGAGTGATCTGCATATTTAATTTCCCTCCTAAAGAGAAAAGCTAAAAAACACTCATACTGAGATTGCTTTGCAATTTCAATCAAACAGAAAAATCCTGGATTGTTCAGAATGAAAACAGTAAATAAATTTGTGAACAAACTTGAAGACAACACAGAGTTTTACTCAAAACCGATGGCCTGTATATTGATATTCATTTGAAGAGATTTTACAAAAGTTCTATTTCTCCATTAAACTTTGAAAAGCTCAGATAATTTTCTACAGCGTTTTCTTACAAAATTTTTGTGATCCCTCTCCCTCTAGTCCTGGTATCCATTTATAACAACATGGATGCACAAAGCTTCAGACTTCTCGATGAGGGTTTGTTACAATTATTTCCAAAATTGATGTGGTTACAATTTTTACATAAAGCAGTTATGCGCTCTTTTCAGCCTCTGCAGTCTGTTCAACAGGTTGTTCGGTTGCAACCTCTTCTGGCTTTTCAGGGGCGCTCTCCAACTGCTCCGGATCATGGGTGGAATATTTAACTCCCCACTCATTATATGTCTCTTCTGTCGGCCATGAAAAATTAATCACATCATTTTTAACTTTAGTCAACCTTTTCCAAGAATTTCTCAGTTTGTTGACTTCTGAGTTAAGAAAACTATAATGTGATTTAATTCTTTCTATTTCCTGTATTGTTATAACAAAGAAAGAGGTATCATCAAGATCAATGATTCCCTTGACCCTTGATGACAACTTGACTTTTATCTCATTGAGCCATATTTGCTTATCTTTCAGCTGATCCGGATTGGCAAAAATTCCTGGGAGCAACTCAAAAACCTGATCAGTGTATTCTTTCTTACATAGATTGACCTTCCTATCCACATTGTCTACATCTGCAGCCAATTGCATTAAAACTTTAGCAACATCAGAGGTAGATTTTATAATGGGATTGGCCCTTGCTTCATCACAGGAAACACACATGAACTCTAAATCTTGCTCCCTAGGCCTCCATCTATCAAAAATGGGTGTCAAAATGGCCTTATCTCTCCTCAATTCATTCCATATCTCCATGACTTTTCCCACACTGTTGTAAAGCAGTGAGGCATTTATTGTATCTGCAAAACTAGAGATTGTGGCCTTTACTTTCTCCTCATATTTCCCTGCATAAAAGGCCTAAGCCTGCTTCAGGTTCTCTAATTCTTGGGGAGTTATCTCAATCATTTGGGAGCTGGAAGGTGCAGGAGATGGTGGGAGCTCAATAATGGGGCTAGTAGGCGGAGGTCTTGCAGGAGAAGAGGCAATCATCAATGTTGAAAACTCACCTTGTTGGTGTTGTCCCATTAGCTGGCTCTGCAATCTGGCAATGATGCTATCTTTGCCTCTTACCTCCTCCTTGGCACTGTTATAGGCCTTCAAAACTATTTCCAATTTAATCTGGAGGGCCTCCTTTTCTTTGGCTTCCTTCTCAGCCACTGCAACACTGAATTTTGCAATCTCTAACACAGTGCTAGCAGCCTCTACTACCCCTGTACTCTGTACTCTTTTAACCATCAATCCACCAAGGTGACTTGACCCTGGGGTATCTTTACCTTTCTTATCCTCATTTCTTTTGAGGGACCACATAACTAGTGCAGCATTGTCCTTACTGAATGTAACCCCTTCCATGGGTTTGGTCTCTTTTCTTACTGCATCTAGCACCAAAGCATCAACAATATTCCATTCTAGTAAAATGAGCACTCTAGCTTGTGCTACTAGATCCCTTCCCTATTCAGGAGTGATGGTTTTGAATTCTTCCATCATCTCCTATTTTATTTCTTCCTCCACAGAGGCTGGATCTTTGTTGGGCTGCTCTGCCTTTCTTGTCTCACATCTAGCATTATATTTGTTTATATGCTGCTTCCACATGAATTGCATGAATGCTTCAGATGTGACAAAGTTGTCATCAGCTAAAAAGGCACTACTGGCCTTCTTTATCTCAGGATCCCACTCCTGGCCTTTAAGTTCAGTTGAGGTGATGTCCATTTGTGCACCAATTGGCTCTTCTGGCATCCCTTCTTCCACTTCATCATAGGTGTATGCGATTGCACCTAGACTACCCAACTGCGAGAGGTATTCAGTTGCTGCTTGCTCATCTCCTATGTGGATAGGGGATTGGGATGGGGAATACAAGGGTGTATCTGATTGCACTTCCTTCCCCACCCTTTGCCTTTTTGGGCTGTCTTGGATGTCAATGACATTTTGTACCGTCCTCTTTCCTTTGGATGAAGAGGGCTCCCCTGTTGTAAGCACTAACATACTGTAACCTGATTTCTTGTGCAAGGT
Source organism: Cryptomeria japonica (assembly GCF_030272615.1). NCBI lineage: Eukaryota > Viridiplantae > Streptophyta > Pinopsida > Cupressales > Cupressaceae > Cryptomeria > Cryptomeria japonica. Next base: position 772,185,908 of record NC_081414.1, read on the forward strand.
GTAATCACCAGGAGGAATTGCTTTGGTAGAGGCTGACTTGCTCAAGATCATTCTGGCCTTTTCAGGGTTACTCTTAATCACAACTTCCCTTTTCTCCTTCAGTGTTTGCATTACATCTTGAAACCAAAGAATCAAAAATTTTATTTTTTCCTCCAATGGGAAGAAGCTAGACAAAGGGTCATAGCTAGCATCAAATTGATGCACAAAATCCAAGGCTTTCCTATAAGCCAACCACTTTTCTTTCCTCAATTCCTGCTTATCTAAGTCAAATTCATTTCTGATGTGATCTTTAGGAAATTGGAATTGATGAGGCCTAGCTCTGCATGCTACCTTCTTCCTGAACACACCATTGAAGAAGTCCTCTGGATCAGCACATCTAGACACTGCAGTGGATAAATGGTAGGGTTTGAGGAAATCCTCAAAACAATTCCAGCCTCCCTTTGTAATTACAAATTGGTGGGCTATGGTAGCTACAGGGAAAATGGTCCCTTTACCTCTGCCTGTTAACTCTGCCTCTTGTAAGCCACCAATTTGTCTAAGGATCTCAGCTATTCCCACTTTGAGAGGGACCTACTATGGTAACAAAAATGGGGTACCTCTGAAACCAAAAACTCTGAAAACTGTGGAGACTGGATATAAGTACATGTCGCCCCAGTTATGGACAATTTTGATGTTCTCTGCGAATTCTTTTGGCCTTAGGAATTCCAGAAGAACCTTGGGGACTCTTGGGTTATCAGAGCAAAGGAGAGTCCTTATTTTAGATGCAAAATATTTATCGAACTTTAGGAAACTAGTATCCTCTCTGTCCCATGACAACACAGTACTCCATAGTTGTACTGACATTTTCTCTCCTTCCTTCTCTTTTACCAAGTCCATTCCACTAGCGAAATAATCACCACCTTTGAAAAGAAAAAGGTGCATCAAGAGTGAGTACCATCCGAATGGCCTATCCACCTTTCCATTTTTTATTCCTATCAACCCTCCATGGATAGCATCGGCAATATAAGAAGCATAATCAAATGTGATAGCAAGAGAAGGATTCAAAATCTGAACAATCATTAACAAGTAATGATTTGGCATATTTGCTTCAGCATCCTCTCCTAGAACTTGGCAAAGTGCCTAATACATTCCTTTAGCCCTTAGGGTAAACATTTTTAATGAAAAAGGCTCTTGTGTGTTGGGCCCTACAACTGCTAACCCTCCTATTTTTAGGAAAAGTTCTTTAAGAGGCCCATTCCTAAGATGACTCCTCTGTGCACTATACACTTGGGCTAATTGTGTGAAATTTATGGGTTCCAGGAAGTTTGTAAACTCATTGAGCCCAAACGTTGTTCTTAATTCCTCTGCATTGATTTCCACAAGGTTTTTCCCATTCACATCCTGGATACATCTTGTGACTGAATCATAGTTCAATGCCATTTGGGTTAACAATTTTGTATCCATGAGCACCCCAGGGACTACTAATTTCCCGACATCTAGTTCTCAAATGCTATTTTGAGGAGCAGGAGAATTCCTCATTCCAAATCTGACTCTAAACAGCCCCAACCTGGACAGTCCAACCTGTGGGTCTCTCAACCAATTACCTTTGTCATATAATCCTTCTCCTATCTTCAGACGGGGAGCCCTGGACACTAACTCTTTGGCCTTTGATGCCTGGTTAGTTGACAACATCAGCTGTTCTAAAAAATCATCACATACACTTCTTTCTAAATAATCAACCTTGCCAAAAAATTCCCTTTTAGGAGCCATTGGAAAATGCAAGAAAATGAATACACTCTTAAACAATCCCGCAATACGAGAATGATTTTATCTAAAACACCACACAAGAATTGCTTCAAAACATGAGGGAACCTGATGCTTGCTTGAAGAAATTTGCTCTACAACTGAACCGCTTGCTCTATATCTGAAAAGGATAACTCTACGTCTGCTCTTCTACAAAATCTTTTAAAAGATATCCTTACTTGGTTGTTAGAAAATCAAATACTTGTACTCTGGGCCTTAACTATAACATTGATTCCGCATGCTTCGGCCGTCCCTTCAAAATCGAATTCATATGAGAATTCATATTTTAGCTCCAACGGGTCGCAACCTTCCTGCAAGTGTCTCACTGTTACCTTTTCATTTTTGACGGCTTTGTCTTTAGTCTGGGTCCCGTTCTTCTATTGGCTACATAATACCACGCGGCATCCGATCATTGGCTTAGAAAATCCCTTTGCATTTTATTTGATACCGGCCGAGTGTCTCCCTTTATACTGTGACGGGCCCACATTTTTCCTTTTTGGCCATGTCATCATCATGACACGTGGACGACGCTCGTTAACTATTGCTATTTCGCGGGCTTAAAGAGTGAGCATTTTACCCTTGCAAAATAGCGTGGGCTATTGGATCATCCCTCAAGTTGATCATGAATTAATCCTCTTAAAAGGTTCTCAGGAATGGTGGGCCCAATGACTCATCACTAATACCTGGCATCCAGTCACCTGCAGCGCTGATTTGCTGCTTTGTCATTCGCCAAAAGAAACCGCGAGGGGCCCCACTTTCGTCTCAACAGGTCTACCTCTCACATCATCATCATGACACGTGGACGGCTCATATTAACTCTTGCTATTTCGCGGCTTTAAAGGGTGAGCACTTTACCCTTGCGAAATAGCGCGGGCCGTCAGATCATCTGTGTAGTTGATCGGTAATTAACTCTTTGAAAAAGCTTTCAGGGGTGGTGGGCCCGTGGACTTGTCATGAACACATGGCGTCCTTATCACTTGCGGAGCTGATTTGTCATTTTCTTATTTGCCAGAAGAGAACCATAGGAACCCACATTTGGCTTTCAGACCGTGTGTCATCATGACACGTGGATGGTTCTTACTCATTTTCGCTATTTCATGGCTTTAAAGGGTGAGCAGTTTACCCTTGCGAAATAGCGCGGACCGTTGGATCATATTTCAAGTTGATCAGCATTTAAACCCTTTTAAAGGCTCTCAGAAGAGGTGGACCCACGGACACGTAATGAACACCTGGTGCCTCATCATTTTTGGAGCTGACTTGTCAATCTGTCACTTGCCAGAAAGAAACCACGGGGTCTCACTGAATTGTTAACAGCTATACCTACCAGGTCATCTCTGGGGCCCACTTCGAACCTTTAATCCTAACCTGCTGACTGTAGTGACTCGTGCCACATGCTACCTTTTAATACGCCAGAAGAAAACCATGGGGGGCCCCACTTTCTTTGATAGCTACACCCTTTACTTCCTCCATCATGACACATGGATGGCTGACATTCATTCTCGCTATTTCGTGGCCTTAAAGGGGAAGCATTTTACCCTTGCGAAATAGCGCCAACCGTCGGATCCTTTCTCAAGTTGATCGCTAATTATTGGGCCCGACACTTTAGAATGAAATCATACAAGGCAAAAAATTTTCAAATAATCAACGTGACCGCCTAGGCAAATAACAAGGGGGAACATTTCCTACAACCCCACGACCTATAACTTAAGTGAAATAAAGTAACGGAAGATTAGAAACCAAAGGGTTTAACACAAAAAGATAAGGTCTAAAACTTAAAAAACCCTTAAACCTCCTAGGTTTAGAACAAAGCTGAAGCACTTGGGACTACACCCTATTCAAAAAATTTCAAGGTACCATAGCCAATTATGGGGAAAGAAGAACCCAATTTTAAAACAGTGATAACAGCGGCTCTGATTGGGGATGGTTGATTGCGAGATCAACACAAGAAAACTCAGAAACTCTAGAGAAACAGACCAAAACTAAGAAAGCAGGAAAGAAAACAAAATATATACAAACAAAGGACCTACCGTGCATGGACATTAAGAGAAATAATGCTTCAGGAATTGTCCATGCACTGGAAATTCCTGTATTTCATTATTCATATTCTTCAAAAAATAGGAATCCTTACCATTCAGGTCACAAACCACAAAAGGGCCAATCCATAATGATTCAAATTTTTTATGCTTTCCTTTATCCTGTCCTTTTGCGTTCCACTGAAGAACCATGTCATCAATTTGAAACTTCCTTAAGGATGTCCTTTTATCAAAAAGATACTTTGACTGCAACTGGATCTTCTGATTTTTTTTATGGGTAGAAGTTCTAAGCTCCTCCATTTCTACAATTTGGATCATTCTATTCTCCATTGGTTCAGATATTTCCATGTTCTCTTCCTGCAAAAACTTATACACTGGAAGAAGGTTATTTACCGGTAATCTGGCTTGGGTACCATAAACCAACTCAAAAGGTGACATTCCAATGGATTTCTTAACTGTTATTCTATCTGCCCACAGAGCTAACTTCAACTTTTGATCCGAAGACCTCTTGTTTTCTTCTAAAATTTTCTTGATGACATTTAACAAGCTTTTGTTGCTGGATTCTGCTTGTCCATTCCCTTGAGGGTGATAAGGTGATGAGTATGACATGAGTATACCATGACTATTGCAAAAACCTACAAATTCTTCTGATCTAAAACACATAGCATTATCCATTACCAATTTTGCAGGTGTTCCAAATCTAGTCACAATATTAACCATCAGGAAATCCATGACAATTTTACTAATAGCTCTTCTTGTAGGAATAGCTTCTATCCATTTGGTAAAATAATCTGTGGCCACTATAATCCATCCATGACCTCTTCCTAACTTCTCAACAATTTCTCCAATAAAATCAATGCCCCATTGGACAAAAGGAGCTTCTATAGAGACTGGATTTAGGGGTAAAACTCCTTCATACTTGAGCTTAGAAGAAAATCTTTGACATGGATCACATCTTTGAACATATGCATGGGTATCTTTAAATAAGGTAGGCCAATAATACCCAGCCCGTATTATCTTACCAGCAGTAGTCTTAGCAAAATAGTGACCTCCACATACTCCATCATGCATTTCAATCAACACCTGTTTAGCTTGAAAATCATCCAAACACATTAGCAACTCTCCATCTCTTTTTCTCTAGAAAAGATCACCCTGGATGAGCACATACTTTTGAGACTTGAGCTTTAAAGTTCTTTTCTGGTTGTGTGTCATTTCTTCTTGCAGTATGTTACCTTTCAATACTTGGATTATCTCTGTGTACCACGGTTGTCTCTCAATACTAATAACCAAAGTATCTTTAATCTCAACTTTGTGTACTTCTACATTCATGAGATTTGACTCAGTCATGAGCTTAGCCAAACCTAACCCTCTCACCAATTTAGTGATCTTTATTTCCAAATTGAACTCTTGAATTCTATTGATCCATCTACATCTCTTCCCAGTAACCTCAGACTGAGACAAAATATCTTTAACTGCAGCATGTGGAACATAGGCAATAACATTTGCATTCACTAGATATGGCCTAAAAGCTTTAACAGCTTTAACCAAGGCATAAGCTTGTTTCTCCATGGTTTCATATTTTAGTTCTGCTGCTTGCAAAGATTTACTATAGAAAGCTATGGGATGTTCATATCCTTCATTGTCCTTTTGTAGTAATACTGTAGCCACCGTGTGATATGAGGCAAAAGAAAACAGAGAAAAAGGCTTACCATAATCCGGGGATTTCAACACTGGTGCTTCCTGGATTGCCTTCTTAATCTCATCAAAAGCTTTTGAAGCTTCTTGATCCCAATGCAACTTTGCGTCCTTCTTGAGCAACTTGACAATAGGCTTCACTATCTCAGCAAAGTTTGCAATGAACCTCCTAACAAAATTCACATTGCCTAAAAAAGACTGGATTCCTTTCACATTTCTAGGTTCAGACACTCTGTTGATTGCTTCAATTCTTTCAGGGTCTATTCTTATCCCTTCCTTAGAAACTATGTGACCCAATAACTTTCCTTCGGTGACCCCAAAATGACATTTCATGGGATTCAATGATACACCAAATTCCAAAGCTTTATCAAACACCTTCTCTAGATGTCCACAATGATCATCATCTTTCTTTGATAAACAGGTTAAATCATCTTGGTAAACCACCATAATGATATTTATGAATTCCTTAAAAGCCACATCCATAGCTCTCTGAAATATAGCTCCTACATTTTTTAATCCAAATGGCATTCTCACATATACATAGGTTCCCCATGGAGTAGTGAAAGTTGTTTTAAACTATTCAGACTCTTTTACTAACACTTGATTGTATCCTGAGAAACCATCCATCATGGATAAAAGATCACATCCTGTCACTCTTTGTAGCATTGCTTCCACATTTGGGGATGAATAATTATCTTTTAAAGAAGCAACATTAAGATTCCTAAAATCAACACACAATCTGATGTCTCCATTTTTCTTTCTTACTGGGACCAGATTAGAGACCCATGAAGAATGTCTTATTGGTTTGATAATCCCCCCTTCTCTCAATTTAGTCAACTCTTGTTGCATTTTAGTTTCTAATAAGGGGTTAATAGGTCTTTGTTTCTGTCTAAAATGCTTAGCATCTAGAAGTAAGGGAACTTCATGCTGAAAAAGATCTTGTCTATACGCCTTTAGGTCTTCATAAGACCAAGCAAAAACATGCTTATACCTTTTCAGTAAATTGATAAGGTTAGTCCTAACATGAGGGGGTAATTTCTTTCCAATATATACCAACTTGGGGGATGATTCTATCCCCAGGTTGACCTCCTCCAACTCTTCTAACTTGGTGGTAGATTGCTGGTGTAAATGACTATCATTATAACTAAACATGCTTTCTAACTCCACCAACCCTTTAGGTATCTCGTTAGTTTCCAATTGGACAATATCATTTCCAAACACTGTCTCTCTGTCATCCACCACTTCCACTAATGCATTGCAATCAATTTTTTGTCCATCATAATCATCAACACATTGGATGAACCTAAGAATATCCTCATCATCAGCAAAAACTTGCCAATTATATACATTATCAGGGATAGCGGACCTAGATTTTATTTCCACAGTGGAAATACCAGTTAGTGTTGCATCATCATTTTTTAAAGCAACATTAGCTAGGAAATCTGCCATAATATTTTTTGTTCGCTCTATCCAATTGATAGAAAATGCATCAAAATATTCAATAACATCCCAAACAACATGCTTATATTGCTTCAATTTATCATTCTTAGATGCATATTTAGATCTTACTTGAGAGACAACCAGCTCTGAATCGCCCATCACTTTCAACAGTTGGATTCTATGCCTTTTTGCAACCTCAAGTCCTAGTAACAGGGCTTCATACTCTGCAGTATTATTTGTGCACTGGAATGCCAATAAGAATGAATATTTAAAAGTTATACCTGATGGGGATACAAAAAGAACCCCTGCTCCAAATCCTTCTTTGGAGCAAGCTCCATCAAAATACATCTGCCACAACCCATACTGCTGTTCTTGTAGCTTGACTATAATTGGGTCAGTGTTCTTCAATTGAGGTGATACGGGCTGAAGTCTGAAGTTATCTAAATCCACATCAATCATACAATTAAGCATACTAGGGTCCACATTTTCAATTACCTTAGGAGCTCGTGGCTCCTTGTATAGTTTGACCTGATTGCCACCAATAGGAATAGTAGCATAAGACAAGTCCAGTTGAACATTTCCCCCCCACTGCTGCTGCCCACTGCCTAGAAAGTAACATGCCATAGTGGGGTTTAGTATCAGTAACAATAACATCCATTTTATAAGTGGCTTCAAGAAATGCAGCTATTTTTACTTCTACATCTTTCATTGTACCTATCACAGGCACTTCTCTGTTATCCATGGCATAACATTTCCCATACACAGTAGTTACTGATAATCCTAATTCTTTCATAACATCATAGGGCATTACATTAGCAGCTGCTCCTGAATCTATCATGCAATTTTTAATTAACCGGTTATTGACTAGCAAAGTAACATAGAAGGGATCCACCTGAGAAGGCTCCTGAGTGATAGTGGTTCCAACATATACCTCTGGGGTTTGGAACTCTTGATCCTTTCCAACTCTATCTGAACCAGTGGGTAATACTGAGTCACCATCAGATATACCAGAGAATAGAGACAAAGCTGCATCCTTGTGTTCTTTAATCTTTAGTAATTCTATTAATGGGACAGTGACTTTCATTTGAGTTAAAGCTTGGGCCATATCAAATGTAGAATTATTACATTTTTCAGTATTAACCTTAACCTTTTCTGCTTTGAGTTGACTGGCCTTTTTCACTATTTCTGCCTTTTGTACATCACTAGCATTTTTGGCATCTATGCTTTTAGGTAAGTCTTTAACTTGTTCCTCTTTTTCTTGACTAGCTTTAAGGATAGCAGTAACACTGCTTGATGCCCCTTTCTTTGTGACTTCTTTTACAAACATAGAACCTGGTTCACCTTGATCAGTGTCTCTCTTGGTGCTTCTCAAATTGTAGTTATGTTTTGCTTTGGCGATTGCAGCCTTAGTGAGATTTTTAACTTCTTCTTCACTAGGCCTCCTAAGATGAACTTCTTCATCTTCAATTGTTACCACATTCAATGTAGGATGCCAACCTAAGGCTAACTGTCCTTGCACTAACCTTTCATTATCTAGCACATCACTGTATTCACTTTGCACAGATTCCTTATCACTTTCTATGATAGTTTCAAACATATTAATATCAGGCTCTGCTTCTGGTCTTATGGATTCTTCCAGAGCTTGAGCCACTACACACTGATGGGGAGAATGTGGTCCATCACAAGAAATACACCAAGGAGTATTTTCTATATTATTAACAGTTTTCCTTTTCAAAGGATCTGGTGTGTCTTGACTTTGGATGATTTTAGGCTTCTCAACTTGGGGCTTACCATCCTTCCAATTTGTATTGTATGGCATATCATGTAATCTAGGAGGTCTATCTTGCCAGTTATAGTGGGGCTTATCATTTTTGTTGACCTTAGCAGTCAAATCTTTCATAGCAGTAACCAGTTTTTCTATTTTATCCTCCTCTTTAGCAACTTTGTTAGGTTGTTGTTTGGTTTCATGCCATAATCTTCCATCTGTCCTTCTTCCTAATTTTCCAAATGCCTTTCTATTACTTTCAACATTTATGGCAATTCTAAAGGCATCCCTCAGGTTATGAGGATTTTTATCTCTCAAGATATAAGCCATCTTGGAATCAAATGCATTATAGTATGTATTAAGGCACATATTGTCATCTAGTCTCATTACCTGATACAATCTATGCATAGCTTTCTGGAATCTAGCATTGAAGTCAGTGACTATTTCATTTTCAGATTTTCTAATGTTATTGAACTCATTCAGCATGAAACTCACATTAGTCTTATCACCGTACTGTTCTTGAAAGTAGTTTTTGAACTCTTCCCATGAACCTATGCTAGCTACTGGAAGGCCTCTGTACCAATCTCTTGCATCATCAACCAGGGATTGAACAAATAGTTTCATAATAACATCTTCATCTGCTATCTCATAATCATTTATCAAATCCCCAAAAGATTTTAGATGTTCCTCAGCACTAACTGCATTTTTTTCCAGCAAATTTATGGAGTTTATCTCTTAGCTCAGTGGGAACATGATTTGGATACCCTGGGATCCCATCAAAAAACAATTGCCTATATTGTTCTAGATTATTTGGCCTTCTTTGAAAAGGGGAAATAGTACTATTATTTCCCATGATTATTTTAGCTTTCGGGATTGGAGATTGAGATGTTTGGGTGTACTATTTATTTGAAGGTATTTGGCTTATTGAGGCAATGTTAGTATGTACTGCAGGTTGAGTATTGACCTGGGGAAAAGAGATGTGTTGGGGATTAGGCTTGCTAAGATCTTCCGATGGGAATGTAATAAGGGGAGCTTTTAAGTAGTTAATCTTTCTTTTAACTTCCTGATTTGCTGCTTCTAACTCAGCCTTTTCCAATTCCATTTGGAGGTCTTCCTTTTCCTTTCTCATCCTTTCCATCTCTCTCTCATGTGCTAGGATCCTATGAGAAATCCCTTCTGCAGTTTTAGACTCTACTTCATCATCTACCCATATCTGTTTCCCTTTGTCTAAATTAACTTTAGGAAGCTGGGAGTCATTAGATACTTCCTTACTTGACTGGGCTATTGACTTAGAAGCTGGTCTAATCTTAGGGATTAGGATCTCCCTAATCACTGGGCCTTCCTCATCACCTTTTTCCTTTTCCTTAGCAAGCACTTCAAGATCATCTATCTGTCTAAGAAGCCTATCTCTCTCCATTATTTTGGCTTTAACTTCCTTTTCCTTATTTGCCTCCTTTTGGGCTCTTAGGGATATTAAATGATGAACTCTTTTGTTTAACTCTTCAATCTCTTGAGACATTTTATCCTCATCAGGATAATTTTCGTCAGAGTCTGATGCATTAATTTGATCTATGTCAATCAGACTAATGTTCCCATCTATTGTCCTAGGAGCAGAGTGCCTAATTGCATTTGAACTGGTTCTATCTTTTGTAGAAACACTAACATGAGATAGGTCTCCACTTAAAATAGGTACATCATCAATATTTCCAAACAATCCTGAATGGAAACCTAAAACATCATGCTCTGAATCTCTAGAAGATGAATTTGACTTTGCATAGACAGGTCGATCAGGCATCTTACTAGTATTGTTATTTTTTTGCACCCATGCAGCATTTGATGGCTCATACATCACAGATCTCTTCTGGCCTCTTCGTGACTGTTCTAGCAGACCTTCTTGCAAGGTTTCACAAGGATGTTTCTTCATGAATGATCTTGTGTTCTTATTTCCTTGCATCTTGCTTGTCTTTCTTTTAGAAAATTTATATCTCACAAGGACTGGTTCAAAAGTAACAGAGTCACCACTGACAAAACTATGGGAAAGATAAAAACAAGCAGTCTTACTCACAAATACAATAATACTCTCCACAAGTCTCGGCACAGATCTGTGTCTATATCTTTGTTATAACTCTCCCCAGCAGAGTCGCCACTTTTGTTGTCCTCAAAATCTGATTCCCTTCAATGTCTTTAGAGTAATATGATTTAAACTGGGTGCAGAAGAGACATCAAAAGATAAGGAAATCTCAGAGACAACATATGACAAGGTTTGATTAAACCTTCTACACTTCGGGCTTCCTTGGAGCTCAGGCGGGTATACCTTTGTGAAGTAACTTCACCATTTCAACAATAAATCCACAGCAAACCAGCCCAGAAAACAAGTGAATTTATTCACCTTGAAATCAACTGAAAATAAAGAATGGAACGATACTTAACCTCAGCATTTTTGATCAACAAAGCATGCAATAAACAACTTCGATTAATACCAGTGCTTTATCCAAGGTTACAAAGTCACTTAGACTCAAATAAAACTCCTGAAACAAAATATCTTTATGCCTCCCATCAACTTGGTTTCCACTAATCCTTGCATATGCCTAACACTTACAAGAATTCAACCACTTCAAACTAAACTATGGTCCTCAAAATTCAAAGTTCCTCCCAAAGAATTTACTGGTATGAGTGATCCTGCATATTTAATTTCCCTCCTAAAGAGAAAAGCTAAAAAACACTCATACTGAGATTGCTTTGCAATTTCAATCAAACAGAAAAATCCTAGATTGTTCAGAATGAAAACAGTAAATAAATTTGTGAACAAACTTGAAGACAACACAGAGTTTTACTCAAAACTGATGGCTTGTATATTGATATTCATTTGAAGAGATTTTACAAAAGTTCTATTTCTCCATTAAACTTTGAAAAGCTCAGATAATTTTCTGCAGCGTTTTCTTACAAAATTTTTGTGATCCCTCTCCCTCTAGTCCTGGTATCCATTTATAACAACATGGATGCACAAATATTCGGACTTCTCGAGGAGAGTTTGTTACAATTATTTCCAAAATTGATGTGGTTACAATTTTTACGTAAAGCAGTTATGCGCTCTTTTCAGCCTCTGCAATCTGTTCAACAGGTTGTTTGGTTGCAACCTCTTCTGGCTTTTCAAGGGCGCTCTCCAACTGCTCCGGATCATGGGTGGAATATTTAACTCCCCACTCATTATATGTCTCTTCTGTCGGCCATGAAAAATTAATCACATCATTTTTAACTTTAGTCAACCTTTTCCAAGAATTTCTCAGTTTATTGACTTCTGAGTTAAGAAAACTATAATGTGATTTAATTCTTTCTATTTCCTGTATTGTTATAACAAAGAAAGAGGTATCATCAAGATCAATGATTCCCTTGACCCTTGCTGACAACTTGACTTTTATCTCATTGAGCCATATTTGCTTATCTTTCAGCTGATCCGGATTGGCAAAAATTCCTGGGAGCAACTCAAAAACCTGATCAGTGTATTCCTTCTTACATAGATTGACCTTCCTATCCATATTGTCTACATCTGCAACCAATTGCATTAAAACTTTAGCAACATCAGAGGTAGATTTTATAATGGGATTGGCCCTTGCTTCATCACAGGAAACACACATGAACTCTAAATCTTGCTCCCTAGGCCTCCATCTGTCAAAAATGGGTGTCAAAATGGCCTTATCTCTCCTCAATTCATTCCATATCTCCATGACTTTTCCCACACTGTTGTAAAGTAGTGAGGCATTTATTGTATCTGCAAAACTAGAGATTGTGGCCTTTACTTTCTCCTCATATTTCCCTGCATAAAAGGCCTAAGCCTGCTTCAGGTTCTCTAATTCTTGGGGAGTTATCTCAATCATTTGGGAGCTGGAAGGTGCAGGAGATGGTGGCAGCTCAATAATGGGGCTAGTAGGCGGAGGTCTTGTAGGAGAAGAGGCAATCATCAATGTTGAAAACTCACCTTGTTGGTGTTGTCCCATCAGCTGGCTCTGCAATCTGGCAATCATGCTATCTTTGCCTCTTACCTCCTCCTTGGCACTGTTATAGGCCTTCAAAACTATTTCTAATTTAATCTGGAGGGCCTCCTTTTCTTTGGCTTCCTTCTCAGCCACTGCAACACTGAATTTTGCAATCTCTAACACAGTGCTAGTAGCCTCTACTACCCCTGTACTCTGTACTCTTTTAACCATCAATCCACCAAGGTGACTTGACCCTGGGGTATCTTTACCTTTCTTGTCCTCATTTCTTTTGAGGGACCACATAACTAGTGCAGCATTGTCCTTACTGAATGTAACCCCTTCCATGGGTTTAGTCTCTTTTCTTACTGCATCTAGCACCAGAGCATCAGCAATATTCCATTCTGGTAAAATGAGCACTCTAGCTTGTGCTACTAGATCCCTTCCCTGTTCAAGAGTGATGGTTTTGAATTCTTCCATCATCTCCTATTTTATTTCTTCCTCAATAGAGGCTGGATCTTTGTTGGGCTACTCTGCCTTTCTTGTCTCACATCTAGCATTATATTTGTTTATATGCTGCTTCCACATGAATTGCATGAATGCTTCAGATGTGACAAAGTTGTCATCAGCTAAAAAGGCACTACTAGCCTTCTTTATCTCAGGATCCCACTCCTGGCCTTTAAGTTCAGTTGAGGTGATGTCCATTTGTGCACCAATTGGCTCTTCTGGCATCCCTTCTTCCACTTCATCATAGGTGTATGCGATTGCACCTAGACTACCCAACTGCGAGAGGTATTTAGTTGCTACTTGCTCATCTCCTATGTGGATAGGGGATTGGGATGGGCAATACAAGAGTGTATCTGATTGCACTTCCTTCCCCACCCTTTGCCTTTTTGGGTTGTCTTGGATGTCAATGACATCTTGTACCTTCCTCTTTCCTTTGGATGAAGAGGGCTCCCCTGTTGTAGGCACTAACATTCTATAACTTGATTTCTTGAGCAAGGTGTAATCACCAGGAGGAATTGCTTTGGTGGAGGCTGACTTGCTCAAGATCATTCTAGCCTTTTCAGGGTTACTCTTAATCACAGCTTCCCTTTTCTCCTTCAGTGTTTGCATTACATCTTCAAAGCAAAGAATCAAAAATTTTATTTTTTCCTCCAATGGGAAGAAGCTAGACAAAGGGTCATAGCTAGCATCAAATTGATGCACAAAATCCAAGGCTTTCCTATAAGCCACCCACTTTTCTTTCCTCAATTCCTGCTCATCTAAGTCAAATTCATTTCTGATAAGATCTTCAGGAAATTGGAATTGATGAGGCCTAGCTCTGCATGCTACCTTCTTCCTGAACACACCATTGAAGAAGTCCTCTGGATCAGCACATCTGGACACTGCAGTGGATAAATGGTAGGGTTTGAGGAAATCCTCAAAACAATTCTAGCCTCCCTTTGTAATTACAAATTGGTGGGCTATGGTAGCTACAGGGAAAATGGTCCCTTTACCTCTGCTTGTTAACTTTGCCTCTTATAAGCAACCAATTTGTCTAAGCATCTCAGCTATTCCCACTTTGAGAGGGACCTGGTATGGTAACAAAAATGGGGTACCTCTGAAACCAAAAACTCTGAAAACTGTGGAGACTAGATATAAGTACATGTCGCCCCAATTATGAACAATTTTGATATTCTCTGCGAATTCTTTTGGCCTTAGGAATTCCAGAAGAACCTTGGGGACTCTTGGGTTATCAGAGCAAAGGAGAGTCCTTATTTTAGATGCAAAATATTTATCGAACTTTAGGAAACTAGCATCCTCTCTGTCCCATGACAACACAGTACTCCATAGTTGTATTGGCATTTTCTCTCCTTCCTTCTCTTTTACCAAGTCCATTCCACTGGCGAAATAATCACCACCTTTGAAAAGAAAAAGGTGCATCAAGAGTGAGTACCATCCGAATGGCCTATCCACCTTTCCATTTTTTATTCCTATCAACCCTCCATGGATAGCATCGGCAATATAAGAAGCATAATCAAATGTGATAGCAAAAGAAGGATTCAAAATCTGAACAATCATTAACAAGTAATGATTTGGCATATTTGCTTCAGCATCCTCTCCTAGAACTTGGCAAAGTGCCCAATACATTCCTTTAGCCCTTAGGGTAAACATACTCAATGAAAAAGGCTCTTGTGTGTTGGGACCTACAACTGCTAACCCTCCTATTTTTAGGAAAAGTTCTTTAAGAGGCCCATTCCTAAGATGACTCCTCTGTGCACTGTACACTTGGGCTAATTGTGTGAAATTTATGGGTTCCAGGAAGTTTGTAAACTCATTGAGCCCAAACGCTATTCTTAATTCCTCTGCATTGATTTCCACAAGGGTTTTCCCATTCACATCCCGGATACATCTTGTGACTGAATCATAGTTCAATGCCATTTGGGTTAACAAGTCTGTATCCATGAACACCCCAGGGACTACTAATTTCCCGACATCTAGTTCTCAAATGCTATTTTGAGGAGCAGGAGAATTCCTCATTCCAAATCCGTTTCTAAACAGCTCCAACTCGGACAGTCCAACCTGTGGGTCTCTCAACCAATTACCTTTGTCATATAATCCTTCTCCTATCTTCAGACGGGGAGCCCTGGGCACTAACTCTTTGGCCTTTGATGCCTGGTTAGTTGACAACGTCAACTGTTCTAAAAAATCATCACATACACTTCTTTCTAAATAATCAACCTTGCCAGAAAATTCCCTTTTAGGAGCCATTGGAAAATGCAAGAAAATGAATACACTCTTAAACAATCCTACAATACGAGAATGATTTTATCTAAAACACCACACAAGAATTGCTTCAAAACATGAGGGAACCTGATGCTTGCTTGAAGGAATTTGCTCTACAACTGAACTGCTTGCTCTGTATCTGAAAAGGATAACTCTACCTCTGCTCTTCTGCAAAATTTTTTAAAAGATATCCTTACTTGGTTGTTAGGAAATCAAATACTTGTACTCTGGGCCTTAACTATAACATTGATTCCGCATGCTTCAGCCGTCCCTTCAAAATTGAATTCATACGAGAATTCATATTTTAGCTCCAACGGGTCGCAACCTTCCTGCAAGTGTCTCACTGTTACCTTTTCATTTTTGACGGCTTTGTCTTTAGTCTGGGTCCCGTTCTTCTATTGGCTACATAATACCACGTGGCATCCGACCATTGGCTTAGAAAATCCCTTCACATTCCATTTGATACCGGCCGAGTGTCTCCCTTTATACTGTGACGGGCCCACATTTTTCCTTTTTGGCCATGTCATCATCATGACACGTGGATGGCCCTTGTTAACTCTCACTATTTCACGGGCTTAAAGAGTGAGCATTTTACCCTTGCAAAATAGTGCGGGCCGTTGGATCATCCCTCAAGTTGATCACAAATTAATCCTCTTAAAAGGTTCTCAAGAATGGTGGGCCCAATGACTCGTCACTAATACCTGGCATCCAGTCACCTGCAATGCTGATTTGCCACTTTGTCATTCGCCAAAAGAAACCGCGAGGGGCCCCACTTTCATCTCAACAGGTCTACCTCTCACATCATCATCATGACATGTGGACGGCTCATATTAACTCTCGCTATTTCGCGGCTTTAAAGGGTGAGCACTTTACCCTTGCGAAATAGCACGGGCTGTCAGATCATCTCTGCAGTTGATCAGTATTTAACTCTTTGAAAAAGCTTTCAGGGGTGGTGGGCCCATGGACTTGTCATGAACACATGGCGTCCTTATCACTTGCGGAGCTGATTTGTCATTTTCTTATTTGCCAGAAGAGAACCATAGGGACCCACATTTGGCTTTCAGACCACGTGTCATCACGACACATGGACAGTTCTTATTCATTTTCACTATTTCGCAGCTTTAAAGGGTGAGCACTTTACCCTTGTGAAATAGCGCGGACCGTTGGATCATATTTCAAGTTGATCAGCATTTAAACCCTTTTAAAAGCTCTCAGAAGAGGTGGACCCGCGGACATGTAATGAACACCTGGTGCCTCATCATTTTTGGAGCTGACTTGTCAATCTGTCACTTGCCAGAAAGAAACCACGGGGTCTCACTGAATTGTTAACAGCTATACCTACCAGGTCATCTCTGGGGCCCACTTTGAACCTTTAATCCTAACCTACTGACTGTAGTGACTCGTGCCACATGCTACCTTTTAATACGCTAGAAGAAAACCACGGGGGGCCCCACTTTCTTTGACAGCTACACCCTTTACTTCCGCCATCATGACACATGGACGACTGACATTCATTCTCGCTATTTCATGGCCTTAAAGGGGAAGCATTTTACACTTGCGAAATAGCGCCAACCGTCGGATCCTTTCTCAAGTTGATCGCTAATTATTGGGCCCGACACTTTAGAATGAAATCATACAAGGCAAAAAAATTTCAAATAATCAACGTGACCGCCTAGGCAAATAACAAGGGGGAACATTTCCTATGACCCCACGACCCATAACTTAAGTGAAATAAAGTAATGGAAGATTAGAAACCAGAGGGTTTAACACAAAAAAATAAGGTCTAAAACTTAAAAAACTCTTAAACCTCCTAGGTTTAGAACAAAGCTGAAGCACTTGGGACTACACCCTATTCCAAAAATTTCAAGGTACCATAGCCAATTATGGGGAAAGAAGAACCCAATTTTAAAACAGTGATAACAGAGGGAATTTGTTGGATCTGTACATACTGTACCATACATCCATTTTCCTTTTCTAACAATGCACAGGTGTTTGTAAACCCATGGCAAGTATGTGGAGTGAGCAACTTGGCTTGGGTATTCTTAGATTTGTTTGAATGGTACTTTTCTGTTCATAGCACTGTACTTTGAAAGCTGGAAGTAGACTTAAGTTGGCAAGAGTTATTATTGCACTTTACCATCCTTGTCTCTCTCATGACTTGATTGGATGCAAGAAGAAAAGGTGTAAATAGACTGAAAGACAGTGTGTCACTGTTTCACTTTTAAAACCTCAGTGCCAACCTCCCTCAAGGACAACATGGAATGATGGATTCCTTTTTTTATGCATCATGGAATGTATTTGTAAATGTCTTCAATGTTAAGAAGGCAAGATACACACTTTGGTTGTAAAGGACCTAAATAAGGATCCTAGAAAGGTGTATTTTCTGTCATAGTCTCATAATGCTGCCATGCCTTGTGGCATCTTTCAAGTGTACAAATTAAAAGATCTTTGAAGAGGTTATATGTATTTGTTTTTGCCTTGCCATTAACACCTTTTGCAGGCCAGGGACAGAGTAAAGAAGCAAACAAAACAAAGAAAGAAGTTGCATTAACCTTATTGCTGTCAAAAATGCAGTGTTGACTGTGTATGAACAACAGTTATAAAATCCTTTCTTATTTGTTGTGCAGGGTGTTCCAACTGATTTCAAACCATTTTTGCATCCCTAATTGACATACTTTCATTGTATTTGGTTTATCAATGATCAAAGTGTATGCAAAATCTTAAAAACATTGTTGTCCCAGTCATCTAGACTGTTATTTCTATGTAAGGGCAGTAGTATGACACTTGTTTAATATAATGACAGTAGTCTAAGATAATTTTTTAATATTTGGAAGTGTTTGGCATATGTTAAAGCAAGGTGTGAACATTTAACTTGGGTCTAGCATCATGGAGGAAACCTTTAATTTGCAAACCCTCACCAAGACTCTTAAAAACCCTTGAAAAGTGCCTATTTTGTGGGATAGCACTCAAACAGTCCGTACAGTACTTGCCATAGAAAAAATACTTGAGTCTTCATCATCAATAGACCATATCTCTAAGGGTTTTCCATGAAGTATAACAGATTGAGCAGGGTGAACAAATTTCACTAAAAACAAGGGCTAATTCTAGTAGCCTTTTTGGAGCAAATTTGACAATTTCATGAAATCAGTAAGGAAGGAGGGGTAAGTGATGGTTTGAAATCATCAAAACTAATAATTTAAGACTTGAGACACCCTACTTCAAGCTTCTCAGCATTGCACTAAGTCATTTGATCAAAATGACCATTTGAACCTAGAAGTTGCCTTGAGTAAACCAACGTTCTTTGCACCCAACTTGGAAATTTTCATTCTTGAAAGGTGAAGGATAGTCATCACACTTTGCAGACCTATTTAGATGCTTAGTCAACACATTAATATGATTTAAATCCTTAAAGGTGCAAACAAGGTTAGGTAAACCATGGTTCTCCAACAGTTGCCCATTCCTGGAAGAGAGGAGATTCAGCCAGTTGGACAACCAAACTTGTTCATTTTTGGTGACACATAAGAGGATCTCATTTCAGACTTGAATGCCTTAGCATGGAAGGTAAGGAGGAGTGATTTCCAATACAATAGGGTGCAAGCAATGTTGAATAGAGAGGAGGAGATAGGAGAAAGGTTTAGAAGAATCCCATTTGTGCCTAGGGATTGATTTGGGAAGTACATTGAGAACAAAGCCCACCAACCTCAAAAGAAGACTAACCTTCTATCATCCCTCCTCATCAGTTTCATCCAAAAAACCTATGAGCAACAAGTGGTAGCATCTATATACTCTACTTTAGTTGTGGATAGAGAGATGGAATCTTGCTTCTTTTTGTGACATGAAACCAATCTCTCTCCAAGGAAGAAAGCTCCACCACTAGTGTTCTTCTTGTCATCTATGCAACCTACTCAATCAACATCAGTAAAGGCTTGTAAAGTGAAATCTCCTTTCTTTGAATACCATAAGCCATAAGTAAGTGTTCCTTGTAGATAATTGAAGATTCTTCTAACAACATTTGCATGTGATTGCTTTGGAGCAGCTTGGAATCTAGCTACCATGCACACTTCTTGCACAATATAAGGCCTTCAAGTTGTGGGATACAATAGACTATCAATCATGGATCTATACAAGGTTTGATCTACACAAGGTGACTCATCATCTTTGCTTAATTTGCATCTTGTCACCATGGGAGTGCTAACTAGTTTGTTGTCCTCCATTTGAAACTTTTTGAACATGTACTTTGCATACTTGGTTTGTGTTATAAATATTCATTTATCTAATTGAGAGATATGAAAACCAAGGAAATATGACAACTCTCCAAGCATTAGCATCTCAAATTCGGATTGCATTTGATCAACAAAATCTTTGCATAAGATGTCCTTGTTGCCTCCAAAGATAATGTCATATACATATACCACAACTATAACCATGTGATCTCCATCCACCTTAATGTATATATCTTTGTTAGCATTTCCTTTTCTAAAACCATTTTGATAGATGTACTTATCCAACCTAGAATACCATGCTCTAAGTGTCTGCTTTAGACCATACAAAGCTTTTCTCAATCTACATACAAAATTTTCATCTTCATGTATCTAAAATCTTGCAGGTTGCTCTATGTAGACTTCTTCTTCAATATTTCCATTCAAGAATGCACACTTGGCATCTATTTGATATACTTTGTATCCTTTATATGATAAGAATGCCAAAAACATCCTTATAGCTTCAAGTATTGCAACTAGTGCAAATGTTTCTTCAAAATATATGTCCTCTACTTAAGCATACCCCTTGCATACAAACCTTGCTTTGTTCCTTATTACCTTTCCTTATTCATTCATCTTGTTCCTATAGACCTATTTACTCCCAATGATATTTTTATCAATAGGTCTAGGAACCAATTCCCATGTTTTTCTCTTTTCTATCTTCTGCAACTCTTCTCCATAGCCTTTATCCACTTCTCACTCTTGCTGGCCTCAGCATATGTTCTGGGTTCCATCTCAGTCATGAGGCATAAGTTTACTTTTTTATTATTTCTTGCAAGTCTTCTTCTAGTTTGTATACCCTCATTTTTGTTTCCTATGATCTTCTCTTTAGGGTGATTCTTTTGCACATATCTATTTCGAGTCTTGATGGGTACTTCTTCTTGTTCACTTTCAGATTGCTCTTCATCTTCACCATGTGGCTCTTCAATATGATTTATTATGCTCTGTTTTCCTTTATGTAGATCTTCATCCACTTTTACATGTACACTCTTAATTACCTTCTTTAGTCTTTTGTTGAAACACTTGTAGGCCTTGCTATGAGTTGAGTATCCCAAGAAGATACCTTCATCACTTCTTGAATAAAAACTTCCTAATCCATCTTCATCTCTTTTGATGAAGAACTTTCTACCAAATACTTTGAAGTACTTGACTAATGGTTTCTTATCATACCATAACTCATAAGGTGTCATTTTGTTGTTCAATCTCAATTGAACTCTATTTGATGTGTATACATCAGTATGGACAGCTTCTTTCCAATATACATCAGGCAAATTCGCTTCATTCAACATTGTCCTTGCAATCTCCTTGACTTATATGTTTTTCCTTTCTACAACACCATTTTGTTGTGGTGTCCTGGGGACTGAATATTGTCTTTTGATTCCATGTCTCTCACATTAGTCTTCAAATTCATTTGATGTAAACTCACCTCCATGGTCTGATCTCAGACATTTAAGCTTGTATCCACTTTCCTTCTCAACCATCTTCCTAAAGATTTTGAATCTTCCATAGGCTTGAGACTTGTCTTACAAGAAGGTGACCCATGTCATCCTAGAGAAATAATCTATGAGCAACATGAAGTATATTTCTCCATTAAGGGCTCTTGTCCTTTAAGGCCCACACAAATAAGTATGCACAAGCTCTAAAGGCCTTGTAGTTGAGTACTCCTTTGTCCTGAAACTATCTTTAGTTTGTTTTCCTCTTTGACACTCATCACAAAAAGTGCTTGCATGTTTGATCATCTGAGGTATGTGCCTAACATGCGCTCTCTTCCTCACTTTAACAAGATTATCAAAATTGATGTGACCTAGTCTTCTATGCCACAACCAACTTTCATCAATTTATCCCATCATACATTGGGACTCAAAGCATTCTTTCAAGTTGTACACATTTCCATCTATCATTTTTCCTTCAGCAACAAGTTGTCCATTTCCTTCTTTTCTAATTTGACATTCTTTTGAATCAAATGTAAACTTATATCCTTTGTCACACATTTGACTCACACTGAGCATATTGTGTTTCAAACCTTCCACATAGTATACATCATGTGCTTTCAGTTTACCATCAATATTGAGAGTACCTTTGCCTTTTATTTTGATGGATGAGTTATCTCCAAACCTCACGGAACCACCATTACAATCTTCAAGATTTATAAACTTCTTCTTATCACCGGTCATGTGGTTGGAGAAACCATTGTCCACTACCCACAAGTTTTTCCTTTCAGCATGCAAAGCAGTTTGAATAATCAAACTTGACTCAACCTTGTCCTTTTCCTTTTCTACCCATACTTGTGTTGATTCTTGCTTCTTCTTTACTGTCATATTCTGATCTGATTTTGTCTTTGGTTCCAAAGGTGATATTTTCTTCTTTTGCTTAGTTGTTCTAATTTTACAATTCTTTGCTATATGTCCAAGATTTTGACAATGGTAACATTTGACATTTCTATTGAATGATGAACTTAAGGCACTATCATAGGACTAAAAACTATATCTCCTACATTCATAACTTCTATGACCAATACCTTTACAATGGTAACAAATAACATCCATATCCCTCAGAGAAGCAAATTGATTTATACTTTCAAAAATAGGAGGATACCTATGCATAAGCTTACAATCAATAGATTTATGACCATAGGTATTACATTTATAACAGTAGCCATGAACCTGAGGTACATACCAATCATTGTTGAAATTATTTATCATTGGTCTCCTTGGAGTAGCGTAACGCTATCTTCTTGAGCTCTTCCTCATATCCTTGACTCTTGTGAAATATCCATCATCCATCTTGGCTTTTCCTTTTGTATCAACATAATTATTCTTTGTAATAGCAAGATATGTTTTCTTGTTAGTGGGCTTGCTGACAGTGAAAGTTTGTATATTTCCACTCTTACTTGAAGAGACAAAATGTATCTCTTTATTTGCTTATTCTGTATTAGTAGAACATTGACCAGCATCAAATCCAACTCCTTCTGCATCCTTTGAGTACTTCTACTTGTTCGACATTTTTTCCAATGCATCAATGTTACCCTCATACTTGATTCTCACCTTGAGTTCATCTTTGCACTTTTCAAGTTCCTTTTTGAGACTCACAATTTCTTCCTCCATTTTTTGATACTCCTCTTTTTTTTTCTAAATCTAGTTTTGTCACTTCATACATTCTTTTGGTTTCTTCCAACTGAGTAGTTATGTAAGCAAGATTGCTATTTTCTTCTTCAATATTCTTGTTTAGTAAGTCATGCTCTTTAATGACAGACTTCTTTTACTTCTTTAAATCTTTTCTTACTTTTTCAAGTTCTTCAAAAGCACAAACCAATTCTCCTTCAAGGTCAACCACAACATCTGCATTGTCTTCCTTACTGTCATCTATATTTCCAGATTTACTACCACATGTTTCTCATTAAGGATCTCTTGAGCCATGAAGACACTAGTTTGTTTTTCATCTTCATTGTACTCCTCAATCGACTCACTTTCATCATTAGAGACATCACTATCAATTGAGTAAAGAAAGTTTCTTCTTTTTGATTTGTAAAACCTTTTACCCTTATCCTTGGCATCTTCTACATAGCTATCTTCCTTCTTCTTGCAGGGACACTTAGCAACAAAATGTCCTATTTTACCACAATCAAAGCATTTGAAAGGTAGCTTTCCTCTATACTTTCTTGACCCTTTCTTGAGCTTTCTAACAAAGTTAGCTTCAACAATATCAGAGTCATTTTCATCTTCATTTGTAGCTTGTTCTTTTCCTTTCTTTGTAGTATTGAAAGCAAATTATCTCTTTGAAAGTTCAACACTTGTTGTTCTCATCTCATAGGCTAATAGAGAGCCAAACAATTCATCCATAGAGAAAGTACTTAAGTCTTTAGATTCCTTAATAGGTGATACCTTTGTATCATACTTTGAGGTTAATGATCTCAGAACCCTTTTGACAATAACATCATCTTTGTCTTCTTCGTTGAGTCCTCTTATAGCACTCCCAGTCTCATCCACTCTTTGCAGATAGTCAACTATCTTCTCTTCTTCTTTCATTTTTATATTTTCAAACAAAGTTCTTAGATTTTGTAGTTTGGCTTCTTTCACTTTGATATCTCCTTCATATACACTTTGCAGCTTGTCCCAAGTTTCTTTTGTTGTTGTGCAATGCACGACTTTGACAAACTCTATATCTGACAGATGACTTAAGATTGCATTCTTAGATTTATCATTATTCTCATATTCCCTTTTAGCATAAGGGTCAGTAGGAGTATCTTGAGGTACAATATATCTAGTTTTTACAGACATCCAGACATTAAATCCTAGGGAAGATAGGTAAGTTTTCATTCTTCTACTCCAGTATGCATAGTTGGTACCATCAAAGATAGGTTCTTTAGAGGAGGAGTCATTTCTAGCCATTGTGTTCACTTAAGCGGGATCTACCCAAGCTAGAGAAAGCTTTTCAACAAGGGAACCTAGTGCTCTGATACCAATTAAAGAACACAAATGGACACTAAAGAGGGGGGGGGGTGGATCATTTTTATTTTAAAAACTTTAAGTTTAGTGTGCAGATTATAAAGATGTAATGCAAACATAGATACACATACACAAGAGAACATCACATAACACCAAATGTATGAGGAAAACCCAATGTGGGAAAAACCTCGGTGAGAATAGCTATTGGAGTCTACTGCTCCAATCCAGCCTCATAGGTAAATAATAGTTTACAATATGTTTTAGGGCACCAACCCTTGATATTCTGAGTACCAACTCAAGGAGCACCAAACCCTATTTTTATGAGCACTTACTCAAAGGAGCATCTACCCCTACTCTGAGCACCCTCTCAAACAAAATACAATAAGATTCAGGTTTACAATGATAAAGTCAGGTTACAAATGAATTTTGTAACACTACAAAATTCTCATATCTTGAGAATGACTCACTCTATTTCTGAGGATTACACTCTATCAGTTCTCTACAAATATTTCTATGTTCTTTTTCTCTGTCCTATACTCCTTTTCCTTCTTTACTCTACCTTAGCTTCACCTATCTCAGACTATTCTCTATCTTCAATATTCTACTACCACAACAACCCTCACCACTCTGTTTCTGCAACTACTCATACTATAACTCTCTCTTTGTCTATCCTATTCAACAATGCACTTTTCTTTTGCATGTAACATCTCTCACACAATCAACTTCAAGAAATATCTTTTGTTTCACAAATATCTCTCTCTCATCTACTCCCATTGAATTATATCAGATTTCTCTACCTACTATCATCTCTCTTTTGTCAACAAGATCTTATTCTCTATCTACAGAATGATTTCAGACTGGCTACATACATTAAATGTGTTTTATCTATCTTCAGGTTGATCAGTACATAGATTACTATATTTAGTAACTTAAATCTACCTTTCTTAAATACGGTCTGTAGTAGATTGGATTTGATCTTTTCAATCGATTGACCCTACTTTGTTTTCTGCCCTTTGGGGTTATGTTCAATTCACTTTTTGTCATTGGGTTTCTATTTTTATCAAGCTTTATCTGCACTCCAAATTTGATCATGCATCTATCAATCATCTTGAGCCCATCAAGAATCTGTAACTCAGTCGCCATTAATGAGATTACTATCATCTTATCGATCTACCTAGACAGGTTTAACGAGTATATGAAATCCACCGTCACTGACTATAGCATATCTGATTTGTTCTATCCACCAAGGAGCCACTTGTCTTCACACTCTTCACCCAAATCCAATGGTCAAGGTTGGTAAAAAACCATGTAGACAATCGGGCTGCTCAAATTGGTCAATCTTCATGTTGTCACTAACTTTTGTGTTATATTACATGTATCGGGTTAGCAGTAAACCCTTATCCCGATCTACTCTTTCAACTAGAATTCTCATTCCTCATATTCATTGCCATAAGTATCATGAAAAAGAACTTACAGATCAGATGACCTTATATTGGAATAACCCTTAACTATCGGCATAGGAAAATCATGTCGAATCAACAGTGTAAGATATTCTGAATCATACTATCAACCTCTCTTTGTCAACATAGGTTAATCTGATGATAACCTCTCCTTTGATTTTATTTATCACCATAAGCTATACCAAACCACATTATCCATGTTGACACACCTTATCGACATCAGCTATCCCAAACTAAAGACTTCAAGCCAAACGACCATTCATCAGAATATTCATAACTATTGACATAGAGAAAACATGCCAAAGTGATAGAACAAGTTATACTAATGTCATATTGTCGATCTCTCATTATTGGCATATGTTATTCTGATGATCAA